>NW_027480438.1:5338920-6667706 GCF_051401765.1 Calliopsis andreniformis
CAATTCTCAATCCTCAATCCTCGTTCATCAAACCTCAATCCTCAACCCTCAGTCCTCATAATCAATTCTCAATCCTCAATCCTCAAACCACAATCCTCATTCTTCAATCCTCAATCCTCAATACTCAACCATCAATCCTCAATTCTCAATACTCAATTCTCAATACTCAATAGAATATCCTGAATTCTCAGTATTCAATACTCAAACCTCAATCCTCAACCCTCAGCCCTCATCCTCCATCCTCAATCCTCAATCCTCAATCCTCAATCTTCAATCCTCAATACTCAATATTCAATTTTCAATCCTCAATCCTCAATCCTCAATCCTCAATCCACAGTCATCAATCCTCAATCTTCAATACTCAATCGTCAATCCGCAGTCCTCAATCCTCAATCCTCAATCCTCGTTCCTCAAACCTCAATCCTCAACCCTCAGCCATCATCCTCAATCCTCAATCCTCGTTCCTCACTCCTCAATCCTCAATCCTCAATCCTCAATCTTCAATCCTCAATACTCAACCTTCAACCCTCAATCTTCAATCCTCAATCCTCTATCCTCATTCTTCAATCCTCAACACACAATCCTCAATCTTCAATCCTCAATCCTCAATCCTCAATTCTCAATCCTCAATCCTCAATCCTCAGACCTCAAACATCAATACTCAACCCTCAGTCCTCGTCCGCAATCCACAAACCTCAATCCTCAATCCTCAATCTTCAATCATCAATAGTCAATCTTCAATCCTCAATCCTCAATCCTCTATCCTCAATCCTCAATCCTGAATGTTCAATCCTCAATACCCAATCCTCAACCTTCAATCCTCAATACTCAATCCTCAATCCTCAATCCTCAATCCTCAGTCCTCAATCCTCAATTCTCAATCCTCAATCCTCAATCCTCAGACCTCAAACATCAATACTCATCCCTCAGCCCTCGTCCGCAATCCACAACCCTCAATCCTCAATCCTCAATCTTCAATCATCAATCCTCAATCCTCAATCCTCAATTCTCAATCCTCAATCCCCAATCCTCAATCCTCAATCTTCAATCCTCAATCCTCAATCCTCAATTCTCAATCCTCAATCCTCAATCGTCAATCCTCAATTCCCAATCCTCAATCTTCAATCCTCAATCCTCAATCTTCAATCCTTAATCCTCAATCCTCAATCCCCAATCCTCAATCTTCAATACTCAATCTTCAATCCTCAATCCTCAGTCCTCAGTCCTCAATCCTCAATCCTCATTCTTCAATCCTCAACACCCAATCCTCAATCTTCAATCCTCAAACCTCAATCCTCAATTCTCAACCCTCAGTCCTCAATCCTCAGACCTCAAGCTTCAATACTCAACCCTCAGTCCTCGTCCGCAATCCACAGCCCTCAATCCTCAATCCTCAATCTTCAATCATGAATATTCAATCTTCAATCCTCAATCCTCAATCCTCAATTCTCAATCGGCAATACTCAATCCTCAATCGTCAATCCTCAATCCTGAATCCTCAACCTTCAATCCTCAATACTCAATCTTCAATACTCAATCCACAATCCTCAATCCTCAATCCTCAATCCTCAATCCTCAATGTTCAATCCTCAATACTCAATCTTCAATACTCAATCTTCAATCCTCAATCCTCAGTCCTCAGTCCTCAATCCTCAATCCTCATTCTTCAATCCTCAACACCCAATCCTCAATCTTCAATCCTCAAACCTCAATCCTCAATTCTCAACCCTCAGTCCACAATCCTCAGACCTCAAGCTTCAATACTCAACCCTCAGTCCTCGTCCGCAATCCACAGCCCTCAATCCTCAATCCTCAATCTTCAATCATGAATATTCAATCTTCAATCCTCAATCCTCAATCCTCAATTCTCAATCCGCAATACTCAATCCTCAATCGTCAATCCTCAATCCTGAATCCTCAACCTTCAATCCTCAATACTCAATCTTCAATACTCAATCCACAATCCTCAATCCTCAATCCTCAATCCTCAATCCTCAATGTTCAATCCTCAATACTCAATCTTCAAGCCTCAATCTTCAATCCTCAATCCTCTATCCTCATTCTTCAATCCTCAACACCCAATCCTCAATCTTCAATCCTCAATCCTCAATCCTCAATTCTCAATCCTCAATCCTCAATCCTCAGACCTCAAACATCAATACTCAACCCTCAGTCCTCGTCCGCAATCCACAAACCTCAATCCTCAATCCTCAATTTTCAATCATCAATATTCAATCTTCAATCCTCAATCCTCAATCCTCTATCCTCAATCCTCAATCCTGAATGTTCAATCCTCAATACCCAATCCTCAATCTTCAATCCTCAATACTCAATCCTCAATCCTCAATCCTCAATCCTCAGTCCTCAATCCTCAATTCTCAATCCTCAATCCTCAATCCTCAGACCTCAAACATCAATACTCAACCCTCAGCCCTCGTCCGCAATCCACAACCCTCAATCCTCAATCCTCAATCTTCAAACATCAATCCTCAGTCCTCAATCCTCGATACTCAATCCTCAATCCTCAATCCTCAATCCTCAATCTTCAATCCTCAATCCTCAATCCTCAATCCTCAATCCTCAATCGTCAATCCTCAATTCCCGATCCTCAATCTTCAATCCTCAATCCTCAATCTTCAATCCTTGATCCTCAATCCTCAATACCCAATCCTCAATCTTCAATACTCAATCTTCAATCCTCAATCCTCAATCCTCAGTCCTCAATCCTCAATCCTCATTCTTCAATCCTCAACACCCAATCCTCAATCTTCAATCCTCAATCCTCAATCCTCAATTCTCAATCCTCAGTCCTCAATCCTCAGACCTCAAGCATCAATACTCAACCCTCAGTCCTCGTCCGCAATCCACAACCCTCAATCCTCAATCCTCAATCTTCAATCATCAATATTCAATCTTCAATCCTCAATCCTCAATCCTCAATTCTCAATCCGCAATACTCAATCCTCAATCGTCAGTCCTCAATCCTGAATCCTCAGTCCTCGATCCTCAATCCTCAATACTCAATCTTCAATCCTCTATCCTCAATCCTCAATCCTCAAGCCTCAGTCCTCAGTCGTCAATCCTCAATCCTCAATACTCAATCGTCAATACTCAATCGTCAATCCTCAGTCCTCAATTCTCAATCCTCAATCCTCGTTCCTCAAACCTCAACCCTCAACCCTCAGCCCCCATCCTCAATCCTCAATCCCAAATCCTCAATCATCAATCTTCAATCCTCAATACTCAGTCTTCAATCCTCAATCCTCAATCCTCAATCCTCAATTCTCAATCATCAATCATCAATCCTCAATCTTCAATACTCAATCCTCAATCCTCGATCCTCAATCCTCAATACTCAATCTTCAATCCTCAATCCTCAATCCTCAATCCCCAATCCTCAATCCTCAGTCATCAATCCTCAATCCTCAATACTCAATCGTCAATACTCAATCGTCAATCCTCAGTCCTCAATTTTCAATCCTCAATCCTCGTTCCTCAAACCTCAATCCTCAACCCACAGTCCTCATACTCAATTCTCAATCCTCAATCCTCAAACCTCAATCCTCACTCTTCAATCCTCAATCCTCAATACTCAACCATCAATCCTCAATCCTCAATACTAAATTCTAAATACTCAATAGAATATCCTGAATTCTCAGTATTCAGTAGTCAAACCCCAATCCTCAACCCTCAGCCCTCATCCTCCATCCTCAATCCTCAATCCTCAATCCTCAATCCTCAATCCTCTGTCCTCAAACCTCAATCCTGAGTCTTCAATCCTGAATCCTCAATCTTCAGACCTCAGTCCTGAACAATCAGTTGTCAATTCTCAATCCTCAATACAGTATCATCAATTCACAGTTTTCAATACTCAATACTCAATCTGCAATCTTCAAATCTCTATCCACAAACATCAATTCTCATCACTGAACCCTCAACACTCAGTCCCCAATCCTCAATTTTCAATCCTCAACCCTCAATGCTCAATCCTCAATCCTCAATCTTCAATCCTCAATACTCAATCTTCAATCCTCAATCCTCAATCCCCAATCCTCAATACTCAATCCTCAATCCTCAATCCTCAATCCCCAATCCCCAATCTTCAATCCTCAATCCACAATCCTCAAGCCTCAATCCTCAATCCTCAATCTTCAATCCTGAATGCTCAATCTTCAATCCTCAATCCTCAATCCTCAATCCTCAATCGTCAGTCTTCAATCCTCAACACTCAATCTTCAATCCTCAATCCTCAATCCTCAATCCTCAAACCTCATTCTTCAATCCTCAACACCCAATCCTCAATCTTCAATTCTCAAACCTCAATCCTCAATCCTCAATCCTCAATATTCAACACACAACCATCAACCATCAACTCTCAATACTCAACCATCAATCCTCAATTCTTAATGCTCAATAGAATATCCTGCATTCTCATGATTCAATCCTTAATCCACAATATTCAATAATCAAATCGCGATCCTCAAACATCAATTCTCAACACTCAATCCTCAACACTCGGTCCTCTCTCTTCAATCCTCCATCCTCAATCCTCTATCCTCAAGCGTCAATCCTCAACCCTCAATCCTCAACCCTCAATCCTCAGTCCTCAAACCTCAATTCCGATTCCTCAATCCTGAATGCTCAATCTTCATCCCTCAGTCCGGAACAATCAATTGTCAATCCTCAATCCTCAATAGAATATCCTCAATTCACAGTTTTCAATACTCAATCCCCAATCTTCAATTTTCAAACCTCAATCCACAGACATCAATTCTCATCACTCAACCCTCAACACTCAGCCCTCAATCTTCAATCCTCAATCCTCAATCCTCAATCTTCAATCCTCCATACTCAATCTTCAATACTCAATCCTCAATCCTCAATCCTCAATCCTCAGCCATCACTCCTCAATCTTCAATACTCAATCCTCAATCCTCAATCCTCAATCCTCAAACCTCAACTCTCAATCCTCAATCCTCTGTCCTCAGTCCTCAAACCTCAATCCTCAACCCTCAGCCCTCATCCTCAATCCTCAATCCTGAATCCTCAATCCTCAATCTTCAATCCTCAATACACCGTCTTCAATCCTCAATCCGCAATCCTCAATCCTCATTCCTCAAACCTCAATCCTCAACCCTCAGTCCTCATCCTCAATTCTCAATTCTCAATCCTCAGCCCTCAATCCTCAATCTTCAATCCTCAATAATCAATCTCATATCCTAGATCCTCAATCCCCAATAGTCTATCCTTGATCCTCATTATTCAATCGTCTATCCCCAGTCCACAATTTTCAATCCCCAAAGCTCAATAATCAATCCTCAATCCTCAGTCCTCAATCGTCAATCATCAACCCACAATCTTCAATACTCAATCCTCTATCCTCAGTCCTCAATCCTCAATCCTCAATCCTCAATCATCAATCCTCAATCTTCAATACAGAATCCTCAATCCTCAATCCTCAATCCTCCATCCTGAATTCTCAATCCTCAATCCTCTGACCTCAGTCCTCAAACCTCAATCCTCAACCCTCAGCCCTCATCCTCAATCCTCAATCCTGAATCCTCAATCCTCAATATTCAATCCTCAATACTCAGTCTTCAATCCTCAATCCTCAATCCTGAATCCTCAGTCCTCAAACCTCAATCATCAATCCTCAATCTTCAGTACTCAATCCTCAATCCTCAATCCTCAATCCTCAATACTCAATCTTCAATCCTCAATCCTCAATCCTCATTCCTCAAACCTCAATCCTCAACCCTCAGTCCTCTTCCTCAATTCACAATTCTCAATCCTCAATCCTCAATCCTCAATCTTCAATCCTCAATAATCAATCTCCTATCCTAGATCCTCAATCCCCAATACTCTATCCTTAATCCTCAATATTCAACCCTGTATCCCTTGTCCACAATCTTCAATCCCCAAACCTCAATAATCAATCCTCAATCCACAGTCCTCAGTCGTCAATCATCAATCCACAAACCTCAATACTCAATCCTCAATCCATAATCCTCAATCCTCAATGCTCAATCATCAATCCTCAATCTTCAATACTCAATCCTCAATCCTCAATCCTCAAACCTCAATACTCAACCATCAATCCTCAATCCTCAATACTCAATAGAATATCCTGAATTCTCAGGATTCAATACTCAAACCTCAATCCTCAGCCCTCAGCACTCTTCCTCCATCCTCAATCCTCAATCCTCAATCCTCAATCTTCAATCATCAATACACAATCTTCAATCCTCAATCCTCAATCCTCAATCCTAAAATCCTCAATCCTCAATATTCAACACACAACCCTCAACCATCATTCCTCAATACTCAAACATCAATGCTCAATTCTCAATACTCAATAGAATATCCTGAATTCTCTGTTTTCAATTCTCAATCCTCAATCATCAATCTTCATGTCTCCATCCACAAACATCAATTCTCATTACTCAACCCTCAACACTCAGTCCTCAATCTTCAATCCTCAACCCTCAATACTCAATCCTCAGTCCTCAGTCCTCAACCTTCAATACTCAATCCTCAATCCTAAAATCCTCAATCCTCAATATTCAACACACAACACTCAACCATCAATCCGCAATATTCAACAATCAATCCTCAATTCTCAATACTCAATAGAATATCCTGAATTCTCAGTTTTCAATACTCAATCCTCAATCTACAATCTTCAAGTCTCCATCCACAAACATCTATTCTCATTACTCAACCCTCAACACTCAGTCCCCAATCTTTAATCCTCAATACCCAATCCTCATTCTTCAATACTCATTACTCAATCTTTAATCCTCAATCCTCAATGCTCAATCCTCAATCCTCAGCCATCAATCCTCAATCTTCAATACTCAATCCTCAATCCTCAATCCTCAATCCTCAAACCTCAATCCTCAGTCATGAGTACTCCGTCCTCAATACTCAGTACACAATCCTCAATCCTCAATCCTCAATCGTCAATCCTCAATCCTCATTCCTCAAACCTCAATCCTCAACCCTCAGTCCTCATCCTCAATTCCCAATTCGCAATCCCCAATCCTCAATACTCAATCTTCAATCCTCAGTAATCAATCTTCAGTCCTGAATCCCCAGTCCTCAATCTTCAATCCTCAATGCTCAATCCTCAATCCTCAATCCTCAGTCCTCAAACCTCAATCCTCAATCGTCATACCTGAATCCTCAACCGTCAGTCCTCGTCCTCAATCCTCAACTATTAATTCTCAATCCTCAATATTCAATCATCAATACTCAATCTTCAATCCTCAATCCTCAATCCTCAATCCTCAATCCTCAATCCTCAATCCTCAATCCTCAATCCTCAGTCCTCAAACCTCAATCCTGAGTTTTCAATCCTGAATACTCATCCTTCAATCCTCAATACTCAATCTTCAATCCTCAACCCTCAATCGTCAATCGACAATCCTCAATCGTCAATCATCAACCTTCAATCCTCAATACTCAATCTTCAATCCCCAGTCCTCAATCCCCAACCCTCAGCCTTCATCCTCAATCCTCAATCCTCAATCCTCAATCCTCAATCTTCAATCCTCAATCCTCAGTCCTCAAACCTCAATTCTGAATCCTCAATCCTGAATCCTCAATCTTCAGCTCTCAGTCCTCAACAATCAGTTGTCAATCCTCAATCCTCAATAGAATATCCACAATTCACAGATTTCAGCACTCAATACTCAATCTGCGATCTTCCAACCTCTATCCACAAACATCAATTCTCATCACTCAATCCTCAACGCTCAGTCCTCAATGTTCAATCCTCAATCCTCAATCCTCAATTCTCAATCCTCAATACTCAACCATCAGTCCTCAATTCTCAATACTCAATAGAATATCCTGAATACTCAGGATTCAATACTCAAACCTCAATCCTCAACCCTCAGCCCTCATCCTCCATCCTCAATCCTCAATCCTCAATCCTGAATCTTCAATCCTCAATACTCATTCTTCAATCTTCAATGCTCAATCCTCAATCCTCAATCCTCAATCCTCAATCCTCAGTCACCAATCCTCAATCTTCAATACTCAATCGTCAATCCGCAGTCCCCAATCTTCAATCCTCAATCCTCAATCGTCAAACTTCAATCCTCCATACCCAATCTTCAATCCTCAATCCTCAATCCTCAATCCTCAGTCATCAATCCTCAATCTTCAACACTCAACCCTCAATCCTCAATCCTCAATCCTCAATCCTCATTCCTCAACCCTCAATCCTCAATCCTCATTCCTCAAACCTCAATCCTCAACCCTCAGTCCTTATCCTCAATTCTCAATTCTAAATACTCAATCCTCAATTCTCAATCTTCAATGCTCAATAATCAATCTCCAATCCTAGATACTCAATCCCCAATCCTCAATCGTTAATCCGCAATCTTCAATCCTCAATCCCCAGTCCTCAATCCTCAATACTCAGTCTTCAATCCTCAATCATCAATTCTCAATCCTCAATACTCAATCCTCAATCGTCAATCCTCAATCGTCAATCCTCAATCTCCAATCCTGAATCTTCAACCCTCAATCCCCAACCCTCAATCCTCAATCCTCAATCTTGAATCCTTAATACTCAATCTTCAATCCTCAATTCTCATCCTCAATCCTCAATCCTCAATCCTCAATCCTCAATCTTCAATCCTCAACCGTCAGTCCTCGTCCTCAATCCTCAACCCTCAATCCTCAATCCTCAATCTTCAATCATCAATACTCAATCTTCAATCCTCAATTCTCAATCCTCAATCCTCAATCCTCAATCCTCAATATTCAACACACAACCATCAACCATCAATTCTCAATACTCAACCATCAATCCTCAATTCTTAATGCTCAATAGAATATCCTGAATTCTCATGATTCAATACTCAATCCACAATATTCAATAATCAAATCGCGATCCTCAAACATCAATTCTCAACACTCAATCCTCAACACTCGGTCCTCTCTCTTCAATCCTCCATCCTCAATCCTCTATCCTCAAGCGTCAATCCTCAACCCTCTATCCTCAACCCTCAATCCTCAGTCCTCAAACCTCAATTCCGAATCCTCAATCCTGAATGCTCAATCTTCATCCCTCAGACCGCAACAATCAATTGTCAATCCTCAGTCCTCAATAGAATATCCTCAATTCACAGTTTTCAATACTCAATCCCCAATCTTCAATTTTCAAACCTCAATCCACAGACATCAATTCTCATCACTCAACCCTCAACACTCAGTCCTCAATCTTCAATCCTCAATCCTCAATCCTCAATCTTCAATCCTCCATACTCAATCTTCAATCCACAATCCTCAATCCTCAATCCTCAATCCTCAGCCATCAATCCTCAATCTTCAATACTCAATCCTCAATCCTCAAACCTCAATCCTGAACCCTCAGTCCTCTTCCTCAATTCTCAATTCTCAATCCTGAATGCTCAATCTTGATCCATCAGTCCGCAACAATCAATTGTCAATACTCAATCCTCAATAGAATATCCTCAATTCACAGTTTTCAATACTCAATCCCCAATCGTCAATTTTCAAACCTCAATCCACAGACATCAATTCTCATCACTCAAACCTCAACACTCAGTCCTCAATCTTCAATCCTCAATCCTCAATTCTCAATCCTCAATCCTCAATCCTCAATCCTCAATATTCAACACACAACCATCAACCATCAATTCTCAATACTCAACCATCAATCCTCAATTCATAATGCTCAATAGAATATCCTGAATTCTCATGATTCAATACTCAATCCACAATATTCAATAATCAAATCGAGATCCTCAAACATCAATACTCAACACTCAATCCTCAACACTCGGTCCTCTCTCTTCAATCCTCCATCCTCAATCCTCTATCCTCAAGCGTCAATCCTCAGCCCTCTATCCTCAACCCTCAATCCTCAGTCCTCAAACCTCAATTCCGAATCCTCAATCCTGAATGCTCAATCTTCATCCCTCAGTCCGCAACAATCAATTGTCAATCCGCAATCCTCAATAGAATATCCTCAATTCACAGTTTTCAATATTCAATCCCCAATCTTCAATTTTCAAACCTCAATCCACAGACATCAGTTCTCATCACTCAACCCTCAACACTCATTCCACAATCTTCAATCCTCAATCCTCAATCCTCAATCCTCAATCCTCAATCCTCAATCCTCATTCCTCAAACCTCAATCCTCAACCCTCAGTCCTCATCCTCAATTCTCAATTCTCAATCCTCAATCCTCAATCCTCAATCTTCAATCCTCAATAATCAATCTCCTATCCTAGATCCTCAATCCCCAATACTCTATCCTTAATCCTCAATATTCAATCCTCTATCCCCAGTCCACAATCTTCAATCCCCAAAGCTCAATAATCAATCCTCAATCCACAGTCCTCAATCGTCAATCATCAATCCACAATCCTCAATACTCAATCCTCAATCCTCAATCCTCAATCCTCAATGCTCAATCATCAATCCTCAGTCCTCAATCTTCAATACTCAATCCTCAATCCTAAAATCCTCAATCCTCAATATTCAACACACAAGCCTCAACCATCAATCCGCAATATTCAACAATCAATCCTCAATTCTCAATACTCAATAGAATATCCTGAATTCTCAGTTTTCAATACTCAATCCTCAATCTACAATCTTCAAGTCTCCATCCACAAACATCTATTCTCATCACTCAACCCTCTACACTCAGTCCTCAATCTTTAATCCTCAATCCCCAATCCTCATTCTTCAATCCTCATTACTCAATCTTTAATCCTCAATCCTCAATCCTCAATCCTCAATCCTCTATCCTCAGCCATCAATCCTCAATCCTCATTCCTCAAACCTCAATCCTCAACCCTTAGTCCATATCCTCAATTCTCAATTCTCAATTCTCAATCCTCAATTCTCAATCTTCAATCCACAATAATCAATCTCCAATCCTAGATCCTCAATCCCCAATCCTCAATCGTTAATCCTCAATCTTCAATCCTCAATCCCCAGTCCTCAATCCTCAATACTCAGTCTTCAATCCTCAATCCTCAATTCTCAATCCTCAATACTCAATCCTCAATCGTCAATCCTCAATCGTCAATCCTCAATCTCCAATCCTGAATCTTCAACCCTCAATCCCCAACCCTCAATCCTCAATCCTCAATCTTGAATCCTTAATACTCAATCTCCAATCCTCAATTCTCATCCTCAATCCTCAATCCTCAATCCTCAATCCTCAATCTTCAATCCTCAACCGTCAGTCCTCGTCCTCAATCCTCAGTCCTCAAACCTCAATCCTGAGTCTTCAATCCTGAATCCTCAATTTTCAGACCTCAGTCCTCAACAATCAGTTGTCACTTCTCAATCCTCAATACAGTATCATCAATTCACAGCTTTCAATACTCAATACTCAATCTGCAATCTTCAAATCTCTACCCACAAACATCAATTCTCATCACTGAACCCACAACACTCAGTCCCCAATCCTCAATCCTTAATCCTCAATCTTCAATCCCCAATCCTCACTTCTCAATCCTCAATACTCAATCCTCAATCCTCAATCCTCTATCCCCAATCCTCAATCTTCAACCCTCAACCCTCAATCCTCAAGCCTCAATCCTCAATCCTCAATCTTCAATCCTGAATGCTCAATCTTCAATGCTCAATACTCAATCTTCAATCCTCAACCCTCAATCCTCAATCCACAATCCTCAATCCTCAATCATCAACCTTCAATCCTCAATCCTCAATCCTCAATCCTCATTCTTCAATCCCCAATACCCAATCCTCAATCTTCAATCCTCAATCCTCAATCCTCAATTCTCAACAATCAGTCCTCAATCCTCAGACCTCAAGCATCAATACTCAACCCTCAGGCCTCGTCCGCAATCCACAACCCTCAATCCTCAATCCTCAATCTTCAATCATCAATATTCAATCATCAATCCTCAATACTCAATCCTCTATTCTCAATCCTCAATCCTGAATGTTCAATCCTCAATACCCAATCCTCAACCTTCAATCCCCAATACTCAATCTTTAATCCTCAATCCTCAGTCCTCAAACCTCAATTCTGAGTCCTCAGTCCTGAATCCTCAACCTTCAGCCCTCAGTCCTCAACAATCAGTTGTCAATCCTCAGTCCTCAATAGAATATCCTCAATTCACAGCTTTCAATACTCAATACTCAATCTGCAATCTTGAAATCTCTATCCACAGACATCAATTCTCATCACTCAACCCTCAATACTCAGTCCTCAATGTTCAATCCTCAATCCTCAATTCTCTATCTTCAATCCTCAATACTGAATCTTCAATCCTAAATCCTCAATCCTCAATCCTCAATCCTCAATCCTCAATCTTCTATCCTCAATCCGCAATCCTCAATCTTCAATCCTCAATCCTCAATCCTGAATCCTCAATCTTCAGCCCTCAGTCCTCAACAATCAGTTGTCAATCCTCAATCCTCAATAGAATATCCTCAATTCACAGTTTTCAATACTCAGTACTCAATCTGCAATCTTCAAATCTCTATCCACAAACATCAATGCTCATCACTCAACCCTCAACACTCCGTCCCCAATCCTCAATCTTCAATCCTCAATCTTCCATCCTCAATCATCAATCCTTAATACCCAAGCCTCAGTCTTCAATCCTCAATCTTCAATCCTCAACACTCAATCCTCAATTCGCAATGCTCAATCCTCAATCCTCAGAGCTCAAGCATCAATACCCAACCCTCAGTCCTCGTCCTCAATCCACAACCCTCAATCCCCATTCCTCAATCTTCAATCATCAATATTAAACCTTCAATTCTCAATCCACAATCCTCAATCCTCAACCCTCAATCCTCAGTCCTGAAACCTCAATCCCGAATCCTCAATCCTGAATCCGCAAACTTCAGTCCTCAGTCCTCAACAATCAATAGTCAATCCTCAATCCTCAATAGAATATCCTCAATTCACAGTTTTCAATACTCAACCCCATTCTTCAATCATCAAATCTCAATCCACAAACAACAATTCTCATCACTCAGCCCTCAACACTCAGTCCTCAATCTTCAACCCTCAATCCTCAATCCTCCATCTTGAATCCTCAATACTCAATCTTCAATCCTCAATCCTCAATTCTCAATCCTCAACACTCAATCCTCAATCGTCAATCATCAATCCCCAATCCTCAATCTTCAATCCTCTATCCTCAATCCTCGATCCTCAGTCCTCAATCCTCAATCCTCAATCTTCAATACTCAATACTCAATCTTCAATCCTCAATCCTCAATCCTCAGTCCTCAATCCTCAATCCTCAATCCTCAATCCTCAATCTTCTATCCTCAATACTCAATCTGCAATCCTCAATCCTCAATCCTCAATCCTCAATCCTCAATCCTAATTCGTCACTCCTCGAAACCCAGTCCTCAATCTTCAATCCTCAATCCTCAATCCTCAATTCTCAATCCTCAATCCTCAATCCTCAATCCTCAATTTTCAATCCTCAATCCTAAATCCTCAATCTTCAATCCTCAATACTCAATCTTCAATCCTCAATCCTCAATTCTCAGTCCTCAATACTCAATCCTCAATCGTCAATCCTCAATTCCCAATCCTCAATCTTCAATCCTCAATCCTCAATCTTCAATCCTTAGTCCTCAATCCTCAATCCCCAATCCTCAATCTTCAATCCTCAATACTCAATCTTCAATCCTCAATCCTCAATCCTCAATCCTCAATCCTCAATCCTCAATCCTCAATCTTCGATCCTCAATACTCAATCTTCAACCCTCAATCTTCAATCCTCAATCCTCAATCCTCATTCTTCAATCCTCATCACCAAATCCTCAATCTTCAATCCTCAATCCTCAATCCTCAATTCTCAATCCTCAATCCTCAATCCTCAGACCTCAAACATCAATACTCAACCCTCAGACCTCGTCCGCAATCCACAACCCTCAATCCTCAATCCTCAATCTTCAATCATCAATATTCAATCTTCAATCCTCAATCTTCAATCCTCTATCATCAGTCCTCAATCCTGAATGTTCAATCCTCAATACCCTATCCTCAACCTTCAATCCTCAATCCTCAATCCTCAATCCTCAAACCTCAATCCTCAGTCCTGAAACCTCAATACCGAAACCTCAATCCTGAATCCTCAATCTTCAGCCCTCAGTCCTCAACAATCAATTGTCAATCCTCAATCCTCAATAGAATATCCTGAATTCACAGTTTTCAATACTCAATCCCCATTCTTCAATCTTCAAATCCCAATCCACAAACATCAATTTTCATCACTCAACCCTCAACACTCAGTCCTCAATCTGCAACCCTCAATCCTAAATCCTCAATTTTCAATCCTCAATCCTCAATCTTCAATCCTCAATCCTCAATCCTCAATCCTCAATCCTCATTCTTCAATCCTCAATGCACAATTCTCAATCTTCAATCCTCAATCCTCAATTCTCAACACTCAATCCTCAATCGTCAGACCTCAAGCATCAATACTCATCCCTCAGGAGTCGTCCGCAATCCACAACCCTCAATCCTCAATCCTCAACCTTCAATCATCAATATTCAATCTTCAATCCTCAATCATCAATCCTCTATACTCAATCCTCAATCCTGAATGTTCAATCCACAATACCCAATCCTCAATCTTCAATCCTCAATCCTCAATCCTCAATCCTCAATCCTCAATCCTCAATACTCAATCCTCATTCTTCAATCCTCAATACCAAATCCTCAATCCTCAATCCTCAATCCTCAATCCTCAATCCTCAATCCTCAATCCTCAACCCTCAATCCTCAGTCCTGAAACCTCAATCCCGAATCCTCAATCCTGAATCCACAAACTTAAGTCCTCAGACCTCAACAATCAATTGTCAATCCTCAATCCTCAATAGAATATCCTCAATTCACAGTTTTCAATACTCAATCCCCATACTTCATTCTTCAAATCTCAATCCACAAACATCAATTCTCATCACTCAACCCTCAACACTCAGTCCACGGTCTTCAATCCTCAATCCTCAATCCTCAATCTTGAATCCTCAATACTCAATCTTCAATCCTGAATCCTCAACTCTCAATCCTCAACACTCAATCCTCAATCGTCAATCCTCAATCCCCAATCCTCAATCTTCAATCCTCTATCCTCAATCCTCAATCCTCAGTCCTCAGTCCTCAGTCCTCAATCTTCAATCCTCAATCCTCAATCTTCAATCCTCAATACTCAATCTTCAATCCTCAATCCTCAGTCCTCAAACCTCAATTCTGAATCCTCAATCCCGAATCCGCAAACTTCAGTCCTCAGTCCTCAACAATCAATAGTCAATCCTCAATCCTCAATAGAATATCCTCAATTCACAGTTTTCAATACTCAACCCCATTCTTCAATCTTCAAATCTCAATCCACAAACAACAAATCTCATCACTCAGCCCTCAACACTCAGTCCTCAATCTTCAACCCTCAATCCTCAATCCTCCATCTTGAATCCTCAATACTCAATCTTCAATCCTCAATCCTCAATTCTCAATCCTCAACACTCAATCCTCAATCGTCAATCATCAATCCCCAATCCTCAATCTTCAATCCTCTATCCTCAATCCTCAATCTGCAATCCTCAATCCTCAATCCTCAATCCTCAATCCTCAATCCTAATTCGTCACTCCTCGAAACCCAGTCCTCAATCTTCAATCCTCAATCCTCAATCCTCAATTCTCAATCCTCAATCCTCAATCCTCAATCCTCAATTTTCAATCCTCAATCCTAAATCCTCAATCTTCAATCCTCAATACTCAATCTTCAATCCTCAATCCTCAATTCTCAGTCCTCAATACTCAATCCTCAATCGTCAATCCTCAATTCCCAATCCCCAATCTTCAATCCTCAATCCTCAATCTTCAATCCTTAGTCCTCAATCCTCAATCCCCAATCCTCAATCTTCAATCCTCAATACTCAATCTTCAATCCTCAATCCTCAATCCTCAATCCTCAATCCTCAATCCTCAATCCTCAATCCTCAATCTTCAATCCTCAATACTCAATCTTCAACCCTCAATCTTCAATCCTCAATCCTCAATCCTCATTCTTCAATCCTCATCACCAAATCCTCAATCTTCAATCCTCAATCCTCAATCCTCAATTCTCAATCCTCAATCCTCAATCCTCAGACCTCAAACATCAATACTCAACCCTCAGACCTCGTCCGCAATCTACAACCCTCAATCCTCAATCCTCAATCTTCAATCATCAATATTCAATCTTCAATCCTCAATCTTCAATCCTCTATCATCAGTCCTCAATCCTGAATGTTCAATCCTCAATACCCTATCCTCAACCTTCAATCCTCAATCCTCAATCCTCAATCCTCAAACCTCAATCCTCAGTCCTGAAACCTCAATACCGAAACCTCAATCCTGAATCCTCAATCTTCAGCCCTCAGTCCTCAACAATCAATTGTCAATCCTCAATCCTCAATAGAATATCCTGAATTCACAGTTTTCAATACTCAATCCCCATTCTTCAATCTTCAAATCCCAATCCACAAACATCAATTTTCATCACTCAACCCTCAACACTCAGTCCTCAATCTGCAACCCTCAATCCTAAATCCTCAATTTTCAATCCTCAATCCTCAATCTTCAATCCTCAATCCTCAATCCTCAATCCTCAATCCTCATTCTTCAATCCTCAATGCACAATTCTCAATCTTCAATCCTCAATCCTCAATTCTCAACACTCAATCCTCAATCGTCAGACCTCAAGCATCAATACTCATCCCTCAGGAGTCGTCCGCAATCCACAACCCTCAATCCTCAATCCTCAACCTTCAATCATCAATATTCAATCTTCAATCCTCAATCATCAATCCTCTATACTCAATCCTCAATCCTGAATGTTCAATCCACAATACCCAATCCTCAATCTTCAATCCTCAATCCTCAATCCTCAATCCTCAATCCTCAATCCTCAATACTCAATCCTCATTCTTCAATCCTCAATACCAAATCCTCAATCCTCAATCCTCAATCCTCAATCCTCAATCCTCAATCCTCAATCCTCAACCCTCAATCCTCAGTCCTGAAACCTCAATCCCGAATCCTCAATCCTGAATCCACAAACTTAAGTCCTCAGACCAAAACAATCAATTGTCAATCCTCAATCCTCAATAGAATATCCTCAATTCACAGTTTTCAATACTCAATCCCCATACTTCATTCTTCAAATCTCAATCCACAAACATCAATTCTCATCACTCAACCCTCAACACTCAGTCCACGGTCTTCAATCCTCAATCCTCAATCCTCAATCTTGAATCCTCAATACTCAATCTTCAATCCTGAATCCTCAACTCTCAATCCTCAACACTCAATACTCAATCGTCAATCCTCAATCCCCAATCCTCAATCTTCAATCCTCTATCCTCAATCCTCAATCCTCAGTCCTCAGTCCTCAATCTTCAATCCTCAATCCTCAATCTTCAATCCTCAATACTCAATCTTCAATCCTCAATCCTCAGTCCTCAAACCTCAATTCTGAATCCTCAATCCTGAATCCTCAAGCTTCTGCCCTCAGTCATCAACAATCAGTTAACAATCCTCAATCCTCAATAGAATATCCTGAATTCACAGTTTTCAATACTCAATCCCCATTCTTCAATCTTCAAATCTCAATCCACAAACATCAATTCTCATCACTCAGCCCTCAACACTCAGTCCTCAATCTTCAACCCTCAATCCTCAATCCTCAATCTTGAATCCTCAATACTCAATCTTCAATCCTCAATCCTCAATTCTCAATCCTCAACACTCAATCCTCAATCGTCAATCCTCAATCCCCAATCCTCAATCTTCAATCCTCTATCCTCAATCCTCAATACTCAATCCTCAATCCTCAGTCCTCAATCTTCAATACTCAATACTCAATCTTCAATCCTCAATCCTCAATCCTCAGTCCTCAATCCTCAATCCTCAATCCTCAATCCTCAATATTCTATCCTCAATACTCAATCTGCAATCCTCAATCCTCAATCCTCAATCCTCAATCCTAATTCGTCACTCCTCGAAACCCAGTTCTCAATCTTCAATCCTCAATCCTCAATCCTCAATTCTCAATCCTCAATCCTCAATCCTCAATCCTCAATTTTCAATCCTCAATCCTAAATCCTCAATCTTCAATCCTCAATACTCAATCTTCAATCCTCAATCCTCAATTCTCAATCCTCAATACTCAATCCTCAATCGTCAATCCTCAATTCCCAATCCTCAATCTTCAATCCTCAATCCTCAATCTTCAATCCTTAATCCTCAATCCTCAATCCCCAATCCTCAATCTTCAATCCTCAATACTCAATCTTCAATCCTCAATCCTCAATCCTCAATCCTCAATCCTCAATCCTCAATCCTCAATCTTCAATCCTCAACCCTCAATCCTCAATTCGCAATACTCTATCCTCAATCCTCAGACCTCAAGCATCAATACCCAACCCTCAGTCCTCGTCCTCAATCCACAACCCTGAATCCTCAATCCTCAATATTCATTCATCAATATTGAACCTTCAATCCTCAATCCTCAATCTTCAATCCTGAATCCTCAATCCTCAATCCTCAATCCTCAACCTTCAATCCTCAATGCTCAATCTTCAATCCTCAACCCTCAATACTCAATCCTCAATTCTCAATCCTCAATCTTCAATCATCAATATTCGATATTCAATCCTCAATCCTCAATCCTCTATCCACAATCCTCAATCCTGAATGTTCAATCCTCAATACCCAATCCTCAATCTTCAATCCTCAATACTCAATCCTCAATACTGAATCCTCAATCCTGAATCCTCAATCTTCAGCCCTCAGTCCTCAACAATCAATTGTCAGTCCTCAATCCTCAAAATAATATACCCAATTCACAGTTTTCATTACTCAATCCCCAATCTTCAATCATCAAATCTCAATCCACAAACATCAATTCTCATCACTCAACTCTCGACACTCAGTCCCCAATCCTCAATCTTCAACCCTCAATCCTCAATCCTCAATCCTCAATCCTCAATTGCCAATCTTCAACCCTCAATACTCAATCTTCAATCCTCAATCCTCAATCCTGAACCGTCAATCCTCAATCCCCAATCCTCAATCTTCAATCCTCTATCCTCAATCCTCAATTCTCAGTCCTCAGTCCTCAATCTTCAATCCTCAATCCTCAATCTTCAATCCTCAATACTGAATCTTCAATCCTCAATCCTCAGTCCTCAAACCTCAATTCTGAATCCTCAATCCTGAATCCTCAAGCTTCTGCCCTCAGTCATCAACAATCAGTTAACAATCCTCAATCCTCAATAGAATATCCTGAATTCACAGTTTTCAATACTCAATCCCCATTCTTCAATCTTCAAATCTCAATCCACAAACATCAATTCTCATCACTCAGCCCTCAACACTCAGTCCTCAATCTTCAACCCTCAATCCTCAATCCTCAATCTTGAATCCTCAATACTCAATCTTCAATCCTCAATCCTCAATTCTCAATCCTCAACACTCAATCCTCAATCGTCAATCCTCAATCCCCAATCCTCAATCTTCAATCCTCTATCCTCAATCCTCAATACTCAATCCTCAATCCTCAGTCCTCAATCTTCAATACTCAATACTCAATCTTCAATCCTCAATCCTCAATCCTCAGTCCTCAATCCTCAATCCTCAATCCTCAATCCTCAATCTTCTATCCTCAATACTCAATCTGCAATCCTCAATCCTCAATCCTCAATCCTCAATCCTAATTCGTCACTCCTCGAAACCCAGTCCTCAATCTTCAATCCTCAATCCTCAATCCTCAATTCTCAATCCTCAATCCTCAATCCTCAATCCTCAATTTTCAATCCTCAATCCTAAATCCTCAATCTTCAATCCTCAATACTCAATCTTCAATCCTCAATCCTCAATTCTCAATCCTCAATACTCAATCCTCAATCGTCAATCCTCAATTCCCAATCCTCAATCTTCAATCCTCAATCCTCAATCTTCAATCCTTAATCCTCAATCCTCAATCCCCAATCCTCAATCTTCAATCCTCAATACTCAATCTTCAATCCTCAATCCTCAATCCTCAATCCTCAATCCTCAATCCTCAATCCTCAATCTTCAATCCTCAACCCTCAATCCTCAATTCGCAATCCTCTATCCTCAATCCTCAGACCTCAAGCATCAATACCCAACCCTCAGTCCTCGTCCTCAATCCACAACCCTGAATCCTCAATCCTCAATATTCATTCATCAATATTCAACCTTCAATCCTCAATCCTCAATCTTCAATCCTGAATCCTCAATCCTCAATCCTCAATCCTCAACCTTCAATCCTCAATGCTCAATCTTCAATCCTCAACCCTCAATACTCAATCCTCAATTCTCAATCCTCAATCTTCAATCATCAATATTCGATATTCAATCCTCAATCCTCAATCCTCTATCCTCAATCCTCAATCCTGAATGTTCAATCCTCAATACCCAATCCTCAATCTTCAATCCTCAATACTCAATCCTCAATACTGAATCCTCAATCCTGAATCCTCAATCTTCAGCCCTCAGTCCTCAACAATCAATTGTCAGTCCTCAATCCTCAAAATAATATACCCAATTCACAGTTTTCAATACTCAATCCCCAATCTTCAATCATCAAATCTCAATCCACAAACATCAATTCTCATCACTCAACTCTCGACACTCAGTCCCCAATCCTCAATCTTCAACCCTCAATCCTCAATCCTCAATCCTCAATCCTCAATTGTCAATCTTCAACCCTCAACACTCAATCTTCAATCCTCAATCCTCAATCCTGAACCGTCAATCCTCAATCCTCAATCCTCAATCGTCAATCTCCAATCCTGAATTGTCAATCTTCAATCTTCAATCCTCAATCCTCAATCCTCAATCCTCATTCTTCAATCCCCAATACCCAATCCTCAATCTTCAATCCTCAATCCTCAATCCTCAATTCTCAACAATCAATCCTCAATCCTCAGACCTCAAGCATCAATACTCAACCCTCAGTCCTCGTCCGCAATCCACAACCCTCAATCCTCAATCCTCAATCTTCAATCATCAATATTCAATCATCAATCCTCAATACTCAATCCTCTATACTCAATCCTCAATCCTGAATGTTCAATCCTCAATACCCAATCCTCAATCTTCAATCCTCAATCCTCAATCCTCAATCCTCAATCCTCAATCCTCAATCCTCAATCCTCAATCCTGAAACCTCATTCTTCAATCCTCAATACCAAATCCTCAATCTTCAATCCTCAACACTCAATCCTCAATACGCAATCCTCCATCCTCAATCCTCGATCCTCAATCCTCAGTCCTCAGTCCTCAAACCTCAATCCTCAACCCTCAACCCTCATCCTCAATCCTCAATCCTCGATCCTCAATACTCAATCCTCAATCTTCAATCCTCAGTCCGCAATCCTCAATACTCAATCCTCAATCCTCAATCCTGAATCCTCAATCTTCAGCCGTCAGTCCTCAACAAGCAGTTGTCAATCATCAATCCTCAATACAACATCATCAATTCACAGTTTTCAATACTCAATACTCAATCTGCAATCATGAAATCTCTATCCACAAACATCAATGCTCATAACTCAACCCTCAACACTCCGTCCCCAATCCTCAGTTTTCAATCCTCAATCTTCAATCCTCAATCATCAATCCTCAATACCCAAGCCTCAATCTTCAATCCTCAATCTTCAATCCTCAATCCTCAATCCTCAATTCGCAATCCTCAATCCTCAATCCTCAGACCTCAAGCATCAATACCCAACCCTCAGTCCTCGTCCTCAATCCACAATCCTCAATCCTCAATCCTCAATCTTCAATCATCAATATTCAACCTTCAATCCTCAATCCACAATCGTCAATCCTCAACCCTCAATCCTCAGTCCTGAAACCTCAATCACGAATCCTCAATCTTGAATCCGCATACTTCAGTCCTCAGTCCTGAACAATCAATAGTCAATCCTCAATCCTCAATAGAATATCCTCAATTCACAGTTTTCAATACTCAATCCCCATTCTTCAATCTTCAAATCTCAATCCACAAACATCAATTCTCATCACTCAGCCCTCAACACTCAGTCCTCAATCTTCAATCTTCAATCCTCAATCCTCAATCCTCAATCTTGAATCCTCAATACTCAATCTTCAATCCCCAATCTTCAATCCTCTATCCTCAATCCTCAATCCTCAATGTTCAACACTCAATACTCAATCTTCAATCCTCAATCCTCAATCCTCAGTCCTCAATCCTCAATCCTCAATCCTCAATCCTCAATCTTCTATCCTCAATACTCAATCTGCAATCCTCAATCCTCAATCCTCAATCCTAATTCGTCACTCCTCAAACCTCAACCCTCAACACTCAGACATCATCCACAATCCTCAATCCTCAATCCTCAATCATCAATCCTCAACACTCAATCCTCAATCCTCAATCCTCAATCCTCAATAACCAATCCTCAATCCTCAATCCCCAATCCTCAATCCTCAATCCTCAATCCTCACTCCTCAATCCTCAGTCCTCAAACATCAATCCTGAATCCTCAATCCTGAATCCTCAATCTTCAGCCCTCAGTCTTCAACAGTCAGTTGACAATACTCAATCCTCAATAGAATATCACCAATTCACAATTTTCAATACTCAATACTCAATCTGCAATCTTCAAGTCTCTATCCACAAACATCAATTCTTGTCACTCAACGCTCAACACTCAGTCCCCAACCATCAATATTCAAACCTCAATCCTCAATCCTCAATCCTCAATCCCCAATCCTCAATCTTCAATCCTCTATCCTCAATCCTCAATACTCAATCCTCAATCCTCAGTCCTCAATCTTCAATACTCAATACTCAATCTTCAATCCTCAATCCTCAATCCTCAGTCCTCAATCCTCAATCCTCAATCCTCAATCCTCAATCTTCTATCCTCAATACTCAATCTGCAATCCTCAATCCTCAATCCTCAATCCTCAATCCTAATTCGTCAATCCTCGAAACCCAGTCCTCAATCTTCAATCCTCAATCCTCAATCCTCAATTCTCAATACTCAATCCTCAATCCTCAATCCTCAATTTTCAATCCTCAATCCTAAATCCTCAATCTTCAATCCTCAATACTCAATCTTCAATCCTCAATCCTCAATTCTCAATCCTCAATACTCAATCCTCAATCGTCAATCCTCAATTCCCAATCCTCAATCTTCAATCCTCAATCCTCAATCTTCAATCCTTAATCCTCAATCCTCAATCCGCAATCCTCAATCTTCAATCCTCAATACTCAATCTTCAATCCTCAATCCTCAATCCTCAATCCTCAATCCTCAATCCTCAATCCTCAATCTTCAATCCTCAATACTCAATCTTCAACACTCAATCTTCAATCCTGAATCCTGAATCCTCATTCTTCAATCCTCATCACCAAATCCTCAATCCTCAATCTTCAATCCTCAATACTCAATCTTCAATCCTCAATCCTCAATCCTGAACCGCCAATCCTCAATCCTCAATCCTCAATCGTCAATCTCCAATCCTGAATTGTCAATCTTCAATCCTCAATCCTCAATCCTCAATCCTCAATCCTCATTCTTCAATCCCCAATACCCAATCCTCAATCTTCAATCCTCAATCCTCAATCCTCAATTCTCAACAATCAATCCTCAATCCTCAGACCTCAAGCATCAATACTCAACCCTCAGTCCTCGTCCGCAATCCACAACCCTGAATCCTCAATCCTCAATCTTCAATCATCAATATTCAATCATCAATCCTCAATACTCAATCCTCTGTTCTCAATCCTCAATCCTGAATGTTCAATCCTCAATACCCAATCCTCAATCTTCAATCCTCAATACTCAATCTTTAATCCTCAATCCTCAGTCCTCAAACCTCAATTCTGAGTCCTCAGTCCTGAATCCTCAACCTTCAGCCCTCAGTCCTCAACAATCAGTTGTCAATCCTCAGTCCTCAATAGAATATCCTCAATTCACAGCTTTCAATACTCAATACTCAATCTGCAATCTTCAAATCTCTATCCACAGACATCAATTCTCATCACTCAACCCTCAACACTCAGTCCTCAATGTTCAATCCTCAATCCTCAATTCTCTATCTTCAATCCTCAATACCGAATCTTCAATCCTAAATCCTCAATCCTCAATCCTCAATCCTCAGTCCTCAATCTTCTATCCTCAGTCCGCAATCCTCAATCTTCAATCCTCAATCCTCAATCCTGAATCCTCAATCTTCAGCCCTCAGTCCTCAACAATCAGTTGTCAATCCTCAATCCTCAATACAACATCATCAATTCACAGTTTTCAATACTCAGTACTCAATCTGCAATCTTCAAATCTCTATCCACAAACATCAATGCTCATCACTCAACCCTCAACACTCCGTCCCCAATTCTCAATCTTCAATCCTCAATCTACCATCCTCAATCATCAATCCCCAATACCCAAGCCTCAGTCTTCAATCCTCAACCTTCAACCCTCAATCCTCAATCCTCAATTCGCAATTATCAATCGTCAATCCTCAGACATCAAGCATCAATACCCAACCCTAAGTCCTCGTCCTCAATCCACAACCCTCAATCCTCAATCCTCAATCTTCAATCATCAATATTAAACCTTCAATCCTCAATCCACGATCCTCAATCCTCAACCCTCAATCCTCAGTCCTGAAACCTCAATCCCGAATCCTCAATCCTGAATCCGCAAACTTCAGTCCTCCGTCCTCAACAATCAATAGTCAATCCTCAATCCTCAATAGAATATCCTCAATTCACAGTTTTCAATACTCAACCCCATTCTTCAATCTTCAAATCTCAATCCACAAACATCAATTCTCATCACTCAACCCTCAACACTCAGTCCTCAATCTTCAATCCTCAATCCTAAATCCTCAATCTTCAATCCTCAACACTCAATCTTCAATCCTCAATCCTCAATCCTCAATCTTGAATCCTCAATACTCAATCTTCAATCCTCAATCCTCAATTCTCAGTCCTCAACACTCAATCCTCAATCGTCAATCCTCAATCCCCAATCCTCAATCTTCAATCCTCTATCCTCAATCCTCAATCCTCAATCTCCAATCCTCAATCTTCAATACTCAATACTCAATCTTCAATCCTCAATCCTCAATCCTCAGTCCTCAATCCTCAATCCTCAATCCTCAATTCTTTAATCCTCAATCCTCAATCCTCAATCCTCAATCCTCAATCGTCAATCCTCAATTCCCATATCTCAATCCAGAATGTTCAATCCTCAATACCCAATCCTCAATCTTCACTCCTCAATACTCAATCCTCAATCCTCAATCCTCAATCCTCAGTCATCAATCCTCAATTCTCAATCCTCAATCCTCAATCCTCAGACCTCAAACGTCAATACTCAACCCTCAGCCCTCGTCCGCAATCCACAACCCTCAATCCTCAATCCTCAATCTTCAATCATCAATATTCAATCTTCAATCCTCAATCCTCAATCCTCTATCCTCAATCCTCAATACTGAATGTTCAATCCTCATTACCCAATCCTCAACCTTCAATCCTCAATCCTCAATCCTCAATCCTCAAACCTCAATCCTCAGTCCTGAAACCTCAATACCGAATCCTCAATCCTGAATCCTCAATCTTCAGCCCTCAGTCCTCAACAATCAATTGTCAATCCTCAATCCTCAATAGAATATCCTCAATTCACAGTTTTCAATAGTCAATCCCCATTCTTCAATCTTCAAATCTCAATCCACAAACATCAATTCTCATCACTCATCCCTCAACACTCAGTCCTCAATCTTCATTCCTCAATCCTTAATCCTCAATTTTCAATCCTCAATACTCAATCTTCAATCCTCAATCCTCAATCCTCAATCCTCTATCCTCAATCCTCAATCCTGAATGTTCAATACTCAATACCCTATCCTCAATATTCAATCCTCAATCCTCAACCGTCAACCCTCAATTCCCAATCCTCAATCTTCAATCCTCAATCCTCAATACCAAATCCTCAATCCTCAATCCTCGGTCCTCAATCTTCAATCTTCAATCCTCAATCCTGAATCCTCAGACCTCAAGCATCAATACCCAACCCTCTGTCCTCGTCCTCAATCCTCAATCTTCTATCCTCAATACTCAATCTTCAATCCTCAATCCTCAATTCTCAATCCTCAATACTCAATCCTCAATCGTCAATCCTCAATTCCCAATCCTCAATCTTCAATCCTCAATCCACAATATTCAATCCTCAATCCTCAACCCTCAGACCCCAATCCTCAATCTTCAATCCACAATACTCAATTTTCAATCCTCAATCCTCAATCCTCTATCCTCAATCCTCAATCCTGAATGTTCAATCCTCAATACACAATCCTCAATCTTCTATCCTCAATACTCAACCCTCAATCCTCAATCCTGAATTTTCAATCCTCAATCCTCAATCTTCAATCCTCAATTCTCAATCCTCAATCCTCAATCCTCAGTCCTCAATCCACAACTCTCAATCCTCAGTCCTGAAACCTCAATCCCGAATCCTCAATCCTGAATCCGCAAACTTCAGTCCTCAGTCCTCAACAATCAATTGTGAATCCTCAATCCTCAATAGAATATCCTCAATTCACAGTTTTCAATACTCAATCCCCATTCTTCAATCTTCAAATCTCAATCCACAAACATTAATTCTCATCACTCAACCCTCAACACTCAGTCCTCAATCTTCAATCCTCAATCCTCAATCCGCAATCTTGAATCCTCAATACTCAATCTTCAATCCTCAATCCTCAATTCTCAATCCTCAACACTCAATCCTCAATCGTCAATCCTCAATCCCCAATCCTCAATCTTCAATCCTCTATCCACAATCCTCAATCCTCGATCCTCAATCCTCAATCTTCAATACTCAATACTCAACCTTCAATCCTCAATCCTCAATCCTCAGTCCTCAATCCTCAATCCTCAATCCTCAATCCTCAATCTTCAATCCTCAATACTCAATCTGCAATCCTCAACCCTCAATCATCAATCCTAATTCGTCACTCCTCAATACCCAATCCTCAATCTTGAATCCTCAATACTCAATCTTCAATCCCCAATCTTCAATCCTCTATCCTCAATCCTCAATCCTCAATCCTCAATCCTCAATCCTCAATGTTCAATACTCAATACTCAACCTTCAATCCTCAATCCTCAATCCTCAACACTCAATCCTCAATCCTCAATCCTCAATCCTCAATAACCAATCCTCAATCCTCAATCCTCAATCCTCAATCCTCAATCCTCAATCCTCACTCCTCAATCCTCAGTCCTCAAACATCAATCCTGAATCCTCAATCCTGAATCCTCAATCTTCAGCCCTCAGTCTTCAACAGTCAGTTGACAACCCTCAATCCTCAATAGAATATCACCAATTCACAGTTTTCAATACTCAATACTCAATCTGCAATCTTCAAGCCTCTATCCACAAACATCAATTCTTGTCACTCAACCCTCAACACTCAGTCCCCAACCATCAATATTCAAACCTCAATCCTCAATCCTCAATCCTCAATACCTTCAATCCTCAATGCTCAATCTTCAACCCTCATCCTCAATCCTCAATCCTCGATCCTCAATCCTCAATCCTCAATCTTCAATCCTCAATACTCAATCTTTAATCCTCAATCCTCAGTCCTCAAACCTCAATTCTGGGTCCTCAGTCCTGAATCCTCAACCTTCAGCCCTCAGTCCTCAACAATCAGTTGTCAATCCTCAGTCCTCAATAGAATATCCTCAATTCACAGCTATCAATACTCAATACTCAATCTGCAATCTTCAAATCTCTATCCACAGACATCAATTCTCATCGCTCAACCCTCAACACTCAGTCCTCAATGATCAATCCTCAATCCTCAATTCTCTATCTTCAATCCTCAATACTGAATCTTCAATCCTAAATCCTCAATCCTCAATCCTCAATCCTCAATCCTCAATTTTCAATCCTCAGTCCGCAATCCTCAATCTTCAATCCTCAATCCTCAATCCTGAATCCTCAATCTTCAGCCCTCTGTCCTCAGCAATCAGTTGTCAATCCTCAATCCTCAATACAACATCATCAATTCACAGTTTTCAATACTCAATACTAAATCTGCAATCTACAAATCTCTATCCACAAACATCAATGCTCATCACTCAACCCTCAACACTCCGTCCCCAATCCTCAATCTTCAATCCTCAATCTTCCATCCTCAATCATCAATCCACAATACCCAAGCCTCAGTCTTCAATCCTCAATCTTCAATCCTCAATCCTCAATCCTCAATTCGCAATCCTCAATCCTCAATCCTCAGACCTCAAGCATCAATACCCAACCCTCAGTCCTCGTCTTCAATCCACAACCCTCAATCCTCAATCCTCAATCTTCAATCATCAATATTAAACCTTCAATCCTCAATCCACAATCCTCAATCCTCAACCTTCAATCCTCAGTCCTGAAACCTCAATCCCGAATCCGCAATCCTGAATCCGCAAACTTCAGTCCTCAGTCCTCAACAATCAATAGTCAATCCTCAATCCTCAATAGAATATCCTCAATTCACAGTTTTCAATACTCAATCCCCATTCTTCAATCTTCAAATCTCAATCCACAAACATCAATTCTCATCACTCAGCCCTCAACACTCAGTCCTCACTCTTCAACCCTCAATCCTCAATCCTCAATCTTGAATCCTCAATACTCGATCTTCAATCCTCAATCCTCAATTCTCAATCCTCAACACTCAATCCTCAATCGTCAATCCTCCATCCCCAATCCTCAATCTTCAATCCTCTATCCTCAATCCTCAATACTCAATCCTCAATCCTCAGTCCTCAATCTTCAATACTCAATACTCAATCTTCAATCCTCAATCCTCAATCCTCAGTCCTCAATCCTCAATCCTCAATCCTCAATCCTCAATCTTCTATCCTCAATACTCAATCTGCAATCCTCAATCCTCAATCCTCAATCCTCAATCCTAATTCGTCACTCCTCGAAACCCAGTCCTCAATCTTCAATCCTCAATCCTCAATCCTCAATTCTCAATACTCAATCCTCAATCCTCAATCCTCAATTTTCAATCCTCAATCCTAAATCCTCAATCTTCAATCCTCAATACTCAATCTTCAATCCTCAATCCTCAATTCTCAATCCTCAATACTCAATCCTCAATCGTCAATCCTCAATTCCCAATCCTCAATCTTCAATCCTCAATCCTCAATCTTCAATCCTTAATCCTCAATCCTCAATCCCCAATCCTCAATCTTCAATCCTCAATACTCAATCTTCAATCCTCAATCCTCAATCCTCAATCCTCAATCCTCAATCCTCAATCCTCAATCTTCAATCCTCAATACTCAATCTTCAACCCTCAATCTTCAATCCTCAATCCTGAATCCTCATTCTTCAATCCTCATCACCAAATCCTCAATCCTCAATCTTCAATCCTCAATACTCAATCTTCAATCCTCAATCCTCAATCCTGAACCGCCAATCCTCAATCCTCAATCCTCAATCGTCAATCTCCAATCCTGAAGTGTCAATCTTCAATCCTGAATCCTCAATCCTCAATCCTCAATCCTCATTCTTCAATCCCCAATACCCAATCCTCAATCTTCAATCCTCAATCTTCAATCCTCAATCCTCAATCCTCAATTCGCAATTATCAATCGTCAATCCTCAGACATCAAGCATCAATACCCAACCCTCAGTCCTCGTCCTCAATCCACAACCCTCAATCCTCAATACTCAATCTTCAATCATCAATATTAAACCTTCAATCCTCAATCCACGATCCTCAATCCTCAACCCTCAATCCTCAGTCCTGAATCCTCAATCCCGAATACTCAATCCTGAATCCGCAAACTTCAGTCCTCCGTCCTCAACAATCAATAGTCAATCCTCAATCCTCAATAGAATATCCTCAATTCACAGTTTTCAATACTCAACCCCATTCTTCAATCTTCAAATCTCAATCCACAAACAACAATTCTCATCACTCAGCCCTCAACACTCAGTCCTCAATCTTCAACCCTCAATCCTCAATCCTCCATCTTGAATCCTCAATACTCAATCTTCAATCCTCAATCCTCAATCCTCAGTCCTCAATACTCAATCCTCAATCCTCAATCCTGAATTTTCAATCCTCAATCCTCAATCTTCAATCCTCAATCCTCAATCCTCAATCCTCAATCATCAATCCTCAATTTTCAATCCTCAATACTCAATCTTCAATCCTCAATTCTCAATCCTCAATCCTCAATCCTCAGTCCTCAATCCACAACTCTCAATCCTCAGTCCTGTAACCTCAATCCCGAATCCTCAATCCTGAATCCTCAAACTTCAGTCCTCAGTCCTCAACAATCAATTGTGAATCCTCAATCCTCAATAGAATATCCTCAATTCACAGTTTTCAATACTCAATCCCCATTCTTCAATCTTCAAATCTCAATCCACAAACATTAATTCTCATCACTCAACCCTCAACACTCAGTCCTCAATCTTCAATCCTCAATCCTCAATCCGCAATCTTGAATCCTCAATACTCAATCTTCAATCCTCAATCCTCAATTCTCAATCCTCAACACTCAATCCTCAATCGTCAATCCTCAATCCCCAATCCTCAATCTTCAATACTCTATCCACAATCCTCAATCCTCGATCCTCAATCCTCAATCTTCAATACTCAATACTCAACCTTCAATCCTCAATCCTCAATCCTCAGTCCTCAATCCTCAATCCTCAATCCTCAATCCTCAATCTTCAATCCTCAATACTCAATCTGCAATCCTCAATCCTCAATCATCAATCCTAATTCGTCACTCCTCAATACCCAATCCTCTATCTTCAATCCTCAAACCTCAATCCTCAATTCCAATCCTGAATCCTCAATCCTCAATCCTCAATCTTCAATCCTCAATCCTCAATCCTCAATTCTCAATCCTCAATCCTCAATCCTCAATCCTCAATACTCAACCCTCAATCCTCAGTCCAGAAACATCAATACCGAATCCTCAATCCTGAATCCTCAATCTTCAGCCCTCAGTCCTCAACAATCAATTGTCAATCCTCCATCCTCAATAGAATATCCTCAATTCACAGTTTTCAATACTCAATCCCCATTCTTCAATCTTCAAATCTAAATCCACAAACATCAATTCTCATCACTCAACCCTCAACACTCAGTCCTCTATCTTCAATCCTCAATCCTAAATCCTCAATTCTCAATCCTTAATCCTCAATCCTCAATCCTCAATCTTCAATCCTCAATTCTCAATCCTCAATCCTCAATCCTCAGACCTCAAACATCAATACTCAACCCTCAGCCCTCGTCCGCAATCCACAACCCTCAATCCGCAATCCTCAATCTTCAATCATCAATATTCAATCTTCAATCCTCAATCCTCAATCCTCTATCCTCAATCCTCAATCCTGAATGTTCAATACTCAATACCCAATCCTCAACCTTCAATCCTCAATCCTCAATCCTCAATCCTCAAACCTCAATCCTCAGTCCTGAAACCTCAATACCGAATCCTCAATCCTGAATCCTCAATCTTCAGCCCTCAGTCCTCAACAATCAATTGTCAATCCTCAATCCTCAATAGAATATCCTCAATTCACAGTTTTCAATACTCAATCCCCATTCTTCAATCTTCAAATCTCAATCCACAAACATCAATTCTCATCACTCAACCCTCAACACTCAGTCCTCAATCTTCATTCCTCAATCCTAAATCCTCAATTTTCAATCCTCAATACTCAATCTTCAATCCTCAATCCTCAATTCTCAATCCTCTATCCTCAATCCTCAATCCTCAATCCTCAATCTACAATCCTCAATACTCAATCTTCAACTCTCAACCTTCAATCCTCAATCCTCTATCCTCATTCTTCAATCCTCAACTCCGAATCCTCAATCTTCAATCCTCAATCCTCAATCCTGAATGTTCAATCCTCAATACACAATCCTCAATCTTCAATCCTCAATACTCAATCCTCAATCCTCAATCCTGAATTTTCAATCCTCAATCCTCAATCTTCAATCCTCAATCCTCAATCCTCAATCCTCAATCATCAATCCTCAATTTTCAATCCTCAATACTCAATCTTCAATCCTCAATTCTCAATCCTCAATCCTCAATCCTCAGTCCTCAATCCACAACTCTCAATCCTCAGTCCTGTAACCTCAATCCCGAATCCTCAATCCTGAATCCTCAAACTTCAGTCCTCAGTCCTCAACAATCAATTGTGAATCCTCAATCCTCAATAGAATATCCTCAATTCACAGTTTTCAATACTCAATCCCCATTCTTCAATCTTCAAATCTCAATCCACAAACATTAATTCTCATCACTCAACCCTCAACACTCAGTCCTCAATCTTCAATCCTCAATCCTCAATCCGCAATCTTGAATCCTCAATACTCAATCTTCAATCCTCAATCCTCAATTCTCAATCCTCAACACTCAATCCTCAATCGTCAATCCTCAATCCCCAATCCTCAATCTTCAATACTCTATCCACAATCCTCAATCCTCGATCCTCAATCCTCAATCTTCAATACTCAATACTCAACCTTCAATCCTCAATCCTCAATCCTCAGTCCTCAATCCTCAATCCTCAATCCTCAATCCTCAATCTTCAATCCTCAATACTCAATCTGCAATCCTCAATCCTCAATCATCAATCCTAATTCGTCACTCCTCAATACCCAATCCTCTATCTTCAATCCTCAAACCTCAATCCTCAATTCCAATCCTGAATCCTCAATCCTCAATCCTCAATCTTCAATCCTCAATCCTCAATCCTCAATTCTCAATCCTCAATCCTCAATCCTCAATCCTCAATACTCAACCCTCAATCCTCAGTCCAGAAACATCAATACCGAATCCTCAATCCTGAATCCTCAATCTTCAGCCCTCAGTCCTCAACAATCAATTGTCAATCCTCAATCCTCAATAGAATATCTTCAATTCACAGTTTTCAATACTCAATCCCCATTCTTCAATCTTCAAATCTCAATCCACAAACATCAATTATCATCACTCAACCCTCAACACTCAGTCCTCAATCTTCAATCGTCAATCCTAAATCCGCAATCTTCAATCCTCAATACTCAACATTCAATCCTCAACCCTCAATCCTCAATCCTCAATCCTCAATCCGCAAGACTCAATCCTCAATCGTCAATCCTCAGTCCTGGATCCTCAATCCTCAACCTTCAATCCTCAATACTCAATCTTCAATACTCAATCCTCAATCCTCAATCCTCAATCCTCAATCCTCAATTCTCAATCCTCAATCCTCAATTCTCAATCCTCAATCCTCAACCCACAATCCTCAGTCCTGATACCTCAATACCGAATCCTCAATCCTCAATCCTCAATCCTCAGCCCTCAGTCCTCAACAATCAATTGTCAATCCTCAATCCTCAATAGAATATCTTCAATTCACAGTTTTCAATACTCAATCCCCATTCTTCAATCTTCAAATCTCAATCCACAAACATCAATTATCATCACTCAACCCTCAACACTCAGTCCTCAATCTTCAATCGTCAATCCTAAATCCGCAATCTTCAGTCCTCAATACTCAGCATTCAATCCTCAACCCTCAATCCTCAATCCTCAATGCTCAATCCTCAATCGTCAATCCTCAATTCCCAATCCTCAATCTTCAATCTTCAATCCTCAATATTCAATCCTGAATCGTCAATCCTCAATCCTCAATCCTCAATCTTCAATCCTCAATACTCAATCTTCAATCCTCAATCCTCAGTCCTGAATCCTCAATCCTCAATCCTCAATCCTCAGTCATCAATCTTCAATCCTCAATACTCAATCTTCAACCCTCAATCTTCAATCCTCAATCCTCTATCCTCATTCTTCAATCCTCAACACCCAATCCACAATCTTCAATCCTCAATCCTCAATCCTCAATTCTCAAACCTCAATCCTCAATCCTCAGACCCCAAACATCAATACTCAACCCTCAGCCCTCGTCCGCAATCCACAAACCTCAATCCTCAATCCTCAATCTTCAATCATCAATATTCAATTTTCAATCCTCAATCCTCAATCCTCTATCCTCAATCCTCAATCCTGAATGTTCAATCCTCAATACCCAATCCTCAATCTTCAATCCTCAATACTCAATCCTCAATCCTCAATCCTCAATCCTCAGCCCTCAATCCTCAATTCTCAATCCTCAATCCTCAATCCTCAGACCTCAAACGTCAATACTCAACCCTCAGCCCTCGTCCGCAATCCACAACCCTCAATCCTCAATCCTCAATCTTCAATCATCAATATTCAATCTTCAATCCTCAATCCTCAATCCTCTATCCTCAATCCTCAATCCTGAATGTTCAATCCTCAATACCCAATCCTCAACCTTCAATCCTCAATCCTCAATCCTCAATCCTCAAACCTCAATCCTCAGTCCTGAAACCTCAATACCGAATCCTCAATCCTGAATCCTCAATCTTCAGCCCTCAGTCCTCAACAATCAATTGCCAATCCTCAATCCTCAATAGAATATCCTCAATTGACAGTTTTCAATGCTCAATCCCCTTTCTTCAATCTTCAAATCTCAATCCACAAACATCAATTCTCACCACTCAACCCTCAACACTCAGTCCACAATCTTCAATCCTCAATCCTCAATCCTCAATCTTGAATCCTCAACACTCAATCTTCAATCCTCATTCCTCAATTCTCAATCCTCAATACTCAATCTTCAACCCTCAATCTTCAATCCTCAATCCTCAATCTTCAATCCTTACTCCTCAATCCGCAATCCTGAATCTTCAATACTCAATCCTCAACCCACAATCCTCAGTCCTGATACCTCAATACCGAATCCTCAATCCTCAATCCTCAATCCTCAGCCCTCAGTCCTCAACAATCAATTGTCAATCCTCAATCCTCAATAGAATATCTTCAATTCACAGTTTTCAATACTCAATCCCCATTCTTCAATCTTCAAATCTCAATCCACAAACATCAATTATCATCACTCAACCCTCAACACTCAGTCCTCAATCTTCAATCGTCAATCCTAAATCCGCAATCTTCAGTCCTCAATACTCAACATTCAATCCTCAACCCTCAATCCTCAATCCTCAATGCTCAATCCTCAATTGTCAATCCTCAATTCCCAATCCTCAATCTTCAATCTTCAATCCTCAATATTCAATCCTGAATCGTCAATCCTCAATCCTCAATCCTCAATCTTCAATCCTCAATACTCAATCTTCAATCCTCAATCCTCAGTCCTGAATCCTCAATCCTCAATCCTCAATCCTCAGTCATCAATCTTCAATCCTCAATACTCAATCTTCAACCCTCAATCTTCAATCCTCAATCCTCTATCCTCATTCTTCAATCCTCAACACCCAATCCACAATCTTCAATCCTCAATCCTCAATCCTCAATTCTCAAACCTCAATCCTCAATCCTCAGACCCCAAACATCAATACTCAACCCTCAGCCCTCGTCCGCAATCCACAAACCTCAATCCTCAATCCTCAATCTTCAATCATCAATATTCAATTTTCAATCCTCAATCCTCAATCCTCTATCCTCAATCCTCAATCCTGAATGTTCAATCCTCAATACCCAATCCTCAATCTTCAATCCTCAATACTCAATCCTCAATCCTCAATCCTCAATCCTCAGCCCTCAATCCTCAATTCTCAATCCTCAATCCTCAATCCTCAGACCTCAAACGTCAATACTCAACCCTCAGCCCTCGTCCGCAATCCACAACCCTCAATCCTCAATCCTCAATCTTCAATCATCAATATTCAATCTTCAATCCTCAATCCTCAATCCTCTATCCTCAATCCTCAATCCTGAATGTTCAATCCTCAATACCCAATCCTCAACCTTCAATCCTCAATCCTCAATCCTCAATCCTCAAACCTCAATCCTCAGTCCTGAAACCTCAATACCGAATCCTCAATCCTGAATCCTCAATCTTCAGCCCTCAGTCCTCAACAATCAATTGCCAATCCTCAATCCTCAATAGAATATCCTCAATTGACAGTTTTCAATGCTCAATCCCCTTTCTTCAATCTTCAAATCTCAATCCACAAACATCAATTCTCACCACTCAACCCTCAACACTCAGTCCACAATCTTCAATCCTCAATCCTCAATCCTCAATCTTGAATCCTCAACACTCAATCTTCAATCCTCAATCCTCAATTCTCAATCCTCAATACTCAATCTTCAACCCTCAATCTTCAATCCTCAATCCTCAATCTTCAATCCTTACTCCTCAATCCGCAATCCTGAATCTTCAATACTCAATACTCAATCTTCAATCCTCAATCCTCAATCCTCAGTCCTCAATCCTCAATCCTCAATCCTCAATCCTCAATCCTCAATCTTCTATCCTCAATACTCAATCTGCAATCCTCAATCCTCAATCCTCAATCCTCAGTCCTAATTCGTCACTCCTCGAAGCCCAGTCCTCAATCTTCAATCCTCAATCCTCAATCCTCAATTCTCAATCCTCAATCCTCAATCCTCAATCCTCAATTTTCAATCCTCAATACTCAATCTTCAATACTCAATCCTCAATCCTCAATCCTCAATCCTCAATCCTCAATCCTCAATCCAAAATCCTCAATCCTCAATCCTCAACCCTCAACCCTCATTCCTCAGTCCTGAAACATCAATACCGAATCTTCAATACTGAATCCTCAATCTTCAGACCTCAGTCCTCAACAATCAATTGTCAATCCTCAATCCTCAATAGAATAGCCTCAATTCACAGTTTTCAATACTCAATCCCCATTCTTCAAACTTCAAATCTCAATCCACAAACATCATTTCTCTTCACTCAACCCTCAACACTCAGTCCTCATTCTTCAATCCTCAATCCTAAATCCTCAATCTTCAATCCTCAATACTCAATCTTCAATCCTCAATCCTCAATTCTCAATCCTCAATACTCAATCCGCAATCGTCAATCCTCAATTCCCAATCCTCAATCTTCAATCCTCAATCCTCAATCTTCAATCCTTAATCCTCAATCCTCAATCCCCAATCCTCAGTCCTCAATCCTCAGACCTCAAGCATCAGTACCCAACCCTCTGACCTCGTCCTCAATCCACAACCCTTAATCCTAAATCCGCAATCTTCAATCATCAATATTCAACCTTCAATCCTCAATCCTCAATCCTCAATCCTCAATCCTCAATCCTCAATCCTCAATCCTCAAACCTCAATACCGGAGCCTCAATCTTCAATCCTCAATCCTCAATCCTCAATTCTCTATCCTCAATCTTCAGTCCTTAGTCCTCAAACCTCAATCCTCAACCCTCAACCCTCATCCTCAATCCTAAATCCTCAATCCTCAATCATCAATCCTCAAGTTTCAATCCTCAATACTCAGTCTTCAATCCTCAATCCTGAATCCTCAATCCTCAATACCAAATCCTCAATCCTCAATCCTCAATCCTCAATCTTCTATCTTCAATCCTCAATCCTCAATTCCCAATCCTCAATCCTGAATCCTCAGACCTCAAGCATCAATACCCAACCCTCTGTCCTCGTCCTCAATCCTCAATCTTCTATCCTCAATACTCAATCTTCAATCCTCAATCCTCAATTCTCAATCCTCAATACTCAATCCTCAATCGTCAATCCTCAATTCCCAATCCTCAATCTTCAATCCTCAATCCACAATATTCAATCCTCAATCCTCAACCCTCAGACCCCAATCCTCAATCTTCAATCCACAATACTCAATTTTCAATCCTCAATCCTCAATCCTCTATCCTCAATCCTCAATCCTGAATGTTCAATCCTCAATACACAATCCTCAATCTTCAATCCTCAATACTCAATCCTCAATCCTCGATCCTGAATTTTCAATCCTCAATCCTCAATCTTCAATCCTCAATTCTCAATCCTCAATCCTCAATCCTCAGTCCTCAATCCACAACTCTCAATCCTCAGTCCTGAAACCTAAATCCCGAATCCTCAATCCTGAATCCGCAAACTTCAGTCCTCAGTCCTCAACAATCAATTGTGAATCCTCAATCCTCGATAGAATATCCTCAATTCACAGTTTTCAATACTCAATCCCCATTCTTCAATCTTCAAATCTCAATCCACAAACATTAATTCTCATCACTCAACCCTCAACACTCAGTCCTCAATCTTCAATCCTCAATCCTCAATCCGCAATCTTGAATCCTCAATACTCAATCTTCAATCCTCAATCCTCAATTCTCAATCCTCAACACTCAATCCTCAATCGTCAATCCTCAATCCCCAATCCTCAATCTTCAATCCTCTATCCACAATCCTCAATCCTCGATCCTAAATCCTCAATCTTCAATACTCAATACTCAACCTTCAATCCTCAATCCTCAATCCTCAGTCCTCAATCCTCAATCCTCAACCCTCAATCCTCAATCTTCAATCCTCAATACTCAATCTGCAATCCTCAACCCTCAATCATCAATCCTAATTCGTCACTCCTCAATACCCAATCCTCAATCTTCAATCCTCAATCCTCAATCCTCAATTCCAATCCTGAATCCTCAAACCTCAGTCCTCAATCTTCAATCCTCAATCCTCAATCCTCAATTCTCAGTCCTCAATCCTCAATCCTCAATCCTCAATCCTCAATCCTCAATCTTCTATCCTCAATACTCAATCTGCAATCCTCAATCCTCAATCCTCAATCCTCAGTCCTAATTCGTCACTCCTCGAAACCCAGTCCTCAATCTTCAATCCTCAATCCTCAATCCTCAATTCTCAATCCTCAATCCTCAATCCTCAATCCTCAATTTTCAATCCTCAATACTCAATCTTCAATACTCAATCCTCAATCCTCAATCCTCAATCCTCAATCCTCAATCCTCAATCCAAAATCCTCAATCCTCAATCCTCAACCCTCAACCCTCATTCCTCAGTCCTGAAACATCAATACCGAATCTTCAATACTGAATCCTCAATCTTCAGACCTCAGTCCTCAACAATCAATTGTCAATGCTCAATCCTCAATAGAATAGCCTCAATTCACAGTTTTCAATACTCAATCCCCATTCTTCAAACTTCAAATCTCAATCCACAAACATCATTTCTCTTCACTCAACCCTCAACACTCAGTCCTCATTCTTCAATCCTCAATCCTAAATCCTCAATCCTCAATCCCCAATCCTCAGTCCTCAATCCTCAGACCTCAAGCATCAGTACCCAACCCTCTGACCTCGTCCTCAATCCACAACCCTTAATCCTAAATCCGCAATCTTCAATCATCAATATTCAACCTTCAATCCTCAATCCTCAATCCTCAATCCTCAATCCTCAATCCTCAATCCTCAAACCTCAATACCGGAGCCTCAATCTTCAATCCTCAATCCTCAATCCTCAATTCTCTATCCTCAATCTTCAGTCCTTAGTCCTCAAACCTCAATCCTCAACCCTCAACCCTCATCCTCAATCCTCAATCCTCAATCCTCAATCATCAATCCTCAAGTTTCAATCCTCAATACTCAGTCCTCAATCCTCAATCCTGAATCCTCAATCCTCAATACCAAATCCTCAATCCTCAATCCTCAATCCTCAATCTTCAATCTTCAATCCTCAATCCTCAATTCCCAATCCTCAATCCTGAATCCTCAGACCTCAAGCATCAATACCCAACCCTCTGTCCTCGTCCTCAATCCTCAATCTTCTATCCTCAATACTCAATCTTCAATCCTCAATCCTCAATTCTCAATCCTCAATACTCAATCCTCAATCGTCAATCCTCAATTCCCAATCCTCAATCTTCAATCCTCAATCCACAATATTCAATCCTCAATCCTCAACCCTCAGACCCCAATCCTCAATCTTCAATCCACAATACTCAATTTTCAATCCTCAATCCTCAATCCTCTATCCTCAATCCTCAATCTTCAATCCTCTATCCTCAATCCTCAATCCTCAATCCTCAATCCTCAATCCTCAATGTTCAATACTCAATACTCAATCTTCAATCCTCAATCCTCAATCCTCAGTCCTCAATCCTCAATCCTCAATCCTCAATCCTCAATCTTCTATCCTCAATACTCAATCTGCAATCCTCAATCCTCAATCCTCAATCCTAATTCGTCACTCCTCAAACCTCAACCCTCAACACTCAGACATCATCCACAATCCTCAATCCTCAATCCTCAGTCATCAATCCTCAACACTCAATCCTCAATCCTCAATCCTCAATCCTCAATAACCAATCCTCAATCCTCAATCCTCAATCCTCAATCCTCAATCCTCAATCCTCACTCCTCAATCCTCAGTCCTCAAACATCAATCCTGAATCCTCAATCCTGAATCATCAATCTTCAGCCCTCAGTCTTCAACAGTCAGTTGACAATCCTCAATCCACAATAGAATATCACCAATTCACAGTTTTCAATACTCAATACTCAATCTGCAATCTTCAAGTCTCTATCCACAAACATCAATTCTTGTCAGTCAACCCTCAACACTCAGTGCCCAACCATCAATTTTCAAACCTCAATCCTCAATCCTCAATCCTCAATCCTCAATACCTTCAATCCTCAATGCTCAATCTTCAACCCTCATCCTCAATCCTCAATCCTCGATCCTCAATCCTAAATCCTCAATCTTCAATCCTCAATACTCAATCTTCAATCCTCAATCCTCAATTCTCAATCCTCAATACTCAATCCTCAATCGTCAATCCTCAATTCCCAATCCTCAATCTTCAATCCTCAATCCTCAATCTTCAATCCTTAATCCTCAATCCTCAATCCCCAATCCTCAATCTTCAATCCTCAATACTCAATCTTCAATCCTCAATCCTCAATCCTCAATCCTCAATCCTCAATCCTCAATCCTCAATCTTCAATCCTCAATACTCAATCTTCAACCCTCAATCTTCAATCCTCAATCCTGAATCCTCATTCTTCAATCCTCATCACCAAATCCTCAATCCTCAATCTTCAATCCTCAATACTCAATCTTCAATCCTCAATCCTCAATCCTGAACCGCCAATCCTCAATCCTCAATCCTCAATCGTCAATCTCCAATCCTGAATTGTCAATCTTCAATCCTCAATCCTCAATCCTCAATCATCAATCCTCATTCTTCAATCCCCAATACCCAATCCTCAATCTTCAATCCTCAATCTTCAATCCTCAATCCTCAATCCTCAATTCGCAATTATCAATCGTCAATCCTCAGACATCAAGCATCAATACCCAACCCTCAGTCCTCGTCCTCAATCCACAACCCTCAATCCTCAATCCCCAATCTTCAATCATCAATATTAAACCTTCAATCCTCAATCCGCGATCCTCAATCCTCAACTCTCAATCCTCAGTCCTGAATCCTCAATCCCGAATACTCAATCCTGAATCCGCAAACTTCAGTCCTCCGTCCTCAACAATCAATAGTCAATCCTCAATCCTCAATAGAATATCCTCAATTCACAGTTTTCAATACTCAACCCCATTCTTCAATCTTCAAATCTCAATCCACAAACAACAATTCTCATCACTCAGCCCTCAACACTCAGTCCTCAATCTTCAACCCTCAATCCTCAATCCTCCATCTTGAATCCTCAATACTCAATCTTCAATCCTCAATCCTCAATCCTCAGTCCTCAATCCTCAATCCTCAATCCTCAATCCTAAATCTTCTATCCTCAATACTCAATCTGCAATCCTCAATCCTCAATCCTCAATCCTCAATCCTAATTCGTCACTCCTCGAAACCCAGTCCTCAATCTTCAATCCTCAATCCTCAATCCTCAATTCTCAATCCTCAATCCTCAATCCTCAATCCTCAATTTTCAATCCTCAATCCTAAATCCTCAATCTTCAATCCTCAATACTCAATCTTCAATCCTCAATCCTCAATTCTCAGTCCTCAATACTCAATCCTCAATGGTCAATCCTCAATTCCCAATCCTCAATCTTCAATCCTCAATCCTCAATCCTCAATCTTGAATCCTCAATACTCAATCTTCAATCCTCAATCCTCAATTCTCAGTCCGCAACACTCAATCCTCAATCGTCAATCCTCAATCCCCAATCCTCAATCTTCAATCCTCTATCCTCAATCCTCAATCCTCAATCTCCAATCCTCAATCTTCAATACTCAATACTCAATCTTCAATCCTCAATCCTCAATCCTCAGTCCTCAATCCTCAATCCTCAATCCTCAATTCTTTAATCCTCAATCCTCAATCCTCAATCCTCAATCCTCAATCGTCAATCCTCAATTCCCATATCTCAATCCAGAATGTTCAATCCTCAATGCCCAATCCTCAATCTTCAATCCTCAATACTCAATCCTCAATCCTCAATCCTCAATCCTCAGTCATCAATCCTCAATTCTCAACCCTCAATCCTCAATCCTCAGACCTCAAACATCAATACTCAACACTCAGCCCTCGTCCGCAATCCACAACCCTCAATCCTCAATCCTCAATCTTCAATCATCAATATTCAATCTTCAATCCTCAATCCTCAATCCTCTATCCTCAATCCTCAATCCTGAATGTTCAATCCTCATTACCCAATCCTCAACCTTCAATCCTCATTCCTCAATCCTCAATCCTCAAACCTCAATCCTCAGTCCTGAAACCTCAATACCGAATCCTCAATCCTGAATCCTCAATCTTCAGCCCTCAGTCCTCAACAATCAATTGTCAATCCTCAATCCTCAATAGAATATCCTCAATTCACAGTTTTCAATACTCAATCCCCATTCTTCAATCTTCAAATCTCAATCCACAAACATCAATTCTCATCACTCAACCCTCAACACTCAGTCCTCAATCTTCATTCCTCAATCCTTAATCCTCAATTTTCAATCCTCAATACTCAATCTTCAATCCTCAATCCTCAATTCTCAATCCTCAATCCTCAATCCTCAATCCTCAATCCTCAATCTACAATCCTCAATACTCAATCTTCAACTCTCAACCTTCATTCCTCAATACTCTATCCTCATTCTTCAATCCTCAACACCGAATCCTCAATCTTCAATCCTCAATCATCAATCCTCAATTCTCAATCCTCAATCCTCAGACCTCAAACATCAATACTCAACCCTCAGTCCTCGTCCGCAATCCACAACACTCAATCCTCAATCCTCAATCCTTAATCTTCAATCATGAATATTCAATCTTCAATCCTCAATCCTCAATCCTCTATCCTCAATTCTCAATTATGAATGTTCAATACTCAATACCCTAGCCTCAATATTCAATCCTCAATCCTCAACCGTCAACCCTCAATTCCCAATCCTCAATCTTCAATCCTCAATCCACAATATTCAATCCTCAATCCTCAACCCTCAGACCCCAATCCTCAATCTTCAATCCACAATACTCAATTTTCAATCCTCAATCCTCTATCCTCAATCCTCAATCCTGAATGTTCAATCCTCAATACACAATCCTCAATCTTCTATCCTCAATACTCAATCCTCAATCCTCAATCCTGAATTTTCAATCCTCAATCCTCAATCTTCAATCCTCAATTCTCAATCCTCAATCCTCAATCCTCAGTCCTCAATCCACAACTCTCAATCCTCAGTCCTGAAACCTCAATCCCGAATCCTCAATCCTGAATCCGCAAACTTCAGTCCTCAGTCCTCAACAATCAATTGTGAATCCTCAATCCTCAATAGAATATCCTCAATTCACAGTTTTCAATACTCAATCCCCATTCTTCAATCTTCAAATCTCAATCCACAAACATTAATTCTCATCACTCAACCCTCAACACTCAGTCCTCAATCTTCAATCCTCAATCCTCAATCCGCAATCTTGAATCCTCAATACTCAATCTTCAATCCTCAATCCTCAATTCTCAATCCTCAACACTCAATCCTCAATCGTCAATCCTCAATCCCCAATCCTCAATCTTCAATCCTCTATCCACAATGCTCAATCCTCGATCCTCAATCCTCAATCTTCAATACTCAATACTCAACCTTCAATCCTCAATCCTCAATCCTCAGTCCTCAATCCCCAATCCTCAATCCTCAATCCTCAATCTTCAATCCTCAATACTCAATCTGCAATCCTCAACCCTCAATCATCAATCCTAATTCGTCACTCCTCAATACCCAATCCTCAATCTTCAATCCTCAATCCTCAATCCTCAATTCCAATCCTGAATCCTCAAACCTCAATCCTCAATCTTCAATCCTCAATCCTCAATCCTCAATTCTCAGTCCTCAATCCTCAATCCTCAATCCTCAATACTCAACCCTCAATCCTCAGTCCAGAAACATCAATACCGAATCCTCAATCCTGAATCCTCAATCTTCAGCCCTCAGTCCTCAACAATCAATTGTCAATCCTCAATCCTCAATAGAATATCCTCAATTCACAGTTTTCAATACTCAATCCCCATTCTTCAATCTTCAAATCTAAATCCACAGACATCAATTCTCATCACTCAACCCTCAACACTCAGTCCTCTATCTTTAATCCTCAATCCTAAATCCTCAATTCTCAGTCCTCAATCCTCAATCCTCAATCTTCAATCCTCAACCCTCAATCTTCAATCCTCAATCATCAATCCTCAAGTTTCAATCCTCAATACTCAGTCTTCAATCCTCAATCCTCAATCCTCAATCCTCAATCCTCAATCCTCAATCCTCAATCCTCAACCCTCAATCCTCAGTCCTGAAACCTCAATCCCGAATCCTCAATCCTGAATCCGCAAACTTCAGTCCTCAGTCCTCAACACTCAATTTTCAATCCTGAATCCTCAATCTACAATCCTGAATACACAATCTTCAACTCTCAACCTTCATTCCTCAATACTCTATCCTCATTCTTCAATCCTCAACTCCGAATCCTCAATCTTCAATCCTCAATCATCAATCCTCAATTCTCAATCCTCAATCCTCAATCCTCAGTCCTCAAACATCAATACTCAACCCTCAGTCCTCGTCCGCAATCCACAACACTCAATCCTCAATCCTCAATCCTTAATCTTCAATCATCAATATTCAATCTTCAATCCTCAATCCTCAATCCTCTATCCTCAATCCTCAATCCTGAATGTTCAATACTCAATACCCAATCCTCAATATTCAATCCTCAATCCTCAACCGTCAACCCTCAATTCCCAATCCTCAATCTTCAATCCTCAATCCTCAATCCTGAATCCTCAATCCTCAATACCAAATCCTCAATCCTCAAACCTCGATCCTCAATCTTCAATCTTCAATCCTCAATCCTCAATTCCCAATCCTCAATCCTGAATCCTCAGACCTCAAGCATCAATACCCAACCCTCTGTCCTCGTCCTCAATCCTCAATCTTCTATCCTCAATACTCAATCATCAATCCTCAATCCTCAATTCTCAATTCTCAATACTCAATCCTCAATCGTCAATCCTCAATTCCCAATCCTCAATCTTCAATCCTCAATCCACAATATTCAATCCTCAATCCTCAACCCTCAGACCCCAATCCTCAATCTTCAATCCTCAATACTCAATTTTCAATCCTCAATCCTCAATCCTCTATCCTCAATCCTCAATCCTGAATGTTCAATCCTCAATACACAATCCTCAATCTTCAATCCTCAATACTCAATCCTCAATCCTCAATCCTGAATTTTCAATCCTCAATCCTCAATCTTCAATCCTCAATTCTCAATCCTCAATCCTCAATCCTCAGTCCTCAATCCACAACTCTCAATCCTCAGTCCTGAAACCTCAATCCCGAATCCTCAATCCTGAATCCGCAAACTTCAGTCCTCAGTCCTCAACAATCAATTGTGAATCCTCAATCCTCAATAGAATATCCTCAATTCACAGTTTTCAATACTCAATCCCCATTCTTCAATCTTCAAATCTCAATCCACAAACATTAATTCTCATCACTCAACCCTCAACACTCAGTCCTCAATCTTCAATCCTCAATCCTCAATCCGCACTCTTGAATCCTCAATACTCAATCTTCAATCCTCAATCCTCAATTCTCAATCCTCAACACTCAATCCTCAATCCTCAATCCCCAATCCTCAATCTTCAATCCTCTATCCTCAATCCTCAATCCTCAATCTCCAATCCTCAACCTTCAATACTCAATACTCAATCTTCAATCCTCAATCCTCAATTGTCAGTCCTCAATCCTCAATCCTCAATCCTCAATCCTCAATCTTCTATCCTCAATACTCAATCTGCAATCCTCAATTCTCAATCCTCAATCCTCAATCATCCATCTTCAATCCTCAATACTCAATCTTCAACACTCAATCTTCAATCCTCAATCCTCAATCCTCATTCTTCAATCCTCAACACCCAATCCTCAATCTTCAATCCTCAATCCTCAATCCTCAATTCTCAATCCTCAATCTTCAATCATCAATATTCGATATTCAATCCTCAATCCTCAATCCTCTATCCTCAATCCTCAATCCTGAATGTTCAATCCTCAATACCCAATCCTCAATCTTCAATCCTCAATACTCAATCCTCAATACTGAATCCTCAATCCTGAATCCTCAATCTTCAGCCCTCAGTCCTCAACAATCAATTGTCAGCCCTCAATCCTCAAAATAATATACCCAATTCACAGTTTTCAATACTCAATCCCCAATCTTCAATCATAAAATCTCAATCCACAAACATCAATTCTCATCACTCAACTCTCGACACTCAGTCCCCAATCCTCAATCTTCAACCCTCAATCCTCAATCCTCAATCCTCAATCCTCAATTGTCAATCTTCAACCCTCAATACTCAATCTTCAATCCTCAATCCTCAACCGTCAACCCTCAATTCCCAATCCTCAATCTTCAATCCTCAATCCTCAATCCTGAATCCTCAATCCTCAATACCAAATCCTCAATCCTCAATCCTCGATCCTCAATCTTCAATCTTCAATCCTCAATCCTCAATTCCCAATCCACAATCCTGAATCCTCAGACCTCAAGCATCAATACCCAACCCTCTGTCCTCGTCCTCAATCCTCAATCTTCTATCCTCAATACTCAATCTTCAATCCTCAATCATCAATTCTCAATCCTCAATACTCAATCCTCAATCGTCAATCCTCAATTCCCAATCCTCAATCTTCAATCCTCAATCCACAATATTCAATCCTCAATCCTCAACCCTCAGACCCCAATCCTCAATCTTCAATCCTCAATACTCAATTTTCAATCCTCAATCCTCAATCCTCTATCCTCAATCCTCAATCCTCTATCCTCAATCCTCAATCCAGAATGTTCAATCCTCAATACACAATCCTCAATCTTCAATCCTCAATACTCAATCCTCAATCCTCAATCCTGAATTTTCAATCCTCAATCCTCAATCTTCAATCCTCAATTCTCAATCCTCAGTCCTCAATCCTCAGTCCTCAATCCACAACTCTCAATCCTCAGTCCTGAAACCTCAATCCCGAATCCTCAATCCTGAATCCGCAAACTTCAGTCCTCAGTCCTCAACAATCAATTGTGAATCCTCAATCCTCGATAGAATATCCTCAATTCACAGTTTTCAATACTCAATCCCCATTCTTCAATCTTCAAATCTCAATCCACAAACATTAATTCTCATCACTCAACCCTCAACACTCAGTCCTCAATCTTCAATCCTCAATCCTCAATCCGCAATCTTGAATCCTCAATACTCAATCTTCAATCCTCAATCCTCAATTCTCAATCCTCAACACTCAATCCTCAATCGTCAATCCTCAATCCCCAATCCTCAATCTTCAATCCTCTATCCACAATCCTCAATCCTCGATCCTCAATCCTCAGTCTTCAATACTCAATACTCAACCTTCAATTCTCAATCCTCAATCCTCAGTCCTCAATCCTCAATCCTCAATCCTCAATCCTCAATCTTCAATCCTCAATACTCAATCTGCAATCCTCAACCCTCAATCATCAATCCTAATTCGTCACTCCTCAATACCCAATCCTCAATCTTGAATCCTCAATACTCAATCTTCAATCCCCAATCTTCAATCCTCTATCCTCAATCCTCAATCCTCAATCCTCAATCCTCAATCCTCAATGTTCAATACTCAATACTCAATCTTCAATCCTCAATCCTCAATCCTCAGTCCTCAATCCTCAATCCTCAATCCTCAATCCTCAATCTTCTATCCTCAATACTCAATCTGCAATCCTCAATCCTCAATCCTCAATCCTAATTCGTCACTCCTCAAACCTCAACCCTCAACACTCAGACATCAACCACAATCCTCAATCCTCAATCCTCAGTCATCAATCCTCAACACTCAATCCTCAATCCTCAATCCTCAATCCTCAATAACCAATCCTCAATCCTCAATCCTCAATCCTCAATCCTCAATCCTCAATCCTCACTCCTCAATCCTCAGTCCTCAAACATCAATCCTGAATCCTCAATCCTGAATCCTCAATCTTCAGCCCTCAGTCTTCAACAGTCAGTTGACAATCCTCAATCCACAATAGAATATCACCAATTCACAGTTTTCAATACTCAATACTCAATCTGCAATCTTCAAGTCTCTATCCACAAACATCAATTCTTGTCAGTCAACCCTCAACACTCAGTCCCCAACCATCAATTTTCAAACCTCAATCCTCAATCCTCAATCCTCAATCCTCAATACCTTCAATCCTCAATGCTCAATCTTCAACCCTCATCCTCAATCCTCAATCCTCGATCCTCAATCCTCAATCCTCAATCTTCAATCCTCAATACTCAATCTTTAATCCTCAATCCTCAGTCCTCAAACCTCAATTCTGAGTCCTCAGTCCTGAATCCTCAACCTTCAGCCCTCAGTCCTCAACAATCAGTTGTCAATCCTCAGTCCTCAATAGAATATCCTCAATTCACAGCTATCAATACTCAATACTCAATCTGCAATCTTCAAATCTCTATCCACAGACATCAATTCTCATCACTCAACCCTCAACACTCAGTCCTCAATGATCAACCCTCAATCCTCAATTCTCTATCTTCAATCCTCAATACTGAATCTTCAATCCTAAATCCTCAATCCTCAATCCTCAATCCTCAATCCTCAATCTTCAATCCTCAGTCCGCAATCCTCAATCTTCAATCCTCAATCCTCAATCTTCAGCCCTCTGTCCTCAGCAATCAGTTGTCAATCCTCAATCCTCAATACAACATCATCAATTCACAGTTTTCAATACTCAATACTAAATCTGCAATCTTCAAATCTCTATCCACAAACATCAATGCTCATCACTCAACCCTCAACACTCCGTCCCCAATCCTCAATCTTCAATCCTCAATCTTCCATCCTCAATCATCAATCCACGATACCCAAGCCTCAGTCTTCAATCCTCAATCTTCAATCCTCAATCCTCAATCCTCAATTCGCAATCCTCAATCCTCAATCCTCAGACCTCAAGCATCAGTACCCAACCCTCAGTCCTCGTCCTCAATCCACAACCCTCAATCCTCAATCCTCAATCTTCAATCATCAATATTAAACCTTCAATCCTCAATCCACAATCCTCAATCCTCAACCCTCAATCCTCAGTCCTGAAACCTCAATCCCGAATCCGCAATCCTGAATCCGCAAACTTCAGTCCTCAGTCCTCAACAATCAATAGTCAATCCTCAATCCTCAATAGAATATCCTCAATTCACAGTTTTCAATACTCAATCCCCATTCTTCAATCTTCAAATCTCAATCCACAAACATCAATTCTCATCACTCAGCCCTCAACACTCAGTCCTCAATCTTCAACCCTCAATCCTCAATCCTCAATCTTGAATCCTCAATACTCAATCTTCAATCCTCAATCCTCAATTCTCAATCCTCAACACTCAATCCTCAATCGTCAATCCTCAATCCCCAATCCTCAATCTTCAATCCTCTATCCTCAATCCTCAATACTCAATCCTCAATCCTCAGTCCTCAATCTTCAATACTCAATACTCAATCTTCAATCCTCAATCCTCAATCCTCAGTCCTCAATCCTCAATCCTCAATCCTCAATCCTCAATCTTCTATCCTCAATACTCAATCTGCAATCCTCAATCCTCAATCCTCAATCCTCAATCCTAATTCGTCACTCCTCGAAACCCAGTCCTCAATCTTCAATCCTCAATCCTCAATCCTCAATTCTCAATACTCAATCCTCAATCCTCAATCCTCAATTTTCAATCCTCAATCCTAAATCCTCAATCTTCAATCCTCAATACTCAATCTTCAATCCTCAATCCTCAATTCTCAATCCTCAATACTCAATCCTCAATCGTCAATCCTCAATTCCCAATCCTCAATCTTCAATCCTCAATCCTCAATCTTCAATCCTTAATCCTCAATCCTCAATCCCCAATCCTCAATCTTCAATCCTCAATACTCAATCTTCAATCCTCAATCCTCAATCCTCAATCCTCAATCCTCAATCCTCAATCCTCAATCTTCAATCCTCAATACTCAATCTTCAACCCTCAATCTTCAATCCTCAATCCTGAATCCTCATTCTTCAATCCTCATCACCAAATCCTCAATCCTCAATCTTCAATCCTCAATACTCAATCTTCAATCCTCAATCCTCAATCCTGAACCGCCAATCCTCAATCCTCAATCCTCAATCGTCAATCTCCAATCCTGAATTGTCAATCTTCAATCCTCAATCCTCAATCCTCAATCCTCAATCCTCATTCTTCAATCCCCAATACCCAATCCTCAATCTTCAATCCTCAATCTTCAATCCTCAATCCTCAATCCTCAATTCGCAATTATCAATCGTCAATCCTCAGACATCAAGCATCAATACCCAACCCTCAGTCCTCGTCCTCAATCCACAACCCTCAATCCTCAATCCTCAATCTTCAATCATCAATATTAAACCTTCAATCCTCAATCCACGATCCTCAATCCTCAACCCTCAATCCTCAGTCCTGAATCATCAATCCCGAATACTCAATCCTGAATCCGCAAACTTCAGTCCTCCGTCCTCAACAATCAATAGTCAATCCTCAATCCTCAATAGAATATCCTCAATTCACAGTTTTCAATACTCAACCCCATTCTTCAATCTTCAAATCTCAATCCACAAACAACAATTCTCATCACTCAGCCCTCAACACTCAGACCTCAATCTTCAACCCTCAATCCTCAATCCTCCATCTTGAATCCTCAATACTCAATCTTCAATCCTCAATCCTCAATCCTCAGTCCTCAATCCTCAATCCTCAATCCTCAATCCTAAATCTTCTATCCTCAATACTCAATCTGCAATCCTCAATCCTCAATCCTCAATCCTCAATCCTAATTCGTCACTCCTCGAAACCCAGTCCTCAATCTTCAATCCTCAATCCTCAATCCTCAATTCTCAATCCTCAATCCTCAATCCTCAATCCTCAATTTTCAATCCTCAATCCTAAATCCTCAATCTTCAATCCTCAATACTCAATCTTCAATCCTCAATCCTCAATTCTCAGTCCTCAATACTCAATCCTCAATGGTCAATCCTCAATTCCCAATCCTCAATCTTCAATCCTCAATCCTCAATCCTCAATCTTGAATCCTCAATACTCAATCTTCAATCCTCAATCCTCAATTCTCAGTCCGCAACACTCAATCCTCAATCGTCAATCCTCAATCCCCAATCCTCAATCTTCAATCCTCTATCCTCAACCCTCAATCCTCAATCTCCAATCCTCTATCTTCAATACTCAATACTCAATCTTCAATCCTCAATCCTCAATCCTCAGTCCTCAATCCTCAATCCTCAATCCTCAATTCTTTAATCCTCAATCCTCAATCCTCAATCCTCAATCCTCAATCGTCAATCCTCAATTCCCATATCTCAATCCAGAATGTTCAATCCTCAATGCCCAATCCTCAATCTTCAATCCTCAATACTCAATGCTCAATCCTCAATCCTCAATCCTCAGTCATCAATCCTCAATTCTCAATCCTCAATCCTCAATCCTCAGACCTCAAACATCAATACTCAACACTCAGCCCTCGTCCGCAATCCACAACCCTCAATCCTCAATCCTCAATCTTCAATCATCAATATTCAATCTTCAATCCTCAATCCTCAATCCTCTATCCTCAATCCTCAATCCTGAATGTTCAATCCTCATTACCCAATCCTCAACCTTCAATCCTCATTCCTCAATCCTCAATCCTCAAACCTCAATCCTCAGTCCTGAAACCTCAATACCGAATCCTCAATCCTGAATCCTCAATCTTCAGCCCTCAGTCCTCAACAATCAATTGTCAATCCTCAATCCTCAATAGAATATCCTCAATTCACAGTTTTCAATACTCAATCCCCATTCTTCAATCTTCAAATCTCAATCCACAAACATCAATTCTCATCACTCAACCCTCAACACTCAGTCCTCAATCTTCATTCCTCAATCCTTAATCCTCAATTTTCAATCCTCAATACTCAATCTTCAATCCTCAATCCTCAATTCTCAATCCTCAATCCTCAATCCTCAATCCTCAATCCTCAATCTACAATCCTCAATACTCAATCTTCAACTCTCAACCTTCATTCCTCAATACTCTATCCTCATTCTTCAATCCTCAACACCGAATCCTCAATCTTCAATCCTCAAACATCAATCCTCAATTCTCAATCCTCAATCCTCAATCCTCAGACCTCAAACATCAATACTCAACCCTCAGTCCTCGTCCGCAATCCACAACACTCAATCCTCAATCCTCAATCCTTAATCTTCAATCATGAATATTCAATCTTCAATCCTCAATCCTCAATCCTCTATCCTCAATTCTCAATTATGAATGTTCAATACTCAATACCCTATCCTCAATATTCAATCCTCAATCCTCAACCGTCAACCCTCAATTCCCAATCCTCAATCTTCAATCCTCAATCCTCAATCCTGAATCCTCAATCCTCAATACCAAATCCTCAATCCTCAATCCTCGATCCTCAATCTTCAATCTTCAATCCTCAATCCTCAATTCCCAATCCTCAATTCCCAATCCTCAATCCTGAATCCTCAGACCTCAAGCATCAATACCCAACCCTCTGTCCTCGTCCTCAATCCTCAATCTTCTATCCTCAATACTCAATCTTCAATCCTCAATCCTCAATTCTCAATCCTCAATACTCAATCCTCAATCGTCAATCCTCAATTCCCAATCCTCAATCTTCAATCCTCAATCCACAATATTCAATCCTCAATCCTCAACCCTCAGACCCCAATCCTCAATCTTCAATCCAAAATACTCAATTTTCAATCCTCAATCCTCTATCCTCAATCCTCAATCCTGAATGTTCAATCCTCAATACACAATCCTCAATCTTCTATCCTCAATACTCAATCCTCAATCCTCAATCCTGAATTTTCAATCCTCAATCCTCAATCTTCAATCCTCAATTCTCAATCCTCAATCCTCAATCCTCAGTCCTCAATCCACAACTCTCAATCCTCAGTCCTGAAACCTCAATCCCGAATCCTCAATCCTGAATCCGCAAACTTCAGTCCTCAGTCCTCAACAATCAATTGTGAATCCTCAATCCTCAATAGAATATCCTCAATTCACAGTTTTCAATACTCAATCCCCATTCTTCAATCTTCAAATCTCAATCCACAAACATTAATTCTCATCACTCAACCCTCAACACTCAGTCCTCAATCTTCAATCCTCAATCCTCAATCCGCAATCTTGAATCCTCAATACTCAATCTTCAATCCTCAATCCTCAATTCTCAATCCTCAACACTCAATCCTCAATCGTCAATCCTCAATCCCCAATCCTCAATCTTCAATCCTCTATCCACAATCCTCAATCCTCGATCCTCAATCCTCAATCTTCAATACTCAATACTCAACCTTCAATCCTCAATCCTCAATCCTCAGTCCTCAATCCCCAATCCTCAATCCTCAATCCTCAATCTTCAATCCTCAATACTCAATCTGCAATCCTCAACCCTCAATCATCAATCCTAATTCGTCACTCCTCAATACCCAATCCTCAATCTTCAATCCTCAATCCTCAATCCTCAATTCCAATCCTGAATCCTCAAACCTCAATCCTCAATCTTCAATCCTCAATCCTCAATCCTCAATTCTCAGTCCTCAATCCTCAATCCTCAATCCTCAATACTCAACCCTCAATCCTCAGTCCAGAAACATCAATACCGAATCCTCAATCCTGAATCCTCAATCTTCAGCCCTCAGTCCTCAACAATCAATTGTCAATCCTCAATCCTCAATAGAATATCCTCAATTCACAGTTTTCAATACTCAATCCCCATTCTTCAATCTTCAAATCTAAATCCACAGACATCAATTCTCATCACTCAACCCTCAACACTCAGTCCTCTATCTTCAATCCTCAATCCTAAATCCTCAATTCTCAACCCTTAATCCTCAATCCTCAATCCTCAATCTTCAATCCTCAATACTCAATCTTCAATACTCAATCCTCAATCCTCAATCCTCTATCCTCAATCCTCAATCGTCAATCCTCAATTCCCAATCCTCAATCTTCAATCCTCAACCCTCAATCTTCAATCCTCAATCATCAATCCTCAAGTTTCAATCCTCAATACTCAGTCTTCAATCCTCAATCCTCAATCCTCAATCCTCAATCCTCAATCCTCAATCCTCAATCCTCAACCCTCAATCCTCAGTCCTGAAACCTCAATCCCGAATCCTCAATCCTGAATCCGCAAACTTCAGTCCTCAGTCCTCAACACTCAATTTTCAATCCTGAATCCTCAATCTACAATCCAGAATACACAATCTTCAACTCTCAACCTTCATTCCTCAATACTCTATCCTCATTCTTCAATCCTCAACTCCGAATCCTCAATCTTCAATCCTCAATCATCAATCCTCAATTCTCAATCCTCAATCCTCAATCCTCAGACCTCAAACATCAATACTCAACCCTCAGTCCTCGTCCGCAATCCACAACACTCAATCCTCAATCCTCAATCCTTAATCTTCAATCATCAATATTCAATCTTCAATCCTCAATCCTCAATCCTCTATCCTCAATCCTCAATCCTGAATGTTCAATACTCAATACCCAATCCTCAATATTCAATCCTCAATCCTCAACCGTCAACCCTCAATTCCCAATCCTCAATCTTCAATCCTCAATCCTCAATCCTGAATCCTCAATCCTCAATACCAAATCCTCAATCCTCAAACCTCGATCCTCAATCTTCAATCTTCAATCCTCAATCCTCAATTCCCAATCCTCAATCCTGAATCCTCAGACCTCAAGCATCAATACCCAACCCTCTGTCCTCGTCCTCAATCCTCAATCTTCTATCCTCAATACTCAATCATCAATCCTCAATCCTCAATTCTCAATCCTCAATACTCAATCCTCAATCGTCAATCCTCAATTCCCAATCCTCAATCTTCAATCCTCAATCCACAATATTCAATCCTCAATCCTCAACCCTCAGACCCCAATCCTCAATCTTCAATCCTCAATACTCAATTTTCAATCCTCAATCCTCAATCCTCTATCCTCAATCCTCAATCCTGAATGTTCAATCCTCAATACACAATCCTCAATCTTCAATCCTCAATACTCAATCCTCAATCCTCAATCCTGAATTTTCAATCCTCAATCCTCAATCTTCAATCCTCAATTCTCAATCCTCAATCCTCAATCCTCAGTCCTCAATCCACAACTCTCAATCCTCAGTCCTGAAACCTCAATCCCGAATCCTCAATCCTGAATCCGCAAACTTCAGTCCTCAGTCCTCAACAATCAATTGTGAATCCTCAATCCTCAATAGAATATCCTCAATTCACAGTTTTCAATACTCAATCCCCATTCTTCAATCTTCAAATCTCAATCCACAAACATTAATTCTCATCACTCAACCCTCAACACTCAGTCCTCAATCTTCAATCCTCAATCCTCAATCCGCACTCTTGAATCCTCAATACTCAATCTTCAATCCTCAATCCTCAATTCTCAATCCTCAACACTCAATCCTCAATCCTCAATCCCCAATCCTCAATCTTCAATCCTCTATCCTCAATCCTCAATCTTCAATCTCCAATCCTCAACCTTCAATACTCAATACTCAATCTTCAATCCCCAATCCTCAATCGTCAGTCCTCAATCCTCAATCCTCAATCCTCAATCCTCAATCTTCTATCCTCAATACTCAATCTGCAATCCTCAATTCTCAATCCTCAATCCTCAATCATCCATCTTCAATCCTCAATACTCAATCTTCAACACTCAATCTTCAATCCTCAATCCTCAATCCTCATTCTTCAATCCTCAACACCCAATCCTCAATCTTCAATCCTCAATCCTCAATCCTCAATTCTCAATCCTCAATCTTCAATCATCAATATTCGATATTCAATCCTCAATCCTCAATCCTCTATCCTCAATCCTCAATCCTGAATGTTCAATCCTCAATACCCAATCCTCAATCTTCAATCCTCAATACTCAATCCTCAATACTGAATCCTCAATCCTGAATCCTCAATCTTCAGCCCTCAGTCCTCAACAATCAATTGTCAGCCCTCAATCCTCAAAATAATATACCCAATTCACAGTTTTCAATACTCAATCCCCAATCTTCAATCCTCAATCTTCCATCCTCAATCATCAATCCACGATACCCAAGCCTCAGTCTTCAATCCTCAATCTTCAATCCTCAATCCTCAATCCTCAATTCGCAATCCTCAATCCTCAATCCTCAGACCTCAAGCATCAATACCCAACCCTCAGTCCTCGTCCTCAATCCACAACCCTCAATCCTCAATCCTCAATCTTCAATCATCAATATTAAACCTTCAATCCTCAATCCACAATCCTCAATACTCAACCCTCAATCCTCAGTCCTGAAACCTCAATCCCGAATCCGCAATCCTGAATCCGCAAACTTCAGTCCTCAGTCCTCAACAATCAATAGTCAATCCTCAATCCTCAATAGAATATCCTCAATTCACAGTTTTCAATACTCAATCCCCATTCTTCAATCTTCAAATCTCAATCCACAAACATCAATTCTCATCACTCAGCCCTCAACACTCAGTCCTCAATCTTCAACCCTCAATCCTCAATCCTCAATCTTGAATCCTCAATACTCAATCTTCAATCCTCAATCCTCAATTCTCAATCCTCAACACTCAATCCTCAATCGTCAATCCTCAATCCCCAATCCTCAATCTTCAATCCTCTATCCTCAATCCTCAATACTCAATCCTCAATCCTCAGTCCTCAATCTTCAATACTCAATACTCAATCTTCAATCCTCAATCCTCAATCCTCAGCCCTCAATCCTCAATCCTCAATCCTCAATCCTCAATCTTCTATCCTCAATACTCAATCTGCAATCCTCAATCCTCAATCCTCAATCCTCAATCCTAATTCGTCACTCCTCGAAACCCAGTCCTCAATCTTCAATCCTCAATCCTCAATCCTCAATTCTCAATACTCAATCCTCAATCCTCAATCCTCAATTTTCAATCCTCAATCCTAAATCCTCAATCTTCAATCCTCAATACTCAATCTTCAATCCTCAATCCTCAATTCTCAATCCTCAATACTCAATCCTCAATCGTCAATCCTCAATTCCCAGTCCTCAATCTTCAATCCTCAATCCTCAATCTTCAATCCTTAATCCTCAATCCTCAATCCCCAATCCTCAATCTTCAATCCTCAATACTCAATCTTCAATCCTCAATCCTCAATCCTCAATCCTCAATCCTCAATCCTCAATCCTCAATCTTCAATCCTCAATACTCAATCTTCAACCCTCAATCTTCAATCCTCAATCCTGAATCCTCATTCTTCAATCCTCATCACCAAATCCTCAATCCTCAATCTTCAATCCTCAATACTCAATCTTCAATCCTCAATCCTCAATCCTGAACCGCCAATCCTCAATCCTCAATCCTCAATCGTCAATCTCCAATCCTGAATTGTCAATCTTCAATCCTCAATCCTCAATCCTCAATCCTCAATCCTCATTCTTCAATCCCCAATACCCAATCCTCAATCTTCAATCCTCAATCTTCAATCCTCAATCCTCAATCCTCAATTCGCAATTATCAATCGTCAATCCTCAGACATCAAGCATCAATACCCAACCCTCAGTCCTCGTCCTCAATCCACAACCCTCAATCCTCAATCCTCAATCTTCAATCATCAATATTAAACCTTCAATCCTCAATCCACGATCCTCAATCCTCAACCCTCAATCCTCAGTCCTGAATCCTCAATCCCGAATACTCAATCCTGAATCCGCAAACTTCAGTCCTCCGTCCTCAACAATCAATAGTCAATCCTCAATCCTCAATAGAATATCCTCAATTCACAGTTTTCAATACTCAACCCCATTCTTCAATCTTCAAATCTCAATCCACAAACAACAATTCTCATCACTCAGCCCTCAACACTCAGACCTCAATCTTCAACCCTCAATCCTCAATCCTCCATCTTGAATCCTCAATACTCAATCTTCAATCCTCAATCCTCAATCCTCAGTCCTCAATCCTCAATCCTCAATCCTCAATCCTAAATCTTCTATCCTCAATACTCAATCTGCAATCCTCAATCCTCAATCCTCAATCCTCAATCCTAATTCGTCACTCCTCGAAACCCAGTCCTCAATCTTCAATCCTCAATCCTCAATCCTCAATTCTCAATCCTCAATCTTCAATCCTCAATCCTCAATTTTCAATCCTCAATCCTAAATCCTCAATCTTCAATCCTCAATACTCAATCTTCAATCCTCAATCCTCAATTCTCAGTCCTCAATACTCAATCCTCAATGGTCAATCCTCAATTCCCAATCCTCAATCTTCAATCCTCAATCCTCAATCCTCAATCTTGAATCCTCAATACTCAATCTTCAATCCTCAATCCTCAATTCTCAGTCCGCAACACTCAATCCTCAATCGTCAATCCTCAATCCCCAATCCTCAATCTTCAATCCTCTATCCTCAATCCTCAATCCTCAATCTCCAATCCTCAATCTTCAATACTCAATACTCAATCTTCAATCCTCAATCCTCAATCCTCAGTCCTCAATCCTCAATCCTCAATCCTCAATTCTTTAATCCTCAATCCTCAATCCTCAATCCTCAATCCTCAATCGTCAATCCTCAATTCCCATATCTCAATCCAGAATGTTCAATCCTCAATGCCCAATCCTCAATCATCAATCCTCAATCCTCAATTCTCAATCCTCAATACTCAATCCTCAATCGTCAATCCTCAATTCCCAATCCTCAATCTTCAATCCTCAATCCACAATATTCAATCCTCAATCCTCAACCCTCAGACCCCAATCCTCAATCTTCAATCCTCAATACTCAATTTTCAATCCTCAATCCTCAATCCTCTATCCTCAATCCTCAATCCTGAATGTTCAATCCTCAATACACAATCCTCAATCTTCAATCCTCAATACTCAATCCTCAATCCTCAATCCTGAATTTTCAATCCTCAATCCTCAATCTTCAATCCTCAATTCTCAATCCTCAATCCTCAATCCTCAGTCCTCAATCCACAACTCTCAATCCTCAGTCCTGAAACCTCAATCCCGAATCCTCAATCCTGAATCCGTAAACTTCAGTCCTCAGTCCTCAACAATCAATTGTGAATCCTCAATCCTCAATAGAATATCCTCAATTCACAGTTTTCAATACTCAATCCCCATTCTTCAATCTTCAAATCTCAATCCACAAACATTAATTCTCATCACTCAACCCTCAACACTCAGTCCTCAATCTTCAATCCTCAATCCTCAATCCGCACTCTTGAATCCTCAATACTCAATCTTCAATCCTCAATCCTCAATTCTCAATCCTCAACACTCAATCCTCAATCCTCAATCCCCAATCCTCAATCTTCAATCCTCTATCCTCAATCCTCAATCCTCAATCTCCAATCCTCAACCTTCAATACTCAATACTCAATCTTCAATCCCCAATCCTCAATCGTCAGTCCTCAATCCTCAATCCTCAATCCTCAATCCTCAATCTTCTATCCTCAATACTCAATCTGCAATCCTCAATTCTCAATCCTCAATCCTCAATCATCCATCTTCAATCCTCAATACTCAATCTTCAACACTCAATCTTCAATCCTCAATCCTCAATCCTCATTCTTCAATCCTCAACACCCAATCCTCAATCTTCAATCCTCAATCCTCAATCCTCAATTCTCAATCCTCAATCTTCAATCATCAATATTCGATATTCAATCCTCAATCCTCAATCCTCTATCCTCAATCCTCAATCCTGAATGTTCAATCCTCAATACCCAATCCTCAATCTTCAATCCTCAATACTCAATCCTCAATACTGAATCCTCAATCCTGAATCCTCAATCTTCAGCCCTCAGTCCTCAACAATCAATTGTCAGCCCTCAATCCTCAAAATAATATACCCAATTCACAGTTTTCAATACTCAATCCCCAATCTTCAATCCTCAATCTTCCATCCTCAATCATCAATCCACAATACCCAAGCCTCAGTCTTCAATCCTCAATCTTCAATCCTCAATCCTCAATCCTCAATTCGCAATCCTCAATCCTCAATCCTCAGACCTCAAGCATCAATACCCAACCCTCAGTCCTCGTCCTCAATCCACAACCCTCAATCCTCAATCCTCAATCTTCAATCATCAATATTAAACCTTCAATCCTCAATCCACAATCCTCAATCCTCAACCCTCAATCCTCAGTCCTGAAACCTCAATCCCGAATCCGCAATCCTGAATCCGCAAACTTCAGTCCTCAGTCCTCAACAATCAATAGTCAATCCTCAATCCTCAATAGAATATCCTCAATTCACAGTTTTCAATACTCAATCCCCATTCTTCAATCTTCAAATCTCAATCCACAAACATCAATTCTCATCACTCAGCCCTCAACACTCAGTCCTCAATCTTCAACCCTCAATCCTCAATCCTCAATCTTGAATCCTCAATACTCAATCTTCAATCCTCAATCCTCAATTCTCAATCCTCAACACTCAATCCTCAATCGTCAATCCTCAATCCCCAATCCTCAATCTTCAATCCTCTATCCTCAATCCTCAATACTCAATCCTCAATCCTCAGTCCTCAATCTTCAATACTCAATACTCAATCTTCAATCCTCAATCCTCAATCCTCAGTCCTCAATCCTCAATCCTCAATCCTCAATCCTCAATCTTCTATCCTCAATACTCAATCTGCAATCCTCAATCCTCAATCCTCAATCCTCAATCCTAATTCGTCACTCCTCGAAACCCAGTCCTCAATCTTCAATCCTCAATCCTCAATCCTCAATTCTCAATACTCAATCCTCAATCCTCAATCCTCAATTTTCAATCCTCAATCCTAAATCCTCAATCTTCAATCCTCAATACTCAATCTTCAATCCTCAATCCTCAATTCTCAATCCTCAATACTCAATCCTCAATCGTCAATCCTCAATTCCCAATCCTCAATCTTCAATCCTCAATCCTCAATCTTCAATCCTTAATCCTCAATCCTCAATCCCCAATCCTCAATCTTCAATCCTCAATACTCAATCTTCAATCCTCAATCCTCAATCCTCAATCCTCAATCCTCAATCCTCAATCCTCAATCTTCAATCCTCAATACTCAATCTTCAACCCTCAATCTTCAATCCTCAATCCTGAATCCTCATTCTTCAATCCTCATCACCAAATCCTCAATCCTCAATCTTCAATCCTCAATACTCAATCTTCAATCCTCAATCCTCAATCCTGAACCGCCAATCCTCAATCCTCAATCCTCAATCGTCAATCTCCAATCCTGAATTGTCAATCTTCAATCCTCAATCCTCAATCCTCAATCCTCAATCCTCATTCTTCAATCCCCAATACCCAATCCTCAATCTTCAATCCTCAATCTTCAATCCTCAATCCTCAATCCTCAATTCGCAATTATCAATCGTCAATCCTCAGACATCAAGCATCAATACCCAACCCTCAGTCCTCGTCCTCAATCCACAACCCTCAATCCTCAATCCTCAATCTTCAATCATCAATATTAAACCTTCAATCCTCAATCCACGATCCTCAATCCTCAACCCTCAATCCTCAGTCCTGAATCCTCAATCCCGAATACTCAATCCTGAATCCGCAAACTTCAGTCCTCCGTCCTCAACAATCAATAGTCAATCCTCAATCCTCAATAGAATATCCTCAATTCACAGTTTTCAATACTCAACCCCATTCTTCAATCTTCAAATCTCAATCCACAAACAACAATTCTCATCACTCAGCCCTCAACACTCAGACCTCAATCTTCAACCCTCAATCCTCAATCCTCCATCTTGAATCCTCAATACTCAATCTTCAATCCTCAATCCTCAATCCTCAGTCCTCAATCCTCAATCCTCAATCCTCAATCCTAAATCTTCTATCCTCAATACTCAATCTGCAATCCTCAATCCTCAATCATCAATCCTCAATCCTAATTCGTCACTCCTCGAAACCCAGTCCTCAATCTTCAATCCTCAATCCTCAATCCTCAATTCTCAATCCTCAATCCTCAATCCTCAATCCTCAATTTTCAATCCTCAATCCTAAATCCTCAATCTTCAATCCTCAATACTCAATCTTCAATCCTCAATCCTCAATTCTCAGTCCTCAATACTCAATCCTCAATGGTCAATCCTCAATTCCCAATCCTCAATCTTCAATCCTCAATCCTCAATCCTCAATCTTGAATCCTCAATACTCAATCTTCAATCCTCAATCCTCAATTCTCAGTCCGCAACACTCAATCCTCAATCGTCAATCCTCAATCCCCAATCCTCAATCTTCAATCCTCTATCCTCAATCCTCAATCCTCAATCTCCAATCCTCAATCTTCAATACTCAATACTCAATCTTCAATCCTCAATCCTCAATCCTCAGTCCTCAATCCTCAATCCTCAATCCTCAATTCTTTAATCCTCAATCCTCAATCCTCAATCCTCAATCCTCAATCGTCAATCCTCAATTCCCATATCTCAATCCAGAATGTTCAATCCTCAATGCCCAATCCTCAATCTTCAATCCTCAATACTCAATCCTCAATCCTCAATTCTCAATCCTCAGTCATCAATCCTCAATTCTCAATCCTCAATCCTCAATCCTCAGACCTCAAACATCAATACTCAACACTCAGCCCTCGTCCGCAATCCACAACCCTCAATCCTCAATCGTCAATCTTCAATCATCAATATTCAATCTTCAATCCTCAATCCTCAATCCTCTATCCTCAATCCTCAATCCTGAATGTTCAATCCTCATTACCCAATCCTCAACCTTCAATCCTCATTCCTCAATCCTCAATCCTCAAACCTCAATCCTCAGTCCTGAAACCTCAATACCGAATCCTCAATCCTGAATCCTCAATCTTCAGCCCTCAGTCCTCAACAATCAATTGTCAATCCTCAATCCTCAATAGAATATCCTCAATTCACAGTTTTCAATACTCAATCCCCATTCTTCAATCTTCAAATCTCAATCCACAAACATCAATTCTCATCACTCAACCCTCAACACTCAGTCCTCAATCTTCATTCCTCAATCCTTAATCCTCAATTTTCAATCCTCAATACTCAATCTTCAATCCTCAATCCTCAATTCTCAATCCTCAATCCTCAATCCTCAATCCTCAATCCTCAATCTACAATCCTCAATACTCAATCTTCAACTCTCAACCTTCATTCCTCAATACTCTATCCTCATTCTTCAATCCTCAACACCGAATCCTCAATCTTCAATCCTCAAACATCAATCCTCAATTCTCAATCCTCAATCCTCAATCCTCAGACCTCAAACATCAATACTCAACCCTCAGTCCTCGTCCGCAATCCACAACACTCAATCCTCAATCCTCAATCCTTAATCTTCAATCATGAATATTCAATCTTCAATCCTCAATCCTCAATCCTCTATCCTCAATTCTCAATTATGAATGTTCAATACTCAATACCCTATCCTCAATATTCAATCCTCAATCCTCAACCGTCAACCCTCAATTCCCAATCCTCAATCTTCAATCCTCAATCCTCAATCCTGAATCCTCAATCCTCAATACCAAATCCTCAATCCTCAATCCTCGATCCTCAATCTTCAATCTTCAATCCTCAATCCTCAATTCCCAATCCTCAATTCCCAATCCTCAATCCTGAATCCTCAGACCTCAAGCATCAATACCCAACCCTCTGTCCTCGTCCTCAATCCTCAATCTTCTATCCTCAATACTCAATCTTCAATCCTCAATCCTCAATTCTCAATCCTCAATACTCAATCCTCAATCGTCAATCCTCAATTCCCAATCCTCAATCTTCAATCCTCAATCCACAATATTCAATCCTCAATCCTCAACCCTCAGACCCCAATCCTCAATCTTCAATCCAAAATACTCAATTTTCAATCCTCAATCCTCTATCCTCAATCCTCAATCCTGAATGTTCAATCCTCAATACACAATCCTCAATCTTCTATCCTCAATACTCAATCCTCAATCCTCAATCCTGAATTTTCAATCCTCAATCCTCAATCTTCAATCCTCAATTCTCAATCCTCAATCCTCAATCCTCAGTCCTCAATCCACAACTCTCAATCCTCAGTCCTGAAACCTCAATCCCGAATCCTCAATCCTGAATCCGCAAACTTCAGTCCTCAGTCCTCAACAATCAATTGTGAATCCTCAATCCTCAATAGAATATCCTCAATTCACAGTTTTCAATACTCAATCCCCATTCTTCAATCTTCAAATCTCAATCCACAAACATTAATTCTCATCACTCAACCCTCAACACTCAGTCCTCAATCTTCAATCCTCAATCCTCAATCCGCAATCTTGAATCCTCAATACTCAATCTTCAATCCTCAATCCTCAATTCTCAATCCTCAACACTCAATCCTCAATCGTCAATCCTCAATCCCCAATCCTCAATCTTCAATCCTCTATCCACAATCCTCAATCCTCGATCCTCAATCCTCAATCTTCAATACTCAATACTCAACCTTCAATCCTCAATCCTCAATCCTCAGTCCTCAATCCCCAATCCTCAATCCTCAATCCTCAATCTTCAATCCTCAATACTCAATCTGCAATCCTCAACCCTCAATCATCAATCCTAATTCGTCACTCCTCAATACCCAATCCTCAATCTTCAATCCTCAATCCTCAATCCTCAATTCCAATCCTGAATCCTCAAACCTCAATCCTCAATCTTCAATCCTCAATCCTCAATCCTCAATTCTCAGTCCTCAATCCTCAATCCTCAATCCTCAATACTCAACCCTCAATCCTCAGTCCAGAAACATCAATACCGAATCCTCAATCCTGAATCCTCAATCTTCAGCCCTCAGTCCTCAACAATCAATTGTCAATCCTCAATCCTCAATAGAATATCCTCAATTCACAGTTTTCAATACTCAATCCCCATTCTTCAATCTTCAAATCTAAATCCACAGACATCAATTCTCATCACTCAACCCTCAACACTCAGTCCTCTATCTTCAATCCTCAATCCTAAATCCTCAATTCTCAACCCTTAATCCTCAATCCTCAATCCTCAATCTTCAATCCTCAATACTCCATCTTCAATACTCAATCCTCAATCCTCAATCCTCTATCCTCAATCCTTAATCGTCAATCCTCAATTCCCAATCCTCAATCTTCAATCCTCAACCCTCAATCTTCAATCCTCAATCATCAATCCTCAAGTTTCAATCCTCAATACTCAGTCTTCAATCCTCAATCCTCAATCCTCAATCCTCAATCCTCAATCCTCAATCCTCAATCCTCAACCCTCAATCCTCAGTCCTGAAACCTCAATCCCGAATCCTCAATCCTGAATCCGCAAACTTCAGTCATCAGTCCTCAACACTCAATTTTCAATCCTGAATCCTCAATCTACAATCCAGAATACACAATCTTCAACTCTCAACCTTCATTCCTCAATACTCTATCCTCATTCTTCAATCCTCAACTCCGAATCCTCAATCTTCAATCCTCAATCATCAATCCTCAATTCTCAATCCTCAATCCTCAATCCTCAGACCTCAAACATCAATACTCAACCCTCAGTCCTCGTCCGCAATCCACAACACTCAATCCTCAATCCTCAATCCTTAATCTTCAATCATCAATATTCAATCTTCAATCCTCAATCCTCAATCCTCTATCCTCAATCCTCAATCCTGAATGTTCAATACTCAATACCCAATCCTCAATATTCAATCCTCAATCCTCAACCGTCAACCCTCAATTCCCAATCCTCAATCTTCAATCCTCAATCCTCAATCCTGAATCCTCAATCCTCAATACCAAATCCTCAATCCTCAAACCTCGATCCTCAATCTTCAATCTTCAATCCTCAATCCTCAATTCCCAATCCTCAATCCTGAATCCTCAGACCTCAAGCATCAATACCCAACCCTCTGTCCTCGTCCTCAATCCTCAATCTTCTATCCTCAATACTCAATCATCAATCCTCAATCCTCAATTCTCAATCCTCAATACTCAATCCTCAATCGTCAATCCTCAATTCCCAATCCTCAATCTTCAATCCGCAATCCACAATATTCAATCCTCAATCCTCAACCCTCAGACCCCAATCCTCAATCTTCAATCCTCAATACTCAATTTTCAATCCTCAATCCTCAATCCTCTATCCTCAATCCTCAATCCTGAATGTTCAATCCTCAATACACAATCCTCAATCTTCAATCCTCAATACTCAATCCTCAATCCTCAATCCTGAATTTTCAATCCTCAATCCTCAATCTTCAATCCTCAATTCTCAATCCTCAATCCTCAATCCTCAGTCCTCAATCCACAACTCTCAATCCTCAGTCCTGAAACCTCAATCCCGAATCCTCAATCCTGAATCCGCAAACTTCAGTCCTCAGTCCTCAACAATCAATTGTGAATCCTCAATCCTCAATAGAATATCCTCAATTCACAGTTTTCAATACTCAATCCCCATTCTTCAATCTTCAAATCTCAATCCACAAACATTAATTCTCATCACTCAACCCTCAACACTCAGTCCTCAATCTTCAATCCTCAATCCTCAATCCGCACTCTTGAATCCTCAATACTCAATCTTCAATCCTCAATCCTCAATTCTCAATCCTCAACACTCAATCCTCAATCCTCAATCCCCAATCCTCAATCTTCAATCCTCTATCCTCAATCCTCAATCCTCAATCTCCAATCCTCAACCTTCAATACTCAATACTCAATCTTCAATCCTCAATCCTCAATCGTCAGTCCTCAATCCTCAATCCTCAATCCTCAATCCTCAATCTTCTATCCTCAATACTCAATCTGCAATCCTCAATTCTCAATCCTCAATCCTCAATCATCCATCTTCAATCCTCAATACTCAATCTTCAACACTCAATCTTCAATCCTCAATCCTCAATCCTCATTCTTCAATCCTCAACACCCAATCCTCAATCTTCAATCCTCAATCCTCAATCCTCAATTCTCAATCCTCAATCTTCAATCATCAATATTCGATATTCAATCCTCAATCCTCAATCCTCTATCCTCAATCCTCAATCCTGAATGTTCAATCCTCAATACCCAATCATCAATCTTCAATCCTCAATACTCAATCCTCAATACTGAATCCTCAATCCTGAATCCTCAATCTTCAGCCCTCAGTCCTCAACAATCAATTGTCAGCCCTCAATCCTCAAAATAATATACCCAATTCACAGTTTTCAATACTCAATCCCCATTCTTCAATCATCAAATCTCAATCCACAAACATCAATTCTCATCACTCAACTCTCGACACTCAGTCCCCAATCCTCAATCTTCAACCCTCAATCCTCAATCCTCAATCCTCAATCCTCAATTGTCAATCTTCAACCCTCAATACTCAATCTTCAATCCTCAATCCTCAATCCTGAACCGTCAATCCTCAATCCTCAATCCTCAATCGTCAATCTCCAATCCTGAATTGTGAATCTTCAATCTTCAATCCTCAATCCTCAATCCTCAATCCTCATTCTTCAATCCCCAATACCCAATCCTCAATCTTCAATCCTCAATCCTCAATCCTCAATTCTCAACAATCAATCCTCAATCCTCAGACCTCAAGCATGAATACTCAACCCTCAGTCCTCGTCCGCAATCCACAACCCTCAATCCTCAATCCTCAATCATCAATCATCAATATTCAATCATCAATCCTCAATACTCAATCCTCTATCCTCAATCCTCAATCCTGAATGTTCAATCCTCAATACCCAATCCTCAATCTTCAATCCTCAATCCTCAATCCTCAATCCTCAATCCTCAATCCTCAATCCTCAATCCTGAAACCTCATTCTTCAATCCTCAATACCAAATCCTCAATCTTCAATCCTCAACACTCAATCCTCAATACGCAATCCTCAATCCTCAATCCTCGATCCTCAATCCTCAGTCCTCAGTCCTCAAACCTCAATCCTCAACCCTCAACCCTCATCCTCAATCCTCATTCCTCGATCCTCAATACTCAATCCTCAATCTTCAATCCTCAGTCCGCAATCCTCAATATTCAATCCTCAATCCTCAATCCTGAATCCTCAATCTTGAGCCGTCAGTCCTCAACAAGCAGTTGTCAATCATCAATCCTCAATACAACATCATCAATTCACAGTTTTCAATACTCAATACTCAATCTGCAATCATGAAATCTCTATCCAAAAACATCAATGCTCATAACTCAACCCTCAATACTCCGTCCCCAATACTCAGTTTTCAATCCTCAATCTTCAATCCTCAATCATCAATCCTCAATACCCAAGCCTCAATCTTCAATCCTCAATCTTCAATCCTCAATCTTCAATCCTCAATTCGCAATCCTCAATCCTCAATCCTCAGACCTCAAGCATCAATACCCAACCCTCAGTCCTCGTCCTCAATCCACAATCCTCAATCCTCAATCCTCAACCTTCTATCATCAATATTCAACCTTCAATCCTCAATCCACAATCGTCAATCCTCAACCCTCAATCCTCAGTCCTGAAACCTCAATCACGAATCCTCAATCTTGAATCCGCAAACTTCAGTCCTCAGTCCTGAACAATCAATAGTCAATCCTCAATCCTCAATAGAATATCCTCAATTCACAGTTTTCAATACTCAATCCCCATTCTTCAATCTTCAAATCTCAATCCGCAAACATCAATTCTCATCACTCAGCCCTCAGCACTCCGTCCCCAATTCTCAATCTTCAACCCTCAATCTTCAATCTTCAATCCTCAATCCTCAATCCTCAATCTTGAATCCTCAATACTCAATCTTCAATCCCCAGTCTTCAATCCTCTATCCTCAATCCTCAATCCTCAATACTCAATCCTCAATCCTCAATGTTCAATACTCAATACTCAATCTTCAATCCTCAATCCTCAATCCTCAGTCCTCAATCCTCAATCCTCAATCCTGAATCCTCAATCTTCTATCCTCAATACTCAATCTGCAATCCTCAATCCTCAATCCTCAATCCTAATTCGTCACTCCTCAAACCTCAGCCCTCAACACTCAGACATCATCCACAATCCTCAATCCTCAATCCTCAATCATCAATCCTCAACACTCAATCCTCAATCCTCAATCCTCAATCCTCAATAACCAATCCTCAATCCTCAATCCTCAATCCTCAATCCTCAATCCTCAATCCTCACTCCTCAATCCTCAGTCCTCAAACATCAATCCTGAATCCTCAATCCTGAATCCTCAATCTTCAGCCCTCAGTCTTCAACAGTCAGTTGACAATCCTCAATCCTCAATAGAATATCACCAATTCACAGCTTTCAATAATCAATACTCAATCTGCAATCTTCAAATCTCTATCCACGGACATCAATTCTCATCACTCAACCCTCAACACTCAGTCCTCAATGTTCAATCCTCAATCCTCAATTCTCTATCTTCAATCCTCAATACTGAATCTTCAATCCTAAATCCTCAATCCTCAATCCTCAATCCTCAATCCTCAATCTTCTATCCTCAGTCCGCAATCCTCAATCTTCAATCCGCAATCCTCAATCCTGAATCCTCAATCTTCAGCCCTCAGTCCTCAACAATCAGTTGTCAATCCTCAATCCTCAATACAACATCATCAATTCACAGTTTTCAATACTCAGTACTCAATCTGCAATCTTCAAATCTCTATCCACAAACATCAATGCTCATCACTCAACCCTCAACACTCCGTCCCCAATTCTCAATCTTCAACCCTCAATCTTCCATCCTCAATCATCAATCCCCAATACCCAAGCCTCAGTCTTCAATCCTCAATCTTCAATCCTCAATCCTCAATCCTCAATTCGCAATTATCAATCGTCAATCCTCAGACATCAAGCATCAATACCCAACCCTCAGTCCTCGTCGTCAATCCACAACCCTCAATCCTCAATCCTCAATCATCAATCATCAATATTAAACCTTCAATCCTCAATCCACGATCCTCAATCCTCAACCCTCAATCCTCAGTCCTGAAACCTCAATCCCGAATCCTCAATCCTGAATCCGCAAACTTCAGTCCTCCGTCCTCAACAATCAATAGTCAATCCTCAATCCTCAATAGAATATCCTCAATTCACAGTTTTCAATACTCAACCCCATTCTTCAATCTTCAAATCTCAATCCACACACATCAATTATCATCACTCAACCCTCAACACTCAGTCCTCAATCTTCAATCGTCAATCCTAAATCCGCAATCTTCAATCCTCAATACTCAACCTTCAATCCTCAACCCTCAATCCTCAATCCTCAATACTCAATCCTCAATCGTCAATCCTCAATTCCCAATCCTCAATCTTCAATCCTCAATCCTCAATCTTCAATCCTGAATCGTCAATCCTCAATCCTCTATCCTCAATCCTCAATCCTGAATGTTCAATACTCAATACCCAATCCTCAATATTCAATCCTCAATCCTCAACCGTCAACCCTCAATTCCCAATCCTCAATCTTCAATCCTCAATCCTCAATCCTGAATCCTCAATCCTCAATACCAAATCCTCAATCCTCAAACCTCGATCCTCAATCTTCAATCTTCAATCCTCAATCCTCAATTCCCAATCCTCAATCCTGAATCCTCAGACCTCAAGCATCAATACCCAACCCTCTGTCCTCGTCCTCAATCCTCAATCTTCTATCCTCAATACTCAATCATCAATCCTCAATCCTCAATTCTCAATCCTCAATACTCAATCCTCAATCGTCAATCCTCAATTCCCAATCCTCAATCTTCAATCCGCAATCCACAATATTCAATCCTCAATCCTCAACCCTCAGACCCCAATCCTCAATCTTCAATCCTCAATACTCAATTTTCAATCCTCAATCCTCAATCCTCTATCCTCAATCCTCAATCCTGAATGTTCAATCCTCAATACACAATCCTCAATCTTCAATCCTCAATACTCAATCCTCAATCCTCAATCCTGAATTTTCAATCCTCAATCCTCAATCTTCAATCCTCAATTCTCAATCCTCAATCCTCAATCCTCAGTCCTCAATCCACAACTCTCAATCCTCAGTCCTGAAACCTCAATCCCGAATCCTCAATCCTGAATCCGCAAACTTCAGTCCTCAGTCCTCAACAATCAATTGTGAATCCTCAATCCTCAATAGAATATCCTCAATTCACAGTTTTCAATACTCAATCCCCATTCTTCAATCTTCAAATCTCAATCCACAAACATTAATTCTCATCACTCAACCCTCAACACTCAGTCCTCAATCTTCAATCCTCAATCCTCAATCCGCACTCTTGAATCCTCAATACTCAATCTTCAATCCTCAATCCTCAATTCTCAATCCTCAACACTCAATCCTCAATCCTCAATCCCCAATCCTCAATCTTCAATCCTCTATCCTCAATCCTCAATCCTCAATCTCCAATCCTCAACCTTCAATACTCAATACTCAATCTTCAATCCTCAATCCTCAATCGTCAGTCCTCAATCCTCAATCCTCAATCCTCAATCCTCAATCTTCTATCCTCAATACTCAATCTGCAATCCTCAATTCTCAATCCTCAATCCTCAATCATCCATCTTCAATCCTCAATACTCAATCTTCAACACTCAATCTTCAATCCTCAATCCTCAATCCTCATTCTTCAATCCTCAACACCCAATCCTCAATCTTCAATCCTCAATCCTCAATCCTCAATTCTCAATCCTCAATCTTCAATCATCAATATTCGATATTCAATCCTCAATCCTCAATCCTCTATCCTCAATCCTCAATCCTGAATGTTCAATCCTCAATACCCAATCCTCAATCTTCAATCCTCAATACTCAATCCTCAATACTGAATCCTCAATCCTGAATCCTCAATCTTCAGCCCTCAGTCCTCAACAATCAATTGTCAGCCCTCAATCCTCAAAATAATATACCCAATTCACAGTTTTCAATACTCAATCCCCAATCTTCAATCATCAAATCTCAATCCACAAACATCAATTCTCATCACTCAACTCTCGACACTCAGTCCCCAATCCTCAATCTTCAACCCTCAATCCTCAATCCTCAATCCTCAATCCTCAATTGTCAATCTTCAACCCTCAATACTCAATCTTCAATCCTCAATCCTCAATCCTGAACCGTCAATCCTCAATCCTCAATCCTCAATCGTCAATCTCCAATCCTGAATTGTCAATCTTCAATCTTCAATCCTCAATCCTCAATCCTCAATCCTCATTCTTCAATCCCCAATACCCAATCCTCAATCTTCAATCCTCAATCCTCAATCCTCAATTCTCAACAATCAATCCTCAATCCTCAGACCTCAAGCATGAATACTCAACCCTCAGTCCTCGTCCGCAATCCACAACCCTCAATCCTCAATCCTCAATCATCAATCATCAATATTCAATCATCAATCCTCAATACTCAATCCTCTATCCTCAATCCTCAATCCTGAATGTTCAATCCTCAATACCCAATCCTCAATCTTCAATCCTCAATCCTCAATCCTCAATCCTCAATCCTCAATCCTCAATCCTCAATCCTGAAACCTCATTCTTCAATCCTCAATACCAAATCCTCAATCTTCAATCCTCAACACTCAATCCTCAATACGCAATCCTCAATCCTCAATCCTCGATCCTCAATCCTCAGTCCTCAGTCCTCAAACCTCAATCCTCAACCCTCAACCCTCATCCTCAATCCTCATTCCTCGATCCTCAATACTCAATCCTCAATCTTCAATCCTCAGTCCGCAATCCTCAATATTCAATCCTCAATCCTCAATCCTGAATCCTCAATCTTGAGCCGTCAGTCCTCAACAAGCAGTTGTCAATCATCAATCCTCAATACAACATCATCAATTCACAGTTTTCAATACTCAATACTCAATCTGCAATCATGAAATCTCTATCCAAAAACATCAATGCTCATAACTCAACCCTCAATACTCCGTCCCCAATACTCAGTTTTCAATCCTCAATCTTCAATCCTCAATCATCAATCCTCAATACCCAAGCCTCAATCTTCAATCCTCAATCTTCAATCCTCAATCTTCAATCCTCAATTCGCAATCCTCAATCCTCAATCCTCAGACCTCAAGCATCAATACCCAACCCTCAGTCCTCGTCCTCAATCCACAATCCTCAATCCTCAATCCTCAACCTTCAATCATCAATATTCAACCTTCAATCCTCAATCCACAATCGTCAATCCTCAACCCTCAATCCTCAGTCCTGAAACCTCAATCACGAATCCTCAATCTTGAATCCGCAAACTTCAGTCCTCAGTCCTGAACAATCAATAGTCAATCCTCAATCCTCAATAGAATATCCTCAATTCACAGTTTTCAATACTCAATCCCCATTCTTCAATCTTCAAATCTCAATCCGCAAACATCAATTCTCATCACTCAGCCCTCAACACTCCGTCCCCAATTCTCAATCTTCAACCCTCAATCTTCAATCTTCAATCCTCAATCCTCAATCCTCAATCTTGAATCCTCAATACTCAATCTTCAATCCCCAGTCTTCAATCCTCTATCCTCAATCCTCAATCCTCAATACTCAATCCTCAATCCTCAATGTTCAATACTCAATACTCAATCTTCAATCCTCAATCCTCAATCCTCAGTCCTCAATCCTCAATCCTCAATCCTGAATCCTCAATCTTCTATCCTCAATACTCAATCTGCAATCCTCAATCCTCAATCCTCAATCCTAATTCGTCACTCCTCAAACCTCAGCCCTCAACACTCAGACATCATCCACAATCCTCAATCCTCAATCCTCAATCATCAATCCTCAACACTCAATCCTCAATCCTCAATCCTCAATCCTCAATAACCAATCCTCAATCCTCAATCCTCAATCCTCAATCCTCAATCCTCAATCCTCACTCCTCAATCCTCAGTCCTCAAACATCAATCCTGAATCCTCAATCCTGAATCCTCAATCTTCAGCCCTCAGTCTTCAACAGTCAGTTGACAATCCTCAATCCTCAATAGAATATCACCAATTCACAGCTTTCAATAATCAATACTCAATCTGCAATCTTCAAATCTCTATCCACGGACATCAATTCTCATCACTCAACCCTCAACACTCAGTCCTCAATGTTCAATCCTCAATCCTCAATTCTCTATCTTCAATCCTCAATACTGAATCTTCAATCCTAAATCCTCAATCCTCAATCCTCAATCCTCAATCCTCAATCTTCTATCCTCAGTCCGCAATCCTCAATCTTCAATCCGCAATCCTCAATCCTGAATCCTCAATCTTCAGCCCTCAGTCCTCAACAATCAGTTGTCAATCCTCAATCCTCAATACAACATCATCAATTCACAGTTTTCAATACTCAGTACTCAATCTGCAATCTTCAAATCTCTATCCACAAACATCAATGCTCATCACTCAACCCTCAACACTCCGTCCCCAATTCTCAATCTTCAACCCTCAATCTTCCATCCTCAATCATCAATCCCCAATACCCAAGCCTCAGTCTTCAATCCTCAATCTTCAATCCTCAATCCTCAATCCTCAATTCGCAATTATCAATCGTCAATCCTCAGACATCAAGCATCAATACCCAACCCTCAGTCCTCGTCGTCAATCCACAACACTCAATCCTCAATCCTCAATCATCAATCATCAATATTAAACCTTCAATCCTCAATCCACGATCCTCAATCCTCAACCCTCAATCCTCAGTCCTGAAACCTCAATCCCGAATCCTCAATCCTGAATCCGCAAACTTCAGTCCTCCGTCCTCAACAATCAATAGTCAATCCTCAATCCTCAATAGAATATCCTCAATTCACAGTTTTCAATACTCAACCCCATTCTTCAATCTTCAAATCTCAATCCGCACACATCAATTATCATCACTCAACCCTCAACACTCAGTCCTCAATCTTCAATCGTCAATCCTAAATCCGCAATCTTCAATCCTCAATACTCAACCTTCAATCCTCAACCCTCAATCCTCAATCCTCAATACTCAATCCTCAATCGTCAATCCTCAATTCCCAATCCTCAATCTTCAATCCTCAATCCTCAATCTTCAATCCTGAATCGTCAATCCTCAATCCTCAATCCTCAATCTTCAATCCTCAATACTCAATCTTCAATCCTCAATCCTCATTCCTCAATCCTCAATCCTCAATCCTCAATCCTCCATCTTCAATCCTCAATACTCAATCTTCAACCCTCAATCTTCAATCCTCAATCCTCTATCCTCATTCTTCAATCCTCAACTCCGAATCCTCAATCTTCAATCCTCAATCCTCAATCCTGAATGTTCAATCCTCAATTCACAATCCTCAATCTTCAATCCTCAATACTCAATCCTCAATCCTCAATCCTGAATTTTCAATCCTCAATCCTCAATCTTCAATCCTCAATCCTCAATCCTCAATCCTCAATCATCAATCCTCAATTTTCAATCCTCAATACTCAATCTTCAATCCTCAATTCTCAATCCTCAATCCTCAATCCTCAGTCCTCAATCCACAACTCTCAATCCTCAGTCCTGAAACCTCAATCCCGAATCCTCAATCCTGAATCCTCAAACTTCAGTCCTCAGTCCTCAACAATCAATTGTGAATCCTCAATCCTCAATAGAATATCCTCAATTCACAGTTTTCAATACTCAATCCCCATTCTTCAATCTTCAAATCTCAATCCACAAACATTAATTCTCATCACTCAACCCTCAACACTCAGTCCTCAATCTTCAATCCTCAATCCTCAATCCGCAATCTTGAATCCTCAATACTCAATCTTCAATCCTCAATCCTCAATTCTCAATCCTCAACACTCAATCCTCAATCGTCAATCCTCAATCCCCAATCCTCAATCTTCAATACTCTATCCACAATCCTCAATCCTCGATCCTCAATCCTCAATCTTCAATACTCAATACTCAACGTTCAATCCTCAATCCTCAATCCTCAGTCCTCAATCCTCAATCCTCAATCCTCAATCCTCAATCTTCAATCCTCAATACTCAATCTGCAATCCTCAATCCTCAATCATCAATCCTAATTCGTCACTCCTCAATACCCAATCCTCTATCTTCAATCCTCAATCCTCAATCCTCAATTCCAATCCTGAATCCTCAATCCTCAATCCTCAATCTTCAATCCTCAATCCTCAATCCTCAATTCTCAATCCTCAATCCTCAATCCTCAATCCTCAATAGTCAACCCTCAATCCTCAGTCCAGAAACATCAATACCGAATCCTCAATCCTGAATCCGCAAACTTCAGTCCTCAGTCCTCAACAATCAAGTGTCAATCCTCAATCCTCAATAGAATATCCTCAATTCACAGTTTTCAATACAAAATCCCCATTCTTCAATCTTCAAGTCTCAATCAACTAACATCAATTCTCATCACTCAACCCACAACACTCAGTCCTCAATCTTCAATCCTCAATCCTCAATCCGCAATCTTGAAACCTCAATACTCAATCTTCAATCCTCAATCCTCAATTCTCAATCCTCAACACTCAATCCTCAATCGTCAATCCTCAATCCTCAATTCTCAATCCTCAATCCTCAGTCCTGAGTCCTCAGACCACAATCCTCAACCCTCAGCCCTCATCCTCAATCCTCAACCCTCGATCCTCAATCCTCAATCCTCAATCTTCAATCCTCAATACTCAATCTTTAATCCTCAATCCTCAGTCCTCAAACCTCAATTCTGAGTACTCAGTCCTGAATACTCAACCTTCAGGCCTCAGTCCTCAACAATCAGTTGCCAATCCTCAGTCCTCAATAGAATATCCTCAATTCACAGCTTTCAATACTCAATACTCAATCTGCATTCTTCAAATCTCTATCCACAGACATCAATTCTCATAACTCAACCCTCAACACTCAGTCCTCAATGTTCAGTCCTCAATCCTCAATTCTCAATATTCAATCCTCAATTCTGAATCTTCAATCCTAATTCCTCAATCCTCAATTCTCAATCCTCAATCCTCAATCTTCAATCCTCAGTCCCCAAACCTCAATCTTCAATCCTCAATCCTCAATCCTGAATCCTCAATCTTCAGCACTCAGTCTTCAACAATTAGTTGTCAATCCTCAATCCTCAATACAACATCACCAATGCACAGTTTTCAATACTCAATACTCAATCTGCAATCTTCAAATCTCTATCCACAAGCATCAATTCTCATCACTCAACCCTCAACCCTCCGTCCCCAATCCTCAATCTTCAATCCTCAATCCTCAATCCTCAATCCTCAATCCTCAATTTTCTATCTTCAATACTCAATCTTCAATCCCCAATCCTCAATCCTCAATCCTCAATCCTCAATCCTCAATCCTCAACCCTCAATCCTCAGCGCTGAAACCTCAATCCCGAATCCTCTATCCTGAATCCGCAAACCTCAGTTCTCAGTCCTCAACATTCAACTGTCAATCCTTAATCCTCAATAGAATATCCTCAATTCACAGTTTTCAATACTCAATCCCCATTCTTCAATCTTCAAGTCTCAATCCACAAACATCAATTCTCATCACTCAACCCTCAACACTCAGTCCTCAATCTTCAATCCTCAATCCTCAATCCGCAATCTTGAATCCTCAATACTCAATCTTCAATCCTCAATCCTCAATTCTCAATCCTCAACACTCAATCCTCAATCGTCAATCCTCAATCCCCAATCCTCAATCTTCAATACTCTATCCACAATCCTCAATCCTCGATCCTCAATCCTCAATCTTCAATACTCAATACTCAACCTTCAATCCTCAATCCTCAATCCTCAGTCCTCAATCCTCAATCCTCAATCCCCAATCCTCAATCTTCAATCCTCAATACTCAATCTGCAATCCTCAATCCTCAATCATCAATCCTAATTCGTCACTCCTCAATACCCAATCCTCTATCTTCAATCCTCAATCCTCAATCCTCAATTCCAATCCTGAATCCTCAATCCTCAATCCTCAATCTTCAATCCTCAATCCTCAATCCTCAATTCTCAATCCTCAATCCTCAATCCTCAATCCTCAATACTCAACCCTCAATCCTCAGTCCAGAAACATCAATACCGAATCCTCAATCCTGAATCCTCAATCTTCAGCCCTCAGTCCTCAACAATCAATTGTCAATCCTCAATCCTCAATAGAATATCCTCAATTCACAGTTTTCAATACTCAATCCCCATTCTTCAATCTTCAAATCTAAATCCACAAACATCAATTCTCTTCACTCAACCCTCAACACTCAGTCCTCTATCTACAATCCTCAATCCTAAATCCTCAATTCTCAATCCTTAATCCTCAATCCTCAATCCTCAATCTTCAATCCTCAATACTCAATCTTCAATACTCAATCCTCAATCCTCAATCCTCTATCCTCAATCCTCAATCGTCAATCCTCAATTCCCAATCCTCAATCTTCAATCCTCAACCCTCAATCTTCAATCCTCAATCATCAATCCTCAAGTTTCAATCCTCAATACTCAGCCTTCAATCCTCAATCCTCAATCCTCAATCCTCAATCCTCAATCCTCAATCCTCAACCCTCAATCCTCAGTCCTGAAACCTCAATCCCGAATCCTCAGTCCTGAATCCGCAAACTTCAGTCCTCAGTCCTCAACAATCAAGTGTCAATCCTCAATCCTCAATAGAATATCCTCAATTCACAGTTTTCAATACTCAATCCCCATTCTTCAATCTTCAAGTCTCAATCAACTAACATCAATTCTCATCACTCAACCCACAACACTCAGTCCTCAATCTTCAATCCTCAATCCTCAATCCGCAATCTTGAATCCTCAATACTCAATCTTCAATCCTCAATCCTCAATTCTCAATCCTCAACACTCAATCCTCAATCGTCAATCCTCAATCCTCAATTCTCAATCCTCAATCCTCAGTCCTGAGTCCTCAGACCACAATCCTCAACCCTCAGCCCTCATCCTCAATCCTCAACCCTCGATCCTCAATCCTCAATCCTCAATCTTCAATCCTCAATACTCAATCTTTAATCCTCAATCCTCAGTCCTCAAACCTCAATTCTGAGTACTCAGTCCTGAATACTCAACCTTCAGCCCTCAGTCCTCAACAATCAGTTGCCAATCCTCAGTCCTCAATAGAATATCCTCAATTCACAGCTTTCAATACTCAATACTCAATCTGCATTCTTCAAATCTCTATCCACAAACATCAATTCTCATAACTCAACCCTCAACACTCAGTCCTCAATGTTCAGTCCTCAATCCTCAATTCTCAATATTCAATCCTCAATTCTGAGTCTTCAATCCTAATTCCTCAATCCTCAATTCTCAATCCTCAATCCTGAATCCTCAATCTTTAGCACTCAGTCTTCAACAATCAGTTGTCAATCCTCAATCCTCAATACAACATCACCAATGCACAGTTTTCAATACTCAATACTCAATCTGCAATCTTCAAATCTCTATCCACAAGCATCAATTCTCATCACTCAACCCTCAACCCTCCGTCCCCAATCCTCAATCTTCAATCCTCAATCCTCAATCCTCAATCCTCAATCCTCAATTTTCAATCTTCAATACTCAATCTTCAATCCCCAATCCTCAATCCTCAATCCTCAATCCTCAATCCTCAATCCTCAACCCTCAATCCTCAGCCCTGAAACCTCAATCCCGAATCCTCAATCCTGAATCCGCAAACCTCAGTTCTCAGTCCTCAACATTCAGCTGTCAATCCTTAATCCTCAATAGAATATCCTCAATTCACAGTTTTCAATACTCAATCCCCATTCTTCAATCTTCAAGTCTCAATCCACAAACATCAATTCTCATCACTCAACCCACAACACTCAGTCCTCAACCTTCAATCCTCTATCCTCAGTCCTCAATCCTCAATCCTCAACCCTCAATCTTCTATACTCAATCCTCAATCCTCAATCCTCAACCATCAATCCTCAGTCCTGAAACCTCAATACCGAATCCTCAATCCTGAATCCTCAACCTTCAGCCCTCAGTCCTCAACAATCAATTGTCAATCCTCAATCCTCAGTAGAATATCCTCAATTCACAGTTTTCAATATTCAATCCCCATTCTTCAATCTTCAAATCTCAATCCACAAACATCAATTCTCATCACTCAACCCTCAACACTCAGTCCTCAACCTCCAATCCTCAATACTCAATCTTCAATCCTCAATCCTCTATTCTCAATCCTCAATACTCATTCCTCAATCGTCAATCCTCAATACCCAATCCCCAATATTCAATCCTCAATCCACAATATTCAATCCTCAATCCTCAATCCTCAATTCTCAGTCCGCAAGACTCAATCCTCAATCGTCAATCCTCAGTCCTGAATCCTCAATCCTCAACCTTCAATCCTCAATACTCTATCTTCAATACTCAATCCTCAATCCTCAATCCTCAATCCTCAATCCTCAATTCTCAATCCTCAATCCTCAATCCCCAATCCTCAATCCTCAACCCACAATCCTCAGTCCTGATACCTCAATACCGAATCCTCAATCCTCAATCCTCAATCCTCAGCCCTCAGTCCTCAACAATCAATTGTCAATCCTCAATCCTCAATAGAATATCTTCAATTCACAGTTTTCAATACTCAATCCCCATTCTTCAATCTTCAAATCTCAATCCACAGACATTAATTATCATCACTCAACCCTCAACACTCAGTCCTCAATCTTCAATCGTCAATCCTAAATCCGCAATCTTCAATCATCAATACTCAACATTCAATCCTCAACCCTCAATCCTCAATCCTCAATCCTCAATCCGCAAGACTCAATCCTCAATCGTGAATCCTCAGTCCTGAATCCTCAATCCTCAACCTTCAATCATCAATACTCAATCTTCAATACTCAATCCTCAATCCTCAATCCTCAATCCTCAATCCTCAATTCTCAATCCTCAATCCTCAATCCTCAATCCTCAATCCTCAACCCACAATCCTCAGTCCTGATACCTCAATACCGAATCCTCAATCCTCAATCCTCAATCCTCAGCCCTCAGTCCTCAACAATCAATTGCCAATCCTCAATCCTCAATAGAATATCCTCAATTGACAGTTTTCAATGCTCAATCCCCTTTCTTCAATCTTCAAATCTCAATCCACAAACATCAATTCTCACCACTCAACCCTCAACACTCAGTCCACAATCTTCAATCCTCAATCCTCAATCCTCAATCTTGAATCCTCAACACTCAATCTTCAATCCTCAATCCTCAATTCTCAATCCTCAATACTCAATCTTCAACACACAATCTTCAAACCTCAATCCTCAATCTTCAATCCTTACTCCTCAATCCGCAATCCTGAATCTTCAATACTCAATACTCAATCTTCAATCCTCAATCCTCAATCCTCAGTCCTCAATCCTCAATCCTCAATCCTCAATCCTCAATCCTCAATCTTCTATCCTCAATACTCAATCTGCAATCCTCAATCCTCAATCCTCAACCCTCAGTCCTAATTCCTCACTCCTCGAAACCCAGTCCTCAATCTTCAATCCTCAATCCTCAATCCTCAATTCTCAATCCTCAATCCTCAATCCTCAATCCTCAATTTTCAATCCTCAATACTCAATCTTCAATACTCAATCCTCAATCCTCAATCCTCAATCCTCAATCCTCAATCCTCAATCCAAAATCCTCAATCCTCAATCCTCAACCCTCAACCCTCATTCCTCAGTCCTGAAACATCAATACCGAATCTTCAATACTGAATCCTCAATCTTCAGACCTCAGTCCTCAACAATAAATTGTCAATCCTCAACCCTCAATAGAATAGCCTCAATCCACAGTTTTCAATACTCAATCCCCATTCTTCAAACTTCAAATCTCAATCCACAAACATCAGTTCTCTTCACTCAACCCTCAACACTCAGTCCTCAATCTTCAATCCTCAATCCTAAATCCTCAATCTTCAATCCTCAATACTCAATCTTCAATCCTCAATCCTCAATTCTCAATCCTCAATACTCAATCCGCAATCGGCAATCCTCAATTCCCAATCCTCAATCTTCAATCCTCAATCCTCAATCTTCAATCCTTAATCCTCAATCCTCAATCCCCAATCCTCAGTCCTCAATCCTCAGACCTCAAGCATCAGTACCCAACCCTCTGACCTCGTCCTCAATCCAGAACCCTTAATCCTAAATCCGCAATCTTCAATCATCAATATTCAACCTTCAATCCTCAATCCTGAATCCTCAATCCTCAATCCTCAATCCTCAATCCTCAAACCTCAATACCGGAGCCTCAATCTTCAATCCTCAATCCTCAATCCTCAATTCTCTATCCTCAATCTTCAGTCCTTAGTCCTCAAACCTCAATCCGCAACCCTCAACCCTCATCCTCAATCCTCAATCCTCAATCCTCAATCATCAATCCTCAAGTTTTAATCCTCAATACTCAGTCTTCAATCCTCAATCCTGAATCCTCAATCCTCAATACCAAATCCTCAATCCTCAATCCTCAATCCTCAATCTTCAATCTTCAATCCTCAATCCTCAATTCCCAATCCTCAATCCTCAATTCTCAGTCCTCAATCCTCAATCCTCAATCCTCAATACTCAACCCTCAATCCTCAGTCCAGAAACAACAATACCGAATCCTCAATCCTGAATCCTCAATCTTCAGCACTCAGTCTTCAACAATCAGTTGTCAATCCTCAATCCTCAATACAACATCACCAATGCACAGTTTTCAATACTCAATACTCAATCTGCAATCTTCAAATCTCTATCCACAAGCATCAATTCTCATCACTCAACCCTCAACCCTCCGTCCCCAATCCTCAATCTTCAATCCTCAATCCTCAATTCTCAATCCTCAATCCTCAATCCTCAATCTTCAATCCTCAATACTCAGTCTTCGACCCTCAATCTTCAATCCTCAATCCTCAATCCTCAATCCTCATTCCTCAATCCTCAACACCCAATCCTCAATCTGCAATCCTCAATCCTCAATCCTCAATTCTCAATCCTCATTCCTCAATCCTCAGACCTCAAACATCAATACTCAACCCTCTGTCCTCGTCCGCAATCCACAACCCTCAATCCTCAATCCTGCATCTTCAATCATCAATATTCAATCTTCAATCCTCAATACTCAATCCTCTATCCTCAATCCTCAATCCTGAATGTTCAATCCTCAATACCCAATCCTCTATCTTCAATCCTCAATCCTCAATCCTCAATTCCAATCCTGAATCCTCAATCCTCAATCCTCAATCTTCAATCCTCAATCCTCAATCCTCAATTCTCAATCCTCAATCCTCAATCCTCAATCCTCAATACTCAACCCTCAATCCTCAGTCCAGAAACATCAATACCGAATCCTCAATCCTGAATCCTCAATCTTCAGCCCTCAGTCCTCAACAATCAATTGTCAATCCTCAATCCTCAATAGAATATCCTCAATTCACAGTTTTCAATACTCAATCCCCATTCTTCAATCTTCAAATCTAAATCCACAAACATCAATTCTCTTCACTCAACCCTCAACACTCAGTCCTCTATCTACAATCCTCAATCCTAAATCCTCAATTCTCAATCCTTAATCCTCAATCCTCAATCCTCAATCTTCAATCCTCAATACTCAATCTTCAATACTCAATCCTCAATCCTCAATCCTCTATCCTCAATCCTCAATCGTCAATCCTCAATTCCCAATCCTCAATCTTCAATCCTCAACCCTCAATCTTCAATCCTCAATCATCAATCCTCAAGTTTCAATCCTCAATACTCAGCCTTCAATCCTCAATCCTCAATCCTCAATCCTCAATCCTCAATCCTCAATCCTCAACCCTCAATCCTCAGTCCTGAAACCTCAATCCCGAATCCTCAGTCCTGAATCCGCAAACTTCAGTCCTCAGTCCTCAACAATCAAGTGTCAATCCTCAATCCTCAATAGAATATCCTCAATTCACAGTTTTCAATACTCAATCCCCATTCTTCAATCTTCAAGTCTCAATCAACTAACATCAATTCTCATCACTCAACCCACAACACTCAGTCCTCAATCTTCAATCCTCAATCCTCAATCCGCAATCTTGAATCCTCAATACTCAATCTTCAATCCTCAATCCTCAATTCTCAATCCTCAACACTCAATCCTCAATCGTCAATCCTCAATCCTCAATTCTCAATCCTCAATCCTCAGTCCTGAGTCCTCAGACCACAATCCTCAACCCTCAGCCCTCATCCTCAATCCTCAACCCTCGATCCTCAATCCTCAATCCTCAATCTTCAATCCTCAATACTCAATCTTTAATCCTCAATCCTCAGTCCTCAAACCTCAATTCTGAGTACTCAGTCCTGAATACTCAACCTTCAGCCCTCAGTCCTCAACAATCAGTTGCCAATCCTCAGTCCTCAATAGAATATCCTCAATTCACAGCTTTCAATACTCAATACTCAATCTGCATTCTTCAAATCTCTATCCACAAACATCAATTCTCATAACTCAACCCTCAACACTCAGTCCTCAATGTTCAGTCCTCAACCCTCAATCTTCTATACTCAATCCTCAATCCTCAATCCTCAACCATCAATCCTCAGTCCTGAAACCTCAATACCGAATCCTCAATCCTGAATCCTCAACCTTCAGCCCTCAGTCCTCAACAATCAATTGTCAATCCTCAATCCTCAGTAGAATATCCTCCATTCACAGTTTTCAATATTCAATCCCCATTCTTCAATCTTCAAATCTCAATCCACAAACATCAATTCTCATCACTCAACCCTCAACACTCAGTCCTCAACCTCCAATCCTCAATACTCAATCTTCAATCCTCAATCCTCTATTCTCAATCCTCAATACTCATTCCTCAATCGTCAATCCTCAATACCCAATCCCCAATATTCAATCCTCAATCCACAATATTCAATCCTCAATCCTCAATCCTCAATTCTCAGTCCGCAAGACTCAATCCTCAATCGTCAATCCTCAGTCCTGAATCCTCAATCCTCAACCTTCAATCCTCAATACTCTATCTTCAATACTCAATCCTCAATCCTCAATCCTCAATCCTCAATCCTCAATTCTCAATCCTCAATCCTCAATCCTCAATCCTCAATCCTCAACCCACAATCCTCAGTCCTGATACCTCAATACCGAATCCTCAATCCTCAATCCTCAATCCTCAGCCCTCAGTCCTCAACAATCAATTGTCAATCCTCAATCCTCAATAGAATATCTTCAATTCACAGTTTTCAATACTCAATCCCCATTCTTCAATCTTCAAATCTCAATCCACAGACATCAATTATCATCACTCAACCCTCAACACTCAGTCCTCAATGTTCAGTCCTCAATCCTCAATTCTCAATATTCAATCCTCAATTCTGAATCTTCAATCCTAATTCCTCAATCCTCAATTCTCAATCCTCAATCCTCAATCTTCAATCCTCAGTCCCCAAACCTCAATCTTCAATCCTCAATCCTCAATCCTGAATCCTCAATCTTCAGCACTCAGTCTTCAACAATCAGTTGTCAAACCTCAATCCTCAATACAACATCACCAATGCACAGTTTTCAATGCTCAATACTCAATCTGCAATCTTCAAATCTCTATCCACAAGCATCAATTCTCATCACTCAACCCTCAACGCTCCGTCCCCAATCCTCAATCTTCAATCCTCAATCTTCTATCCTCAATACTCAATCTGCAATCCTCAATCCTCAATCCTCAATCCTCAATCCTAATTCGTCACTCCTCGAAACGCAGTCCTCAATCTTCAATCCTCAATCCTCAATCCTCAATTCTCAATCCTCAATCCTCAATCCTCAATCCTCAATTTTCAATCCTCAATACTCAATCTTCAATACTCAATCCTCAATCCTCAATCCTCAATCCTCAATCCTCAATCCAAAATCCTCAATCCTCAACCCTCAATCCTCAACCCTCAATCCTCAGTCCTGAAACCTCAATCCCGAATCCTCAATCCTGAATCCGCAAACTTCAGTCCTCAGTCCTCAACAATCAATTGTCAATCCACAATCCTCAATAGAATATCCTCAATTCACAGTTTTCAATACTCAATCTTCAATCCTCAATCCTCAATCGTCAATCCTCAATCCTCAGTCCTCAATCCACAACCATCAATCCTCAGTCCTGAAACCTCAATCCCGAATCCTCAATCCTGAATCCGCAAACTTCAGTCCTCAATCCTCAACCGTCAACCCTCAATTCCCAATCCTCAATCTTCAATCCTCAATCCTCAATCCTGAATCCTCAAGCCTCAATACCAAATCCTCAATCTTCAATCCTCAACACTCAATCCTCAACACGCAATCCTCAATCCTCAATTCTCAAACCTCAATCCTCAGTCCTCAGTCCTCAAACCTCAATCCTCAAACCTCAACCCTCATCCTCAATCCTCAATCCTCGAACCTCAGTCTTCAATCCTCAATCCTCAATCCTCAATTCCCAATCCTCAAACCTCAATCCTCAGACCTCAAGCATCAATACCCAACCCTCTGTCCTCGTCCTCAATCCTCAATCTTCTATCCTCAATACTCAATCTTCAATCCTCAATCCTCAATTCTCAATCCTCAATACTCAATCTTCAATCCTCAATCCACAATATTCAATCGTCAATCCTCAATCCTCAGTCCCCAATCCTCAATCTTCAATCCTCAATACTCAATTTTCAATCCTCAATCCTCAATCCTCTATCCTCAATCCTCAATCCTGAATGTTCAATCCTCAATACACAATCCTCAATCTTCAATCCTCAATACTCAATCCTCAATCCTCAACCCTCAATCCTCAGTCGTCAAACCTCAATCCCGAATCCTCAATCCTGAATCCTCAATCTTCAGACCTCAGTCCTCAACAATCAATTGTCAGTCCTCAATTCTGAATAGAATATACCCAATTCGCAGTTTTCAATACTCAATCTTCAATCCTCAATCCTCAATCCTGAATCCTCAATCTTCAGCACTCAGTCTTCAACAATCAGTTGTCAATCCTCAATCCTCAATACAACATCACCAATGCACAGTTTTCAATGCTCAATACTCAATCTGCAATCTTCAAATCTCTATCCACAAGCATCAATTCTCATCACTCAACCCTCAACGCTCCGTCCTCAATCCTCAATCTTCAATCCTCAATCTTCTATCCTCAATACTCAATCTGCAATCCTCAATCCTCAATCCTCAATCCTCAATCCTAATTCGTCACTCCTCGAAACGCAGTCCTCAATCTTCAATCCTCAATCCTCAATCCTCAATTCTCAATCCTCAATCCTCAATCCTCAATCCTCAATTTTCAATCCTCAATACTCAATCTTCAATACTCAATCCTCAATCCTCAATACTCAATCCTCAATCCTCAATCCAAAATCCTCAATCCTCAATCCTCAACCCTCAACCCTCATTCCTCAGTCCTGAAACATCAATACCGAAAGTTCAATACTGAATCCTCAATCTTCAGACCTCAGTCCTCAACAATCAATTGTCAATCCTCAATCCTCAATAGAATATCCTCAATTCACAGTTTTCAATACTCAATCCCCATTCTTCAAACTTCAAATCTCAATCCACAAACATCAATTCTCTTCACTCAACCCTCAACGCTCAGTCCTCAATCTTCAATCCTCAATCCTAAATCCTTAATCTTCAATCCTCAATACTCAATCTTCTATCCTCAACCCTCAATCCTCAATCCTCAATCCTCAACCCTCAATCCTCAACCCTCAATCCTCAGTCCTGAAACCTCAATCCCGAATCCTCAATCCTGAATCCGCAAACTTCAGTCCTCAGTCCTCAACAATCAATTGTCAATCCACAATCCTCAATAGAATATCCTCAATTCACAGTTTTCAATACTCAATCTTCAATCCTCAATCCTCAATCGTCAATCCTCAATCCTCAGTCCTCAATCCACAACCATCAATCCTCAGTCCTGAAACCGCAATCCCGAATCCTCAATCCTGAATCCGCAAACTTCAGTCCTCAATCCTCAACAATCAATTGTGAATCCTCAAGCCTCAATAGAATATCCTCAATTCACAGTTTTCAATACTCAATACTCAATCTGCAATCTTCAAATCTCTACCCACAAACATCAATTCTCATCACTCAACCCTCAACACTCAGTCCCCAATCCTCAACCTTCAATCCTCAATGCTCAATCTTCAATCCTCAATCCTCAATCCTCAGTCCTCAATCCTCAATCCCCAATCCTCATTCTTCAATCCTCAATACCCAATCCTCAATCTTCAATCCTCAATCCTCAATCCTCAATTCTCAATCCTCAATCCTCAGTCCTGAGTCCTCAGACCACAATCCTCAACCCTCAGCCCTCATCCTCAATCCTCAATCCTCGATCCTCAATCCTCAATCCTCAATCTTCAATCCTCAATACTCAATCTTTAATCCTCAATCCTCAGTCCTCAAACCTCAATTCTGAGTACTCAGTCCTGAATACTCAACCTTCAGCCCTCAGTCCTCAACAATCAGTTGCCAATCCTCAGTCCTCAATAGAATATCCTCAATTCACAGCTTTCAATACTCAATACTCAATCTGCATTCTTCAAATCTCTATCCACAAACATCAATTCTCATAACTCAACCCTCAACACTCAGTCCTCAATGTTCAGTCCTCAATCCTCAATTCTCAATATTCAATCCTCAATTCTGAATCTTCAATCCTAATTCCTCAATCCTCAATTCTCAATCCTCAATCCTCAATCTTCAATCCTCAGTCCCCAAACCTCAATCTTCAATCCTCAATCCTCAATCCTGAATCCTCAATCTTCAGCACTCAGTCTTCAACAATCAGTTGTCAATCCTCAATCCTCAATACAACATCACCAATGCACAGTTTTCAATGCTCAATACTCAATCTGCAATCTTCAAATCTCTATCCACAAGCATCAATTCTCATCACTCAACCCTCAACGCTCCGTCCCCAATCCTCAATCTTCAATCCTCAATCTTCTATCCTCAATACTCAATCTGCAATCCTCAATCCTCAATCCTCAATCCTCAATCCTAATTCGTCACTCCTCGAAACGCAGTCCTCAATCTTCAATCCTCAATCCTCAATCCTCAATTCTCAATCCTCAATCCTCAATCCTCAATCCTCAATTTTCAATCCTCAATACTCAATCTTCAATACTCAATCCTCAATCCTCAATCCTCAATCCTCAATCCTCAACCCTCAATCCTCAACCCTCGATCCTCAGTCCTGAAACCTCAATCCCGAATCCTCAATCCTGAATCCGCAAACTTCAGTCCTCAGTCCTCAACAATCAATTGTCAATCCACAATCCTCAAAAGAATATCCTCAATTCACAGTTTTCTATACTCAATCCCAATTCTTCAATCTTCAAGTCTCAATCCACAAACATCAATTCTCATCACTCAACCCACAACACTCAGTCCTCAATCTTCAATCCTCAATCCTCAATCCGCAATCTTGAATCCTCAATACTCAATCTTCAATCATCAATCCTCAATTCTCAATCCTCAACACTCAATCCTCAATCGTCAATCCTCAATCCCCAATCCTCAATCTTCAATCCTCTATCCTCAATCCTCAATCCTCAATCCTCAATCCTCAATCCTCAATCCCCAATCCTCAATCCTCAATCTTCAATCCTCAATACTCAATCTTCAACCCTCAATCTTCAATCCTCAATCCTCAATCCTCATTCCTCAAACCTCAATCCTCAATCCTCAGTCCTCACCCTCAATTCCCAATCCTCAATCCTCAATCCTCAATCATCAATCCCCAATCCTCAATCCTCAATCCCCAGTCCTCAATCCTCAATCCTCAGTCCTCAAACATCAATCCTGAATCCTAAATCTTCAGCCCTCAGTCCTCAACAATCAGTTGTCAATCCTCAATCCTCAATAGAATATCACCAATTCACAGTCTTCAATACTCAATACTCAATCTGCAATCTTCAAATCTCTATCCACAAACATCAATTCTCATCACTCAACCCTCAACACTCAGTCCCCAATCCTCAATATTCAATCCTCAATCCTCAATCCTCAATCCTCAATCCTCAACCTTCAATCCTCAATGCTCAATCTTCAATCCTCAATCCTCAATCCTCAGTCCTCAATCCTCAATCCCCAATCCTCATTCTTCAATCCTCAATACCCAATCCTCAATCTTCAATCCTCAATCCTCAATCCTTAATCCTCATTCCTCAATCCTCAACACCCAATCCTCAATCTGCGATCCTCAATGCTCAATCCTCAATTCTCAATCCTCATTCCTCAATCCTCAGACCTCAAACATCAATACTCAACCCTCTGTCCTCGTCCGCAATCCACAACCCTCAATCCTCAATCCTGAATCTTCAATCATCAATATTCAATCTTCAATCCTCAATACTCAATCCTCTATCCTCAATCCTCAATCCTGAATGTTCAATCCTCAATACCCAATCGCCAATCTTCAATCTTCAGTACTCAATCCTCAATCCTCAATCCTCGAATCCTCAGTCCTCAAACCTCAATCCTGAATCCTCAATCGTCAATCTTCAGCCCTCAGTCCTCAACAATCAGTTGTCAATCCTCAATCCTCAATACAACATCATCAATTCACAGTTTTCAATACTCGATACTCAATCTGCAATCTTCAAATCTCTATCCACGAACATCAATTCTCATCACTCAACCCTCAACACTCCGTCCCCAACCCTCAATCTTCAATCCTCAATCCTCAATCCTCAATCATCAATCCTCAATATTCAATCCTCAATACTCAATCTTCAATCCTCAATCATCAATCCTCAATCCTCAATCCTCAATCCTCAATCCTCAATCCTCAATCCTCAACCCTCAATCTTCAGTCCTGAAACCTCAATCCCGAATCCTCAATCCTGAATCCGCAAACTTCAGTCCTCAGTCCTCAACAATCAATCGTCAATCCTCAATCCTCAATAGAATATCCTCAATTCACAGTTTTCAATACTCAATCTCCATTCTTCAATATTCAAATCTCAATCCACAAACATAAATTCTCATCACTCAGCCCTCAACACTCAGTCCACAATCTTCAATCCTCAATACTCAATCTTCAATCCTCAATCCTCAATCCTCAATCCTCAATCCTCAGTCCTCAATCCTCAATCTTCAATCCTCAATACTCAGTCTTCAACCCTCAATCTTCAATCCTCAATCCTCAATCCTCAATCCTCATTCTTCAATCCTCAACACCCAATCCTCAATCTGCAATCCTCAATCCTCAATCCTCAATTCTCAATCCTCATTCCTCAATCCTCAGACCTCAAACATCGATACTCAACCCTCTGTCCTCGTCCGCAATCCTCAATCCTCAATCCTCAATCCTCAATCCTCAATCCTCAATCCTCAATCCTCAATCCTCAATCTTCAATCCTCAACACTCAATCTTCAACCCTCAATCTTCAATCCTCAATCCTCTATCCTCATTCTTCAATCCTCAACACCCAATCCTCAATCTTCAATCCTCAATCCTCAATCCTCAATTCTCAATCCCCAATCCTCAATCCTCAGACCTCAAACATCAATACTCAACCCTCAGTCCTCGTCCGCAATCCACAACCCTCAATCCTCAATCCTCAATCTTCAATCCTCAATATTCAATCTTCAATCCGCAATCCTCAATCCTCTATCCTCAATCCTCAATCCTGAATGTTCAATCCTCAATACCCAATCCTCAATCTTCAATCCTCAATACTCAATACTCAATCCTCAATCCTCAATCCTCAATCCTCAGTCCTCAATCCTCAATTCTCAATGCTCAATCCTCAATCCTCAGACCTCAAACATCAATACTCAACCCTCAGCCCTCGTCCGCAATCCACAACCCTCAATCCTCAATCCTCAATCTTCAGTCATCAATATTCAATCTTCAATCCTCAATCCTCAATCCTCTATCCTCAATCCTCAATCCTGAATGTTCAATCCTCAATACCCAATACTCAACCTTCAATCCTCAATCCTCAATCCTCAATCCTCAAACCTCAATCCTCAGTCCTGAAACCTCAATACCGAATCCTCAATCCTGAATCCTCAATCTTCAGCCCTCAGTCCTCAACAATCAATTGTCAATTCTCAATCCTCAATAGAATATCCTCAATTCACAGTTTTCAATACTCAATCCCCATGCTTCAATCTTCAAATCTCAATCCACAAACATCAATTCTCATCACTCAACCCTCAACACTCAGTCCTCAATCTTCAATCCTCAATCCTAAATCCTCAATTTTCAATCCTCAATACTCAATCTTTAATCCTCAATCCTCAATTCTCAATCCTCAATCCTAATTCGTCACTCCTCAATACCCAATCCTCAATCTTCAATCCTCAATCCTCGATCCTCAATTCTCAATCCTTAATCCTCAATCCTCAATCCTCAATCTTCGATCCTCAATACTCAATCTTCAATACTCAATCCCCAATCCTCAATCCTCTATCCTCAATCCTCAATCGTCAATCCTCAATTCCCAATCCTCAATCTTCAGTCCTCAACCCTCAATCTTCAATCCTCAATCATCAATCCTCAAGTTTCAATCCTCAATACTCATTCTTCAATCCTCAATCCTCAATCCTCAATGTTCAATCCTCAATACTCAATCTTCAACCCTCAATCTTCAATCCTCAATCCTCTATCCTCACTCTTCAATCCTCAACACCCAATCCTCAATCTTCAATCCTCAATCCTCAATCCTCAATTCTCAATCCTCAATCCTCAATCCTCAGACCTCAAACATCAATACTCAACCCTCAGTCCTCGTCCGCAATCCACAAACCTCAATCCTCAATCATCAATCTTCAATCATCAATATTCAATCTTCAATCCTCAATCCTCAATCCTCTATCCTCAATCCTCAATCCTGAATGTTCAATCCACCAATACCCAATCCTCAATCTTCAATCCTCAATACTCAATCCTCAATCCTCAATCCTCAATCCTCAGTCCTCAATCCACAATTCTCAATCCACAATCCTAAATCCTCAGACCTCAAACATCAATACTCAACCCTCAGCCCTCGTCCGCAATCCACAACCCTCAATCCTCAATCCTCAATCTTCAATCATCAATCCTCCATCCTCAATCCTCAATTGTCAATCCTCAATCCTCAATACTCAATCCTCAATCTTCAATCCTCAATCCACAATCCTCAATCTTCAATCCTCAATCCTCAATCGTCAATCCTCAATTCCCAATCCTCAATCTTCAATCCTCAATCCTCAATCTTCAATCCTTGATCCTCAATCCTCAATCCCCAATCCTCAATCTTCAATACTCAATCTTCAATCCTCAATCCTCATTCCTCAGTCCTCAATCCTCAATCCTCATTCTTCAATCCTCAACACCCAATCCTCAATCTTCAATCTTCAATCCTCAATCCTCAATCCTCAATCCTCAATCCTCAATCCTCAAACCACAATCGTCAATCTTCAGCCCTCAGTCCTCAACAATCAGTTGTCAATCCTCAATCCTCAATACAACATCATCAATTCACAGTTTTCAATACTCGATACTCAATCTGCAATCTTCAAATCTCTATACACGAACATCAATTCTCATCACTCAACCCTCAACACTCCGTCCCCAACCCTCAATATTCAATCCTCAATCCTCAATCCTCAATCATCAATCCTCAGTACTCAATCTTCAATCCTCAATCCTCAATCCTCAATCCTCAATCCTCAATCCTCAATCCTCAATCGTCAATCTTCAGCGCTCAGTCCTCGACAATCAGTTGTCAATCCTCAACCCTCAATACAACATCATCAATTCACAGTTTTCAATACTCGATACTCAATCTGCAATCTTCAAACCTCTATACACGAACATCAATTCTCATCACTCAACCCTCAACACTCCGTCCCCAACCCTCAATATTCAATCCTCAATCCTCAATCCTCAATACTCAATCCTCAATCCTCAATCCCCAACCCTCAATCCTCAGTCCTGAAACCTCAATCCCGAATCCTCAATCCTGAATCCGCAAACTTCAGTCCTCAGTCCTCAACAATCGATCGTCAATCCTCAATCCTCAATAGAATATCCTCAATTCGCAGTTTTCAATACTCAATCCCCATTCTTCAATATTCAAATCTCAATCCACAAACATAAATTCTCATCACTCAGCCCTCAACACTCAGTCCTCAATCTTCAATCCTCAATACTCAATCTTCAATCCTCAATCCTCAATCCTCAATCCTCAATCCTCAATCCTCAATCCTCAATCTTCAATCCTCAATACTCAGTCTTCAACCCTCAATCTTCAATCCTCAATCCTCAATCCTCAATCCTCATTCTTCAATCCTCAACACCCAATCCTCAATCTGCAATCCTCAATCCTCAATCCTCAATTCTCAATCCTCATTCCTCAATCCTCAGACCTCAAACATCAATACTCAACCCTCTGTCCTCGTCCGCAATCCTCAATCCTCAATCCTCAATCCTCAATCCTCAATCCTCAATCCTCAATCTTCAATCCTCAATACTCAATCTTCAACCCTCAATCTTCAATCCTCAATCCTCTATCCTCATTCTTCAATCCTCAACACCCAATCCTCAATCTTCAATCCTCAATCCTCAATCCTCAATTCTCAATCCTCAATCCTCAATCCTCAGACCTCAAACATCAATACTCAACCCTCAGTCCTCGTCCGCAATCCACAACACTCAATCCTCAATCCTCAATCTTCAATCATCAATATTCAATCTTCAATCCTCAATCCTCAATCCTCTATCCTCAATCCTCAATCCTGAATGTTCAATCCTCAATACCCAATCCTCAATCTTCAATCCTCAATACTCAATACTCAATCCTCAATCATCAATCCTCAATCCTCAGTCCTCAATCCTCAATTCTCAATCCTCAATCCTCAATCCTCAGACCTCAAACATCAATACTCAACCCTCAGCCCTCGTCCGCAATCCACAACCCTCAATCCTCAATCCTCAATCTTCAGTCATCAATATTCAATCTTCAATCCTCAATCCTCAATCCTCTATCCTCAATCCTCAATCCTGAATGTTCAATCCTCAATACCCAATACTCAACCTTCAATCCTCAATCCTCAATCCTCAATCCTCAAACCTCAATCCTCAGTCCTGAAACCTCAATACCGAATCCTCAATCCTGAATCCTCAATCTTCAGCCCTCAGTCCTCAACAATCAATTGTCAATCCTCAATCCTCAATAGAATATCCTCAATTCACAGTTTTCAATACTCAATCCCCATTCTTCAATCTTCAAATCTCAATCCACAAACATCAATTCTCATCACTCAACCCTCAACACTCAGTCCTCAATCTTCAATCCTCAATCCTAAATCCTCAATTTTCAATCCTCAATACTCAATCTTTAATCCTCAATCCTCAATTCTCAATCCTCAATCCTCAATCCTCAATCCTCATTCCTCAATCTACAATCCTCAATACTCAATCTTCAACTCTCAATCTTCAATCCTCAATCCTCTATCCTCATTCTTCAATCCTCAACACCGAATCCTCAATCTTCAATCCTCAATCCTCAATCCTCAATTCCCAATCCTCAATCCTCAATCCTCAGACCTCAAACGTCAATACTCAATCCTCAGTCCTCGTCCGCAATCCTGAATGTTCAATACTCAATACCCGATCCTCAATATTCAATCCTCAATCCTCAACCGTCAACCCTCAATTCCCAATCCTCAATCTTCAATCCTCAATCCTCAATCCTGAATCCTCAAGCCTCAATACCAAAGCCTCAATCTTCAATCCTCAACACTCAATCCTCAACACGCAATCCTCAATCCTCAATTCTCAAACCTCAATCCTCAGTCGTCAGTCCTCAAACCTCAATCCTGAAACCTCAACCCTCATCCTCAATCCTCAATCCTCGAACCTCAATCTTCAATCCTCAATCCTCAATCCTCAATTCCCAATCCTCAAACCTCAATCCTCAGACCTCAAGCATCAATACCCAACCCTCTGTCCTCGTCCTCAATCCTCAATCTTCTATCCTCAATACTCAATCTTCAATCCTCAATCCACAATATTCAACCGTCAATCCTCAATCCTCAGTCCACAATCCTCTATCTTCAATCCTCAATACTCAATCCTCAATCCTCAACCCTCAATCCTCAGTCCTCAAACCTCAATCCCGAATCCTCAATCCTGAATCCTCAATCTTCAGACCTCAGTCCTCAACAATCAATTGTCAGTCCTCAATTCTGAATAGAATATACCCAATTCGCAGTTTTCAATACTCAATCCCCAATGTTCAATCTTCAAATCTCAATCCACAAACATCAATTCTCATCACGCGACGCTCAACACTCAGTCCCCAATCCTCAATCTTCAATCCTCAATCCTCAAATCCTCAATCCTCAATCCTCAATCCTCAATCCTCATTCCTCAAACCTCAATCCTCAATCCTCAGTCCTCACCCTCAATTCTCAATCCTCAATCCTCAATCCTCAATCATCAATCCCAAATCCTCAATCCTCAATCCTCAATCCTCAATCCTCAATTTTCAATCCTCAATCCTCAATCTTCAATCCTCCATCCTCAATCCTCAATCCTCAATCATCAATCCTCAATTTTCAATCCTCAATACTCAATCTTCAATCCTCAATCCTCAATCGTCAATCCTCAATCCTCAGTCCTCAATCCACAACCCTCAATCCTCAGTCCTGAAACCTCAATCCCGAATCCTCAATCCTGAATCCGCAAACTTCAGTCCTCAATCCTCAACAATCAATTGTGAATCCTCAATCCTCAATAGAATATCCTCAATTCACAGTTTTCAATACTCAATCCCCATTCTTCAATCTTCAAATCTCAATCCACAAACATTAATTCTCATCACTCAACCCTCAACACTCAGTCCTCTATCTTCAATCCTCAATCCTGAATCCTCAATCTTCAATCCCCAATACTCAATCTGCAATCATCAATCCTCAATCCTCAATCCTCAATCCTAATTCGTCGCTCCTCAATACCCAATCCTCAATCTTCAATCCTCAATCCTCGATCCTCAATTCTCAATCCTTAATCCTCAATCCTCAATCCTCAATCTTCGATCCTCAATACTCAATCTTCAATACTCAATCCTCAATCCTCAATCCTCTATCCTCAATCCTCAATCGTCAATCCTCAATTCCCAATCCTCAATCTTCAGTCCTCAACCCTCAATCTTCAATCCTCAATCATCAATCCTCAAGTTTCAACCCTCAATACTCAGTCTTCAATCCTCAATCCTCAATCCTCAATGTTCAATCCTCAATACTCAATCTTCAACACTCAATCTTCAATCCTCAATCCTCTATCCTCACTCTTCAATCCTCAACACCCAATCCTCAATCTCCAATCCTCAATCCTCAATCCTCAATTCTCAATCCTCAATCCTCAATCCTCAGACCTCAAACATCAATACTCAACCCTCAGTTCTCGTCCGCAATCCACAAACCTCAATCCTCAATCCTCAATCTTCAATCATCAATATTCAATCTTCAATCCTCAATCCTCAATCCTCTATCCTCAATCCTCAATCCTGAATGTTCAATCCACCAATACCCAATCCTCAATCTTCAATCCTCAATACTCAATCCTCAATCCTCAATCCTCAATCCTCAGTCCTCAATCCTCAATTCTCAATCCTCAATCCTAAATCCTCAGACCTCAAACATCAATACTCAACCCTCAGCCCTCGTCCGCAATCCACAACCCTCAATCCTCAATCTTCAATCATCAATCATCAATCCTCCATCCTCAATCCTCAATTGTCAATCCTCAATCCTCAATACTCAATCCTCAATCTTCAACCCTCAATCCTCAATCCTCAATCCTCAATCCTCAATCCTCAATCGTCAATTCTCAATTCCCAATCCTCAATCTTCAATCCTCAATCCTCAATCTTCAATCCTTGATCCTCAATCCTCAATCCCCAATCCTCAATCTTCAATACTCAATCTTCAATCCTCAATCCTCATTCCTCAGTCCTCAATCCTCAATCCTCATTCTTCAATCCTCAACACCCAATCCTCAATCTTCAATCTTCAATCCTCAATCCTCAATCCTCAATCCTCAATCCTCAATCCTCAAACCACAATCGTCAATCTTCAGCCCTCAGTCCTCAACAATCAGTTGTCAATCCTCAATCCTCAATACAACATCATCAATTCACAGTTTTCAATACTCGATACTCAATCTGCAATCTTCAAATCTCTATACACGAACATCAATTCTCATCACTCAACCCTCAACACTCCGTCCCCAACCCTCAATATTCAATCCTCAATCCTCAATCCTCAATCATCAATCCTCAATACTCAATCTTCAATCCTCAATCCTCAATCCTCAATCCTCAATCCTCAATCCTTAATCCTCAATCGTCAATCTTCAGCCCTCAGTCCTCAACAATCAGTTGTCAATCCTCAACCCTCAATACAACATCATCAATTCACAGTTTTCAATACTCGATACTCAATCTGCAATCTTCAAACCTCTATACACGAACATCAATTCTCATCACTCAACCCTCAACACTCCGTCCCCAACCCTCAATATTCAATCCTCAATCCTCAATCCTCAATCCTCAATCCTCAATCCTCAATCCCCAACCCTCAATCCTCAGTCCTGAAACCTCAATCCCGAATCCTCAATCCTGAATCCGCAAACTTCAGTCCTCAGTCCTCAACAATCGATCGTCAATCCTCAATCCTCAATAGAATATCCTCAATTCGCAGTTTTCAATACTCAATCCCCATTCTTCAATATTCAAATCTCAATCCACAAACATAAATTCTCATCACTCAGCCCTCAACACTCAGTCCTCAATCTTCAATCCTCAATACTCAATCTTCAATCCTCAATCCTCAATCCTCAATCCTCAATCCTCAATCCTCATTCTTCAATCCTCAACACCCAATCCTCAATCTGCAATCCTCAATCCTCAATCCTCAATTCTCAATCCTCATTCCTCAATCCTCAGACCTCAAACATCAATACTCAACCCTCTGTCCTCGTCCGCAATCCTCAATCCTCAATCCTCAATCCTCAATCCTCAATCCTCAATCCTCAATCTTCAATCCTCAATACTCAATCTTCAACCCTCAATCTTCAATCCTCAATCCTCTATCCTCATTCTTCAATCCTCAACACCCAATCCTCAATCTTCAATCCTCAATCCTCAATCCTCAATTCTCAATCCTCAATCCTCAATCCTCAGACCTCAAACATCAATACTCAACCCTCAGTCCTCGTCCGCAATCCACAACCCTCAATCCTCAATCCTCAATCTTCAATCATCAATATTCAATCTTCAATCCTCAATCCTCAATCCTCTATCCTCAATCCTCAATCCTGAATGTTCAATCCTCAATACCCAATCCTCAATCTTCAATCCTCAATACTCAATACTCAATCCTCAATCCTCAATCCTCAATCCTCAGTCCTCAATCCTCAATACTCAATCTTCAATCCTCAATCCTCAATTCTCAATCCTCAATACTCAATCCTCAATCGTCAATCCTCAATTCCCAATCCTCAATCTTCAATCCTCAATCCACAATATTCAATCGTCAATCCTCAATCCTCAGTCCACAATCCTCAATCTTCAATCCTCAATACTCAATTTTCCATCCTCAATCCTCAATCCTCTATCCTCAATCCTCAATCCTGAATGTTCAATCCTCAATACACAATCCTCAATCTTCAATCCTCAATCCTAAATCCTCAATCTTCAATCCCCAATACTCAATCTGCAATCCTCGATCCTCAATCCTCAATCCTCAATCCTAATTCGTCGCTCCTCAATACCCAATCCTCAATCTTCAATCCTCAATCCTCGATCCTCAATTCTCAATCCTTAATCCTCAATCCTCAATCCTCAATCTTCGATCCTCAATACTCAATCTTCAATACTCAATCCTCAATCCTCAATCCTCTATCCTCAATCCTCAATCGTCAATCCTCAATTCCCAATCCTCAATCTTCAGTCCTCAACCCTCAATCTTCAATCCTCAATCATCAATCCTCAAGTTTCAACCCTCAATACTCAGTCTTCAATCCTCAATCCTCAATCCTCAATGTTCAATCCTCAATAATCAATCTTCAACACTCAATCTTCAATCCTCAATCCTCTATCCTCACTCTTCAATCCTCAACACCCAATCCTCAATCTTCAATCCTCAATCCTCAATCCTCAATTCTCAATCCTCAATCCTCAATCCTCAGACCTCAAACATAAATACTCAACCCTCAGTCCTCGTCCGCAATCCACAAACCTCAATCCTCAATCCTCAATCTTCAATCATCAATATTCAATCTTCAATCCTCAATCCTCAATCCTCTATCCTCAATCCTCAATCCTGAATGTTCAATCCACCAATACCCAATCCTCAATCTTCAATCCTCAATACTCAATCCTCAATCCTCAATCCTCAATCCTCAGTCCTCAATCCTCAATTCTCAATCCTCAATCCTAAATCCTCAGACCTCAAACATCAATACTCAACCCTCAGCCCTCGTCCGCAATCCACAACCCTCAATCCTCAATCTTCAATCTTCAATCATCAATCCTCCATCCTCAATCCTCAATTGTCAATCCTCAACCCTCAATACTCAATCCTCAATCTTCAATCCTCAATCCTCAATCCTCAATCCTCAATCCTCAATCCTCAATCGTCAATCCTCAATTCCCAATCCTCAATCTTCAATCCTCAATACTCAATCTTCAATCCTTGATCCTCAATCCTCAATCGCCAATCCTCAATCTTCAATACTCAATCTTCAATCCTCAATCCTCATTCCTCAGTCCTCAATCCTCAATCCTCATTCTTCAATCCTCAACACCCAATCCTCAATCTTCAATCTTCAATCCTCAATCCTCAATCCTCAATCCTCAATCCTCAATCCTCAAACCACAATCGTCAATCTTCAGCCCTCAGTCCTCAACAATCAGTTGTCAATCCTCAATCCTCAATACAACATCATCAATTCACAGTTTTCAATACTCGATACTCAATCTGCAATCTTCAAATCTCTATACACGAACATCAATTCTCATCACTCAACCCCCAACACTCCGTCCCCAACCCTCAATATTCAATCCTCTATCCTCAATCCTCAATCATCAATCCTCAATACTCAATCTTCAATCCTCAATCCTCAATCCTCAATCCTCAATCCTCAATCCTCAATCCTCAATCGTCAATCTTCAGCCCTCAGTCCTCGACAATCAGTTGTCAATCCTCAACCCTCAATACAACATCATCAATTCACAGTTTTCAATACTCGATACTCAATCTGCAATCTTCAAACCTCTATACACGAACATCAATTCTCATCACTCAACCCTCAACACTCCGTCCCCAACCCTCAATATTCAATCCTCAATCCTCAATCCTCAATCCTCAATCCTCAATCCTCAATCCCCAACCCTCAATCCTCAGTCCTGAAACCTCAATCCCGAATCCTCAATCCTGAATCCGCAAACTTCAGTCCTCAGTCCTCAACAATCGATCGTCAATCCTCAATCCTCAATAGAATATCCTCAATTCGCAGTTTTCAATACTCAATCCCCATTCTTCAATATTCAAATCTCAATCCACAAACATAAATTCTCATCACTCAGCCCTCAACACTCAGTCCTCAATCTTCAATCCTCAATACTCAATCTTCAATCCTCAATCCTCAATCCTCAATCCTCAATCCTCAATCCTCAATCCTCAATCTTCAATCCTCAATACTCAGTCTTCAACCCTCAATCTTCAATCCTCAATCCTCAATCCTCAATCCTCATTCTTCAATCCTCAACACCCAATCCTCAATCTGCAATCCTCAATCCTCAATCCTCAATTCTCAATCCTCATTCCTCAATCCTCAGACCTCAAACATCAATACTCAACCCTCTGTCCTCGTCCGCAATCCTCAATCCTCAATCCTCAATCCTCAATCCTCAATCCTCAATCTTCAATCCTCAATACTCAATCTTCAACCCTCAATCTTCAATCCTCAATCCTCTATCCTCATTCTTCAATCCTCAACACCCAATCCTCAATCTTCAATCCTCAATCCTCAATCCTCAATTCTCAATCCTCAATCCTCAATCCTCAGACCTCAAACATCAATACTCAACCCTCAGTCCTCGTCCGCAATCCACAACACTCAATCCTCAATCCTCAATCTTCAATCATCAATATTCAATCTTCAATCCTCAATCCTCAATCCTCTATCCTCAATCCTCAATCCTGAATGTTCAATCCTCAATACCCAATCCTCAATCTTCAATCCTCAATACTCAATACTCAATCCTCAATCATCAATCCTCAATCCTCAGTCCTCAATCCTCAATTCTCAATCCTCAATCCTCAATCCTCAGACCTCAAACATCAATACTCAACCCTCAGCCCTCGTCCGCAATCCACAACCCTCAATCCTCAATCCTCAATCTTCAGTCATCAATATTCAATCTTCAATCCTCAATCCTCAATCCTCTATCCTCAATCCTCAATCCTGAATGTTCAATCCTCAATACCCAATACTCAACCTTCAATCCTCAATCCTCAATCCTCAATCCTCAAACCTCAATCCTCAGTCCTGAAACCTCAATACCGAATCCTCAATCCTGAATCCTCAATCTTCAGCCCTCAGTCCTCAACAATCAATTGTCAATCCTCAATCCTCAATAGAATATCCTCAATTCACAGTTTTCAATACTCAATCCCCATTCTTCAATCTTCAAATCTCAATCCACAAACATCAATTCTCATCACTCAACCCTCAACACTCAGTCCTCAATCTTCAATCCTCAATCCTAAATCCTCAATTTTCAATCCTCAATACTCAACCTTTAATCCTCAATCCTCAATTCTCAATCCTCAATCCTCAATCCTCAATCCTCATTCCTCAATCTACAATCCTCAATACTCAATCTTCAACTCTCAAACTTCAATCCTCAATCCTCTATCCTCATTCTTCAATCCTCAACACCGAATCCTCAATCTTCAATCCTCAATCCTCAATCCTCAATTCCCAATCCTCAATCCTCAATCCTCAGACCTCAAACGTCAATACTCAATCCTCAGTCCTCGTCCGCAATCCTGAATGTTCAATACTCAATACCCGATCCTCAATATTCAATCCTCAATCCTCAACCGTCAACCCTCAATTCCCAATCCTCAATCTTCAATCCTCAATCCTCAATCCTGAATCCTCAAGCCTCAATACCAAAGCCTCAATCTTCAATCCTCAACACTCAATCCTCAACACGCAATCCTCAATCCTCAATTCTCAAACCTCAATCCTCAGTCCTCAGTCCTCAAACCTCAATCCTGAAACCTCAACCCTCATCCTCAATCCTCAATCCTCGAATCTCAATCTTCAATCCTCAATCCTCAATCCTCAATTCCCAATCCTCAAACCTCAATCCTCAGACCTCAAGCATCAATACCCAACCCTCTGTCCTCGTCCTCAATCCTCAATCTTCTATCCTCAATACTCAATCTTCAATCCTCAATCCACAATATTCAACCGTCAATCCTCAATCCTCAGTCCACAATCCTCTATCTTCAATCCTCAATACTCAATCCTCAATCCTCAACCCTCAATCCTCAGTCCTCAAACCTCAATCCCGAATCCTCAATCCTGAATCCTCAATCTTCAGACCTCAGTCCTCAACAATCAATTGTCAGTCCTCAATTCTGAATAGAATATACCCAATTCGCAGTTTTCAATACTCAATCCCCAATGTTCAATCTTCAAATCTCAATCCACAAACATCAATTCTCATCACGCGACGCTCAACACTCAGTCCCCAATCCTCAATCTTCAATCCTCAATCCTCAAATCCTCAATCCTCAATCCTCAATCCTCAATCCTCATTCCTCAAACCTCAATCCTCAATCCTCAGTCCTCACCCTCAATTCTCAATCCTCAATCCTCAATCCTCAATCATCAATCCCAAATCCTCAATCCTCAATCCTCAATCCTCAATCCTCAATTTTCAATCCTCAATCCTCAATCTTCAATCCTCCATCCTCAATCCTCAATCCTCAATCATCAATCCTCAATTTTCAATCCTCAATACTCAATCTTCAATCCTCAATCCTCAATCTTCAATCCTCCATCCTCAATCCTCAATCCTCAATCATCAATCCTCAATTTTCAATCCTCAATACTCAATCTTCAATCCTCAATCCTCAATCGTCAATCCTCAATCCTCAGTCCTCAATCCACAACCCTCAATCCTCAGTCCTGAAACCTCAATCCCGAATCCTCAATCCTGAATCCGCAAACTTCAGTCCTCAATCCTCAACAATCAATTGTGAATCCTCAATCCTCAATAGAATATCCTCAATTCACAGTTTTCAATACTCAATCCCCATTCTTCAATCTTCAAATCTCAATCCACAAACATTAATCCTCATTCCTCAATCCTCAACACCCAATCCTCAATCTGCGATCCTCAATGCTCAATCCTCAATTCTCAATCCTCATTCCTCAATCCTCAGACCTCAAACATCAATACTCAACCCTCTGTCCTCGTCCGCAATCCACAACCCTCAATCCTCAATCCTGAATCTCCAATCATCAATATTCAATCTTCAATCCTCAATACTCAATCCTCTATCCTCAATCCTCAATCCTGAATGTTCAATCCTCAATACCCAATCCCCAATCTTCAATCTTCAGTACTCAATCCTCAATCCTCAATCCTCGAATCCTCAGTCCTCAAACCTCAATCCTGAATCCTCAATCGTCAATCTTCAGCCCTCAGTCCTCAACAATCAGTTGTCAATCCTCAATCCTCAATACAACATCATCAATTCACAGTTTTCAATACTCGATACTCAATCTGCAATCTTCAAATCTCTATCCACGAACATCAATTCTCATCACTCAACCCTCAACACTCCGTCCCCAACCCTCAATCTTCAATCCTCAATCCTCAATCCTCAATCATCAATCCTCAATATTCAATCCTCAATACTCAATCTTCAATCCTCAATCATCAATCCTCAATCCTCAATCCTCAATCCTCAATCCTCAATCCTCAATCCTCAACCCTCAATCTTCAGTCCTGAAACCTCAATCCCGAATCCTCAATCCTGAATCCGCAAACTTCAGTCCTCAGTCCTCAACAATCAATCGTCAATCCTCAATCCTCAATAGAATATCCTCAATTCACAGTTTTCAATACTCAATCCCCATTCTTCAATATTCAAATCTCAATCCACAAACATAAATTCTCATCACTCAGCCCTCAACACTCAGTCCACAATCTTCAATCCTCAATACTCAATCTTCAATCCTCAATCCTCAATCCTCAATCCTCAATCCTCAGTCCTCAATCCTCAATCTTCAATCCTCAATACTCAGTCTTCAACCCTCAATCTTCAATCCTCAATCCTCAATCCTCAATCCTCATTCTTCAATCCTCAACACCCAATCCTCAATCTGCAATCCTCAATCCTCAATCCTCAATTCTCAATCCTCATTCCTCAATCCTCAGACCTCAAACATCGATACTCAACCCTCTGTCCTCGTCCGCAATCCTCAATCCTCAATCCTCAATCCTCAATCCTCAATCCTCAATCCTCAATCCTCAATCCTCAATCTTCAATCCTCAACACTCAATCTTCAACCCTCAATCTTCAATCCTCAATCCTCTATCCTCATTCTTCAATCCTCAACACCCAATCCTCAATCTTCAATCCTCAATCCTCAATCCTCAATTCTCAATCCCCAATCCTCAATCCTCAGGCCTCAAACATCAATACTCAACCCTCAGTCCTCGTCCGCGATCCACAACCCTCAATCCTCAATCCTCAATCTTCAATCCTCAATATTCAATCTTCAATCCTCAATCCTCAATCCTCTATCCTCAATCCTCAATCCTGAATGTTCAATCCTCAATACCCAATCCTCAATCTTCAATCCTCAATACTCAATACTCAATCCTCAATCCTCAATCCTCAATCCTCAGTCCTCAATCCTCAATTCTCAATGCTCAATCCTCAATCCTCAGACCTCAAACATCAATACTCAACCCTCAGCCCTCGTCCGCAATCCACAACCCTCAATCCTCAATCCTCAATCTTCAGTCATCAATATTCAATCTTCATTCCTCAATCCTCAATCCTCTATCCTCAATCCTCAATCCTGAATGTTCAATCCTCAATACCCAATACTCAACCTTCAATCCTCAATCCTCAATCCTCAATCCTCAAACCTCAATCCTCAGTCCTGAAACCTCAATACCGAATCCTCAATCCTGAATCCTCAATCTTCAGCCCTCAGTCCTCAACAATCAATTGTCAATCCTCAATCCTCAATAGAATATCCTCAATTCACAGTTTTCAATACTCAATCCCCATGCTTCAATCTTCAAATCTCAATCCACAAACATCAATTCTCATCACTCAACCCTCAACACTCAGTCCTCAATCTTCAATCCTCAATCCTAAATCCTCAATTTTCAATCCTCAATACTCAATCTTTAATCCTCAATCCTCAATTCTCAATCCTCAATCCTAATTCGTCACTCCTCAATACCCAATCCTCAATCTTCAATCCTCAATCCTCGATCCTCAATTCTCAATCCTTAATCCTCAATCCTCAATCCTCAATCTTCGATCCTCAATACTCAATCTTCAATACTCAATCCCCAATCCTCAATCCTCTATCCTCAATCCTCAATCGTCAATCCTCAATTCCCAATCCTCAATCTTCAGTCCTCAACCCTCAATCTTCAATCCTCAATCATCAATCCTCAAGTTTCAATCCTCAATACTCATTCTTCAATCCTCAATCCTCAATCCTCAATGTTCAATCCTCAATACTCAATCTTCAACCCTCAATCTTCAATCCTCAATCCTCTATCCTCACTCTTCAATCCTCAACACCCAATCCTCAATCTTCAATCCTCAATCCTCAATCCTCAATTCTCAATCCTCAATCCTCAATCCCCAGACCTCAAACATCAATACTCAACCCTCAGTCCTCGTCCGCAATCCACAAACCTCAATCCTCAATCATCAATCTTCAATCATCAATATTCAATCTTCAATCCTCAATCCTCAATCCTCTATCCTCAATCCTCAATCCTGAATGTTCAATCCACCAATACCCAATCCTCAATCTTCAATCCTCAATACTCAATCCTCAATCCTCAATCCTCAATCCTCAGTCCTCAATCCACAATTCTCAATCCACAATCCTAAATCCTCAGACCTCAAACATCAATACTCAACCCTCAGCCCTCGTCCGCAATCCACAACCCTCAATCCTCAATCCTCAATCTTCAATCATCAATCCTCCATCCTCAATCCTCAATTGTCAATCCTCAATCCTCAATACTCAATCCTCAATCTTCAATCCTCAATCCACAATCCTCAATCTTCAATCCTCAATCCTCAATCGTCAATCCTCAATTCCCAATCCTCAATCTTCAATCCTCAATCCTCAATCTTCAATCCTTGATCCTCAATCCTCAATCCCCAATCCTCAATCTTCAATACTCAATCTTCAATCCTCAATCCTCATTCCTCAGTCCTCAATCCTCAATCCTCATTCTTCAATCCTCAACACCCAATCCTCAATCTTCAATCCTCAATCCTCAATCCTCAATCCTCAATCCTCAATCCTCAATCCTCAAACCACAATCGTCAATCTTCAGCCCTCAGTCCTCAACAATCAGTTGTCAATCCTCAATCCTCAATACAACATCATCAATTCACAGTTTTCAATACTCGATACTCAATCTGCAATCTTCAAATCTCTATACACGAACATCAATTCTCATCACTCAACCCTCAACACTCCGTCCCCAACCCTCAATATTCAATCCTCAATCCTCAATCCTCAATCATCAATCCTCAATACTCAATCTTCAATCCTCAATCCTCAATCCTCATACCTCAATCCTCAATCCTCAATCCTCAATCGTCAATCTTCAGCCCTCAGTCCTCAACAATCAGTTGTCAATCCTCAACCCTCAATACAACATCATCAATTCACAGTTTTCAATACTCGATACTCAATCTGCAATCTTCAAACCTCTATACACGAACATCAACTCTCATCACTCAACCCTCAACACTCCGTCCCCAACCCTCAATATTCAATCCTCAATCCTCAATCCTCAATCCTCAATCCTCAATCCTCAATCCCCAACCCTCAATCCTCAGTCCTGAAACCTCAATCCCGAATCCTCAATCGTGAATCCGCAAACTTCAGTCCTCAGTCCTCAACAATCGATCGTCAATCCTCAATCCTCAATGGTATATCATCAATTCGCAGTTTTCAATACTCAATCCCCATTCTTCAATATTCAAATCTCAATCCACAAACATAAATTCTCATCACTCAGCCCTCAACACTCAGTCCTCAATCTTCAATCCTCAATACTCAATCTTCAATCCTCAATCCTCAATCGTCAATCCTCAATCCTCAATCCTCAATCCTCAATCTTCAATCCTCAATACCCAGTCTTCAACCCTCAATCTTCAATCCTCAATCCTCAATCCTCAATCCTCATTCTTCAATCCTCAACACCCAATCCTCAATCTGCAATCCTCAATCCTCAATCCTCAATTCTCAATCCTCATTCCTCAATCCTCAGACCTCAAACATCAATACTCAACCCTCTGTCCTCGTCCGCAATCCTCAATCCTCAATCCTCAATCCTCAATCCTCAATCCTCAATCCTCAATCTTCAATCCTCAATACTCAATCTTCAACCCTCAATCTTCAATCCTCAATCCTCTATCCTCATTCTTCAATCCTCAACACCCAATCCTCAATCTTCAATCCTCAATCCTCAATCCTCAATTCTCAATCCTCAATCCTCAATCCTCAGACCTCAAACATCAATACTCAACCCTCAGTCCTCGTCCGCAATCCACAACCCTCAATCCTCAATCATCAATCTTCAATCATCAATATTCAATCTTCAATCCTCAATCCTCAATCCTCTATCCTCAATCCTCAATCCTGAATGTTCAATCCTCAATACCCAATCCTCAATCTTCAATCCTCAATACTCAATCCTCAATCCTCAATCCTCAATCCTCAGTCCTCAATCCTCAATTCTCAATCCTCAATCCTAAATCCTCAGACCTCAAACATCAATACTCAACCCTCAGCCCTCGTCCGCAATCCACAACCCTCAATCCTCAATCTTCAATCTTCAATCATCAATCCTCCATCCTCAATCCTCAATTGTCAATCCTCAATCCTCAATACTCAATCCTCAATCTTCAATCCTCAATCCTCAATCCTCAATCCTCAATCCTCAATCCTCAATCGTCAATCCTCAATTCCCAATCCTCAATCTTCAATCCTCAATCCTCAATCTTCAATCCTTGATCCTCAATCCTCAATCGCCAATCCTCAATCTTCAATACTCAATCTTCAATCCTCAATCCTCATTCCTCAGTCCTCAATCCTCAATCCTCATTCTTCAATCCTCAACACCCAATCCTCAATCTTCAATCTTCAATCCTCAATCCTCAATCCTCAATCCTCAATCCTCAATCCTCAAACCACAATCGTCAATCTTCAGCCCTCAGTCCTCAACAATCAGTTGTCAATCCTCAATCCTCAATACAACATCATCAATTCACAGTTTTCAATACTCGATACTCAATCTGCAATCTTCAAATCTCTATACACGAACATCAATTCTCATCACTCAACCCTCAACACTCCGTCCCCAACCCTCAATATTCAATCCTCAATCCTCAATCCTCAATCATCAATCCTCAATACTCAATCTTCAATCCTCAATCCTCAATCCTCAATCCTCAATCCTCAATCCTCAATCCTCAATCGTCAATCTTCAGCCCTCAGTCCTCGACAATCAGTTGTCAATCCTCAACCCTCAATACAACATCATCAATTCACAGTTTTCAATACTCGATACTCAATCTGCAATCTTCAAACCTCTATACACGAACATCAATTCTCATCACTCAACCCTCAACACTCCGTCCCCAACCCTCAATATTCAATCCTCAATCCTCAATCCTCAATACTCAATCCTCAATCCTCAATCCCCAACCCTCAATCCTCAGTCCTGAAACCTCAATCCCGAATCCTCAATCCTGAATCCGCAAACGTCAGTCCTCAGTCCTCAACAATCGATCGTCAATCCTCAATCCTCAATAGAATATCCTCAATTCGCAGTTTTCAATACTCAATCCCCATTCTTCAATATTCAAATCTCAATCCACAAACATAAATTCTCATCACTCAGCCCTCAACACTCAGTCCTCAATCTTCAATCCTCAATACTCAATCTTCAATCCTCAATCCTCAATCCTCAATCCTCAATCCTCAATCCTCAATCCTCAATCTTCAATCCTCAATACTCAGTCTTCAACCCTCAATCTTCAATCCTCAATCCTCAATCCTCAATCCTCATTCTTCAATCCTCAACACCCAATCCTCAATCTGCAATCCTCAATCCTCAATCCTCAATTCTCAATCCTCATTCCTCAATCCTCAGACCTCAAACATCAATACTCAACCCTCTGTCCTCGTCCGCAATCCTCAATCCTCAATCCTCAATCCTCAATCCTCAATCCTCAATCCTCAATCTTCAATCCTCAATACTCAATCTTCAACCCTCAATCTTCAATCCTCAATCCTCTATCCTCATTCTTCAATCCTCAACACCCAATCCTCAATCTTCAATCCTCAATCCTCAATCCTCAATTCTCAATCCTCAATCCTCAATCCTCAGACCTCAAACATTAATACTCAACCCTCAGTCCTCGTCCGCAATCCACAACACTCAATCCTCAATCCTCAATCTTCAATCATCAATATTCAATCTTCAATCCTCAATCCTCAATCCTCTATCCTCAATCCTCAATCCTGAAGGTTCAATCCTCAATACCCAGTCCTCAATCTTCAATCCTCAATACTCAATACTCAATCCTCAATCATCAATCCTCAATCCTCAGTCCTCAATCCTCAATTCTCAATCCTCAATCCTCAATCCTCAGACCTCAAACATCAATACTCAACCCTCAGCCCTCGTCCGCAATCCACAACCCTCAATCCTCAATCCTCAATCTTCAGTCATCAATATTCAATCTTCAATCCTCAATCCTCAATCCTCTATCCTCAATCCTCAATCCTGAATGTTCAATCCTCAATACCCAATACTCAACCTTCAATCCTCAATCCTCAATCCTCAATCCTCAAACCTCAATCCTCAGTCCTGAAACCTCAATACCGAATCCTCAATCCTGAATCCTCAATCTTCAGCCCTCAGTCCTCAACAATCAATTGTCAATCCTCAATCCTCAATAGAATATCCTCAATTCACAGTTTTCAATACTCAATCCCCATTCTTCAATCTTCATATCTCAATCCACAAACATCAATTCTCATCACTCAACCCTCAACACTCAGTCCTCAATCTTCAATCCTCAATCCTAAATCCTCAATTTTCAATCCTCAATACTCAATCTTTAATCCTCAATCCTCAATTCTCAATCCTCAATCCTCAATCCTCAATCCTCATTCCTCAATCTACAATCCTCAATACTCAATCTTCAACTCTCAATCTTCAATCCTCAATCCTCTATCCTCATTCTTCAATCCTCAACACCGAATCCTCAATCTTCAATCCTCAATCCTCAATCCTCAATTCCCAATCCTCAATCCTCAATCCTCAGACCTCAAACGTCAAAACTCAATCCTCAGTCCTCGTCCGCAATCCTGAATGTTCAATACTCAATACCCGATCCTCAATATTCAATCCTCAATCCTCAACCGTCAACCCTCAATTCCCAATCCTCAATCTTCAATCCTCAATCCTCAATCCTGAATCCTCAAGCCTCAATACCAAAGCCTCAATCTTCAATCCTCAACACTCAATCCTCAACACGCAATCCTCAATCCTCAATTCTCAAACCTCAATCCTCAGTCCTCAGTCCTCAAACCTCAATCCTGAAACCTCAACCCTCATCCTCAATCCTCAATCCTCGAACCTCAATCTTCAATCCTCAATCCTCAATCCTCAATTCCCAATCCTCAAACCACAATCCTCAGACCTCAAGCATCAATACCCAACCCTCTGTCCTCGTCCTCAATCCTCAATCTTCTATCCTCAATACTCAATCTTCAATCCTCAATCCACAATATTCAACCGTCAATCCTCAATCCTCAGTCCACAATCCTCTATCTTCAATCCTCAATACTCAATCCTCAATCCTCAACCCTCAATCCTCAGTCCTCAAACCTCAATCCCGAATCCTCAATCCTGAATCCTCAATCTTCAGACCTCAGTCCTCAACAATCAATTGTCAGTCCTCAATTCTGAATAGAATATACCCAATTCGCAGTTTTCAATACTCAATCCCCAATGTTCAATCTTCAAATCTCAATCCACAAACATCAATTCTCATCACGCGACGCTCAACACTCAGTCCCCAATCCTCAATCTTCAATCCTCAATCCTCAAATCCTCAATCCTCAATCCTCAATCCTCAATCCTCATTCCTCAAACCTCAATCCTCAATCCTCAGTCCTCACCCTCAATTCTCAATCCTCAATCCTCAATCCTCAATCATCAATCCCAAATCCTCAATCCTCAATCCTCAATCCTCAATCCTCAATTTTCAATCCTCAATCCTCAATCTTCAATCCTCCATCCTCAATCCTCAATCCTCAATCATCAATCCTCAATTTTCAATCCTCAATACTCAATCTTCAATCCTCAATCCTCAATCGTCAATCCTCAATCCTCAGTCCTCAATCCACAACCCTCAATCCTCAGTCCTGAAACCTCAATCCCGAATCCTCAATCCTGAATCCGCAAACTTCAGTCCTCAATCCTCAACAATCAATTGGGAATCCTCAATCCTCAATAGAATATCCTCAATTCACAGTTTTCAATACTCAATCCCCATTCTTCAATCTTCAAATCTCAATCCACAAACATTAATTCTCATCACTCAACCCTCAACACTCAGTCCTCTATCTTCAATCCTCAATCCTAAATCCTCAATCTTCAATCCCCAATACTCAATCTGCAATCCTCAATCCTCAATCCTCAATCCTCAATCCTAATTCGTCGCTCCTCAATACCCAATCCTCAATCTTCAATCCTCAATCCTCGATCCTCAATTCTCAATCCTTAATCCTCAATCCTCAATCCTCAATCTTCGATCCTCAATACTCAATCTTCAATACTCAATCCTCAATCCTCAATCCTCTATCCTCAATCCTCAATCGTCAATCCTCAATTCCCAATCCTCAATCTTCAGTCCTCAACCCTCAATCTTCAATCCTCAATCATCAATCCTCAAGTTTCAACCCTCAATACTCAGTCTTCAATCCTCAATCCTCAATCCTCAATGTTCAATCCTCAATACTCAATCTTCAACACTCAATCTTCAATCCTCAATCCTCTATCCTCACTCTTCAATCCTCAACACCCAATCCTCAATCTTCAATCCTCAATCCTCAATCCTCAATTCTCAATCCTCAATCCTCAATCCTCAGACCTCAAACATCAATACTCAACCCTCAGTTCTCGTCCGCAATCCACAAACCTCAATCCTCAATCCTCAATCTTCAATCATCAATATTCAATCTTCAATCCTCAATCCTCAATCCTCTATCCTCAATCCTCAATCCTGAATGTTCAATCCACCAATACCCAATCCTCAATCTTCAATCCTCAATACTCAATCCTCAATCCTCAATCCTCAATCCTCAGTCCTCAATCCTCAATTCTCAATCCTCAATCCTAAATCCTCAGACCTCAAACATCAATACTCAACCCTCAGCCCTCGTCCGCAATCCACAACCCTCAATCCTCAATCTTCAATCATCAATCATCAATCCTTCCATCCTCAATCCTCAATTGTCAATCCTCAATCCTCAATACTCAATCCTCAATCTTCAACCCTCAATCCTCAATCCTCAATCCTCAATCCTCAATCCTCAATCGTCAATCCTCAATTCCCAATCCTCAATCTTCAATCCTCAATCCTCAATCTTCAATCCTTGATCCTCAATCCTCAATCCCCAATCCTCAATCTTCAATACTCAATCTTCAATCCTCAATCCTCATTCCTCAGTCCTCAATCCTCAATCCTCATTCTTCAATCCTCAACACCCAATCCTCAATCTTCAATCTTCAATCCTCAATCCTCAATCCTCAATCCTCAATCCTCAATCCTCAAACCACAATCGTCAATCTTCAGCCCTCAGTCCTCAACAATCAGTTGTCAATCCTCAATCCTCAATACAACATCATCAATTCACAGTTTTCAATACTCGATACTCAATCTGCAATCTTCAAACCTCTATACACGAACATCAATTCTCATCACTCAACCCTCAACACTCCGTCCCCAACCCTCAATATTCAATCCTCAATCCTCAATCCTCAATCCTCAATCCTCAATCCTCAATCCCCAACCCTCAATCCTCAGTCCTGAAACCTCAATCCCGAATCCTCAATCCTGAATCCGCAAACTTCAGTCCTCAGTCCTCAACAATCGATCGTCAATCCTCAATCCTCAATAGAATATCCTCAATTCGCAGTTTTCAATACTCAATCCCCATTCTTCAATATTCAAATCTCAATCCACAAACATAAATTCTCATCACTCAGCCCTCAACACTCAGTCCTCAATCTTCAATCCTCAATACTCAATCTTCAATCCTCAATCCTCAATCCTCAATCCTCAATCCTCAATCCTCAATCCTCAACCTTCAATCCTCAATACTCAGTCTTCAACCCTCAATCTTCAATCCTCAATCCTCAATCCTCAATCCTCATTCTTCAATCCTCAACACCCAATCCTCAATCCTCAATCCTCAATCCTCAATCCTCAATCCTCAATCCTCAATCTTCAATCCTCAATACTCAATCTTCAACCCTCAATCTTCAATCCTCAATCCTCTATCCTCATTCTTCAATCCTCAACACCCAATCCTCAATCTTCAATCCTCAATCCTCAATCCTCAATTCTCAATCCTCAATCCTCAATCCTCAGACCTCAAACATCAATACTCAACCCTCAGTCCTCGTCCGCAATCCACAACACTCAATCCTCAATCCTCAATCTTCAATCATCAATATTCAATCTTCAATCCTCAATCCTCAATCCTCTATCCTCAATCCTCAATCCTGAATGTTCAATCCTCAATACCCAATCCTCAATCTTCAATCCTCAATACTCAATACTCAATCCTCAATCATCAATCCTCAATCCTCAGTCATCAATCCTCAATTCTCAATCCTCAATCCTCAATCCTCAGACCTCAAACATCAATACTCATCCCTCAGCCCTCGTCCGCAATCCACAACCCTCAATCCTCAATCCTCAATCTTCAGTCATCAATATTCAATCTTCAATCCTCAATCCTCAATCCTCTATCCTCAATCCTCAATCCTGAATGTTCAATCCTCAATACCCAATACTCAACCTTCAATCCTCAATCCTCAATCCTCAATCCTCAAACCTCAATCCTCAGTCCTGAAACCTCAATACCGAATCCTCAATCCTGAATCCTCAATCTTCAGCCCTCAGTCCTCAACAATCAATTGTCAATCCTCAATCCTCAATAGAATATCCTCAATTCACAGTTTTCAATACTCAATCCCCATTCTTCAATCTTCAAATCTCAATCCACAAACATCAATTCTCATCACTCAACCCTCAACACTCAGTCCTCAATCTTCAATCCTCAATCCTCAATCCGCAACCTTGAATCCTCAATACTCAACCTTCAATCCTCTATCCACAATCCTCAATCCTCAATCCTCAATCCTCAATCCTCAATCTTCAATACTCAATCTTCAATCCTCAATCCTCAATCCTCAGTCCTCAATCCTCAATCCTCAATCCTCAATCATCAGTCTTCAATCCTCAATACTCAATCTGCAATCCTCAAACCTCAATCATCAATCCTAATTCGTCACTCCTCAATACCCAATCCTCAATCTGCAATCCTCAATTCTCAATCCTCAATCCTCAATCCTCAATCCTCAATCCTCAATCCTCAATCTTCAATCCTCAATCCTCAATCCTCAATTCTCAATCCTCAATCCTCAATCCTCAATACTCAACCCTCAATCCTCAGTCCAGAAACATCAATACCGAATCCTCAATCCTGAATCCTCAATCTTCAGCCCTTAGTCCTCAACAATCAATTGTCAATCCTCAATCCTCAATAGAATATCCTCAATTCACAGTTTTCAATACTCAATCCCCATTCTTCAATCTTCAAATCTAAATCCACAAACATCAATTCTCATCACTCAACCCTCAACACTCAGTCCTCTATCTTCAATCCTCAATCCTAAATCCTCAATCTTCAATCCTCAATACTCAATCTGCAATCCTCAATCCTCAATCCTCAATCCTCAATCCTAATTCGTCACTCCTCAATACCCAATCCTCAATCTTCAATCCTCAATCCTCGATCCTCAATTCTCAATCCTTAATCCTCAATCCTCAATCCTCAATCTTCGATCCTCAATACTCAATCTTCAATACTCAATCCTCAATCCTCAATCCTCTATCCTCAATCCTCAATCGTCAATCCTCAATTCCCAATCCTCAATCTTCAATCCTCAACCCTCAAACTTCAATCCTCAATACTCAATCTTCAATCCTCAATCCTCAATCCTCAATCCTCAATCCTCAATCCTCAATCCTCAATCCTCAATCCTCAGTCCTCAATCCTCAATCTTCAATCCTCAATACTCAGTCTTCAACCCTCAATCTTCAATCCTCAATCCTCAATCCTCAATCCTCATTCTTCAATCCTCAACACGCAATCCTCAATCTGCAATCCTCAATCCTCAATCCTCAATTCTCAATCATCAATCCTCAATATTCAATCCTCAATACTCAATCTTCAATCCTCAATCCTCAATCCTCAATCCTCAATCCTCAATCCTGAATCCTCAATCCTCAATCCTCAACCCTCAATCTTCTGTCCTAAAACCTCAATCCCGAATCCTCAATCCTGAATCCGCAAACTTCAGTCCTCAGTCCTCAACAATCAATCGTCAATCCTCAATCCTCAATAGAATAACCTCAATTCACAGTTTTGAATACTCAATCCCCATTCTTCAATATTCAAATCTCAATCCACAAACATAAATTCTCATCACTCAGCCCTCAACACTCAGTCCTCAATCTTCAATCCTCAATACTCTATCTTCAATCCTCAATCCTCAATCCTCAATCCTCAATCCTCAGTCCTCAATCCTCAATCTTCAATCCTCAATACTCAGTCTTCAACCCTCAATCTTCAATCCTCAATCCTCAATCCTCAATCCTCATTCTTCAATCCTCAACACGCAATCCTCAATCTGCAATCCTCAATCCTCAATCCTCAATTCTCAATCCTCAATCCTCAATCCTCAGACCTCAAACATCAATACTCAACCCTCTGTCCTCGTCTGCAATCCTCAATCCTCAATCCTCAATCCTCAGTCCTCAATCTTCAATCCTCAATACTCAATCTTCAGCCCTCAATCTTCAATCCTCAATCCTCTATCCTCATTCTTCAATCCTCAACACCCAATCCTCAATCTTCAATCCTCAATCCTCAATCCTCAATTCTCAATCCTCAATCCTCAATCCTCAGACCTCAAACATCAATACTCAACCCTCAGTCCTCGTCCGCAATCCACAACACTCAATCCTCATTCCTCAATCCTCAATCTTCAATCATCAATATTCAATCTTCAATCCTCAATCCTCAATCCTCTATCCTCAATCCTCAACCCTCAATCCTCAGTCCTCAAACCTCAATCCCGAATCCTCAATCCTGAATCCTCAATCTTCAGCCCTCAGTCCTCAACAATCAATTGTCAGTCCTCAATCCTGAACAGAATATTCCCAATTCGCTGTTTTCAATACTCAATCCCCAATGTTCAATCTTCAAATCTCAATCCACAAGCATCAATTCTCATCACGCAACGCTCAACACTCAGTCCCCAATCCTCAATCTTCAATCCTCAGTCCTCAATCCTCAATCCTCAATCCTCAATCCTCAATCCTCAATCCTCAGTCCTCAATCCACAACCCTCAATCCTCAGTCCTGAAACCTCAATCCCGAATCCTCAATCCTGAATCCGCAAACTTCAGTCCTCAATCCTCAACAATCAATTGTGAATCCTCAATCCTCAATAGAATATCCTCAATTCACAGTTTTCAATACTCAATCCCCATTCTTCAATCTTCAAATCTCAATCCACAAACATTAATTCTCATCACTCAACCCTCAACACTCAGTCCTCAATCATCAATCCTCAATCCTCAATCCGCAATCTTGAATCCTCAATACTCAATCTTCAATCCTCAATCCTCAATTCTCAATCCTCAACACTCAATCCTCAATCGTCAATCCTCAATCCCCAATCCTCAATCTTCAATCCTCTATCCACAATCCTCAATCCTCAATCCTCAATCCTCAATCTTCAATACTCAATACTCAATCTTCAATCCTCAATCCTCAATCCTCAGTCCTCAATCCTCAATCCTCAATCCTCAATCCTCAATCTTCAATCCTCAATACTCAATCTGCAATCCTCAATCCTCAGTCATCAATCCTAATTCGTCACTCCTCAATACCCAATCCTCAATCTGCAATCCTCAATTCTCAATCCTCAATCCTCAATCCTCAATCCTCAATCCTGAATCCTCAATGTTCAATCCTCAATCCTCAATCCTCAATTCTCAATCCTCAATCCTCAATCCTCAATCCTCAATACTCAACCCTCAATCCTCAGTCCAGAAACATCAATACCGAATCCTCAATCCTGAATCCTCAATCTTCAGCCCTTAGTCCTCAACAATCAATTGTCAATCCTCAATCCTCAATAGAATATCCTCAATTCACAGTTTTCAATACTCAATCCCCATTCTTCAATCTTCAAATCTAAATCCACAAACATCAATTCTCATCACTCAACCCTCAACACTCAGTCCTCTATCTACAATCCTCAATCCTAAATACTCAATCTTCAATCCTCAATACTCAATCTGCAATCCTCAATCCTCAATCCTCAATCCTCAATCCTAATTCGTCACTCCTCAATACCCAATCCTCAATCCTCAATCCTCAATCGTCAATCCTCAATTTTCAATCCTCAATACTCAATCTTCAATCCTCAATCCTCAATCCTCAATCCTCAACCCTCAATCCTCAGTCCTCAATCCACAACCCTCAATCCTCAGACCTGAAACCTCAATCCCGAATCCTCAATCCTGAATCCGCAAACTTCAGCCCTCAATCCTCAACAATCAATTGTGAATCCTCAATCCTCAATAGAATATCCTCAATTCACAGTTTTCAATACTCAATCCCCATTCTTCAATCTTCAAATCTCAATGCACAAACATTAATTCTCATCACTCAACCCTCAACACTCAGTCCTCAATCTTCAATCCTCAATCCTCAATCCGCAATCTTGAATCCTCAATACTCAATCTTCAATCCTCAATCCTCAATTCTCAATCCTCAACACACAATCCTCAATCGTCAATCCTCAATCCCCAATCCTCAATCTTCAATCCTCTATCCACAATCCTCAATCCTCAATGCTCAATCTTCAATCCTCAATACTCAATCTTCAACCCTCAATCTTCAATCCTCAATCCTAAATCCTCAATCCTCAATCCTCAATCAGCAATCCTAATTCGTCACTCCTCAATACCCAATACTCAATCTGCAATCCTCAATCCTCAATCCTCAATCCTCAATCCTCAATCCTCAATCCTCAATCCTCAATCTTCAATCCTCAATCCTCAATCCTCAATTCTCAATCCTCAATCCTCAATCCTCAATCCTCAATACTCAACCCTCAATCCTCAGTCCAGAAACATCAATACCGAATCCTCAATCCTGACTCCTCAATCTTCAGCCCTTAGTCCTCAACAATCAATTGTCAATCCTCAATCCTCAATAGAATATCCTCAATTCACAGTTTTCAATACTCAATCCCCATTCTTCGATCTTCAAATCTAAATCCACAAACATCAATTCTCATCACTCAACCCTCAACACTCAGTCCTCTATCTTCAATCCTCAATCCTAAATCCTCAATCTTCAATCCTCAATACTCAATCTGCAATCCTCAATCCTCAATCCTCGATCCTCAATTCTCAATCCTTAATCCTCAATCCTCAATCCTCAATCTTCAATCCTCAATACTCAATCTTCAATACTCAATCCTCAATCCTCAATCCTCTATCCTCAATCGTCAATCGTCAATCCTCAATTCCCAATCCTCAATCTTCAATCCTCAACGCTCAATCTTCAATCCTCAATCATCAATCCTCAAGTTTCAATCCTCAATACTCAGTCTTCAATCCTCAATCCTCAATCCTCAATCCTCAATCCTCAATCCTCAATCCTCAATCCTCAATCCTCAATCCTCAACACTCAATCCTCAGTCCTGAAACCTCAATCCCGAATCCTCAATCCGGAATCCGCAAACTTCAGTCCTCAGTCCTCAACAATCAATTGTCAATCCTCACACCTCAATAGAATATCCTCAATTCACAGTTTTCAATACTCAATCCCCATTCTTCAATCTTCAAGTCTCAATCCACAAACATCAATTCTCATCACTCAACCCACAACACTCAGTCCTCAATCTTCAATCCTCAATCCTCAATCCGCAATCTTGAATCCTCAATACTCAATCTTCAATCCTCAATCCTCAATTCTCAATCCTCAACACTCAATCCTCAATCGTCAGTCCTCAATCCCCAATCCTCAATCTTCAATCCTCTATCCTCAATCCTCAATCCTCAATCCTCAACCCTCAATCTTCTATACTCAATCCTCAATCCTCAATACTCAACCATCAGTCCTCAGTCCTGAAACCTCAATACCGAATCCTCAATCCTGAATCCTCAATCATCAGCCCTCAGTCCTCAACAACCAATTGTCAATCCTCAATCCTCAGTAGAATATCCTCAATTCACAGTTTTCAATATTCAATCCCCAGTCTTCAATCTTCAAATCTCAATCCACAAACATCAATCCTCATCACTCAACCCTCAACACTCAGTCCTCAATCTTCAATCCTCAATCCTAAATCCTCAACCTCCAATCCTCAATACTCAATCTTCATTCTCAATCCTCTATTCTCAATCCTCAATACTCATTCCTCAATCGTCAATCCTCAATACCCAATCCTCAATCTTCAATCCTCAATCCACAATATTCAATCCTCAATCCTCAATCCTCAATCCCCAATCCTCAAACTTCAATCCTCAATACTCAATCTTCAATCCTCAATCCTCAATCCTCAATCCTCAATCCTCAATCCTCAATCCTCAATCTTCAATCCTCAATACTCAATCTTCAACCCTCAATCTTCAATCCTCAATCCTCAATCCTCATTCTTCAATCCCCAACACCCAATCCTCAAACGTCAATCCTCAATCCTCAATCCTCAATTCTCAATCCTCAATCCTCAGACCTCAAACATCAATACTCAACCCTCAGTCCTCGTCCGCAATCCAAAACCCTCAATCTTCAATCCTCAATCTTCAATCATCAATATTCAATCTTCAATCCTCAAACCTCAATCCTCTATCCTCAATCCTCAATCCTGAATGTTCAATCCTCAATACAGAATCCTCAATCTTCGATCCTCAGTACTCAATCCTCAATCCTCAACCCCCCATCCTCAGTCCTCAAACCTCAATCCTGAATCCTCAATCCTGAATCCTCAACCTTCAGCCCTCAGTCCTCAACAATCAATTGCCAGTCCTCAATCCTCAATAGAATATACACAATTCGCAGGTTTCAATACTCAATCCCCAATGTTCAATCTTCAAATCTCAATCCACAAACATCAATTCTCATCACTCGACACTCAACACTCAGACCCCAAACCTCAATCATCAATCCTCAATCCTCAATACTCAATCCTCAATCCTCAACCCTCAATCCTCATTACCCAAACCTCAATCCTCAATCCTCAGTCCTCACCCTCAATTCTCAATCCTCAATCCTCAATCCTCAATCATCAATCCCCAATCCTCAACCCTCAATCCCCAATCCTCAATCCTCAGTCCTCAAACATCAATCCTGAATCCTAAATCTTCAATCCTTACTCCTCAATCCGCAATCCTCAATCTTCAATACTCAATACTCAATCCTCAATCCTCATTCCTCAAACCTCAATCCTCAATCCTCAGTCCTCACCCTCAATCCTCAATCCTCAATCCTCAATCCTCAATCCTCAATCATCAATCCCTAACCCTCAATCCTCAATCCTCAATCCTCAATCCTCAATTTTCAATCCTCAATCCTCAATCTTCAATCCTCAATCCTCAATCCTCAATCCTCAATCGTCAATCCTCAATTTTCAATCCTCAATACTCAATCTTCAATCCTCAATCCTCAATCCTCAATCCTCAACCCTCAATCCTCAGTCCTCAATCCACAACCCTCAATCCTCAGTCCTGAAACCTCAATCCCGAATCCTCAATCCTGAATCCGCAAACTTCAGTTCTCAATCCTCAACAATCAATTGTGAATCCTCAATCCTCAATAGAATATCCTCAATTCACAGTTTTCAATACTCAATCCCCATTCTTCAATCTTCAAATCTCAATGCACAAACATTAATTCTCATCACTCAACCCTCAACACTCAGTCCTCAATCTTCAATCCTCAATCCTCAATCCGCAATCTTGAATCCTCAATACTCAATCTTCAATCCTCAATCCTCAATTCTCAATCCTCAACACTCAATCCTCAATCGTCAATCCTCAATCCCCAATCCTCAATCTTCAATCCTCTATCCACAATCCTCAATCCTCAATCCTCAATCCTCAATCTTCAATCCTCAATACTCAATCTTCAACCCTCAATCTTCAATCCTCAATCCTCAATCCTCAATCCTCAATCCTCAATCATCAATCCTAATTCGTCTCCCCTCAATACCCAATCCTCAATCTTCAATCCTCAATCCTCGATCCTGAATTCTCAATCCTTAATCCTCAATCCTCAATCCTCAATCTTCAATCCTCAATACTCAATCTTCAATACTCAATCCTCAATCCTCAATCATCTATCCTCAATCGTCAATCGTCAATCCTCAATTCCCAATCCTCAATCTTCAATCCTCAACCCTCAATCTTCAATCCTCAATCATCAATCCTCAAGTTTCAATCCTCAATACTCAGTCTTCAATCCTCAATCCTCAATCCTCAATCCTCAATCCTCAATCCTCAATCCTCAATCCTCAATCCTCAATCCTCAACCCTCAATCCTCAGTCCTGAAACCTCAATCCTGAATCCTCAATCCTGAATCCGCAAACTTCAGTCCTCAGTCCTCAACAATCAATTGTCAATCCTCAAACCTCAATAGAATATCCTCAATTCACAGTTTTCAATACTCAATCCCCATTCTTCAATCTTCAAGTCTCAATCCACAAACATCAATTCTCATCACTCAACCCACAACACTCAGTCCTCAATCTTCAATCGTCAATCCTCAATCCGCAATCTTGAATCCTCAATACTCAATCTTCAATCCTCAATCCTCAATTCTCAATCCTCAACACTCAATCCTCAATCGTCAGTCCTCAATCCTCAATCCTCAATCTTCAATCATCAATATTCAATCTTCAATCCTCAATCCTCAATCCTCTATCCTCAATCCTCAATCCTGAATGTTCAATACTCAATACCCGATCCTCAATATTCAATCCTCAATCCTCAACCGTGAACCCTCAATTCCCAATCCTCAATCTTCATTCCTCATTCCTCAATCCTGAATCCTCAAGCCTCAATACCAAATCCTCAATCTTCAATCCTCAACACTCAATCCTCAATACGCAATCCTCAATCCTGAATTCTCAAACCTCAATCCTCAGTCCTCAGTCCTCAAACCTCAATCCTCAAACCTCAACCCTCATCCTCAATCCTCAATCCTCGAACCTCAATCTTCAATCCTCAATCCTCAATCCTCAATTCCCAATCCTCAAACCTCAATCCTCAGACCTCAAGCATCAATACCCAACCCTCTGCCCTCGTCCTCAATCCTCAACCTTCTATCCTCAATACTCAATCTTCAATCCTCAATCCTCAATTCTCAATCCTCAATACTCAATCCTCAATCGTCAATCCTCAATTCCCAATCCTCAATCTTCAATCCTCAATCCACAATATTCAATCCTCAATCCTCAATCCTCAGTCCCCAATACTCAATTTTCAATCCTCAATCCTCAATCCTCTATCCTCAATCCTCAATCCTGAATGTTCAATCCTCAATACACAATCCTCAATCTTCAATCCTCAATACTCAATCCTCAATCCTCAACCCTCAATCCTCAGTCCTCAAACCTCAATCCCGAATCCTCAATCCTGAATCCTCAATCTTCAGCCCTCAGTCCTCAACAATCAATTGTCAGTCCTCAATCCTGAATAGAATATACCCAATTCGCAGTTTTCAATACTCAATCCCCAGTCTTCAATCTTCAAATCTCAATCCACAAACATCAATCGTCAATCGTCAATCCTCAATTCCCAATCCTCAATCTTCAATCCTCAACGCTCAATCTTCAATCCTCAATCATCAATCCTCAAGTTTCAATCCTCAATACTCAGTCTTCAATCCTCAATCCTCAATCCTCAATCCTCAATCCTCAATCCTCAATCCTCAATCCTCAATCCTCAATCCTCAACACTCAATCCTCAGTCCTGAAACCTCAATCCCGAATCCTCAATCCGGAATCCGCAAACTTCAGTCCTCAGTCCTCAACAATCAATTGTCAATCCTCACACCTCAATAGAATATCCTCAATTCACAGTTTTCAATACTCAATCCCCATTCTTCAATCTTCAAGTCTCAATCCACAAACATCAATTCTCATCACTCAACCCACAACACTCAGTCCTCAATCTTCAATCCTCAATCCTCAATCCGCAATCTTGAATCCTCAATACTCAATCTTCAATCCTCAATCCTCAATTCTCAATCCTCAACACTCAATCCTCAATCGTCAGTCCTCAATCCCCAATCCTCAATCTTCAATCCTCTATCCTCAATCCTCAATCCTCAATCCTCAACCCTCAATCTTCTATACTCAATCCTCAATCCTCAATACTCAACCATCAGTCCTCAGTCCTGAAACCTCAATACCGAATCCTCAATCCTGAATCCTCAATCATCAGCCCTCAGTCCTCAACAACCAATTGTCAATCCTCAATCCTCAGTAGAATATCCTCAATTCACAGTTTTCAATATTCAATCCCCAGTCTTCAATCTTCAAATCTCAATCCACAAACATCAATCCTCATCACTCAACCCTCAACACTCAGTCCTCAATCTTCAATCCTCAATCCTAAATCCTCAACCTCCAATCCTCAATACTCAATCTTCATTCTCAATCCTCTATTCTCAATCCTCAATACTCATTCCTCAATCGTCAATCCTCAATACCCAATCCTCAATCTTCAATCCTCAATCCACAATATTCAATCCTCAATCCTCAATCCTCAATCCCCAATCCTCAAACTTCAATCCTCAATACTCAATCTTCAATCCTCAATCCTCAATCCTCAATCCTCAATCCTCAATCCTCAATCCTCAATCTTCAATCCTCAATACTCAATCTTCAACCCTCAATCTTCAATCCTCAATCCTCAATCCTCATTCTTCAATCCCCAACACCCAATCCTCAAACGTCAATCCTCAATCCTCAATCCTCAATTCTCAATCCTCAATCCTCAGACCTCAAACATCAATACTCAACCCTCAGTCCTCGTCCGCAATCCAAAACCCTCAATCTTCAATCCTCAATCTTCAATCATCAATATTCAATCTTCAATCCTCAAACCTCAATCCTCTATCCTCAATCCTCAATCCTGAATGTTCAATCCTCAATACAGAATCCTCAATCTTCGATCCTCAGTACTCAATCCTCAATCCTCAACCCCCCATCCTCAGTCCTCAAACCTCAATCCTGAATCCTCAATCCTGAATCCTCAACCTTCAGCCCTCAGTCCTCAACAATCAATTGCCAGTCCTCAATCCTCAATAGAATATACACAATTCGCAGGTTTCAATACTCAATCCCCAATGTTCAATCTTCAAATCTCAATCCACAAACATCAATTCTCATCACTCGACACTCAACACTCAGACCCCAAACCTCAATCATCAATCCTCAATCCTCAATACTCAATCCTCAATCCTCAACCCTCAATCCTCATTACCCAAACCTCAATCCTCAATCCTCAGTCCTCACCCTCAATTCTCAATCCTCAATCCTCAATCCTCAATCATCAATCCCCAATCCTCAACCCTCAATCCCCAATCCTCAATCCTCAGTCCTCAAACATCAATCCTGAATCCTAAATCTTCAATCCTTACTCCTCAATCCGCAATCCTCAATCTTCAATACTCAATACTCAATCCTCAATCCTCATTCCTCAAACCTCAATCCTCAATCCTCAGTCCTCACCCTCAATCCTCAATCCTCAATCCTCAATCCTCAATCCTCAATCATCAATCCCTAACCCTCAATCCTCAATCCTCAATCCTCAATCCTCAATTTTCAATCCTCAATCCTCAATCTTCAATCCTCAATCCTCAATCCTCAATCCTCAATCGTCAATCCTCAATTTTCAATCCTCAATACTCAATCTTCAATCCTCAATCCTCAATCCTCAATCCTCAACCCTCAATCCTCAGTCCTCAATCCACAACCCTCAATCCTCAGTCCTGAAACCTCAATCCCGAATCCTCAATCCTGAATCCGCAAACTTCAGTTCTCAATCCTCAACAATCAATTGTGAATCCTCAATCCTCAATAGAATATCCTCAATTCACAGTTTTCAATACTCAATCCCCATTCTTCAATCTTCAAATCTCAATGCACAAACATTAATTCTCATCACTCAACCCTCAACACTCAGTCCTCAATCTTCAATCCTCAATCCTCAATCCGCAATCTTGAATCCTCAATACTCAATCTTCAATCCTCAATCCTCAATTCTCAATCCTCAACACTCAATCCTCAATCGTCAATCCTCAATCCCCAATCCTCAATCTTCAATCCTCTATCCACAATCCTCAATCCTCAATCCTCAATCCTCAATCTTCAATCCTCAATACTCAATCTTCAACCCTCAATCTTCAATCCTCAATCCTCAATCCTCAATCCTCAATCCTCAATCATCAATCCTAATTCGTCTCCCCTCAATACCCAATCCTCAATCTTCAATCCTCAATCCTCGATCCTGAATTCTCAATCCTTAATCCTCAATCCTCAATCCTCAATCTTCAATCCTCAATACTCAATCTTCAATACTCAATCCTCAATCCTCAATCATCTATCCTCAATCGTCAATCGTCAATCCTCAATTCCCAATCCTCAATCTTCAATCCTCAACCCTCAATCTTCAATCCTCAATCATCAATCCTCAAGTTTCAATCCTCAATACTCAGTCTTCAATCCTCAATCCTCAATCCTCAATCCTCAATCCTCAATCCTCAATCCTCAATCCTCAATCCTCAATCCTCAACCCTCAATCCTCAGTCCTGAAACCTCAATCCTGAATCCTCAATCCTGAATCCGCAAACTTCAGTCCTCAGTCCTCAACAATCAATTGTCAATCCTCAAACCTCAATAGAATATCCTCAATTCACAGTTTTCAATACTCAATCCCCATTCTTCAATCTTCAAGTCTCAATCCACAAACATCAATTCTCATCACTCAACCCACAACACTCAGTCCTCAATCTTCAATCGTCAATCCTCAATCCGCAATCTTGAATCCTCAATACTCAATCTTCAATCCTCAATCCTCAATTCTCAATCCTCAACACTCAATCCTCAATCGTCAGTCCTCAATCCTCAATCCTCAATCTTCAATCATCAATATTCAATCTTCAATCCTCAATCCTCAATCCTCTATCCTCAATCCTCAATCCTGAATGTTCAATACTCAATACCCGATCCTCAATATTCAATCCTCAATCCTCAACCGTGAACCCTCAATTCCCAATCCTCAATCTTCATTCCTCATTCCTCAATCCTGAATCCTCAAGCCTCAATACCAAATCCTCAATCTTCAATCCTCAACACTCAATCCTCAATACGCAATCCTCAATCCTGAATTCTCAAACCTCAATCCTCAGTCCTCAGTCCTCAAACCTCAATCCTCAAACCTCAACCCTCATCCTCAATCCTCAATCCTCGAACCTCAATCTTCAATCCTCAATCCTCAATCCTCAATTCCCAATCCTCAAACCTCAATCCTCAGACCTCAAGCATCAATACCCAACCCTCTGCCCTCGTCCTCAATCCTCAACCTTCTATCCTCAATACTCAATCTTCAATCCTCAATCCTCAATTCTCAATCCTCAATACTCAATCCTCAATCGTCAATCCTCAATTCCCAATCCTCAATCTTCAATCCTCAATCCACAATATTCAATCCTCAATCCTCAATCCTCAGTCCCCAATACTCAATTTTCAATCCTCAATCCTCAATCCTCTATCCTCAATCCTCAATCCTGAATGTTCAATCCTCAATACACAATCCTCAATCTTCAATCCTCAATACTCAATCCTCAATCCTCAACCCTCAATCCTCAGTCCTCAAACCTCAATCCCGAATCCTCAATCCTGAATCCTCAATCTTCAGCCCTCAGTCCTCAACAATCAATTGTCAGTCCTCAATCCTGAATAGAATATACCCAATTCGCAGTTTTCAATACTCAATCCCCAATGTTCAATCTTCAAATCTCAATCCACAAGCATCAATTCTCATCACGCAACACTCAACGCTCAGTCCCCAATCCTCAATCTTCAATCCTCAATCCTCAATCCTCAATCCTCAATCCTCAATCCTCAATCCTCATTCCTCAAACCTCAATCCTCAATCCTCAGTCCTCACCCTCAATTCTCAATCCTCAATCCTCAATCCTCAATCATCAATCCCAAATCCTCAATCCTCAATCCTCAATCCTCAATCCTCAATTTTCAATCCTCAATCCTCAATTTTCAATCCTCAATCCTCAATCATCAATCCTCAATCATCAATCCTCAATTTTCAATCCTCAATACTCAATCTTCAATCCTCAATCCTCAATCCTCAATCCTCAATCCTCAGTCCTCAATCCACAACCCTCAATCCTCAGTCCTGAAACCTCAATCCCGAATCCTCAATCCTGAATCCGCAAACTTCAGTCCTCAATCCTCAACAATCAATTGTGAATCCTCAATCCTCAATAGAATATCCTCAATTCACAGTTTTCAATACTCAATCCCCATTCTTCAATCTTCAAATCTCAATCCACAAACATTAATTCTCATCACTCAACCCTCAACACTCAGTCCTCAATCTTCAATCCTCAATCCTCAATCCGCAATCTTGAATCCTCAATACTCAATCTTCAATCCTCAATCCTCAAATCTCAATCCTCAACACTCAATCCTCAATCGTCAATCCTCAATCCACAATCCTCAATCTTCAATCCTCTATCCACAATCCTCAATCCTCAATCCTCAATCCTCAATCTTCAATACTCAATACTCAATCTTCAATCCTCAATCCTCAATCCTCAGTCCTCAATCCTCAATCCTCAATCCTCAATCCTCAATCCTCAATCCTGAATCCTCAATCTTCAATCCTCAATCCTCAATCCTCAATTCTCAATCCTCAATCCTCAATCCTCAAACCTCAATACTCAACCCTCAATCCTCAGTCCAGAAACATCAATACCGAATCCTCAATCCTGAATCCTCAATCTTCAGCCCTTAGTCCTCAACAATCAATTGTCAATCCTCAATCCTCAATAGAATATCCTCAATTCACAGTTTTCAATACTCAATCCCCATTCTTCAATCTTCAAATCTAAATCCACAAACATCAATTCTCATCACTCAACCCTCAACACTCAGTCCTCTATCTACAATCCTCAATCCTAAATCCTCAATCTTCAATCCTCAATACTCAATCTGCAATCCTCAATCCTCAATCCTCAATCCTCAATCCTAATTCGTCACTCCTCAATACCCAATCCTCAATCTTCAATCCTCAATCCTCGATCCTCAATTCTCAATCCTTAATCCTCAATCCTCAATCCTCAATCTTCGATCCTCAATACTCAATCTTCAATACTCAATCCTCAATCCTCAATCCTCTATCCTCAATCCTCAATCGTCAATCCTCAATTCCCAATCCTCAATCTTCAATCCTCAACCCTCAATCTTCAATCCTCAATCATCAATCCTCAAGTTTCAATCCTCAATACTCAGTCTTCAATCCTCAATCCTCAATCCTCAATCCTCAATCCTCAAACCTCAATACTCAACCCTCAATCCTCAGTCCAGAAACATCAATACCGAATCCTCAATCCTGAATCCTCAATCTTCAGCCCTTAGTCCTCAACAATCAATTGTCAATCCTCAATCCTCAATAGAATATCCTCAATTCACAGTTTTCAATACTCAATCCCCATTCTTCGATCTTCAAATCTAAATCCACAAACATCAATTCTCATCACTCAACCCTCAACACTCAGTCCTCTATCTTCAATCCTCAATCCTAAATCCTCAATCTTCAATCCTCAACACTCAATCTGCAATCCTCAATCCTCAATCCTCGATCCTCAATTCTCAATCCTTAATCCTCAATCCTCAATCCTCAATCTTCAATCCTCAATACTCAATCTTCAATACTCAATCCTCAATCCTCAATCCTCTATCCTCAATCGTCAATCGTCAATCCTCAATTCCCAATCCTCAATCTTCAATCCTCAACCCTCAATCTTCAATCCTCAATCATCAATCCTCAAGTTTCAATCCTCAATACTCAGTCTTCAATCCTCAATCCTCAATCCTCAATCCTCAATCCTCAATCCTCAATCCTCAATCCTCAATCCTCAATCCTCAACCCTCAATCCTCAGTCCTGAAACCTCAATCCCGAATCCTCAATCCGGAATCCGCAAACTTCAGTCCTCAGTCCTCAACAATCAATTGTCAATCCTCACACCTCAATAGAATATCCTCAATTCACAGTTTTCAATACTCAATCCCCATTCTTCAATCTTCAAGTCTCAATCCACAAACATCAATTCTCATCACTCAACCCACAACACTCAGTCCTCAATCTTCAATCCTCAATCCTCAATCCGCAATCTTGAATCCTCAATACTGAATCTTCAATCCTCAATCCTCAATTCTCAATCCTCAACACTCAATCCTCAATCGTCAGTCCTCAATCCCCAATCCTCAATCTTCAATCCTCTATCCTCAATCCTCAATCCTCAATCCTCAACCCTCAATCTTCTATACTCAATCCTCAATCCTCAATACTCAACCATCAGTCCTCAGTCCTGAAACCTCAATACCGAATCCTCAATCCTGAATCCTCAATCATCAGCCCTCAGTCCTCAACAATCAATTGTCAATCCTCAATCCTCAGTAGAATATCCTCAATTCACAGTTTTCAATATTCAATCCCCAGTCTTCAATCTTCAAATCTCAATCCACAAACATCAATCCTCATCACTCAACCCTCAACACTCAGTCCTCAATCTTCAATCCTCAATCCTAAATCCTCAACCTCCAATCCTCAATACTCAATCTTCATCCTCAATCCTCTATTCTCAATCCTCAATACTCATTCCTCAATCGTCAATCCTCAATACCCAATCCTCAATCTTCAATCCTCAATCCACAATATTCAATCCTCAATCCTCAATCCTCAATCCCCAATCCTCAAACTTCAATCCTCAATACTCAATCTTCAATCCTCAATCCTCAATCCTCAATCCTCAATCCTCAATCCTCAATCCTCAATCTTCAATCCTCAATACTCAATCTTCAACCCTCAATCTTCAATCCTCAATCCTCAATCCTCATTCTTCAATCCCCAACACCCAATCCTCAAACTTCAATCCTCAATCCTCAATCCTCAATTCTCAATCCTCAATCCTCAGACCTCAAACATCAATACTCAACCCTCAGTCCTCGTCCGCAATCCAAAACCCTCAATCTTCAATCCTCAATCTTCAATCATCAATATTCAATCTTCAATCCTCAAACCTCAATCCTCTATCCTCAATCCTCAATCCTGAATGTTCAATCCTCAATACAGAATCCTCAATCTTCGATCCTCAATACTCAATCCTCAATCCTCAACCCCCCATCCTCAGTCCTCAAACCTCAATCCTGAATCCTCAATCCTGAATCCTCAACCTTCAGCCCTCAGTCCTCAACAATCAATTGCCAGTCCTCAATCCTCAATAGAATATACCCAATTCGCAGGTTTCAATACTCAATCCCCAATGTTCAATCTTCAAATCTCAATCCACAAACATCAATTCTCATCACTCGACACTCAACACTCAGACCCCAAACCTCAATCTTCAATCCTCAATCCTCAATACTCAATCCTCAATCCTCAACCCTCAATCCTCATTACCCAAACCTCAATCCTCAATCCTCAGTCCTCATCCTCAATTCTCAATCCTCAATCCTCAATCCTCAATCATCAATCCCCAATCCTCAACCCTCAATCCCCAATCCTCAATCCTCAGTCCTCAAACATCAATCCTGAATCCTAAATCTTCAATCCTTACTCCTCAATCCGCAATCCTCAATCTTCAATACTCAATACTCAATCCTCAATCCTCATTCCTCAAACCTCAATCCTCAATCCTCAGTCCTCACCCTCAATCCTCAATCCTCAATCCTCAATCCTCAATCCTCAATCATCAATCCCTAACCCTCAATCCTCAATCCTCAATCCTCAATCCTCAATTTTCAATCCTCAATCCTCAATCTTCAATCCTCAATCCTCAATCCTCAATCCTCAATCGTCAATCCTCAATTTTCAATCCTCAATACTCAATCTTCAATCCTCAATCCTCAATCCTCAATCCTCAACCCTCAATCCTCAGTCCTCAATCCACAACCCTCAATCCTCAGTCCTGAAACCTCAATCCCGAATCCTCAATCCTGAATCCGCAAACTTCAGTTCTCAATCCTCAACAATCAATTGTGAATCCTCAATCCTCAATAGAATATCCTCAATTCACAGTTTTCAATACTCAATCCCCATTCTTCAATCTTCAAATCTCAATGCAGAAACATTAATTCTCATCACTCAACCCTCAACACTCAGTCCTCAATCTTCAATCCTCAATCCTCAATCCGCAATCTTGAATCCTCAATACTCAATCTTCAATCCTCAATCCTCAATTCTCAATCCTCAACACTCAATCCTCAATCGTCAATCCTCAATCCCCAATCCTCAATCTTCAATCCTCTATCCAGAATCCTCAATCCTCAATCCTCAATCCTCAATCTTCAATCCTCAATACTCAATCTTCAACCCTCAATCTTCAATCCTCAATCCTCAATCCTCAATCCTCAATCCTCAATCATCAATCCTAATTCGTCACTCCTCAATACCCAATCCTCAATCTGCAATCCTCAATCCTCAATCCTCAATCCTCAATCCTCAATCCTCAATCCTCAATCCTCAATCTTCAATCCTCAATCCTCAGTCCTCAATCCTGAATCCTCAATCATCAATCCTCAATCCTCATTCTTCAATCCTGAATACCCAACCCTCAATCTTCAATCCTCAATCCTCAATCCTCAGTCCTCAGTCCTCAAACCACAATCCTCAACCCTCAGCCCTCATCCTCATTCCTCAGTCCTCAATCCTCAATCCTCAATCCTCAGTCTTCAATCCTCAATACTCAATCTTCAATCCTCAGTCCCCAATCCCCAATCTTCAATCCTCAATCCTCAATCCTCAGCCCTCAGTCCTCAAACCACAATCCTCAGCCATCAGCCCTCATCCTCATTCCTCAATTCTCAATCCTCAATCCTCAATCCTCAATCTTCAATCCTCAATACTCAATCTTCAATCCTCAGTCCTCAGTCCTCAAACCTCAATTCTGAATCCTCAATCCTGAATCCTCAACCTTCAGCCCTCAGTCCTCAACAATCAGTTGCCAATCCTCTATCCTCAATAGAAAATCCTCAATTCACAGTTTTCAATACTCAATACTCAATCTGCAATCTTCAAATCTCTATCCACAAACATCCATTCTCATCACTCAACCCTCGACACTCAGTCCTCAATGTTCAATCCTCAATCCTCAATTCTCAATCTTCAATCCTCAATACTCAATCTTCAATCCTCAATCCTCAGTCCTCAATACTCAATCCTCATTCTTCAATCCTCAATACCCAATCCTCAATCATCAATCCTCAATCCTCAATCCTCAATTCGCAATCCTCAATCCTCAATCCTCAGACCTCAAGCATCAATACCCAACCCTCAGTTCTCGTCCTCAATCCACAACCCTCGATCCTCAATCCTCAACCTTCATTCATCAATATTCAACCTTCAATCCTCAATCCTGAATCCCCAATCCTCAATCCTCAATCCTCAATCCTCAATCCTCAATCCTGAATCCTCAATCCTGAATCCTCAATCTTCAGCCCTCAGTCCTCAGCAGTCAGTTGTCAATCCTCAATCCTCAATAGAATATCAACAATTCACAGTTTTCAATACACAATACTCAATCTGCAATCTTGAAATCTCTATACACAAACATCAATCCTCATCACTCAACCCTCAACACTCAGTCCCCAATCATCAATATTCAATCGTCAATCCTCAATCCTCAATCCTCAATCCTCAACATTCAATCCTCAATGCTCAAACTTCAATCCTCAGTCCTCAATTCTCAATCCTCAATTCTCAATACTCAATCTTAAACCTTCAATCCTCAATACTCAATCTTCAATCCTCAATCCTCAATCCTCAATCCTCAATCCTCAATCCTCAATCCTCATTCTTCAATCCTCAATACCCAATCCTCAATCTTCAATCCTCAATCCTCAATCCTCAGTCCTCTGTACTCAAACTTCAATCCTCAAACCTCAGCCCTCATCCCCATTCCTCAATTCTCAATACCCAATCCTCAATCCTCAATCTTCAATCCTCAATACTCAACCTTCAATCCTCAATCCTGAATCCCCAATCCTCAATCCTCAATCCTCAGTCCTCAAACCTCAATTCTGAATCCTCAATCCTGAATCCTCAACCTTCAGCCCTCAGTCATCAACAATCTGTTGCCAATCCTCAATCCTCAATCCTCAATAGAATATCCTCAATTCACAGTCATCAATGCTCAATACCCCATCTGCAATCTTCAGATCTCTACCCACAAACATCCATTCTCATCACTCAACCCTCAACACTCAGTCCTCAATGTTCAATCCTCAGTCCTCAATTCTCAATCTTCAATCCTCAATACTGAATCTTCAATCCTCAATCCTCAATCCTCAATACTCAATCTGCAATCCTCAATCCTCAGTCCTCACTCCTCAATCCTCATTCTTCAATCCTCAATACCGAATCCTCAATCTTCAATCCTCAATCCTCAATCCTCAATTCTCAATCCTCAACCCTCAATCCTCAGACTCCAAACATCAATACTCAGCCCTCAGTCCTCGTCCTCAATCCACAACCCTCAATCCTCAGTCCTCAATCTTCAATCATTAATATTCAATCTTCAATCCTCAATCCTCAATCCTCAATCCCCAACCCTCAATCTTCAATCCTCAAACCCAATACCCAATCCTCAATCCTCAGTCCTCAAACCTCAATCCTGAATCCTCAATCCTGAATCCTCAATCTTCAGCCCTGAGTCCTCAACAATCAGTTGTCAATCCTCAATCCTCAATAGAATATCTTCAATTCACAGTTTTCAATACTCAATACTCAATCTGCAATCTTCCGATCTCTATCCACAAACATCAATTCTCATCACTCAACCCTCAATATTCAGTCCGCAATCCTCAATCTTCAATCCTCAATCCTCAATCCTCAATCCTCGATCTTAATCGTCAATCCTCAATACTCAATCTTCAATCTTCAATCCTCGATCCTCAATCCTCAATCCTCCATCTTCAATCCTCAATACTCAATCTTCAATCCTCAACCCTCAATCCTCAATCCTCAATCCTCAATCCTCAATCGACAATCTTCAATCCTCAATACTCCATCTTCAATCCTCAATCCTCAATCCTCAATCCTCAATCCTCATTCTTCAATCCTCAATACCCAATCCTCGATCTTCAATCCTCAATCCTCAGTCCTCAATCCTTAATCCTCAATCCTCAATCCTCAATCTTCAATCCTCAGTCCCAAATCCTCAATCTTCAATACTCAATCCTCAATCCTCAATACCCAATCCTCAATCTCCAATCTTCAATCCTCAATCCTCAACTCTCAATCCTCAATCCTCAGTCCTCAGTCCTCAAGCCTCAATCCTCAACCCTCAGCCCTCATCCTCAATCCTCAATCCTCAATCTTCAATTCTCAAGCCTCAGTCCTCAAGCATGAATCCTCAATCCTCAATCCTCAGTCCTCTAACCTCAATCCTGAATCCTCAATCTTCAGACTTCAGACCTCAACAATCAGACGTCAATACTCAATCCTCAATAGAATATCATCAATTCACAGTTTTCAATACTCAATATTCAATCTGCAATCTTCAGATCTCTATCCACAAACATCAATTCTCATCACTCAACCCTCAACACTCAGTCCTCAATGTTCAATACTCAATCATCAATTCTCAATCTTCAATCCTCAATACTGAATCTTCAATCACCAATCCCCAATCTTCCATACTCAATCCTCAATCATCAATCCTCAATCCTCAATAATCAACCATCAACACTCAATTCTCAATACTCAACAGAATATCCTGAATTCTCATGGTTCAATACTCAATCCACAACTTTCAATAATCAAATCTCAATCCTCAAACATAAATTCTCAACACTCAACCCTCAACACTCAGTCCTCTCTCTTCAATCCTCCATTCTCAACCCTCAATCCTCAAGCGTCAATCCTCAATCCTCAGTCCTCAACCCTCATTCCTCAGTCCTCAAACCTCTATCCCGAATCCTCAATCCTGAATCCTCAATCCTGAATCCTCAAGCTTCAGACCTCAGACCTCAACAATCAGACGTCAATCCTCAATCCTCAATAGAATATCATCAAGTAACAGATTTCAATACTCAATACTCAATCTGCAATCTTCAGATCTCTATCCACAAACATCAATTCTCATCACTCAACCCTCAACACTCAGTCCTCAATGTTCAATACTCAACCATCAATTCTCAATCTTCAATCCTCAATACTGAATCTTCAATCATCAATACCCAATCTTCAATCCTCAATCCTCAATCCTCAATCCTCAATCCTCATTCTTCAATCCTCAATACCCAATCCTCAATCTTCAATCCTCAATCCTCAGTCCTCAATCCTCAATCCTGAATCCTCAATCCTCAATCTTCAATCCTCAGTCCCAAATCCTCAATCTCCAATACTCAATCCTCAATCCTCAATACCCAGTCCTCAATCTTCAATCCTCAATCCTCAATCCTCAACTCTCAATCCTCAATCCTCAGTCCTCTGTCCTCAAACCACAATCCTCAACCCTCAGCCCACATCCTCAATCCTCAATCCTCAATCTCCAATCCTCAAGCCTCAATCCTCAAGCCTGAATCCTCAATCCTCAATCCTCAATCCTCAATCCTCAATACTCAATCCTCAATCCTCAATCCTCAATCCCGAATCCACAATCCTCAATCCTCAATCCTCAACCTTCAATCCTCAATGCTCTATCTTCAATCCTCAGTCCTCAAGTCTCAATCCTCAATCCTCAGTCCTCAGTCCTCAAGCCTCAATCCTCAACACTCAGCCCTCATCCTCAATCCTCAATCCTCAATCTTCAATTCTCAAGCCTCAGTCCTCAAGCATGAATCCTCAATCCTCAATCCTCAGTCCTCTAACCTCAATCCTGAATCCTCAACCTTCAGACTTCAGACCTCAACAATCAGACGTCAATACTCAATCCTCAATAGAATATCATGAATTCACAGTTTTCAATACTCAATATTCAATCTGCAATCTTCAGATCTCTATCCACAAACATCAATTCTCATCACTCAACCCTCAACACTCAGTCCTCAATGTTCAATACTCAATCATCAATTCTCAATCTTCAATCCTCAATACTGAATCTTCAATCACCAATCCCCAATCTTCCATACTCAATCCTCAATCATCAATCCTCAATCCTCAATAATCAACCATCAACACTCAATTCTCAATACTCAACAGAATATCCTGAATTCTCATGGTTCAATACTCAATCCACAACTTTCAATAATCAAATCTCAATCCTCAAACATAAATTCTCAACACTCAACCCTCAACACTCAGTCCTCTCTCTTCAATCCTCCATTCTCAACCCTCAATCCTCAAGCGTCAATCCTCAATCCTCAGTCCTCAACCCTCATTCCTCAGTCCTCAAACCTCTATCCCGAATCCTCAATCCTGAATCCTCAATCCTGAATCCTCAAGCTTCAGACCTCAGACCTCAACAATCAGACGTCAATCCTCAATCCTCAATAGAATATCATCAAGTAACAGATTTCAATACTCAATACTCAATCTGCAATCTTCAGATCTCTATCCACAAACATCAATTCTCATCACTCAACCCTCAACACTCAGTCCTCAATGTTCAATACTCAACCATCAATTCTCAATCTTCAATCCTCAATACTGAATCTTCAATCATCAATACCCAATATTCAATCCTCAATCCTCAATCCTCAATCCTCAATCCTCATTCTTCAATCCTCAATACCCAATCCTCAATCTTCAATCCTCAATCCTCAGTCCTCAATCCTCAATCCTGAATCCTCAATCCTCAATCTTCAATCCTCAGTCCCAAATCCTCAATCTCCAATACTCAATCCTCAATCCTCAATACCCAGTCCTCAATCTTCAATCCTCAATCCTCAATCCTCAACTCTCAATCCTCAATCCTCAGTCCTCTGTCCTCAAACCACAATCCTCAACCCTCAGCCCACATCCTCAATCCTCAATCCTCAATCTCCAATCCTCAAGCCTCAATCCTCAAGCCTGAATCCTCAATCCTCAATCCTCAATCCTCAATCCTCAATACTCAATCCTCAATCCTCAATCCTCAATCCCGAATCCACAATCCTCAATCCTCAATCCTCAACCTTCAATCCTCAATGCTCTATCTTCAATCCTCAGTCCTCAAGTCTCAATCCTCAATTCTCAATCCTCAATCGTCAATCTTCAATCCTCAATACTCAATCTTCAATCCTCAATCCTCAATCCTCAATCCTCAATCCTCATTCTTCAATCCTCAATACCCAATCCTCAATCTTCAATCCTCAATCCTCAATCCTCAATCCCCAATTCTCAATCCTCAGTCCTCAAACCTCAATATTCAATCCTCAATACTCAATCTTCAATCCTCATTCCTCAATACTCAATCCTCAATTCTCAATCCTCAATCGTCAATCTTCAATCCTCTATACTCAATCTTCGATCCTCAGTCCTCAATCCTCAATCCTCAATCCTCAATCTTCAATCCTCGATACTGAATCTTCAATCCCAAATCCTCAATCCTCAATCTTCAATCATCAGTCCCCAATCCTCAATCTTCAATCCTCAATCCTCAATCCTGAATCCTCAATCTTCAGCCCTCAGTCCTCAACAATCAGTTGTCAATCCTCAATCCTCAATACAACATCATCAATTCACAGTTTTCAATACTCATTACTCAATCTGCAATCTTCAAATCTCTATCCACAAACATCAATTCTCATCACACAACACTCAACACTACGTCCCCAATCCTCAATCTTCAATCCTCAATCCTCAATGCTCAATCCTCAATCCTCAATCCTCAATACTCAATCCTCAATCGTCAATCCTCAATCCCCAATCCTCAACCTTCAATCCTCTATCCTCAATCCTCAATCCTCAATCCTCAATCTTCAATCCTCAATACTCAATCTTCAATCCTCAATCCTCAATCCTCAGTCCTCAATCCTGAATCCTCAATCATCAATCCTCAATCCTCATTCTTCAATCCTGAATACCCAACCCTCAATCTTCAATCCTCAATCCTCAATCCTCAGTCCTCAGTCCTCAAACCACAATCCTCAACCCTCAGCCCTCATCCTCATTCCTCAGTCCTCAATCCTCAATCCTCAATCCTCAGTCTTCAATCCTCAATACTCAATCTTCAATCCTCAGTCCTCAGTCCTCAAACCTCAATTCTGAATCCTCAATCCTGAATCCTCAACCTTCAGCCCTCAGTCATCAACAATCTGTTGCCAATCCTCAATCCTCAATAGAATATCCTCAATTCACAGTCTTCAATACTCAATACCCAATCTGCAATCTTCAGATCTGTATCCACAAACATCCATTCTCATCACTCAACCCTCAACACTCAGTCCTCAATGTTCAATCCTCAATCCTCAATTCTCAATCTTCAGTCCTCAATACTGAATCTTCAATCCTCAATCCTCAGTCCTCAGTCCTCAATCCTCAATCCTCAATCTTCAATCCTCAGTCCCCAATCCCCAATCTTCAATCCTCAATACTCAATCCTCAATCCTCAGCCTTCAATCCTCAATCCTCAATCCTCAATCCTCAATCCTCAATCCTCAATCTTCAATCCTCAATACTCAATCTTCAATCCTCAATCCTCAATCCTCAATTCTCAATCCTCAACCTTCAATCCACAGTACTCTATCTTCAATCCTCAATCCTCAGTCCTCAATCCTCAATCCTCATTCTTCAATCCTCAATACCCAATCCTCAATCTTCAATCCTCATTCCTCAATCCTCAATTCGCAATCCTCAATCCTCAACCCTCAGACCTCAAGCATCAATACCCAACCCTCAGTCCTCGTCCTCAATCCATAACCCTCAATCTTCAATCCTCAACATTCGTTCATCAATATTCAACCTTCAATCCTCAATCCTCAATCCTCAATCCTCAATCCTCAATCCTCAATCCTCAATCCTCAATCCTCAATCCTCAATCCTGAATCCTCAATCCTGAATCCTCAATCTTCAGCCCTCAGTCCTCAACAGGCAGTTGTCAATCCTCAATCCTCAATACAATATCAACAATCACAGTTTTCAATACACAATACTCAATCTGCAATCTTGCAATCTCTATACACAAACATCAATTCTCATCACTCAACCCTCAACACTCAGTCCCCAATCCTCAATATTCAATCCTCAATCCTCAATCCTCAATCCTCAATCGTCAACCTTCAATCCTCAATGCTCAACCTTCAATCCTCTGTCCTCAATTCTCAATCCTCAATTCTCAATCCTCAATCGTCAATCTTCAATCCTCAATACTCAATCTTCAATCCTCAATCCTCAATCCTCAATCCTCAATCCTCATTCTTCAATCCTCAATACCCAATCCTCAATCTTCCATCCTCAATCCTCAATCCTCTGTCCTCAGTCCTCAAACCTCCATCCTCAACCCTCAGCCCTCATCCTCATTCCTCAATTCTCAATCCTCAATCCTCAATCCTCAATACTCAATCTTCAATCCTCAATCCTCAATCCTCAATCCTCAATCCTCAATCCTCAATCATCAATTCGCAGTCCTCAATCCTCAATCCTCAGACCTCAAGCATCAATACCCAACCCTCAGTCCTCGTCCTCAATCCACAACCCTCAACCCTCAATCCTCAATCTTCATTCATCAATATTCAACCTTCAATCCTCAATCCTCAATCCTCAATCCTCAATCCTCAATCCACAATCCTCAATCCCGAATCCTCAATCCTGAATCCTCAATCTTCAGCCCTCAGTCCTCAACAGTCAGTTTTCAATCCTCAATCATCAATAGAATATCAACAATTCACAGCTTTCAATACACAATACTCAATCTGCAATCTTGAAATCTCTATACACAAACATCAATTCTCATAACTCAACACTCAACACTCAGTCCCCAATCCTCAATATTCAATCCTCAATCCTCAATCCTCAATCCTCAATCCTCAATCCTCAATCCTCAATCCTCATTCTTCAATCCTCAATACCCAATCCTCAATCTTCAATCCTCAATCCTCAATCCTCAGTCCTCAGTACTCAAACCTCAATCCTCAAACCTCAGCCCTCATCCTCATTCCTCAATTCTCAATCCCGAATCCTCAATCCTCAATCTTCAATCCTCAATACTCAATCTTCAATCCTCAATCCTCAGTCCTCAAACCTCAATTCTGAATCCTCAATCCTGAATCATCAACCATCAGCCCTCAGTCCTCAAGAATCAGTTGCTAATCCTCAATCCTCAATAGAAAATCCTCAATTCACAGTTTTCAATACTCAATACTCAATCTGCAATCTTCAAATCTCTATCCACAAACATCCATTCTCATCACTCAACCCTCGACACTCAGTCCTCAATGTTCAATCCTCAATCCTCAATTCTCAATCTTCAATCCTCAATACTGAATCTTCAATCCTCAATCCTCAGTCCTCAATACTCAATCCTCATTCTTCAATCCTCAATACCCAATCCTCAATCATCAATCCTCAATCCTCAATCCTCAATTCGCAATCCTCAATCCTCAATCCTCAGACCTCAAGCATCAATACCCAACCCTCAGTCCTCGTCCTCAATCCACAACACTCAATCCTCAATCCTCAATCTTCATTCATCAATATTCAACCTTCAATCCTCAATCCTCAATCCTCAATCCTCAATCCTCAATCCTCATCCTCAATCCTGAATCCTCAATCCTGAATCCTCAATCTTCAGCCCTCAGTCCTCAACAGTCAGTTGTCAATCCTCAATCCTCAATACAATATAAACAATCACAGTCTTCAATACACAATACTCAATCTGCAATCTTGAAATCTCTATACACAAACATCAATTCTCATCACTCAACCCTCAACACTCAGTCCCCAATCCTCAATATTCAATCCTCAATTCTCAATCCTCAAACCCCCCCAATCGTCAACCTTCAATCCTCAATGCTCAATTTTCAATCCTCAGTCCTCAATTCTCAATCCTCAATTCTCAATCCTCAATCGTCAATCTTGAATCCTCAATACTCAATCTTCAATAGTCAATCCTCAATCCTCAATCCTCAATCCACATTCCTCAATCCTCAATACCCAATCCTCAATCTTCAATCCTCAATCCTCAATCCTCAGTCCTCAGTCCTCAAACCTCAATCCTCAACCCTCAGCCCTCAGTCCTCAAACCACAATCCTCAGCCCTCAGCCCTCATCCTCATTCCTCAATTCTCAATCCTCAATCCTCAATCCTCAATCTTCAATCCTCAATACTCAATCTTCAATCCTCAGTCCTCAGTCCTCAAACCTCAATTCTGAATCCTCAATCCTGAATCCTCAACCTTCAGCACTCAGTCATCAACAATCTGTTGCCAATCCTCAATCCTCAATAGAATATCCTCAATTCACAGTCTTCAATACTCAATACCCCATCTGCAATCTTCAGATCTCTACCCACAGACATCCATCTCATCACTCAACCCTCAACACTCAGTCCTCAATGTTCAATCCTCAGTCCTCAATTCTCAATCTTCAATCCTCAATACTGAATCTTCAATCCTCAATCCTCAATCCTCAATACTCAATCTGCAATCCTCAATCCTCAGTCCTCACTCCTCAATCCTCATTCTTCAATCCTCAATACCGAATCCTCAATCTTCAATCCTCAATCCTCAATCCTCAATTCTCAATCCTCAACCCTCAATCCTCAGACTCCAAACATCAATACTCAGCCCTCAGTCCTCGTCCTCAATCCACAACCCTCAATCCTCAGTCCTCAATCTTCAATCATTAATATTCAATCTTCAATCCTCAATCCTCAATCCTCAATCCCCAACCCTCAATCTTCAATCCTCAAACCCAATACCCAACCCTCAATCCTCAGTCCTCAAACCTCAATCCTGAATCCTCAATCCTGAATCCTCTATCTTCAGCCCTGAGTCCTCAACAATCAGTTGTCAATACTCAATCCTCAATAGAATATCTTCAATTCACAGTTTTCAATACTCAATACTCAATCTGCAATCTTCCGATCTCTATCCACAAACATCAATTCTCATCACTCAACCCTCAATATTCAGTCCGCAATCCTCAATCTTCAATCCTCAATCCTCAATCCTCAATCCTCCATCTTCAATCCTCAATACTCAATCTTCAATCCTCAACCCTCAATCCTCAATCCTCAATCCTCAATCCTCAATCGACAATCTTCAATCCTCAATACTCCATCTTCAATCCTCAATCCTCAATCCTCAATCCTCAATCCTCATTCTTCAATCCTCAATACCCAATCCTCGATCTTCAATCCTCAATCCTCAGTCCTCAATCCTTAATCCTCAATCCTCAATCCTCAATCTTCAATCCTCAGTCCCAAATCCTCAATCTTCAATACTCAATCCTCAATCCTCAATACCCAATCCTCAATCTCCAATCTTCAATCCTCAATCCTCAACTCTCAATCCTAAATCCTCAGTCCTCAGTCCTCAAGCCTCAATCCTCAACCCTCAGCCCTCATCCTCAATCCTCAATCCTCAATCTTCAAATCTCAAGCCTCAGTCCTCAAGCATGAATCCTCAATCCTCAATCCTCAGTCCTCTAACCTCAATCCTGAATCCTCAATCTTCAGACTTCAGACCTCAACAATCAGACGTCAATACTCAATCCTCAATAGAATATCATCAATTCACAGTTTTCAATACTCAATATTCAATCTGCAATCTTCAGATCTCTATCCACAAACATCAATTCTCATCACTCAACCCTCAACACTCAGTCCTCAATGTTCAATACTCAATCATCAATTCTCAATCTTCAATCCTCAATACTGAATCTTCAATCACCAATCCCCAATCTTCCATACTCAATCCTCAATCATCAATCCTCAATCCTCAATAATCAACCATCAACACTCAATTCTCAATACTCAACAGAATATCCTGAATTCTCATGGTTCAATACTCAATCCACAACTTTCAATAATCAAATCTCAATCCTCAAACATAAATTCTCAACACTCAACCCTCAACACTCAGTCCTCTCTCTTCAATCCTCCATTCTCAACCCTCAATCCTCAAGCGTCAACCCTCAATCCTCAATCCTCAATCCTCAATCCTCAATCCTGAATCCTCAATCCTGAATCCTCAATCTTCAGCCCTCAGTCCTCAACAGTCAGTTGTCAATCCTCAATCCTCAATACAATATCAACAATCACAGTTTTCAATACACAATACTCAATCTGCAATCTTGAAATCTCTATACACAAACATCAATTCTCATCACTCAACCCTCAACACTCAGTCCCCAATCCTCAATATTCAATCCTCAATCCTCAATCCTCGATCCTCAATCCTCAACCTTCAATCCTCAATGCTCAATCTTCAATCCTCAATCCTCAATACTCAATCCTCAATTCTCAGTCCTCAATCGTCAATCTTCAATCCTCTATACTCAATCTTCAATCCTCAATCCTCAATCCTGAATCCTCAACCTTCAGCCCTCAGTCCTCAACAATCAGATGTCAATCCTCAATCCTCAATACAACATCATCAATTCACTGTTTTCAATACTCAATACTCAATCTGCAATCTTCAAATCTCTATCCACAAGCACTAATGCTCACCACTCAACCCTCAACACTCCGTCCCCAATCCTCAATCCTCAATCCTCATTCTTCAATTCTCAATACCATATCCTCAATCTTCAATCCTCAATCCTCAATTCGCAATCCTCAATCCTCAATCCTCAGACCTCAAGCATCAATACCCAACCCTCTGTCCTCGTCCTCAATCCACAACCCTTAATCCTCAATCCGCAATCTTCAATCATCAATATTCAACCTTCAATCTTCAATCCTCAATACTCAATCCTCAATTCTCAAACCTCAATCCTCAATCTTCAATCCTCAATACTCAATCTTCAACACTCAATCTTCAATCCTCAATCCTCAATCCTCATTCTTCAATCCTCAACACCCAATCCTCAATCTTCAATCCTCAGTCCTCAAACCTCATTTCTGAATCCTCAATCCTGAATCCTCAACCTTCAGCCCTCAGTCCTGAACAATCAGTTGCCAATCCTCAATCCTCAATAGAATATCCTCAATTCACAGATTTCAATACTCAATACTCAATCTGCAATCTTCAAATCTCTATCCACAAACATCCATTCTCACCACTCAGCCCTCAACACTCAGTCCTCAATGTTCAATCCTCAATCCTCAATTCTCAATCTTGAATCCTCAATACTGAATCATCAATCCTCAATACTCAGTCCTCAATCCTCAATCCTCAATCTTCAATCCTCATTCCCCAATCCTTAATCTTCAATCCTCAATCCTCAACCCTCAATCCTCAATCTTCAATCCTCAATCCTCAATCCTCAATCCTCAATCCTCAATCCTCAATCTTCAATCCTCAATACTCAATCTTCAATCCTCAATCCTCAATCCTCAATCCTCAATCCTCAATCTTCAATCCTCAATACTCTATCTTCAATCCTCAATCCTCAATCCTCAATCCTCAGTCCTCATTCTTCGATCCTCAATACCCAATCCTCAATCTTCAATCCTCGATCCTCAATCCTCAATTCGCAATCCTCAATCCTCAATCCTCAGACCTCAAGCATCAATACCCAACCCTCAGTCCTCGTCATCAATCCACAACCCTCAATCCTCAATCGTGAATCTTCATTCATCAATATTCAACCTTCAATCATCAATCCTCAATCTTCAATCCTCAATCCTCAATCCTCAATCCTCAATCCTCAATCCTCAGTACCCAATCCTCAATCCTCAATCCTCAATCCGCGATCCTCAATCCTCAATCCTCAATCGTCAATTCTCAATCCTCAGTCCTCAAACCTCAATCCTGAATCCTCAATCCTGAATCCTCAATCTTCAGCCCTCAGTCCTCAACAATCAGTTGTCAATCCTCAATCCTCAATAGAATATCACCAATTCACAATTTTCAATACTCAATACTCAGTCTGCAATCTTCAAATCTCTATCCACAAACATCAATTCTCATCACTCAACCCTCAACACTCAGTCCCCAATCCTCAATATTCAATCCTCAATCCTCAATCCTCGATCCTCAATTCTCAACCATCAATCCTCAATGCTCAATCTTCATTCCTCAATCCTCAATCTACAATCCTCAATACCCAATCTTCAACTCTCAATCCTCAATCCTCAATCCTCTATCCTCATTCTTCAATCCTCAACACCCAATCCTCAATCTTCAATCCTCAATCCTCAATCCTCAATTCTCAATCCTCAATCCTGAATCCTCAGACCTCAAACATCAATACTCAACCCTCAGTCCTCGTCCGCAATCCACAACCCTCAATCCTCAATCCTCAATCTTCAATCATCAATATTCAATATTCAATCCTCAATCCTCAATCCTCTATCCTCAATCCTCAATCCTGAATGTTCAATCCTCAATACCCAATCCTCAATCTTCAATTCTCAATACTCAATCCTCAATCCTCAATCCTCAATCCTCAGTCCTCAAACCTCAATCCTGAATCCTCAATCCTGAATCCTCAATCTTCAGCCCTCAGTCCTCAACAATCAATTGTTAGTCCTCAATCCTCAATAGAATATACCCAATTCACAGTTTTCGATACTCAATCCCCAATCTTCAATCTTCAAATCTCGATCCACAAACATCAATTCTCATCACTCAAAGCTCGACACTCAGTCCCCAATCCTCAATCTTCAATCCTCAATCATCAATCCTCAATCCTCAATCCTCAATCTTCAATCCTCAATACTGAATCTTCAATCCTAAATCCTCAATCCTCAATCCTCAATCCTCAATCCTCAATCTTCAATCCTCAGTCCGCAATCCTCAATCGTCAATCTCCAATCCTGAATTGTCAATCTTCAATCCTCAATCCTCAATCCTCAATCCTCAATCCTCAATCCTCATTCTTCAATCCCCAATACCCAATCCTCAATCTTCAATCCTCAATCCTCAATCCTCAATTCTCAACACTGAATCCTCAATCCTCAGACCTCAAGCATCAATACTCAACCCTCAGTCCTCGTCCGCAATCCACAACCCTCAATCCTCAATCCTCAATCTTCAATCATCAATATTCAATCTTCAATCCTCAATCCTCAATCCTCTATCCTCAATCCTCAATCCTGAATGTTCAATCCTCAATACCCAATCCTCAATCTTCAATCCTCAATCCTCAATCCTCAATCCTTAATCCTCAATCCTCGATCCTCAATCCTCAATCCTCAATCTTCAATCTTCAATCCTCAGTCCGCAATCCTCAATCTTCGATCCTCAATCCTCAATCCTGAATCCTCAATCTTCAGCCCTCAGTCCTCAACAATCAGTTGTCAATCCTCAATCCTCAATACAACATCATCAATTCACAGTTTTCAATACTCAATGCTCAATCTGCTATCCTCAAATCTCTATCCACAAACACCAATGCTCATCACTCAACTCTCAACACTCCGTCCCCAATCCTCAATCCTCAATCCTCATTCTTCAATCCTCAATACCAAATCCTCAATCTTCAATCCTCAATCCTCAATTCGCAATCCTCAATCCTCAATCCTCAGACCTCAAGCATCAATACCCAACCCTCAGTCCTCGTCCTCAATCCTCAATCCTCAATCCTCAATCCTCAATCCTCTATCTTCAATCCTCAATACTCAACCTTTAATCCTCAATCCTCAGTCCTCAAACCTCAATTCTGAGTCCTCAGTCCTGAATCCTCAACCTTCAGCCCTCAGTCCTCAACAATCAGGTGTCAATCCTCAATCCTCAATAGAATATCACCAATTCACAGTTTTCAATACTCAATACTCAATCTGCAATCTTCAAATCTCTATCCACAAACATCAATTCTCATCACTCAACCCTCAACACTCAGTCCACAATCTTCAATCCTCAATCCTCAATCCTCAATCTTGAATCCTCAATACTCAATCTTCAATCCTGAATCCTCAATCCTCAATCCTCAACACTCAATCCTCAATCGTCAATCCTCAATCCCCAATCCACAATCTTCAATCCTCTATCCTCAATCCTCAATCCTCAATCCTCAATCCTCAAACTTCAATCCTCAATACTCAACCTTCAATATGCAATCCTCAATCCTCAATCCTCAATTCTCAATACTCAATCGTCAATCTTCAATCCCCAATACTCAATCTTCAATCCTCAGTCCTCAATCCTCAATCCTCAATCCTCATTCTTCAATCCTCAATACCCAATCCTCAATCTTCAATCCTCAATCCTCAATCCTCAAATCTCAATCCTCAATCCCCAGTCCTCAGTCCTCAAACCTCAATCCTCAACCCTCAGCCCTCATCCTCAATCCTCAATCCTCAATCCTCAATCCTCAATCCTCTATCTTCAATCCTCAATACTCAACCTTTAATCCTCAATCCTCAGTCCTCAAACCTCAATTCTGAGTCCTCAGTCCTGAATCCTCAACCTTCAGCCCTCAGTCCTCAACAATCAGGTGTCAATCCTCAATCCTCAATAGAATATCACCAATTCACAGTTTTCAATACTCAATACTCAATCTGCAATCTTCAAATCTCTATCCACAAACATCAATTTTCTTCACTCAATCCTCAACACTCAGTCCCCAATCCTCAATATTCAATCCTCAATCCTCAATCCTCAATCTTCAATCCTCAATACTCAATCTTCAATACTCAATCCTCAATCCTCAATCCTCAATCCTCAATCCTCAATCCTCAATCCCCAATCCCAATTCCTCAATCCTCAATCCTCAATCGTCAATCCTCAATCCTCAATCTTCAATCCTCAATACTCAATCTTCAATCCTCAATCCTCAATCCTCAATCCTCAATCCTCAATCCTCAATCCTCAATCTTCAATCCTCAACACTCAATCTTCAACCCTCAATCTTCAATCCTCAATCCTCTATCCTCATTCTTCAATCCTCAACACCCAATCCTCAGTCTTCAATCCTCAATCTTCAATCCTCAATCCTCAATCCTCAATCCTCAATCCTCAATCCTCAATCTTCAATCCTCAATACTCAATCTTCAATCCTCAATCCTCAATCCTCAATCCTCAATCCTCAATCTTCAATCCTCAATACTCTATCTTCAATCCTCAATCTTCAATCCTCAATCCTCTATCCTCATTCTTCAATCCTCAACACCCAATCCTCAGTCTTCAATCCTCAATCCTCAATCCTCAATTCTCAATCCACAATCCTCAATCCTCAATCCTCAGACCTCAAACGTCAATACTCTACCCTCAGTCCTCGTCCGCAATCCACAACCCTCAATCCTCAATCCTCAATCTTCAATCATCAATATTCAATCTTCAATCCTCAATCCTCTATCCTCAATCCTCAATCCTGAATGTTCAATCCTCAATACCCAATCCTCAATCTCCAATCCTCAATACTCAATCCTCAATCCTCAATCCTCAATCCTCAGTCCTCAATCCCCAATTCTCAACCGTCAATCCTCAATCCTCAGACCTCAAACATCAATACTCAGACCTCAGCCCTCGTCCGCAATCCACAACCCTCAATCCTCAATCCTCAATCTTCAATCATCAATATTCAACATTCAATCCTCAATCCTCAATCTTCAATCCTCAATACTCAATCTTCAATACTCAATCCTCAATCCTCAATCCTCAATCCTCAATCCTCAATCCTCAATCCCCAATCCCAATTCCTCAATCCTCAATCCTCAATCCTCAATCGTCAATCCTCAATCCTCAATCTTCAATCCTCAATACTCAATCTTCAATCCTCAATCCTCAATTCTCTATCCTGAATCCTCAATCCTCAATCCTCAATACTCAACCCTCAATCCTCAGTCCAGAAACATCAATACCGAATCCTCAATCCTGAATCCTCAATCTTCAGCCCTTAGTCCTCAACAATCAATTGTCAATCCTCAATCCTCAATAGAATATCCTCAATTCTCAGTTTTCAATACTCAATCCCCATTCTTCAATCTTCAAATCTAAATCCACAAACATCAATTCTCATCACTCAACCCTCAACACTCTGTCCTCTATCTTCAATCCTCAATCCTAAATCCTCAATCTTCAATCCTCAATACTCAATCTGCAATCCTCAATCCTCAATCCTCAATCCTCAATCCTAATTCGTCACTCCTCAATACCCAATCCTCAATCTTCAATCCTCAATCCTCGATCCTCAATTCTCAATCCTTAATACTCAATCCTCAATCCTCAATCTTCGATCCTCAATACTCAATCTTCAATACTCAATCCTCAATCCTCAATCCTCTATCCTCAATCCTCAATCGTCAATCCTCAATCGTCAATCCTCAATTCCCAATCCTCAATCTTCAATACTCAATCCTCAATCTTCAATCCTTGATCCTCAATCCTCAATCCCCAATCCTCAATCTTCAATACTCAATCTTCAATCCTCAATCCTCAATCCTCAGTCCTCAATCCTCAATCCTCAATCCTCTATCCTCATTCTTCAATCCTCAACACCCAATCCTCAATCTTCAATCCTCAATCCTCAATCCTCAATTCTCAATCCTCAATCCTGAATCCTCAGACCTCAAACATCAATACTCAACCCTCAGTCCTCGTCCGCAATCCACAACCCTCAATCCTCAATCCTCAATCTTCAATCATCAATATTCAATATTCAATCCTCAATCCTCAATCCTCTATCCTCAATCCTCAATCCTGAATGTTCAATCCTCAATACCCAATCCTCAATCTTCAATCCTCAATACTCAATCCTCAATCCTCAATCCTCAATCCTCAGTCCTCAAACCTCAATCCTGAATCCTCAATCCTGAATCCTCAATCTTCAGCCCTCAGTCCTCAACAATCAATTGTTAGTCCTCAATCCTCAATAGAATATACCCAATTCACAGTTTTCGATACTCAATCCCCAATCTTCAATCTTCAAATCTCGATCCACAAACATCAATTCTCATCACTCAAAGCTCGACACTCAGTCCCCAATCCTCAATCTTCAATCCTCAATCATCAATCCTCAATCCTCAATCCTCAATCTTCAATCCTCAATACTCAATCTTCAATCCTCAATCCTCAATCTTCAATCCCCAATACCCAATCCTCAATCTTCAATCCTCAATCCTCAATCCTCAATTCTCAACACTGAATCCTCAATCCTCAGACCTCAAGCATTAATACTCAACCCTCAGTCCTCGTCCGCAATCCACAACCCTCAATCCTCAATCCTCAATCTTCAATCATCAATATTCAATCCTCAATCCTCAATCCTCAATCCTCTATCCTCAATCCTCAATCCTGAAATGTTCAATCCTCAATACCCAATCCTCAATCTTCAATCCTCAATCCTCAATCCTCAATCCTTAATCCTCAATCCTCGATCCTCAATCCTCAATCCTCAATCTTCAATCCTCAATACTCAATCTTTAATCCTCAATCCTCAGTCCTCAAACCTCAATTCTGAGTCCACAGTCCTGAATCCTCAACCTTCAGCCCTCAGTCCTCAACAATCAGTTGTCAATACTCAGTCCTCAATAGAATATCCTCAATTCACAGCTTTCAATACTTAATACTCAATCTGCAATCTTCAAACCTCTATCCACAGACATCAATTCTCATCACTCAACACTCAATACTCAGTCCTCAGTGTTCAATCCTCAATCCTCAATTCTCTATCTTCAATCCTCAATACTGAATCTTCAATCCTAAATCCTCAATCCTCAATCCTCAATCCTCAATCCTCAATCTTCAATCCTCAGTCCGCAATCCTCAATCGTCAATCTCCAATCCTGAATTGTCAATCTTCAATCCTCAATCCTCAATCCTCAATCCTCAATCCTCAATCCTCATTCTTCAATCCCCAATACCCAATCCTCAATCTTCAATCCTCAATCCTCAATCCTCAATTCTCAACACTGAATCCTCAATCCTCAGACCTCAAGCATCAATACTCAACCCTCAGTCCTCGTCCGCAATCCACAACCCTCAATCCTCAATCCTCAATCTTCAATCATCAATATTCAATCTTCAATCCTCAATCCTCAATCCTCTATCCTCAATCCTCAATCCTGAATGTTCAATCCTCAATACCCAATCCTCAATCTTCAATCCTCAATCCTCAATCCTCAATCCTTAATCCTCAATCCTCGATCCTCAATCCTCAATCCTCAATCTTCAATCTTCAATCCTCAGTCCGCAATCCTCAATCTTCGATCCTCAATCCTCAATCCTGAATCCTCAATCTTCAGCCCTCAGTCCTCAACAATCAGTTGTCAATCCTCAATCCTCAATACAACATCATCAATTCACAGTTTTCAATACTCAATACTCAATCTGCTATCCTCAAATCTCTATCCACAAACACCAATGCTCATCACTCAACTCTCAACACTCCGTCCCCAATCCTCAATCCTCAATCCTCATTCTTCAATCCTGAATACCAAATCCTCAATCTTCAATCCTCAATCCTCAATTCGCAATCCTCAATCCTCAATCCTCAGACCTCAAGCATCAATACCCAACCCTCAGTCCTCGTCCTCAATCCTCAATCCTCAATCCTCAATCCTCAATCCTCTATCTTCAATCCTCAATACTCAACCTTTAATCCTCAATCCTCAGTCCTCAAACCTCAATTCTGAGTCCTCAGTCCTGAATCCTCATCCTTCAGCCCTCAGTCCTCAACAATCAGGTGTCAATCCTCAATCCTCAATAGAATATCACCAATTCACAGTTTTCAATACTCAATACTCAATCTGCAATCTTCAAATCTCTATCCACAAACATCAATTCTCATCACTCAACCCTCAACACTCAGTCCACAATCTTCAATCCTCAATCCTCAATCCTCAATCTTGAATCCTCAATACTCAATCTTCAATCCTGAATCCTCAATCCTCAATCCTCAACACTCAATCCTCAATCGTCAATCCTCAATCCCCAATCCACAATCTTCAATCCTCTATCCTCAATCCTCAATCCTCAATCCTTAATCCTCAAACTTCAATCCTCAATCCTCAATCTTCAATCCTCAATACTCAATCTTCAATCCTCAATCCTCAATCCTCAATCCTCAATCCTCAATCCTCAATCCTCAATCTTCAATCCTCAATACTCAATCTTCAACCCTCAATCTTCAATCCTCAATCCTCTATCCTCATTCTTCAATCCTCAACACCCAATCCTCAATCTTCAATCCTCAATCCTCAATCCTCAATTCTCAATCCACAGTCCTCAATCCTCATTCCTCAGACCTCAAACATCAATACTCTACCCTCAGTCCTCGTCCGCAATCCACAACCCTCAATCCTCAATCCTCAATTTTCAATCATCAATATTCAATCTTCAATCCTCAATCCTCAATACTCTATCCTCAATCCTCAATCCTGAATGTTCATTCCTCAATACCCAATCCTCAATCTCCAATCCTCAATACTCAGTCCTCAATCCTAAATCCTCAATCCTCAGACCTCAATCCTCAATTCTCAATCCTCAATCCTCAATCCTCAGACCTCAAACATCAATACTCAACCCTCAGCCCTCGTCCGCAATCCACAACCCTCAATCCTCAATCCTCAATCTTCAATCATCAATATTCAATCTTCAATCCTCATTCCTCAATCCTCTATCCTCAATCCTCAATCCTGAATGTTCAATCCTCAATACCCAATCCTCAACCTTCAATCCTCAATCCTCAATCCTCAATCCTCAAAACCTCAATCCTCAGTCCTGAAACCTCAATACCGAATCCTCAATCCTGAATCCTCAATCTTCAGCCCCCAGTCCTCAACAATCAATTGTCAGTCCTTAATCCTCAATAGAATATACCCAATTCTCAGTTTTCAATACTCAATCCCCAATCTTCAATCTTCAAATCTCAATCCACAAACATCAATTCTCATCACTCAACGCTCGACACTCAGTCTCCAATCCTCAATCTTCAATCCTCAATCCTCAATCCTCAATCCTCAATCCTCAATCTTCAATCCTCAATACTCAATCTTCAATCCTCAATCCTCAAACCTGAACCCTCAATCCTCAATACTCAATCCTCAATCGTCAATCTCCAATCCTAAATCCTCAGTCCTCAAACCTCAATCCTGAATCCTCAATCCTCAATCCTCAACCTTCAGCCCTCAGTCCTCAACAATCAATTGTCAGTCCTCAATCCTCAATAGAATATACCCAATTCACAGTTTTCAATACTCAATCCCCAATCTTCAATCTTCAAATCTCAATCAACAAACATGAATTCTCATCACTCAACGCTCGACACTCAGTCCCCAATCCTCAATCTTCAATCCTCAATCCTCAATCCTCAGTCCTCAATTCTCAATCCTCATTCTTCAATCCCCAATACCCAATCCTCAACCTTCAATCCTCAATCCTCAATCCTCAATTCTCAACACTCAATCCTCAATCCTCGGACCTCAAGCATCAATACTCAACCCTCAGTCCTCGTCCGCAATCCACAACCCTCAATCCTCAATCCTCAACCTTCAATCATCAATATTCAATCTTCAATCCTCAATCCTCAATCCTCTATCCTCAATCCTCAATTCTGAATGTTCAATCCTCAATACCCAATCCACAATCTTCAATCCTCAAACCTCAATCCTCAATCCTCAATCCTCAATCCTCAACCTTCAGCCCTCAGTCCTCAACAATCAATTGTCAGTCCTCAATCCTCAATAGAATATACCCAATTCAGAGTTTTCAATACTCAATCCCCAATCTTCAATCTTCAAATCTCAATCAACAAACATGAATTCTCATCACTCAACGCTCGACACTCAGTCCCCAATCCTCAATCTTCAATCCTCAATCCTCAATCCTCAGTCCTCAATTCTCAATCCTCATTCTTCAATCCCCAATACCCAATCCTCAACCTTCAATCCTCAATCCTCAATCCTCAATTCTCAACACTCAATCCTCAATCCTCGGACCTCAAGCATCAATACTCAACCCTCAGTCCTCGTCCGCAATCCACAACCCTCAATCCTCAATCCTCAACCTTCAATCATCAATATTCAATCTTCAATCCTCAATCCTCAATCCTCTATCCTCAATCCTCAATTCTGAATGTTCAATCCTCAATACCCAATCCACAATCTTCAATCCTCAAACCTCAATCCTCAATCCTCAATCCTCAATCCTCAATCCTCAATCCTCAAACCTCATTCTTCAATCCTCAATACCAAATCCTCAATCTTCAATCCTCAACACTCAATCCTCAATACGCAATCCTCAATCCAAAATCCTCAATCCTCAATCCTCAGTCCTCAGTCCTCAAATCTCAATCCTCAACCCTCAACCCTCATCCTCAATCCTCAATCCTCGATCCTCAATCCTCAATCCTCAATCTTCAATCCTCAATACTCAATCTTTAATCCTCAATCCTCAGTCCTCAAACCTGAATTCTGAGTCCTCAGTCCTGAATCCTCAACCTTCAGCCCTCAGTCCTCAACAATCAGTTGTCAATCCTCAGTCCTCAATAGAATATCCACAATATACAGCTTTCAATACTCAATACTCAATCTGCAATCTTCAAACCTGTATCCACAGACACCAATTCTCATCACTCAACCCTCAACACTCAGTCCTCAATGTACAACCCTCAATCCTCAATTCTCTATCTTCAATCCTCAATACTGAATCTTCAATCCTAAATCCTCAATCCTCAATCCTCAATCCTCAATCCTCAATCTTCAATCCTCAGTCAGCAATCCTCAATCTTCAATCCTCAATCCTGAATGTTCAATCCTCAATACTCAATCTTCAACCCTCAATCTTCAATCCTCAATCCTCTATCCTCATTCTTCAATCCTCAACACCCAATCCTCAGTCTTCAATCCTCAATCCTCAACCCTCAATCCTCAATCTTCAATCCTCAATCCTCAATCCTCAATCCTCAATCCTCAATCCTCAATCTTCAATCCTCAATACTCAATCTTCAATCCTCAATCCTCAATCCTCAATCCTCAATCCTCAATCTTCAATCCTCAATACTCTATCTTCAATCCTCAATCCTCAATGCTCAATCCTCAGTCCGCATTCTTCGATCCTCAATACCAAATCCTCAATCTTCAATCCTCAATCCTCAATTCGCAATCCTCAATCCTCAATCCTCAGACCTCAAGCATCAATACCCAACCCTCAGTCCTCGTCCTCAATCCTCAATCCTCAATCCTCAATCCTCAATCCTCTAGCTTCAATCCTCAATACTCAACCTTTAATCCTCAATCCTCAGTCCTCAAACCTCAATTCTGAGTCCTCAGTCCTGAATCCTCAACCTTCAGCCCTCAGTCCTCAACAATCAGGTGTCAATCCTCAATCCTCAATAGAATATCACCAATTCACAGTTTTCAATACTCAATACTCAATCTGCAATCTTCAAATCTCTATCCACAAACATCAATTCTCATCACTCAACCCTCAACACTCAGTCCACAATCTTCAATCCTCAATCCTCAATCCTCAATCTTGAATCCTCAATACTCAATCTTCAATCCTGAATCCTCAATCCTCAATCCTCAACACTCAATCCTCAATCGTCAATCCTCAATCCCCAATCCACAATCTTCAATCCTCTATCCTCAATCCTCAATCCTCAATCCTCAATCCTCAAACTTCAATCCTCAATACTCAACCTTCAATATGCAATCCTCAATCCTCAATCCTCAATTCTCAATACTCAATCCTCAATCCTCCATCCACAATCCTCAATCCTCAATCCTCAATCTTCAATCCTCAGTCCGCAATGCTCAATCTTCAATCCTCAATCCTCAATCCTGGATCCTCAATCTCCAGCCCTCAGTCCTCAACAATCAGTTGTCAATCCCCAATCCTGAATACCACATCATCAATTCACAGTTTTCAATACTCAACACTCAATCTGCAATCTTCAAATCTCTATCCACAAACATCAATTCTCATCACTCATCCCTCAACACTCCGTCTCCAATCCTCAATCTTCAATCCTCAATCCTCAATCCTCAATCCTCACTCCTCAATTTTCAATCCTCAATACTCAATCTTCAATCCTCAACCCTCAATCCTCAATCCTCAATCCTCAATCCTCAATCCTCAACCCTCAATCATCAGTCCTGAAACCTCAATCCCGAATCCTCAATCCTGAATCCGCAAACTTCAGTCCTCAGTCCTCAACAATCAGTTGTCAATCCTCAATCATCAATAGAATATCCTCAATTCACAGTTATCAATACTCAATCCCCATTCTTCAGTCGTCAAATCTCAATCCACAAACATCAATCCTCATCACTCAACCCTCAACACTCAGTCCTCAATCTTCAATCCCCAATCCTCAATCCTCAATCCTCAACCTTGAATCCTCAATACTCAATCTTCAATCCTCAATGCTCAATTCCCAATCCTCAACACTCAATCCTCAATCCTCAATCCTCAATTCTCAATCATCAATACTCAATCCACAAACATCAATTCTCATCACTCAACGCTCAACACTCAGTCCTCAATCTTCAATCCTCAATCCTCAATCCTCAATCCTCAACCTTGAATCCTCAATACTCAATCTTCAATCCTCAATCCTCAATTCCCAATCCTCAACACTCAATCTTCAATCCTCAATCCTCAATTCTCAATCATCAATACTCAATCCTCAATCGTCAATCCTCAATCCTCAATCCTCAATCTTCAATCCTCAATACTCAATCTTCAATACTCAATCCTCAATCCTCAATCCTCAATCCTCAATCCTCAATCCTCAATCCCCAATCCCAATTCCTCAATCCTCAATCCTCAATCGTCAATCCTCAATCCTCAATCTTCAATCCTCAATACTCAATCTTCAATCCTCAATCCTCAATCCTCAATCCTCAATCCTCAATCCTCAATCCTCAATCTTCAATCCTCAATACTCAATCTTCAACCCTCAATCTTCAATCCTCAATCCTCTATCCTCATTCTTCAATCCTCAACACCCAATCCTCAGTCTTCAATCCTCAATCCTCAATCCTCAATTCTCAATCCACAATCCTCAATCCTCAATCCTCAGACCTCAAACGTCAATACTCTACCCTCAGTCCTCGTCCGCAATCCACAACCCTCAATCCTCAATCCTCAATCTTCAATCATCACTATTCAATCTTCAATCCTCAATCATCTATCCTCAATCCTCAATCCTGAATGTTCAATCCTCAATACCCAATCCTCAATCTCCAATCCTCAATACTCAATCCTCAATCCTCAATCCTCAATCCTCAGTCCTCAATCCCCAATTCTCAACCGTCAATCCTCAATCCTCAGACCTCAAACATCAATACTCAGACCTCAGCCCTCGTCCGCAATCCACAACCCTCAATCCTCAATCCTCAATCTTCAATCATCAATATTCAACATTCAATCCTCAATCCTCAATCTTCAATCCTCAATACTCAATCTTCAATACTCAATCCTCAATCCTCAATCCTCAATCCTCAATCCTCAATCCTCAATCCCCAATCCCAATTCCTCAATCCTCAATCCTCAATCCTCAATCGTCAATCCTCAATCCTCAATCTTCAATCCTCAATACTCAATCTTCAATCCTCAATCCTCAATTCTCTATCCTGAATCATCAATCCTCAATCCTCAATACTCAACCCTCAATCCTCAGTCCAGAAACATCAATACCGAATCCTCAATCCTGAATCCTCAATCTTCAGCCCTTAGTCCTCAACAATCAATTGTCAATCCTCAATCCTCAATAGAATATCCTCAATTCACAGTTTTCAATACTCAATCCCCATTCTTCAATCTTCAAATCTAAATCCACAAACATCAATTCTCATCACTCAACCCTCAACACTCAGTCCTCTATCTTCAATCCTCAATCCTAAATCCTCAATCTTCAATCCTCAATACTCAATCTGCAATCCTCAATCCTCAATCCTCAATCCTCAATCCTAATTCGTCACTCCTCAATACCCAATCCTCAATCTTCAATCCTCAATCCTCGATCCTCAATTCTCAATCCTTAATCCTCAATCCTCAATCCTCAATCTTCGATCCTCAATACTCAATCTTCAATACTCAATCCTCAATCCTCAATCCTCTATCCTCAATCCTCAATCGTCAATCCTCAATCGTCAATCCTCAATTCCCAATCCTCAATCTTCAATCCTCAATCCTCAATCTTCAATCCTTGATCCTCAATCCTCAATCCCCAATCCTCAATCTTCAATACTCAATCTTCAATCCTCAATCCTCAATCCTCAGTCCTCAATCCTCAATCCTCATTCTTCAATCCTCAACACCCAATCCTCAATCTTCAGCCCTCAGTCCTCAACAATCAGTTGTCAATCCTCAATCCTCAATACAACATCATCAATTCACAGTTTTCAATACTCAATACTCAATCTGCTATCCTCAAATCTCTATCCACAAACACCAATGCTCATCACTCAACTCTCAACACTCCGTCCCCAATCCTCAATCCTCAATCCTCATTCTTCAATCCTCAATACCAAATCCTCAATCTTCAATCCTCAATCCTCAATTCGCAATCCTCAATCCTCAATCCTCAGACCTCAAGCATCAATACCCAACCCTCAGTCCTCGTCCTCAATCCTCAATCCTCAATCCTCAATCCTCAATCCTCTAGCTTCAATCCTCAATACTCAACCTTTAATCCTCAATCCTCAGTCCTCAAACCTCAATTCTGAGTCCTCAGTCCTGAATCCTCAACCTTCAGCCCTCAGTCCTCAACAATCAGGTGTCAATCCTCAATCCTCAATAGAATATCACCAATTCACAGTTTTCAATACTCAATACTCAATCTGCAATCTTCAAATCTCTATCCACAAACATCAATTCTCATCACTCAACCCTCAACACTCAGTCCACAATCTTCAATCCTCAATCCTCAATCCTCAATCTTGAATCCTCAATACTCAATCTTCAATCCTGAATCCTCAATCCTCAATCCTCAACACTCAATCCTCAATCGTCAATCCTCAATCCCCAATCCACAATCTTCAATCCTCTATCCTCAATCCTCAATCCTCAATCCTCAATCCTCAAACTTCAATCCTCAATACTCAACCTTCAATATGCAATCCTCAATCCTCAATCCTCAATTCTCAATACTCAATCGTCAATCTTCAATCCCCAATACTCAATCTTCAATCCTCAGTCCTCAATCCTCAATCCTCAATCCTCATTCTTCAATCCTCAATACCCAATCCTCAATCTTCAATCCTCAATCCTCAATCCTCAAATCTCAATCCTCAATCCCCAGTCCTCAGTCCTCAAACCTCAATCCTCAACCCTCAGCCCTCATCCTCAATCCTCAATCCTCAATCCTCAATCCTCAATCCTCTATCTTCAATCCTCAATACTCAACCTTTAATCCTCAATCCTCAGTCCTCAAACCTCAATTCTGAGTCCTCAGTCCTGAATCCTCAACCTTCAGCCCTCAGTCCTCAACAATCAGGTGTCAATCCTCAATCCTCAATAGAATATCACCAATTCACAGTTTTCAATACTCAATACTCAATCTGCAATCTTCAAATCTCTATCCACAAACATCAATTCTCTTCACTCAATCCTCAACACTCAGTCCCCAATCCTCAATATTCAATCCTCAATCCTCAATCCTCGATCCTCAATCCTCAACCTTCAATCCTCAATGCTCAATCTTCAATCCTCAATCCTCAATACTCAATCCTCAATTCTCAATCCTCAATCGTCAATCTTGAATCCTCTATACTCAATCTTCGATCGTCAGTCCTCAATCCTCAATCCTCAGTCCTCAGTCCTCAATCCTCAATTCTCAATCCTCAATCCTCAATCCTCCATCCTCAATCCTCAATCCTCAATCCTCAATCTTCAATCCTCAGTCCGCAATGCTCAATCTTCAATCCTCAATCCTCAATCCTGGATCCTCAATCTCCAGCCCTCAGTCCTCAACAATCAGTTGTCAATCCCCAATCCTGAATACCACATCATCAATTCACAGTTTTCAATACTCAACACTCAATCTGCAATTTTCAAATCTCTATCCACAAACATCAATTCTCATCACTCATCCCTCAACACTCCGTCTCCAATCCTCAATCTTCAATCCTCAATCCTCAATCCTCAATCCTCACTCCTCAATTTTCAATCCTCAATACTCAATCTTCAATCCTCAACCCTCAATCCTCAATCCTCAATCCTCAATCCTCAATCCTCAACCCTCAATCATCAGTCCTGAAACCTCAATCCCGAATCCTCAATCCTGAATCCGCAAACTTCAGTCCTCAGTCCTCAACAATCAGTTGTCAATCCTCAATCATCAATAGAATATCCTCAATTCACAGTTATCAATACTCAATCCCCATTCTTCAGTCGTCAAATCTCAATCCACAAACATCAATCCTCATCACTCAACCCTCAACACTCAGTCCTCAATCTTCAATCCCCAATCCTCAATCCTCAATCCTCAACCTTGAATCCTCAATACTCAATCTTCAATCCTCAATGCTCAATTCCCAATCCTCAACACTCAATCCTCAATCCTCAATCCTCAATTCTCAATCATCAATACTCAATCCACAAACATCAATTCTCATCACTCAACGCTCAACACTCAGTCCTCAATCTTCAATCCTCAATCCTCAATCCTCAATCCTCAACCTTGAATCCTCAATACTCAATCTTCAATCCTCAATCCTCAATTCCCAATCCTCAACACTCAATCTTCAATCCTCAATCCTCAATTCTCAATCATCAATACACAATCCTCAATCGTCAATCCTCAATCCTCAATCCTCAATCTTCAATCCTCAATACTCAATCTTCAATACTCAATCCTCAATCCTCAATCCTCAATCCTCAATCCTCAATCCTCAATCCCCAATCCCAATTCCTCAATCCTCAATCCTCAATCGTCAATCCTCAATCCTCAATCTTCAATCCTCAATACTCAATCTTCAATCCTCAATCCTCAATCCTCAATCCTCAATCCTCAATCCTCAATCCTCAATCTTCAATCCTCAATACTCAATCTTCAACCCTCAATCTTCAATCCTCAATCCTCTATCCTCATTCTTCAATCCTCAACACCCAATCCTCAGTCTTCAATCCTCAATCCTCAATCCTCAATTCTCAATCCACAATCCTCAATCCTCAATCCTCAGACCTCAAACGTCAATACTCTACCCTCAGTCCTCGTCCGCAATCCACAACCCTCAATCCTCAATCCTCAATCTTCAATCATCAATATTCAATCTTCAATCCTCAATCCTCTATCCTCAATCCTCAATCCTGAATGTTCAATCCTCAATACCCAATCCTCAATCTCCAATCCTCAATACTCAATCCTCAATCCTCAATCCTCAATCCTCAGTCCTCAATCCCCAATTCTCAACCGTCAATCCTCAATCCTCAGACCTCAAACATCAATACTCAGACCTCAGCCCTCGTCCGCAATCCACAACCCTCAATCCTCAATCCTCAATCTTCAATCATCAATATTCAACATTCAATCCTCAATCCTCAATCTTCAATCCTCAATACTCAATCTTCAATACTCAATCCTCAATCCTCAATCCTCAATCCTCAATCCTCAATCCTCAATCCCCAATCCCAATTCCTCAATCCTCAATCCTCAATCCTCAATCGTCAATCCTCAATCCTCAATCTTCAATCCTCAATACTCAATCTTCAATCCTCAATCCTCAATTCTCTATCCTGAATCCTCAATCCTCAATCCTCAATACTCAACCCTCAATCCTCAGTCCAGAAACATCAATACCGAATCCTCAATCCTGAATCCTCAATCTTCAGCCCTTAGTCCTCAACAATCAATTGTCAATCCTCAATCCTCAATAGAATATCCTCAATTCACAGTTTTCAATACTCAATCCCCATTCTTCAATCTTCAAATCTAAATCCACAAACATCAATTCTCATCACTCAACCCTCAACACTCAGTCCTCTATCTTCAATCCTCAATCCTAAATCCTCAATCTTCAATCCTCAATACTCAATCTGCAATCCTCAATCCTCAATCCTCAATCCTCAATCCTAATTCGTCACTCCTCAATACCCAATCCTCAATCTTCAATCCTCAATCCTCGATCCTCAATTCTCAATCCTTAATCCTCAATCCTCAATCCTCAATCTTCGATCCTCAATACTCAATCTTCAATACTCAATCCTCAATCCTCAATCCTCTATCCTCAATCCTCAATCGTCAATCCTCAATCGTCAATCCTCAATTCCCAATCCTCAATCTTCAATCCTCAATCCTCAATCTTCAATCCTTGATCCTCAATCCTCAATCCCCAATCCTCAATTTTCAATACTCAATCTTCAATCCTCAATCCTCAATCCTCAGTCCTCAATCCTCAATCCTCATTCTTCAATCCTCAACACCCAATCCTCAATCTTCAATCCTCAATCCTCAATCCTCAATCCTCAATCCTCAATCCTCAATCCTCAAACCACAATCGTCAATCTTCAGCCCTCAGTCCTCAACAATCAGTTGTCAATCCTCAATCCTCAACACAACATCATCAATTCACAGTTTTCAATACTCGATACTCAATCTGCAATCTTCAAATCTCTATACACGAACATCAATCCTCATCACTCAACCCTCAACACTCCGTCCCCAACCCTCAATATTCAATCCTCAATCCTCAATCCTCAATCCTCAATCATCAATCGTCAATACTCAATCTTCAATCCTCAATCCTCAATCCTCAATCCTCAATCCTCAATCCTCAATCCTCAATCGTCAATCTTCAGCCCTCAGTCCTCAACAATCAGTTGTCAATCCTCAATCGTCAATAGAATATCACCAATTCACAGCTTTCAATACTCAATACTCAATCTGCAATCTTCAAATCTCTATCCACAAACGTCAATTCTCATCACTCAACCCTCAACACTCAGTCCCCAATCCTCAATATTCAATCCTCAATCCTCAATCCTCAATCCTCAATCCTCAACCTTCAATCCTCAATGCTCAATCTTCAATCCTCAATCCTCAATCCTCAGTCCTCAATCCTCAATCCCCAATCCGCATTCTTCAATCTTCAATACCCAATCCTCAATCTTCAATCCTCAATCCTCAATCCTCACTTCTCAATCCTCAATCCTCAGTCCTGAGTCCTCAGACCTCAATCCTCAACCCTCAGCCCTCATCCTCAATCCTCAATCCTCGATCCTCAATCCTCAATCCTCAATCTTCAATCCTCAATACTCAATCTTTAATCCTCAATCCTCAGTCCTCAAACCTCAATTCTGAGTACTCAGTCCTGAATACTCAACCTTCAGCCCTCAGTCCTCAACAATCAGTTGCCAATCCTCAGTCCTCAATAGAATATCCTCAATTCACAGCTTTCAATACTCAATACTCAATCTGCATTCTTCAAATCTCAATCCACAAACATCAATTCTCATAACTCAACCCTCAACACTCAGTCCTCAATGTTCAGTCCTCAATCCTCAATTCTCAATATTCAATCCTCAATTCTGAATCTTCAATCCTAATTCCTCAATCCTCAATTCTCAATCCTCAATCCTCAATCTTCAATCCTCAGTCCCCAAACCTCAATCTTCAATCCTCAATCCTCAATCCTGAATCCTCAATCTTCAGCACTCAGTCTTCAACAATCAGTTGTCAATCCTCAATCCTCAACACAACATCACCAATGCACAGTTTTCAATACTCAATACTCAATCTGCAATCTTCAAATCTCTATCCACAAGCATCAATTCTCATCACTCAACCCTCAACCCTCCGTCCCCAATCCTCAATCTTCAATCCTCAATCCTCAATCCTCAATCCTCAATCCTCAATTTTCAATCCTCAATACTCAATCTTCAATCCTCAATCCTCAATCCTCAATCCTCAATCCCCAATCATCAATCCTCAATCCTCAATCCTCAGCCCTGAAACCTCAATCCCGAATCCTCAATCCTGAATCCGCAAACCTCAGTCCTCAGTCCTCAATCCTCAGACCTCATGCATCAATACTCAACCCTCAGTCCTCGTCCGCAATCCAGAACCCTCAATCCTCAATCCTCAATCTTCAATCATCAATATTCAATCTTCAATCCTCAATCCTCAATCCTCAATCCTCTATCCTCAATCCTCAATCCTCAATCCCAAATCCTTAATCCTCAATCCTCAATCCTCAACCCACAATCCTCAGTCCTGATACCTCAATACCGAATCCTCAATCCTGAATCCTCAATCCTCAGCCCTCAGTCCTCAACAATCAATTGTCAATCCTCAATCCTCAATAGAATATCTTCAATTCACCGTTTTCGATGCTCAATCCCCATTCTTCAATCTTCAAAACTCAATTCTCATACATCAATTATCATCACTCAACCCTCAACACTCAGTCCTCAATCTTCAATCGTCAATCCTAAATCCGCAATCTTCAATCCTCAATACTCAACATTCAATCCTCAACCCTCAATCCTCAATCCTCAATGCTCAATCCTCAATCGTCAATCCTCAATCCCCAATCCTCAATCTTCAATCCTCTATCCACAATCCTCAATCCTCAATCCTCAATCCTCAATCTTCAATACTCAATACTCAATCTTCAATCCTCAATCCTCAATCCTCAGTGCTCAATCCTCAATCCTCGATCCTCAATCCTCAATCTTCAATCCTCAATACTCAATCTGCAATCCTCAATCCTCAATCATCAATCCTAATTCGTCACTCCTCAATACCCAATCCTCAATCTGCAATCCTCAATTCTCAATCCTCAATCCTCAATCCTCAATCCTCAATCCTCAATCCTCAATCTTCAATCCTCAATCCTCAATCCTCAATTCTCAATCCTCAATCCTCAATCCTCAATCCTCAATACTCAACCCTCAATCCTCAGTCCAGAAACATCAATACCGAATCCTCAATCCTGAATCCTCAATCTTCAGCCCTTAGTCCTCAACAATCAATTGTCAATCCTCAATCCTCAATAGAATATCCTCAATTCACAGTTTTCAATACTCAATCCCCATTCTTCAATCTTCAAATCTAAATCCACAAACATCAATTCTCATCACTCAACCCTCAACACTCAGTCCTCTATCTTCAATCCTCAATCCTAAATCCTCAATCTTCAATCCTCAATACTCAATCTGCAATCCTCAATCTTCGATACTCAATACTCAATCTTCAATCCTCAATCCTCAATCCTCAGTCCACAATCCTCAATCCTCAATCCTCAATCCTCAATCTTCTATCCTCAATACTCAATCTGCAATCCTCAATCCTCAATCCTCAATCCTCAAACCTAATTCGTCACTCCTCGAAACCCAGTCCTCAATCTTCAATCCTCAATCCTCAATCATCAATTCTCAATCCTCAACCCTCAATCCTCAATCCTCGATCTTCAATCCTCAATACTCAATCTTCAATACTCAATCCTCAATCCTCAATCCTCAATCCTCAATCCTCAATCCTGAATCCCAAATCCTCAATCCTCAATCCTCAATCCTCAACCCTGAATACTCAGTCCTGAAACATCAATACCGAATACTCAATACTGAATCCTCAATCTTCAGCCCTCAGTCCTCAGCAATCAATCGTCAATCCTTAATCCTCAATCGAATATCCTCAATTCACAGTTTTCAATTCTCAATCCTCATTCTTCAATCTTCAAATCTCAATCCACAAGCATCAATTCTCATCACACAACCCTCAACACTCGGTCATCAATCTTCAATCCTCAATCCTAAATCCTCAATCTTCCATCCTCAATACTCAATCTTCAATCCTCAATCCTCAATTCTCAGTCCTCAATACTCAATCCACAATCGTTAATTCTCAATTCCCAATCCTCAATCTTCAATACTCAATCCACAATCTTCAATCCTTAATCCTCAATCCTCAATCCCCAATCCTCAATCTTCAATCCTCAATACTCAATCTTCAATCCTCAATCATCAATCCTCAATCCTCAAACCTCAATCCTCAATCCTCAACCTTCAATCCTCAATACTCAGTTTTCGACCCTCAATCTTCAATCCTCAATCCTCAATCCTCAATCCTCATTCCTCAATCCTCAACACCCAATCCTCAATCTGCAATCCTCAATCCTCAATCCTCAATTCTCAATCCTCATTCCTCAATCCTCAGACCTCAAACATCAATACTCAACCCTCTGCCCTCGTCCGCAATCCACAACCCTCAATCCTCAATCCTCAATCTTCAATCATCAATATTCAATCTTCAATCTTCAATACTCAATCCTCTATCCTCAATCCTCAATCCTGAATGTTCAGTCCTCAATACCCAATCCTCAATCTTCAATCCTCAGTACTCAATCCTCAAACCTCCATCCTCGAATCCTCAGTCCTGAAACCTCAATCCTGAATCCTCAATCCTGAAACCTCAATCTTTAGCCCTCAGTCCTCGACGATCAATTGTCAGTCCTCAATCCTCAATAGAATATACCCAATTCGCAGTTTTCAATACTCAATCCCCAATCTTCAATTTTCAAATCTCAATCCACAAACGTCAATTCTCATCACTCAACGCTCAACACTCAGTCCCCAATCCTCAATCTTCAATGCTCAATCCTCAATCCTCAATCCTCAATCCTCAATCTTCAATCCTCAATACTCAATCTTCAACCCTCAATCTTCAATCTTCAATCCTCAATATTCAATCCTGAATCGTCAATCCTCAATCCTCAATCCTCAATCTTCAATCCTCAATACTCAATCTTCAATCATCAATCCTCAGTCCTGAATCCTCAATCCTCAATCCTCAATCCTCAATCCTCAATGTTCAATCCTCAATACTCAATCTTCAACCCTCAATCTTCAATCCTCAATCCTCTATCCTCATTCTTCAATCCTCAACACCCAATCCTCAATCTTCAATCCTCAATCCTCAATCCTCAATTCTCAATCCTCAATCCTCAATCCTCAGACCTCAAACATCAATACTCAACCCTCAGTCCTCGTCCGCAATCCACAAACCTCAATCCTCAATCCTCAATCTTCAATCTTCAATCCTCAATCCTCAATCCTCTATCCTCAACCCTCAATCCTGAATGTTCAATCCTCAATACCCAATCCTCAATCTTCAATCCTCAATACTCAATCCTCAATCCTCAATCCTCAATCCTCAGTCCTCAATCCTCAATTCTCAATCCTCAATCCTCAATCCTCAGACCTCAAACATCAATACTCAACCCTCAGCCCTCGTCCGCAATCCACAACCCTCAATCCTCAATCCTCAATCTTCAAACATCAATCCTCAGTCCTCAATCCTCAATACTCAATCCTCAATCCTCAATCCTCAATCCTCAATCTTCAATCCTCAATCCTCAATCCTCAATCCTCAATCCTCAATCCTCAATCGTCAATCCTCAATTCCCAATCCTCAATCTTCAATCCTCAATCCTCAATCTTCAATCCTTGATCCTCAATCCTCAATCCCCAAGCCTCAATCTTCAATACTCAATCTTCAATCCTCAATCCTCAATCCTCAGTCCTCAATCCTCAATCCTCATTCTTCAATCCTCAACACCCAATCCTCAATCTTCAATCCTCAATCCTCAATCCTCAATTCTCAATACTCAGTCCTCAATCCTCAGACCTCAAGCATCAATACTCAACCCTCAGTCCTCGTCCGCAATCCACAACCCTCAATCCTCAATCCTCAATCTTCAATCATCAATATTCAATCTTCAATCCTCAATCCTCAATCCTCAATTCTCAATCCGCAATACTCAATCCTCAATCGTCAATCCTCAATCCTGAATCCTCAACCTTCAACCTCAATACTCAATCGTCAATACTCAATCCTCAATCCTCAATCCTCAATCCTCAATACTCAATCCTCAATCCCAAATGCTTAATCCTCAATCCTCAATCCTCAACCCACAATCCTCAGTCCTGATACCGCAATACCGAATCCTCAATCCTGAATCCTCAATCCTCAGCCCTCAGTCCTCAACAATCAATTGTCAATCCTCAATCCTCAATAGAATATCTTCAATTCACAGTTTTCAATACTCAATCCCCATTCTTCAATCTTCAAATCTCAATCCACAAACATCAATTATCATCACTCAACCCTCAACACTCAGTCCTCAATCTTCAATCGTCAATCCTAAATCCGCAATCTTCAATCCTCAATACTCAACATTCAATCCTCAACCCTCAATCCTCAATCCTCTATGCTCAATCCTCAATCGTCAATCCTCAATACCCAATCCTCAATCTTCAATCCTCAATCCTCAATATTCAATCCTGAATCGTCAATTCTCAATCCTCAATTCTCAATTCTCAATTCTCAATACTCAATCTTCAATCCTCAATCCTCAATCCTCAATCCTCAATCCTCAATCCTCAATCCTCAATCCTCAATCATCAATCTTCAATCCTCAATACTCAATCTTCAACCCTCAATCTTCAATCCTCAATCCTCTATCCTCATTCTTCAATCCTCAACACCCAATCCTCAATCTTCAATCCTCAATCCTCAATCCTCAATTCTCAATCCTCAATCCTCAATCCTCAGACCCCAAACATCAATACTCAACCCTCAGTCCTCGTCCGCAATCCACAAACCTCAATCCTCAATCCTCAATCTTCAATCATCAATATTCAATCTTCAATCCTCAATCCTCAATCCTCTATCCTCAATCCTCAATCCTGAATGTTCAATCCTCAATACCCAATCCTCAATCTTCAATCCTTAATACTCAATCCTCAATCCTCAATCCTCAATCCTCAGTCCTCAATCCTCAATTCTCAATCCTCAATCCTCAATCCTCAGACCTCAAACGTCAATACTCAACCCTCAGCCCTCGTCCGCAATCCACAACCCTCAATCCTCAATCCTCAATCTTCAATCATCAATATTCAATCTTCAAACCTCAATACTCAATCCTCTGTCCTCAATCCTCCATGCTGAATGTTCAATCCTCATTACCCAATCCTCAACCTTCAATCCTCAATCCTCAATCCTCAATCCTCAAACCTCAATCCTCAGTCCTGAAACCTCAATACCGAATCCTCAATCCTGAAACCTCAATCTTCAGCCCTCAGTCCTCGACAATCAATTGTCAATCCTCAATCCTCAATAGAATATCCTCAATTGACAGTTTTCAATACTCAATCCCCATTCTTCAATCTTCAAATCTCAATCCACAAACATCAATTCTCACCACTCAACCCTCAACACTCAGTCCACAATCTTCAATCCTCAATCCTCAATCCTCAATCCTCAATCCTCAATCCTCAATCCTCAATCTTCTATCCTCAATACTCAATCTGCAATCCTCAATCCTCAATCCTCAATCCTCAATCCTAATTCGTCACTCCTCGAAACCCAATCCTCAATCCTCAATCCTCAATCCAAAATCCTCAATCCTCAATCCTCAACCCTCAACCCTCATTCCTCAGTCCTGAAACATCAATACCGAATCTTCAATACTGAATCCTCAATCTTCAGACCTCAGTCCTCAACAATCAATGGTCAATCCTCAATCCACAATAGAATATCCTCAATTCACAGTTTTCAATTCTCAATCCCCATTCTTCAAACTCCAAATCTCAATACACAAACATCAATTCTCTTCACTCAACCCTCAACACTCAGTCCTCAATCTTCAATCCTCAATCCTAAATCCTCAATCTTCAATCCTCAATACTCAATCTTCAATCCTCAATCCTCAATTCTCAATCGTCAATACTCAATCCGCAATCGTCAATCCTCAATTCCCAATCCTCAATCTTCAATCCTCAATCCTCAATCTTCAATACTTAATCCTCAATCCTCAATCCCCAATCCAAAGTCCTCAATCCTCAGACCTCAAGCATCAGTACCCAACCCTCTGACCTCGTCCTCAATCCACAACCCTTAATCCTAAATCCGCAATCTTCAATCATCAATATTCAACCTTCAATCCTCAATCCTCAATCCTTAATCCTCAATCCTCAATCCTCAATCCTCAAACCTCAATACCGGAGCCTCAATCTTCAATCCTCAATCCTCAATCCTCAATTCTCTATCCTCAATCTTCAGTCCTTAGTCCTCAAACCTCAATCCTCAACCCTCAACCCTCATCCTCAATCCTCAATCCTCAATCCTCAATCATCAATCCTCAAGTTTCAATCCTCAATACTCAGTCTTCAATCCTCAATCCTCAATCCTCAATCCTCAATCCTCAACCCTCAATCCTCAACCCTCAATCCTCAGTCCTGAAACCTCAATCCCGAATCCTCAATCCTGAATCCGCAAACTTCAGTCCTCAGTCCTCAACAATCAATTGTCAATCCACAATCCTCAATAGAATATCCTCAATTCACAGATTTCAATACTCAATCCCCATTCTTCAATCTTCAAATCTCAATGCACAAACATTAATTCTCATCACTCAACCCTCAACACTCAGTCCTCAATCTTCAATCCTCAATCCTCAATCCGCAATCTTGAATCCTCAATACTCAATCTTCAATCCTCAATCCTCAATTCTCAAACCTCAACACTCAATACTCAATCGTCAATCCTCAATCCCCAATCCTCAATCTTCAATCCTCTATCCTCAATCCTCAATCCTCAATCCTCAATCCTCAATCGTCAATCCTCAATCTTCAATCCTCAATACTCAATCTTCAACCCTCAATCTTCAATCCTCAATCCTCAATCCTCATTCCTCAAACCTCAATCCTCAATCCTCAGTCCTCACCCTCAATTCTCAATCCTCAATCCTCAATCCTCAATCATCAGTCCCCAATCCTCAATACTCAATCCCCAATCCTCAATCCTCAATCCTCAGTCCTCAAACATCAATCCTGAATCCTAAATCTTCAGCCCTCAGTCCTCAACAATCAGTTGTCAATCCTCAATCCTCAATAGAATATCACCAATTCACAGTTTTCAATACTCAATACTCAATCTGCCATCTTCAAATCTCTATCCACAAACATCAATTCTCATCACTCAACCCTCAACACTCAGTCCTCAATGTTCAGTCCTCAATCCTCAATCCTCAATATTCAATCCTCAATTCTGAATCTTCAATCCTAATTCCTCAATCCTCAATTCTCAATCCTCAATCCTCAATCTTCAATCCTCAGTCCCCAAACCTCAATCTTCAATCCTCAATCCTCAATACTGAATCCTCAATCTTCAGCGCTCAGTCCTCAACAATCAATCGTCAATCCTCAATCCTCAATCGAATATCCTCAATTCACAGTTTTCAATTATCAATCCCCATTCTTCAATCTTCAAATCTCAATCCACAAGCATCAATTCTCATCACTCAACCCTCAACACTCGGTCCTCAGTCTTTAAACCTCAATCCTAAATCCTCAATCTTCCATCCTCAATACTCAATCTTCAATCCTCAATCCTCAATTCTCAATCCTCAATCCTCAATCCTCAATCCTCAATCCTCAGTCCTCAATCCACAACCCTCAATCCTCAGTCCTGAAACCTCAATCCCGAATCCTCAATCCTGAATCCGCAAACTTCAGTCCTCAATCCTCAACAATCAATTGTGAATCCTCAATCCTCAATAGAATATCCTCAATTCACAGTTTTCAATACTCAATCCCCATTCTTCAATCTTCAAATCTCAATCCACAAACATTAATTCTCATCACTCAACCCTCAACACTCAGTCCTCAATCATCAATCCTCAATCCTCAATCCGCAATCTTGAATCCTCAATACTCAATCTTCAATCCTCAATCCTCAATTCTCAATCCTCAACACTCAATCCTCAATCGTCAATCCTCAATCCCCAATCCTCAATCTTCAATCCTCTATCCACAATCCTCATTCCTCAATCCTCAATCCTCAATCTTCAATACTCAATACTCAATCTTCAATCCTCAATCCTCAATCCTCAGTCCTCAATCCTCAATCCTCAATCCTCAATCCTCAATCTTCAATCCTCAATACTCAATCTGCAATCCTCAATCCTCAGTCATCAATCCTAATTCGTCACTCCTCAATACCCAATCCTCAATCTGCAATCCTCAATTCTCAATCCTCAATCCTCAATCCTCAATCCTCAATCCTGAATCCTCAATGTTCAATCCTCAATCCTCAATCCTCAATTCTCAATCCTCAATCCTCAATCCTCAATCCTCAATACTCAACCCTCAATCCTCAGTCCAGAAACATCAATACCGAATCCTCAATCCTGAATCCTCAATCTTCAGCCCTTAGTCCTCAACAATCAATTGTCAATCCTCAATCCTCAATAGAATATCCTCAATTCACAGTTTTCAATACTCAATCCCCATTCTTCAATCTTCAAATCTAAATCCACAAACATCAATTCTCATCACTCAACCCTCAACACTCAGTCCTCTATCTACAATCCTCAATCCTAAATACTCAATCTTCAATCCTCAATACTCAATCTGCAATCCTCAATCCTCAATCCTCAATCCTCAATCCTAATTCGTCACTCCTCAATACCCAATCCTCAATCCTCAATCCTCAATCGTCAATCCTCAATTTTCAATCCTCAATACTCAATCTTCAATCCTCAATCCTCAATCCTCAATCCTCAACCCTCAATCCTCAGTCCTCAATCCACAACCCTCAATCCTCAGACCTGAAACCTCAATCCCGAATCCTCAATCCTGAATCCGCAAACTTCAGTCCTCAATCCTCAACAATCAATTGTGAATCCTCAATCCTCAATAGAATATCCTCAATTCACAGTTTTCAATACTCAATCCCCATTCTTCAATCTTCAAATCTCAATGCACAAACATTAATTCTCATCACTCAACCCTCAACACTCAGTCCTCAATCTTCAATCCTCAATCCTCAATCCGCAATCTTGAATCCTCAATACTCAATCTTCAATCCTCAATCCTCAATTCTCAATCCTCAACACACAATCCTCAATCGTCAATCCTCAATCCCCAATCCTCAATCTTCAATCCTCTATCCACAATCCTCAATCCTCAATCCTCAATCTTCAATCCTCAATACTCAATCTTCAACCCTCAATCTTCAATCCTCAATCCTCAATCCTCAATCCTCAATCCTCAATCATCAATCCTAATTCGTCACTCCTCAATACCCAATACTCAATCTGCAATCCTCAATCCTGAATCCTCAATCCTCAATCCTCAATCCTCAATCCTCAATCCTCAATCTTCAATCCTCAATCCTCAATCCTCAATTCTCAATCCTCAATCCTCAATCCTCAATCCTCAATACTCAACCCTCAATCCTCAGTCCAGAAACATCAATACCGAATCCTCAATCCTGACTCCTCAATCTTCAGCCCTTAGTCCTCAACAATCAATTGTCAATCCTCAATCCTCAATAGAATATCCTCAATTCACAGTTTTCAATACTCAATCCCCATTCTTCGATCTTCAAATCTAAATCCACAAACATCAATTCTCATCACTCAACCCTCAACACTCAGTCCTCTATCTTCAATCCTCAATCCTAAATCCTCAATCTTCAATCCTCAATACTCAATCTGCAATCCTCAATCCTCAATCCTCGATCCTCAATTCTCAATCCTTAATCCTCAATCCTCAATCCTCAATCTTCAATCCTCAATACTCAATCTTCAATACTCAATCCTCAATCCTCAATCCTCTATCCTCAATCGTCAATCGTCAATCCTCAATTCCCAATCCTCAATCTTCAATCCTCAACGCTCAATCTTCAATCCTCAATCATCAATCCTCAAGTTTCAATCCTCAATACTCAGTCTTCAATCCTCAATCCTCAATCCTCAATCCTCAATCCTCAATCCTCAATCCTCAATCCTCAATCCTCAATCCTCAACCCTCAATCCTCAGTCCTGAAACCTCAATCCCGAATCCTCAATCCGGAATCCGCAAACTTCAGTCCTCAGTCCTCAACAATCAATTGTCAATCCTCACACCTCAATAGAATATCCTCAATTCACAGTTTTCAATACTCAATCCCCATTCTTCAATCTTCAAGTCTCAATCCACAAACATCGATTCTCATCACTCAACCCACAACACTCAGTCCTCAATCTTCAATCCTCAATCCTCAATCCGCAATCTTGAATCCTCAATACTCAATCTTCAATCCTCAATCCTCAATTCTCAATCCTCAACACTCAATCCTCAATCGTCAGTCCTCAATCCCCAATCCTCAATCTTCAATCCTCTATCCTCAATCCTCAATCCTCAATCCTCAACCCTCAATCTTCTATACTCAATCCTCAATCCTCAATACTCAACCATCAGTCCTCAGTCCTGAAACCTCAATACCGAATCCTCAATCCTGAATCCTCAATCATCAGCCCTCAGTCCTCAACAATCAATTGTCAATCCTCAATCCTCAGTAGAATATCCTCAATTCACAGTTTTCAATATTCAATCCCCAGTCTTCAATCTTCAAATCTCAATCCACAAACATCAATCCTCATCACTCAACCCTCAACACTCAGTCCTCAATCTTCAATCCTCAATCCTAAATCCTCAACCTCCAATCCTCAATACTCAATCTTCATCCTCAATCCTCTATTCTCAATCCTCAATACTCATTCCTCAATCGTCAATCCTCAATACCCAATCCTCAATCCTCAATCCTCAATCCTCAATCCTCAATCCTCAATCATCAATCCCTAACCCTCAATCCTCAATCCTCAATCCTCAATCCTCAATTTTCAATCCTCAATCCTCAATCTTCAATCCTCAATCCTCAATCCTCAATCCTCAATCGTCAATCCTCAATTTTCAATCCTCAATACTCAATCTTCAATCCTCAATCCTCAATCCTCAATCCTCAACCCTCAATCCTCAGTCCTCAATCCACAACCCTCAATCCTCAGTCCTGAAACCTCAATCCCGAATCCTCAATCCTGAATCCGCAAACTTCAGTTCTCAATCCTCAACAATCAATTGTGAATCCTCAATCCTCAATAGAATATCCTCAATTCACAGTTTTCAATACTCAATCCCCATTCTTCAATCTTCAAATCTCAATGCACAAACATCAATTCTCATCACTCAACCCTCAACACTCAGTCCTCAATCTTCAATCCTCAATCCTCAATCCGCAATCTTGAATCCTCAATACTCAATCTTCAATCCTCAATCCTCAATTCTCAATCCTCAACACTCAATCCTCAATCGTCAATCCTCAATCCCCAATCCTCAATCTTCAATCCTCTATCCACAATCCTCAATCCTCAATCCTCAATCCTCAATCTTCAATCCTCAATACTCAATCTTCAACCCTCAATCTTCAATCCTCAATCCTCAATCCTCAATCCTCAATCCTCAATCATCAATCCTAATTCGTCACTCCTCAATACCCAATCCTCAATCTGCAATCCTCAATCCTCAATCCTCAATCCTCAATCCTCAATCCTCAATCCTCAATCCTCAATCTTCAATCCTCAATCCTCAATCCTCAATTCTCAATCCTCAATCCTCAATCCTCAATCCTCAATACTCAACCCTCAATCTTCAGTCCAGAAACATCAATACCGAATCCTCAATCCTGACTCCTCAATCTTCAGCCCTTAGTCCTCAACAATCAATTGTCAATCCTCAATCCTCAATAGAATATCCTCAATTCACAGTTTTCAATACTCAGCCCCATTCTTCGATCTTCAAATCTAAATCCACAAACATCAATTCTCATCACTCAACCCTCAACACTCAGTCCTCTATCTTCAATCCTCAATCCTAAATCCTCAATCTTCAATCCTCAATACTCAATCTGCAATCCTCAATACTCAATCCTCAATCCTCAATCCTAATTCGTCTCCCCTCAATACCCAATCCTCAATCTTCAATCCTCAATCCTCGATCCTGAATTCTCAATCCTTAATCCTCAATCCTCAATCCTCAATCTTCAATCCTCAATACTCAATCTTCAATACTCAATCCTCAATCCTCAATCATCTATCCTCAATCGTCAATCGTCAATCCTCAATTCCCAATCCTCAATCTTCAATCCTCAACCCTCAATCTTCAATCCTCAATCATCAATCCTCAAGTTTCAATCCTCAATACTCAGTCTTCAATCCTCAATCCTCAATCCTCAATCCTCAATCCTCAATCCTCAATCCTCAATTCCCAATCCTCAATCTTCAATCCTCAATCCACAATATTCAATCCTCAATCCTCAATCCTCAGTCCCCAATCCTCAATCTTCAATCCTCAATACTCAATTTTCAATCCTCAATCCTCAATCCTCTATCCTCAATCCTCAATCCTGAATGTTCAATCCTCAATACACAATCCTCAATCCTCAATCCTCAATACTCAATCCTCAATCCTCAACCCTCAATCCTCAGTCCTCAAACCTCAATCCCGAATCCTCAATCCTGAATCCTCAACCTTCAGCCCTCAGTCCTCAACAATCAATTGCCAGTCCTCAATCCTCAATAGAATATACCCAATTCGCAGGTTTCAATACTCAATCCCCAATGTTCAATCTTCAAATCTCAATCCACAAACATCAATTCTCATCACTCGACACTCAACACTCAGACCCCAAACCTCAATCTTCAATCCTCAATCCTCAATACTCAATCCTCAATCCTCAACCCTCAATCCTCATTACCCAAACCTCAATCCTCAATCCTCAGTCCTCACCCTCAATTCTCAATCCTCAATCCTCAATCCTCAATCATCAATCCCCAATCCTCAACCCTCAATCCCCAATCCTCAATCCTCAGTCCTCAAACATCAATCCTGAATCCTAAATCTTCAATCCTTACTCCTCAATCCGCAATCCTCAATCTTCAATACTCAATACTCAATCCTCAATCCTCATTCCTCAAACCTCAATCCTCAATCCTCAGTCCTCACCCTCAATCCTCAATCCTCAATCCTCAATCCTCAATCCTCAATCATCAATCCCTAACCCTCAATCCTCAATCCTCAATCCTCAATCCTCAATTTTCAATCCTCAATCCTCAATCTTCAATCCTCAATCCTCAATCCTCAATCCTCAATCGTCAATCCTTAATTTTCAATCCTCAATACTCAATCTTCAATCCTCAATCCTCAATCCTCAATCCTCAACCCTCAATCCTCAGTCCTCAATCCACAACCCTCAATCCTCAGTCCTGAAACCTCAATCCCGAATCCTCAATCCTGAATCCGCAAACTTCAGTCCTCAGTCCTCAACAATCAATTGTCAATCCACAATCCTCAATAGAATATCCTCAATTCACAGATTTCAATACTCAATCCCCATTCTTCAATCTTCAAATCTCAATGCACAAACATTAATTCTCATCACTCAACCCTCAACACTCAGTCCTCAATCTTCAATCCTCAATCCTCAATCCGCAATCTTGAATCCTCAATACTCAATCTTCAATCCTCAATCCTCAATTCTCAAACCTCAACACTCAATACTCAATCGTCAATCCTCAATCCCCAATCCTCAATCTTCAATCCTCTATCCTCAATCCTCAATCCTCAATCCTCAATCCTCAATCGTCAATCCTCAATCTTCAATCCTCAATACTCAATCTTCAACCCTCAATCTTCAATCCTCAATCCTCAATCCTCATTCCTCAAACCTCAATCCTCAATCCTCAGTCCTCACCCTCAATTCTCAATCCTCAATCCTCAATCCTCAATCATCAGTCCCCAATCCTCAATACTCAATCCCCAATCCTCAATCCTCAATCCTCAGTCCTCAAACATCAATCCTGAATCCTAAATCTTCAGCCCTCAGTCCTCAACAATCAGTTGTCAATCCTCAATCCTCAATAGAATATCACCAATTCACAGTTTTCAATACTCAATACTCAATCTGCCATCTTCAAATCTCTATCCACAAACATCAATTCTCATCACTCAACCCTCAACACTCAGTCCTCAATGTTCAGTCCTCAATCCTCAATCCTCAATATTCAATCCTCAATTCTGAATCTTCAATCCTAATTCCTCAATCCTCAATTCTCAATCCTCAATCCTCAATCTTCAATCCTCAGTCCCCAAACCTCAATCTTCAATCCTCAATCCTCAATACTGAATCCTCAATCTTCAGCGCTCAGTCCTCAACAATCAATCGTCAATCCTCAATCCTCAATCGAATATCCTCAATTCACAGTTTTCAATTATCAATCCCCATTCTTCAATCTTCAAATCTCAATCCACAAGCATCAATTCTCATCACTCAACCCTCAACACTCGGTCCTCAGTCTTTAAACCTCAATCCTAAATCCTCAATCTTCCATCCTCAATACTCAATCTTCAATCCTCAATCCTCAATTCTCAATCCTCAATCCTCAATCCTCAATCCTCAATCCTCAGTCCTCAATCCACAACCCTCAATCCTCAGTCCTGAAACCTCAATCCCGAATCCTCAATCCTGAATCCGCAAACTTCAGTCCTCAATCCTCAACAATCAATTGTGAATCCTCAATCCTCAATAGAATATCCTCAATTCACAGTTTTCAATACTCAATCCCCATTCTTCAATCTTCAAATCTCAATCCACAAACATTAATTCTCATCACTCAACCCTCAACACTCAGTCCTCAATCATCAATCCTCAATCCTCAATCCGCAATCTTGAATCCTCAATACTCAATCTTCAATCCTCAATCCTCAATTCTCAATCCTCAACACTCAATCCTCAATCGTCAATCCTCAATCCCCAATCCTCAATCTTCAATCCTCTATCCACAATCCTCATTCCTCAATCCTCAATCCTCAATCTTCAATACTCAATACTCAATCTTCAATCCTCAATCCTCAATCCTCAGTCCTCAATCCTCAATCCTCAATCCTCAATCCTCAATCTTCAATCCTCAATACTCAATCTGCAATCCTCAATCCTCAGTCATCAATCCTAATTCGTCACTCCTCAATACCCAATCCTCAATCTGCAATCCTCAATTCTCAATCCTCAATCCTCAATCCTCAATCCTCAATCCTGAATCCTCAATGTTCAATCCTCAATCCTCAATCCTCAATTCTCAATCCTCAATCCTCAATCCTCAATCCTCAATACTCAACCCTCAATCCTCAGTCCAGAAACATCAATACCGAATCCTCAATCCTGAATCCTCAATCTTCAGCCCTTAGTCCTCAACAATCAATTGTCAATCCTCAATCCTCAATAGAATATCCTCAATTCACAGTTTTCAATACTCAATCCCCATTCTTCAATCTTCAAATCTAAATCCACAAACATCAATTCTCATCACTCAACCCTCAACACTCAGTCCTCTATCTACAATCCTCAATCCTAAATACTCAATCTTCAATCCTCAATACTCAATCTGCAATCCTCAATCCTCAATCCTCAATCCTCAATCCTAATTCGTCACTCCTCAATACCCAATCCTCAATCCTCAATCCTCAATCGTCAATCCTCAATTTTCAATCCTCAATACTCAATCTTCAATCCTCAATCCTCAATCCTCAATCCTCAACCCTCAATCCTCAGTCCTCAATCCACAACCCTCAATCCTCAGACCTGAAACCTCAATCCCGAATCCTCAATCCTGAATCCGCAAACTTCAGTCCTCAATCCTCAACAATCAATTGTGAATCCTCAATCCTCAATAGAATATCCTCAATTCACAGTTTTCAATACTCAATCCCCATTCTTCAATCTTCAAATCTCAATGCACAAACATTAATTCTCATCACTCAACCCTCAACACTCAGTCCTCAATCTTCAATCCTCAATCCTCAATCCGCAATCTTGAATCCTCAATACTCAATCTTCAATCCTCAATCCTCAATTCTCAATCCTCAACACACAATCCTCAATCGTCAATCCTCAATCCCCAATCCTCAATCTTCAATCCTCTATCCACAATCCTCAATCCTCAATCCTCAATCTTCAATCCTCAATACTCAATCTTCAACCCTCAATCTTCAATCCTCAATCCTCAATCCTCAATCCTCAATCCTCAATCATCAATCCTAATTCGTCACTCCTCAATACCCAATACTCAATCTGCAATCCTCAATCCTGAATCCTCAATCCTCAATCCTCAATCCTCAATCCTCAATCCTCAATCTTCAATCCTCAATCCTCAATCCTCAATTCTCAATCCTCAATCCTCAATCCTCAATCCTCAATACTCAACCCTCAATCCTCAGTCCAGAAACATCAATACCGAATCCTCAATCCTGACTCCTCAATCTTCAGCCCTTAGTCCTCAACAATCAATTGTCAATCCTCAATCCTCAATAGAATATCCTCAATTCACAGTTTTCAATACTCAATCCCCATTCTTCGATCTTCAAATCTAAATCCACAAACATCAATTCTCATCACTCAACCCTCAACACTCAGTCCTCTATCTTCAATCCTCAATCCTAAATCCTCAATCTTCAATCCTCAATACTCAATCTGCAATCCTCAATCCTCAATCCTCGATCCTCAATTCTCAATCCTTAATCCTCAATCCTCAATCCTCAATCTTCAATCCTCAATACTCAATCTTCAATACTCAATCCTCAATCCTCAATCCTCTATCCTCAATCGTCAATCGTCAATCCTCAATTCCCAATCCTCAATCTTCAATCCTCAACGCTCAATCTTCAATCCTCAATCATCAATCCTCAAGTTTCAATCCTCAATACTCAGTCTTCAATCCTCAATCCTCAATCCTCAATCCTCAATCCTCAATCCTCAATCCTCAATCCTCAATCCTCAATCCTCAACCCTCAATCCTCAGTCCTGAAACCTCAATCCCGAATCCTCAATCCGGAATCCGCAAACTTCAGTCCTCAGTCCTCAACAATCAATTGTCAATCCTCACACCTCAATAGAATATCCTCAATTCACAGTTTTCAATACTCAATCCCCATTCTTCAATCTTCAAGTCTCAATCCACAAACATCGATTCTCATCACTCAACCCACAACACTCAGTCCTCAATCTTCAATCCTCAATCCTCAATCCGCAATCTTGAATCCTCAATACTCAATCTTCAATCCTCAATCCTCAATTCTCAATCCTCAACACTCAATCCTCAATCGTCAGTCCTCAATCCCCAATCCTCAATCTTCAATCCTCTATCCTCAATCCTCAATCCTCAATCCTCAACCCTCAATCTTCTATACTCAATCCTCAATCCTCAATACTCAACCATCAGTCCTCAGTCCTGAAACCTCAATACCGAATCCTCAATCCTGAATCCTCAATCATCAGCCCTCAGTCCTCAACAATCAATTGTCAATCCTCAATCCTCAGTAGAATATCCTCAATTCACAGTTTTCAATATTCAATCCCCAGTCTTCAATCTTCAAATCTCAATCCACAAACATCAATCCTCATCACTCAACCCTCAACACTCAGTCCTCAATCTTCAATCCTCAATCCTAAATCCTCAACCTCCAATCCTCAATACTCAATCTTCATCCTCAATCCTCTATTCTCAATCCTCAATACTCATTCCTCAATCGTCAATCCTCAATACCCAATCCTCAATCCTCAATCCTCAATCCTCAATCCTCAATCCTCAATCATCAATCCCTAACCCTCAATCCTCAATCCTCAATCCTCAATCCTCAATTTTCAATCCTCAATCCTCAATCTTCAATCCTCAATCCTCAATCCTCAATCCTCAATCGTCAATCCTCAATTTTCAATCCTCAATACTCAATCTTCAATCCTCAATCCTCAATCCTCAATCCTCAACCCTCAATCCTCAGTCCTCAATCCACAACCCTCAATCCTCAGTCCTGAAACCTCAATCCCGAATCCTCAATCCTGAATCCGCAAACTTCAGTTCTCAATCCTCAACAATCAATTGTGAATCCTCAATCCTCAATAGAATATCCTCAATTCACAGTTTTCAATACTCAATCCCCATTCTTCAATCTTCAAATCTCAATGCACAAACATCAATTCTCATCACTCAACCCTCAACACTCAGTCCTCAATCTTCAATCCTCAATCCTCAATCCGCAATCTTGAATCCTCAATACTCAATCTTCAATCCTCAATCCTCAATTCTCAATCCTCAACACTCAATCCTCAATCGTCAATCCTCAATCCCCAATCCTCAATCTTCAATCCTCTATCCACAATCCTCAATCCTCAATCCTCAATCCTCAATCTTCAATCCTCAATACTCAATCTTCAACCCTCAATCTTCAATCCTCAATCCTCAATCCTCAATCCTCAATCCTCAATCATCAATCCTAATTCGTCACTCCTCAATACCCAATCCTCAATCTGCAATCCTCAATCCTCAATCCTCAATCCTCAATCCTCAATCCTCAATCCTCAATCCTCAATCTTCAATCCTCAATCCTCAATCCTCAATTCTCAATCCTCAATCCTCAATCCTCAATCCTCAATACTCAACCCTCAATCTTCAGTCCAGAAACATCAATACCGAATCCTCAATCCTGACTCCTCAATCTTCAGCCCTTAGTCCTCAACAATCAATTGTCAATCCTCAATCCTCAATAGAATATCCTCAATTCACAGTTTTCAATACTCAGCCCCATTCTTCGATCTTCAAATCTAAATCCACAAACATCAATTCTCATCACTCAACCCTCAACACTCAGTCCTCTATCTTCAATCCTCAATCCTAAATCCTCAATCTTCAATCCTCAATACTCAATCTGCAATCCTCAATACTCAATCCTCAATCCTCAATCCTAATTCGTCTCCCCTCAATACCCAATCCTCAATCTTCAATCCTCAATCCTCGATCCTGAATTCTCAATCCTTAATCCTCAATCCTCAATCCTCAATCTTCAATCCTCAATACTCAATCTTCAATACTCAATCCTCAATCCTCAATCATCTATCCTCAATCGTCAATCGTCAATCCTCAATTCCCAATCCTCAATCTTCAATCCTCAACCCTCAATCTTCAATCCTCAATCATCAATCCTCAAGTTTCAATCCTCAATACTCAGTCTTCAATCCTCAATCCTCAATCCTCAATCCTCAATCCTCAATCCTCAATCCTCAATTCCCAATCCTCAATCTTCAATCCTCAATCCACAATATTCAATCCTCAATCCTCAATCCTCAGTCCCCAATCCTCAATCTTCAATCCTCAATACTCAATTTTCAATCCTCAATCCTCAATCCTCTATCCTCAATCCTCAATCCTGAATGTTCAATCCTCAATACACAATCCTCAATCCTCAATCCTCAATACTCAATCCTCAATCCTCAACCCTCAATCCTCAGTCCTCAAACCTCAATCCCGAATCCTCAATCCTGAATCCTCAACCTTCAGCCCTCAGTCCTCAACAATCAATTGCCAGTCCTCAATCCTCAATAGAATATACCCAATTCGCAGGTTTCAATACTCAATCCCCAATGTTCAATCTTCAAATCTCAATCCACAAACATCAATTCTCATCACTCGACACTCAACACTCAGACCCCAAACCTCAATCTTCAATCCTCAATCCTCAATACTCAATCCTCAATCCTCAACCCTCAATCCTCATTACCCAAACCTCAATCCTCAATCCTCAGTCCTCACCCTCAATTCTCAATCCTCAATCCTCAATCCTCAATCATCAATCCCCAATCCTCAACCCTCAATCCCCAATCCTCAATCCTCAGTCCTCAAACATCAATCCTGAATCCTAAATCTTCAATCCTTACTCCTCAATCCGCAATCCTCAATCTTCAATACTCAATACTCAATCCTCAATCCTCATTCCTCAAACCTCAATCCTCAATCCTCAGTCCTCACCCTCAATCCTCAATCCTCAATCCTCAATCCTCAATCCTCAATCATCAATCCCTAACCCTCAATCCTCAATCCTCAATCCTCAATCCTCAATTTTCAATCCTCAATCCTCAATCTTCAATCCTCAATCCTCAATCCTCAATCCTCAATCGTCAATCCTTAATTTTCAATCCTCAATACTCAATCTTCAATCCTCAATCCTCAATCCTCAATCCTCAACCCTCAATCCTCAGTCCTCAATCCACAACCCTCAATCCTCAGTCCTGAAACCTCAATCCCGAATCCTCAATCCTGAATCCGCAAACTTCAGTTCTCAATCCTCAACAATCAATTGTGAATCCTCAATCCTCAATAGAATATCCTCAATTCACAGTTTTCAATACTCAATCCCCATTCTTCAATCTTCAAATCTCAATGCACAAACATTAATTCTCATCACTCAACCCTCAACACTCAGTCCTCAATCTTCAATCCTCAATCCTCAATCCGTAATCTTGAATCCTCAATACTCAATCTTCAATCCTCAATCCTCAATTCTCAATCTTCAATCCTCAATACTCAATCTTCAACCCTCAATCTTCAATCCTCAATCCTCAATCCTCAATCCTCAATCCTCAATCATCAATCCTAATTCGTCACTCCTCAATACCCAATCCTCAATCTGCAATCCTCAATCCTCAATCCTCAATCCTCAATCCTCAATCCTCAATCCTCAATCCTCAATCTTCAATCCTCAATCCTCAATCCACAATTCTCAATCCTCAATCCTCAATCCTCAATCCTCAATACTCAACCCTCAATCTTCAGTCCAGAAACATCAATACCGAATCCTCAATCCTGACTCCTCAATCTTCAGCCCTTAGTCCTCAACAATCAATTGTCAATCCTCAATCCTCAATAGAATATCCTCAATTCACAGTTTTCAATACTCAGCCCCATTCTTCGATCTTCAAATCTAAATCCACAAACATCAATTCTCATCACTCAACCCTCAACACTCAGTCCTCTATCTTCAATCCTCAATCCTAAATCCTCAATCTTCAATCCTCAATACTCAATCTGCAATCCTCAATACTCAATCCTCAATCCTCAATCCTAATTCGTCTCCCCTCAATACCCAATCCTCAATCTTCAATCCTCAATCCTCGATCCTGAATTCTCAATCCTTAATCCTCAATCCTCAATCCTCAATCTTCAATCCTCAATACTCAATCTTCAATACTCAATCCTCAATCCTCAATCATCTATCCTCAATCGTCAATCGTCAATCCTCAATTCCCAATCCTCAATCTTCAATCCTCAACCCTCAATCTTCAATCCTCAATCATCAATCCTCAAGTTTCAATCCTCAATACTCAGTCTTCAATCCTCAATCCTCAATCCTCAATCCTCAATCCTCAATCCTCAATCCTCAATTCCCAATCCTCAATCTTCAATCCTCAATCCACAATATTCAATCCTCAATCCTCAATCCTCAGTCCCCAATCCTCAATCTTCAATCCTCAATACTCAATTTTCAATCCTCAATCCTCAATCCTCTATCCTCAATCCTCAATCCTGAATGTTCAATCCTCAATACACAATCCTCAATCTTCAATCCTCAATACTCAATCCTCAATCCTCAACCCTCAATCCTCAGTCCTCAAACCTCAATCCCGAATCCTCAATCCTGAATCCTCAATCTTCAGCCCTCAGTCCTCAACAATCAATTGTCAGTCCTCAATCCTGAATAGAATATACCCAATTCGCAGTTTTCAATACTCAATCCCCAATGTTCAATCTTCAAATCTCAATCCACAAGCATCAATTCTCATCACGCAACGCTCAACACTCAGTCCCGAATCCTCAATCTTCAATCCTCAATCCTCAATCCTCAATCCTCAATCCTCAATCCTCAATCCTCATTCCTCAAACCTCAATCCTCAATCCTCAGTCCTCACCCTCAATTCTCAATCCTCAATCCTCAATCCTCAATCATCAATCCCAAATCCTCAATCCTCAATCCTCAATCCTCAATCCTCAATTTTCAATCCTCAATCCTCAATTTTCAATCCTCAATCCTCAATCCTCAATCCTCAATCATCAATCCTCAATTTTCAATCCTCAATACTCAATCTTCAATCCTCAATCCTCAATCCTCAATCCTCAATCCTCAGTCCTCAATCCACAACCCTCAATCCTCAGTCCTGAAACCTCAATCCCGAATCCTCAATCCTGAATCCGCTAACTTCAGTCCTCAATCCTCAACAATCAATTGTGAATCCTCAATCCTCAATAGAATATCCTCAATTCACAGTTTTCAATACTCAATCCCCATTCTTCAATCTTCAAATCTCAATCCACAAACATTAATTCTCATCACTCAACCCTCAACACTCAGTCCTCAATCTTCAATCCTCAATCCTCAATCCGCAATCTTGAATCCTCAATACTCAATCTTCAATCCTCAATCCTCAAATCTCAATCCTCAACACTCAATCCTCAATCGTCAATCCTCAATCCCCAATCCTCAATCTTCAATCCTCTATCCACAATCCTCAATCCTCAATCCTCAATCCTCAATCTTCAATACTCAATACTCAATCTTCAATCCTCAATCCTCAATCCTCAGTCCTCAATCCTCAATCCTCAATCCTCAATCCTCAGTCTTCAATCCTCAATACACAATCTGCAATCCTCAATCCTCTATCATCAATCCTAATTCGTCACTCCTCAATACCCAATCCTCAATCTGCAATCCTCAATTCTCAATCCTCAATCCTCAATCCTCAATCCTCAATCCTGAATCCTCAATCTTCAATCCTCAATCCTCAATCCTCAATTCTCAATCCTCAATCCTCAATCCTCAAACCTCAATACTCAACCCTCAATCCTCAGTCCAGAAACATCAATACCGAATCCTCAATCCTGAATCCTCAATCTTCAGCCCTTAGTCCTCAACAATCAATTGTCAATCCTCAATCCTCAATAGAATATCCTCAATTCACAGTTTTCAATACTCAATCCCCATTCTTCAATCTTCAAATCTAAATCCACAAACATCAATTCTCATCACTCAACCCTCAACACTCAGTCCTCTATCTACAATCCTCAATCCTAAATACTCAATCTTCAATCCTCAATACTCAATCTGCAATCCTCAATCCTCAATCCTCAATCCTCAATCCTAATTCGTCACTCCTCAATACCCAATCCTCAATCTTCAATCCTCAATCCTCGATCCTCAATTCTCAATCCTTAATCCTCAATCCTCAATCCTCAATCTTCGATCCTCAATACTCAATCTTCAATACTCAATCCTCAATCCTCAATCCTCTATCCTCAATCCTCAATCGTCAATCCTCAATTCCCAATCCTCAATCTTCAATCCTCAACCCTCAATCTTCAATCCTCAATCATCAATCCTCAAGTTTCAATCCTCAATACTCAGTCTTCAATCCTCAATCCTCAATCCTCAATCCTCAATCCTCAAACCTCAATACTCAACCCTCAATCCTCAGTCCAGAAACATCAATACCGAATCCTCAATCCAGAATCCTCAATCTTCAGCCCTTAGTCCTCAACAATCAATTGTCAATCCTCAATCCTCAATAGAATATCCTCAATTCACAGTTTTCAATACTCAATCCCCATTCTTCAATCTTCAAGTCTCAATCCACAAACATCAATTCTCATCACTGAACCCACAACACTCAGTCCTCAATCTTCAATCCTCAATCCTCAATCCGCAATCTTGAATCCTCAATACTCAATCTTCAATCCTCAATCCTCAATTCTCAATCCTCAACACTCAATCCTCAATCGTCAGTCCTCAATCCCCAATCCTCAATCTTCAATCCTCTATCCTCAATCCTCAATCCTCAATCCTCAACCCTCAATCTTCTATACTCAATCCTCAATCCTCAATACTCAACCATCAGTCCTCAGTCCTGAAACCTCAATACCGAATCCTCAATCCTGAATCCTCAATCATCAGCCCTCAGTCCTCAACAATCAATTGTCAATCCTCAATCCTCAGTAGAATATCCTCAATTCACAGTTTTCAATATTCAATCCCCAGTCTTCAATCTTCAAATCTCAATCCACAAACATCAATCCTCATCACTCAACCCTCAACACTCAGTCCTCAATCTTCAATCCTCAATCCTAAATCCTCAACCTCCAATCCTCAATACTCAATCTTCATCCTCAATCCTCTATTCTCAATCCTCAATACTCATTCCTCAATCGTCAATCCTCAATACCCAATCCTCAATCTTCAATCCTCAATCCACAATATTCAATCCTCAATCCTCAATCCTCAATCCCCAATCCTCAAACTTCAATCCTCAATACTCAATCTTCAATCCTCAATCCTCAATCCTCAATCCTCAATCCTCAATCCTCAATCCTCAATCTTCAATCCTCAATACTCAATCTTCAACCCTCAATCTTCAATCCTCAATCCTCAATCCTCATTCTTCAATCCCCAACACCCAATCCTCAAACTTCAATCCTCAATCCTCAATCCTCAATTCTCAATCCTCAATCCTCAGACCTCAAACATCAATACTCAACCCTCAGTCCTCGTCCGCAATCCAAAACCCTCAATCTTCAATCCTCAATCTTCAATCATCAATAATCAATCTTCAATCCTCAAACCTCAATCCTCTATCCTCAATCCTCAATCCTGAATGTTCAATCCTCAATACAGAATCCTCAATCTTCGATCCTCAATACTCAATCCTCAATCCTCAACCCCCCATCCTCAGTCCTCAAACCTCAATCCTGAATCCTCAATCCTGAATCCTCAACCTTCAGCCCTCAGTCCTCAACAATCAATTGCCAGTCCTCAATCCTCAATAGAATATACCCAATTCGCAGGTTTCAATACTCAATCCCCAATGTTCAATCTTCAAATCTCAATCCACAAACATCAATTCTCATCACTCGACACTCAACACTCAGACCCCAAACCTCAATCTTCAATCCTCAATCCTCAATACTCAATCCTCAATCCTCAACCCTCAATCCTCATTACCCAAACCTCAATCCTCAATCCTCAGTCCTCATCCTCAATTCTCAATCCTCAATCCTCAATCCTCAATCATCAATCCCCAATCCTCAACCCTCAATCCCCAATCCTCAATCCTCAGTCCTCAAACATCAATCCTGAATCCTAAATCTTCAATCAATACTCCTCAATCCGCAATCCTCAATCTTCAATACTCAATACTCAATCCTCAATCCTCATTCCTCAAACCTCAATCCTCAATCCTCAGTCCTCACCCTCAATCCTCAATCCTCAATCCTCAATCCTCAATCCTCAATCATCAATCCCTAACCCTCAATCCTCAATCCTCAATCCTCAATCCTCAATTTTCAATCCTGAATCCTCAATCTTCAATCCTCAATCCTCAATCCTCAATCCTCAATCGTCAATCCTCAATTTTCAATCCTCAATACTCAATCTTCAATCCTCAATCCTCAATCCTCAATCCTCAACCCTCAATCCTCAGTCCTCAATCCACAACCCTCAATCCTCAGTCCTGAAACCTCAATCCCGAATCCTCAATCCTGAATCCGCAAACTTCAGTTCTCAATCCTCAACAATCAATTGTGAATCCTCAATCCTCAATAGAATATCCTCAATTCACAGTTTTCAATACTCAATCCCCATTCTTCAATCTTCAAATCTCAATGCACAAACATTAATTCTCATCACTCAACCCTCAACACTCAGTCCTCAATCTTCAATCCTCAATCCTCAATCCGCAATCTTGAATCCTCAATACTCAATCTTCAATCCTCAATCCTCAATTCTCAATCCTCAACACTCAATCCTCATTCGTCAATCCTCAATCCCCAATCCTCAATCTTCAATCCTCTATCCACAATCCTCAATCCTCAATCCTCAATCCTCAATCTTCAATCCTCAATACTCAATCTTCAACCCTCAATCTTCAATCCTCAATCCTCAATCCTCAATCCTCAATCCTCAATCATCAATCCTAATTCGTCACTCCTCAATACCCAATCCTCAATCTGCAATCCTCAATCCTCAATCCTCAATCCTCAATCCTCAATCCTCAATCCTCAATCCTCAATCTTCAATCCTCAATCCTCAATCCTCAATTCTCAATCCTCAATCCTCAATCCTCAATCCTCAATACTCAACCCTCAATCTTCAGTCCAGAAACATCAATACCGAATCCTCAATCCTGACTCATCAATCTTCAGCCCTTAGTCCTCAACAATCAATTGTCAATCCTCAATCCTCAATAGAAGATCCTCAATTCACAGTTTTCAATACTCAATCCCCATTCTTCGATCTTCAAATCTAAATCCACAAACATCAATTCTCATCACTCAACCCTCAACACTCAGTCCTCTATCTTCAATCCTCAATCCTAAATCCTCAATCTTCAATCCTCAATACTCAATCTGCAATCCTCAATACTCAATCCTCAATCCTCAATCCTAATTCGTCTCCCCTCAATACCCAATCCTCAATCTTCAATCCTCAATCCTCGATCCTCAATTCTCAATCCTTAATCCTCAATCCTCAATCCTCAATCTTCAATCCTCAATACTCAATCTTCAATACTCAATCCTCAATCCTCAATCCTCTATCCTCAATCCTCAATCGTCAATCCTCAATTCCCAATCCTCAATCTTCAATCCTCAACCCTCAATCTTCAATCCTCAATCATCAATCCTCAAGTTTCAATCCTCAATACTCAGTCTTCAATCCTCAATCCTCAATCCTCAATCCTCAAACCTCAATCCTCAATCCTCAATCCTCAATCCTCAACCCTCAATCCTCAGTCCTGAAACCTCAATCCCGAATCCTCAATCCTGAATCCGCAAACTTCAGTCCTCAGTCCTCAACAATCAATTGTCAATCCTCAAACCTCAATAGAATATCCTCAATTCACAGTTTTCAATACTCAATCCCCATTCTTCAATCTTCAAATCTCAATCCACAAACATCAATTCTCATCACTCAACCCTCAACACTCAGGGCTCAATCTTCAATCCTCAATCCTAAATCCTCAATTTTCAATCCTCAATACTCAATCTTCAATCCTCAATCCTCAATTCTCAATCCTCAATCCTCAATCCTCAATCCTCAGTCCTCAATCCTCAATTCTCAATCCTCAATCCTCAATCGTCAGACCTCAAACATCAATACTCAACCCTCAGCCCTCGTCCGCAATCCACAACCCTCAATCCACAATCCTCAATCTTCAGTCATCAATATTCAATCTTCAATCCTCAATCCTCAATCCTCTATCCTCAATCCTCAATCCTGAATGTTCAATCCTCAATACCCAATCCTCAACCTTCAATCGTCAATCCTCAATCCTCAATCCTCAAACCTCAATCCTCAGTCCTGAAAGCTCAATACCGAATCCTCAATCCTGAATCCTCAATCTTCAGCCCTCAGTCCTCAACAATCAATTGTCAATCCTCAATCCTCAATAGAATATCCTCAATTCACAGTTTTCAATACTCAATCCCCATTCTTCAATCTTCAAATCTCAATCCACAAACATCAATTCTCATCACTCAACCCTCAACACTCAGTCCTCAATCTTCAAGCCTCAATCCTAAATCCTCAATTTTCAATCCTCAATACTCAATCTTCAATCCTCAATCCTCAATTCTCAATTCTTAATCCTCAATCCTGAATGTTCAATCCTCAATACCCAATCCTCAACCTTCAATCGTCAATCCTCAATCCTCAATCCTCAAACCTCAATCCTCAATCCTGAAAGCTCAATACCGAATCCTCAATCCTGAATCCTCAATCTTCAGCCCTCAGTCCTCAACAATCAATTGTCAATCCTCAATCCTCAATAGAATATCCTCAATTCACAGTTTTCAATACTCAATCCCCATTCTTCAATCTTCAAATCTCAATCCACAAACATCAATTCTCATCACTCAACCCTGAACACTCAGTCCTCAATCTTCAATCCTCAATCCTAAATCCTCAATTTTCAATCCTCAATACTCAATCTTCAATCCTCAATCCTCAATTCTCTATCCTCAATCCTCAATCCTCAATCCTCAATCCTCAATCCTCAATCTACAATCCTCAATACTCAATCTTCAACTCTCAATCTTCAATCCTCAATCCTCTATCCTCATTCTTCAATCCTCAACACCGAATCCTCAATCTTCAATCCTCAATCCTCAATCCTCAATTCCCAATCCTCAATCCTCAATCCTCAGACCTCAAACATCAATACTGAACCCTCAGTCCTCGTCCGCAATCCACAACACTCAATCCTCAATCCTCAATCCTCAATCTTCAATCATCAATATTCAATCTTCAATCCTCAATCCTCAATCCTCTATCCTCAATCCTCAATCCTCAATGTTCAATACTCAATACCCGATCCTCAATATTCAATCCTCAATCCTCAACCGTCAACCCTCAATTCCCAATCCTCAATCTTCAATCCTCAATCCTCAACCCTGAATCCTCAAGCCTCAATACCAAATCCTCAATCTTCAATCCTCAACACTCAATCCTCAATACGCAATCCTCAATCCTCAATTCTCAAACCTCAATCCTCAGTCCTCAGTCCTCAAACCTCAATCCTCAAACCTCAACCCTCATCCTCAATCCTCAATCCTCGAACCTCAATCTTCAATCCTCAATCCTCAATCCTCAATTCCCAATCCTCAAACCTCAATCCTCAGACCTCAAGCATCAATACCCAACCCTCTGCCCCCGTCCTCAATCCTCAACCTTCTATCCTCAATACTCAATCTTCAATCCTCAACCCTCAATTCTCAATCCTCAATACTCAATCCTCAATCGTCAATCCTCAATTCCCAATCCTCAATCTTGAATCCACAATCCACAATATTCAATCCTCAATCCTCAATCCTCAGTCCCCAATCCTCAATCTTCAATCCTCAATACTCAATTTTCAATCCTCAATCCTCAATCCTCTATCCTCAATCCTCAATCCTGAATGTTCAATCCTCAATACACAATCCTCAATCTTCAATCCTCAATACTCAATCCTCAATCCTCAACCCTCAATCCTCAGTCCTCAAACCTCAATCCCGAATCCTCAATCCTGAATCCTCAATCTTCAGCCCTCAGTCCTCAACAATCAATTGTCAGTCCTCAATCCTGAATAGAATATACCCAATTCGCAGTTTTCAATACTCAATCCCCAATGTTCAATCTTCAAATCTCAATCCACAAGCATCAATTCTCATCACGCAACGCTCAACACTCAGTCCCCAATCCTCATTTTTCAATCCTCAATCCTCAATCCTCAATCCTCAATCCTCAATCCTCAATCCTCATTCCTCAAACCTCAATCCTCAATCATCAGTCCTCACCCTCAATTCTCAATCCTCAATCCTCAATCCTCAATCATCAATCCCAAATCCTCAATCCTCAATCCTCAATCCTCAATCCTCAATTTTCAATCCTCAATCCTCAATTTTCAAGCCTCAATCCTCAATCCTCAATCCTCAATCATCAATCCTCAATTTTCAATCCTCAATACTCAATCTTCAATCCACAATCCTCAATCCTCAATCCTCAATCCTCAGTCCTCAATCCACAACCCTCAATCCTCAGTCCTGAAACCTCAATCCCGAATCCTCAATCCTGAATCCGCAAACTTCAGTCCTCAATCCTCAACAATCAATTGTGAATCCTCAATCCTCAATAGAATATCCTCAATTCACAGTTTTCAATACTCAATCCCCATTCTTCAATCTTCAAATCTCAATCCACAAACATTAATTCTCATCACTCAACCCTCAACACTCAGTCCTCAATCTTCAATCCTCAATCCTCAATCCGCAATCTTGAATCCTCAATACTCAATCTTCAATCCTCAATCCTCAAATCTCAATCCTCAACACTCAATCCTCAATCGTCAATCCTCAATCCCCAATCCTCAATCTTCAATCCTCTATCCACAATCCTCAATCCTCAATCCTCAATACTCAATCTTCAATACTCAATACTCAATCTTCAATACTCAATCCTCAATCCTCAGTCCTCAATCCTCAATCCTCAATCCTCAATCCCCAATCTTCAATCCTCAATACTCAATCTGCAATCCTCAATCCTCAATCATCAATCCTAATTCGTCACTCCTCAATACCCAATCCTCAATCTGCAATCCTCAATTCTCAATCCTCAATCCTCAATCCTCAATCCTCAATCCTGAATCCTCAATCTTCAATCCTCAATCCTCAATCCTCAATTCTCAATCCTCAATCCTCAATCCTCAATCCTCAATCCTCAAACCTCAATCCTCAGTCCTGAAAGCTCAATACCGAATCCTCAATCCTGAATCCTCAATCTTCAGCCCTCAGTCCTCAACAATCAATTGTCAATCCTCAATCCTCAATAGAATATCCTCAATTCACAGTTTTCAATACTCAATCCCCATTCTTCAATCTTCAAATCTCAATCCACAAACATCAATTCTCATCACTCAACCCTCAACACTCAGTCCTCAATCTTCAATCCTCAATCCTAAATCCTCAATTTTCAATCCTCAATACTCAATCTTCAATCCTCAATCCTCAATTCTCAATTCTTAATCCTCAATCCTGAATGTTCAATCCTCAATACCCAATCCTCAACCTTCAATCGTCAATCCTCAATCCTCAATCCTCAAACCTCAATCCTCAGTCCTGAAAGCTCAATACCGAATCCTCAATCCTGAATCCTCAATCTTCAGCCCTCAGTCCTCAACAATCAATTGTCAATCCTCAATCCTCAATAGAATATCCTCAATTCACAGTTTTCAATACTCAATCCCCATTCTTCAATCTTCAAATCTCAATCCACAAACATCAATTCTCATCACTCAACCCTGAACACTCAGTCCTCAATCTTCAATCCTCAATCCTAAATCCTCAATTTTCAATCCTCAATACTCAATCTTCAATCCTCAATCCTCAATTCTCTATCCTCAATCCTCAATCCTCAATCCTCAATCCTCAATCCTCAATCTACAATCCTCAATACTCAATCTTCAACTCTCAATCTTCAATCCTCAATCCTCTATCCTCATTCTTCAATCCTCAACACCGAATCCTCAATCTTCAATCCTCAATCCTCAATCCTCAATTCCCAATCCTCAATCCTCAATCCTCAGACCTCAAACATCAATACTGAACCCTCAGTCCTCGTCCGCAATCCACAACACTCAATCCTCAATCCTCAATCCTCAATCTTCAATCATCAATATTCAATCTTCAATCCTCAATCCTCAATCCTCTATCCTCAATCCTCAATCCTCAATGTTCAATACTCAATACCCGATCCTCAATATTCAATCCTCAATCCTCAACCGTCAACCCTCAATTCCCAATCCTCAATCTTCAATCCTCAATCCTCAACCCTGAATCCTCAAGCCTCAATACCAAATCCTCAATCTTCAATCCTCAACACTCAATCCTCAATACGCAATCCTCAATCCTCAATTCTCAAACCTCAATCCTCAGTCCTCAGTCCTCAAACCTCAATCCTCAAACCTCAACCCTCATCCTCAATCCTCAATCCTCGAACCTCAATCTTCAATCCTCAATCCTCAATCCTCAATTCCCAATCCTCAAACCTCAATCCTCAGACCTCAAGCATCAATACCCAACCCTCTGCCCCCGTCCTCAATCCTCAACCTTCTATCCTCAATACTCAATCTTCAATCCTCAACCCTCAATTCTCAATCCTCAATACTCAATCCTCAATCGTCAATCCTCAATTCCCAATCCTCAATCTTGAATCCACAATCCACAATATTCAATCCTCAATCCTCAATCCTCAGTCCCCAATCCTCAATCTTCAATCCTCAATACTCAATTTTCAATCCTCAATCCTCAATCCTCTATCCTCAATCCTCAATCCTGAATGTTCAATCCTCAATACACAATCCTCAATCTTCAATCCTCAATACTCAATCCTCAATCCTCAACCCTCAATCCTCAGTCCTCAAACCTCAATCCCGAATCCTCAATCCTGAATCCTCAATCTTCAGCCCTCAGTCCTCAACAATCAATTGTCAGTCCTCAATCCTGAATAGAATATACCCAATTCGCAGTTTTCAATACTCAATCCCCAATGTTCAATCTTCAAATCTCAATCCACAAGCATCAATTCTCATCACGCAACGCTCAACACTCAGTCCCCAATCCTCATTTTTCAATCCTCAATCCTCAATCCTCAATCCTCAATCCTCAATCCTCAATCCTCATTCCTCAAACCTCAATCCTCAATCATCAGTCCTCACCCTCAATTCTCAATCCTCAATCCTCAATCCTCAATCATCAATCCCAAATCCTCAATCCTCAATCCTCAATCCTCAATCCTCAATTTTCAATCCTCAATCCTCAATTTTCAAGCCTCAATCCTCAATCCTCAATCCTCAATCATCAATCCTCAATTTTCAATCCTCAATACTCAATCTTCAATCCTCAATCCTCAATCCTCAATCCTCAATCCTCAGTCCTCAATCCACAACCCTCAATCCTCAGTCCTGAAACCTCAATCCCGAATCCTCAATCCTGAATCCGCAAACTTCAGTCCTCAATCCTCAACAATCAATTGTGAATCCTCAATCCTCAATAGAATATCCTCAATTCACAGTTTTCAATACTCAATCCCCATTCTTCAATCTTCAAATCTCAATCCACAAACATTAATTCTCATCACTCAACCCTCAACACTCAGTCCTCAATCTTCAATCCTCAATCCTCAATCCGCAATCTTGAATCCTCAATACTCAATCTTCAATCCTCAATCCTCAAATCTCAATCCTCAACACTCAATCCTCAATCGTCAATCCTCAATCCCCAATCCTCAATCTTCAATCCTCTATCCACAATCCTCAATCCTCAATCCTCAATCCTCAATCTTCAATACTCAATACTCAATCTTCAATACTCAATCCTCAATCCTCAGTCCTCAATCCTCAATCCTCAATCCTCAATCCCCAATCTTCAATCCTCAATACTCAATCTGCAATCCTCAATCCTCAATCATCAATCCTAATTCGTCACTCCTCAATACCCAATCCTCAATCTGCAATCCTCAATTCTCAATCCTCAATCCTCAATCCTCAATCCTCAATCCTGAATCCTCAATCTTCAATCCTCAATCCTCAATCCTCAATTCTCAATCCTCAATCCTCAATCCTCAATCCTCAATACTCAACCCTCAATCCTCAGTCCAGAAACATCAATACCGAATCCTCAATCCTGAATCCTCAATCTTCAGCCCTTAGTCCTCAACAATCAATTGTCAATCCTCAATCCTCAATAGAATATCCTCAATTCACAGTTTTCAATACTCAATCCCCATTCTTCAATCTTCAAATCTAAATCCACAAACATCAATTCTCATCACTCAACCCTCAACACTCAGTCCTCTATCTACAATCCTCAATCCTAAATCCTCAATCTTCAATCCTCAATACTCAATCTGCAATCCTCAATCCTCAATCCTCAATCCTCAATCCTAATTCGTCACTCCTCAATACCCAATCCTCAATCTTCAATCCTCAATCCTCGATCCTCAATTCTCAAATCTTAATCCTCAATCCTCAATCCTCAATCTTCGATCCTCAATACTCAATCTTCAATACTCAATCCTCAATCCTCAATCCTCTATCCTCAATCCTCTATCCTCAATCCTCAATCGTCAATCCTCAATTCCCAATCCTCAATCTTCAATCCTCAACCCTCAATCTTCAATCCTCAATCATCAATCCTCAAGTTTCAATCCTCAATACTCAGTCTTCAATCCTCAATCCTCAATCCTCAATCCTCAATCCTCAATCCTCAATCCTCAATCCTCAATCCTCAATCCTCAATCCTCAATCCTCAACCCTCAATCCTCAGTCCTGAAACCTCAATCCCGAATCCTCAATCCTGAATCCGCAAACTTCAGTCCTCAGTCCTCAACGATCAATTGTGAATCCTCAAACCTCAATAGAATATCCTAAATTCACAGTTTTCAATACTCAATCCCCATTCTTCAATCTTCAAGTCTCAATCCACAAACATCAATTCTCATCACTCAACCCACAACACTCAGTCCTCAATCTTCAATCCTCAATCCTCAATCCGCAATCTTGAATCCTCAATACTCAATCTTCAATCCTCAATCCTCAATTCTCAATCCTCAACACTCAATCCTCAATCGTCAATCCTCAATCCCCAATCCTCAATCTTCAATCCTCTATCCTCAATCCTCAATCCTCAATCCTCAACCCTCAATCTTCTATACTCAATCCTCAATCCTCAATCCTCAACCATCAATCCTCAGTCCTGAAACCTCAATACCGAATCCTCAATACTGAATCCTCAATCTTCAGCCCTCAGTCCTCAACAATCAATCGTCAATCCTCAATCCTCAATCGAATATCCTCAATCCTCAATCCTCAGACCTCAAACATCAATACTCAACCCTCAGTCCTCGTCCGCAATCCACAACCCTCAATCCTCAATCCTCAATCTTCAATCATCAATATTCAATCTTCAATACTCAATCCTCAATCCTCTATCCTCAATCCTCAATCCTGAATGTTCAATCCTCAATAACCAATCCTCAATCTTCAATCCTCAATACTCAATACTCAATCCTCAATCCTCAATCCTCAGTCCTCAATCCTCAATTCTCAATCCTCAATCCTCAATCCTCAGACCTCAAACATCAATACTCAACCCTCAGCCCTCGTCCGCAATCCACAACCCTCAATCCTCAATCCTCAATCTTCAATCATCAATATTCAATCTTCAATCCTCAACCCTCAATCCTCTATCCTCAATCCTCAATCCTGGATGTTCAATCCTCAATACCCAATCCTCAACCTTCAATCCTCAATCCTCAATCCTCAATCCTCAAACCTCAATCCTCAGTCCTGAAACCTCAATACCGAATCCTCAATCCTGAATCCTCAATCTTCAGCCCTCAGTCCTCAACAATCAATTGTCAATCCTCAAACCTCAATAGAATATCCTCAATTCACAGTTTTCAATACTCAATCCCCATTCTTCAATCTTCAAATCTCAATCCACAAACATCAATTCTCATCACTCAACCCTCAACACTCAGTCCTCAATCTTCAATCCTCAATCCTAAATCCTCAATTTTCAATCCTCAATACTCAATCTTCAATCCTCAATCCTCAATTCTCAATCCTCAATCCTCAATCCTCAATCCTCAATCCTCAATCTACAATCCTCAATACTCAATCTTCAACTCTCAATCTTCAATCCTCAATCCTCTATCCTCATTCTTCAATCCTCAACACCGAATCCTCAATCTTCAATCCTCAATCCTCAATCCTCAATTCCCAATCCTCAATCCTCAATCCTCAGACCTCAAACATCAATTCTCAACCCTCAGTCCTCGCCCGCAATCCACAACACTCAATCCTCAATCCTCAATCCTCAATCTTCAACCATCAATATTCAATCTTCAATCCTCAATCCTCTATCCTCTATCCTCAATCCTCAATCCTGAATGTTCAATACTCAATACCCGATCCTCAATATTCAATCCTCAATCCTCAACCGTCAACCCTCAATTCCCAATCCTCAATCTTCAATCCTCGATCCTCAATCCTGAATCCTCAAGCCTCAATACCAAATCCTCAATCTTCAATCCTCAACACTCAATCCTCAATACGCAATCCTCAATCCTCAATTCTCAAACCTCAATCCTCAGTCCTCAGTCCTCAAACCTCAATCCTCAAACCTCAACCCTCATCCTCAATCCTCAATCCTCGAACCTCAATCTTCAATCCTCAATCCTCAATCCTCAATTCCCAATCCTCAAACCTCAATCCTCAGACCTCAAGCATCAATACCCAACCCTCTGTCCTCGTCCTCAATCCTCAATCTTCAATCCTCAATCCTCAATTCTCAATCCTCAATACTCAATCCTCAATCGTCAATCCTCAATTCCCAATCCTCAATCCTCAATCCTCAGTCCCCAATCCTCAATCTTCAATCCTCAATACTCAATTTTCAATCCTCAATCCTCAATCCTCTATCCTCAATCCTCAATCCTGAATGTTCAATCCTCAATACACAATCCTGAATCTTCAATCCTCAATACTCAATCCTCAGTCCTCAACCCTCAATCCTCAGTCCTCAAACCTCAATCCCGAATCCTCAATCCTGAATCCTCAATCTTCAGCCCTCAGTCCTCAACAATCAATTGTCAGTCCTCAATCCTGAATAGAATATACCCAATTCGCAGTTTTCAATACTCAATCCCCAATGTTCAATCTTCAAATCTCAATCCACAAACATCAATTCTCATCACGCAACGCTCAACACTCAGTCCCCAATCCTCAATCTTCAATCCTCAATCCTCAATCCACAATCCTCAATCCTCAATCCTCAATCCTCATTCCTCAAACCTCAATCCTCAATCCTCAGTCCTCACCCTCAATTCTCAATCCTCAATCCTCAATCATCAATCCCTAATCCTCAATCCTCAATCCTCAATCCTCAATCCTCAATTTTCAATCCTCAATCCTCAATCTTCAATCCTCAATCCTCAATCCTCAATCCTCAATCCTCAATCCTCAATTTTCAATCCTCAATACTCAATCTTCAATCCTCAATCCTCAATCCTCAATCCTCAATCCTCAGTCCTCAATCCACAACACTCAATCCTCAGTCCTGAAACCTCAATCCCGAATCCTCAATCCTGAATCCGCAAACTTCAGTCCTCAATCCTCAACAATCAATTGTGAATCCTCAATCCTCAATAGAATATCCTCAATTCACAGTTTTCAATACTCAATCCCCATTCATCAATCTTCAAATCTCAATCCACAAACATTAATTCTCATCACTCAACCCTCAACACTCAGTCCTCAATCTTCAATCCTCAATCCTCAATCCGCAATCTTGAATCCTCAATACTCAATCTTCAATCCTCAATCCTCAATTCTCAATCCTCAACACTCAATCCTCAATCGTCAATCCTCAATCCCCAATCCTCAATCTTCAATCCTCTATCCACAATCCTCAATCCTCAATCCTCAATCCTCAATCTTCAATCCTCAATACTCAATCTTCAACCCTCAATCTTCAATCCTCAATCCTCAATCCTCAATCCTCAATCCTCAATCATCAATCCTAACTCGTCACTCCTCAATACCCAATTCTCAATCCTCAATCCTCAATCCTCAATCCTCAATCCTGAATCCTCAATCTTCAATCCTCAATCCTCAATCCTCAATTCTCAATCCTCAATCCTCAATCCTCAATCCTCAATCCTCAAACCTCAATCCTCAGTCCTGAAAGCTCAATACCGAATCCTCAATCCTGAATCCTCAATCTTCAGCCCTCAGTCCTCAACAATCAATTGTCAATCCTCAATCCTCAATAGAATATCCTCAATTCACAGTTTTCAATACTCAATCCCCATTCTTCAATCTTCAAATCTCAATCCACAAACATCAATTCTCATCACTCAACCCTCAACACTCAGTCCTCAATCTTCAATCCTCAATCCTAAATCCTCAATTTTCAATCCTCAATACTCAATCTTCAATCCTCAATCCTCAATTCTCAATTCTTAATCCTCAATCCTGAATGTTCAATCCTCAATACCCAATCCTCAACCTTCAATCGTCAATCCTCAATCCTCAATCCTCAAACCTCAATCCTCAGTCCTGAAAGCTCAATACCGAATCCTCAATCCTGAATCCTCAATCTTCAGCCCTCAGTCCTCAACAATCAATTGTCAATCCTCAATCCTCAATAGAATATCCTCAATTCACAGTTTTCAATACTCAATCCCCATTCTTCAATCTTCAAATCTCAATCCACAAACATCAATTCTCATCACTCAACCCTGAACACTCAGTCCTCAATCTTCAATCCTCAATCCTAAATCCTCAATTTTCAATCCTCAATACTCAATCTTCAATCCTCAATCCTCAATTCTCTATCCTCAATCCTCAATCCTCAATCCTCAATCCTCAATCCTCAATCTACAATCCTCAATACTCAATCTTCAACTCTCAATCTTCAATCCTCAATCCTCTATCCTCATTCTTCAATCCTCAACACCGAATCCTCAATCTTCAATCCTCAATCCTCAATCCTCAATTCCCAATCCTCAATCCTCAATCCTCAGACCTCAAACATCAATACTGAACCCTCAGTCCTCGTCCGCAATCCACAACACTCAATCCTCAATCCTCAATCCTCAATCTTCAATCATCAATATTCAATCTTCAATCCTCAATCCTCAATCCTCTATCCTCAATCCTCAATCCTCAATGTTCAATACTCAATACCCGATCCTCAATATTCAATCCTCAATCCTCAACCGTCAACCCTCAATTCCCAATCCTCAATCTTCAATCCTCAATCCTCAACCCTGAATCCTCAAGCCTCAATACCAAATCCTCAATCTTCAATCCTCAACACTCAATCCTCAATACGCAATCCTCAATCCTCAATTCTCAAACCTCAATCCTCAGTCCTCAGTCCTCAAACCTCAATCCTCAAACCTCAACCCTCATCCTCAATCCTCAATCCTCGAACCTCAATCTTCAATCCTCAATCCTCAATCCTCAATTCCCAATCCTCAAACCTCAATCCTCAGACCTCAAGCATCAATACCCAACCCTCTGCCCCCGTCCTCAATCCTCAACCTTCTATCCTCAATACTCAATCTTCAATCCTCAACCCTCAATTCTCAATCCTCAATACTCAATCCTCAATCGTCAATCCTCAATTCCCAATCCTCAATCTTGAATCCACAATCCACAATATTCAATCCTCAATCCTCAATCCTCAGTCCCCAATCCTCAATCTTCAATCCTCAATACTCAATTTTCAATCCTCAATCCTCAATCCTCTATCCTCAATCCTCAATCCTGAATGTTCAATCCTCAATACACAATCCTCAATCTTCAATCCTCAATACTCAATCCTCAATCCTCAACCCTCAATCCTCAGTCCTCAAACCTCAATCCCGAATCCTCAATCCTGAATCCTCAATCTTCAGCCCTCAGTCCTCAACAATCAATTGTCAGTCCTCAATCCTGAATAGAATATACCCAATTCGCAGTTTTCAATACTCAATCCCCAATGTTCAATCTTCAAATCTCAATCCACAAGCATCAATTCTCATCACGCAACGCTCAACACTCAGTCCCCAATCCTCATTTTTCAATCCTCAATCCTCAATCCTCAATCCTCAATCCTCAATCCTCAATCCTCATTCCTCAAACCTCAATCCTCAATCATCAGTCCTCACCCTCAATTCTCAATCCTCAATCCTCAATCCTCAATCATCAATCCCAAATCCTCAATCCTCAATCCTCAATCCTCAATCCTCAATTTTCAATCCTCAATCCTCAATTTTCAAGCCTCAATCCTCAATCCTCAATCCTCAATCATCAATCCTAATTCGTCACTCCTCAATACCCAATCCTCAATCTGCAATCCTCAATTCTCAATCCTCAATCCTCAATCCTCAATCCTCAATCCTGAATCCTCAATCTTCAATCCTCAATCCTCAATCCTCAATTCTCAATCCTCAATCCTCAATCCTCAATCCTCAATACTCAACCCTCAATCCTCAGTCCAGAAACATCAATACCGAATCCTCAATCCTGAATCCTCAATCTTCAGCCCTTAGTCCTCAACAATCAATTGTCAATCCTCAATCCTCAATAGAATATCCTCAATTCACAGTTTTCAATACTCAATCCCCATTCTTCAATCTTCAAATCTAAATCCACAAACATCAATTCTCATCACTCAACCCTCAACACTCAGTCCTCTATCTACAATCCTCAATCCTAAATCCTCAATCTTCAATCCTCAATACTCAATCTGCAATCCTCAATCCTCAATCCTCAATCCTCAATCCTAATTCGTCACTCCTCAATACCCAATCCTCAATCTTCAATCCTCAATCCTCGATCCTCAATTCTCAAATCTTAATCCTCAATCCTCAATCCTCAATCTTCGATCCTCAATACTCAATCTTCAATACTCAATCCTCAATCCTCAATCCTCTATCCTCAATCCTCTATCCTCAATCCTCAATCGTCAATCCTCAATTCCCAATCCTCAATCTTCAATCCTCAACCCTCAATCTTCAATCCTCAATCATCAATCCTCAAGTTTCAATCCTCAATACTCAGTCTTCAATCCTCAATCCTCAATCCTCAATCCTCAATCCTCAATCCTCAATCCTCAATCCTCAATCCTCAATCCTCAATCCTCAATCCTCAACCCTCAATCCTCAGTCCTGAAACCTCAATCCCGAATCCTCAATCCTGAATCCGCAAACTTCAGTCCTCAGTCCTCAACGATCAATTGTGAATCCTCAAACCTCAATAGAATATCCTAAATTCACAGTTTTCAATACTCAATCCCCATTCTTCAATCTTCAAGTCTCAATCCACAAACATCAATTCTCATCACTCAACCCACAACACTCAGTCCTCAATCTTCAATCCTCAATCCTCAATCCGCAATCTTGAATCCTCAATACTCAATCTTCAATCCTCAATCCTCAATTCTCAATCCTCAACACTCAATCCTCAATCGTCAATCCTCAATCCCCAATCCTCAATCTTCAATCCTCTATCCTCAATCCTCAATCCTCAATCCTCAACCCTCAATCTTCTATACTCAATCCTCAATCCTCAATCCTCAACCATCAATCCTCAGTCCTGAAACCTCAATACCGAATCCTCAATACTGAATCCTCAATCTTCAGCCCTCAGTCCTCAACAATCAATCGTCAATCCTCAATCCTCAATCGAATATCCTCAATCCTCAATCCTCAGACCTCAAACATCAATACTCAACCCTCAGTCCTCGTCCGCAATCCACAACCCTCAATCCTCAATCCTCAATCTTCAATCATCAATATTCAATCTTCAATACTCAATCCTCAATCCTCTATCCTCAATCCTCAATCCTGAATGTTCAATCCTCAATAACCAATCCTCAATCTTCAATCCTCAATACTCAATACTCAATCCTCAATCCTCAATCCTCAGTCCTCAATCCTCAATTCTCAATCCTCAATCCTCAATCCTCAGACCTCAAACATCAATACTCAACCCTCAGCCCTCGTCCGCAATCCACAACCCTCAATCCTCAATCCTCAATCTTCAATCATCAATATTCAATCTTCAATCCTCAACCCTCAATCCTCTATCCTCAATCCTCAATCCTGGATGTTCAATCCTCAATACCCAATCCTCAACCTTCAATCCTCAATCCTCAATCCTCAATCCTCAAACCTCAATCCTCAGTCCTGAAACCTCAATACCGAATCCTCAATCCTGAATCCTCAATCTTCAGCCCTCAGTCCTCAACAATCAATTGTCAATCCTCAAACCTCAATAGAATATCCTCAATTCACAGTTTTCAATACTCAATCCCCATTCTTCAATCTTCAAATCTCAATCCACAAACATCAATTCTCATCACTCAACCCTCAACACTCAGTCCTCAATCTTCAATCCTCAATCCTAAATCCTCAATTTTCAATCCTCAATACTCAATCTTCAATCCTCAATCCTCAATTCTCAATCCTCAATCCTCAATCCTCAATCCTCAATCCTCAATCTACAATCCTCAATACTCAATCTTCAACTCTCAATCTTCAATCCTCAATCCTCTATCCTCATTCTTCAATCCTCAACACCGAATCCTCAATCTTCAATCCTCAATCCTCAATCCTCAATTCCCAATCCTCAATCCTCAATCCTCAGACCTCAAACATCAATTCTCAACCCTCAGTCCTCGCCCGCAATCCACAACACTCAATCCTCAATCCTCAATCCTCAATCTTCAACCATCAATATTCAATCTTCAATCCTCAATCCTCTATCCTCTATCCTCAATCCTCAATCCTGAATGTTCAATACTCAATACCCGATCCTCAATATTCAATCCTCAATCCTCAACCGTCAACCCTCAATTCCCAATCCTCAATCTTCAATCCTCGATCCTCAATCCTGAATCCTCAAGCCTCAATACCAAATCCTCAATCTTCAATCCTCAACACTCAATCCTCAATACGCAATCCTCAATCCTCAATTCTCAAACCTCAATCCTCAGTCCTCAGTCCTCAAACCTCAATCCTCAAACCTCAACCCTCATCCTCAATCCTCAATCCTCGAACCTCAATCTTCAATCCTCAATCCTCAATCCTCAATTCCCAATCCTCAAACCTCAATCCTCAGACCTCAAGCATCAATACCCAACCCTCTGTCCTCGTCCTCAATCCTCAATCTTCAATCCTCAATCCTCAATTCTCAATCCTCAATACTCAATCCTCAATCGTCAATCCTCAATTCCCAATCCTCAATCCTCAATCCTCAGTCCCCAATCCTCAATCTTCAATCCTCAATACTCAATTTTCAATCCTCAATCCTCAATCCTCTATCCTCAATCCTCAATCCTGAATGTTCAATCCTCAATACACAATCCTGAATCTTCAATCCTCAATACTCAATCCTCAGTCCTCAACCCTCAATCCTCAGTCCTCAAACCTCAATCCCGAATCCTCAATCCTGAATCCTCAATCTTCAGCCCTCAGTCCTCAACAATCAATTGTCAGTCCTCAATCCTGAATAGAATATACCCAATTCGCAGTTTTCAATACTCAATCCCCAATGTTCAATCTTCAAATCTCAATCCACAAACATCAATTCTCATCACGCAACGCTCAACACTCAGTCCCCAATCCTCAATCTTCAATCCTCAATCCTCAATCCACAATCCTCAATCCTCAATCCTCAATCCTCATTCCTCAAACCTCAATCCTCAATCCTCAGTCCTCACCCTCAATTCTCAATCCTCAATCCTCAATCCTCAATCATCAATCCCTAATCCTCAATCCTCAATCCTCAATCCTCAATCCTCAATTTTCAATCCTCAATCCTCAATCTTCAATCCTCAATCCTCAATCCTCAATCCTCAATCCTCAATCCTCAATTTTCAATCCTCAATACTCAATCTTCAATCCTCAATCCTCAATCCTCAATCCTCAATCCTCAGTCCTCAATCCACAACCCTCAATCCTCAGTCCTGAAACCTCAATCCCGAATCCTCAATCCTGAATCCGCAAACTTCAGTCCTCAATCCTCAACAATCAATTGTGAATCCTCAATCCTCAATAGAATATCCTCAATTCACAGTTTTCAATACTCAATCCCCATTCATCAATCTTCAAATCTCAATCCACAAACATTAATTCTCATCACTCAACCCTCAACACTCAGTCCTCAATCTTCAATCCTCAATCCTCAATCCGCAATCTTGAATCCTCAATACTCAATCTTCAATCCTCAATCCTCAATTCTCAATCCTCAACACTCAATCCTCAATCGTCAATCCTCAATCCCCAATCCTCAATCTTCAATCCTCTATCCACAATCCTCAATCCTCAATCCTCAATCCTCAATCTTCAATCCTCAATACTCAATCTTCAACCCTCAATCTTCAATCCTCAATCCTCAATCCTCAATCCTCAATCCTCAATCATCAATCCTAACTCGTCACTCCTCAATACCCAATCCTCAATCTGCAATCCTCAATCCTCAATCGTCAATCCTCAATCCTCAATCCTCAATCCTCAATCCTCAATCTTCAATCCTCAATCCTCAAACCTCAATTCTCAATCTTCAATACTCAATCCTCAATCCTCGACACTCAACCCTCAATCCTCAGTCCAGAAACATCAATACCGAATCCTCAATCCTGAATCCTCAATCTTCAGCCCTTAGTCCTCAACAATCAATTGTCAATCCTCAATCCTCAGTAGAATATCCTCAATTCACAGTTTTCAATACTCAATCCCCATTCTTCGATCTTCAAATCTAAATCCACAAACATCAATTCTCATCACTCAACCCTCAACACTCAGTCCTCTATCTTCAATCCTCAATCCTAAATCCTCAAGCTTCAATCCTCAAAACTCAATCTGCAATCCTCAATACTCAATCCTCAATCCTCAATCCTAATTCGTCACTCCTCAATACCCAATCCTCAATCATCAATCCACAACACTCAATCCTCAATCCTCAATCCTCAATCTTCAACCATCAATATTCAATCTTCAATCCTCAATCCTCAATCCTCTATCCTCAATCCTCAATCCTGAATGTTCAATACTCAATACCCGATCCTCAATATTCAATCCTCAATCCTCAACCGTCAACCCTCAATTCCCAATCCTCAATCTTCAATCCTCGATCCTCAATCCTGAATCCTCAAGCCTCAATACCAAATCCTCAATCTTCAATCCTCAACACTCAATCCTCAAACCTCAATCCTCAGTCCTCAGTCCTCAAACCTCAATCCTCAAACCTCAACCCTCATCCTCAATCCTCAATCCTCGATCCTCAATCCTCAATCCTCGAACCTCAATCTTCAATCCTCAATCCTCAATCCTCAATTCCCAATCCTCAAACCTCAATCCTCAGACCTCAAGCATCAATACCCAACCCTCTGTCCTCGTCCTCAATCCTCAATCTTCAATCCTCAATCCTCAATTCTCAATCCTCAATACTCAATCCTCAATCGTCAATCCTCAATTCCCAATCCTCAATCTTCAATCCTCAATCCACAATATTCAATCCTCAATCCTCAATCCTCAGTCCCCAATCCTCAATCTTCAATCCTCAATACTCAATTTTCAATCCTCAATCCTCAATCCTCTATCCTCAATCCTCAATCCTGAATGTTCAATCCTCAATACACAATCCTGAATCTTCAATCCTCAATACTCAATCCTCAGTCCTCAACCCTCAATCCTCAGTCCTCAAACCTCAATCCCGAATCCTCAATCCTGAATCCTCAATCTTCAGCCCTCAGTCCTCAACAATCAATTGTCAGTCCTCAATCCTGAATAGAATATACCCAATTCGCAGTTTTCAATACTCAATCCCCAATGTTCAATCTTCAAATCTCAATCCACAAACATCAATTCTCATCACGCAACGCTCAACACTCAGTCCCCAATCCTCAATCTTCAATCCTCAATCCTCAATCCTCAATCCTCAATCCTCAATCCTCAATCCTCATTCCTCAAACCTCAATCCTCAATCCTCAGTCCTCACCCTCAATTCTCAATCCTCAATCCTCAATCCTCAATCATCAATCCCTAATCCTCAATCCTCAATCCTCAATCCTCAATCCTCAATTTTCAATCCTCAATCCTCAATCTTCAATCCTCAATCCTCAATCCTCAATCCTCAATCATCAATCCTCAATTTTCAATCCTCAATACTCAATCTTCAATCCTCAATCCTCAATCCTCAATCCTCAATCCTCAGTCCTCAAGCCACAACCCTCAATCCTCAGTCCTGAAACCTCAATCCCGAATCCTCAATCCTGAATCCGCAAACTTCAGTCCTCAATCCTCAACAATCAATTGTGAATCCTCAATCCTCAATAGAATATCCTCAATTCACAGTTTTCAATACTCAATCCCCATTCATCAATCTTCAAATCTCAATCCACAAACATTAATTCTCATCACTCAACCCTCAACACTCAGTCCTCAATCTTCAATCCTCAATCCTCAATCCGCAATCTTGAATCCTCAATACTCAATCTTCAATCCTCAATCCTCAATTCTCAATCCTCAATACTCAATCCTCAATCGTCAATCCTCAATTCCCAATCCTCAATCTTCAATCCTCAATCCACAATATTCAATCCTCAATCCTCAATCCTCAGTCCCCAATCCTCAATCTTCAATCCTCAATACTCAATTTTCAATCCTCAATTCTCAATCCTCTATCCTCAATCCTCAATCCTGAATGTTCAATCCTCAATACACAATCCTCAATCTTCAATCCTCAATACTCAATCCTCAGTCCTCAACCCTCAATCCTCAGTCCTCAAACCTCAATCCCGAATCCTCAATCCTGAATCCTCAATCTTCAGCCCTCAGTCCTCAACAATCAATTGTCAGTCCTCAATCCTGAATAGAATATACCCAATTCGCAGTTTTCAATACTCAATCCCCAATGTTCAATCTTCAAATCTCAATCCACAAACATCAATTCTCATCACGCAACGCTCAACACTCAGTCCCCAATCCTCAATCTTCAATCCTCAATCCTCAATCCTCAATCCTCAATCCTCAATCCTCAATCCTCATTCCTCAAACCTCAATCCTCAATCCTCAGTCCTCACCCTCAATTCTCAATCCTCAATCCTCAATCCTCAATCATCAATCCCTAATCCTCAATCCTCAATCCTCAATCCTCAATCCTCAATTTTCAATCCTCAATCCTCAATCTTCAATCCTCAATCCTCAATCCTCAATCCTCAATCATCAATCCTCAATTTTCAATCCTCAATACTCAATCTTCAATCCTCAATCCTCAATCCTCAATCTTCAATCCTCAACCCTCAATCTTCAATCCTCAATCATCAATCCTCAAGTTTCAATCCACAATACTCAGTCTTCAATCCTCAATCCTCAATCCTCAATCCTCAATCCTCAATCCTCAATCCTCAATCCTCAATCCTCAATCCTCAACCCTCAATCCTCAGTCCTGAAACCTCAATCCCGAATCCTCAATCCTGAATCCGCAAACTTCAGTCCTCAGTCCTCAACAATCAATTGTTAATCCTCAAACCTCAATAGAATATCCTCAATTCACAGTTTTCAATACTCAATCCCCATTCTTCAATCTTCAAGTCTCAATCCACAAACATCAATTCTCATCACTCAACCCACAACACTCAGTCCTCAATCTTCAATCCTCAATCCTGAATCCGCAATCTTGAATCCTCAATACTCAATCTTCAATCCTCAATCCTCAATTCTCAATCCTCAACACACAACCCTCAATCGTCAATCCTCAATCCCCAATCCTCAATCTTCAATCCTCTATCCACAATTCTCAATCCTCAATCCTCAATCCTCAATCTTCAATCCTCAATACTCAATCTTCAACCCTCAATCTTCAATCCTCAATCCTCAATCCTCAATCCTCAATCCTCAATCATCAATCCTAATTCGTCACTCCTCAATACCCAATCCTCAATCTGCAATCCTCAATCCTCAATCCTCAATCCTCAATCCTCAATCCTCAATCCTCAATCCTCAATCCTCAATCTTCAATCCTCAATCCTCAATCCTCAATTCTCAATCCTCAATCCTCAATCCTCAATCCTCAATACTCAACCCTCAATCCTCAGTCCCGAAACATCAATACCGAATCCTCAATCCTGAATCCTCAATCTTCAGCCCTTAGTCCTCAACAATCAATTGTCAATCCTCAATCCTCAATAGAATATCCTCAATTCACAGTTTTCAATACTCAATCCCCATTCTTCGATCTTCAAATCTAAATCCACAAACATCAATTCTCATCACTCAACCCTCAACACTCAGTCCTCTATCTTCAATCCTCAATCCTAAATCCTCAATCTTCAATCCTCAATACTCAATCTGCAATCCTCAATACTCAATCCTCAATCCTCAATCCTAATTCGTCACTCCTCAATACCCAATCCTCAATCTTCAATCCTCAATCCTCGATCCTCAATTCTCAATCCTTAATCCTCAATCCTCAATCCTCAGTCTTCAATCCTCAATACTCAATCTTCAATACTCAATCCTCAATCCTCAATCCTCTATCCTCAATCCTCAATCGTCAATCCTCAATTCCCAATCCTCAATCTTCAATCCTCAACCCTCAATCTTCAATCCTCAATCATCAATCCTCAAGTTTCAATTATCAATACTCAGTCTTCAATCCTCAATCCTCAATCCTCAATCCTCAAACCTCAATCCTCAATCCTCAATCCTCAATCCTCAACCCTCAATCCTCAGTCCTGAAACCTCAATCCCGAATCCTCAATCCTGAATCCGCAAACTTCAGTCCTCAGTCCTCAACAATCAATTGTCAATCCTCAAACCTCAATAGAATATCCTCAATTCACAGTTTACAATACTCAATCCCCATTCTTCAATCTTCAAGTCTCAATCCACAAACATCAATTCTCATCACTCAACCCACAACACTCAGTCCTCAATCTTCTATCCTCAATCCTCAATCCGCAATCTTGAATCCTCAATACTCAATCTTCAATCCTCAATCCTCAATTCTCAATCCTCTACACTCAATCCTCAATCGTCAGTCCTCAATCCCCAATCCTCAATCGCCAATCCTCTATCCTCAATCCTCAATCCTCAATCCTCAATCATCAATTCGCAGTCCTCAATCCTCAATCCTCAGACCTCAAGCATCAATACCCAACCCTCAGTCCTCGTCCTCAATCCACAACCCTCAACCCTCAATCCTCAATCTTCATTCATCAATATTCAACCTTCAATCCTCAATCCTCAATCCTCAATCCTCAATCCTCAATCCACAATCCTCAATCCCGAATCCTCAATCCTGAATCCTCAATCTTCAGCCCTCAGTCCTCAACAATCAGTTGTCAATCCTCAATCCTCAATAGAATATCACCAATTCACAGTTTTCAATACTTAATACTCAATCTGCAATCTTCAAATCTCTATCCACAAACATCAATTCTCATCACTCAATCCTCAACGCTCAGTCCCCAATCCTCAATATTCAATCCTCAATCCTCAATCCTCGATCCTCAATCCTCAACCTTCAATCCTCAATGCTCAATCTTCAATCCTCAATCCTCAATACTCAATCCTCAATTCTCAATCCTCAATCGTCAATCTTCAATCCTCTATACTCAATCTTCGATCCTCAGTCCTCAATCCTCAATCCTCAATCCTCAATCTTCAATCCTCGATACTGAATCTACAATCCCAAATCCTCAATCCTCAATCCTCAATCCTCAATCCTCAATCTTCAATCATCAGTCCCCAATCCTCAATCTTCAATCCTCAATCCTCAATCCTGAATCCTCAATCTTCAGCCCTCAGTCCTCAACAATCAGTTGTCAATCCTCAATCCTCAATACAACATCATCAATTCACAGTTTTCAATACTCATTACTCAATCTGCAATCTTCAAATCTCTATCCACAAACATCAATTCTCATTACACAACACTCAACACTCCGTCCCCAATCCTCAATCTTCAATCCTCAATCCTCAATACTCAATCCTCAATCCTCAATCCTCAATACTCAATCCTCAATCGTCAATCCTCAATCCCCAATCCTCAACCTTCAATCCTCTATCCTCAATCCTCAATCCTCAATCCTCAATCTTCAATCCTCAATACTCAATCTTCAATCCTCAATCCTCAATCCTCAGTCCTCAATCCTGAATCCTCAATCATCAATCCTCAATCCTCATTCTTCAATCCTGAATACCCAACCCTCAATCTTCAATCCTCAATCCTCAATCCTCAGTCCTCAGTCCTCAAACCACAATCCTCAACCCTCAGCCCTCATCCTCATTCCTCAGTCCTCAATCCTCAATCCTCAATCCTCAATCTTCAATCCTCAATACTCAATCTTCAATCCTCAGTCCCCAATCCCCAATCTTCAATCCTCAATCCTCAATCCTCAGCCCTCAGTCCTCAAACCACAGTCCTCAGCCCTCAGCCCTCATCCTCATTCCTCAATTCTCAATCCTCAATCCTCAATCCTCAATCTTCAATCCTCAATACTCAATCTTCAATCCTCAGTCCTCAGTCCTCAAACCTCAATTCTGAATCCTCAATCCTGAATCCTCAACCTTCAGCCCTCAGTCCTCAACAATCAGTTGCCAATCCTCTATCCTCAATAGAAAATCCTCAATTCACAGTTTTCAATACTCAATACTCAATCTGCAATCTTCAAATCTCTATCCACAAACATCCATTCTCATCACTCAACCCTCGACACTCAGTCCTCAATGTTCAATCCTCAATCCTCAATTCTCAATCTTCAATCCTCAATACTCAATCTTCAATCCTCAATCCTCAGTCCTCAATACTCAATCCTCATTCATCAATCCTCAATACCCAATCCTCAATCATCAATCCTCAATCCTCAATCCTCAATTCGCAATCCTCAATCCTCAATCCTCAGACCTCAAGCATCAATACCCAACCCTCAGTTCTCGTCCTCAATCCACAACCCTCGATCCTCAATCCTCAACCTTCATTCATCAATATTCAACCTTCAATCCTCAATCCTGAATCCCCAATCCTCAATCCTCAATCCTCAATCCTCAATCCTCAATCCTGAATCCTCAATCCTGAATCCTCAATCTTCAGCCCTCAGTCCTCAACAGTCAGTTGTCAATCCTCAATCCTCAATACAATATAAACAATCACAGTTTTCGATACACAATACTCAATCTGCAATCTTGAAATCTCTATACACAAACATCAATTCTCATCACTCAACCCTCAACACTCAGTCCCCAATCCTCAAGATTCAATCCTCAATTCTCAATCCTCAATCCTCAATCGTCAACCTTCAATCCTCAATACTCAATCTTCAATCCTCAATCCTCAATCGTCAATTCTCAATACTCAATCTTCAATCCTCAGTACTCTATCTTCAATCCTCAATCCTCAATCCTCAATCCTCAATCCTCATTCTTCAATCCTCAATACCCAATCTTCAATTTTCAATCCTCATTCCTCAATCCTCAATTCGCAATCCTCAATCCTCAATCCTCAGACCTCAAGCATCAATACCCAACCCTCAGTCCTCGTCCTCAATCCACAACACTCAATCCTCAATCCTCAATCTTCATTCATCAATATTCAACCTTCAATCCTCAATCCTCAATCCTCAATCCTCAGTCCTCAATCCTCAATCCACAATCCTGGATCCTCAATCCTGAATCCTCAACCTTCAACCCTCAGTCCTCAGCAGTCAGTTGTCAATCCTCAATCCTCAATAGAATATCAACAATTCACAGTTTTCAATACACAATACTCAATCTGCAATCTTGAAATCTCTATACACAAACATCAATCCTCATCACTCAACCCTCAACACTCAGTCCCCAATCATCAATATTCAATCGTCAATCCTCAATCCTCAATCCTCAATCCTCAACATTCAATCCTCAATGCTCAAACTTCAATCCTCAGTCCTCAATTCTCAATCCTCAATTCTCAATACTCAATCTTCAACCTTCAATCCTCAATACTCAATCTTCAATCCTCAATCCTCAATCCTCAATCCTCAATCCTCAATCCTCAATCCTCATTCTTCAATCCTCAATACCCAATCCTCAATCTTCAATCCTCAATCCTCAATCCTCAGTCCTCTGTACTCAAACCTCAATCCTCAAACCTCAGCCCTCATCCCCATTCCTCAATTCTCAATACCCAATCCTCAATCCTCAATCTTCAATCCTCAATACTCAATCTTCAATCCTCAGTCCTCAGTCCTCAGTCCTCAAACCTCAATTCTGAATCCTCAATCCTGAATCCTCAACCTTCAGCCCTCAGTCATCAACAATCTGTTGCCAATCCTCAATCCTCAATCCTCAATAGAATATCCTCAATTCACAGTCTTCAATGCTCAATACCCCATCTGCAATCTTCAGATCTCTACCCACAAACATCCATTCTCATCACTCAACCCTCAACACTCAGTCCTCAATGTTCAATCCTCAGTCCTCAATTCTCAATCTTCAATCCTCAATACTGAATCTTCAATCCTCAATCCTCAATCCTCAATACTCAATCTGCAATCCTCAATCCTCAGTCCTCACTCCTCAATCCTCATTCTTCAATCCTCAATACCGAATCCTCAATCTTCAATCCTCAATCCTCAATCCTCAATTCTCAATCCTCAACCCTCAATCCTCAGACTCCAAACATCAATACTCAGCCCTCAGTCCTCGTACTCAATCCACAACCCTCAATCCTCAGTCCTCAATCTTCAATCATTAATATTCAATCTTCAATCCTCAATCCTCAATCCTCAATCCCCAACCCTCAATCTTCAATCCTCAAACCCAATACCCAATCCTCAATCCTCAGTCCTCAAACCTCAATCCTGAATCCTCAATCCTGAATCCTCAATCTTCAGCCCTGAGTCCTCAACAATCAGTTGTCAATCCTCAATCCTCAATAGAATATCTTCAATTCACAGTTTTCAATACTCAATACTCAATCTGCAATCTTCCGATCTCTATCCACAAACATCAATTCTCATCACTCAACCCTCAATATTCAGTCCGCAATCCTCAATCTTCAATCCTCAATCCTCAATCCTCAATCGTCGATCTTAATCGTCAATCCTCAATACTCAATCTTCAATCTTCAATCCTCGATCCTCAATCCTCAATCCTCCATCTTCAATCCTCAATACTCAATCTTCAATCCTCAACCCTCAATCCTCAATCCTCAATCCTCAATCCTCAATCGACAATCTTCAATCCTCAATACTCCATCTTCAATCCTCAATCCTCAATCCTCAATCCTCAATCCTCATTCTTCAATCCTCAATACCCAATCCTCGATCTTCAATCCTCAATCCTCAGTCCTCAATCCTTAATCCTCAATCCTCAATCCTCAATCTTCAATCCTCAGTCCCAAATCCTCAATCTTCAATACTCAATCCTCAATCCTCAATACCCAATCCTCAATCTCCAATCTTCAATCCTCAATCCTCAACTCTCAATCCTCAATCCTCAGTCCTCAGTCCTCAAGCCTCAATCCTCAACCCTCAGCCCTCATCCTCAATCCTCAATCCTCAATCTTCAATTCTCAAGCCTCAGTCCTCAAGCATGAATCCTCAATCCTCAATCCTCAGTCCTCTAACCTCAATCCTGAATCCTCAATCTTCAGACTTCAGACCTCAACAATCAGACGTCAATACTCAATCCTCAATAGATTATCATCAATTCACAGTTTTCAATACTCAATATTCAATCTGCAATCTTCAGATCTCTATCCACAAACATCAATTCTCATCACTCAACCCTCAACACTCAGTCCTCAATGTTCAATACTCAATCATCAATTCTCAATCTTCAATCCTCAATACTGAATCTTCAATCACCAATCCCCAATCTTCCATACTCAATCCTCAATCATCAATCCTCAATCCTCAATAATCAACCATCAACACTCAATTCTCAATACTCAACAGAATATCCTGAATTCTCATGGTTCAATACTCAATCCACAACTTTCAATAATCAAATCTCAATCCTCAAACATAAATTCTCAACACTCAACCCTCAACACTCAGTCCTCTCTCTTCAATCCTCCATTCTCAACCCTCAATCCTCAAGCGTCAATCCTCAATCCTCAGTCCTCAACCCTCATTCCTCAGTCCTCAAACCTCTATCCCGAATCCTCAATCCTGAATCCTCAATCCTGAATCCTCAAGCTTCAGACCTCAGACCTCAACAATCAGACGTCAATCCTCAATCCTCAATAGAATATCATCAAGTAACAGATTTCAATACTCAATACTCAATCTGCAATCTTCAGATCTCTATCCACAAACATCAATTCTCATCACTCAACCCTCAACACTCAGTCCTCAATGTTCAATACTCAACCATCAATTCTCAATCTTCAATCCTCAATACTGAATCTTCAATCATCAATACCCAATCTTCAATCCTCAATCCTCAATCCTCAATCCTCAATCCTCATTCTTCAATCCTCAATACCCAATCCTCAATCTTCAATCCTCAATCCTCAGTCCTCAATCCTCAATCCTGAATCCTCAATCCTCAATCTTCAATCCTCAGTCCCAAATCCTCAATCTCCAATACTCAATCCTCAATCCTCAATACCCAGTCCTCAATCTTCAATCCTCAATCCTCAATCCTCAACTCTCAATCCTCAATCCTCAGTCCTCTGTCCTCAAACCACAATCCTCAACCCTCAGCCCACATCCTCAATCCTCAATCCTCAATCTCCAATCCTCAAGCCTCAATCCTCAAGCCTGAATCCTCAATCCTCAATCCTCAATCCTCAATCCTCAATACTCAATCCTCAATCCTCAATCCTCAATCCCGAATCCACAATCCTCAATCCACAATCCTCAACCTTCAATCCTCAATGCTCTATCTTCAATCCTCAGTCCTCAAGTCTCAATCCTCAATTCTCAATCCTCAATCGTCAATCTTCAATCCTCAATACTCAATCTTCAATCCTCAATCCTCAATCCTCAATCCTCAATCCTCATTCTTCAATCCTCAATACCCAATCCTCAATCTTCAATCCTCAATCCTCAATCCTCAATCCCCAATTCTCAATCCTCAGTCCTCAAACCTCAATCTTCAATCCTCAATACTCAATCTTCAATCCTCATTCCTCAATCCTCAATCATCAATCCTCAATCTTCAATCCTCAATACTCAATCTTCAATCCTCAATCCTCAGTCCTCGAACATCAATCCTGAATCCTCAATCTTCAGCCCTCAGTCCTCAACAATCAGTTGTCAATCCTCAATCCTCAATAGAATATCACCAATTCACAGTTTTCAATACTTAATACTTAATCTGCAATCTTCAAATCTCTATCCACAAACATCAATTCTCATCACTCAATCCTCAACGCTCAGTCCCCAATCCTCAATATTCAATCCTCAATCCTCTATCCTCGATCCTCAATCCTCAACCTTCAATCCTCAATGCTCAATCTTCAATCCTCAATCCTCAATACTCAATCCTCAATTCTCAATCCTCAATCGTCAATCTTCAATCCTCTATACTCAATCTTCGATCCTCAGTCCTCAATCCTCAATCCTCAATCCTCAATCTTCAATCCTCGATACTGAATCTTCAATCCCAAATCCTCAATCCTCAATCCTCAATCCTCAATCCTCAATCTTCAATCATCAGTCCCCAATCCTCAATCTTCAATCCTCAATCCTCAATCCTGAATCCTCAATCTTCAGCCCTCAGTCCTCAACAATCAGTTGTCAATCCTCAATCCTCAATACAACATCATCAATTCACAGTTTTCAATACTCATTACTCAATCTGCAATCTTCAAATCTCTATCCACAAACATCAATTCTCATCACACAACACTCAACACTACGTCCCCAATCCTCAATCTTCAATCCTCAATCCTCAATACTCAATCCTCCATCCTCAATCCTCAATACTCAATCCTCAATCGTCAATCCTCAATCCCCAATCCTCAACCTTCAATCCTCTATCCTCAATCCTCAATCCTCAATCCTCAATCTTCAATCCTCAATACTCAATCTTCAATCCTCAATCCTCAATCCTCAGTCCTCAATCCTGAATCCTCAATCATCAATCCTCAATCCTCATTCTTCAATCCTGAATACCCAACCCTCAATCTTCAATCCTCAATCCTCAATCCTCAGTCCTCAGTCCTCAAACCACAATCCTCAACCCTCAGCCCTCATCCTCATTCCTCAGCCCTCAATCCTCAATCCTCAATCCTCAATCTTCAATCCTCAATACTCAATCTTCAATCCTCAGTCCTCAGTCCTCAAACCTCAATTCTGAATCCTCAATCCTGAATCCTCAACCTTCAGCCCTCAGTCATCAACAATCTGTTGCCAATCCTCAATCCTCAATAGAATATCCTCAATTCACAGTCTTCAATACTCAATACCCAATCTGCAATCTTCAGATCTCTATCCACAAACATCCATTCTCATCACTCAACCCTCAACACTCAGTCCTCAATGTTCAATCCTCAATCCTCAATTCTCAATCTTCAGTCCTCAATACTGAATCTTCAATCCTCAATCCTCAGTCCTCAGTCCTCAATCCTCAATCCTCAATCTTCAATCCTCAGTCCCCAATCCCCAATCTTCAATCCTCAATACTCAATCCTCAATCCTCAGCCTTCAATCCTCAATCCTCAATCCTCAATCCTCAATCCTCAATCCTCAATCTTCAATCCTCAATACTCAATCTTCAATCCTCAATCCTCAATCCTCAATTCTCAATCCTCAACCTTCAATCCACAGTACTCTATCTTCAATCCTCAATCCTCAGTCCTCAATCCTCAATCCTCATTCTTCAATCCTCAATACCCAATCCTCAATCTTCAATCCTCATTCCTCAATCCTCAATTCGCAATCCTCAATCCTCAACCCTCAGACCTCAAGCATCAATACCCAACCCTCAGTCCTCGTCCTCAATCCATAACCCTCAATCTTCAATCCTCAACATTCGTTCATCAATATTCAACCTTCAATCCTCAATCCTCAATCCTCAATCCTCAATCCTCAATCCTCAATCCTCAATCCTCAATCCTGAATCCTGAATCCTCAATCCTGAATCCTCAATCTTCAGCCCTCAGTCCTCAACAGTCAGTTGTCAATCCTTAATCCTCAATACAATATCAACAATCACAGTTTTCAATACACAATACTCAATCTGCAATCTTGCAATCTCTATACACAAACATCAATTCTCATCACTCAACCCTCAACACTCAGTCCCCAATCCTCAATATTCAATCCTCAATCCTCAATCCTCAATCCTCAATCGTCAACCTTCAATCCTCAATGCTCAACCTTCAATCCTCTGTCCTCAATTCTCAATCCTCAATTCTCAATCCTCAATCGTCAATCTTCAATCCTCAATACTCAATCTTCAATCCTCAATCCTCAATCCTCAATCCTCAATCCTCATTCTTCAATCCTCAATACCCAATCCTCAATCTTCCATCCTCAATCCTCAATCCTCTGTCCTCAGTCCTCAAACCTCCATCCTCAACCCTCAGCCCTCATCCTCATTCCTCAATTCTCAATCCTCAATCCTCAATCCTCAATACTCAATCTTCAATCCTCAATACTCAATCTTCAATCCTCAATCCTCAATCCTCAATCCTCAATCCTCAATCTTCAATCCTCAATACTCTATCTTCAATCCTCAATCCTCAATCCTCAATCCTCAGTCCTCATTCTTCGATCCTCAATACCCAATCCTCAATCTTCAATCCTCGATCCTCAATCCTTAAATTCGCAATCCTCAATCCTCAATCCTCAGACCTCAAGCATCAATACCCAACCCTCAGTCCTCGTCATCAATCCACAACCCTCAATCCTCAATCGTGAATCTTCATTCATCAATATTCAACCTTCAATCATCAATCCTCAATCTTCAATCCTCAATCCTCAATCCTCAATCCTCAATCCTCAATCCTCAGTACCCAATCCTCAATCCTCAATCCTCAATCCGCGATCCTCAATCCTCAATCCTCAATCGTCAATTCTCAATCCTCAGTCCTCAAACCTCAATCCTGAATCCTCAATCCTGAATCCTCAATCTTCAGCCCTCAGTCCTCAACAATCAGTTGTCAATCCTCAATCCTCAATAGAATATAACCAATTCACAATTTTCAATACTCAATACTCAATCTGCAATCTTCAAATCTCTATCCACAAACATCAATTCTCATCACTCAACCCTCAACACTCAGTCCCCAATCCTCAATATTCAATCCTCAATCCTCAATCCTCGATCCTCAATTCTCAACCATCAATCCTCAATGCTCAATCTTCATTCCTCAATCCTCAATCTACAATCCTCAATACCCAATCTTCAACTCTCAATCTTCAATCCTCAATCCTCTATCCTCATTCTTCAATCCTCAACACCCAATCCTCAATCTTCAATCCTCAATCCTCAATCCTCAATTCTCAATCCTCAATCCTGAATCCTCGGACCTCAAACATCAATACTCAACCCTCAGTCCTCGTTCGCAATCCACAACCCTCAATCCTCAATCCTCAATCTTCAATCATCAATATTCAATATTCAATCCTCAATCCTCAATCCTCTATCCTCAATCCTCAATCCTGAATGTTCAATCCTCAATACCCAATCCTCAATCTTCAATCCTCAATACTCAATCCTCAATCCTCAATCCTCAATCCTCAGTCCTCAAACCTCAATCCTGAATCCTCAATCCTGAATCCTCAATCTTCAGCCCTCAGTCCTCAACAATCAATTGTTAGTCCTCAATCCTCAATAGAATATACCCAATTCACAGTTTTCGATACTCAATCCCCAATCTTCAATCTTCAAATCTCGATCCACAAACATCAATTCTCATCACTCAAAGCTCGACACTCAGTCCCCAATCCTCAATCTTCAATCCTCAATCATCAATCCTCAATCCTCAATCCTCAATCTTCAATCCTCAATACTCAATCTTCAATCCTCAATCCTCAATCTTCAATCCCCAATACCCAATCCTCAATCTTCAATCCTCAATCCTCAATCCTCAATTCTCAACACTGAATCCTCAATCCTCAGACCTCAAGCATTAATACTCAACCCTCAGTCCTCGTCCGCAATGCACAACCCTCAATCCTCAATCCTCAATCTTCAATCATCAATATTCAATCCTCAATCCTCAATCCTCAATCCTCTATCCTCAATCCTCAATCCTGAAATGTTCAATCCTCAATACCCAATCCTCAATCTTCAATCCTCAATCCTCAATCCTCAATCCTTAATCCTCAATCCTCGATCCTCAATCCTCAATCCTCAATCTTCAATCCTCAATACTCAATCTTTAATCCTCAATCCTCAGTCCTCAAACCTCAATTCTGAGTCCTCAGTCCTGAATCCTCAACCTTCAGCCCTCAGTCCTCAACAATCAGTTGTCAATACTCAGTCCTCAATAGAATATCCTCAATTCACAGCTTTCAATACTTAATACTCAATCTGCAATCTTCAAACCTCTATCCACAGACATCAATTCTCATCACTCAACACTCAATACTCAGTCCTCAGTGTTCAATCCTCAATCCTCAATTCTCTATCTTCAATCCTCAATACTGAATCTTCAATCCAAAATCCTCAATCCTCAATCCTCAATCCTCAATCCTCAATCTTCAATCCTCAGTCCGCAATCCTCAATCGTCAATCTCCAATCCTGAATTGTCAATCTTCAATCCTCAATCCTCAATCCTCAATCCTCAATCCTCAATCCTCATTCTTCAATCCCCAATACCCAATCCTCAATCTTCAATCCTCAATCCTCAATCCTCAATTCTCAACACTGAATCCTCAATCCTCAGACCTCAAGCATCAATACTCAACCCTCAGTCCTCGTCCGCAATCCACAACCCTCAATCCTCAATCCTCAATCTTCAATCATCAATATTCAATCTTCAATCCTCAATCCTCAATCCTCTATCCTCAATCCTCAATCCTGAATGTTCAATCCTCAATACCCAATCCTCAATCTTCAATCCTCAATCCTCAATCCTCAATCCTTAATCCTCAATCCTCGATCCTCAATCCTCAATCCTCAATCTTCAATCTTCAATCCTCAGTCCGCAATCCTCAATCTTCGATCCTCAATCCTCAATCCTGAATCCTCAATCTTCAGCCCTCAGTCCTCAACAATCAGTTGTCAATCCTCAATCCTCAATACAACATCATCAATTCACAGTTTTCAATACTCAATACTCAATCTGCTATCCTCAAATCTCTATCCACAAACACCAATGCTCATCACTCAACTCTCAACACTCCGTCCCCAATCCTCAATCCTCAATCCTCATTCTTCAATCCTCAATACCAAATCCTCAATCTTCAATCCTCAATCCTCAATTCGCAATCCTCAATCCTCAATCCTCAGACCTCAAGCATCAATACCCAACCCTCAGTCCTCGTCCTCAATCCTCAATCCTCAATCCTCAATCCTCAATCCTCTATCTTCAATCCTCAATACTCAACCTTTAATCCTCAATCCTCAGTCCTCAAACCTCAATTCTGAGTCCTCAGTCCTGAATCCTCAACCTTCAGCCCTCAGTCCTCAACAATCAGGTGTCAATCCTCAATCCTCAATAGAATATCACCAATTCACAGTTTTCAATACTCAATACTCAATCTGCAATCTTCAAATCTCTATCCACAAACATCAATTCTCATCACTCAACCCTCAACACTCAGTCCACAATCTTCAATCCTCAATCCTCAATCCTCAATCTTGAATCCTCAATACTCAATCTTCAATCCTGAATCCTCAATCCTCAATCCTCAACACTCAATCCTGAATCGTCAATCCTCAATCCCCAATCCACAATCTTCAATCCTCTATCCTCAATCCTCAATCCTCAATCCTCAATCCTCAAACTTCAATCCTCAATACTCAACCTTCAATATGCAATCCTCAATCCTCAATCCTCAATTCTCAATACTCAATCGTCAATCTTCAATCCCCAATACTCAATCTTCAATCCTCAGTCCTCAATCCTCAATCCTCAATCCTCATTCTTCAATCCTCAATACCCAATCCTCAATCTTCAATCCTCAATCCTCAATCCTCAATCCTCAATCCTCAGTCCTCAAACCTCAATTCTGAGTCCTCAGTCCTGAATCCTCAACCTTCAGCCCTCAGTCCTCAACAATCAGGTGTCAATCCTCAATCCTCAATAGAATATCACCAATTCACAGTTTTCAATACTCAATACTCAATCTGCAATCTTCAAATCTCTATCCACAAACATCAATTCTCTTCACTCAATCCTCAACACTCAGTCCCCAATCCTCAATATTCAATCCTCAATCCTCAATCCTCGATCCTCAATCCTCAACCTTCAATCCTCAATGCTCAATCTTCAATCCTCAATCCTCAATACTCAATCCTCAATTCTCAATCCTCAATCGTCAATCTTGAATCCTCTATACTCAATCTTCGATCCTCAGTCCTCAATCCTCAATCCTCAGTCCTCAGTCCTCAATCCTCAATTCTCAATCCTCAATCCTCAATCCTCCATCCTCAATCCTCAATCCTCAATCTTCAATCCTCAGTCCGCAATGCTCAATCTTCAATCCTCAATCCTCAATCCTGGATCCTCAATCTCCAGCCCTCAGTCCTCAACAATCAGTTGTCAATCCCCAATCCTGAATACCACATCATCAATTCACAGTTTTCAATACTCAACACTCAATCTGCAATTTTCAAATCTCTATCCACAAACATCAATTCTCATCACTCATCCCTCAACACTCCGTCTCCAATCCTCAATCTTCAATCCTCAATCCTCAATCCTCAATCCTCACTCCTCAATTTTCAATCCTCAATACTCAATCTTCAATCCTCAACCCTCAATCCTCAATCCTCAATCCTCAATCCTCAATCCTCAACCCTCAATCATCAGTCCTGAAACCTCAATCCCGAATCCTCAATCCTGAATCCGCAAACTTCAGTCCTCAGTCCTCAACAATCAGTTGTCAATCCTCAATCATCAATAGAATATCCTCAATTCACAGTTATCAATACTCAATCCCCATTCTTCAGTCGTCAAATCTCAATCCACAAACATCAATCCTCATCACTCAACCCTCAACACTCAGTCCTCAATCTTCAATCCCCAATCCTCAATCCTCAATCCTCAACCTTGAATCCTCAATACTCAATCTTCAATCCTCAATGCTCAATTCCCAATCCTCAACACTCAATCCTCAATCCTCAATCCTCAATTCTCAATCATCAATACTCAATCCACAAACATCAATTCTCATCACTCAACGCTCAACACTCAGTCCTCAATCTTCAATCCTCAATCCTCAATCCTCAATCCTCAACCTTGAATCCTCAATACTCAATCTTCAATCCTCAATCCTCAATTCCCAATCCTCAACACTCAATCTTCAATCCTCAATCCTCAATTCTCAATCATCAATACTCAATCCTCAATCGTCAATCCTCAATCCTCAATCCTCAATCTTCAATCCTCAATACTCAATCTTCAATACTCAATCCTCAATCCTCAATCCTCAATCCTCAATCCTCAATCCTCAATCCCCAATCCCAATTCCTCAATCCTCAATCCTCAATCGTCAATCCTCAATCCTCAATCTTCAATCCTCAATACTCAATCTTCAATCCTCAATCCTCAATCCTCAATCCTCAATCCTCAATCCTCAATCTTCAATCCTCAATACTCAATCTTCAACCCTCAATCTTCAATCCTCAATCCTCTATCCTCATTCTTCAATCCTCAACACCCAATCCTCAGTCTTCAATCCTCAATCCTCAATCCTCAATTCTCAATCCACAATCCTCAATCCTCAATCCTCAGACCTCAAACGTCAATACTCTACCCTCAGTCCTCGTCCGCAATCCACAACCCTCAATCCTCAATCCTCAATCTTCAATCATCAATATTCAATCTTCAATCCTCAATCCTCTATCCTCAATCCTCAATCCTGAATGTTCAATCCTCAATACCCAATCCTCAATCTCCAATCCTCAATACTCAATCCTCAATCCTCAATCCTCAATCCTCAGTCCTCAATCCCCAATTCTCAACCGTCAATCCTCAATCCTCAGACCTCAAACATCAATACTCAGACCTCAGCCCTCGTCCGCAATCCACAACCCTCAATCCTCAATCCTCAATCTTCAATCATCAATATTCAACATTCAATCCTCAATCCTCAATCTTCAATCCTCAATACTCAATCTTCAATACTCAATCCTCAATCCTCAATCCTCAATCCTCAATCCTCAATCCTCAATCCCCAATCCCAATTCCTCAATCCTCAATCCTCAATCCTCAATCGTCAATCCTCAATCCTCAATCTTCAATCCTCAATACTCAATCTTCAATCCTCAATCCTCAATCCTCAATCCTCAATCCTCAATCCTCAATCCTCAATCTTCAATCCTCAATACTCAATCTTCAACCCTCAATCTTCAATCCTCAATCCTCTATCCTCATTCTTCAATCCTCAACACCCAATCCTCAATCTTCAATCCTCAATCCTCAATCCTCAATTCTCAATCCACAGTCCTCAATCCTCATTCCTCAGACCTCAAACATCAATACTCTACCCTCAGTCCTCGTCCGCAATCCACAACCCTCAATCCTCAATCCTCAATTTTCAATCATCAATATTCAATCTTCAATCCTCAATCCTCAATACTCTATCCTCAATCCTCAATCCTGAATGTTCATTCCTCAATACCCAATCCTCAATCTCCAATCCTCAATACTCAGTCCTCAATCCTCAATCCTCAATCCTCAGACCTCAATCCTCAATTCTCAATCCTCAATCCTCAATCCTCAGACCTCAAACATCAATACTCAACCCTCAGCCCTCGTCCGCAATCCACAACCCTCAATCCTCAATCCTCAATCTTCAATCATCAATATTCAATCCTCAATCCTCAATCCTCAATCCTCTATCCTCAATCCTCAATCCTGAAATGTTCAATCCTCAATACCCAATCCTCAATCTTCAATCCTCAATCCTCAATCCTCAATCCTTAATCCTCAATCCTCGATCCTCAATCCTCAATCCTCAATCTTCAATCCTCAATACTCAATCTTTAATCCTCAATCCTCAGTCCTCAAACCTCAATTCTGAGTCCTCAGTCCTGAATCCTCAACCTTCAGCCCTCAGTCCTCAACAATCTGTTGTCAATACTCAGTCCTCAATAGAATATCCTCAATTCACAGCTTTCAATACTTAATACTCAATCTGCAATCTTCAAACGTCTATCCACAGACATCAATTCTCATCACTCAACACTCAATACTCAGTCCTCAGTGTTCAATCCTCAATCCTCAATTCTCTATCTTCAATCCTCAATACTGAATCTTCAATCCTAAATCCTCAATCCTCAATCCTCAATCCTCAATCCTCAATCTTCAATCCTCAGTCCGCAATCCTCAATCGTCAATCTCCAATCCTGAATTGTCAATCTTCAATCCTCAATCCTCAATCCTCAATCCTCAATCCTCAATCCTCATTCTTCAATCCCCAATACCCAATCCTCAATCTTCAATCCTCAATCCTCAATCCTCAATTCTCAACACTGAATCCTCAATCCTCAGACCTCAAGCATCAATACTCAACCCTCAGTCCTCGTCCGCAATCCACAACCCTCAATCCTCAATCCTCAATCTTCAATCATCAATATTCAATCTTCAATCCTCAATCCTCAATCCTCTATCCTCAATCCTCAATCCTGAATGTTCAATCCTCAATACCCAATCCTCAATCTTCAATCCTCAATCCGCAATCCTCAATCCTTAATCCTCAATCCTCGATCCTCAATCCTCAATCCTCAATCTTCAATCTTCAATCCTCAGTCCGCAATCCTCAATCTTCGATCCTCAATCCTCAATCCTGAATCCTCAATCTTCAGCCCTCAGTCCTCAACAATCAGTTGTCAATCCTCAATCCTCAATACAACATCATCAATTCACAGTTTTCAATACTCAATACTCAATCTGCTATCCTCAAATCTCTATCCACAAACACCAATGCTCATCACTCAACTCTCAACACTCCGTCCCCAATCCTCAATCCTCAATCCTCATTCTTCAATCCTCAATACCAAATCCTCAATCTTCAATCCTCAATCCTCAATTCGCAATCCTCAATCCTCAATCCTCAGACCTCAAGCATCAATACCCAACCCTCAGTCCTCGTCCTCAATCCTCAATCCTCAATCCTCAATCCTCAACCCTCTATCTTCAATCCTCAATACTCAACCTTTAATCCTCAATCCTCAGTCCTCAAACCTCAATTCTGAGTCCTCAGTCCTGAATCCTCAACCTTCAGCCCTCAGTCCTCAACAATCAGGTGTCAATCCTCAATCCTCAATAGAATATCACCAATTCACAGTTTTCAATACTCAATACTCAATCTGCAATCTTCAAATCTCTATCCACAAACATCAATTCTCATCACTCAACCCTCAACACTCAGTCCACAATCTTCAATCCTCAATCCTCAATCCTCAATCTTGAATCCTCAATACTCAATCTTCAATCCTGAATCCTCAATCCTCAATCCTCAACACTCAATCCTCAATCGTCAATCCTCAATCCCCAATCCACAATCCTCAATCATCAATCCCAAATCCTCAATCCTCAATCCTCAATCCTCAATCCTCAATTTTCAATCCTCAATCCTCAATTTTCAAGCCTCAATCCTCAATCCTCAATCATCAATCCTCAATTTTCAATCCTCAATACTCAATCTTCAATCCTCAATCCTCAATCCTCAATCCTCAATCCTCAGTCCTCAATCCACAACCCTCAATCCTCAGTCCTGAAACCTCAATCCCGAATCCTCAATCCTGAATCCGCAAACTTCAGTCCTCAATCCTCAACAATCAATTGTGAATCCTCAATCCTCAATAGAATATCCTCAATTCACAGTTTTCAATACTCAATCCCCATTCTTCAATCTTCAAATCTCAATCCACAAACATTAATTCTCATCACTCAACCCTCAACACTCAGTCCTCAATCTTCAATCCTCAATCCTCAATCCGCAATCTTGAATCCTCAATACTCAATCTTCAATCCTCAATCCTCAAATCTCAATCCTCAACACTCAATCCTCAATCGTCAATCCTCAATCCCCAATCCTCAATCTTCAATCCTCTATCCACAATCCTCAATCCTCAATCCTCAATCCTCAATCTTCAATACTCAATACTCAATCTTCAATACTCAATCCTCAGTCCTCAGTCCTCAATCCTCAATCCTCAATCCTCAATCCCCAATCTTCAATCCTCAATACTCAATCTGCAATCCTCAATCCTCAATCATCAATCCTAATTCGTCACTCCTCAATACCCAATCCTCAATCTGCAATCCTCAATTCTCAATCCTCAATCCTCAATCCTCAATCCTCAATCCTGAATCCTCAATCTTCAATCCTCAATCCTCAATCCTCAATTCTCAATCCTCAATCCTCAATCCTCAATCCTCAATACTCAACCCTCAATCCTCAGTCCAGAAACATCAATACCGAATCCTCAATCCTGAATCCTCAATCTTCAGCCCTTAGTCCTCAACAATCAATTGTCAATCCTCAATCCTCAATAGAATATCCTCAATTCACAGTTTTCAATACTCAATCCCCATTCTTCAATCTTCAAATCTAAATCCACAAACATCAATTCTCATCACTCAACCCTCAACACTCAGTCCTCTATCTACAATCCTCAATCCTAAATCCTCAATCTTCAATCCTCAATACTCAATCTGCAATCCTCAATCCTCAATCCTCAATCCTCAATCCTAATTCGTCACTCCTCAATACCCAATCCTCAATCTTCAATCCTCAATCCTCGATCCTCAATTCTCAAATCTTAATCCTCAATCCTCAATCCTCAATCTTCGATCCTCAATACTCAATCTTCAATACTCAATCCTCAATCCTCAATCCTCTATCCTCAATCCTCTATCCTCAATCCTCAATCGTCAATCCTCAATTCCCAATCCTCAATCTTCAATCCTCAACCCTCAATCTTCAATCCTCAATCATCAATCCTCAAGTTTCAATCCTCAATACTCAGTCTTCAATCCTCAATCCTCAATCCTCAATCCTCAATCCTCAATCCTCAATCCTCAATCCTCAATCCTCAATCCTCAATCCTCAATCCTCAACCCTCAATCCTCAGTCCTGAAACCTCAATCCCGAATCCTCAATCCTGAATCCGCAAACTTCAGTCCTCAGTCCTCAACGATCAATTGTGAATCCTCAAACCTCAATAGAATATCCTAAATTCACAGTTTTCAATACTCAATCCCCATTCTTCAATCTTCAAGTCTCAATCCACAAACATCAATTCTCATCACTCAACCCACAACACTCAGTCCTCAATCTTCAATCCTCAATCCTCAATCCGCAATCTTGAATCCTCAATACTCAATCTTCAATCCTCAATCCTCAATTCTCAATCCTCAACACTCAATCCTCAATCGTCAATCCTCAATCCCCAATCCTCAATCTTCAATCCTCTATCCTCAATCCTCAATCCTCAATCCTCAACCCTCAATCTTCTATACTCAATCCTCAATCCTCAATCCTCAACCATCAATCCTCAGTCCTGAAACCTCAATACCGAATCCTCAATACTGAATCCTCAATCTTCAGCCCTCAGTCCTCAACAATCAATCGTCAATCCTCAATCCTCAATCGAATATCCTCAATCCTCAATCCTCAGACCTCAAACATCAATACTCAACCCTCAGTCCTCGTCCGCAATCCACAACCCTCAATCCTCAATCCTCAATCTTCAATCATCAATATTCAATCTTCAATACTCAATCCTCAATCCTCTATCCTCAATCCTCAATCCTGAATGTTCAATCCTCAATAACCAATCCTCAATCTTCAATCCTCAATACTCAATACTCAATCCTCAATCCTCAATCCTCAGTCCTCAATCCTCAATTCTCAATCCTCAATCCTCAATCCTCAGACCTCAAACATCAATACTCAACCCTCAGCCCTCGTCCGCAATCCACAACCCTCAATCCTCAATCCTCAATCTTCAATCATCAATATTCAATCTTCAATCCTCAACCCTCAATCCTCTATCCTCAATCCTCAATCCTGGATGTTCAATCCTCAATACCCAATCCTCAACCTTCAATCCTCAATCCTCAATCCTCAATCCTCAAACCTCAATCCTCAGTCCTGAAACCTCAATACCGAATCCTCAATCCTGAATCCTCAATCTTCAGCCCTCAGTCCTCAACAATCAATTGTCAATCCTCAAACCTCAATAGAATATCCTCAATTCACAGTTTTCAATACTCAATCCCCATTCTTCAATCTTCAAATCTCAATCCACAAACATCAATTCTCATCACTCAACCCTCAACACTCAGTCCTCAATCTTCAATCCTCAATCCTAAATCCTCAATTTTCAATCCTCAATACTCAATCTTCAATCCTCAATCCTCAATTCTCAATCCTCAATCCTCAATCCTCAATCCTCAATCCTCAATCTACAATCCTCAATACTCAATCTTCAACTCTCAATCTTCAATCCTCAATCCTCTATCCTCATTCTTCAATCCTCAACACCGAATCCTCAATCTTCAATCCTCAATCCTCAATCCTCAATTCCCAATCCTCAATCCTCAATCCTCAGACCTCAAACATCAATTCTCAACCCTCAGTCCTCGCCCGCAATCCACAACACTCAATCCTCAATCCTCAATCCTCAATCTTCAACCATCAATATTCAATCTTCAATCCTCAATCCTCTATCCTCTATCCTCAATCCTCAATCCTGAATGTTCAATACTCAATACCCGATCCTCAATATTCAATCCTCAATCCTCAACCGTCAACCCTCAATTCCCAATCCTCAATCTTCAATCCTCGATCCTCAATCCTGAATCCTCAAGCCTCAATACCAAATCCTCAATCTTCAATCCTCAACACTCAATCCTCAATACGCAATCCTCAATCCTCAATTCTCAAACCTCAATCCTCAGTCCTCAGTCCTCAAACCTCAATCCTCAAACCTCAACCCTCATCCTCAATCCTCAATCCTCGAACCTCAATCTTCAATCCTCAATCCTCAATCCTCAATTCCCAATCCTCAAACCTCAATCCTCAGACCTCAAGCATCAATACCCAACCCTCTGTCCTCGTCCTCAATCCTCAATCTTCAATCCTCAATCCTCAATTCTCAATCCTCAATACTCAATCCTCAATCGTCAATCCTCAATTCCCAATCCTCAATCCTCAATCCTCAGTCCCCAATCCTCAATCTTCAATCCTCAATACTCAATTTTCAATCCTCAATCCTCAATCCTCTATCCTCAATCCTCAATCCTGAATGTTCAATCCTCAATACACAATCCTGAATCTTCAATCCTCAATACTCAATCCTCAGTCCTCAACCCTCAATCCTCAGTCCTCAAACCTCAATCCCGAATCCTCAATCCTGAATCCTCAATCTTCAGCCCTCAGTCCTCAACAATCAATTGTCAGTCCTCAATCCTGAATAGAATATACCCAATTCGCAGTTTTCAATACTCAATCCCCAATGTTCAATCTTCAAATCTCAATCCACAAACATCAATTCTCATCACGCAACGCTCAACACTCAGTCCCCAATCCTCAATCTTCAATCCTCAATCCTCAATCCTCAATCCTCAATCCTCAATCCTCAATCCTCATTCCTCAAACCTCAATCCTCAATCCTCAGTCCTCACCCTCAATTCTCAATCCTCAATCCTCAATCCTCAATCATCAATCCCTAATCCTCAATCCTCAATCCTCAATCCTCAATCCTCAATTTTCAATCCTCAATCCTCAATCTTCAATCCTCAATCCTCAATCCTCAATCCTCAATCCTCAATCCTCAATTTTCAATCCTCAATACTCAATCTTCAATCCTCAATCCTCAATCCTCAATCCTCAATCCTCAGTCCTCAATCCACAACCCTCAATCCTCAGTCCTGAAACCTCAATCCCGAATCCTCAATCCTGAATCCGCAAACTTCAGTCCTCAATCCTCAACAATCAATTGTGAATCCTCAATCCTCAATAGAATATCCTCAATTCACAGTTTTCAATACTCAATCCCCATTCATCAATCTTCAAATCTCAATCCACAAACATTAATTCTCATCACTCAACCCTCAACACTCAGTCCTCAATCTTCAATCCTCAATCCTCAATCCGCAATCTTGAATCCTCAATACTCAATCTTCAATCCTCAATCCTCAATTCTCAATCCTCAACACTCAATCCTCAATCGTCAATCCTCAATCCCCAATCCTCAATCTTCAATCCTCTATCCACAATCCTCAATCCTCAATCCTCAATCCTCAATCTTCAATCCTCAATACTCAATCTTCAACCCTCAATCTTCAATCCTCAATCCTCAATCCTCAATCCTCAATCCTCAATCATCAATCCTAACTCGTCACTCCTCAATACCCAATCCTCAATCTGCAATCCTCAATCCTCAATCGTCAATCCTCAATCCTCAATCCTCAATCCTCAATCCTCAATCTTCAATCCTCAATCCTCAAACCTCAATTCTCAATCTTCAATACTCAATCCTCAATCCTCGACACTCAACCCTCAATCCTCAGTCCAGAAACATCAATACCGAATCCTCAATCCTGAATCCTCAATCTTCAGCCCTTAGTCCTCAACAATCAATTGTCAATCCTCAATCCTCAGTAGAATATCCTCAATTCACAGTTTTCAATACTCAATCCCCATTCTTCGATCTTCAAATCTAAATCCACAAACATCAATTCTCATCACTCAACCCTCAACACTCAGTCCTCTATCTTCAATCCTCAATCCTAAATCCTCAAGCTTCAATCCTCAATACTCAATCTGCAATCCTCAATACTCAATCCTCAATCCTCAATCCTAATTCGTCACTCCTCAATACCCAATCCTCAATCATCAATCCACAACACTCAATCCTCAATCCTCAATCCTCAATCTTCAACCATCAATATTCAATCTTCAATCCTCAATCCTCAATCCTCTATCCTCAATCCTCAATCCTGAATGTTCAATACTCAATACCCGATCCTCAATATTCAATCCTCAATCCTCAACCGTCAACCCTCAATTCCCAATCCTCAATCTTCAATCCTCGATCCTCAATCCTGAATCCTCAAGCCTCAATACCAAATCCTCAATCTTCAATCCTCAACACTCAATCCTCAAACCTCAATCCTCAGTCCTCAGTCCTCAAACCTCAATCCTCAAACCTCAACCCTCATCCTCAATCCTCAATCCTCGATCCTCAATCCTCAATCCTCGAACCTCAATCTTCAATCCTCAATCCTCAATCCTCAATTCCCAATCCTCAAACCTCAATCCTCAGACCTCAAGCATCAATACCCAACCCTCTGTCCTCGTCCTCAATCCTCAATCTTCAATCCTCAATCCTCAATTCTCAATCCTCAATACTCAATCCTCAATCGTCAATCCTCAATTCCCAATCCTCAATCTTCAATCCTCAATCCACAATATTCAATCCTCAATCCTCAATCCTCAGTCCCCAATCCTCAATCTTCAATCCTCAATACTCAATTTTCAATCCTCAATCCTCAATCCTCTATCCTCAATCCTCAATCCTGAATGTTCAATCCTCAATACACAATCCTGAATCTTCAATCCTCAATACTCAATCCTCAGTCCTCAACCCTCAATCCTCAGTCCTCAAACCTCAATCCCGAATCCTCAATCCTGAATCCTCAATCTTCAGCCCTCAGTCCTCAACAATCAATTGTCAGTCCTCAATCCTGAATAGAATATACCCAATTCGCAGTTTTCAATACTCAATCCCCAATGTTCAATCTTCAAATCTCAATCCACAAACATCAATTCTCATCACGCAACGCTCAACACTCAGTCCCCAATCCTCAATCTTCAATCCTCAATCCTCAATCCTCAATCCTCAATCCTCAATCCTCAATCCTCATTCCTCAAACCTCAATCCTCAATCCTCAGTCCTCACCCTCAATTCTCAATCCTCAATCCTCAATCCTCAATCATCAATCCCTAATCCTCAATCCTCAATCCTCAATCCTCAATCCTCAATTTTCAATCCTCAATCCTCAATCTTCAATCCTCAATCCTCAATCCTCAATCCTCAATCATCAATCCTCAATTTTCAATCCTCAATACTCAATCTTCAATCCTCAATCCTCAATCCTCAATCCTCAATCCTCAGTCCTCAATCCACAACCCTCAATCCTCAGTCCTGAAACCTCAATCCCGAATCCTCAATCCTGAATCCGCAAACTTCAGTCCTCAATCCTCAACAATCAATTGTGAATCCTCAATCCTCAATAGAATATCCTCAATTCACAGTTTTCAATACTCAATCCCCATTCATCAATCTTCAAATCTCAATCCACAAACATTAATTCTCATCACTCAACCCTCAACACTCAGTCCTCAATCTTCAATCCTCAATCCTCAATCCGCAATCTTGAATCCTCAATACTCAATCTTCAATCCTCAATCCTCAATTCTCAATCCTCAATACTCAATCCTCAATCGTCAATCCTCAATTCCCAATCCTCAATCTTCAATCCTCAATCCACAATATTCAATCCTCAATCCTCAATCCTCAGTCCCCAATCCTCAATCTTCAATCCTCAATACTCAATTTTCAATCCTCAATTCTCAATCCTCTATCCTCAATCCTCAATCCTGAATGTTCAATCCTCAATACACAATCCTCAATCTTCAATCCTCAATACTCAATCCTCAGTCCTCAACCCTCAATCCTCAGTCCTCAAACCTCAATCCCGAATCCTCAATCCTGAATCCTCAATCTTCAGCCCTCAGTCCTCAACAATCAATTGTCAGTCCTCAATCCTGAATAGAATATACCCAATTCGCAGTTTTCAATACTCAATCCCCAATGTTCAATCTTCAAATCTCAATCCACAAACATCAATTCTCATCACGCAACGCTCAACACTCAGTCCCCAATCCTCAATCTTCAATCCTCAATCCTCAATCCTCAATCCTCAATCCTCAATCCTCAATCCTCATTCCTCAAACCTCAATCCTCAATCCTCAGTCCTCACCCTCAATTCTCAATCCTCAATCCTCAATCCTCAATCATCAATCCCTAATCCTCAATCCTCAATCCTCAATCCTCAATCCTCAATTTTCAATCCTCAATCCTCAATCTTCAATCCTCAATCCTCAATCCTCAATCCTCAATCATCAATCCTCAATTTTCAATCCTCAATATTCAATCTTCAATCCTCAATCCTCAATCCTCAATCTTCAATCCTCAACCCTCAATCTTCAATCCTCAATCATCAATCCTCAAGTTTCAATCCACAATACTCAGTCTTCAATCCTCAATCCTCAATCCTCAATCCTCAATCCTCAATCCTCAATCCTCAATCCTCAATCCTCAATCCTCAACCCTCAATCCTCAGTCCTGAAACCTCAATCCCGAATCCTCAATCCTGAATCCGCAAACTTCAGTCCTCAGTCCTCAACAATCAATTGTTAATCCTCAAACCTCAATAGAATATCCTCAATTCACAGTTTTCAATACTCAATCCCCATTCTTCAATCTTCAAGTCTCAATCCACAAACATCAATTCTCATCACTCAACCCACAACACTCAGTCCTCAATCTTCAATCCTCAATCCTGAATCCGCAATCTTGAATCCTCAATACTCAATCTTCAATCCTCAATCCTCAATTCTCAATCCTCAACACACAACCCTCAATCGTCAATCCTCAATCCCCAATCCTCAATCTTCAATCCTCTATCCACAATTCTCAATCCTCAATCCTCAATCCTCAATCTTCAATCCTCAATACTCAATCTTCAACCCTCAATCTTCAATCCTCAATCCTCAATCCTCAATCCTCAATCCTCAATCATCAATCCTAATTCGTCACTCCTCAATACCCAATCCTCAATCTGCAATCCTCAATCCTCAATCCTCAATCCTCAATCCTCAATCCTCAATCCTCAATCCTCAATCCTCAATCTTCAATCCTCAATCCTCAATCCTCAATTCTCAATCCTCAATCCTCAATCCTCAATCCTCAATACTCAACCCTCAATCCTCAGTCCCGAAACATCAATACCGAATCCTCAATCCTGAATCCTCAATCTTCAGCCCTTAGTCCTCAACAATCAATTGTCAATCCTCAATCCTCAATAGAATATCCTCAATTCACAGTTTTCAATACTCAATCCCCATTCTTCGATCTTCAAATCTAAATCCACAAACATCAATTCTCATCACTCAACCCTCAACACTCAGTCCTCTATCTTCAATCCTCAATCCTAAATCCTCAATCTTCAATCCTCAATACTCAATCTGCAATCCTCAATACTCAATCCTCAATCCTCAATCCTAATTCGTCACTCCTCAATACCCAATCCTCAATCTTCAATCCTCAATCCTCGATCCTCAATTCTCAATCCTTAATCCTCAATCCTCAATCCTCAGTCTTCAATCCTCAATACTCAATCTTCAATACTCAATCCTCAATCCTCAATCCTCTATCCTCAATCCTCAATCGTCAATCCTCAATTCCCAATCCTCAATCTTCAATCCTCAACCCTCAATCTTCAATCCTCAATCATCAATCCTCAAGTTTCAATTATCAATACTCAGTCTTCAATCCTCAATCCTCAATCCTCAATCCTCAAACCTCAATCCTCAATCCTCAATCCTCAATCCTCAACCCTCAATCCTCAGTCCTGAAACCTCAATCCCGAATCCTCAATCCTGAATCCGCAAACTTCAGTCCTCAGTCCTCAACAATCAATTGTCAATCCTCAAACCTCAATAGAATATCCTCAATTCACAGTTTTCAATACTCAATCCCCATTCTTCAATCTTCAAGTCTCAATCCACAAACATCAATTCTCATCACTCAACCCACAACACTCAGTCCTCAATCTTCTATCCTCAATCCTCAATCCGCAATCTTGAATCCTCAATACTCAATCTTCAATCCTGAATCCTCAATCCTCAATCCTCAACACTCAATCCTCAATCGTCAATCCTCAATCCCCAATCCACAATCCTCAATCATCAATCCCAAATCCTCAATCCTCAATCCTCAATCCTCAATCCTCAATTTTCAATCCTCAATCCTCAATTTTCAAGCCTCAATCCTCAATCCTCAATCATCAATCCTCAATTTTCAATCCTCAATACTCAATCTTCAATCCTCAATCCTCAATCCTCAATCCTCAATCCTCAGTCCTCAATCCACAACCCTCAATCCTCAGTCCTGAAACCTCAATCCCGAATCCTCAATCCTGAATCCGCAAACTTCAGTCCTCAATCCTCAACAATCAATTGTGAATCCTCAATCCTCAATAGAATATCCTCAATTCACAGTTTTCAATACTCAATCCCCATTCTTCAATCTTCAAATCTCAATCCACAAACATTAATTCTCATCACTCAACCCTCAACACTCAGTCCTCAATCTTCAATCCTCAATCCTCAATCCGCAATCTTGAATCCTCAATACTCAATCTTCAATCCTCAATCCTCAAATCTCAATCCTCAACACTCAATCCTCAATCGTCACTCCTCAATCCCCAATCCTCAATCTTCAATCCTCTATCCACAATCCTCAATCCTCAATCCTCAATCCTCAATCTTCAATACTCAATACTCAATCTTCAATACTCAATCCTCAGTCCTCAGTCCTCAATCCTCAATCCTCAATCCTCAATCCCCAATCTTCAATCCTCAATACTCAATCTGCAATCCTCAATCCTCAATCATCAATCCTAATTCGTCACTCCTCAATACCCAATCCTCAATCTGCAATCCTCAATTCTCAATCCTCAATCCTCAATCCTCAATCCTCAATCCTGAATCCTCAATCTTCAATCCTCAATCCTCAATCCTCAATTCTCAATCCTCAATCCTCAATCCTCAATCCTCAATACTCAACCCTCAATCCTCAGTCCAGAAACATCAATACCGAATCCTCAATCCTGAATCCTCAATCTTCAGCCCTTAGTCCTCAACAATCAATTGTCAATCCTCAATCCTCAATAGAATATCCTCAATTCACAGTTTTCAATACTCAATCCCCATTCTTCAATCTTCAAATCTAAATCCACAAACATCAATTCTCATCACTCAACCCTCAACACTCAGTCCTCTATCTACAATCCTCAATCCTAAATCCTCAATCTTCAATCCTCAATACTCAATCTGCAATCCTCAATCCTCAATCCTCAATCCTCAATCCTAATTCGTCACTCCTCAATACCCAATCCTCAATCTTCAATCCTCAATCCTCGATCCTCAATTCTCAAATCTTAATCCTCAATCCTCAATCCTCAATCTTCGATCCTCAATACTCAATCTTCAATACTCAATCCTCAATCCTCAATCCTCTATCCTCAATCCTCTATCCTCAATCCTCAATCGTCAATCCTCAATTCCCAATCCTCAATCTTCAATCCTCAACCCTCAATCTTCAATCCTCAATCATCAATCCTCAAGTTTCAATCCTCAATACTCAGTCTTCAATCCTCAATCCTCAATCCTCAATCCTCAATCCTCAATCCTCAATCCTCAATCCTCAATCCTCAATCCTCAATCCTCAATCCTCAACCCTCAATCCTCAGTCCTGAAACCTCAATCCCGAATCCTCAATCCTGAATCCGCAAACTTCAGTCCTCAGTCCTCAACGATCAATTGTGAATCCTCAAACCTCAATAGAATATCCTAAATTCACAGTTTTCAATACTCAATCCCCATTCTTCAATCTTCAAGTCTCAATCCACAAACATCAATTCTCATCACTCAACCCACAACACTCAGTCCTCAATCTTCAATCCTCAATCCTCAATCCGCAATCTTGAATCCTCAATACTCAATCTTCAATCCTCAATCCTCAATTCTCAATCCTCAACACTCAATCCTCAATCGTCAATCCTCAATCCCCAATCCTCAATCTTCAATCCTCTATCCTCAATCCTCAATCCTCAATCCTCAACCCTCAATCTTCTATACTCAATCCTCAATCCTCAATCCTCAACCATCAATCCTCAGTCCTGAAACCTCAATACCGAATCCTCAATACTGAATCCTCAATCTTCAGCCCTCAGTCCTCAACAATCAATCGTCAATCCTCAATCCTCAATCGAATATCCTCAATCCTCAATCCTCAGACCTCAAACATCAATACTCAACCCTCAGTCCTCGTCCGCAATCCACAACCCTCAATCCTCAATCCTCAATCTTCAATCATCAATATTCAATCTTCAATACTCAATCCTCAATCCTCTATCCTCAATCCTCAATCCTGAATGTTCAATCCTCAATAACCAATCCTCAATCTTCAATCCTCAATACTCAATACTCAATCCTCAATCCTCAATCCTCAGTCCTCAATCCTCAATTCTCAATCCTCAATCCTCAATCCTCAGACCTCAAACATCAATACTCAACCCTCAGCCCTCGTCCGCAATCCACAACCCTCAATCCTCAATCCTCAATCTTCAATCATCAATATTCAATCTTCAATCCTCAACCCTCAATCCTCTATCCTCAATCCTCAATCCTGGATGTTCAATCCTCAATACCCAATCCTCAACCTTCAATCCTCAATCCTCAATCCTCAATCCTCAAACCTCAATCCTCAGTCCTGAAACCTCAATACCGAATCCTCAATCCTGAATCCTCAATCTTCAGCCCTCAGTCCTCAACAATCAATTGTCAATCCTCAAACCTCAATAGAATATCCTCAATTCACAGTTTTCAATACTCAATCCCCATTCTTCAATCTTCAAATCTCAATCCACAAACATCAATTCTCATCACTCAACCCTCAACACTCAGTCCTCAATCTTCAATCCTCAATCCTAAATCCTCAATTTTCAATCCTCAATACTCAATCTTCAATCCTCAATCCTCAATTCTCAATCCTCAATCCTCAATCCTCAATCCTCAATCCTCAATCTACAATCCTCAATACTCAATCTTCAACTCTCAATCTTCAATCCTCAATCCTCTATCCTCATTCTTCAATCCTCAACACCGAATCCTCAATCTTCAATCCTCAATCCTCAATCCTCAATTCCCAATCCTCAATCCTCAATCCTCAGACCTCAAACATCAATTCTCAACCCTCAGTCCTCGCCCGCAATCCACAACACTCAATCCTCAATCCTCAATCCTCAATCTTCAACCATCAATATTCAATCTTCAATCCTCAATCCTCTATCCTCTATCCTCAATCCTCAATCCTGAATGTTCAATACTCAATACCCGATCCTCAATATTCAATCCTCAATCCTCAACCGTCAACCCTCAATTCCCAATCCTCAATCTTCAATCCTCGATCCTCAATCCTGAATCCTCAAGCCTCAATACCAAATCCTCAATCTTCAATCCTCAACACTCAATCCTCAATACGCAATCCTCAATCCTCAATTCTCAAACCTCAATCCTCAGTCCTCAGTCCTCAAACCTCAATCCTCAAACCTCAACCCTCATCCTCAATCCTCAATCCTCGAACCTCAATCTTCAATCCTCAATCCTCAATCCTCAATTCCCAATCCTCAAACCTCAATCCTCAGACCTCAAGCATCAATACCCAACCCTCTGTCCTCGTCCTCAATCCTCAATCTTCAATCCTCAATCCTCAATTCTCAATCCTCAATACTCAATCCTCAATCGTCAATCCTCAATTCCCAATCCTCAATCCTCAATCCTCAGTCCCCAATCCTCAATCTTCAATCCTCAATACTCAATTTTCAATCCTCAATCCTCAATCCTCTATCCTCAATCCTCAATCCTGAATGTTCAATCCTCAATACACAATCCTGAATCTTCAATCCTCAATACTCAATCCTCAGTCCTCAACCCTCAATCCTCAGTCCTCAAACCTCAATCCCGAATCCTCAATCCTGAATCCTCAATCTTCAGCCCTCAGTCCTCAACAATCAATTGTCAGTCCTCAATCCTGAATAGAATATACCCAATTCGCAGTTTTCAATACTCAATCCCCAATGTTCAATCTTCAAATCTCAATCCACAAACATCAATTCTCATCACGCAACGCTCAACACTCAGTCCCCAATCCTCAATCTTCAATCCTCAATCCTCAATCCTCAATCCTCAATCCTCAATCCTCAATCCTCATTCCTCAAACCTCAATCCTCAATCCTCAGTCCTCACCCTCAATTCTCAATCCTCAATCCTCAATCCTCAATCATCAATCCCTAATCCTCAATCCTCAATCCTCAATCCTCAATCCTCAATTTTCAATCCTCAATCCTCAATCTTCAATCCTCAATCCTCAATCCTCAATCCTCAATCCTCAATCCTCAATTTTCAATCCTCAATACTCAATCTTCAATCCTCAATCCTCAATCCTCAATCCTCAATCCTCAGTCCTCAATCCACAACCCTCAATCCTCAGTCCTGAAGCCTCAATCCCGAATCCTCAATCCTGAATCCGCAAACTTCAGTCCTCAATCCTCAACAATCAATTGTGAATCCTCAATCCTCAATAGAATATCCTCAATTCACAGTTTTCAATACTCAATCCCCATTCATCAATCTTCAAATCTCAATCCACAAACATTAATTCTCATCACTCAACCCTCAACACTCAGTCCTCAATCTTCAATCCTCAATCCTCAATCCGCAATCTTGAATCCTCAATACTCAATCTTCAATCCTCAATCCTCAATTCTCAATCCTCAACACTCAATCCTCAATCGTCAATCCTCAATCCCCAATCCTCAATCTTCAATCCTCTATCCACAATCCTCAATCCTCAATCCTCAATCCTCAATCTTCAATCCTCAATACTCAATCTTCAACCCTCAATCTTCAATCCTCAATCCTCAATCCTCAATCCTCAATCCTCAATCATCAATCCTAACTCGTCACTCCTCAATACCCAATCCTCAATCTGCAATCCTCAATCCTCAATCGTCAATCCTCAATCCTCAATCCTCAATCCTCAATCCTCAATCTTCAATCCTCAATCCTCAAACCTCAATTCTCAATCTTCAATACTCAATCCTCAATCCTCGACACTCAACCCTCAATCCTCAGTCCAGAAACATCAATACCGAATCCTCAATCCTGAATCCTCAATCTTCAGCCCTTAGTCCTCAACAATCAATTGTCAATCCTCAATCCTCAGTAGAATATCCTCAATTCACAGTTTTCAATACTCAATCCCCATTCTTCGATCTTCAAATCTAAATCCACAAACATCAATTCTCATCACTCAACCCTCAACACTCAGTCCTCTATCTTCAATCCTCAATCCTAAATCCTCAAGCTTCAATCCTCAATACTCAATCTGCAATCCTCAATACTCAATCCTCAATCCTCAATCCTAATTCGTCACTCCTCAATACCCAATCCTCAATCATCAATCCACAACACTCAATCCTCAATCCTCAATCCTCAATCTTCAACCATCAATATTCAATCTTCAATCCTCAATCCTCAATCCTCTATCCTCAATCCTCAATCCTGAATGTTCAATACTCAATACCCGATCCTCAATATTCAATCCTCAATCCTCAACCGTCAACCCTCAATTCCCAATCCTCAATCTTCAATCCTCGATCCTCAATCCTGAATCCTCAAGCCTCAATACCAAATCCTCAATCTTCAATCCTCAACACTCAATCCTCAAACCTCAATCCTCAGTCCTCAGTCCTCAAACCTCAATCCTCAAACCTCAACCCTCATCCTCAATCCTCAATCCTCGATCCTCAATCCTCAATCCTCGAACCTCAATCTTCAATCCTCAATCCTCAATCCTCAATTCCCAATCCTCAAACCTCAATCCTCAGACCTCAAGCATCAATACCCAACCCTCTGTCCTCGTCCTCAATCCTCAATCTTCAATCCTCAATCCTCAATTCTCAATCCTCAATACTCAATCCTCAATCGTCAATCCTCAATTCCCAATCCTCAATCTTCAATCCTCAATCCACAATATTCAATCCTCAATCCTCAATCCTCAGTCCCCAATCCTCAATCTTCAATCCTCAATACTCAATTTTCAATCCTCAATCCTCAATCCTCTATCCTCAATCCTCAATCCTGAATGTTCAATCCTCAATACACAATCCTGAATCTTCAATCCTCAATACTCAATCCTCAGTCCTCAACCCTCAATCCTCAGTCCTCAAACCTCAATCCCGAATCCTCAATCCTGAATCCTCAATCTTCAGCCCTCAGTCCTCAACAATCAATTGTCAGTCCTCAATCCTGAATAGAATATACCCAATTCGCAGTTTTCAATACTCAATCCCCAATGTTCAATCTTCAAATCTCAATCCACAAACATCAATTCTCATCACGCAACGCTCAACACTCAGTCCCCAATCCTCAATCTTCAATCCTCAATCCTCAATCCTCAATCCTCAATCCTCAATCCTCAATCCTCATTCCTCAAACCTCAATCCTCAATCCTCAGTCCTCACCCTCAATTCTCAATCCTCAATCCTCAATCCTCAATCATCAATCCCTAATCCTCAATCCTCAATCCTCAATCCTCAATCCTCAATTTTCAATCCTCAATCCTCAATCTTCAATCCTCAATCCTCAATCCTCAATCCTCAATCATCAATCCTCAATTTTCAATCCTCAATACTCAATCTTCAATCCTCAATCCTCAATCCTCAATCCTCAATCCTCAGTCCTCAATCCACAACCCTCAATCCTCAGTCCTGAAACCTCAATCCCGAATCCTCAATCCTGAATCCGCAAACTTCAGTCCTCAATCCTCAACAATCAATTGTGAATCCTCAATCCTCAATAGAATATCCTCAATTCACAGTTTTCAATACTCAATCCCCATTCATCAATCTTCAAATCTCAATCCACAAACATTAATTCTCATCACTCAACCCTCAACACTCAGTCCTCAATCTTCAATCCTCAATCCTCAATCCGCAATCTTGAATCCTCAATACTCAATCTTCAATCCTCAATCCTCAATTCTCAATCCTCAATACTCAATCCTCAATCGTCAATCCTCAATTCCCAATCCTCAATCTTCAATCCTCAATCCACAATATTCAATCCTCAATCCTCAATCCTCAGTCCCCAATCCTCAATCTTCAATCCTCAATACTCAATTTTCAATCCTCAATTCTCAATCCTCTATCCTCAATCCTCAATCCTGAATGTTCAATCCTCAATACACAATCCTCAATCTTCAATCCTCAATACTCAATCCTCAGTCCTCAACCCTCAATCCTCAGTCCTCAAACCTCAATCCCGAATCCTCAATCCTGAATCCTCAATCTTCAGCCCTCAGTCCTCAACAATCAATTGTCAGTCCTCAATCCTGAATAGAATATACCCAATTCGCAGTTTTCAATACTCAATCCCCAATGTTCAATCTTCAAATCTCAATCCACAAACATCAATTCTCATCACGCAACGCTCAACACTCAGTCCCCAATCCTCAATCTTCAATCCTCAATCCTCAATCCTCAATCCTCAATCCTCAATCCTCAATCCTCATTCCTCAAACCTCAATCCTCAATCCTCAGTCCTCACCCTCAATTCTCAATCCTCAATCCTCAATCCTCAATCATCAATCCCTAATCCTCAATCCTCAATCCTCAATCCTCAATCCTCAATTTTCAATCCTCAATCCTCAATCTTCAATCCTCAATCCTCAATCCTCAATCCTCAATCATCAATCCTCAATTTTCAATCCTCAATACTCAATCTTCAATCCTCAATCCTCAATCCTCAATCTTCAATCCTCAACCCTCAATCTTCAATCCTCAATCATCAATCCTCAAGTTTCAATCCACAATACTCAGTCTTCAATCCTCAATCCTCAATCCTCAATCCTCAATCCTCAATCCTCAATCCTCAATCCTCAATCCTCAATCCTCAACCCTCAATCCTCAGTCCTGAAACCTCAATCCCGAATCCTCAATCCTGAATCCGCAAACTTCAGTCCTCAGTCCTCAACAATCAATTGTTAATCCTCAAACCTCAATAGAATATCCTCAATTCACAGTTTTCAATACTCAATCCCCATTCTTCAATCTTCAAGTCTCAATCCACAAACATCAATTCTCATCACTCAACCCACAACACTCAGTCCTCAATCTTCAATCCTCAATCCTGAATCCGCAATCTTGAATCCTCAATACTCAATCTTCAATCCTCAATCCTCAATTCTCAATCCTCAACACACAACCCTCAATCGTCAATCCTCAATCCCCAATCCTCAATCTTCAATCCTCTATCCACAATTCTCAATCCTCAATCCTCAATCCTCAATCTTCAATCCTCAATACTCAATCTTCAACCCTCAATCTTCAATCCTCAATCCTCAATCCTCAATCCTCAATCCTCAATCATCAATCCTAATTCGTCACTCCTCAATACCCAATCCTCAATCTGCAATCCTCAATCCTCAATCCTCAATCCTCAATCCTCAATCCTCAATCCTCAATCCTCAATCCTCAATCTTCAATCCTCAATCCTCAATCCTCAATTCTCAATCCTCAATCCTCAATCCTCAATCCTCAATACTCAACCCTCAATCCTCAGTCCCGAAACATCAATACCGAATCCTCAATCCTGAATCCTCAATCTTCAGCCCTTAGTCCTCAACAATCAATTGTCAATCCTCAATCCTCAATAGAATATCCTCAATTCACAGTTTTCAATACTCAATCCCCATTCTTCGATCTTCAAATCTAAATCCACAAACATCAATTCTCATCACTCAACCCTCAACACTCAGTCCTCTATCTTCAATCCTCAATCCTAAATCCTCAATCTTCAATCCTCAATACTCAATCTGCAATCCTCAATACTCAATCCTCAATCCTCAATCCTAATTCGTCACTCCTCAATACCCAATCCTCAATCTTCAATCCTCAATCCTCGATCCTCAATTCTCAATCCTTAATCCTCAATCCTCAATCCTCAGTCTTCAATCCTCAATACTCAATCTTCAATACTCAATCCTCAATCCTCAATCCTCTATCCTCAATCCTCAATCGTCAATCCTCAATTCCCAATCCTCAATCTTCAATCCTCAACCCTCAATCTTCAATCCTCAATCATCAATCCTCAAGTTTCAATTATCAATACTCAGTCTTCAATCCTCAATCCTCAATCCTCAATCCTCAAACCTCAATCCTCAATCCTCAATCCTCAATCCTCAACCCTCAATCCTCAGTCCTGAAACCTCAATCCCGAATCCTCAATCCTGAATCCGCAAACTTCAGTCCTCAGTCCTCAACAATCAATTGTCAATCCTCAAACCTCAATAGAATATCCTCAATTCACAGTTTTCAATACTCAATCCCCATTCTTCAATCTTCAAGTCTCAATCCACAAACATCAATTCTCATCACTCAACCCACAACACTCAGTCCTCAATCTTCTATCCTCAATCCTCAATCCGCAATCTTGAATCCTCAATACTCAATCTTCAATCCTCAATCCTCAATTCTCAATCCTCTACACTCAATCCTCAATCGTCAGTCCTCAATCCCCAATCCTCAATCGCCAATCCTCTATCCTCAATCCTCAATCCTCAATCCTCAATCATCAATTCGCAGTCCTCAATCCTCAATCCTCAGACCTCAAGCATCAATACCCAACCCTCAGTCCTCGTCCTCAATCCACAACCCTCAACCCTCAATCCTCAATCTTCATTCATCAATATTCAACCTTCAATCCTCAATCCTCAATCCTCAATCCTCAATCCTCAATCCACAATCCTCAATCCCGAATCCTCAATCCTGAATCCTCAATCTTCAGCCCTCAGTCCTCAACAATCAGTTGTCAATCCTCAATCCTCAATAGAATATCACCAATTCACAGTTTTCAATACTTAATACTCAATCTGCAATCTTCAAATCTCTATCCACAAACATCAATTCTCATCACTCAATCCTCAACGCTCAGTCCCCAATCCTCAATATTCAATCCTCAATCCTCAATCCTCGATCCTCAATCCTCAACCTTCAATCCTCAATGCTCAATCTTCAATCCTCAATCCTCAATACTCAATCCTCAATTCTCAATCCTCAATCGTCAATCTTCAATCCTCTATACTCAATCTTCGATCCTCAGTCCTCAATCCTCAATCCTCAATCCTCAATCTTCAATCCTCGATACTGAATCTACAATCCCAAATCCTCAATCCTCAATCCTCAATCCTCAATCCTCAATCTTCAATCATCAGTCCCCAATCCTCAATCTTCAATCCTCAATCCTCAATCCTGAATCCTCAATCTTCAGCCCTCAGTCCTCAACAATCAGTTGTCAATCCTCAATCCTCAATACAACATCATCAATTCACAGTTTTCAATACTCATTACTCAATCTGCAATCTTCAAATCTCTATCCACAAACATCAATTCTCATTACACAACACTCAACACTCCGTCCCCAATCCTCAATCTTCAATCCTCAATCCTCAATACTCAATCCTCAATCCTCAATACTCAATCCTCAATCGTCAATCCTCAATCCCCAATCCTCAACCTTCAATCCTCTATCCTCAATCCTCAATCCTCAATCCTCAATCTTCAATCCTCAATACTCAATCTTCAATCCTCAATCCTCAATCCTCAGTCCTCAATCCTGAATCCTCAATCATCAATCCTCAATCCTCATTCTTCAATCCTGAATACCCAACCCTCAATCTTCAATCCTCAATCCTCAATCCTCAGTCCTCAGTCCTCAAACCACAATCCTCAACCCTCAGCCCTCATCCTCATTCCTCAGTCCTCAATCCTCAATCCTCAATCCTCAATCTTCAATCCTCAATACTCAATCTTCAATCCTCAGTCCCCAATCCCCAATCTTCAATCCTCAATCCTCAATCCTCAGCCCTCAGTCCTCAAACCACAGTCCTCAGCCCTGAGCCCTCATCCTCATTCCTCAATTCTCAATCCTCAATCCTCAATCCTCAATCTTCAATCCTCAATACTCAATCTTCAATCCTCAGTCCTCAGTCCTCAAACCTCAATTCTGAATCCTCAATCCTGAATCCTCAACCTTCAGCCCTCAGTCCTCAACAATCAGTTGCCAATCCTCTATCCTCAATAGAAAATCCTCAATTCACAGTTTTCAATACTCAATACTCAATCTGCAATCTTCAAATCTCTATCCACAAACATCCATTCTCATCACTCAACCCTCGACACTCAGTCCTCAATGTTCAATCCTCAATCCTCAATTCTCAATCTTCAATCCTCAATACTCAATCTTCAATCCTCAATCCTCAGTCCTCAATACTCAATCCTCATTCATCAATCCTCAATACCCAATCCTCAATCATCAATCCTCAATCCTCAATCCTCAATTCGCAATCCTCAATCCTCAATCCTCAGACCTCAAGCATCAATACCCAACCCTCAGTTCTCGTCCTCAATCCACAACCCTCGATCCTCAATCCTCAACCTTCATTCATCAATATTCAACCTTCAATCCTCAATCCTGAATCCCCAATCCTCAATCCTCAATCCTCAATCCTCAATCCTCAATCCTGAATCCTCAATCCTGAATCCTCAATCTTCAGCCCTCAGTCCTCAACAGTCAGTTGTCAATCCTCAATCCTCAATACAATATAAACAATCACAGTTTTCGATACACAATACTCAATCTGCAATCTTGAAATCTCTATACACAAACATCAATTCTCATCACTCAACCCTCAACACTCAGTCCCCAATCCTCAAGATTCAATCCTCAATTCTCAATCCTCAATCCTCAATCGTCAACCTTCAATCCTCAATACTCAATCTTCAATCCTCAATCCTCAATCGTCAATTCTCAATACTCAATCTTCAATCCTCAGTACTCTATCTTCAATCCTCAATCCTCAATCCTCAATCCTCAATCCTCATTCTTCAATCCTCAATACCCAATCTTCAATTTTCAATCCTCATTCCTCAATCCTCAATTCGCAATCCTCAATCCTCAATCCTCAGACCTCAAGCATCAATACCCAACCCTCAGTCCTCGTCCTCAATCCACAACACTCAATCCTCAATCCTCAATCTTCATTCATCAATATTCAACCTTCAATCCTCAATCCTCAATCCTCAATCCTCAGTCCTCAATCCTCAATCCACAATCCTGGATCCTCAATCCTGAATCCTCAACCTTCAACCCTCAGTCCTCAGCAGTCAGTTGTCAATCCTCAATCCTCAATAGAATATCAACAATTCACAGTTTTCAATACACAATACTCAATCTGCAATCTTGAAATCTCTATACACAAACATCAATCCTCATCACTCAACCCTCAACACTCAGTCCCCAATCATCAATATTCAATCGTCAATCCTCAATCCTCAATCCTCAATCCTCAACATTCAATCCTCAATGCTCAAACTTCAATCCTCAGTCCTCAATTCTCAATCCTCAATTCTCAATACTCAATCTTCAACCTTCAATCCTCAATACTCAATCTTCAATCCTCAATCCTCAATCCTCAATCCTCAATCCTCAATCCTCAATCCTCATTCTTCAATCCTCAATACCCAATCCTCAATCTTCAATCCTCAATCCTCAATCCTCAGTCCTCTGTACTCAAACCTCAATCCTCAAACCTCAGCCCTCATCCCCATTCCTCAATTCTCAATACCCAATCCTCAATCCTCAATCTTCAATCCTCAATACTCAATCTTCAATCCTCAGTCCTCAGTCCTCAGTCCTCAAACCTCAATTCTGAATCCTCAATCCTGAATCCTCAACCTTCAGCCCTCAGTCATCAACAATCTGTTGCCAATCCTCAATCCTCAATCCTCAATAGAATATCCTCAATTCACAGTCTTCAATGCTCAATACCCCATCTGCAATCTTCAGATCTCTACCCACAAACATCCATTCTCATCACTCAACCCTCAACACTCAGTCCTCAATGTTCAATCCTCAGTCCTCAATTCTCAATCTTCAATCCTCAATACTGAATCTTCAATCCTCAATCCTCAATCCTCAATACTCAATCTGCAATCCTCAATCCTCAGTCCTCACTCCTCAATCCTCATTCTTCAATCCTCAATACCGAATCCTCAATCTTCAATCCTCAATCCTCAATCCTCAATTCTCAATCCTCAACCCTCAATCCTCAGACTCCAAACATCAATACTCAGCCCTCAGTCCTCGTACTCAATCCACAACCCTCAATCCTCAGTCCTCAATCTTCAATCATTAATATTCAATCTTCAATCCTCAATCCTCAATCCTCAATCCCCAACCCTCAATCTTCAATCCTCAAACCCAATACCCAATCCTCAATCCTCAGTCCTCAAACCTCAATCCTGAATCCTCAATCCTGAATCCTCAATCTTCAGCCCTGAGTCCTCAACAATCAGTTGTCAATCCTCAATCCTCAATAGAATATCTTCAATTCACAGTTTTCAATACTCAATACTCAATCTGCAATCTTCCGATCTCTATCCACAAACATCAATTCTCATCACTCAACCCTCAATATTCAGTCCGCAATCCTCAATCTTCAATCCTCAATCCTCAATACTCAATCGTCGATCTTAATCGTCAATCCTCAATACTCAATCTTCAATCTTCAATCCTCGATCCTCAATCCTCAATCCTCCATCTTCAATCCTCAATACTCAATCTTCAATCATCAACCCTCAATCCTCAATCCTCAATCCTCAATCCTCAATCGACAATCTTCAATCCTCAATACTCCATCTTCAATCCTCAATCCTCAATCCTCAATCCTCAATCCTCATTCTTCAATCCTCAATACCCAATCCTCGATCTTCAATCCTCAATCCTCAGTCCTCAATCCTTAATCCTCAATCCTCAATCCTCAATCTTCAATCCTCAGTCCCAAATCCTCAATCTTCAATACTCAATCCTCAATCCTCAATACCCAATCCTCAATCTCCAATCTTCAATCCTCAATCCTCAACTCTCAATCCTCAATCCTCAGTCCTCAGTCCTCAAGCCTCAATCCTCAACCCTCAGCCCTCATCCTCAATCCTCAATCCTCAATCTTCAATTCTCAAGCCTCAGTCCTCAAGCATGAATCCTCAATCCTCAATCCTCAGTCCTCTAACCTCAATCCTGAATCCTCAATCTTCAGACTTCAGACCTCAACAATCAGACGTCAATACTCAATCCTCAATAGATTATCATCAATTCACAGTTTTCAATACTCAATATTCAATCTGCAATCTTCAGATCTCTATCCACAAACATCAATTCTCATCACTCAACCCTCAACACTCAGTCCTCAATGTTCAATACTCAATCATCAATTCTCAATCTTCAATCCTCAATACTGAATCTTCAATCACCAATCCCCAATCTTCCATACTCAATCCTCAATCATCAATCCTCAATCCTCAATAATCAACCATCAACACTCAATTCTCAATACTCAACAGAATATCCTGAATTCTCATGGTTCAATACTCAATCCACAACTTTCAATAATCAAATCTCAATCCTCAAACATAAATTCTCAACACTCAACCCTCAACACTCAGTCCTCTCTCTTCAATCCTCCATTCTCAACCCTCAATCCTCAAGCGTCAATCCTCAATCCTCAGTCCTCAACCCTCATTCCTCAGTCCTCAAACCTCTATCCCGAATCCTCAATCCTGAATCCTCAATCCTGAATCCTCAAGCTTCAGACCTCAGACCTCAACAATCAGACGTCAATCCTCAATCCTCAATAGAATATCATCAAGTAACAGATTTCAATACTCAATACTCAATCTGCAATCTTCAGATCTCTATCCACAAACATCAATTCTCATCACTCAACCCTCAACACTCAGTCCTCAATGTTCAATACTCAACCATCAATTCTCAATCTTCAATCCTCAATACTGAATCTTCAATCATCAATACCCAATCTTCAATCCTCAATCCTCAATCCTCAATCCTCAATCCTCATTCTTCAATCCTCAATACCCAATCCTCAATCTTCAATCCTCAATCCTCAGTCCTCAATCCTCAATCCTGAATCCTCAATCCTCAATCTTCAATCCTCAGTCCCAAATCCTCAATCTCCAATACTCAATCCTCAATCCTCAATACCCAGTCCTCAATCTTCAATCCTCAATCCTCAATCCTCAACTCTCAATCCTCAATCCTCAGTCCTCTGTCCTCAAACCACAATCCTCAACCCTCAGCCCACATCCTCAATCCTCAATCCTCAATCTCCAATCCTCAAGCCTCAATCCTCAAGCCTGAATCCTCAATCCTCAATCCTCAATCCTTAATCCTCAATACTCAATCCTCAATCCTCAATCCTCAATCCCGAATCCACAATCCTCAATCCACAATCCTCAACCTTCAATCCTCAATGCTCTATCTTCAATCCTCAGTCCTCAAGTCTCAATCCTCAATTCTCAATCCTCAATCGTCAATCTTCAATCCTCAATACTCAATCTTCAATCCTCAATCCTCAATCCTCAATCCTCAATCCTCATTCTTCAATCCTCAATACCCAATCCTCAATCTTCAATCCTCAATCCTCAATCCTCAATCCCCAATTCTCAATCCTCAGTCCTCAAACCTCAATCTTCAATCCTCAATACTCAATCTTCAATCCTCATTCCTCAATCCTCAATCATCAATCCTCAATCTTCAATCCTCAATACTCAATCTTCAATCCTCAATCCTCAGTCCTCGAACATCAATCCTGAATCCTCAATCTTCAGCCCTCAGTCCTCAACAATCAGTTGTCAATCCTCAATCCTCAATAGAATATCACCAATTCACAGTTTTCAATACTTAATACTTAATCTGCAATCTTCAAATCTCTATCCACAAACATCAATTCTCATCACTCAATCCTCAACGCTCAGTCCCCAATCCTCAATATTCAATCCTCAATCCTCTATCCTCGATCCTCAATCCTCAACCTTCAATCCTCAATGCTCAATCTTCAATCCTCAATCCTCAATACTCAATCCTCAATTCTCAATCCTCAATCGTCAATCTTCAATCCTCTATACTCAATCTTCGATCCTCAGTCCTCAATCCTCAATCCTCAATCCTCAATCTTCAATCCTCGATACTGAATCTTCAATCCCAAATCCTCAATCCTCAATCCTCAATCCTCAATCCTCAATCTTCAATCATCAGTCCCCAATCCTCAATCTTCAATCCTCAATCCTCAATCCTGAATCCTCAATCTTCAGCCCTCAGTCCTCAACAATCAGTTGTCAATCCTCAATCCTCAATACAACATCATCAATTCACAGTTTTCAATACTCATTACTCAATCTGCAATCTTCAAATCTCTATCCACAAACATCAATTCTCATCACACAACACTCAACACTACGTCCCCAATCCTCAATCTTCAATCCTCAATCCTCAATACTCAATCCTCCATCCTCAATCCTCAATACTCAATCCTCAATCGTCAATCCTCAATCCCCAATCCTCAACCTTCAATCCTCTATCCTCAATCCTCAATCCTCAATCCTCAATCTTCAATCCTCAATACTCAATCTTCAATCCTCAATCCTCAATCCTCAGTCCTCAATCCTGAATCCTCAATCATCAATCCTCAATCCTCATTCTTCAATCCTGAATACCCAACCCTCAATCTTCAATCCTCAATCCTCAATCCTCAGTCCTCAGTCCTCAAACCACAATCCTCAACCCTCAGCCCTCATCCTCATTCCTCAGCCCTCAATCCTCAATCCTCAATCCTCAATCTTCAATCCTCAATACTCAATCTTCAATCCTCAGTCCTCAGTCCTCAAACCTCAATTCTGAATCCTCAATCCTGAATCCTCAACCTTCAGCCCTCAGTCATCAACAATCTGTTGCCAATCCTCAATCCTCAATAGAATATCCTCAATTCACAGTCTTCAATACTCAATACCCAATCTGCAATCTTCAGATCTCTATCCACAAACATCCATTCTCATCACTCAACCCTCAACACTCAGTCCTCAATGTTCAATCCTCAATCCTCAATTCTCAATCTTCAGTCCTCAATACTGAATCTTCAATCCTCAATCCTCAGTCCTCAGTCCTCAATCCTCAATCCTCAATCTTCAATCCTCAGTCCCCAATCCCCAATCTTCAATCCTCAATACTCAATCCTCAATCCTCAGCCTTCAATCCTCAATCCTCAATCCTCAATCCTCAATCCTCAATCCTCAATCTTCAATCCTCAATACTCAATCTTCAATCCTCAATCCTCAATCCTCAATTCTCAATCCTCAACCTTCAATCCACAGTACTCTATCTTCAATCCTCAATCCTCAGTCCTCAATCCTCAATCCTCATTCTTCAATCCTCAATACCCAATCCTCAATCTTCAATCCTCATTCCTCAATCCTCAATTCGCAATCCTCAATCCTCAACCCTCAGACCTCAAGCATCAATACCCAACCCTCAGTCCTCGTCCTCAATCCATAACCCTCAATCTTCAATCCTCAACATTCGTTCATCAATATTCAACCTTCAATCCTCAATCCTCAATCCTCAATCCTCAATCCTCAATCCTCAATCCTCAATCCTCAATCCTGAATCCTGAATCCTCAATCCTGAATCCTCAATCTTCAGCCCTCAGTCCTCAACAGTCAGTTGTCAATCCTTAATCCTCAATACAATATCAACAATCACAGTTTTCAATACACAATACTCAATCTGCAATCTTGCAATCTCTATACACAAACATCAATTCTCATCACTCAACCCTCAACACTCAGTCCCCAATCCTCAATATTCAATCCTCAATCCTCAATCCTCAATCCTCAATCGTCAACCTTCAATCCTCAATGCTCAACCTTCAATCCTCTGTCCTCAATTCTCAATCCTCAATTCTCAATCCTCAATCGTCAATCTTCAATCCTCAATACTCAATCTTCAATCCTCAATCCTCAATCCTCAATCCTCAATCCTCATTCTTCAATCCTCAATACCCAATCCTCAATCTTCCATCCTCAATCCTCAATCCTCTGTCCTCAGTCCTCAAACCTCCATCCTCAACCCTCAGCCCTCATCCTCATTCCTCAATTCTCAATCCTCAATCCTCAATCCTCAATACTCAATCTTCAATCCTCAATACTCAATCTTCAATCCTCAATCCTCAATCCTCAATCCTCAATCCTCAATCTTCAATCCTCAATACTCTATCTTCAATCCTCAATCCTCAATCCTCAATCCTCAGTCCTCATTCTTCGATCCTCAATACCCAATCCTCAATCTTCAATCCTCGATCCTCAATCCTTAAATTCGCAATCCTCAATCCTCAATCCTCAGACCTCAAGCATCAATACCCAACCCTCAGTCCTCGTCATCAATCCACAACCCTCAATCCTCAATCGTGAATCTTCATTCATCAATATTCAACCTTCAATCATCAATCCTCAATCTTCAATCCTCAATCCTCAATCCTCAATTCTCAATCCTCAATCCTCAGTACCCAATCCTCAATCCTCAATCCTCAATCCGCGATCCTCAATCCTCAATCCTCAATCGTCAATTCTCAATCCTCAGTCCTCAAACCTCAATCCTGAATCCTCAATCCTGAATCCTCAATCTTCAGCCCTCAGTCCTCAACAATCAGTTGTCAATCCTCAATCCTCAATAGAATATCACCAATTCACAATTTTCAATACTCAATACTCAATCTGCAATCTTCAAATCTCTATCCACAAACATCAATTCTCATCACTCAACCCTCAACACTCAGTCCCCAATCCTCAATATTCAATCCTCAATCCTCAATCCTCGATCCTCAATTCTCAACCATCAATCCTCAATGCTCAATCTTCATTCCTCAATCCTCAATCTACAATCCTCAATACCCAATCTTCAACTCTCAATCTTCAATCCTCAATCCTCTATCCTCATTCTTCAATCCTCAACACCCAATCCTCAATCTTCAATCCTCAATCCTCAATCCTCAATTCTCAATCCTCAATCCTGAATCCTCGGACCTCAAACATCAATACTCAACCCTCAGTCCTCGTTCGCAATCCACAACCCTCAATCCTCAATCCTCAATCTTCAATCATCAATATTCAATATTCAATCCTCAATCCTCAATCCTCTATCCTCAATCCTCAATCCTGAATGTTCAATCCTCAATACCCAATCCTCAATCTTCAATCCTCAATACTCAATCCTCAATCCTCAATCCTCAATCCTCAGTCCTCAAACCTCAATCCTGAATCCTCAATCCTGAATCCTCAATCTTCAGCCCTCAGTCCTCAACAATCAATTGTTAGTCCTCAATCCTCAATAGAATATACCCAATTCACAGTTTTCGATACTCAATCCCCAATCTTCAATCTTCAAATCTCGATCCACAAACATCAATTCTCATCACTCAAAGCTCGACACTCAGTCCCCAATCCTCAATCTTCAATCCTCAATCATCAATCCTCAATCCTCAATCCTCAATCTTCAATCCTCAATACTCAATCTTCAATCCTCAATCCTCAATCTTCAATCCCCAATACCCAATCCTCAATCTTCAATCCTCAATCCTCAATCCTCAATTCTCAACACTGAATCCTCAATCCTCAGACCTCAAGCATTAATACTCAACCCTCAGTCCTCGTCCGCAATCCACAACCCTCAATCCTCAATCCTCAATCTTCAATCATCAATATTCAATCCTCAATCCTCAATCCTCAATCCTCTATCCTCAATCCTCAATCCTGAAATGTTCAATCCTCAATACCCAATCCTCAATCTTCAATCCTCAATCCTCAATCCTCAATCCTTAATCCTCAATCCTCGATCCTCAATCCTCAATCCTCAATCTTCAATCCTCAATACTCAATCTTTAATCCTCAATCCTCAGTCCTCAAACCTCAATTCTGAGTCCTCAGTCCTGAATCCTCAACCTTCAGCCCTCAGTCCTCAACAATCAGTTGTCAATACTCAGTCCTCAATAGAATATCCTCAATTCACAGCTTTCAATACTTAATACTCAATCTGCAATCTTCAAACCTCTATCCACAGACATCAATTCTCATCACTCAACACTCAATACTCAGTCCTCAGTGTTCAATCCTCAATCCTCAATTCTCTATCTTCAATCCTCAATACTGAATCTTCAATCCAAAATCCTCAATCCTCAATCCTCAATCCTCAATCCTCAATCTTCAATCCTCAGTCCGCAATCCTCAATCGTCAATCTCCAATCCTGAATTGTCAATCTTCAATCCTCAATCCTCAATCCTCAATCCTCAATCCTCAATCCTCATTCTTCAATCCCCAATACCCAATCCTCAATCTTCAATCCTCAATCCTCAATCCTCAATTCTCAACACTGAATCCTCAATCCTCAGACCTCAAGCATCAATACTCAACCCTCAGTCCTCGTCCGCAATCCACAACCCTCAATCCTCAATCCTCAATCTTCAATCATCAATATTCAATCTTCAATCCTCAATCCTCAATCCTCTATCCTCAATCCTCAATCCTGAATGTTCAATCCTCAATACCCAATCCTCAATCTTCAATCCTCAATCCTCAATCCTCAATCCTTAATCCTCAATCCTCGATCCTCAATCCTCAATCCTCAATCTTCAATCTTCAATCCTCAGTCCGCAATCCTCAATCTTCGATCCTCAATCCTCAATCCTGAATCCTCAATCTTCAGCCCTCAGTCCTCAACAATCAGTTGTCAATCCTCAATCCTCAATACAACATCATCAATTCACAGTTTTCAATACTCAATACTCAATCTGCTATCCTCAAATCTCTATCCACAAACACCAATGCTCATCACTCAACTCTCAACACTCCGTCCCCAATCCTCAATCCTCAATCCTCATTCTTCAATCCTCAATACCAAATCCTCAATCTTCAATCCTCAATCCTCAATTCGCAATCCTCAATCCTCAATCCTCAGACCTCAAGCATCAATACCCAACCCTCAGTCCTCGTCCTCAATCCTCAATCCTCAATCCTCAATCCTCAATCCTCTATCTTCAATCCTCAATACTCAACCTTTAATCCTCAATCCTCAGACCTCAAACCTCAATTCTGAGTCCTCAGTCCTGAATCCTCAACCTTCAGCCCTCAGTCCTCAACAATCAGGTGTCAATCCTCAATCCTCAATAGAATATCACCAATTCACAGTTTTCAATACTCAATACTCAATCTGCAATCTTCAAATCTCTATCCACAAACATCAATTCTCATCACTCAACCCTCAACACTCAGTCCACAATCTTCAATCCTCAATCCTCAATCCTCAATCTTGAATCCTCAATACTCAATCTTCAATCCTGAATCCTCAATCCTCAATCCTCAACACTCAATCCTGAATCGTCAATCCTCAATCCCCAATCCACAATCTTCAATCCTCTATCCTCAATCCTCAATCCTCAATCCTCAATCCTCAAACTTCAATCCTCAATACTCAACCTTCAATATGCAATCCTCAATCCTCAATCCTCAATTCTCAATACTCAATCGTCAATCTTCAATCCCCAATACTCAATCTTCAATCCTCAGTCCTCAATCCTCAATCCTCAATCCTCATTCTTCAATCCTCAATACCCAATCCTCAATCTTCAATCCTCAATCCTCAATCCTCAATCCTCAATCCTCAGTCCTCAAACCTCAATTCTGAGTCCTCAGTCCTGAATCCTCAACCTTCAGCCCTCAGTCCTCAACAATCAGGTGTCAATCCTCAATCCTCAATAGAATATCACCAATTCACAGTTTTCAATACTCAATACTCAATCTGCAATCTTCAAATCTCTATCCACAAACATCAATTCTCTTCACTCAATCCTCAACACTCAGTCCCCAATCCTCAATATTCAATCCTCAATCCTCAATCCTCGATCCTCAATCCTCAACCTTCAATCCTCAATGCTCAATCTTCAATCCTCAATCCTCAATACTCAATCCTCAATTCTCAATCCTCAATCGTCAATCTTGAATCCTCTATACTCAATCTTCGATCCTCAGTCCTCAATCCTCAATCCTCAGTCCTCAGTCCTCAATCCTCAATTCTCAATCCTCAATCCTCAATCCTCCATCCTCAATCCTCAATCCTCAATCTTCAATCCTCAGTCCGCAATGCTCAATCTTCAATCCTCAATCCTCAATCCTGGATCCTCAATCTCCAGCCCTCAGTCCTCAACAATCAGTTGTCAATCCCCAATCCTGAATACCACATCATCAATTCACAGTTTTCAATACTCAACACTCAATCTGCAATTTTCAAATCTCTATCCACAAACATCAATTCTCATCACTCATCCCTCAACACTCCGTCTCCAATCCTCAATCTTCAATCCTCAATCCTCAATCCTCAATCCTCACTCCTCAATTTTCAATCCTCAATACTCAATCTTCAATCCTCAACCCTCAATCCTCAATCCTCAATCCTCAATCCTCAATCCTCAACCCTCAATCATCAGTCCTGAAACCTCAATCCCGAATCCTCAATCCTGAATCCGCAAACTTCAGTCCTCAGTCCTCAACAATCAGTTGTCAATCCTCAATCATCAATAGAATATCCTCAATTCACAGTTATCAATACTCAATCCCCATTCTTCAGTCGTCAAATCTCAATCCACAAACATCAATCCTCATCACTCAACCCTCAACACTCAGTCCTCAATCTTCAATCCCCAATCCTCAATCCTCAATCCTCAACCTTGAATCCTCAATACTCAATCTTCAATCCTCAATGCTCAATTCCCAATCCTCAACACTCAATCCTCAATCCTCAATCCTCAATTCTCAATCATCAATACTCAATCCACAAACATCAATTCTCATCACTCAACGCTCAACACTCAGTCCTCAATCTTCAATCCTCAATCCTCAATCCTCAATCCTCAACCTTGAATCCTCAATACTCAATCTTCAATCCTCAATCCTCAATTCCCAATCCTCAACACTCAATCTTCAATCCTCAATCCTCAATTCTCAATCATCAATACTCAATCCTCAATCGTCAATCCTCAATCCTCAATCCTCAATCTTCAATCCTCAATACTCAATCTTCAATACTCAATCCTCAATCCTCAATCCTCAATCCTCAATCCTCAATCCTCAATCTTCAATCCCCAATCCTCAATCCTCAATCCTCAACCTTGAATCCTCAATATTCAATCTTCAATCCTCAATCCTCTATCCTCAATCCTCAATCCTGAATGTTCAATCCTCAATACCCAATCCTCAATCTCCAATCCTCAATACTCAATCCTCAATCCTCAATCCTCAATCCTCAGTCCTCAATCCCCAATTCTCAACCGTCAATCCTCAATCCTCAGACCTCAAACATCAATACTCAGACCTCAGCCCTCGTCCGCAATCCACAACCCTCAATCCTCAATCCTCAATCTTCAATCATCAATATTCAACATTCAATCCTCAATCCTCAATCTTCAATCCTCAATACTCAATCTTCAATACTCAATCCTCAATCCTCAATCCTCAATCCTCAATCCTCAATCCTCAATCCCCAATCCCAATTCCTCAATCCTCAATCCTCAATCCTCAATCGTCAATCCTCAATCCTCAATCTTCAATCCTCAATACTCAATCTTCAATCCTCAATCCTCAATCCTCAATCCTCAATCCTCAATCCTCAATCCTCAATCTTCAATCCTCAATACTCAATCTTCAACCCTCAATCTTCAATCCTCAATCCTCTATCCTCATTCTTCAATCCTCAACACCCAATCCTCAATCTTCAATCCTCAATCCTCAATCCTCAATTCTCAATCCACAGTCCTCAATCCTCATTCCTCAGACCTCAAACATCAATACTCTACCCTCAGTCCTCGTCCGCAATCCACAACCCTCAATCCTCAATCCTCAATTTTCAATCATCAATATTCAATCTTCAATCCTCAATCCTCAATACTCTATCCTCAATCCTCAATCCTGAATGTTCATTCCTCAATACCCAATCCTCAATCTCCAATCCTCAATACTCAGTCCTCAATCCTCAATCCTCAATCCTCAGACCTCAATCCTCAATTCTCAATCCTCAATCCTCAATCCTCAGACCTCAAACATCAATACTCAACCCTCAGCCCTCGTCCGCAATCCACAACCCTCAATCCTCAATCCTCAATCTTCAATCATCAATATTCAATCCTCAATCCTCAATCCTCAATCCTCTATCCTCAATCCTCAATCCTGAAATGTTCAATCCTCAATACCCAATCCTCAATCTTCAATCCTCAATCCTCAATCCTCAATCCTTAATCCTCAATCCTCGATCCTCAATCCTCAATCCTCAATCTTCAATCCTCAATACTCAATCTTTAATCCTCAATCCTCAGTCCTCAAACCTCAATTCTGAGTCCTCAGTCCTGAATCCTCAACCTTCAGCCCTCAGTCCTCAACAATCAGTTGTCAATACTCAGTCCTCAATAGAATATCCTCAATTCACAGCTTTCAATACTTAATACTCAATCTGCAATCTTCAAACCTCTATCCACAGACATCAATTCTCATCACTCAACACTCAATACTCAGTCCTCAGTGTTCAATCCTCAATCCTCAATTCTCTATCTTCAATCCTCAATACTGAATCTTCAATCCTAAATCCTCAATCCTCAATCCTCAATCCTCAATCCTCAATCTTCAATCCTCAGTCCGCAATCCTCAATCGTCAATCTCCAATCCTGAATTGTCAATCTTCAATCCTCAATCCTCAATCCTCAATCCTCAATCCTCAATCCTCATTCTTCAATCCCCAATACCCAATCCTCAATCTTCAATCCTCAATCCTCAATCCTCAATTCTCAACACTGAATCCTCAATCCTCAGACCTCAAGCATCAATACTCAACCCTCAGTCCTCGTCCGCAATCCACAACCCTCAATCCTCAATCCTCAATCTTCAATCATCAATATTCAATCTTCAATCCTCAATCCTCAATCCTCTATCCTCAATCCTCAATCCTGAATGTTCAATCCTCAATACCCAATCCTCAATCTTCAATCCTCAATCCTCAATCCTCAATCCTTAATCCTCAATCCTCGATCCTCAATCCTCAATCCTCAATCTTCAATCTTCAATCCTCAGTCCGCAATCCTCAATCTTCGATCCTCAATCCTCAATCCTGAATCCTCAATCTTCAGCCCTCAGTCCTCAACAATCAGTTGTCAATCCTCAATCCTCAATACAACATCATCAATTCACAGTTTTCAATACTCAATACTCAATCTGCTATCCTCAAATCTCTATCCACAAACACCAATGCTCATCACTCAACTCTCAACACTCCGTCCCCAATCCTCAATCCTCAATCCTCATTCTTCAATCCTCAATACCAAATCCTCAATCTTCAATCCTCAATCCTCAATTCGCAATCCTCAATCCTCAATCCTCAGACCTCAAGCATCAATACCCAACCCTCAGTCCTCGTCCTCAATCCTCAATCCTCAATCCTCAATCCTCAATCCTCTATCTTCAATCCTCAATACTCAACATTTAATCCTCAATCCTCAGTCCTCAAACCTCAATTCTGAGTCCTCAGTCCTGAATCCTCAACCTTCAGCCCTCAGTCCTCAACAATCAGGTGTCAATCCTCAATCCTCAATAGAATATCACCAATTCACAGTTTTCAATACTCAATACTCAATCTGCAATCTTCAAATCTCTATCCACAAACATCAATTCTCATCACTCAACCCTCAACACTCAGTCCACAATCTTCAATCCTCAATCCTCAATCCTCAATCTTGAATCCTCAATACTCAATCTTCAATCCTGAATCCTCAATCCTCAATCCTCAACACTCAATCCTCAATCGTCAATCCTCAATCCCCAATCCACAATCTTCAATCCTCTATCCTCAATCCTCAATCCTCAATCCTCAATCCTCAAACTTCAATCCTCAATACTCAACCTTCAATATGCAATCCTCAATCCTCAATCCTCAATTCTCAATACTCAATCGTCAATCTTCAATCCCCAATACTCAATCTTCAATCCTCAGTCCTGAATCCTCAATCCTCAATCCTCATTCTTCAATCCTCAATACCCAATCCTCAATCTTCAATCCTCAATCCTCAATCCTCAATCCTCAATCCTCAGTCCTCAAACCTCAATTCTGAGTCCTCAGTCCTGAATCCTCAACCTTCAGCCCTCAGTCCTCAACAATCAGGTGTCAATCCTCAATCCTCAATAGAATATCACCAATTCACAGTTTTCAATACTCAATACTCAATCTGCAATCTTCAAATCTCTATCCACAAACATCAATTCTCTTCACTCAATCCTCAACACTCAGTCCCCAATCCTCAATATTCAATCCTCAATCCTCAATCCTCGATCCTCAATCCTCAACCTTCAATCCTCAATGCTCAATCTTCAATCCTCAATCCTCAATACTCAATCCTCAATTCTCAATCCTCAATCGTCAATCTTGAATCCTCTATACTCAATCTTCGATCCTCAGTCCTCAATCCTCAATCCTCAGTCCTCAGTCCTCAATCCTCAATTCTCAATCCTCAATCCTCAATCCTCCATCCTCAATCCTCAATCCTCAATCTTCAATCCTCAGTCCGCAATGCTCAATCTTCAATCCTCAATCCTCAATCCTGGATCCTCAATCTCCAGCCCTCAGTCCTCAACAATCAGTTGTCAATCCCCAATCCTGAATACCACATCATCAATTCACAGTTTTCAATACTCAACACTCAATCTGCAATTTTCAAATCTCTATCCACAAACATCAATTCTCATCACTCATCCCTCAACACTCCGTCTCCAATCCTCAATCTTCAATCCTCAATCCTCAATCCTCAATCCTCACTCCTCAATTTTCAATCCTCAATACTCAATCTTCAATCCTCAACCCTCAATCCTCAATCCTCAATCCTCAATCCTCAATCCTCAATCCTCAACCCTCAATCATCAGTCCTGAAACCTCAATCCCGAATCCTCAATCCTGAATCCGCAAACTTCAGTCCTCAGTCCTCAACAATCAGTTGTCAATCCTCAATCATCAATAGAATATCCTCAATTCACAGTTATCAATACTCAATCCCCATTCTTCAGTCGTCAAATCTCAATCCACAAACATCAATCCTCATCACTCAACCCTCAACACTCAGTCCTCAATCTTCAATCCCCAATCCTCAATCCTCAATCCTCAACCTTGAATCCTCAATACTCAATCTTCAATCCTCAATGCTCAATTCCCAATCCTCAACACTCAATCCTCAATCCTCAATCCTCAATTCTCAATCATCAATACTCAATCCACAAACATCAATTCTCATCACTCAACGCTCAACACTCAGTCCTCAATCTTCAATCCTCAATCCTCAATCCTCAATCCTCAACCTTGAATCCTCAATACTCAATCTTCAATCCTCAATCCTCAATTCCCAATCCTCAACACTCAATCTTCAATCCTCAATCCTCAATTCTCAATCATCAATACTCAATCCTCAATCGTCAATCCTCAATCCTCAATCCTCAATCTTCAATCCTCAATACTCAATCTTCAATACTCAATCCTCAATCCTCAATCCTCAATCCTCAATCCTCAATCCTCAATCCCCAATCCCAATTCCTCAATCCTCAATCCTCAATCGTCAATCCTCAATCCTCAATCTTCAATCCTCAATACTCAATCTTCAATCCTCAATCCTCAATCCTCAATCCTCAATCCTCAATCCTCAATCCTCAATCTTCAATCCTCAATACTCAATCTTCAACCCTCAATCTTCAATCCTCAATCCTCTATCCTCATTCTTCAATCCTCAACACCCAATCCTCAGTCTTCAATCCTCAATCCTCAATCCTCAATTCTCAATCCACAATCCTCAATCCTCAATCCTCAGACCTCAAACGTCAATACTCTACCCTCAGTCCTCGTCCGCAATCCACAACCCTCAATCCTCAATCCTCAATCTTCAATCATCAATATTCAATCTTCAATCCTCAATCCTCTATCCTCAATCCTCAATCCTGAATGTTCAATCCTCAATTCCCAATCCTCAATCTCCAATCCTCAATACTCAATCCTCAATCCTCAATCCTCAATCCTCAGTCCTCAATCCCCAATTCTCAACCGTCAATCCTCAATCCTCAGACATCAAACATCAATACTCAGACCTCAGCCCTCGTCCGCAATCCACAACCCTCAATCCTCAATCCTCAATCTTCAATCATCAATATTCAACATTCAATCCTCAATCCTCAATCTTCAATCCTCAATACTCAATCTTCAATACTCAATCCTCAATCCTCAATCCTCAATCCTCAATCCTCAATCCTCAATCCCCAATCCCAATTCCTCAATCCTCAATCCTCAATCCTCAATCGTCAATCCTCAATACTGAATCTTCAATCCTAAATCCTCAATCCTCAATCCTCGATCCTCAATCCTCAATCTTCAATCCTCAGTCCGCAATCCTCAATCTTCAATCCTCAATCCTCAATCCTGAATCCTCAACCTTCAGCCCTCAGTCCTCAACAATCAGTTGTCAATCCTCAATCCTCAATACAACATCATCAATTCACTGTTTTCAATACTCAATACTCAATCTGCAATCTTCAAATCTCTATCCACAAGCACCAATGCTCACAACTCAACCCTCAACACTCCGTCCCCAATCCTCAATCCTCAATCCTCATTCTTCAATTCTCAATACCAAATCCTCAATCTTCAATCCTCAATCCTCAATTCGCAATCCTCAATCCTCAATCCTCAGACCTCAAGCATCAATACCCAACCCTCTGTCCTCGTCCTCAATCCACAACCCTTAATCCTCAATCCGCAATCTTCAATCATCAATATTCAACCTTCAATCTTCAATCCTCAATACTCAATCCTCAATTCTCAAACCTCAATCCTCAATCTTCAATCCTCAATACTCAATCTTCAACACTCAATCTTCAATCCTCAATCCTCAATCCTCATTCTTCAATCCTCAACACCCAATCCTCAATCTTCAATCCTCAATCCTCAATTCTCAATTCTCAATCCTCAGTCCTCAATCCTCAGACCTCAATCTTCAGTCCTCAGTCCTCAATCCTCAATCCTCAACCCTCAGCCCTCATCCTCATTCCTCAATTCTCAATCCTCAATCCTCAATCCTCAATCTTCAACCCTCAATACTCAATCTTCAATCCTCATTCCCCAATCCTTAATCTTCAATCCTCAATCCTCAACCCTCAATCCTCAATCTTCAATCCTGAATCCTCAATCCTCAATCCTCAATCCTCAATCCTCAATCTTCAATCCTCAATACTCAATCTTCAATCCTCAATCCTCAATCCTCAATCCTCAATCCTCAATCTTCAATCCTCAATAATCTATCTTCAATCCTCAATCCTCAATCCTCAATCCTCAGTCCTCATTCTTCGATCCTCAATACCCAATCCTCAATCTTCAATCCTCGATCCTCAATCCTCAATTCGCAATCCTCAATCCTCAATCCTCAGACCTCAAGCATCAATACCCAACCCTCAGTCCTCGTCATCAATCCGCAACCCTCAATCCTCAATCGTGAATCTTCATTCATCAATATTCAACCTTCAATCATCAATCCTCAATCTTCAATCCTCAATCCTCAATCCTCAATCCTCAATCCTCAATCCTCAGTACCCAATCCTCAATCCTCAATCCTCAATCCGCGATCCTCAATCCTCAATCGTTAATTCTCAATCCTCAGTCCTCAAACCTCAATCCTGAATCCTCAATCCTGAATCCTCAATCTTCAGCCCTCAGTCCTCAACAATCAGTTGTCAATCCTCAATCCTCAATAGAATATCACCAATTCACAATTTTCAATACTCAATACTCAATCTGCAATCTTCAAATCTCTATCCACAAACATCAATTCTCATCACTCAACCCTCAACACTCAGTCCCCAATCCTCAATATTCAATCCTCAATCCTCAATCCTCGATCCTCAATTCTCAACCATCAATCCTCAATGCTCAATCTTCATTCCTCAATCCTCAATCTACAATCCTCAATACCCAATCTTCAACTCTCAATCTTCAATCCTCAATCCTCTATCCTCATTCTTCAATCCTCAACACCCAATCCTCAATCTTCAATCCTCAATCCTCAATCCTCAATTCTCAATCCTCAATCCTGAATCCTCAGACCTCAAACATCAATACTCAACCCTCAGTCCTCGTCCGCAATCCACAACCCTCAATCCTCAATCCTCAATCTTCAATCATCAATATTCAATATTCAATCCTCAATCCTCAATCCTCTATCCTCAATCCTCAATCCTGAATGTTCAATCCTCAATACCCAATCCTCAATCTTCAATCCTCAATACTCAATCCTCAATCCTCAATCCTCAATCCTCAGTCCTCAAACCTCAATCCTGAAACCTCAATCCTGAATCCTCAATCTTCAGCCCTCAGTCCTCAACAATCAATTGTTAGTCCTCAATCCTCAATAGAATATACCCAATTCACAGTTTTCGATACTCAATCCCCAATCTTCAATCTTCAAATCTCGATCCACAAACATCAATTCTCATCACTCAAAGCTCGACACTCAGTCCCCAATCCTCAATCTTCAATCCTCAATCATCAATCCTCAATCCTCAATCCTCAATCTTCAATCCTCAATACTCAATCTTCAATCCTCAATCCTCAATCTTCAATCCCCAATACCCAATCCTCAATCTTCAATCCTCAATCCTCAATCCTCAATTCTCAACACTGAATCCTCAATCCTCAGACCTCAAGCATTAATACTCAACCCTCAGTCCTCGTCCGCAATCCACAACCCTCAATCCTCAATCCTCAATCTTCAATCATCAATATTCAATCCTCAATCCTCAATCCTCAATCCTCTATCCTCAATCCTCAATCCTGAAATGTTCAATCCTCAATACCCAATCCTCACTCTTCAATCCTCAATCCTCAATCCTCAATCCTTAATCCTCAATCCTCGATCCTCAATCCTCAATCCTCAATCTTCAATCCTCAATACTCAATCTTTAATCCTCAATCCTCAGTCCTCAAACCTCAATTCTGAGTCCTCAGTCCTGAATCCTCAACCTTCAGCCCTCAGTCCTCAACAATCAGTTGTCAATACTCAGTCCTCAATAGAATATCCTCAATTCACAGCTTTCAATACTTAATACTCAATCTGCAATCTTCAAACCTCTATCCACAGACATCAATTCTCATCACTCAACACGCAATACTCAGTCCTCAGTGTTCAATCCTCAATCCTCAATTCTCTATCTTCAATCCTCAATACTGAATCTTCAATCCTAAATCCCCAATCCTCAATCCTCAATCCTCAATCCTCAATCTTCAATCCTCAGTCCGCAATCCTCAATCGTCAATCTCCAATCCTGAATTGTCAATCTTCAATCCTCAATCCTCAATCCTCAATCCTCAATCCTCAATCCTCATTCTCCAATCCCCAATACCCAATCCTCAATCTTCAATCCTCAATCCTCAATCCTCAATTCTCAACATTGAATCCTCAATCCTCAGACCTCAAGCATCAATACTCAACCCTCAGTCCTCGTCCGCAATCCACAACCCTCAATCCTCAATCCTCAATCTTCAATCATCAATATTCAATCTTCAATCCTCAATCCTCAATCCTCTATCCTCAATCCTCAATCCTGAATGTTCAATCCTCAATACCCAATCCTCAATCTTCAATCCTCAATCCTCAATCCTCAATCCTTAATCCTCAATCCTCGATCCTCAATCCTCAATCCTCAATCTTCAATCTTCAATCCTCAGTCCGCAATCCTCAATCTTCGATCCTCAATCCTCAATCCTGAATCCTCAATCTTCAGCCCTCAGTCCTCAACAATCAGTTGTCAATCCTCAATCCTCAATACAACATCATCAATTCACAGTTTTCAATACTCAATACTCAATCTGCTATCCTCAAATCTCTATCCACAAACACCAATGCTCATCACTCAACTCTCAACACTCCGTCCCCAATCCTCAATCCTCAATCCTCATTCTTCAATCCTCAATACCAAATCCTCAATCTTCAATCCTCAATCCTCAATTCGCAATCCTCAATCCTCAATCCTCAGACCTCAAGCATCAATACCCAACCCTCAGTCCTCGTCCTCAATCCTCAATCCTCAATCCTCAATCCTCAATCCTCTATCTTCAATCCTCAATACTCAACATTTAATCCTCAATCCTCAGTCCTCAAACCTCAATTCTGAGTCCTCAGTCCTGAATCCTCAACCTTCAGCCCTCAGTCCTCAACAATCAGGTGTCAATCCTCAATCCTCAATAGAATATCACCAATTCACAGTTTTCAATACTCAATACTCAATCTGCAATCTTCAAATCTCTATCCACAAACATCAATTCTCATCACTCAACCCTCAACACTCAGTCCACAATCTTCAATCCTCAATCCTCAATCCTCAATCTTGAATCCTCAATACTCAATCTTCAATCCTGAATCCTCAATCCTCAATCCTCAACACTCAATCCTCAATCGTCAATCCTCAATCCCCAATCCACAATCTTCAATCCTCTATCCTCAATCCTCAATCCTCAATCCTCAATCCTCAAACTTCAATCCTCAATACTCAACCTTCAATATGCAATCCTCAATCCTCAATCCTCAATTCTCAATACTCAATCGTCAATCTTCAATCCCCAATACTCAATCTTCAATCCTCAGTCCTGAATCCTCAATCCTCAATCCTCATTCTTCAATCCTCAATACCCAATCCTCAATCTTCAATCCTCAATCCTCAATCCTCAAATCTCAATCCTCAATCCCCAGTCCTCAGTCCTCAAACCTCAATCCTCAACCCTCAGCCCTCATCCTCAATCCTCAATCCTCAATCCTCAATCCTCAATCCTCTATCTTCAATCCTCAATACTCAACCTTTAATCCTCAATCCTCAGTCCTCAAACCTCAATTCTGAGTCCTCAGTCCTGAATCCTCAACCTTCAGCCCTCAGTCCTCAACAATCAGGTGTCAATCCTCAATCCTCAATAGAATATCACCAATTCACAGTTTTCAATACTCAATACTCAATCTGCAATCTTCAAATCTCTATCCACAAACATCAATTCTCTTCACTCAATCCTCAACACTCAGTCCCCAATCCTCAATATTCAATCCTCAATCCTCAATCCTCGATCCTCAATCCTCAACCTTCAATCCTCAATGCTCAATCTTCAATCCTCAATCCTCAATACTCAATCCTCAATTCTCAATCCTCAATCGTCAATCTTGAATCCTCTATACTCAATCTTCGATCCTCAGTCCTCAATCCTCAATCCTCAGTCCTCAGTCCTCAATCCTCAATTATCAATCCTCAATCCTCAATCCTCCATCCTCAATCCTCAATCCTCAATCCTCAATCTTCAATCCTCAGTCCGCAATGCTCAATCTTCAATCCTCAATCCTCAATCCTGGATCCTCAATCTCCAGCCCTCAGTCCTCAACAATCAGTTGTCAATCCCCAATCCTGAATACCACATCATCAATTCACAGTTTTCAATACTCAACACTCAATCTGCAATCTTCAAATCTCTATCCACAAACATCAATTCTCATCACTCATCCCTCAACACTCCGTCTCCAATCCTCAATCTTCAATCCTCAATCCTCAATCCTCAATCCTCACTCCTCAATTTTCAATCCTCAATACTCAATCTTCAATCCTCAACCCTCAATCCTCAATCATCAACCCTCAATCCTCAATCCTCAACCCTCAATCATCAGTGCTGAAACCTCAATCCCGAATCCTCAATCCTGAATCCGCAAACTTCAGTCCTCAGTCCTCAACAATCAGTTGTCAATCCTCAATCCTCAATAGAATATCCTCAATTCACAGTTATCAATACTCAATCCCCATTCTTCAGTCGTCAAATCTCAATCCACAAACATCAATCCTCATCACTCAACCCTCAACACTCAGTCCTCAATCTTCAATCCCCAATCCTCAATCCTCAATCCTCAACCTTGAATCCTCAATACTCAATCTTCAATCCTCAATGCTCAATTCCCAATCCTCAACACTCAATCCTCAATCCTCAATCCTCAATTCTCAATCATCAATACTCAATCCACAAACATCAATTCTCATCACTCAACGCTCAACACTCAGACCTCAATCTTCAATCCTCAATCCTCAATCCTCAATCCTCAACCTTGAATCCTCAATACTCAATCTTCAATCCTCAATCCTCAATTCCCAATCCTCAACACTCAATCTTCAATCCTCAATCCTCAATTCTCAATCATCAATACTCAATCCTCAATCGTCAATCTTCAATCCTCAATCCTCAATCTTCAATCCTCAATACTCAATCTTCAATACTCAATCCTCAATCCTCAATCCTCAATCCTCAATCCTCAATCCTCAATCCCCAATCCCAATTCCTCAATCCTCAATCCTCAATCGTCAATCCTCAATCCTCAATCTTCAATCCTCAATACTCAATCTTCAATCCTCAATCCTCAATCCTCAATCCTCAATCCTCAATCCTCAATCCTCAATCTTCAATCCTCAATACTCAATCTTCAACCCTCAATCTTCAATCCTCAATCCTCTATCCTCATTCTTCAATCCTCAACACCCAATCCTCAATCTTCAATCCTCAATCCTCAATCCTCAATTCTCAATCCACAATCCTCAGTCCTCAATCCTCAGACCTCAAACATCAATACTCTACCCTCAGTCCTCGTCCGCAATCCACAACCCTCAATCCTCAATCCTCAATCTTCAATCATCAATATTCAATCTTCAATCCTCAATCCTCTATCCTCAATCCTCAATCCTGAATGTTCAATCCTCAATACCCAATCCTCAATATCCAATCCTCAATACTCAATCCTCAATCCTCAATCCTCAATCCTCAATCTTCAATCCTCAATACTCAATCTTCAACCCTCAATCTTCAATCCTCAATCCTCTATCCTCATTCTTCAATCCTCAACACCCAATCCTCAATCTTCAATCCTCAATCCTCAATCCTCAATTCTCAATCCACAGTCCTCAATCCTCATTCCTCAGACCTCAAACATCAATACTCTACCCTCAGTCCTCGTCCGCAATCCACAACCCTCAATCCTCAATCCTCAATTTTCAATCATCAATATTCAATCTTCAATCCTCAATCCTCAATACTCTATCCTCAATCCTCAATCCTGAATGTTCAATCCTCAATACCCAATCCTCAATCTCCAATCCTCAATACTCAGTCCTCAATCCTCAATCCTCAATCCTCAGACCTTAATCCTCAATTCTCAATCCTCAATCCTCAATCCTCAGACCTCAAACATCAATACTCAACCCTCAGCCCTCGTCCGCAATCCACAACCCTCAATCCTCAATCCTCAATCTTCAATCATCAATATTCAATCTTCAATCCTCAATCCTCAATCCTCTATCCTCAATCCTCTATCCTGAATGTTCAATCCTCAATACCCAATCCTCAACCTTCAATCCTCAATCCTCAATCCTCAATCCTCAAAACCTCAATCCTCAGTCCTGAAACCTCAATACCGAATCCTCAATCCTGAATCCTCAATCTTCAGCCCCCAGTCCTCAACAATCAATTGTCAGTCCTTAATCCTCAATAGAATATACCCAATTCTCAGTTTTCAATACTCAATCCCCAATCTTCAATCTTCAAATCTCAATCCACAAACATCAATTCTCATCACTCAACGCTCGACACTCAGTCTCCAATCCTCAATCTTCAATCCTCAATCCTCAATCCTCAATCCTCAATCCTCAATCTTCAATCCTCAATACTCAATCTTCAATCCTCAATCCTCAAACCTGAACCCTCAATCCTCAATACTCAATCCTCAATCGTCAGTCTCCAATCCTGAATTGTCAATCTTCAATCCTCAATCCTCAATCCTCAATCCTCAATCCTCATTCTTCAATCCCCAATACCCAATCCTCAATCTTCAATCCTCAATCCTCAATCCTCAATTCTCAACACTCAATCCTCAATCCTTAGACCTCAAGCATCAATACTCAACCCTCAGTCCTCGTCCGCAATCCACAACCCTCAATCCTCAATCCACAATCTTCAATCATCAATATTCAATCTTCAATCCTCAATCCTCAATCCTCTATCCTCAAACCTCAATCCTGAATGTTCAACCCTCAATACCCAATCCTCAATCTTCAATCCTCAATACTCAATCCTCAATCCTCAATCCTAAATCCTCAGTCCTCAAACCTCAATCCTGAATCCTCAATCCTCAATCCTCAACCTTCAGCCCTCAGTCCTCAACAATCAATTGTCAGTCCTCAATCCTCAATAGAATATACCCAATTCACAGTTTTCAATACTCAATCCCCAATCTTCAATCTTCAAATCTCAATCCACAAACATCAATTCTCATCACTCAACGCTCGACACTCAGTCCCCAATCCTCAATCTTCAATCCTCAATCCTCAATCCTCAGTCCTCAATTCTCAATCCTCATTCTTCAATCCCCAATACCCAATCCTCAACCTTCAATCCTCAATCCTCAATCCTAAATTCTCAACACTCCATCCTCAATCCTCGGACCTCAAGCATCAATACTCAACCCTCAGTCCTCGTCCGCAATCCACAACCCTCAATCCTCAATCCTCAACCTTCAATCATCAATATTCAATCTTCAATCTCAATCCTCAATCCTCTATCCTCAATCCTCAATCCTGAATGTTCAATCCTCAATACCCAATCCACAATCTTCAATCCTCAAACCTCAATCCTCAATCCTCAATCCTCAATCCTCAATCCTCAATCCTCAAACCTCATTCTTCAATCCTCAATACCAAATCCTCAATCTTCAATCATCAACACTCAATCCTCAATACGCAATCCTCAATCCAAAATCCTCAATCCTCAATCCTCAGTCCTCAGTCCTCAAACCTCAATCCTCAACCCTCAACCCTCATGCTCAATCCTCAATCCTCGATCCTCAATCCTCAATCCTCAATCTTCAATCCTCAATACTCAATCTTTAATCCTCAATCCTCAGTCCTCAAACCTGAATTCTGAGTCCTCAGTCCTGAATCCTCAACCTTCAGCCCTCAGTCCTCAACTATCAGTTGTCAATCCTCAGTCCTCAATAGAATATCCACAATATACAGCTTTCAATACTCAATACTCAATCTGCAATCTTCAAACCTGTATCCACAGACATCAATTCTCATCACTCAACCCTCAACACTCAGTCCTCAATGTACAATCCTCAATCCTCAATTCTCTATCTTCAATCCTCAATACTGAATCTTCAATCCTAAATCCTCAATCCTCAATCCTCAATCCTCAATCCTCAATCTTCAATCCTCAGTCCGCAATCCTCAATCTTCAATCCTCAATCCTCAATCCTGAATCCTCAACCTTCAGCCCTCAGTCCTCAACAATCAGTTGTCAATCCTCAATCCTCAATACAGCATCATCAATTCACTGTTTTCCATACTCAATACTCAATCTGCAATCTTCAAATCTCTATCCACAAGCACCAATGCTCACCACTCAACCCTCAACACTCCGTCCCCAATCCTCAATCCTCAATCCTCATTCTTCAATTCTCAATACCAAATCCTCAATCTTCAATCCTCAATCCTCAATTCGCAATCCTCAATCCTCAATCCTCAGACCTCAAGCATCAATACCCAACCCTCTGTCCTCGTCCTCAATCCACAACCCTTAATCCTCAATCCGCAATCTTCAAACCTCAGTCCTCAATCTTCAATCCTCAATACTCAATCTTCAACACTCAATCTTCAATCCTCAATCCTCAATCCTCATTCTTCAATCCTCAACACCCAATCCTCAATCTTCAATCCTCAATCCTCAATCCTCAATTCTCAATCCTCAGTCCTCAATCCTCAGACCTCAATCTTCAGTCCTCAGTCCCCAATCCTCAATCCTCAACCCTCAGCCCTCATCCTCATTCCTCAATTCTCAATCCTCAATACTCAATCCTCAATCTTCAACCCTCAATACTCAATCTTCAATCCTCAATCCTCAGTCCTCAAACCTCATTTCTGAATCCTCAATCCTGAATCCTCAACCTTCAGCCCTCAGTCCTGAACAATCAGTTGCCAATCCTCAATCCTCAATAGAATATCCTCAATTCACAGATTGCAATACTCAATACTCAATCTGCAATCTTCAAATCTCTATCCACAAACATCCATTCTCACCACTCAGCCCTCAACACTCAGTCCTCAATGTTCAATCCTCAATCCTCAATTCTCAATCTTGAATCCTCAATACTGAATCATCAATCCTCAATACTCAGTCCTCAATCCTCAATCCTCAATCTTCAATCCTCATTCCCCAATCCTTAATCTTCAATCCTCAATCCTCAACCCTCAATCCTCAATCTTCAATCCTCAATCCTCAATCCTCAATCCTCAATCCTCAATCCTCAATCTTCAATCCTCAATACTCAATCTTCAATCCTCAATCCTCAATCCTCAATCCTCAATCTTCAATCCTCAATACTCTATCTTCAATCCTCAATCCTCAATCCTCAATCCTCAGTCCTCATTCTTCGATCCTCAATACCCAATCCTCAATCTTCAATCCTCGATCCTCAATCCTCAATTCGCAACCCTCAATCCTCAATCCTCAGACCTCAAGCATCAATACCCAACCCTCAGTCCTCGTCATCAATCCACAACCCTCAATCCTCAATCGTGAATGTTCATTCATCAATATTCAACCTTCAATCATCAATCCTCAATCTTCAATACTCAATCCTCAATCCTCAATCCTCAATCCTCAATCCTCAGTACCCAATCCTCAATCCTCAATCCTCAATCCGCGATCCTCAATCCTCAATCGTCAATTCTCAATCCTCAGTCCTCAAACCTCAATCCTGAATCCTCAATCCTGAATCCTCAATCTTCAGCCCTCAGTCCTCAACAATCAGTTGTCAATCCTCAATCCTCAATAGAATATCACCAATTCACAATTTTCAATACTCAATACTCAATCTGCAATCTTCAAATCTCTATCCACAAACATCAATTCTCATTACTCAACCCTCAACACTCAGTCCCCAATCCTCAATATTCAATCCTCAATCCTCAATCCTCGATCCTCAATTCTCAACCATCAATCCTCCATGCTCAATCTTCATTCCTCAATCCTCAATCTACAATCCTCAATACCCAATCTTCAACTCTCAATCTTCAATCCTCAATCCTCTATCCTCATTCTTCAATCCTCAACACCCAATCCTCAATCTTCGATCCTCAATCCTCAATCCTCAATTCTCAATCCTCAATCCTGAATCCTCAGACATCAAACATCAATACTCAACCCTCAGTCCTCGTCCGCAATCCACAACCCTCAATCCTCAATCCTCAATCTTCAATCATCAATATTCAATATTCAATCCTCAATCCTCAATCCTCTATCCTCAATCCTCAATCCTGAATGTTCAATCCTCAATACCCAATCCTCAATCTTCAATCCTCAATACTCAATCCTCAATCCTCAATCCTCAATCCTCAGTCCTCAAACCTCAATCCTGAATCCTCAATCCTGAATCCTCAATCTTCAGCCCTCAGTCCTCAACAATCAATTGTTAGTCCTCAATCCTCAATAGAATATACCCAATTCACAGTTTTCGATACTCAATCCCCAATCTTCAATCTTCAAATCTCGATCCACAAACATCAATTCTCATCACTCAAAGCTCGACACTCAGTCCCCAATCCTCAATCCTCAATCCTCAATCTTCAATCCTCAATACTCAATCTTCAATCCTCAATCCTCAATCTTCAATCCCCAATACCCAATCCTCAATCTTCAATCCTCAATCCTCAATCCTCAATCCTCAACCTTGAATCCTCAATACTCAATCTTCAATCCTCAATCCTCAATTTCCAATCCTCAACACTCAATCTTCAATCCTCAATCCTCAATTCTCAATCATCAATACTCAATCCTCAATTGTCAATCCTCAATCCTCAATCCTCAATCTTCAATCCTCAATACTCAATCTTCAATACTCAATCCTCAATCCTCAATCCTCAATCCTAAATCCTCAATCCTCAATCCTCAATCCCCAATCCCAATTCCTCAATCCTCAATCCTCAATCGTCAATCCTCAATCCTCAATCTTCATTCCTCAATACTCAATCTTCAATCCTCAATCCTCAATCCTCAATCCTCAATCCTCAATCCTCAATCCTCAATCTTCAATCCTCAATACTCAATCTTCAACCCTCAATCTTCAATCCTCAATCCTCTATCCTCATTCTTCAATCCTCAACACCCAATCCTCAATCTTCAATCCTCAATCCTCAATCCTCAATTCTCAATCCACAATCCTCAGTCCTCAATCCTCAGACCTCAAACATCAATACTCTACCCTCAGTCCTCGTCCGCAATCCACAACCCTCAATCCTCAATCCTCAATCTTCAATCATCAATATTCAATCTTCAATCCTCAATCCTCTATCCTCAATCCTCAATCCTGAATGTTCAATCCTCAATACCCAATCCTCAATCTCCAATCCTCAATACTCAATCCTCAATCCTCAATCCTCAATCCTCAGTCCTCAATCCCCAATTCTCAACCCTCAATCCTCAATCCTCAGACCTCAAACATCAATACTCAGACCTCAGCCCTCGTCCGCAATCCACAACCCTCAATCCTCAATCCTCAATCTTCAATCATCAATATTCAACCTTCAATCCTCAATCCTCAATCTTCAATCCTCAATACTCAATCTTCAATACTCAATCCTCAATCCTCAATCCTCAATCCTCAATCCTCAATCCTCAATCCCCAATCCCAATTCCTCAATCCTCAATCCTCAATCCTCAATCGTCAATCCTCAATCCTCAATCTTCAATCCTCAATACTCAATCTTCAATCCTCAATCCTCAATCCTCAATCCTCAATCCTCAATCCTCAATCCTCAATCTTCAATCCTCAATACTCAATCTTCAACCCTCAATCTTCAATCCTCAATCCTCTATCCTCATTCTTCAATCCTCAACACCCAATCCTCAATCTTCAATCCTCAATCCTCAATCCTCAATTCTCAATCCACAGTCCTCAATCCTCATTCCTCAGACCTCAAACATCAATACTCTACCCTCAGTCCTCGTCCGCAATCCACAACCCTCAATCCTCAATCCTCAATTTTCAATCATCAATATTCAATCTTCAATCCTCAATCCTCAATACTCTATCCTCAATCCTCAATCCTGAATGTTCAATCCTCAATACCCAATCCTCAATCTCCAATCCTCAATACTCAGACCTCAATCCTCAATCCTCAATCCTCAGACCTCAATCCTCAATTCTCAATCTTCAATCCTCAATCCTCAGACCTCAAACATCAATACTCAACCCTCAGCCCTCGTCCGCAATCCACAACCCTCAATCCTCAATCCTCAATCTTCAATCATCAATATTCAATCTTCAATCCTCAATCCTCAATCCTCTATCCTCAATCCTCAATCCTGAATGTTCAATCCTCAATACCCAATCCTCAACCTTCAATCCTCAATCCTCAATCCTCAATCCTCAAAACCTCAATCCTCAGTCCTGAAACCTCAATACCGAATCCTCAATCCTGAATCCTCAATCTTCAGCCCCCAGTCCTCAACAATCAATTGTCAGTCCTTAATCCTCAATAGAATATACCCAATTCTCAGTTTTCAATACTCAATCCCCAATCTTCAATCTTCAAATCTCAATCCACAAACATCAATTCTCATCACTCAACGCTCGACACTCAGTCTCCAATCCTCAATCTTCAATCCTCAATCCTCAATCCTCAATCCTCAATCCTCAATTTTCAATCCTCAATACTCAATCTTCAATCCTCAATCCTCAAACCTGAACCCTCAATCCTCAATCCTCAATCTTCAATCCTCAATACTCAATCTTCAATCCTCAATCCTCAATCCTCAATCCTCAATCCTCAATCTTCAATCCTCAATAATCTATCTTCAATCCTCAATCCTCAATCCTCAATCCTCAGTCCTCATTCTTCGATCCTCAATACCCAATCCTCAATCTTCAATCCTCGATCCTCAATCCTCAATTCGCAATCCTCAATCCTCAATCCTCAGACCTCAAGCATCAATACCCAACCCTCAGTCCTCGTCATCAATCCACAACCCTCAATCCTCAATCGTGAATCTTCATTCATCAATATTCAACCTTCAATCATCAATCCTCAATCTTCAATCCTCAATCCTCAATCCTCAATCCTCAATCCTCAATCCTCAGTACCCAATCCTCAATCCTCAATCCTCAATCCGCGATCCTCAATCCTCAATCGTTAATTCTCAATCCTCAGTCCTCAAACCTCAATCCTGAATCCTCAATCCTGAATCCTCAATCTTCAGCCCTCAGTCCTCAACAATCAGTTGTCAATCCTCAATCCTCAATAGAATATCACCAATTCACAATTTTCAATACTCAATACTCAATCTGCAATCTTCAAATCTCTATCCACAAACATCAATTCTCATCACTCAACCCTCAACACTCAGTCCCCAATCCTCAATATTCAATCCTCAATCCTCAATCCTCGATCCTCAATTCTCAACCATCAATCCTCAATGCTCAATCTTCATTCCTCAATCCTCAATCTACAATCCTCAATACCCAATCGTCAACTCTCAATCTTCAATCCTCAATCCTCTATCCTCATTCTTCAATCCTCAACACCCAATCCTCAATCTTCAATCCTCAATCCTCAATCCTCAATTCTCAATCCTCAATCCTGAATCCTCAGACCTCAAACATCAATACTCAACCCTCAGTCCTCGTCCGCAATCCACAACCCTCAATCCTCAATCCTCAATCTTCAATCATCAATATTCAATATTCAATCCTCAATCCTCAATCCTCTATCCTCAATCCTCAATCCTGAATGTTCAATCCTCAATACCCAATCCTCAATCTTCAATCCTCAATACTCAATCCTCAATCCTCAATCCTCAATCCTCAGTCCTCAAACCTCAATCCTGAATCCTCAATCCTGAATCCTCAATCTTCAGCCCTCAGTCCTCAACAATCAATTGTTAGTCCTCAATCCTCAATAGAATATACCCAATTCACAGTTTTCGATACTCAATCCCCAATCTTCAATCTTCAAATCTCGATCCACAAACATCAATTCTCATCACTCAAAGCTCGACACTCAGTCCCCAATCCTCAATCTTCAATCCTCAATCATCAATCCTCAATCCTCAATCCTCAATCTTCAATCCTCAATACTCAATCTTCAATCCTCAATCCTCAATCTTCAATCCCCAATACCCAATCCTCAATCTTCAATCCTCAATCCTCAATCCTCAATTCTCAACACTGAATCCTCAATCCTCAGACCTCAAGCATTAATACTCAACCCTCAGTCCTCGTCCGCAATCCACAACCCTCAATCCTCAATCCTCAATCTTCAATCATCAATATTCAATCCTCAATCCTCAATCCTCAATCCTCTATCCTCAATCCTCAATCCTGAAATGTTCAATCCTCAATACCCAATCCTCACTCTTCAATCCTCAATCCTCAATCCTCAATCCTTAATCCTCAATCCTCGATCCTCAATCCTCAATCCTCAATCTTCAATCCTCAATACTCAATCTTTAATCCTCAATCCTCAGTCCTCAAACCTCAATTCTGAGTCCTCAGTCCTGAATCCTCAACCTTCAGCCCTCAGTCCTCAACAATCAGTTGTCAATACTCAGTCCTCAATAGAATATCCTCAATTCACAGCTTTCAATACTTAATACTCAATCTGCAATCTTCAAACCTCTATCCACAGACATCAATTCTCATCACTCAACACGCAATACTCAGTCCTCAGTGTTCAATCCTCAATCCTCAATTCTCTATCTTCAATCCTCAATACTGAATCTTCAATCCTAAATCCCCAATCCTCAATCCTCAATCCTCAATCCTCAATCTTCAATCCTCAGTCCGCAATCCTCAATCGTCAATCTCCAATCCTGAATTGTCAATCTTCAATCCTCAATCCTCAATCCTCAATCCTCAATCCTCAATCCTCATTCTCCAATCCCCAATACCCAATCCTCAATCTTCAATCCTCAATCCTCAATCCTCAATTCTCAACACTGAATCCTCAATCCTCAGACCTCAAGCATCAATACTCAACCCTCAGTCCTCGTCCGCAATCCACAACCCTCAATCCTCAATCCTCAATCTTCAATCATCAATATTCAATCTTCAATCCTCAATCCTCAATCCTCTATCCTCAATCCTCAATCCTGAATGTTCAATCCTCAATACCCAATCCTCAATCTTCAATCCTCAATCCTCAATCCTCAATCCTTAATCCTCAATCCTCGATCCTCAATCCTCAATCCTCAATCTTCAATCTTCAATCCTCAGTCCGCAATCCTCAATCTTCGATCCTCAATCCTCAATCCTGAATCCTCAATCTTCAGCCCTCAGTCCTCAACAATCAGTTGTCAATCCTCAATCCTCAATACAACATCATCAATTCACAGTTTTCAATACTCAATACTCAATCTGCTATCCTCAAATCTCTATCCACAAACACCAATGCTCATCACTCAACTCTCAACACTCCGTCCCCAATCCTCAATCCTCAATCCTCATTCTTCAATCCTCAATACCAAATCCTCAATCTTCAATCCTCAATCCTCAATTCGCAATCCTCAATCCTCAATCCTCAGACCTCAAGCATCAATACCCAACCCTCAGTCCTCGTCCTCAATCCTCAATCCTCAATCCTCAATCCTCAATCCTCTATCTTCAATCCTCAATACTCAACATTTAATCCTCAATCCTCAGTCCTCAAACCTCAATTCTGAGTCCTCAGTCCTGAATCCTCAACCTTCAGCCCTCAGTCCTCAACAATCAGGTGTCAATCCTCAATCCTCAATAGAATATCACCAATTCACAGTTTTCAATACTCAATACTCAATCTGCAATCTTCAAATCTCTATCCACAAACATCAATTCTCATCACTCAACCCTCAACACTCAGTCCACAATCTTCAATCCTCAATCCTCAATCCTCAATCTTGAATCCTCAATACTCAATCTTCAATCCTGAATCCTCAATCCTCAATCCTCAACACTCAATCCTCAATCGTCAATCCTCAATCCCCAATCCACAATCTTCAATCCTCTATCCTCAATCCTCAATCCTCAATCCTCAATCCTCAAACTTCAATCCTCAATACTCAACCTTCAATATGCAATCCTCAATCCTCAATCCTCAATTCTCAATACTCAATCGTCAATCTTCAATCCCCAATACTCAATCTTCAATCCTCAGTCCTCAATCCTCAATCCTCAATCCTCATTCTTCAATCCTCAATACCCAATCCTCAATCTTCAATCCTCAATCCTCAATCCTCAAATCTCAATCCTCAATCCCCAGTCCTCAGTCCTCAAACCTCAATCCTCAACCCTCAGCCCTCATCCTCAATCCTCAATCCTCAATCCTCAATCCTCAATCCTCTATCTTCAATCCTCAATACTCAACCTTTAATCCTCAATCCTCAGTCCTCAAACCTCAATTCTGAGTCCTCAGTCCTGAATCCTCAACCTTCAGCCCTCAGTCCTCAACAATCAGGTGTCAATCCTCAATCCTCAATAGAATATCACCAATTCACAGTTTTCAATACTCAATACTCAATCTGCAATCTTCAAATCTCTATCCACAAACATCAATTCTCTTCACTCAATCCTCAACACTCAGTCCCCAATCCTCAATATTCAATCCTCAATCCTCAATCCTCGATCCTCAATCCTCAACCTTCAATCCTCAATGCTCAATCTTCAATACTCAATCCTCAATACTCAATCCTCAATTCTCAATCCTCAATCGTCAATCTTGAATCCTCTATACTCAATCTTCGATCCTCAGTCCTCAATCCTCAATCCTCAGTCCTCAGTCCTCAATCCTCAATTCTCAATCCTCAATCCTCAATCCTCCATCCTCAATCCTCAATCCTCAATCCTCAATCTTCAATCCTCAGTCCGCAATGCTCAATCTTCAATCCTCAATCCTCAATCCTGGATCCTCAATCTCCAGCCCTCAGTCCTCAACAATCAGTTGTCAATCCCCAATCCTGAATACCACATCATCAATTCACAGTTTTCAATACTCAACACTCAATCTGCAATCTTCAAATCTCTATCCACAAACATCAATTCTCATCACTCATCCCTCAACACTCCGTCTCCAATCCTCAATCTTCAATCCTCAATCCTCAATCCTCAATCCTCACTCCTCAATTTTCAATCCTCAATACTCAATCTTCAATCCTCAACCCTCAATCCTCAATCATCAATCCTCAATCCTCAATCCTCAACCCTCAATCATCAGTCCTGAAACCTCAATCCCGAATCCTCAATCCTGAATCCGCAAACTTCAGTCCTCAGTCCTCAACAATCAGTTGTCAATCCTCAATCCTCAATAGAATATCCTCAATTCACAGTTATCAATACTCAATCCCCATTCTTCAGTCGTCAAATCTCAATCCACAAACATCAATCCTCATCACTCAACCCTCAACACTCAGTCCTCAATCTTCAATCCCCAATCCTCAATCCTCAATCCTCAACCTTGAATCCTCAATACTCAATCTTCAATCCTCAATGCTCAATTCCCAATCCTCAACACTCAATCCTCAATCCTCAATCCTCAATTCTCAATCATCAATACTCAATCCACAAACATCAATTCTCATCACTCAACGCTCAACACTCAGACCTCAATCTTCAATCCTCAATCCTCAATCCTCAATCCTCAACCTTGAATCCTCAATACTCAATCTTCAATCCTCAATCCTCAATTCCCAATCCTCAACACTCAATCTTCAATCCTCAATCCTCAATTCTCAATCATCAATACTCAATCCTCAATCGTCAATCTTCAATCCTCAATCCTCAATCTTCAATCCTCAATACTCAATCTTCAATACTCAATCCTCAATCCTCAATCCTCAATCCTCAATCCTCAATCCTCAATCCCCAATCCCAATTCCTCAATCCTCAATCCTCAATCGTCAATCCTCAATCCTCAATCTTCAATCCTCAATACTCAATCTTCAATCCTCAATCCTCAATCCTCAATCCTCAATCCTCAATCCTCAATCCTCAATCTTCAATCCTCAATACTCAATCTTCAACCCTCAATCTTCAATCCTCAATCCTCTATCCTCATTCTTCAATCCTCAACACCCAATCCTCAATCTTCAATCCTCAATCCTCAATCCTCAATTCTCAATCCACAATCCTCAGTCCTCAATCCTCAGACCTCAAACATCAATACTCTACCCTCAGTCCTCGTCCGCAATCCACAACCCTCAATCCTCAATCCTCAATCTTCAATCATCAATATTCAATCTTCAATCCTCAATCCTCTATCCTCAATCCTCAATCCTGAATGTTCAATCCTCAATACCCAATCCTCAATATCCAATCCTCAATACTCAATCCTCAATCCTCAATCCTCAATCCTCAGTCCTCAATCCCCAATTCTCAACCCTCAATCCTCAATCCTCAGACCTCAAACATCAATAGCCAGACCTCAGCCCTCGTCTGCAATCCACAACCCTCAATCCTCAATCCTCAATCTTCAATCATCAATATTCAACCTTCAATCCTCAATCCTCAATCTTCAATCCTCAATACTCAATCGTCAATACTCAATCCTCAATCCTCAATCCTCAATCCTCAATCCTCAATCCTCAATCCCCAATCCCAATTCCTCAATCCTCAATCCTCAATCCTCAATCCTCAATCGTCAATCCTCAATCCTCAATCTTCAATCCTCAATACTCAATCTTCAATCCTCAATCCTCAATCCTCAATCCTCAATCCTCAATCCTCAATCCTCAATCTTCAATCCTCAATACTCAATCTTCAACCCTCAATCTTCAATCCTCAATCCTCTATCCTCATTCTTCAATCCTCAACACCCAATCCTCAATCTTCAATCCTCAATCCTCAATCCTCAATTCTCAATCCACAGTCCTCAATCCTCATTCCTCAGACCTCAAACATCAATACTCTACCCTCAGTCCTCGTCCGCAATCCACAACCCTCAATCCTCAATCCTCAATTTTCAATCATCAATATTCAATCTTCAATCCTCAATCCTCAATACTCTATCCTCAATCCTCAATCCTGAATGTTCAATCCTCAATACCCAATCCTCAATCTCCAATCCTCAATACTCAGTCCTCAATCCTCAATCCTCAATCCTCAGACCTTAATCCTCAATTCTCAATCCTCAATCCTCAATCCTCAGACCTCAAACATCAATACTCAACCCTCAGCCCTCGTCCGCAATCCACAACCCTCAATCTTCAATCCTCAATCTTCAATCATCAATATTCAATCTTCAATCCTCAATCCTCAATCCTCTATCCTCAATCCTCTATCCTGAATGTTCAATCCTCAATACCCAATCCTCAACCTTCAATCCTCAATCCTCAATCCTCAATCCTCAAAACCTCAATCCTCAGTCCTGAAACCTCAATACCGAATCCTCAATCCTGAATCCTCAATCTTCAGCCCCCAGTCCTCAACAATCAATTGTCAGTCCTTAATCCTCAATAGAATATACCCAATTCTCAGTTTTCAATACTCAATCCCCAATCTTCAGTCTTCAAATCTCAATCCACAAACATCAATTCTCATCACTCAACGCTCGACACTCAGTCTCCAATCCTCAATCTTCAATCCTCAATCCTCAATCCTCAATCCTCAATCCTCAATCTTCAATCCTCAATACTCAATCTTCAATCCTCAATCCTCAAACCTGAACCCTCAATCCTCAATACTCAATCCTCAATCGTCAATCTCCAATCCTGAATTGTCAATCTTCAATCCTCAATCCTCAATCATCAATCCTCAATCCTCATTCTTCAATCCCCAATACCCAATCCTCAATCTTCAATCCTCAATCCTCAATCCTCAATTCTCAACACTCAATCCTCAATCCTTAGACCTCAAGCATCAATACTCAACCCTCAGTCCTCGTCCGCAATCCACAACCCTCAATCCTCAATCCACAATCTTCAATCATCAATATTCAATCTTCAATCCTCAATCCTCAATCCTCTATCCTCAAACCTCAATCCTGAATGTTCAACCCTCAATACCCAATCCTCAATCTTCAATCCTCAATAATCAATCCTCAATCCTCAATCCTAAATCCTCAGTCCTCAAACCTCAATCCTGAATCCTCAATCCTCAATCCTCAACCTTCAGCCCTCAGTCCTCAACAATCAATTGTCAGTCCTCAATCCTCAATAGAATATACCCAATTCACAGTTTTCAATACTCAATCCCCAATCTTCAATCTTCAAATCTCAATCCACAAACATCAATTCTCATCACTCAACGCTCGACACTCAGTCCCCAATCCTCAATCTTCAATCCTCAATCCTCAATCCTCAGTCCTCAATTCTCAATCCTCATTCTTCAATCCCCAATACCCAATCCTCAACCTTCAATCCTCAATCCTCAATCCTCAATTCTCAACACTCCATCCTCAATCCTCGGACCTCAAGCATCAATACTCAACCCTCAGTCCTCGTCCGCAATCCACAACCCTCAATCCTCAATCCTCAACCTTCAATCATCAATATTCAACCTTCAATCTCAATCCTCAATCCTCTATCCTCAATCCTCAATCCTGAATGTTCAATCCTCAATACCCAATCCACAATCTTCAATCCTCAAACCTCAATCCTCAATCCTCAATCCTCAATCCTCAATCCTCAATCCTCAAACCTCATTCTTCAATCCTCAATACCAAATCCTCAATCTTCAATCATCAACACTCAATCCTCAATACGCAATCCTCAATCCAAAATCCTCAATCCTCAATCCTCAGTCCTCAGTCCTCAAACCTCAATCCTCAACCCTCAACCCTCATCCTCAATCCTCAATCCTCGATCCTCAATCCTCAATCCTCAATCTTCAATCCTCAATACTCAATCTTTAATCCTCAATCCTCAGTCCTCAAACCTGAATTCTGAGTCCTCAGTCCTGAATCCTCAACCTTCAGCCCTCAGTCCTCAACTATCAGTTGTCAATCCTCAGTCCTCAATAGAATATCCACAATATACAGCTTTCAATACTCAATACTCAATCTGCAATCTTCAAACCTGTATCCACAGACATCAATTCTCATCACTCAACCCTCAACACTCAGTCCTCAATGTACAATCCTCAATCCTCAATTCTCTATCTTCAATCCTCAATACTGAATCTTCAATCCTAAATCCTCAATCCTCAATCCTCAATCCTCAATCCTCAATCTTCAATCCTCAGTCCGCAATCCTCAATCTTCAATCCTCAATCCTCAATCCTGAATCCTCAACCTTCAGCCCTCAGTCCTCAACAATCAGTTGTCAATCCTCAATCCTCAATACAGCATCATCAATTCACTGTTTTCCATACTCAATACTCAATCTGCAATCTTCAAATCTCTATCCACAAGCACCAATGCTCACCACTCAACCCTCAACACTCCGTCCCCAATCCTCAATCCTCAATCCTCATTCTTCAATTCTCAATACCAAATCCTCAATCTTCAATCCTCAATCCTCAATTCGCAATCCTCAATCCTCAATCCTCAGACCTCAAGCATCAATACCCAACCCTCTGTCCTCGTCCTCAATCCACAACCCTTAATCCTCAATCCGCAATCTTCAAACCTCAATCCTCAATCTTCAATCCTCAATACTCAATCTTCAACACTCAATCTTCAATCCTCAATCCTCAATCCTCATTCTTCAATCCTCAACACCCAATCCTCAATCTTCAATCCTCAATCCTCAATCCTCAATTCTCAATCCTCAGTCCTCAATCCTCAGACCTCAATCTTCAGTCCTCAGTCCCCAATCCTCAATCCTCAACCCTCAGCCCTCATCCTCATTCCTCAATTCTCAATCCTCAATACTCAATCCTCAATCTTCAACCCTCAATACTCAATCTTCAATCCTCAATCCTCAGTCCTCAAACCTCATTTCTGAATCCTCAATCCTGAATCCTCAACCTTCAGCCCTCAGTCCTGAACAATCAGTTGCCAATCCTCAATCCTCAATAGAATATCCTCAATTCACAGATTGCAATACTCAATACTCAATCTGCAATCTTCAAATCTCTATCCACAAACATCCATTCTCACCACTCAGCCCTCGACACTCAGTCCTCAATGTTCAATCCTCAATCCTCAATTCTCAATCTTGAATCCTCAATACTGAATCATCAATCCTCAATACTCAGTCCTCAATCCTCAATCCTCAATCTTCAATCCTCATTCCCCAATTCTTAATCTTCAATCCTCAATCCTCAACCCTCAATCCTCAATCTTCAATCCTCAATCCTCAATCCTCAATCCTCAATCCTCAATCCTCAATCTTCAATCCTCAATACTCAATCTTCAATCCTCAATCCTCAATCCTCAATCCTCAATCCTCAATCTTCAATCCTCAATACTCTATCTTCAATCCTCAATCCTCAATCCTCAATCCTCAGTCCTCATTCTTCGATCCTCAATACCCAATCCTCAATCTTCAATCCTCGATCCTCAATCCTCAATTCGCAATCCTCAATCCTCAATCCTCAGACCTCAAGCATCAATACCCAACCCTCAGTCCTCGTCATCAATCCACAACCCTCAATCCTCAATCGTGAATGTTCATTCATCAATATTCAACCTTCAATCATCAATCCTCAATCTTCAATACTCAATCCTCAATCCTCAATCCTCAATCCTCAATCCTCAGTACCCAATCCTCAATCCTCAATCCTCAATCCGCGATCCTCAATCCTCAATCGTCAATTCTCAATCCTCAGTCCTCAAACCTCAATCCTGAATCCTCAATCCTGAATCCTCAATCTTCAGCCCTCAGTCCTCAACAATCAGTTGTCAATCCTCAATCCTCAATAGAATATCACCAATTCACAATTTTCAATACTCAATACTCAATCTGCAATCTTCAAATCTCTATCCACAAACATCAATTCTCATTACTCAACCCTCAACACTCAGTCCCCAATCCTCAATATTCAATCCTCAATCCTCAATCCTCGATCCTCAATTCTCAACCATCAATCCTCAATGCTCAATCTTCATTCCTCAATCCTCAATCTACAATCCTCAATACCCAATCTTCAACTCTCAATCTTCAATCCTCAATCCTCTATCCTCATTCTTCAATCCTCAACACCCAATCCTCAATCTTCGATCCTCAATCCTCAATCCTCAATTCTCAATCCTCAACCCTGAATCCTCAGACATCAAACATCAATACTCAACCCTCAGTCCTCGTCCGCAATCCACAACCCTCAATCCTCAATCCTCAATCTTCAATTATCAATATTCAATATTCAATCCTCAATCCTCAATCCTCTATCCTCAATCCTCAATCCTGAATGTTCAATCCTCAATACCCAATCCTCAATCTTCAATCCTCAATACTCAATCCTCAATCCTCAATCCTCAATCCTCAGTCCTCAAACCTCAATCCTGAATCCTCAATCCTGAATCCTCAATCTTCAGCCCTCAGTCCTCAACAATCAATTGTTAGTCCTCAATCCTCAATAGAATATACCCAATTCACAGTTTTCGATACTCAATCCCCAATCTTCAATCTTCAAATCTCGATCCACAAACATCAATTCTCATCACTCAAAGCTCGACACTCAGTCCCCAATCCTCAATCCTCAATCCTCAATCTTCAATCCTCAATACTCAATCTTCAATCCTCAATCCTCAATCTTCAATCCCCAATACCCAATCCTCAATCTTCAATCCTCAATCCTCAATCCTCAATCCTCAACCTTGAATCCTCAATACTCAATCTTCAATCCTCAATCCTCAATTTCCAATCCTCAACACTCAATCTTCAATCCTCAATCCTCAATTCTCAATCATCAATACTCAATCCTCAATCGTCAATCCTCAATCCTCAATCCTCAATCTTCAATCCTCAATACTCAATCTTCAATACTCAATCCTCAATCCTCAATCCTCAATCCTCAATCCTCAATCCTCAATCCTCAATCCCCAATCCCAATTCCTCAATCCTCAATCCTCAATCGTCAATCCTCAATCCTCAATCTTCATTCCTCAATACTCAATCTTCAATCCTCAATCCTCAATCCTCAATCCTCAATCCTCAATCCTCAATCCTCAATCTTCAATCCTCAATACTCAATCTTCAACCCTCAATCTTCAATCCTCAATCCTCTATCCTCATTCTTCAATCCTCAACACCCAATCCTCAATCTTCAATCCTCAATCCTCAATCCTCAATTCTCAATCCACAATCCTCAGTCCTCAATCCTCAGACCTCAAACATCAATACTCTACCCTCAGTCCTCGTCCGCAATCCACAACCCTCAATCCTCAATCCTCAATCTTCAATCATCAATATTCAATCTTCAATCCTCAATCCTCTATCCTCAATCGTCAATCCTGAATGTTCAATCCTCAATACCCAATCCTCAATCTCCAATCCTCAATACTCAATCCTCAATCCTCAATCCTCAATCCTCAGTCCTCAATCCCCAATTCTCAACCCTCAATCCTCAATCCTCAGACCTCAAACATCAATACTCAGACCTCAGCCCTCGTCCGCAATCCACAACCCTCAATCCTCAATCCTCAATCTTCAATCATCAATATTCAACCTTCAATCCTCAATCCTCAATCTTCAATCCTCAATACTCAATCTTCAATACTCAATCCTCAATCCTCAATCCTCAATCCTCAATCCTCAATCCTCAATCCCCAATCCCAATTCCTCAATCCTCAATCCTCAATCCTCAATCGTCAATCCTCAATCCTCAATCTTCAATCCTCAATACTCAATCTTCAATCCTCAATCCTCAATCCTCAATCCTCAATCCTCAATCCTCAATCCTCAATCTTCAATCCTCAATACTCAATCTTCAACCCTCAATCTTCAATCCTCAATCCTCTATCCTCATTCTTCAATCCTCAACACCGAATCCTCAATCTTCAATCCTCAATCCTCAATCCTCAATTCTCAATCCACAGTCCTCAATCCTCATTCCTCAGACCTCAAACATCAATACTCTACCCTCAGTCCTCGTCCGCAATCCACAACCCTCAATCCTCAATCCTCAATTTTCAATCATCAATATTCAATCTTCAATCCTCAATCCTCAATACTCTATCCTCAATCCTCAATCCTGAATGTTCAATCCTCAATACCCAATCCTCAATCTCCAATCCTCAATACTCAGACCTCAATCCTCAATCCTCAATCCTCAGACCTCAATCCTCAATTCTCAATATTCAATCCTCAATCCTCAGACCTCAAACATCAATACTCAACCCTCAGCCCTCGTCCGCAATCCACAACCCTCAATCCTCAATCCTCAATCTTCAATCATCAATATTCAATCTTCAATCCTCAATCCTCAATCCTCTATCCTCAATCCTCAATCCTGAATGTTCAATCCTCAATACCCAATCCTCAACCTTCAATCCTCAATCCTCAATCCTCAATCCTTAATCCTCAATCCTCGATCCTCAATCCTCAATCCTCAATCTTCAATCTTCAATCCTCAATCCTGAATCCTCAATCTTCAGCCCTCAGTCCTCAACAATCAGTTGTCAATCCTCAATCCTCAATACAACATCATCAATTCACAGTTTTCAATACTCAATACTCAATCTGCTATCCTCAAATCTCTATCCACAAACACCAATGCTCATCACTCAACTCTCAACACTCCGTCCCCAATCCTCAATCCTCAATCCTCATTCTTCAATCCTCAATACCAAATCCTCAATCTTCAATCCTCAATCCTCAATTCGCAATCCTCAATCCTCAATCCTCAGACCTCATGCATCAATACCCAACCCTCAGTCCTCGTCCTCAATCCTCAATCCTCAATCCTCAATCCTCAATCCTCTATCTTCAATCCTCAATACTCAACATTTAATCCTCAATCCTCAGTCCTCAAACCTCAATTCTGAGTCCTCAGTCCTGAATCCTCAACCTTCAGCCCTCAGTCCTCAACAATCAGGTGTCAATCCTCAATCCTCAATAGAATATCACCAATTCACAGTTTTCAATACTCAATACTCAATCTGCAATCTTCAAATCTCTATCCACAAACATCAATTCTCATCACTCAACCCTCAACACTCAGTCCACAATCTTCAATCCTCAATCCTCAATCCTCAATCTTGAATCCTCAATACTCAATCTTCAATCCTGAATCCTCAATCCTCAATCCTCAACACTCAATCCTCAATCGTCAATCCTCAATCCCCAATCCACAATCTTCAATCCTCTATCCTCAATCCTCAATCCTCAATCCTCAATCCTCAAACTTCAATCCTCAATACTCAACCTTCAATATGCAATCCTCAATCCTCAATCCTCAATTCTCAATACTCAATCGTCAATCTTCAATCCCCAATACTCAATCTTCAATCCTCAGTCCTCAATCCTCAATCCTCAATCCTCATTCTTCAATCCTCAATACCCAATCCTCAATCTTCAATCCTCAATCCTCAATCCTCAAATCTCAATCCTCAATCCCCAGTCCTCAGTCCTCAAACCTCAATCCTCAACCCTCAGCCCTCATCCTCAATCCTCAATCCTCAATCCTCAATCCTCAATCCTCTATCTTCAATCCTCAATACTCAACCTTTAATCCTCAATCCTCAGTCCTCAAACCTCAATTCTGAGTCCTCAGTCCTGAATCCTCAACCTTCAGCCCTCAGTCCTCAACAATCAGGTGTCAATCCTCAATCCTCAATAGAATATCACCAATTCACAGTTTTCAATACTCAATACTCAATCTGCAATCTTCAAATCTCTATCCACAAACATCAATTCTCTTCACTCAATCCTCAACACACAGTCCCCAATCCTCAATATTCAATCCTCAATCCTCAATCCTCGATCCTCAATCCTCAACCTTCAATCCTCAATGCTCAATCTTCAATCCTCAATCCTCAATACTCAATCCTCAATTCTCAATCCTCAATCGTCAATCTTGAATCCTCTATACTCAATCTTCGATCCTCAGTCCTCAATCCTCAATCCTCAGTCCTCAGTCCTCAATCCTCAATTCTCAATCCTCAATCCTCAATCCTCCATCCTCAATCCTCAATCCTCAATCCTCAATCTTCAATCCTCAGTCCGCAATGCTCAATCTTCAATCCTCAATCCTCAATCCTGGATCCTCAATCTCCAGCCCTCAGTCCTCAACAATCAGTTGTCAATCCCCAATCCTTAATACCACATCATCAATTCACAGTTTTCAATACTCAACACTCAATCTGCAATCTTCAAATCTCTATCCACAAACATCAATTCTCATCACTCATCCCTCAACACTCCGTCTCCAATCCTCAATCTTCAATCCTCAATCCTCAATCCTCAATCCTCACTCCTGAATTTTCAATCCTCAATACTCAATCTTCAATCCTCAACCCTCAATCCTCAATCATCAATCCTCAATCCTCAATCCTCAACCCTCAATCACCAGTCCTGAAACCTCAATCCCGAATCCTCAATCCTGAATCCGCAAACTTCAGTCCTCAGTCCTCAACAATCTGTTGTCAATCCTCAATCCTCAATAGAATATCCTCAATTCACAGTTATCAATACTCAATCCCCATTCTTCAGTCGTCAAATCTCAATCCACAAACATCAATCCTCATCACTCAACCCTCAACACTCAGTCCTCAATCTTCAATCCCCAATCCTCAATCCTCAATCCTCAACCTTGAATCCTCAATACTCAATCTTCAATCCTCAATGCTCAATTCCCAATCCTCAACACTCAATCCTCAATCCTCAATCCTCAATTCTCAATCATCAATACTCAATCCACAAACATCAATTCTCATCACTCAACGCTCAACACTCAGACCTCAATCTTCAATCCTCAATCCTCAATCCTCAATCCTCAACCTTGAATCCTCAATACTCAATCTTCAATCCTCAATCCTCAATTCCCAATCCTCAACACTCAATCTTCAATCCTCAATCCTCAATTCTCAACCATCAATACTCAATCCTCAATCGTCAATCTTCAATCCTCAATCCTCAATCTTCAATCCTCAATACTCAATCTTCAATACTCAATCCTCAATCCTCAATCCTCAATCCTCAATCCTCAATCCTCAATCCCCAATCCCAATTCCTCAATCCTCAATCCTCAATCGTCAATCCTCAATCCTCAATCTTCAATCCTCAATACTCAATCTTCAATCCTCAATCCTCAATCCTCAATCCTCAATCCTCAATCCTCAATCCTCAATCTTCAATCCTCAATACTCAATCTTCAACCCTCAATCTTCAATCCTCAATCCTCTATCCTCATTCTTCAATCCTCAACACCCAATCCTCAATCTTCAATCCTCAATCCTCAATCCTCAATTCTCAATCCACAATCCTCAGTCCTCAATCCTCAGACCTCAAACATCAATACTCTACCCTCAGTCCTCGTCCGCAATCCACAACCCTCAATCCTCAATCCTCAATCTTCAATCATCAATATTCAATCTTCAATCCTCAATCCTCTATCCTCAATCCTCAATCCTGAATGTTCAATCCTCAATACCCAATCCTCAATATCCAATCCTCAATACTCAATCCTCAATCCTCAATCCTCAATCCTCAGTCCTCAATCCCCAATTCTCAACCCTCAATCCTCAATCCTCAGCCCTCAAACATCAATAGCCAGACCTCAGCCCTCGTCTGCAATCCACAACCCTCAATCCTCAATCCTCAATCTTCAATCATCAATATTCAACCTTCAATCCTCAATCCTCAATCTTCAATCCTCAATACTCAATCGTCAATACTCAATCCTCAATCCTCAATCCTCAATCCTCAATCCTCAATCCTCAATCCCCAATCCCAATTCCTCAATCCTCAATCCTCAATCCTCAATCCTCAATCGTCAATCCTCAATCCTCAATCTTCAATCCTCAATACTCAATCTTCAATCCTCAATCCTCAATCCTCAATCCTCAATCCTCAATCCTCAATCCTCAATCTTCAATCCTCAATACTCAATCTTCAACCCTCAATCTTCAATCCTCAATCCTCTATCCTCATTCTTCAATCCTCAACACCCAATCCTCAATCTACAATCCTCAATCCTCAATCCTCAATTCTCAATCCACAGTCCTCAATCCTCATTCCTCAGACCTCAAACATCAATACTCTACCCTCAGTCCTCGTCCGCAATCCACAACCCTCAATCCTCAATCCTCAATTTTCAATCATCAATATTCAATCTTCAATCCTCAATCCTCAATACTCTATCCTCAATCCTCAATCCTGAATGTTCAATCCTCAATACCCAATCCTCAATCTCCAATCCTCAATACTCAGTCCTCAATCCTCAATCCTCAATCCTCAGACCTTAATCCTCAATTCTCAATCCTCAATCCTCAATCCTCAGACCTCAAACATCAATACTCAACCCTCAGCCCTCGTCCGCAATCCACAACCCTCAATCCTCAATCCTCAATCTTCAATCATCAATATTCAATCTTCAATCCTCAATCCTCAATCCTCAATCCTCTATCCTCAATCCTCTATCCTGAATGTTCAATCCTCAATACCCAATCCTCAACCTTCAATGCTCAATCCTCAATCCTCAATCCTCAAAACCTCAATCCTCAGTCCTGAAACCTCAATACCGAATCCTCAATCCTGAATCCTCAATCTTCAGCCCCCAGTCCTCAACAATCAATTGTCAGTCCTTAATCCTCAATAGAATATACCCAATTCTCAGTTTTCAATACTCAATCCCCAATCTTCAATCTTCAAATCTCAATCCACAAACATCAATTCTCATCACTCAACGCTCGACACTCAGTCTCCAATCCTCAATCTTCAATCCTCAATCCTCAATCCTCAATCCTCAATCCTCAATCTTCAATCCTCAATACTCAATCTTCAATCCTCAATCCTCAAACCTGAACCCTCAATCCTCAATACTCAATCCTCAATCGTCAATCTCCAATCCTGAATTGTCAATCTTCAATCCTCAATCCTCAATCCTCAATCCTCAATCCTCATTCTTCAATCCCCAATACCCAATCCTCAATCTTCAATCCTCAATCCTCAATCCTCAATTCTCAACACTCAATCCTCAATCCTTAGACCTCAAGCATCAATACTCAACCCTCAGTCCTCGTCCGCAATCCACAACCCTCAATCCTCAATCCACAATCTTCAATCATCAATATTCAATCTTCAATCCTCAATCCTCAATCCTCTATCCTCAAACCTCAATCCTGAATGTTCAACCCTCAATACCCAATCCTCAATCTTCAATCCTCAATACTCAATCCTCAATCCTCAATCCTAAATCCTCAGTCCTCAAACCTCAATCCTGAATCCTCAATCCTCAATCCTCAACCTTCAGCCCTCAGTCCTCAACAATCAATTGTCAGTCCTCAATCCTCAATAGAATATACCCAATTCACAGTTTTCAATACTCAATCCCCAATCTTCAATCTTCAAATCTCAATCCACAAACATCAATTCTCATCACTCAACGCTCGACACTCAGTCCCCAATCCTCAATCTTCAATCCTCAATCCTCAATCCTCAGTCCTCAATTCTCAATCCTCATTCTTCAATCCCCAATACCCAATCCTCAACCTTCAATCCTCAATCCTCAATCCTCAATTCTCAACACTCCATCCTCAATCCTCGGACCTCAAGCATCAATACTCAACCCTCAGTCCTCGTCCGCAATCCACAACCCTCAATCCTCAATCCTCAACCTTCAATCATCAATATTCAATCTTCAATCTCAATCCTCAATCCTCTATCCTCAATCCTCAATCCTGAATGTTCAATCCTCAATACCCAATCCACAATCTTCAATCCTCAAACCTCAATCCTCAATCCTCAATCCTCAATCCTCAATCCTCAATCCTCAAACCTCATTCTTCAATCCTCAATACCAAATCCTCAATCTTCAATCATCAACACTCAATCCTCAATACGCAATCCTCAATCCAAAATCCTCAATCCTCAATCCTCAGTCCTCAGTCCTCAAACCTCAATCCTCAACCCTCAACCCTCATCCTCAATCCTCAATCCTCGATCCTCAATCCTCAATCCTCAATCTTCAATCCTCAATACTCAATCTTTAATCCTCAATCCTCAGTCCTCAAACCTGAATTCTGAGTCCTCAGTCCTGAATCCTCAACCTTCAGCCCTCAGTCCTCAACTATCAGTTGTCAATCCTCAGTCCTCAATAGAATATCCACAATATACAGCTTTCAATACTCAATACTCAATCTGCAATCTTCAAACCTGTATCCACAGACATCAATTCTCATCACTCAACCCTCAACACTCAGTCCTCAATGTACAATCCTCAATCCTCAATTCTCTATCTTCAATCCTCAATACTGAATCTTCAATCCTAAATCCTCAATCCTCAATCCTCAATCCTCAATCCTCAATCTTCAATCCTCAGTCCGCAATCCTCAATCTTCAATCCTCAATCCTCAATCCTGAATCCTCAACCTTCAGCCCTCAGTCCTCAACAATCAGTTGTCAATCCTCAATCCTCAATACAGCGTCATCAATTCACTGTTTTCCATACTCAATACTCAATCTGCAATCTTCAAATCTCTATCCACAAGCACCAATGCTCACCACTCAACCCTCAACACTCAGTCCCCAATCCTCAATATTCAATCCTCAATCCTCAATCCTCGATCCTCAATTCTCAACCATCAATCCTCAATGCTCAATCTTCATTCCTCAATCCTCAATCTACAATCCTCAATACCCAATCTTCAACTCTCAATCTTCAATCCTCAATCCTCTATCCTCATTCTTCAATCCTCAACACCCAATCCTCAATCTTCGATCCTCAATCCTCAATCCTCAATTCTCAATCCTCAATCCTGAATCCTCAGACATCAAACATCAATACTCAACCCTCAGTCCTCGTCCGCAATCCACAACCCTCAATCCTCAATCCTCAATCTTCAATCATCAATATTCAATATTCAATCCTCAATCCTCAATCCTCTATCCTCAATCCTCAATCCTGAATGTTCAATCCTCAATACCCAATCCTCAATCTTCAATCCTCAATACTCAATCCTCAATCCTCAATCCTCAATCCTCAGTCCTCAAACCTCAATCCTGAATCCTCAATCCTGAATCCTCAATCTTCAGCCCTCAGTCCTCAACAATCAATTGTTAGTCCTCAATCCTCAATAGAATATACCCAATTCACAGTTTTCGATACTCAATCCCCAATCTTCAATCTTCAAATCTCGATCCACAAACATCAATTCTCATCACTCAAAGCTCGACACTCAGTCCCCAATCCTCAATCCTCAATCCTCAATCTTCAATCCTCAATACTCAATCTTCAATCCTCAATCCTCAATCTTCAATCCCCAATACCCAATCCTCAATCTTCAATCCTCAATCCTCAATCCTCAATCCTCAACCTTGAATCCTCAATACTCAATCTTCAATCCTCAATCCTCAATTTCCAATCCTCAACACTCAATCTTCAATCCTCAATCCTCAATTCTCAATCATCAATACTCAATCCTCAATCGTCAATCCTCAATCCTCAATCCTCAATCTTCAATCCTCAATACTCAATCTTCAATACTCAATCCTCAATCCTCAATCCTCAATCCTCAATCCTCAATCCTCAATCCTCAATCCCCAATCCCAATTCCTCAATCCTCAATCCTCAATCGTCAATCCTCAATCCTCAGTCTTCATTCCTCAATACTCAATCTTCAATCCTCAATCCTCAATCCTCAATCCTCAATCCTCAATCCTCAATCCTCAATCTTCAATCCTCAATACTCAATCTTCAACCCTCAATCTTCAATCCTCAATCCTCTATCCTCATTCTTCAATCCTCAACACCCAATCCTCAATCTTCAATCCTCAATCCTCAATCCTCAATTCTCAATCCACAATCCTCAGTCCTCAATCCTCAGACCTCAAACATCAATACTCTACCCTCAGTCCTCGTCCGCAATCCACAACCCTCAATCCTCAATCCTCAATCTTCAATCATCAATATTCAATCTTCAATCCTCAATCCTCTATCCTCAATCCTCAATCCTGAATGTTCAATCCTCAATACCCAATCCTCAATCTCCAATCCTCAATACTCAATCCTCAATCCTCAATCCTCAATCCTCAGTCCTCAATCCCCAATTCTCAACCCTCAATCCTCAATCCTCAGACCTCAAACATCAATACTCAGACCTCAGCCCTCGTCCGCAATCCACAACCCTCAATCCTCAATCCTCAATCTTCAATCATCAATATTCAACCTTCAATCCTCAATCCTCAATCTTCAATCCTCAATACTCAATCTTCAATACTCAATCCTCAATCCTCAATCCTCAATCCTCAATCCTCAATCCTCAATCCCCAATCCCAATTCCTCAATCCTCAATCCTCAATCCTCAATCGTCAATCCTCAATCCTCAATCTTCAATCCTCAATACTCAATCTTCAATCCTCAATCCTCAATCCTCAATCCTCAATCCTCAATCCTCAATCCTCAATCTTCAATCCTCAATACTCAATCTTCAACCCTCAATCTTCAATCCTCAATCCTCTATCCTCATTCTTCAATCCTCAACACCCAATCCTCAATCTTCAATCCTCAATCCTCAATCCTCAATTCTCAATCCACAGTCCTCAATCCTCATTCCTCAGACCTCAAACATCAATACTCTACCCTCAGTCCTCGTCCGCAATCCACAACCCTCAATCCTCAATCCTCAATTTTCAATCATCAATATTCAATCTTCAATCCTCAATCCTCAATACTCTATCCTCAATCCTCAATCCTGAATGTTCAATCCTCAATACCCAATCCTCAATCTCCAATCCTCAATACTCAGACCTCAATCCTCAATCCTCAATCCTCAGACCTCAATCCTCAATTCTCAATCTTCAATCCTCAATCCTCAGACCTCAAACATCAATACTCAACCCTCAGCCCTCGTCCGCAATCCACAACCCTCAATCCTCAATCCTCAATCTTCAATCATCAATATTCAATCTTCAATCCTCAATCCTCAATCCTCTATCCTCAATCCTCAATCCTGAATGTTCAATCCTCAATACCCAATCCTCAACCTTCAATCCTCAATCCTCAATCCTCAATCCTCAAAACCTCAATCCTCAGTCCTGAAACCTCAATACCGAATCCTCAATCCTGAATCCTCAATCTTCAGCCCCCAGTCCTCAACAATCAATTGTCAGTCCTTAATCCTCAATAGAATATACCCAATTCTCAGTTTTCAATACTCAATCCCCAATCTTCAATCTTCAAATCTCAATCCACAAACATCAATTCTCATCACTCAACGCTCGACACTCAGTCTCCAATCCTCAATCTTCAATCCTCAATCCTCAATCCTCAATCCTCAATCCTCAATTTTCAATCCTCAATACTCAATCTTCAATCCTCAATCCTCAAACCTGAACCCTCAATCCTCAATACTCAATCCTCAATCGTCAATCTCCAATCCTGAATTGTCAATCTTCAATCCTCAATCCTCAATCCTCAATCCTCAATCCTCATTCTTCAATCCCCAATACCCAATCCTCAATCTACAATCCTCAATCCTCAATCCTCAATTCTCAACACTCAATCCTCAATCCTTAGACCTCAAGCATCAATACTCAAGCCTCAGTCCTCGTCCGCAATCCACAACCCTCAATCCTCAATCCACAATCTTCAATCATCAATATTCAATCTTCAATCCTCAATCCTCAATCCTCTATCCTCAAACCTCAATCCTGAATGTTCAACCCTCAATACCCAGTCCTCAATCTTCAATCCTCAATACTCAATCCTCAATCCTCAATCCTAAATCCTCAGTCCTCAAACCTCAATCCTGAATCCTCAATCCTCAATCCTCAACCTTCAGCCCTCAGTCCTCAACAATCAATTGTCAGTCCTCAATCCTCAATAGAATATACCCAATTCACAGTTTTCAATACTCAATCCCCAATCTTCAATCTTCAAATCTCAATCCACAAACATCAATTCTCATCACTCAACGCTCGACACTCAGTCCCCAATCCTCAATCTTCAATCCTCAATCCTCAATCCTCAGTCCTCAATTCTGAATCCTCATTCTTCAATCCCCAATACCCAATCCTCAACCTTCAATCCTCAATCCTCAATCCTCAATTCTCAACACTCCATCCTCAATCCTCGGACCTCAAGCATCAATACTCAACCCTCAGTCCTCGTCCGCAATCCACAACCCTCAATCCTCAATCCTCAACCTTCAATCATCAATATTCAATCTTCAATCCTCAATCCTCAATCCTCTATCCTCAATCCTCAATCCTGAATGTTCAATCCTCAATACCCAATCCACAATCTTCAATCCTCAAACCTCAATCCTCAATCCTCAATCCTCAATCCTCAATCCTCAATCCTCAAACCTCATTCTTCAATTCTCAATACCAAATCCTCAATCTTCAATCCTCAACACTCAATCCTCAATACGCAATCCTCAATCCAAAATCCTCAATCCTCAATCCTCAGTCCTCAGTCCTCAAACCTCAATCCTCAACCCTCAACCCTCATCCTCAATCCTCAATCCTCGATCCTCAATCATCAATCCTCAATCTTCAATCCTCAATACTCAATCTTCAATCCCCAATACCCAATCCTCAATCTTCAATCCTCAATCCTCAATCCTCAATCCTCAATTCTCAACACTGAATCCTCAATCCTCAGACCTCAAGCATTAATACTCAACCCTCAGTCCTCGTCCGCAATCCACAACCCTCAATCCTCAATCCTCAATCTTCAATCATCAATATTCAATCCTCAATCCTCAATCCTCAATCCTCTATCCTCAATCCTCAATCCTGAAATGTTCAATCCTCAATACCCAATCCTCAATCTTCAATCCTCAATCCTCAATACTCAATCCTTAATCCTCAATCCTCGATCCTCAATCCTCAATCCTCAATCTTCAATCCTCAATACTCAATCTTTAATCCTCAATCCTCAGTCCTCAAACCTCAATTCTGAGTCCTCAGTCCTGAATCCTCAACCTTCAGCCCTCAGTCCTCAACAATCAGTTGTCAATCCTCAGTCCTCAATAGAATATCCTCAATTCACAGCTTTCAATACTTAATACTCAATCTGCAATCTTCAAACCTCTATCCACAGACATCAATTCTCATCACTCAACACTCAATACTCAGTCCTCAGTGTTCAATCCTCAATCCTCAATTCTCTATCTTCAATCCTCAATACTGAATCTTCAATCCTAAATCCTCAATCCTCAATCCTCAATCCTCAATCCTCAATCTTCAATCCTCAGTCCGCAATCCTCAATCGTCAATCTCCAATCCTGAATTGTCAATCTTCAATCCTCAATCCTCAAACCTCAATCCTCAATCCTCAATCCTCATTCTTCAATCCCCAATACCCAATCCTCAATCTTCAATCCTCAATCCTCAATCCTCAATTCTCAACACTGAATCCTCAATCCTCAGACCTCAAGCATCAATACTCAACCCTCAGTCCTCGTCCGCAATCCACAACCCTCAATCCTCAATCCTCAATCTTCAATCATCAATATTCAATCTTCAATCCTCAATCCTCAATCCTCTATCCTCAATCCTCAATCCTGAATGTTCAATCCTCAATACCCAATCCTCAATCTTCAATCCTCAATCCTCAATCCTCAATCCTTAATCCTCAATCCTCGATCCTCAATCCTCAATCCTCAATCTTCAATCTTCAATCCTCAGTCCGCAATCCTCAATCTTCGATCCTCAATCCTCAATCCTGAATCCTCAATCTTCAGCCCTCAGTCCTCAACAATCAGTTGTCAATCCTCAATCCTCAATACAACATCATCAATTCACAGTTTTCAATACTCAATACTCAATCTGCTATCCTCAAATCTCTATCCACAAACACCAATGCTCATCACTCAACCCTCAACACTCCGTCCCCAATCCTCAATCCTCAATCCTCATTCTTCAATCCTCAATACCAAATCCTCAATCTTCAATCCTCAATCCTCAATTCGCAATCCTCAATCCTCAATCCTCAGACCTCAAGCATCAATACCCAACCCTCAGTCCTCGTCCTCAATCCACAACCCTTAATCCTCAATCCGCAACCTTGAATCATCAATATTCAACCTTCAATCATCAATCCTCAATCCTCAATCCTCAATCCTCAATCCTCAATCCTCAAACCTCAATACCGGAGCCTCAATCTTCAATCCTCAATCGTCAATCCGCAAACTTCAGTCCTCAGACCTCAGCAATCAATTGTCAAACCTCAATCCTCAATAGAATATCATCAATTCACAGTTTCCAATACTCAATCCCCATTCTTCAATCTTCAAATCTCAATCCACAAACATCAATTCTCATCACTCAACCCTCAACACTCAGTCCACAATCTCCAATCCTCAATCCTCAATCCTCAATCTTGAATCCTCAATACTCAATCTTCAATCCTGAATCCTCAATCCTCAATCCTCAACACTCAATCCTCAATCGTCAATCCTCAATCCCCAATCCACAATCTTCAATCCTCTATCCTCAATCCTCAATCCTCGATCCTCAATCCTCAAACTTCAATCCTCAATACTCGACCTTCAATACTCAATCCTCAATCCTCAATCCTCAATTCTCAATACTCAATCGTCAATCATCAATCCCCAATACTCAATCTTCAATCCTCAGTCCTCAATCCTCAATCCTCAATCCTCATTCTTCAATCCTCAATACCCAATCCTGAATGTTCAATCCTCAATACCCAATCCACAATCTTCAATCCTCAAACCTCAATCCTCAATCCTCAATCCTCAATCCTCAATCCTCAATCCTCAAACCTCATTCTTCAATCCTCAATACCAAATCCTCAATCTTCAATCCTCAACACTCAATCCTCAATACGCAATCCTCAATCCAAAATCCTCAATCCTCAATCCTCAGTCCTCAGTCCTCAAACCTCAATCCTCAACCCTCAACCCTCATCCTCAATCCTCAATCCTCGATCCTCAATCCTCAATCCTCAATCTTCAATCCTCAATCCTCAATCCTCAATCCTGAATCCTCAATCCTGAATCCTCAATCTTCAGCCCTCAGTCCTCAACAGTCAGTTGTCAATACTCAATCGTCAATACAATATCAACAATCACAGTTTTCAATACACAATACTCAATCTGCAATCTTGAAATCTCTATACACAAACATCAATTCTCATCACTCAACCCTCAACACTCAGTCCCCAATCCTCAATATTCAATCCTCAATCCTCAATCCTCAGTCCTCAATCGTCAACCTTCAATCCTCAATGCTCAATCTTCAATCCTCAGTCCACAATTCTCAATCCTCAATTCTAAATCCTCAATCGTCAATCTTCAATCCTCAATACTCAATCTTCAATCCTCAATCCTCAATCCTCAATCCTCAATCCTCATTCTTCAATCCTCAATACCCAGTCCTCAATCTTCAATCCTCAATCCTCAATCCTCAGTCCTCAGTCCTCAAACCTCATTCCTCAACCCTCAGCCCTCATCCTCATTCCTCAATTCTCAATCCTCAATCCTCAATCCTCAATCTTCAATCCTGAATCCTCAATCCTCAATCCTCAATCCTCAATCCTCAATCCCGAATCCTCAATCCTGAATCCTCAATCTTCAGCCCTCAGTCCTCAACAGTCAGTTGTCAATCCTCAATCCTCAATAGAATATCAACAATTCACAGATTTCAATACACACTACTCAATCTGCAATCTTGAAATCTCTATACACAAACATCAATTCTCATCACTCAGCACTCAACACTCGGTCCCCAATCCTCAATATTCAATCCTCAAACCTCAATCCTCAATCCTCAATCCTCAACCTTCAATCCTCAATGCTCAATCTTCAATCCTCAGTCCTCAATTCTCAATCCTCAGTTCTCAATCCTCAATCGACAATCTTCAATCATCAATACTCAATCTTCAATCCTCAATCCTCAATCCTCAATCCTCAATCCTCAATCCTCATTCTTCAATCCTCAATACCCAATACTCAACCTTCAGTCCTCAATCCTCAATTCTCAATCCTCAATCCTCAATCCTCAATCCTCAATCCTCAAACTTCAATCCTCAATACTCAACCTTCAATACTCAATCCTCAATCCTCAATCCTCAATCCTCAATCCTCAATCCTCAATCCTCAATCCCATATCCTCAATCCTCGATCCTCAATCCTCAACCCTCAATCCTCAGTCCTGAAACATCAATACCGAATCCTCAATCCTGAATCCTCAACCTTCAGCCCTCAGTCCTCAACAATCAATTGTCAATCCTCAATCCTCAATAGAATATCCTCAATTCACAGCTTTCAATACTCAATCCCCATTCTTCAATCATCAAATCTCAATCCACAAAAAACATCAATTCTCATCACCCAACCCTCACCACTCAGTCCTCAATCTTGAATCCTCAATCCTAAATCCTCAATCGTCAATCCTCAATACTCAATCTTCAATCCTCAATCCTCAATTCTAAATGCTCAATACTCAATCCTCAATCGTCAATCCTCAATTCCCAATCCTCAATCTTCAATCCTCAATCCTCAATCTTCAATCCTTAATCCTCAATCCTCAATCCCCAATCCTCGGTCTTCAATCCTCAATACTCAATTTTCAATCTTCAATCCTCAATACTCAATCCTCAATCCTCAAACCTCAATCCTCAATCTTCAATCCTCAATACTCAATCTTCAACACTCAATCTTCAATCCTCAATCCTCAATCCTCATTCTTCAATCCTCAACACCCAATCCTCAATCTTCAATCCTCAATCCTCAATCCTCAATTCTCAATCCTCAATCCTCAGTCCTCAGTCTTCAGACCTCAATCTTCAATCCTCAATACTCAATCTTCAATCCTCAATCCTTAATCCTCAATCGTCAATCCTCAATCCTCAATCCTCAATCTTCAATCCTCAATACTCAATCCTCAGACCTCAATCTTCAATCCCCAAACCTCTATCCTCATTCTTCAAGCCTCAACACCCAATCCTCAATCTTCAATCCTCAATCCTCAATCCTCAATTCTCAATCCTCAATCCTCAATCCTCAGACCTCAAAAATCAATACACAACCCTCAGTCCTCGTCCGCAATCCACAACCCTCAATCCTCAATCCTCAATCTTCAATCATCAATATTCACTCTTCAATCCTGAATCCTAAATCCTCTATCCTCAATCCTCAATCCTGAATGTTCAACCCTCAATCTTCAATCCTCAATACTCAATACTCAATCCTCAATCCTCAGTCCTCAGTCCTGAAACCTCAATTCTCATTCCTCAATCCTCAGTCCTCAGACCTCAAACATCAATACTCAACCCTCAGCCCTCGTCCGCAATCCACAACCCTCAATCCTCAATCCTCAATCTTCAATCATCAATATTCAATATTCAATCCTCAATCCTCAATCCTCAATCCTCAATCCTCAATCCTGAATGTTCAATCCTCAATACCCAATCCTCAATCTTCAATCCTCAATACTCAATCCTCAATCCTCAATCCTCAATCCTCAGTCCTCAAACCTCAATCCTGAATCCTCAATCCTGAATCCTCAATCTTCAGCCCTCAGTCCTCAACAATCAATTGTCAGTCCTCAATCCTCAATAGAATATACCCAATTCACAGTTTTCGATACTCAATCCGCAATCTTCAATCTTCAAATCTCGATCCACAAACATCAATTCTCATCACTCAAAGCTCGACACACAGTCCACAATCCTCAATCTTCAATCCTCAATCCTCAATCCTCAATCCGCAATCCTCAATCTTCAATCCTCATCCTCAATCCTCAATTCTCAATCCACAATCCCCAGTCCTCAGTCCTCAAACCTCAATCCTCAACCCTCAGCCCTCATCCTCAATCCTCAATCCTCAGTTCTCAATCCTCAAACCTCAATCCTCAATCCTTATTCTTCAATCCTCAATACCCAATACTCAACCTTCAGTCCTCAATCCTCAATCCTCAATCCTCAAACCTCATTCTTCAATCCTCAATACCAAATCCTCAATCTTCAATCCTCAACACTCAATCCTCAATACGCAATCCTCAATCCAAAATCCTCAATCCTCAATCCTCAGTCCTCAGTCCTCAAACCTCAATCCTCAACCCTCAACCCTCATCCTCAATCCTCAATCCTCGATCCTCAATCCTCAATCCTCAATCTTCAATCCTCAATCCTCAATCCTCAATCCTGAATCCTCAATCCTGAATCCTCAATCTTCAGCCCTCAGTCCTCAACAGTCAGTTGTCAATACTCAATCGTCAATACAATATCAACAATCACAGTTTTCAATACACAATACTCAATCTGCAATCTTGAAATCTCTATACACAAACATCAATTCTCATCACTCAACCCTCAACACTCAGTCCCCAATCCTCAATATTCAATCCTCAATCCTCAATCCTCAGTCCTCAATCGTCAACCTTCAATCCTCAATGCTCAATCTTCAATCCTCAGTCCACAATTCTCAATCCTCAATTCTCAATCCTCAATCGTCAATCTTCAATCCTCAATACTCAATCTTCAATCCTCAATCCTCAATCCTCAATCCTCAATCCTCATTCTTCAATCCTCAATACCCAATCCTCAATCTTCAATCCTCAATCCTCAATCCTCAGTCCTCAGTCCTCAAACCTCATTCCTCAACCCTCAGCCCTCATCCTCATTCCTCAATTCTCAATCCTCAATCCTCAATCCTCAATCTTCAATCCTGAATCCTCAATCCTCAATCCTCAATCCTCAATCCTCAATCCCGAATCCTCAATCCTGAATCCTCAATCTTCAGCCCTCAGTCCTCAACAGTCAGTTGTCAATCCTCAATCCTCAATAGAATATCAACAATTCACAGATTTCAATACACACTACTCAATCTGCAATCTTGAAATCTCTATACACAAACATCAATTCTCATCACTCAGCACTCAACACTCGGTCCCCAATCCTCAATATTCAATCCTCAAACCTCAATCCTCAATCCTCAATCCTCAACCTTCAATCCTCAATGCTCAATTTTCAATCCTCAGTCCTCAATTCTCAATCCTCAGTTCTCAATCCTCAATCGACAATCTTCAATCATCAATACTCAATCTTCAATCCTCAATCCTCAATCCTCAATCCTCAATCCTCAATCCTCATTCTTCAATACTCAATACCCAATACTCAACCTTCAGTCCTCAATCCTCAATCCTCTGTCCTCAGTCCTCAAAGCTCAATCCTCATTCCTCAATTCTCAATCCTCAATCCTCAATCCTCAATCCTCAATCTTCAATCCCCAATACTCAATCTTCAATCCTCAGTCCTCAATCCTCAATCCTCAATCCTCGTTCTTCAATCCTCAATTCCGAATCCTCAATCTTCAATCCTCAATCCTCAACCCTCAATTCTCAATCCACAATCCCCAGTCCTCAGTCCTCAAACCTCAATCCTCAACCCTCAGCCCTCATCCTCAATCCTCAATCCTCAGTTCTCAATCCTCAAACCTCAATCCTCAATCCTCATTCTTCAATCCTCAATACCCAATACTCAACCTTCAGTCCTCAATTCTCAATCCTCAGTTCTCAATCCTCAATCGACAATCTTCAATCATCAATACTCAATCTTCAATCCTCAATCTTCAATCCTCAATACTCTATCTTCAATCCTCAATCCTCAATCCTCTATCCTCAATCCTCATTCTTCAATCCTCAATACCCAATCTTCAATCTTCAATCCTCATTCCTCAATCCTCAATTCGCAATCCTCAATCCTCAATCCTCAGACCTCCAGCATCAATACCCAACCCTCAGTCCTCGTCCTCAATCCACAACACTCAATCCTCAATCCTCAATCTTCATTCATCAATATTCAACCTTCAATCCTCAATCCTCAATCCTCAATCCTCAATACTCAATCCACAATCCACAATCCTGAATCCTCAATCCTTAATCCTCAATCTTCAGCCCTCAGTCCTCAGCAGTCAGTTGTCAATCCTCAATCCTCAATAGAATATCAACAATTCTCAGTTTTCAATACACAATACTCAATCTTCAATCCTGAAATCTCTATACACAAACATCAATCCTCGACAATCAACCCTCCACACACAGTCCCCAATCCTCAATCCTAAATCCTCAGTCCTCAGTACTCAAACCTCAATCCTCAAACCTGAGCCCTCATCCTCATTCCTCAATTCTGAATCCTCAATCCTCAATCCTCAATCTTCAATCCTCAATACTCAATCTTCAATCCTCAATCCTCAGTCTCCAAACCTCAGTTCTGAATCCTCAATCCTGAATCCTCAACCATCAGCCCTCAGTCCTCAACAATCAGTTGCCAATCCTCAATCCTCAACAGAATATCCTCAATTCACAGTTTTCAATACTCAATACTCAATCTGCAATCTTCAAATCTCTATCCACATACATACATTCTCATCACTCAACCCTCGACACTCAGTCCTCAATGTTCAATCCTCAATCCTCAATTCTCAATCTTCAATCCTCAAGACTGAATCTTCAATCCTCAATCCTCAGTCCTCAATCCTCAATCCTCATCCTTCAATCCTCAATACCCAATCCTCAATCTTCAATCCTCAATCCTCAATCCTAATTCGCAATCCTCAATCCTCAATCCTCAGACCTCAAGCATCAATACCCAACCCACAGTCCTCGTCGTCAATCCACAACCCTCAATCCTCAATCCTCAACCTTCATTCATCAATATTCAACCGTCAATCCTCAATCCTCAATCCTCAATCCTCAATCCTCAATCCTCAATCCTCAATCCTCAATCCTGAATCCTCAATCCTGAATCCTCAATCTTCAATCTTCAATGCTCAATAGTCAATCCTCAATCCTCAGTCCCCAATACTCAATCTTCAATCCTCAATTCTCAATCCCCAATACTCAATCTTCAATCCTCAATCCTCAATCCTCAACCCTCAACCCTCAGCCCTCATCCTCAATCCTCAATCCTGAATCCTCAATCCTCAATCTTCAATCCTCAATAGTCAATCTCCAATCCTCAATCCTCAATCCACAATTCTCAATCTTCAGTCCTCATCCTCAATCCTCAAGCCTCAATCCTCAATCCTCAATCCTCAATTCTCAATCCTCAATTCTCGGTCCTCTGTCCTCAAACCTCAATCCTCAACCCTCAGCCCTCATCCTCAATCCTCAATCCTCAATCCTCAATACTCAATCTCCAATCCTCAATCCTCAATCCTCAATCCTCAATCCTCAATCCTCAGTCATCAATCCTCAATCCTCAATTTTCAATCCTCAATACTCAATCTTCAATCCTCAATCCTCAGTCCTCAAACATCAATTCTGAATCCTCAATCCTGAATCCTCAATCTTCAGCTCTCAGTCCTCAACAATCAGTTGTCAATCCTCAATCGTCAATCGCCAATCCTCAATCTGCAATCCTCAATCCTCAATCCTCAAGCCTCAATCCTCAATCCTCAATCTTCAATCCTGAATACTCAATTTTCAATCCTCAATACTCAATCTTCAATCCTCAACCCTCAATCCTCAATCCACAATCCTCAATCCTCAATCACCTACCTTCAACCCTCAATACTCAATCTTCAATCCTCAATCCTCAATCCTGTATCGTCAATCCTCATTCTTCAATCCTCAATACCCAATACTCAATCCTCAACCCTCAATCCTCAATCCTCAATAGTCAATCTCCAATCCTAGATCCTCAATCCCCAATCCTCAATCCTCAATCCTCAAGCCTCAATACTCAATCCTCAATCTTCAATCCTCAACCCTCAGTCCTCATCCTCAATTCTCGATCCTCAATCCTCAAACCTCAATCTTCTATCCTCAACACTCAATCCTCAATCCTCAATACTCAGCCATCAATACTCAATTCTCAATACTCAATAGAATATCCTGAATTCTCAGTATTCAATACCCAAACCTCAATCCTCAACCCTCAGCCCTCATACTCCATCCTCAATTCTCAATCTTCAATCCTCAATACTCAATCTTCGATTCTCAATTCTCAATCCTCAATCCTCTATCCCCAATCCTCAATCTTCAATCCTCAACCCTCAGTCCTCATCCTCAATTCTCGATCCTCAATCCTCAATCCTCAATCTTCAATCCTCAATACTCAATCATCAATCTTCAATCCTCAATCCTCAATCCTCAATCCTCAATCCTCAATCCTCAGTCATCAATCCTCAATCTTCAATACTCAATCGTCAATCCGCTGTCCTGAATTCTCAATCCCCAGTCCTCAATCCTCAATCGCCAATCCTCAATCCCCAATCCTCAACATTCAATCCTCAGTCCCCAATCCTCAATCATCATTACTCAATGTTCAATCCTCAATACTCAACCTTCAATCCTCAACCCTCAATTCTCAATCCACAACCCTCAATCCTCAATCATCAACCTTCAATCCTCAATACTCAATCTTCAATCCTCAATTCCCAATCCTCAATCGTCAATCCTCATTCTTCAATCCTCAATACCCAATCCTCAATTCTCAATCCTCAATCCTCAATCCTCCATCCTCAATTCTCAATCCTCAATCCTCAGTCCTCAGTCCTCAAACCTCAATCCTCAACCCTCAGCCCTCATTCTTCAATCCTCAATCCTCAATCCTCAATCCTCAATCCTCAATCCTCAATCCTCAATCATCAGTCATGGATACTCAATCTTCATAACTCAATCCTCAATCCTCAATCCTCAATCCTCAATCCTCAATCCTCAATCCTCATTCTTCAAACCTCAATCCTCAACCCTCAGTCCTCATCCTCAATTCTCAATTCTCAATCCTCAATCCTCAATCCTCAATCTTCAATCCTGAATAATCAACCTACAATCCTAGATACTCAATCCCCAATCCTCAATCCTTAATACTCAATCTTCAATCCTCAATCCCCAGTCCTCAATCTTCAATCCTCAATGCTCAATTCTCAATCCCCAATCCTCAATCCTCAGTCCTCAATACTCAATCATCAAACCTCAAACCTCAATCCTCAACCGTCAGTCCTCGTCCTCAATCCTCAACCCTCAATCCTCAATTCTCAATTCTCAATTCTCAATCCTCAATCCTCAATCGTCTATCTTCAATCCTCAATACACAGCCTTCAATCCTCAATCCTCAATAACCAATCCTCAATCCTTAATCCTCAATCTTCAATCCTCAATCCTCAATACTCAATCTGCAATCCTCAGTCCTCAACCGTCAACCCTCAATCCTCATTCTTCAATCCTGAATACCCAATCCTCACTCTTCAACCCTCAATCCTAAATCCTCAATTCTCAATCCTCAATCCTCAGTCCTCAGTCCTCAAACCTCAACCCTCAATCCTCATTCATCAAACCTCAATCCTCAACCCTCAGTCCTCATCCTCAATTCTCAATTCTCAATCCTCAATCCTCAATCCTCAATCTTCAATCCTGAATAATCAATCTCCAATCCTAGATCCTCAATCCCCAATCCTCAATCCTTAATCCTCAATCTACAAACCTCAATCCCCAGTCCTCAATCTTCAATCCTCAATGCTCAATCCTCAATCCACAATCCTCAATCCTCAGTCCTCAATCCTCAATCATCAAACCTCAAACCTCAATCCTCAACCGTCAGTCCTCGTCCTCAACCCTCAAGCCTCAATCCTCAATTCTCAGTCATCAATCTTCAGTCCTCAATACTCAACCTTCAATCCTCAATCCTCAATCCCCAATCCTCAATCCTTAATCATCAATCTTCAATCCTCAATCCTCAATACCCAATCTGCAATCCTCAGACCTCAACCCTCAACCCTCAATCCTCATTCTTCAGTCCTCAATACCCAATCCTCAGTCTTCAACCCTCAATCCTCAATCCTCAATTCTCAACCCTCAATCCTCAGTCCTCAGTCCTCAAACCTCAATCCTCAACACTCAGCCATCATCCTCAATTCTCAATCCTCAATCCTCAATCCTCAATCCTCAGTCATCAATCTTCAATACTCAATACTCAATCGTCAATACTCAATCGTCAATCCTCAGTCCTCAATTCTCAACCCTCAATCCTCAATCCTCAATCCTGAATCGTCAATCCTCATTCTTCAATCCTCAATACCCAATCCTCAATCCTCAATCCTCAGTCATCAATCTCAATCCTCAATACTCAATCGTCAATCCTCAGTCCTCAATTCTCAACCCTCAATCCTCGTTCCTCATACATCAATCCTCAACCCTCAGTCCTCATTCTCAATTCTCAATCCTCAATCCTCAAACCTCATTCTTCAATCCTCAATACTCAACCCTCAATGCTCAATACTCAACCATCAATCCTCAATTCTCAATACTCAATAGAATATCCTGGATTCTCAGTATTCAATACTCAAACCTCAATCCTCAACCATCAGCCATCATCCTCCATCCTCAATCCTCAAACCTCAATCATCAATCCTCAATCCTCAACTCTCAATCCTCAATCCTCAATCCTCAATCTTCAATCCTCAATCCTCAATCCCCAATACTCAATCTTCAATCCTCAATCCTCAATCCCTAATACTCAATCCTCAATCCTCAATCGTCAGTCTTCAATCCCCAATACTGAATCTTCAATCATCAATCCTCAATCCTCAATCCTCAATCGTCATTCTTCAATCCTCAATACTCAATCTTCAATCCTCAATCCTCAATCCTCAATCTTCAATCCTCAATCCTCAATCCTCAGTCATCAATCCTCAATCCTCAGTCCTCAATCCTCAATCCTCAATCCTCAATCATCAATCCTCAATCTTCAATACTCAATCGTCATTCCACAATCCTCAATCCCCAATACTCAATCTTCAATCCTCAATCCTCAATCCTCAATCCTCAACCCTCAGCCCTGATCCTCGATCCTCAATCCTGAATCCTCAATCCTCAATCTTCAATCCTCAATACTCAGTCTTCAATCATCAATCCTCAATACTCAATCCTCAATCCTCAATCCTCAATCATCAATCCTCAATCCTCAATCATCAACCTTCAATCCTCAATACTCAATCCTCAATCCTCAATCCTCAATCCTCAATCCTCAATAATCAACCTCCAATCCTAGATCCTCAATCCCCAATCCTCAATCCTTAATCCTCAATCTTCAATCCTCAGTCCACAGTCCTCGATCTTCAATCCTCAATGCTCAATCCTCAATCCTCAATCCTCAGTCATCAGTCCTCAATCCTCAATCCACAAACCTCAATCCTCAACCGTCAGACCTCGTCCTCAATCCTCAACCCTCAATCCTCAATCTTCAATCCTCCATACTCAACCTTCAATCCTCAATCCTCAATCATCAATCCTCATTCCTCAATCCTCAGTCATCAATCTTCAATCTTCAATACTCAATCCTCAATCCTCAATCCTCAATCTTCATTCCTCAATACTCAATCTTCAATCCTCAATCCTCAATTCTCAATCACCAGTCCTCAATCCTCAATCGCCAATCCTCAATCCCCAATCCTCAACATTCAATCCTCAGTCCTCAATCCTCAATCATCATTACTCAATGTTCAATCCTCAATACTCAACCTTCAATCCTCAACCCTCAATCCTCAATCCACAATCCTCAATCCTCAATCATCAACCTTCAATCCTCAATACTCAATCTTCAATCCTCAATTCCCAATCCTCAATCGTCAATCCTCATACTTCAATCCTCAATACCCAATCCTCAATCCTCAATCCTCAATCCTCAATCCTCCATCCTCAATTCTCAATCCTCAATCCTCAGTCCTCAGTCCTCAAACCTCAATCCTCAACCCTCAGCCCTCATTCTCAATCCTCAATCCTGAATCCTCAATACTCATTCTTCAATCCTCAATCCTCAATCCTCAATCCTCAATCCTCAATCCTCAGTCATCAATCCTCAATCCTCAATACTCAATCGTCAATCCTCAGTCCTCAATTCTCAATCCTCAATCCTCGATCCTCAAACCTCAATCCTCAACCCTCAGTCCTCATCCTCAATTCTCAATCCTCAACCCTCAAACCTCAATCTTCAATCCTCAATACTCAATCCTCAATCCTCAATACTCAACCGTCAATCCTCAATTCTCAATACTCAATAGGATATCCTGAATTCTCAGTATTCAATAATCAAACCTCAATCCTCAACCCTCAGCCCTCATCCTCCATCCTCAAACCTCAATCTTCAATCCTCAATACTCAATCTTCAATCCTCAATCCTCAATCCTCAATCTTCAATCCTCAATCCTCAATCCTCAGTCATCAATCCTCAATCCTCAGTCCTCAATCCTCAATCCTCAATCCTCAATCATCAATCCTCAATCTTCAATACTCAATCGTCAATCCACAATCCTCAATCCCCAATACTCAATCTTCAATCCTCAATCCTCAATCCTCAATCCTCAACCCTCAGCCCTGATCCTCGATCCTCAATCCTGAATCCTCAATCCTCAATCTTCAATCCTCAATACTCAGTCTTCAATCATCAATCCTCAATACTCAATACTCAATCCTCAATCCTCAATCATCAATCCTCAATCCTCAATCATCAACCTTCAATCCTCAATACTCAATCCTCAATCCTCAATCCTCAATCCTCAATCCTCAATCCTCAATACTCAATCTGCAATCCTCAGTCCTCAACCGTCAACCCTCAATCCTCATTCTTCAATCCTGAATACCCAATCCTCACTCTTCAACCCTCAATCCTAAATCCTCAATTCTCAATCCTCAATCCTCATTCCTCAGTCCTCAAACCTGAATCCTCAATCCTCGTTCCTCAAACCTCAATCCTCAACCCTCAGTCCTCATCCTCAATTCTCAATCCTCAATCCTCAAGCCTCAATCCTCAATCCCCAATCTTCAATCCTGAATACTCAATCTTAAATCCTCAATACTCAATCTTCAATCCTCAACACTCAATCCACAATCCACAATCCTCAATCCTCAATCATCAACCTTCAATCCTCAATACTCAATCTTCAATCCTCAATCCTCAATCCTGAATCGTCAATCCTCATTCTTCAATCCTCAATACCCAATCCTCAATCCTCAATCCTCAATCCTCAATACTCAATCGTCAATCCTCAGTCCTCAATTCTCAATCCTCAATCCTCGTTCCTCAAACCTCAATCCTCAACCCTCAGTCCTCATCCTCAATTCTCAATCCTCAATCCTCAAACCTCAATCTTCAATCCTCAATACTCAATCCTCAATCCTCAATACTCAACCATCAATTCTCAATTCTCAATACTCAATAGAATATCCTGAATTCTCAGTATTCAATACTCAAAGCTCAATCCTCAACCCTCAGCCCTCATCCTCCATCCTCAATCCTCAATCCTCAAACCTCAATCTTCAATCCTCAATACTCAGTATTCATTCCTCAATCCTCAATCATCAATACTCAATCTTCAAACCTCATTCCTCAATCCTCAATCCTCAATCCTCAATCATCAGTCATGAATACTCAATCTTCATAACTCAATCCTCAATCCTCAATCCTCAATCCTCAATCCTCAATCCTCATTCTTCAAACCTCAATCCTCAACCCTCAGTCCTCATCCTCAATTCTCAATTCTCAATCCTCAATCCTCAATCCTCAATCTTCAATCCTGAATAATCAATCTCCAATCCTAGATCCTCAATCCCCAATCCTCAATCCTTAATCCTCAATCTACAAACCTCAATCCCCAGTCCTCAATCTTCAATCCTCAATGCTCAATCCTCAATCCACAATCCTCAATCCTCAGTCCTCAATCCTCAATCATCAAACCTCAAACCTCAATCCTCAACCGTCAGTCCTCGTCCTCAACCCTCAAGCCTCAATCCTCAATTCTCAATTCTCAATCATCAATCCTCAAACGTCAATCTTCAATCCTCAATACTCAACCTTCAATCCTCAATCCTCAATCCCCAATCCTCAAACCTCAATCCTCAATCCTCAATCCTCAATCATCAGTCATGAATACTCAATCTTCATAACTCAATCCTCAATCCTCAATCCTCAATCCTCAATCCTCAATCCTCAATCCTCATTCTTCAAACCTCAATCCTCAAACCTCAGTCCTCATCCTCAAATCTCAATTCTCAATCCTCAATCCTCAATCCTCAATCTTCAATCCTGAATAATCAATCTACAATCCTAGATCCTCAATCCCCAATCCTCAATCCTTAATACTCAATCTTCAATCCTCAATCCCCAGTCCTCAATCTTCAATCCTCAATGCTCAATCCTCAATCCCCAATCCTCAATCCTCAGTCCTCAATACTCAATCATCAAACCTCAAACCTCAATCCTCAACCGTCAGTCCTCGCCCTCAATCCTCAACGCTCAATCCTCAATTCTCAATTCTCAATTCTCAATTCTCAATCCTCAATCCTCAATCGTCTATCTTCAATCCTCAATGCACAACCTTCAATCCTCAATCCTCAATAACCAATCCTCAATCCTTAATCCTCAATCTTCAATCCTCAATCCTCAATACTCAATCTGCAATCCTCAGTCCTCAACCGTTAACCCTCAATCCTCATTCTTCAATCCTGAATACCCAATCCTCACTCTTCAACCCTCAATCCTAAATCCTCAATTCTCAATCCTCAATCCTCAGTCCTCAGTCCTCAAACCTCAACCCTCAATCCTCATTCATCAAACCTCAATCCTCAACCCTCAGTCCTCATCGTCAATTCTCAATTCTCAATCCTCAATCCTCAATCCTCAATCTTCAATCCTGAATAATCAATCTCCAATCCTAGATCCTCAATCCCCAATCCTCAATCCTTAATCCTCAATCTACAAACCTCAATCCCCAGTCCTCAATCTTCAATCCTCAATGCTCAATCCTCAATCCACAATCCTCAATCCTCAGTCCTCAATCCTCAATCATCAAACCTCAAACCTCAATCCTCAACCGTCAGTCCTCGTCCTCAACCCTCAAGCCTCAATCCTCAATTCTCAATTCTCAATCATCAATCCTCAAACGTCAATCTTCAATCCTCAATACTCAACCTTCAATCCTCAATCCTCAATCCCCAATCCTCAATCCTTAATCCTCAATCTTCAATCCTCAATCCTCAATACCCAATCTGCAATCCTCATACCTCAACCCTCAACCCTCAATCCTCATTCTTCAGTCCTCAATACCCAATCCTCAGTCTTCAACCCTCAATCCTCAATCCTCAATTCTCAACCCTCAATCCTCAGTCCTCAGTCCTCAAACCTCAATCCTCAACACTCAGCCATCATCCTCAATTCTCAATCCTCAATCCTCAATCCTCAATCCTCAATCCTCAGTCATCAATCTTCAATACTCAATACTCAATCGTCAATACTCAATCGTCAATCCTCAGTCCTCAATTCTCAATCCTCAATCCTCGGTCCTCAAACCTCAACCCTCAACCCTCAGTCCTCATCCTCAATTCTCAATCCTCAATCCTCAAACCTCAATCTTCAATCCTCAATACTCAATCCTCAATCCTCAATACTCAATCGTCAATCCTCAGTCCTCAATTCTCAATCCTCGATCCTCGTTCCTCAAACCTCAATCCTCAACCCTCAGCCCTCATCCTCAATCCTCAATCCTCAATCCTCAATCCTCAATTTTCAATCCTCAATACTCAATCTTCAATCCTCAATCCTCAGTCCTCAAACATCAATTCTGAATCCTCAATCCTGAATCCTCAATCTTCAGCTCTCAGTCCTCAACAATCAGTTGTCAATCCTCAATCCTCAATCGCCAATCCTCAATCTGCAATCCTCAATCCTCAATCCTCAAGCCTCAATCCTCAATCCTCAATCTTCAATCCTGAATACTCAATTTTCAATCCTCAATACTCAATCTTCAATCCTCAACCCTCAATCCTCAATCCACAATCCTCAATCCTCAATCACCTACCTTCAACCCTCAATACTCAATCTTCAATCCTCAATCCTCAATCCTGTATCGTCAATCCTCATTCTTCAATCCTCAATACCCAATACTCAATCCTCAACCCTCAATCCTCAATCCTCAATAGTCAATCTCCAATCCTAGATCCTCAATCCCCAATCCTCAATCCTCAATCCTCAAGCCTCAATACTCAATCCTCAATCTTCAATCCTCAACCCTCAGTCCTCATCCTCAATTCTCGATCCTCAATCCTCAAACCTCAATCTTCTATCCTCAACACTCAATCCTCAATCCTCAATACTCAGCCATCAATACTCAATTCTCAATACTCAATAGAATATCCTGAATTCTCAGTATTCAATACCCAAACCTCAATCCTCAACCCTCAGCCCTCATACTCCATCCTCAATCCTCAATCTTCAATCCTCAATACTCAATCTTCGATTCTCAATTCTCAATCCTCAATCCTCAATCCCCAATCCTCAATCTTCAATCCTCAACCCTCAGTCCTCATCCTCAATTCTCGATCCTCAATCCTCAATCCTCAATCTTCAATCCTCAATACTCAATCATCAATCTTCAATCCTCAATCCTCAATCCTCAATCCTCAATCCTCAATCCTCAGTCATCAATCCTCAATCTTCAATACTCAATTGTCAATCCGCTGTCCTCAATTCTCAATCCCCAGTCCTCAATCCTCAATCGCCAATCCTCAATCCCCAATCCTCAACATTCAATCCTCAGTCCCCAATCCTCAATCATCATTACTCAATGTTCAATCCTCAATACTCAACCTTCAATCCTCAACCCTCAATTCTCAATCCACAACCCTCAATCCTCAATCATCAACCTTCAATCCTCAATACTCAATCTTCAATCCTCAATTCCCAATCCTCAATCGTCAATCCTCATTCTTCAATCCTCAATACCCAATCCTCAATTCTCAATCCTCAATCCTCAATCCTCCATCCTCAATTCTCAATCCTCAATCCTCAGTCCTCAGTCCTCAAACCTCAATCCTCAACCCTCAGCCCTCATTCTTCAATCCTCAATCCTCAATCCTCAATCCTCAATCCTCAATCCTCAGTCATCAATCCTCAATCCTCAATACTCAATCGTCAATCCTCAGTCCTCAATTCTCAATCCTCATTCCTCGTTCCACAAACCTCAATCCTCAACCCTCAGTCCTCATACTCAATTCTCAATCCTCAACCCTCAAACCTCAATCTTCAATCCTCAATACTCAATCCTCAATCCTCAATACTCAACCGTCAATCCTCAATTCTCAATACTCAATAGAATATCCTGAATTCTCAGTATTCAATACTCAAACCTCAATCCTCAACCCTCAGCCCTCATCCTCCATCCTCAAACCTCAATCTTCAATCCTCAATACTCAATCTTCGATTCTCAATTCTCAATCCTCAATCCTCAATCCCCAATCCTCAATCTTCAATCCTCAATCCTCAATCCTCAATCCTCAATCCTCAATCCTCAATCATCAATACTCAATCTTCAATCCTCAAACCTCAATCCTCAATCCTCAATCCTCAATCATCAGTCATGAATACTCAATCTTCATAACTCAATCCTCAATCCTCAATCCTCAATCCTCAATCCTCAATCCTCAATCCTCATTCTTCAAACCTCAATCCTCAACCCTCAGTCCTCATCCTCAATTCTCAATTCTCAATCCTCAATCCTCAATCCTCAATCTTCAATCCTGAATAATCAATCTACAATCCTAGATCCTCAATCCCCAATCCTCAATCCTTAATACTCAATCTTCAATCCTCAATCCCCAGTCCTCAATCTTCAATCCTCAATGCTCAATTCTCAATCCCCAATCCTCAATCCTCAGTCCTCAATACTCAATCATCAAACCTCAAACCTCAATCCTCAACCGTCAGTCCTCGTCCTCAATCCTCAACCCTCAATCCTCAATTCTCAATTCTCAATTCTCAATCCTCAATCCTCAATCGTCTATCTTCAATCCTCAATACACAGCCTTCAATCCTCAATCCTCAATAACCAATCCTCAATCCTTAATCCTCAATCTTCAATCCTCAATCCTCAATACTCAATCTGCAATCCTCAGTCCTCAACCGTCAACCCTCAATCCTCATTCTTCAATCCTGAATACCCAATCCTCACTCTTCAACCCTCAATCCTAAATCCTCAATTCTCAATCCTCAATCCTCAGTCCTCAGTCCTCAAACCTCAACCCTCAATCCTCATTCATCAAACCTCAATCCTCAACCCTCAGTCCTCATCCTCAATTCTCAATTCTCAATCCTCAATCCTCAATCCTCAATCTTCAATCCTGAATAATCAATCTCCAATCCTAGATCCTCAATCCCCAATCCTCAATCCTTAATCCTCAATCTACAAACCACAATCCCCAGTCCTCAATCTTCAATCCTCAATGCTCAATCCTCAATCCACAATCCTCAATCCTCAGTCCTCAATCCTCAATCATCAAACCTCAAACCTCAATCCTCAACCGTCAGTCCTCGTCCTCAACCCTCAAGCCTCAATCCTCAATTCTCAATTCTCAATCATCAATCCTCAAACGTCAATCTTCAATCCTGAATACTCAATCTTAAATCCTCAATACTCAATCTTCAATCCTCAACACTCAATCCACAATCCACAATCCTCAATCCTCAATCATCAACCTTCAATCCTCAATACTCAATCTTCAATCCTCAATCCTCAATCCTGAATCGTCAATCCTCATTCTTCAATCCTCAATACCCAATCCTCAATCCTCAATCCTCAATCCTCAATACTCAATCGTCAATCCTCAGTCCTCAATTCTCAATCCTCAATCCTCGTTCCTCAAACCTCAATCCTCAACCCTCAGTCCTCATCCTCAATTCTCAATCCTCAATCCTCAAACCTCAATCTTCAATCCTCAATACTCAATCCTCAATCCTCAATACTCAACCATCAATTCTCAATTCTCAATACTCAATAGAATATCCTGAATTCTCAGTATTCAATACTCAAAGCTCAATCCTCAACCCTCAGCCCTCATCCTCCATCCTCAATCCTCAATCCTCAAACCTCAATCTTCAATCCTCAATACTCAGTATTCATTCCTCAATCCTCAATCATCAATACTCAATCTTCAAACCTCATTCCTCAATCCTCAATCCTCAATCCTCAATCATCAGTCATGAATACTCAATCTTCATAACTCAATCCTCAATCCTCAATCCTCAATCCTCAATCCTCAATCCTCATTCTTCAAACCTCAATCCTCAACCCTCAGTCCTCATCCTCAATTCTCAATTCTCAATCCTCAATCCTCAATCCTCAATCTTCAATCCTGAATAATCAATCTCCAATCCTAGATCCTCAATCCCCAATCCTCAATCCTTAATCCTCAATCTACAAACCTCAATCCCCAGTCCTCAATCTTCAATCCTCAATGCTCAATCCTCAATCCACAATCCTCAATCCTCAGTCCTCAATCCTCAATCATCAAACCTCAAACCTCAATCCTCAACCGTCAGTCCTCGTCCTCAACCCTCAAGCCTCAATCCTCAATTCTCAATTCTCAATCATCAATCCTCAAACGTCAATCTTCAATCCTCAATACTCAACCTTCAATCCTCAATCCTCAATCCCCAATCCTCAAACCTCAATCCTCAATCCTCAATCCTCAATCATCAGTCATGAATACTCAATCTTCATAACTCAATCCTCAATCCTCAATCCTCAATCCTCAATCCTCAATCCTCAATCCTCATTCTTCAAACCTCAATCCTCAAACCTCAGTCCTCATCCTCAAATCTCAATTCTCAATCCTCAATCCTCAATCCTCAATCTTCAATCCTGAATAATCAATCTACAATCCTAGATCCTCAATCCCCAATCCTCAATCCTTAATACTCAATCTTCAATCCTCAATCCCCAGTCCTCAATCTTCAATCCTCAATGCTCAATCCTCAATCCCCAATCCTCAATCCTCAGTCCTCAATACTCAATCATCAAACCTCAAACCTCAATCCTCAACCGTCAGTCCTCGCCCTCAATCCTCAACGCTCAATCCTCAATTCTCAATTCTCAATTCTCAATTCTCAATCCTCAATCCTCAATCGTCTATCTTCAATCCTCAATGCACAACCTTCAATCCTCAATCCTCAATAACCAATCCTCAATCCTTAATCCTCAATCTTCAATCCTCAATCCTCAATACTCAATCTGCAATCCTCAGTCCTCAACCGTTAACCCTCAATCCTCATTCTTCAATCCTGAATACCCAATCCTCACTCTTCAACCCTCAATCCTAAATCCTCAATTCTCAATCCTCAATCCTCAGTCCTCAGTCCTCAAACCTCAACCCTCAATCCTCATTCATCAAACCTCAATCCTCAACCCTCAGTCCTCATCGTCAATTCTCAATTCTCAATCCTCAATCCTCAATCCTCAATCTTCAATCCTGAATAATCAATCTCCAATCCTAGATCCTCAATCCCCAATCCTCAATCCTTAATCCTCAATCTACAAACCTCAATCCCCAGTCCTCAATCTTCAATCCTCAATGCTCAATCCTCAATCCACAATCCTCAATCCTCAGTCCTCAATCCTCAATCATCAAACCTCAAACCTCAATCCTCAACCGTCAGTCCTCGTCCTCAACCCTCAAGCCTCAATCCTCAATTCTCAATTCTCAATCATCAATCCTCAAACGTCAATCTTCAATCCTCAATACTCAACCTTCAATCCTCAATCCTCAATCCCCAATCCTCAATCCTTAATCCTCAATCTTCAATCCTCAATCCTCAATACCCAATCTGCAATCCTCATACCTCAACCCTCAACCCTCAATCCTCATTCTTCAGTCCTCAATACCCAATCCTCAGTCTTCAACCCTCAATCCTCAATCCTCAATTCTCAACCCTCAATCCTCAGTCCTCAGTCCTCAAACCTCAATCCTCAACACTCAGCCATCATCCTCAATTCTCAATCCTCAATCCTCAATCCTCAATCCTCAATCCTCAGTCATCAATCTTCAATACTCAATACTCAATCGTCAATACTCAATCGTCAATCCTCAGTCCTCAATTCTCAATCCTCAATCCTCGGTCCTCAAACCTCAACCCTCAACCCTCAGTCCTCATCCTCAATTCTCAATCCTCAATCCTCAAACCTCAATCTTCAATCCTCAATACTCAATCCTCAATCCTCAATACTCAATCGTCAATCCTCAGTCCTCAATTCTCAATCCTCGATCCTCGTTCCTCAAACCTCAATCCTCAACCCTCAGCCCTCATCCTCAATCCTCAATCCTCAATCCTGAATCCTCAATTTTCAATCCTCAATACTCAATCTTCAATCCTCAATCCTCAGTCCTCAAACATCAATTCTGAATCCTCAATCCTGAATCCTCAATCTTCAGCTCTCAGTCCTCAACAATCAGTTGTCAATCCTCAATCCTCAATCGCCAATCCTCAATCTGCAATCCTCAATCCTCAATCCTCAAGCCTCAATCCTCAATCCTCAATCTTCAATCCTGAATACTCAATTTTCAATCCTCAATACTCAATCTTCAATCCTCAACCCTCAATCCTCAATCCACAATCCTCAATCCTCAATCACCTACCTTCAACCCTCAATACTCAATCTTCAATCCTCAATCCTCAATCCTGTATCGTCAATCCTCATTCTTCAATCCTCAATACCCAATACTCAATCCTCAACCCTCAATCCTCAATCCTCAATAGTCAATCTCCAATCCTAGATCCTCAATCCCCAATCCTCAATCCTCAATCCTCAAGCCTCAATACTCAATCCTCAATCTTCAATCCTCAACCCTCAGTCCTCATCCTCAATTCTCGATCCTCAATCCTCAAACCTCAATCTTCTATCCTCAACACTCAATCCTCAATCCTCAATACTCAGCCATCAATACTCAATTCTCAATACTCAATAGAATATCCTGAATTCTCAGTATTCAATACCCAAACCTCAATCCTCAACCCTCAGCCCTCATACTCCATCCTCAATCCTCAATCTTCAATCCTCAATACTCAATCTTCGATTCTCAATTCTCAATCCTCAATCCTCAATCCCCAATCCTCAATCTTCAATCCTCAACCCTCAGTCCTCATCCTCAATTCTCGATCCTCAATCCTCAATCCTCAATCTTCAATCCTCAATACTCAATCATCAATCTTCAATCCTCAATCCTCAATCCTCAATCCTCAATCCTCAATCCTCAGTCATCAATCCTCAATCTTCAATACTCAATCGTCAATCCGCTGTCCTCAATTCTCAATCCCCAGTCCTCAATCCTCAATCGCCAATCCTCAATCCCCAATCCTCAACATTCAATCCTCAGTCCCCAATCCTCAATCATCATTACTCAATGTTCAATCCTCAATACTCAACCTTCAATCCTCAACCCTCAATTCTCAATCCACAACCCTCAATCCTCAATCATCAACCTTCAATCCTCAATACTCAATCTTCAATCCTCAATTCCCAATCCTCAATCGTCAATCCTCATTCTTCAATCCTCAATACCCAATCCTCAATTCTCAATCCTCAATCCTCAATCCTCCATCCTCAATTCTCAATCCTCAATCCTCAGTCCTCAGTCCTCAAACCTCAATCCTCAACCCTCAGCCCTCATTCTTCAATCCTCAATCCTCAATCCTCAATCCTCAATCCTCAATCCTCAGTCATCAATCCTCAATCCTCAATACTCAATCGTCAATCCTCAGTCCTCAATTCTCAATCCTCATTCCTCGTTCCACAAACCTCAATCCTCAACCCTCAGTCCTCATACTCAATTCTCAATCCTCAACCCTCAAACCTCAATCTTCAATCCTCAATACTCAATCCTCAATCCTCAATACTCAACCGTCAATCCTCAATTCTCAATACTCAATAGAATATCCTGAATTCTCAGTATTCAATACTCAAACCTCAATCCTCAACCCTCAGCCCTCATCCTCCATCCTCAAACCTCAATCTTCAATCCTCAATACTCAATCTTCGATTCTCAATTCTCAATCCTCAATCCTCAATCCCCAATCCTCAATCTTCAATCCTCAATCCTCAATCCTCAATCCTCAATCCTCAATCCTCAATCATCAATACTCAATCTTCAATCCTCAAACCTCAATCCTCAATCCTCAATCCTCAATCATCAGTCATGAATACTCAATCTTCATAACTCAATCCTCAATCCTCAATCCTCAATCCTCAATCCTCAATCCTCAATCCTCATTCTTCAAACCTCAATCCTCAACCCTCAGTCCTCATCCTCAATTCTCAATTCTCAATCCTCAATCCTCAATCCTCAATCTTCAATCCTGAATAATCAATCTACAATCCTAGATCCTCAATCCCCAATCCTCAATCCTTAATACTCAATCTTCAATCCTCAATCCCCAGTCCTCAATCTTCAATCCTCAATGCTCAATTCTCAATCCCCAATCCTCAATCCTCAGTCCTCAATACTCAATCATCAAACCTCAAACCTCAATCCTCAACCGTCAGTCCTCGTCCTCAATCCTCAACCCTCAATCCTCAATTCTCAATTCTCAATTCTCAATCCTCAATCCTCAATCGTCTATCTTCAATCCTCAATACACAGCCTTCAATCCTCAATCCTCAATAACCAATCCTCAATCCTTAATCCTCAATCTTCAATCCTCAATCCTCAATACTCAATCTGCAATCCTCAGTCCTCAACCGTCAACCCTCAATCCTCATTCTTCAATCCTGAATACCCAATCCTCACTCTTCAACCCTCAATCCTAAATCCTCAATTCTCAATCCTCAATCCTCAGTCCTCAGTCCTCAAACCTCAACCCTCAATCCTCATTCATCAAACCTCAATCCTCAACCCTCAGTCCTCATCCTCAATTCTCAATTCTCAATCCTCAATCCTCAATCCTCAATCTTCAATCCTGAATAATCAATCTCCAATCCTAGATCCTCAATCCCCAATCCTCAATCCTTAATCCTCAATCTACAAACCTCAATCCCCAGTCCTCAATCTTCAATCCTCAATGCTCAATCCTCAATCCACAATCCTCAATCCTCAGTCCTCAATCCTCAATCATCAAACCTCAAACCTCAATCCTCAACCGTCAGTCCTCGTCCTCAACCCTCAAGCCTCAATCCTCAATTCTCAGTCATCAATCTTCAGTCCTCAATACTCAACCTTCAATCCTCAATCCTCAATCCCCAATCCTCAATCCTTAATCATCAATCTTCAATCCTCAATCCTCAATACCCAATCTGCAATCCTCAGACCTCAACCCTCAACCCTCAATCCTCATTCTTCAGTCCTCAATACCCAATCCTCAGTCTTCAACCCTCAATCCTCAATCCTCAATTCTCAACCCTCAATCCTCAGTCCTCAGTCCTCAAACCTCAATCCTCAACACTCAGCCATCATCCTCAATTCTCAATCCTCAATCCTCAATCCTCAATCCTCAGTCATCAATCTTCAATACTCAATACTCAATCGTCAATACTCAATCGTCAATCCTCAGTCCTCAATTCTCAACCCTCAATCCTCAATCCTCAATCCTGAATCGTCAATCCTCATTCTTCAATCCTCAATACCCAATCCTCAATCCTCAATCCTCAGTCATCAATCTCAATCCTCAATACTCAATCGTCAATCCTCAGTCCTCAATTCTCAACCCTCAATCCTCGTTCCTCATACATCAATCCTCAACCCTCAGTCCTCATTCTCAATTCTCAATCCTCAATCCTCAAACCTCATTCTTCAATCCTCAATACTCAACCCTCAATGCTCAATACTCAACCATCAATCCTCAATTCTCAATACTCAATAGAATATCCTGGATTCTCAGTATTCAATACTCAAACCTCAATCCTCAACCATCAGCCATCATCCTCCATCCTCAATCCTCAAACCTCAATCATCAATCCTCAATCCTCAACTCTCAATCCTCAATCCTCAATCCTCAATCTTCAATCCTCAATCCTCAATCCCCAATACGCAATCTTCAATCCTCAATCCTCAATCCCTAATACACAATCCTCAATCCTCAATCGTCAGTCTTCAATCCCCAATACTGAATCTTCAATCATCAATCCTCAATCCTCAATCCTCAATCGTCATTCTTCAATCCTCAATACTCAATCTTCAATCCTCAATCCTCAATCCTCAATCTTCAATCCTCAATCCTCAATCCTCAGTCATCAATCCTCAATCCTCAGTCCTCAATCCTCAATCCTCAATCCTCAATCATCAATCCTCAATCTTCAATACTCAATCGTCATTCCACAATCCTCAATCCCCAATACTCAATCTTCAATCCTCAATCCTCAATCCTCAATCCTCAACCCTCAGCCCTGATCCTCGATCCTCAATCCTGAATCCTCAATCCTCAATCTTCAATCCTCAATACTCAGTCTTCAATCATCAATCCTCAATACTCAATCCTCAATCCTCAATCCTCAATCATCAATCCTCAATCCTCAATCATCAACCTTCAATCCTCAATACTCAATCCTCAATCCTCAATCCTCAATCCTCAATCCTCAATCCTCAATAATCAACCTCCAATCCTAGATCCTCAATCCCCAATCCTCAATCCTTAATCCTCAATCTTCAATCCTCAGTCCACAGTCCTCGATCTTCAATCCTCAATGCTCAATCCTCAATCCTCAATCCTCAGTCATCAGTCCTCAATCCTCAATCCACAAACCTCAATCCTCAACCGTCAGACCTCGTCCTCAATCCTCAACCCTCAATCCTCAATCTTCAATCCTCCATACTCAACCTTCAATCCTCAATCCTCAATCATCAATCCTCATTCCTCAATCCTCAGTCATCAATCTTCAATCCTCAATACTCAATCCTCAATCCTCAATCCTCAATCTTCATTCCTCAATACTCAATCTTCAATCCTCAATCCTCAATTCTCAATCACCAGTCCTCAATCCTCAATCGCCAATCCTCAATCCCCAATCCTCAACATTCAATCCTCAGTCCTCAATCCTCAATCATCATTACTCAATGTTCAATCCTCAATACTCAACCTTCAATCCTCAACCCTCAATCCTCAATCCACAATCCTCAATCCTCAATCATCAACCTTCAATCCTCAATACTCAATCTTCAATCCTCAATTCCCAATCCTCAATCGTCAATCCTCATACTTCAATCCTCAATACCCAATCCTCAATCCTCAATCCTCAATCCTCAATCCTCCATCCTCAATTCTCAATCCTCAATCCTCAGTCCTCAGTCCTCAAACCTCAATCCTCAACCCTCAGCCCTCATTCTCAATCCTCAATCCTGAATCCTCAATACTCATTCTTCAATCCTCAATCCTCAATCCTCAATCCTCAATCCTCAATCCTCAGTCATCAATCCTCAATCCTCAATACTCAATCGTCAATCCTCAGTCCTCAATTCTCAATCCTCAATCCTCGATCCTCAAACCTCAATCCTCAACCCTCAGTCCTCATCCTCAATTCTCAATCCTCAACCCTCAAACCTCAATCTTCAATCCTCAATACTCAATCCTCAATCCTCAATACTCAACCGTCAATCCTCAATTCTCAATACTCAATAGGATATCCTGAATTCTCAGTATTCAATAATCAAACCTCAATCCTCAACCCTCAGCCCTCATCCTCCATCCTCAAACCTCAATCTTCAATCCTCAATACTCAATCTTCAATCCTCAATCCTCAATCCTCAATCTTCAATCCTCAATCCTCAATCCTCAGTCATCAATCCTCAATCCTCAGTCCTCAATCCTCAATCCTCAATCCTCAATCATCAATCCTCAATCTTCAATACTCAATCGTCAATCCACAATCCTCAATCCCCAATACTCAATCTTCAATCCTCAATCCTCAATCCTCAATCCTCAACCCTCAGCCCTGATCCTCGATCCTCAATCCTGAATCCTCAATCCTCAATCTTCAATCCTCAATACTCAGTCTTCAATCATCAATCCTCAATACTCAATCCTCAATCCTCAATCCTCAATCATCAATCCTCAATCCTCAATCATCAACCTTCAATCCTCAATACTCAATCCTCAATCCTCAATCCTCAATCCTCAATACTCAATCTGCAATCCTCAGTCCTCAACCGTCAACCCTCAATCCTCATTCTTCAATCCTGAATACCCAATCCTCACTCTTCAACCCTCAATCCTAAATCCTCAATTCTCAATCCTCAATCCTCATTCCTCAGTCCTCAAACCTGAATCCTCAATCCTCGTTCCTCAAACCTCAATCCTCAACCCTCAGTCCTCATCCTCAATTCTCAATCCTCAATCCTCAAGCCTCAATCCTCAATCCCCAATCTTCAATCCTGAATACTCAATCTTAAATCCTCAATACTCAATCTTCAATCCTCAACACTCAATCCACAATCCACAATCCTCAATCCTCAATCATCAACCTTCAATCCTCAATACTCAATCTTCAATTCTCAATCCTCAATCCTGAATCGTCAATCCTCATTCTTCAATCCTCAATACCCAATCCTCAATCCTCAATCCTCAATCCTCAATACTCAATCGTCAATCCTCAGTCCTCAATTCTCAATCCTCAATCCTCGTTCCTCAAACCTCAAACCTCAACCCTCAGTCCTCATCCTCAATTCTCAATCCTCAATCCTCAAACCTCAATCTTCAATCCTCAATACTCAATCCTCAATCCTCAATACTCAACCATCAATTCTCAATTCTCAATACTCAATAGAATATCCTGAATTCTCAGTATTCAATACTCAAAGCTCAATCCTCAACCCTCAGCCCTCATCCTCCATCCTCAATCCTCAATCCTCAAACCTCAATCTTCAATCCTCAATACTCAGTATTCATTCCTCAATCCTCAATCATCAATACTCAATCTTCAAACCTCATTCCTCAATCCTCAATCCTCAATCCTCAATCATCAGTCATGAATACTCAATCTTCATAACTCAATCCTCAATCCTCAATCCTCAATCCTCAATCCTCAATCCTCATTCTTCAAACCTCAATCCTCAACCCTCAGTCCTCATCCTCAATTCTCAATTCTCAATCCTCAATCCTCAATCCTCAATCTTCAATCCTGAATAATCAATCTCCAATCCTAGATCCTCAATCCCCAATCCTCAATCCTTAATCCTCAATCTACAAACCTCAATCCCCAGTCCTCAATCTTCAATCCTCAATGCTCAATCCTCAATCCACAATCCTCAATCCTCAGTCCTCAATCCTCAATCATCAAACCTCAAACCTCAATCCTCAACCGTCAGTCCTCGTCCTCAACCCTCAAGCCTCAATCCTCAATTCTCAATTCTCAATCATCAATCCTCAAACGTCAATCTTCAATCCTCAATACTCAACCTTCAATCCTCAATCCTCAATCCCCAATCCTCAATCCTTAATCCTCAATCTTCAATCCTCAATCATCAATACTCAATCTTCAATCCTCAAACCTCAATCCTCAATCCTCAATCCTCAATCATCAGTCATGAATACTCAATCTTCATAACTCAATCCTCAATCCTCAATCCTCAATCCTCAATCCTCAATCCTCAATCCTCATTCTTCAAACCTCAATCCTCAACCCTCAGTCCTCATCCTCAATTCTCAATTCTCAATCCTCAATCCTCAATCCTCAATCTTCAATCCTCAATCCTCAATCCCCAATCCTCAATCCTTAATCCTCAATCTTCAATCCTCAATCCTCAATACCCAATCTGCAATCCTCAGACCTCAACCCTCAACCCTCAATCCTCATTCTTCAGTCCTCAATACCCAATCCTCAGTCTTCAACCCCCAATCCTCAATCCTCAATTCTCAACCCTCAATCCTCAGTCCTCAGTCCTCAAACCTCAATCCTCAACACTCAGCCATCATCCTCAATTCTCAATCCTCAATCCTCAATCCTCAATCCTCAGTCTTCAATCTTCAATACTCAATACTCAATCGTCAATACTCAATCGTCAATCCTCAGTCCTCAATTCTCAATCCTCAATCCTCGGTCCTCAAACCTCAACCCTCAACCCTCAGTCCTCATCCTCAATTCTCAATCCTCAATCCTCAAACCTCAATCTTCAATCCTCAATACTCAATCCTCAATCCTCAATACTCAACCATCAATCCTCAATTCTCAATACTCAATAGAATATCCTGAATTCTCAGTATTCAATACTCAAACCTCAATCATCAACCCTCAGCCCTCATCCTCCATCCTCAATCCTCAATCCTCAATCCTCAATCTTCAATCCTCAATACTCAATCTTTAATCTTCAATCTTCAATCCCCAATCCTCTATCCTCAATCCTCAATCCTCAGTCGTCAATCCTCAATCTTCAATACTCAATCGTCAATCCGCAGTCCTCAATCCTCAATCCTCAATCCTCGTTCCTCAAACATCAATCCTCAACCCTCAGCCATCATCCTCAATCCTCAATCCTCGTTCCTCAATCCTCAATACTCAATCCTCAATCCTCAATAGTCAATCTCCAATCCTAGATCCTCAATCCCCAATCCTCAATCCTTAATCCTCAATCTTCAATCCTCAATCCTCAATTCTCAATCCTCAATACTCAATCCTCAATCCTCAATCCTCAATCCCAAATCCTCAATCTTCAATCCTCAATCCTCAATCCTCAAGCCTCAATCCTCAATCCTCAATCTTCAATCCTGAATACTCAATCTTCAATCCTCAATACTCAATCTTCAATCCTCAACCCTCAATCCACAATCCACAATCCTCAATCCTCAATCATCAACCTTCAATCCTCAATACTCAATCTTCAATCCTCAATCCTCAATCCTGAATCGTCAATCCTCATTCTTCAATATTCAATACCCAATCCTCAATCCTCAATCCTCAATCATCAATCCCCAATCCTCAATACTCAATCGTCAATCCCCAGTCCTCAATTCTCAATCCTCAATCCTCGTTCCTCAAACCTCAATCCTAAGTCCTCAATCCCCAAACCTCAATCTTCAATCCTCAATCCTCAATCCTCAATCCTCAATCCTCAATCCTCAACCATCAAGGCTCAATCTTCAATCCTCAATCCTCAATCCTGAATCCTCAATCCTCAATCCTCAGTCCTCAATCCTCAATCATAAAACCTCAAACCTCAATCCTCTACCGTCAGTCCTCGTCCTCAATCCTCAACCCTCAATCCTCAATCCCCAATCCTCAATCCTTAATGCTCAATCTTCAATCGTCAATCCTCAATACCCAATCTGCAATCCTCAGTCCTCAACCCTCAACCCTCAATCCTCATTCTTCAATGCTCAATACCCAATCCTCAATCTTCAACCCTCAATCCTCAATCCTCCATTCTCAATCCTCAATCCTCAGTCCTCAGTCCTCAAACCTCAATCCTCAACACTCAGCCATCATCCTCAATCCTCAATCCTCAATCCTCAATCCTCAATCCTCAGTCATCAATCTTCAATACTCAATACTCAATCGTCAATACTCAATCGTCAATCCTCAGTCCTCAATACTCAATCCACAATCCTCAATACTCAACCATCAATCCTCAATTCTCAATACTCAATAGAATATCCTGAATTCTCAGTATTCAATACTCAAACGTCAATCATCAACCCTCAGCCCTCATCCTCCATTCTCAATCCTCAATCCTCAATCCTCAATCTTCAATCCTCAATACTCAATGTTCAATCTTCAATCTTCAATCCTCAATATTCAATCCTCAATCCTCAATCCTCAGTCATCAATCCTTAATCTTCAATACTCAATCGTCAATCCGCAGTCCTCAATCCTCAATCCTCAATCCTCGTTCCTCAAACATCAATCCTCAACCCTCAGCCATCATCTTCAATCCTCAACCCTCAGCCATCATCCTCAATCCTCAATCCTCGTTCCTCAATCCTCAATACTCAATCCTCAATCCTCAATAGTCAATCTCCAATCCTAGATCCTCAATCCCCAATCCTCAATCCTTAATCCTCAATCTACAATCCTCAATCCTCAATTCTCAATCCTCAATACTCAGTCCTCAATCCTCAATCATCAATCCCCAATCCTCAATCTTCAATCCTCAATCCTCAATCCTCAAGCCTCATTCCTCAATCCTCAATCTTCAATCCTGAATACTCAATCTTCAATCCTCAATACTCAATCTTCAATCCTCAACCCTCAATCCACAATCCACAATCCTCAATACTCAATCATCAACCTTCAATCCTCAATACTCAATCTTCAATCCTCAATCCTCAATCCTGAATCGTCAATCCTCATTCTTCAATCCTCAATACCCAATCCTCAATCCTCAATCCTCAGTCATCAATCTCAATCCTCAATACTCAATCGTCAATCCTCAGTCCTCAATTCTCAACCCTCAATCCTCGTTCCTCATACCTCAATCCTCAACCCTCAGTCCTCATCCTCAATTCTCAATCCTCAATCCTCAAACCTCATTCTTCAATCCTCAATACTCAACCCTCAATGCTCAATACTCAACCACCAATCCTCAATTCTCAATACTCAATAGAATATCCTGGATTCTCAGTATTCAATACTCAAACCTCAATCCTCAACCATCAGCCATCATCCTCCATCCTCAATCCTCAAACCTCAAACCTCAATCTTCAATACTCAACACTCAATCTTCGATCCTCAATCCTCAACACTCAATCCTCAATCCTCAATCCTCAATCTTCAATCCTCAATCCTCAATCCCCAATACTCAATCTTCAATCCTCAATCCTCAATCCCCAATACTCAATCCTCAATCCTCAATCGTCAGTCTTCAATCCTCAATACTGAATCTTCAATCATCAATCCTCAATCCTCAATCCTCAATCGTCATTCTTCAATCCTCAATACTCAATCTTCAATCCTCAATCCTCAATCCTCAATCTTCAATTCTCAATCCTCAATCCTCAGTCATCAATCCTCAATCCTCAGTCCTCAATCCTCAATCCTCAATCCTCAATCATCGATCCTCAATCTTCAATACTCAATCGTCAATCCACAATCCTCAATCCCCAATACTCAATCTTCAATCCTCAATCCTCAATCCTCAATCCTCAACCCTCAGCCCTGATCCTCGATCCTCAATCCTGAATCTTCAATCCTCAATCTTCAATCCTCAATACTCAGTCTTCAATCATCAATCCTCAATACTCAATCCTCAATCCTCAATCCTCAATCATCAATCCTCAATCCTCAATCATCAACCTTCAATCCTCAATACTCAATCCTCAATCCTCAATCCTCAATCCTCAATCCTCAATAATCAGCCTCCAATCCTAGATCCTCAATCCCCAATCCTCAATCCTTAATCCTCAATCTTCAATCCTCAGTCCACAGTCCTCGATCTTCAATCCTCAATGCTCAATCCTCAATCCTCAATCCTCAGTCATCAGTCCTCAATCCTCAATCCTCAAACCTCAATCCTCAACCGTCAGTCCTCGTCCTCAATCCTCAACCCTCAATCCTCAATCTTCAATCCTCCATACTCAATCTTCAATCCTCAATCCTCAATCATCAATCCTCATTCCTCAATCCTCAGTCATCAATCTTCAATCTTCAATACTCAATCCTCAATCCTCAATCCTCAATCTTCATTCCTCAATACTCAATCTTCAATCCTCAATCCTCAATTCTCAATCCCCAGTCCTCAATCCTCAATCGCCAATCCTCAATCCCCAATCCTCAACATTCAATCCTCAGTCCTCAATCCTCAATCATCATTACTCAATGTTCAATCCTCAATACTCAACCTTCAATCCTCAACCCTCAATCCTCAATCCACAATCCTCAATCCTCAATCCTCAATCCTCAATCCTCCATCCTCAATTCTCAATCCTCAATCCTCAGTCCTCAGTCCTCAAACCTCAATCCTCAACCCTCAGCCCTCATTCTCAATCCTCAATCCTCAATCCTCAATCCTCAATCCTCAATCCTCAATCCTCAATCCTCAATACTCAACCATCAATTCTCAATTCTCAATACTCAACAGAATATCCTGAATTCTCAGTATTCAATACTCAAAGCTCAATCCTCAACCCTCAGCCCTCATCCTCCATCCTCAATCCTCAATCCTCAAACCTCAATCTTCAATCCTCAATACTCAGTATTCATTCCTCAATCCTCAATCATCAATACTCAATCTTCAAACCTCATTCCTCAATCCTCAATCCTCAATCCTCAATCATCAGTCATGAATACTCAATCTTCATAACTCAATCCTCAATCCTCAATCCTCAATCCTCAATCCTCAATCCTCATTCTTCAAACCTCAATCCTCAACCCTCAGTCCTCATCCTCAATTCTCAATTCTCAATCCTCAATCCTCAATCCTCAATCTTCAATCCTGAATAATCAATCTCCAATCCTAGATCCTCAATCCCCTATCCTCAATCCTTAATCCTCAATCTACAAACCTCAATCCCCAGTCCTCAATCTTCAATCCTCAATGCTCAATCCTCAATCCACAATCCTCAATCCTCAGTCCTCAATCCTCAATCATCAAACCTCAAACCTCAATCCTCAACCGTCAGTCCTCGTCCTCAACCCTCAAGCCTCAATCCTCAATTCTCAATTCTCAATCATCAATCCTCAAACGTCAATCTTCAATCCTCAATACTCAACCTTCAATCCTCAATCCTCAATCCCCAATCCTCAATCCTTAATCCTCAATCTTCAATCCTCAATCATCAATACTCAATCTTCAATCCTCAAACCTCAATCCTCAATCCTCAATCCTCAATCATCAGTCATGAATACTCAATCTTCATAACTCAATCCTCAATCCTCAATCCTCAATCCTCAATCCTCAATCCTCAATCCTCATTCTTCAAACCTCAATCCTCAACCCTCAGTCCTCATCCTCAATTCTCAATTCTCAATCCTCAATCCTCAATCCTCAATCTTCAATCCTGAATAATCAATCTACAATCCTAGATCCTCAATCCCCAATCCTCAATCCTTAATACTCAATCTTCAATCCTCAATCCCCAGTCCTCAATCTTCAATCCTCAATGCTCAATCCTCAATCCCCAATCCTCAATCCTCAGTCCTCAATACTCAATCATCAAACCTCAAACCTCAATCCTCAACCGTCAGTCCTCGTCCTCAATCCTCAACCCTCAATCCTCAATTCTCAATTCTCAATTCTCAATCCTCAATCCTCAATCGTCTATCTTCAATCCTCAATACACAACCTTCAATCCTCAATCCTCAATAACCAATCCTCAATCCTTAATCCTCAATCTTCAATCCTCAATCCTCAATACTCAATCTGCAATCCTCAGTCCTCAACCGTCAACCCTCAATCCTCATTCTTCAATCCTGAATACCCAATCCTCACTCTTCAACCCTCAATCCTAAATCCTCAATTCTCAATCCTCAATCCTCAGTCCTCAGTCCTCAAACCTCAACCCTCAATCCTCATTCATCAAACCTCAATCCTCAACCCTCAGTCCTCATCCTCAATTCTCAATTCTCAATCCTCAATCCTCAATCCTCAATCTTCAATCCTGAATAATCAATCTCCAATCCTAGATCCTCAATCCCCAATCCTCAATCCTTAATCCTCAATCTGCAAACCTCAATCCCCAGTCCTCAATCTTCAATCCTCAATGCTCAATCCTCAATCCACAATCCTCAATCCTCAGTCCTCAATCCTCAATCATCAAACCTCAAACCTCAATCCTCAACCGTCAGTCCTCGTCCTCAACCCTCAAGCCTCAATCCTCAATTCTCAATTCTCAATCATCAATCCGCAAACGTCAATCTTCAATCCTCAATACTCAACCTTCAATCCTCAATCTTCAATCCCCAATCCTCAATCCTTAATCCTCAATCTTCAATCCTCAATCCTCAATACCCAATCTGCAATCCTCAGACCTCAACCCTCAACCCTCAATCCTCATTCTTCAGTCCTCAATACCCAATCCTCAATTCTCAATTCTCAATCATCAATCCTCAAACGTCAATCTTCAATCCTCAATACTCAACCTTCAATCCTCAATCTTCAATCCCCAATCCTCAATCCTTAATCCTCAATCTTCAATCCTCAATCCTCAATCCTCAATCATCAATCCCCAATCCTCAATACTCAATCGTCAATCCTCAGTCCTCAATTCTCAATCCTCAATCCTCGTTCCTCAATGCTCGACTCTCAATCGTCAATCCCCAGTCCTCAATTCTCAATCCTCAATCCTCGTTCCTCAAACATCAATCCTCAACCCTCAGTCCTCATCTTCAATTTTCAATCCTCAATCCACAAACCTCATTCTTCAATCCTCAATACTCAACCATCAATCCTCAATACTCAACCATCTATCCTCAACTCTCAATACTCAATAGAATATCCTGAATTCTCAGTATTCAATACTCAAACCTCAATCCTCAACCCTCAGCCCTCATCCTTCATCCTCAATCCTCAATCCTCAAACCTCAATCTTCAATCCTCAATACTCAATCTTCGATTCTCAGTTCTCAATCCTCAATCCTCAATCCCCAATCCTCAATCTTCAATCCTCAATCCTCAATCCTCAATCCTCAATCCTCAATCCTCAACCATCAAGGCTCAATCTTCAATCCTCAATCCTCAATCCTGAATCCTCAATCCTCAATCCTCAGTCCTCAATCCTCAATCATAAAACCTCAAACCTCAATCCTCTACCGTCAGTCCTCGTCCTCAATCCTCAGCCCTCAATCCTCAATCCCCAATCCTCAATCCTTAATGCTCAATCTTCAATCGTCAATCCTCAATACCCAATCTGCAATCCTCAGTCCTCAACCCTCAACCCTCAATCCTCATTCTTCAATGCTCAATACCCAATCCTCAATCTTCAACCCTCAATCCTCAATCCTCCATTCTCAATCCTCAATCCTCAGTCCTCAGGCCTCAAACCTCAATCCTCAACACTCAGCCATCATCCTCAATCCTCAATCCTCAATCCTCAATACTCAACCATCAATCCTCAGTTCTCAATACTCAATAGAATATCCTGAATTCTCAGCATTCAATACTCAAACGTCAACCATCAACCCTCAGCCCTCATCCTCCATTCTCAATCCTCAATCCTCAATCCTCAATCTTCAATCCTCAATACTCAATGTTCAATCTTCAATCTTCAATCCTCAATATTCAATCCTCAATCCTCAATCCTCAGTCATCAATCCTCAATCTTCAATACTCAATCGTCAATCCGCAGTCCTCAATCCTCAATCCTCAATCCTCGTTCCTCAAACATCAATCCTCAACCCTCAGCCATCATCTTCAATCCTCAACCCTCAGCCATCATCCTCAATCCTCAATCCTCGTTCCTCAATCCTCAATACTCAATCCTCAATCCTCAATAGTCAATCTCCAATCCTAGATCCTCAATCGCCAATCCTCAAGCCTTAATCCTCAATCTACAATCCTCAATCCTCAATTCTCAATCCTCAATACTCAGTCCTCAATCCTCAATCCTCAATCCCCAATCCTCAATTTTCAATCCTCAATCCTCAATCCTCAAGCCTCATTCCTCAATCCTCAATCTTCAATCCTGAATACTCAATCTTCAATCCTCAATACTCAATCTTCAATCTTCAACCCTCAATCCTCAATCCTCCATTCTCAATCCTCAATCCTCAGTCCTCCGTCCTCAAACCTCAATCCTCAACCCTCAGCCATCATCTTCAATCCTCAACCCTCAGCCATCATCCTCAATCCTCAATCCTCGTTCCTCAATCCTCAATACTCAATCCTCAATCCTCAATAGTCAATCTCCAATCCTAGATCCTCAATCCCCAATCCTCAATCCTTAATCCTCAATCTACAATCCTCAATCCTCAATTCTCAATCCTCAATACTCAGTCCTCAATCCTCAATCCTCAATCCCCAATCCTCAATCTTCAATCCTCAATCCTCAATCCTCAAGCCTCATTCCTCAATCCTCAATCTTCAATCCTGAATACTCAATCTTCAATCCTCAATACTCAATCTTCAATCCTCAACCCTCAATCCACAATCCACAGTCCTCAATACTCAATCATCAACCTTCAATCCTCAATACTCAATCTTCAATCCTCAATCCTCAATCCTGAATCGTCAATCCTCAATCCTCAATCCTCAATACTCAACCATCAATTCTCAATTCTCAATACTCAACAGAATATCCTGAATTCTCAGTATTCAATACTCAAAGCTCAATCCTCAACCCTCAGCCCTCATCCTCCATCCTCAATCCTCAATCCTCAAACCTCAACCTTCAATCCTCAATACTCAGTATTCATTCCTCAATCCTCAATCATCAATACTCAATCTTCAAACCTCATTCCTCAATCCTCAATCCTCAATCCTCAATCATCAGTCATGAATACTCAATCTTCATAACTCAATCCTCAATCCTCAATCCTCAATCCTCAATCCTCAATCCTCATTCTTCAAACCTCAATCCTCAACCCTCAGTCCTCATCCTCAATTCTCAATTCTCAATCCTCAATCCTCAATCCTCAATCTTCAATCCTGAATAATCAATCTCCAATCCTAGATCCTCAATCCCCAATCCTCAATCCTTAATCCTCAATCTACAAACCTCAATCCCCAGTCCTCAATCTTCAATCCTCAATGCTCAATCCTCAATCCACAATCCTCAATCCTCAGTCCTCAATCCTCAATCATCAAACCTCAAACCTCAATCCTCAACCGTCAGTCCTCGTCCTCAACCCTCAAGCCTCAATCCTCAATTCTCAATTCTCAATCATCAATCCTCAAACGTCAATCTTCAATCCTCAATACTCAACCTTCAATCCTCAATCCTCAATCCCCAATCCTCAATCCTTAATCCTCAATCTTCAATCCTCAATCATCAATACTCAATCTTCAATCCTCAAACCTCAATCCTCAATCCTCAATCCTCAATCATCAGTCATGAATACTCAATCTTCATAACTCAATCCTCAATCGTCAATCCTCAATCCTCAATCCTCAATCCTCAATCCTCATTCTTCAAACCTCAATCCTCAACCCTCAGTCCTCATCCTCAATTCTCAATTCTCAATCCTCAATCCTCAACCCTCAATCCTCAATCCTCATTCTTCAGTCCTCAATACCCAATCCTCAGTCTTCAACCCTCAATCCTCAATCCTCAATTCTCAACCCTCAATCCTCAGTCCTCAGTCCTCAAACCTCAATCTTCAACACTCAGCCATCATCCTCAATTCTCAATCCTCAATCCTCAATCCTCAATCCTCAGTCATCAATCTTCAATACTCAATACTCAATCGTCAATACTCAATCGTCAATCCTCAGTCCTCAATTCTCAATCCTCAATCCTCGGTCCTCAAACCTCAACCCTCAATCCTCAGTCCTCATCCTCAATTCTCAATCCTCAATCCTCAAACCTCAATCTTCAATCCTCAATACTCAATCCTCAATCCTCAATACTCAACCATCAATCCTCAATTCTCAATACTCAATAGAATATCCTGAATTCTCAGTATTCAATACTCAAACCTCAATCATCAACCCTCAGCCCTCATCCTCCATCCTCAATCCTCAATCCTCAATCCTCAATCTTCAATCCTCAATACTCAATCTTTAATCTTCAATCTTCAATCCCCAATCCTCTATCCTCAATCCTCAATCCTCAGTCGTCAATCCTCAATCTTCAATACTCAATCGTCAATCCGCAGTCCTCAATCCTCAATCCTCAATCCTCGTTCCTCAAACATCAATCCTCAACCCTCAGCCATCATCCTCAATCCTCAATCCTCGTTCCTCAATCCTCAATACTCAATCCTCAATCCTCAATAGTCAATCTCCAATCCTAGATCCTCAATCCCCAATCCTCAATCCTTAATCCTCAATCTTCAATCCTCAATCCTCAATTCTCAATCCTCAATACTCAATCCTCAATCCTCAATCCTCAATCCCAAATCCTCAATCTTCAATCCTCAATCCTCAATCCTCAAGCCTCAATCCTCAATCCTCAATCTTCAATCCTGAATACTCAATCTTCAATCCTCAATACTCAATCTTCAATCCTCAACCCTCAATCCACAATCCACAATCCTCAATCCTCAATCATCAACCTTCAATCCTCAATACGCAATCTTCAATCCTCAATCCTCAATCCTGAATCGTCAATCCTCATTCTTCAATATTCAATACCCAATCCTCAATCCTCAATCCTCAATCATCAATCCCCAATCCTCAATACTCAATCGTCAATCCTCAGTCCTCAATTCTCAATCCTCAATCCTCGTTCCTCAATGCTCGACTCTCAATCGTCAATCCCCAGTCCTCAATTCTCAATCCTCAATCCTCGTTCCTCAAACATCAATCCTCAACCCTCAGTCCTCATCCTCAATTTTCAATCCTCAATCCACAAACCTCATTCTTCAATCCTCAATACTCAACCATCAATCCTCAATACTCAACCATCTATCCTCAACTCTCAATACTCAATAGAATATCCTGAATTCTCAGTATTCAATACTCAAACCTCAATCCTCAACCCTCAGCCCTCATCCTTCATCCTCAATCCTCAATCCTCAAACCTCAATCTTCAATCCTCAATACTAAATCTTCGATTCTCAGTTCTCAATCCTCAATCCTCAATCCCCAATCCTCAATCTTCAATCCTCAATCCTCAATCCTCAATCCTCAATCCTCAATCCTCAACCATCAAGGCTCAATCTTCAATCCTCAATCCTCAATCCTGAATCCTCAATCCTCAATCCTCAGTCCTCAATCCTCAATCATAAAACCTCAAACCTCAATCCTCTACCGTCAGTCCTCGTCCTCAATCCTCAACCCTCAATCCTCAATCCCCAATCCTCAATCCTTAATGCTCAATCTTCAATCGTCAATCCTCAATACCCAATCTGCAATCCTCAGTCCTCAACCCTCAACCCTCAATCCTCATTCTTCAATGCTCAATACCCAATCATCAATCTTCAACCCTCAATCCTCAATCCTCCATTCTCAATCCTCAATCCTCAGTCCTCAGGCCTCAAACCTCAATCCTCAACACTCAGCCATCATCCTCAATCCTCAATCCTCAATCCTCAATCCTCAATCCTCAGTCATCAATCTTCAATACTCAATACTCAATCGTCAATACTCAACCGTCAATCCTCAGTCCTCAATACTCAATCCTCAATCCTCAATACTCAACCATCAATCCTCAATTCTCAATACTCAATAGAATATCCTGAATTCTCAGTATTCAATACTCAAACGTCAATCATCAACCCTCAGCCCTCATCCTCCATTCTCAATCCTCAATCCTCAATCCTCAATCTTCAATCCTCAATACTCAATGTTCAATCTTCAATCTTCAATCCTCAATATTCAATCCTCAATCCTCAATCCTCAGTCATCAATCCTCAATCTTCAATACTCAATCGTCAATCCGCAGTCCTCAATCCTCAATCCTCAATCCTCGTTCCTCAAACATCAATCCTCAACCCTCAGCCATCATCTTCAATCCTCAACCCTCAGCTATCATCCTCAATCCTCAATCCTCGTTCCTCAATCCTCAATACTCAATCCTCAATCCTCAATAGTCAATCTCCAATCCTAGATCCTCAATCGCCAATCCTCAAGCCTTAATCCTCAATCTACAATCCTCAATCCTCACTTCTCAATCCTCAATACTCAGTCCTCAATCCCCAATCCTCAATCCCCAATCCTCAATCTTCAATCCTCAATCCTCAATCCTCAAGCCTCATTCCTCAATCCTCAATCTTCAATCCTGAATACTCAATCTTCAATCCTCAATACTCAATCTTCAATCTTCAACCCTCAATCCTCAATCCTCCATTCTCAATCCTCAATCCTCAGTCCTCAGTCCTCAAACCTCAATCCTCAACACTCAGCCATCATCCTCAATCCTCAATCCTCAATCCTCAATCCTCAATCCTCAGTCATCAATCTTCAATACTCAATACTCAATCGTCAATACTCAATCGTCAATCCTCAGTCCTCAATACTCAATCCTCAATCCTCAATACTCAACCATCAATCCTCAATTCTCAATACTCAATAGAATATCCTGAATTCTCAGTATTCAATACTCAAACGTCAATCATCAACCCTCAGCCCTCATCCTCCATTCTCAATCCTCAATCCTCAATCCTCAATCTTCAATCCTCAATACTCAATGTTCAATCTTCAATCTTCAATCCTCAATATTCAATCCTCAATCCTCAATCCTCAGTCATCAATCCTCAATCTTCAATACTCAATCGTCAATCCGCAGTCCTCAATCCTCAATCCTCAATCCTCGTTCCTCAAACATCAATCCTCAACCCTCAGCCATCATCTTCAATCCTCAACCCTCAGCCATCATCCTCAATCCTCAATCCTCGTTTCTCAATCCTCAATACTCAATCCTCAATCCTCAATAGTCAATCTCCAATCCTAGATCCTCAATCCCCAATCCTCAATCCTTAATCCTCAATCTACAATCCTCAATCCTCAATTCTCAATCCTCAATACTCAGTCCTCAATCCTCAATCCTCAATCCCCAATCCTCAATCTTCAATCCTCAATCCTCAGTCCTCAAGCCTCATTCCTCAATCCTCAATCTTCAATCCTGAATACTCAATCTTCAATCCTCAATACTCAATCTTCAATCCTCAACCCTCAATCCACAATCCACAATCCTCAATACTCAATCATCAACCTTCAATCCTCAATACTCAATCTTCAATCCTCAATCCTCAATCCTGAATCGTCAATCCTCATTCTTCAATCCTCAATACCCAATCCTCAATCCTCAATCCTCAGTCATCAATCTCAATCCTCAATACTCAATCGTCAATCCTCAGTCCTCAATTCTCAACCCTCAATCCTCGTTCCTCATACCTCAATCCTCAACCCTCAGTCCTCATCCTCAATTCTCAATCCTCAATCCTCAAACCTCATTCTTCAATCCTCAATACTCAACCCTCAATGCTCAATACTCAACCACCAATCCTCAATTCTCAATACTCAATAGAATATCCTGGATTCTCAGTATTCAATACTCAAACCTCAATCCTCAACCATCAGCCATCATCCTCCATCCTCAATCCTCAAACCTCAAACCTCAATCTTCAATACTCAACACTCCATCTTCGATCCTCAATCCTCAACACTCAATCCTCAATCCTCAATACTCAATCTTCAATCCTCAATCCTCAATCCCCAATACTCAATCTTCAATCCTCAATCCTCAATCCCCAATACTCAATCCTCAATCCTCAATCGTCAGTCTTCAATCCTCAATACTGAATCTTCAATCATCAATCCTCAATCCTCAATCCTCAATCGTCATTCTTCAATCCTCAATACTCAATCTTCAATCCTCAATCCTCAATCCTCAATCTTCAATTCTCAATCCTCAATCCTCAGTCATCAATCCTCAATCCTCAGTCCTCAATCCTCAATCCTCAATCCTCAATCATCAATCCTCAATCTTCAATACTCAATCGTCAATCCACAATCCTCAATCCCCAATACTCAATCTTCAATCCTCAATCCTCAATCCTCAATCCTCAACCCTCAGCCCTGATCCTCGATCCTCAATCCTGAATCCTCAATCCTCAATCTTCAATCCTCAATACTCTGTCTTCAATCATCAATCCTCAATACTCAATCCTCAATCCTCAATCCTCAATCATCAATCCTCAATCCTCAATCATCAATCCTCAATCCTTAATCCTCAATCTACAATCCTCAATCCTCAATTCTCAATCCTCAATACTCAGTCCTCAATCCTCAATCCTCAATCCCCAATCCTCAATCTTCAATCCTCAATCCTCAGTCCTCAAGCCTCATTCCTCAATCCTCAATCTTCAATCCTGAATACTCAATCTTCAATCCTCAATACTCAATCTTCAATCCTCAACCCTCAATCCACAATCCACAATCCTCAATACTCAATCATCAACCTTCAATCCTCAATACTCAATCTTCAATCCTCAATCCTCAATCCTGAATCGTCAATCCTCATTCTTCAATCCTCAATACCCAATCCTCAATCCTCAATCCTCAGTCATCAATCTCAATCCTCAATACTCAATCGTCAATCCTCAGTCCTCAATTCTCAACCCTCAATCCTCGTTCCTCATACCTCAATCCTCAATCATCAATCCTCAATCTTCAATACTCAATCGTCAATCCACAATCCTCAATCCCCAATACTCAATCTTCAATCCTCAATCCTCAATCCTCAATCCTCAACCCTCAGCCCTGATCCTCGATCCTCAATCCTGAATCCTCAATCCTCAATCTTCAATCCTCAATACTCTGTCTTCAATCATCAATCCTCAATACTCAATCCTCAATCCTCAATCCTCAATCATCAATCCTCAATCCTCAATCATCAACCTTCAATCCTCAATACTCAATCCTCAATCCTCAATCCTCAATCCTCAATCCTCAATAATCAACCTCCAATCCTAGATCCTCAATCCCCAATCCTCAATCCTTAATCCTCAATCTTCAATCCTCAGTCCACAGTCCTCGATCTTCAATCCTCAATGCTCAATCCTCAATCCTCAATCCTCAGTCATCAGTCCTCAATCCTCAATCCTCAAACCTCAATCCTCAACCGTCAGTCCTCGTCCTCAATCCTCAACCCTCAATCCTCAATCTTCAATCCTCCATACTCAATCTTCAATCCTCAATCCTCAATCATCAATCCTCATTCCTCAATCCTCAGTCATCAATCTTCAATCTTCAATACTCAATCCTCAATCCTCAATCCTCAATCTTCATTCCTCAATACTCAATCTTCAATCCTCAATCCTCAATTCTCAATCCCCAGTCCTCAATCCTCAATCGCCAATCCTCAATCCCCAATCCTCAACATTCAATCCTCAGTCCTCAATCCTCAATCATCATTACTCAATGTTCAATCCTCAATACTCAACCTTCAATCCTCAACCCTCAATCCTCAATCCACAATCCTCAATCCCCAATCCTCAATCCTCAATCCTCCATCCTCAATTCTCAATCCTCAATCCTCAGTCCTCAGTCCTCAAACCTCAATCCTCAACCCTCAGCCCTCATTCTCAATCCTCAATCCTCAACCCTCAGCCCTCATCCTCAATCCTCAATCCTCAATCCTCAATCCTCAATCCTCTATCTTCAATCCTCAATACTCAACCTTTAATCCTCAATCCTCAGTCCTCAAACCTCAATTCTGAGTCCTCAGTCCTGAATCCTCAACCTTCAGCCCTCAGTCCTCAACAATCAGGTGTCAATCCTCAATCCTCAATAGAATATCACCAATTCACAGTTTTCAATACTCAATACTCAATCTGCAATCTTCAAATCTCTATCCACAAACATCAATTCTCTTCACTCAATCCTCAACACTCAGTCCCCAATCCTCAATATTCAATCCTCAATCCTCAATCCTCGATCCTCAATCCTCAACCTTCAATCCTCAATGCTCAATCTTCAATCCTCAATCCTCAATACTCAATCCTCAATTCTCAATCCTCAATCGTCAATCATGAATCCTCTATACTCAATCTTCGATCCTCAGTCCTCAATCCTCAATCCTCAGTCCTCAGTCCTCAATCCTCAATTATCAATCCTCAATCCTCAATCCTCCATCCTCAATCCTCAATCCTCAATCCTCAATCTTCAATCCTCAGTCCGCAATGCTCAATCTTCAATCCTCAATCCTCAATCCTGGATCCTCAATCTCCAGCCCTCAGTCCTCAACAATCAGTTGTCAATCCCCAATCCTGAATACCACATCATCAATTCACAGTTTTCAATACTCAACACTCAATCTGCAATCTTCAAATCTCTATCCACAAACATCAATTCTCATCACTCATCCCTCAACACTCCGTCTCCAATCCTCAATCTTCAATCCTCAATCCTCAATCCTCAATCCTCACTCCTCAATTTTCAATCCTCAATACTCAATCTTCAATCCTCAACCCTCAATCCTCAATCATCAATCCTCAATCCTCAATCCTCAACCCTCAATCATCAGTGCTGAAACCTCAATCCCGAATCCTCAATCCTGAATCCGCAAACTTCAGTCCTCAGTCCTCAACAATCAGTTGTCAATCCTCAATCCTCAATAGAATATCCTCAATTCACAGTTATCAATACTCAATCCCCATTCTTCAGTCGTCAAATCTCAATCCACAAACATCAATCCTCATCACTCAACCCTCAACACTCAGTCCTCAATCTTCAATCCCCAATCCTCAATCCTCAATCCTCAACCTTGAATCCTCAATACTCAATCTTCAATCCTCAATGCTCAATTCCCAATCCTCAACACTCAATCCTCAATCCTCAATCCTCAATTCTCAATCATCAATACTCAATCCACAAACATCAATTCTCATCACTCAACGCTCAACACTCAGACCTCAATCTTCAATCCTCAATCCTCAATCCTCAATCCTCAACCTTGAATCCTCAATACTCAATCTTCAATCCTCAATCCTCAATTCCCAATCCTCAACACTCAATCTTCAATCCTCAATCCTCAATTCTCAATCATCAATACTCAATCCTCAATCGTCAATCTTCAATCCTCAATCCTCAATCTTCAATCCTCAATACTCAATCTTCAATACTCAATCCTCAATCCTCAATCCTCAATCCTCAATCCTCAATCCTCAATCCCCAATCCCAATTCCTCAATCCTCAATCCTCAATCCTCAATCGTCAATCCTCAATCCTCAATCTTCAATCCTCAATACTCAATCTTCAATCCTCAATCCTCAATCCTCAATCCTCAATCCTCAATCCTCAATCCTCAATCTTCAATCCTCAATACTCAATCTTCAACCCTCAATCTTCAATCCTCAATCCTCTATCCTCATTCTTCAATCCTCAACACCCAATCCTCAATCTTCAATCCTCAATCCTCAATCCTCAATTCTCAATCCACAATCCTCAGTCCTCAATCCTCAGACCTCAAACATCAATACTCTACCCTCAGTCCTCGTCCGCAATCCACAACCCTCAATCCTCAATCCTCAATCTTCAATCATCAATATTCAATCTTCAATCCTCAATCCTCTATCCTCAATCCTCAATCCTGAATGTTCAATCCTCAATACCCAATCCTCAATATCCAATCCTCAATACTCAATCCTCAATCCTCAATCCTCAATCCTCAGTCCTCAATCCCCAATTCTCAACCCTCAATCCTCAATCCTCAGACCTCAAACATCAATAGCCAGACCTCAGCCCTCGTCTGCAATCCACAACCCTCAATCCTCAATCCTCAATCTTCAATCATCAATATTCAACCTTCAATCCTCAATCCTCAATCTTCAATCCTCAATACTCAATCTTCAATACTCAATCCTCAATCCTCAATCCTCAATCCTCAATCCTCAATCCTCAATCCTCAATCCCCAATCCCAATTCCTCAATCCTCAATCCTCAATCCTCAATCCTCAATCGTCAATCCTCAATCCTCAATCTTCAATCCTCAATACTCAATCTTCAATCCTCAATCCTCAATCCTCAATCCTCAATCCTCAATCCTCAATCCTCAATCTTCAATCCTCAATACTCAATCTTCAACCCTCAATCTTCAATCCTCAATCCTCTATCCTCATTCTTCAATCCTCAACACCCAATCCTCAATCTTCAATCCTCAATCCTCAATCCTCAATTCTCAATCCACAGTCCTCAATCCTCATTCCTCAGACCTCAAACATCAATACTCTACCCTCAGTCCTCGTCCGCAATCCACAACCCTCAATCCTCAATCCTCAATTTTCAATCATCAATATTCAATCTTCAATCCTCAATCCTCAATACTCTATCCTCAATCCTCAATCCTGAATGTTCAATCCTCAATACCCAATCCTCAATCTCCAATCCTCAATACTCAGTCCTCAATCCTCAATCCTCAATCCTCAGACCTTAATCCTCAATTCTCAATCCTCAATCCTCAATCCTCAGACCTCAAACATCAATACTCAACCCTCAGCCCTCGTCCGCAATCCACAACCCTCAATCCTCAATCCTCAATCTTCAATCATCAATATTCAATCTTCAATCCTCAATCCTCAATCCTCTATCCTCAATCCTCTATCCTGAATGTTCAATCCTCAATACCCAATCCTCAACCTTCAATCCTCAATCCTCAATCCTCAATCCTCAAAACCTCAATCCTCAGTCCTGAAACCTCAATACCGAATCCTCAATCCTGAATCCTCAATCTTCAGCCCCCAGTCCTCAACAATCAATTGTCAGTCCTTAATCCTCAATAGAATATACCCAATTCTCAGTTTTCAATACTCAATCCCCAATCTTCAATCTTCAAATCTCAATCCACAAACATCAATTCTCATCACTCAACGCTCGACACTCAGTCTCCAATCCTCAATCTTCAATCCTCAATCCTCAATCCTCAATCCTCAATCCTCAATCTTCAATCCTCAATACTCAATCTTCAATCCTCAATCCTCAAACCTGAACCCTCAATCCTCAATACTCAATCCTCAATCGTCAGTCTCCAATCCTGAATTGTCAATCTTCAATCCTCAATCCTCAATCCTCAATCCTCAATCCTCATTCTTCAATCCCCAATACCCAATCCTCAATCTTCAATCCTCAATCCTCAATCCTCAATTCTCAACACTCAATCCTCAATCCTTAGACCTCAAGCATCAATACTCAACCCTCAGTCCTCGTCCGCAATCCACAACCCTCAATCCTCAATCCACAATCTTCAATCATCAATATTCAATCTTCAATCCTCAATCCTCAATCCTCTATCCTCAAACCTCAATCCTGAATGTTCAACCCTCAATACCCAATCCTCAATCTTCAATCCTCAATACTCAATCCTCAATCCTCAATCCTAAATCCTCAGTCCTCAAACCTCAATCCTGAATCCTCAATCCTCAATCCTCAACCTTCAGCCCTCAGTCCTCAACAATCAATTGTCAGTCCTCAATCCTCAATAGAATATACCCAATTCACAGTTTTCAATACTCAATCCCCAATCTTCAATCTTCAAATCTCAATCCACAAACATCAATTCTCATCACTCAACGCTCGACACTCAGTCCCCAATCCTCAATCTTCAATCCTCAATCCTCAATCCTCAGTCCTCAATTCTCAATCCTCATTCTTCAATCCCCAATACCCAATCCTCAACCTTCAATCCTCAATCCTCAATCCTCAATTCTCAACACTCCATCCTCAATCCTCGGACCTCAAGCATCAATACTCAACCCTCAGTCCTCGTCCGCAATCCACAACCCTCAATCCTCAATCCTCAACCTTCAATCATCAATATTCAATCTTCAATCTCAATCCTCAATCCTCTATCCTCAATCCTCAATCCTGAATGTTCAATCCTCAATACCCAATCCACAATCTTCAATCCTCAAACCTCAATCCTCAATCCTCAATCCTCAATCCTCAATCCTCAATCCTCAAACCTCATTCTTCAATCCTCAATACCAAATCCTCAATCTTCAATCATCAACACTCAATCCTCAATACGCAATCCTCAATCCAAAATCCTCAATCCTCAATCCTCAGTCCTCAGTCCTCAAACCTCAATCCTCAACCCTCAACCCTCATCCTCAATCCTCAATCCTCGATCCTCAATCCTCAATCCTCAATCTTCAATCCTCAATACTCAATCTTTAATCCTCAATCCTCAGTCCTCAAACCTGAATTCTGAGTCCTCAGTCCTGAATCCTCAACCTTCAGCCCTCAGTCCTCAACTATCAGTTGTCAATCCTCAGTCCTCAATAGAATATCCACAATATACAGCTTTCAATACTCAATACTCAATCTGCAATCTTCAAACCTGTATCCACAGACATCAATTCTCATCACTCAACCCTCAACACTCAGTCCTCAATGTACAATCCTCAATCCTCAATTCTCTATCTTCAATCCTCAATACTGAATCTTCAATCCTAAATCCTCAATCCTCAATCCTCAATCCTCAATCCTCAATCTTCAATCCTCAGTCCGCAATCCTCAATCTTCAATCCTCAATCCTCAATCCTGAATCCTCAACCTTCAGCCCTCAGTCCTCAACAATCAGTTGTCAATCCTCAATCCTCAATACAGCATCATCAATTCACTGTTTTCCATACTCAATACTCAATCTGCAATCTTCAAATCTCTATCCACAAGCACCAATGCTCACCACTCAACCCTCAACACTCCGTCCCCAATCCTCAATCCTCAATCCTCATTCTTCAATTCTCAATACCAAATCCTCAATCTTCAATCCTCAATCCTCAATTCGCAATCCTCAATCCTCAATCCTCAGACCTCAAGCATCAATACCCAACCCTCTGTCCTCGTCCTCAATCCACAACCCTTAATCCTCAATCCGCAATCTTCAAACCTCAGTCCTCAATCTTCAATCCTCAATACTCAATCTTCAACACTCAATCTTCAATCCTCAATCCTCAATCCTCATTCTTCAATCCTCAACACCCAATCCTCAATCTTCAATCCTCAATCCTCAATCCTCAATTCTCAATCCTCAGTCCTCAATCCTCAGACCTCAATCTTCAGTCCTCAGTCCCCAATCCTCAATCCTCAACCCTCAGCCCTCATCCTCATTCCTCAATTCTCAATCCTCAATACTCAATCCTCAATCTTCAACCCTCAATACTCAATCTTCAATCCTCAATCCTCAGTCCTCAAACCTCATTTCTGAATCCTCAATCCTGAATCCTCAACCTTCAGCCCTCAGTCCTGAACAATCAGTTGCCAATCCTCAATCCTCAATAGAATATCCTCAATTCACAGATTGCAATACTCAATACTCAATCTGCAATCTTCAAATCTCTATCCACAAACATCCATTCTCACCACTCAGCCCTCAACACTCAGTCCTCAATGTTCAATCCTCAATCCTCAATTCTCAATCTTGAATCCTCAATACTGAATCATCAATCCTCAATACTCAGTCCTCAATCCTCAATCCTCAATCTTCAATCCTCATTCCCCAATCCTTAATCTTCAATCCTCAATCCTCAACCCTCAATCCTCAATCTTCAATCCTCAATCCTCAATCCTCAATCCTCAATCCTCAATCCTCAATCTTCAATCCTCAATACTCAATCTTCAATCCTCAATCCTCAATCCTCAATCCTCAATCTTCAATCCTCAATACTCTATCTTCAATCCTCAATCCTCAATCCTCAATCCTCAGTCCTCATTCTTCGATCCTCAATACCCAATCCTCAATCTTCAATCCTCGATCCTCAATCCTCAATTCGCAACCCTCAATCCTCAATCCTCAGACCTCAAGCATCAATACCCAACCCTCAGTCCTCGTCATCAATCCACAACCCTCAATCCTCAATCGTGAATGTTCATTCATCAATATTCAACCTTCAATCATCAATCCTCAATCTTCAATACTCAATCCTCAATCCTCAATCCTCAATCCTCAATCCTCAGTACCCAATCCTCAATCCTCAATCCTCAATCCGCGATCCTCAATCCTCAATCGTCAATTCTCAATCCTCAGTCCTCAAACCTCAATCCTGAATCCTCAATCCTGAATCCTCAATCTTCAGCCCTCAGTCCTCAACAATCAGTTGTCAATCCTCAATCCTCAATAGAATATCACCAATTCACAATTTTCAATACTCAATACTCAATCTGCAATCTTCAAATCTCTATCCACAAACATCAATTCTCATTACTCAACCCTCAACACTCAGTCCCCAATCCTCAATATTCAATCCTCAATCCTCAATCCTCGATCCTCAATTCTCAACCATCAATCCTCCATGCTCAATCTTCATTCCTCAATCCTCAATCTACAATCCTCAATACCCAATCTTCAACTCTCAATCTTCAATCCTCAATCCTCTATCCTCATTCTTCAATCCTCAACACCCAATCCTCAATCTTCGATCCTCAATCCTCAATCCTCAATTCTCAATCCTCAATCCTGAATCCTCAGACATCAAACATCAATACTCAACCCTCAGTCCTCGTCCGCAATCCACAACCCTCAATCCTCAATCCTCAATCTTCAATCATCAATATTCAATATTCAATCCTCAATCCTCAATCCTCTATCCTCAATCCTCAATCCTGAATGTTCAATCCTCAATACCCAATCCTCAATCTTCAATCCTCAATACTCAATCCTCAACCCTCAATCCTCAATCCTCAGTCCTCAAACCTCAATCCTGAATCCTCAATCCTGAATCCTCAATCTTCAGCCCTCAGTCCTCAACAATCAATTGTTAGTCCTCAATCCTCAATAGAATATACCCAATTCACAGTTTTCGATACTCAATCCCCAATCTTCAATCTTCAAATCTCGATCCACAAACATCAATTCTCATCACTCAAAGCTCGACACTCAGTCCCCAATCCTCAATCCTCAATCCTCAATCTTCAATCCTCAATACTCAATCTTCAATCCTCAATCCTCAATCTTCAATCCCCAATACCCAATCCTCAATCTTCAATCCTCAATCCTCAATCCTCAATCCTCAACCTTGAATCCTCAATACTCAATCTTCAATCCTCAATCCTCAATTTCCAATCCTCAACACTCAATCTTCAATCCTCAATCCTCAATTCTCAATCATCAATACTCAATCCTCAATTGTCAATCCTCAATCCTCAATCCTCAATCTTCAATCCTCAATACTCAATCTTCAATACTCAATCCTCAATCCTCAATCCTCAATCCTCAATCCTCAATCCTCAATCCTCAATCCCCAATCCCAATTCCTCAATCCTCAATCCTCAATCGTCAATCCTCAATCCTCAATCTTCATTCCTCAATACTCAATCTTCAATCCTCAATCCTCAATCCTCAATCCTCAATCCTCAATCCTCAATCCTCAATCTTCAATCCTCAATACTCAATCTTCAACCCTCAATCTTCAATCCTCAATCCTCTATCCTCATTCTTCAATCCTCAACACCCAATCCTCAATCTTCAATCCTCAATCCTCAATCCTCAATTCTCAATCCACAATCCTCAGTCCTCAATCCTCAGACCTCAAACATCAATACTCTACCCTCAGTCCTCGTCCGCAATCCACAACCCTCAATCCTCAATCCTCAATCTTCAATCATCAATATTCAATCTTCAATCCTCAATCCTCTATCCTCAATCCTCAATCCTGAATGTTCAATCCTCAATACCCAATCCTCAATCTCCAATCCTCAATACTCAATCCTCAATCCTCAATCCTCAATCCTCAGTCCTCAATCCCCAATTCTCAACCCTCAATCCTCAATCCTCAGACCTCAAACATCAATACTCAGACCTCAGCCCTCGTCCGCAATCCACAACCCTCAATCCTCAATCCTCAATCTTCAATCATCAATATTCAACCTTCAATCCTCAATCCTCAATCTTCAATCCTCAATACTCAATCTTCAATACTCAATCCTCAATCCTCAATCCTCAATCCTCAATCCTCAATCCTCAATCCCCAATCCCAATTCCTCAATCCTCAATCCTCAATCCTCAATCGTCAATCCTCAATCCTCAATCTTCAATCCTCAATACTCAATCTTCAATCCTCAATCCTCAATCCTCAATCCTCAATCCTCAATCCTCAATCCTCAATCTTCAATCCTCAATACTCAATCTTCAACCCTCAATCTTCAATCCTCAATCCTCTATCCTCATTCTTCAATCCTCAACACCCAATCCTCAATCTTCAATCCTCAATCCTCAATCCTCAATTCTCAATCCACAGTCCTCAATCCTCATTCCTCAGACCTCAAACATCAATACTCTACCCTCAGTCCTCGTCCGCAATCCACAACCCTCAATCCTCAATCCTCAATTTTCAATCATCAATATTCAATCTTCAATCCTCAATCCTCAATACTCTATCCTCAATCCTCAATCCTGAATGTTCAATCCTCAATACCCAATCCTCAATCTCCAATCCTCAATACTCAGACCTCAATCCTCAATCCTCAATCCTCAGACCTCAATCCTCAATTCTCAATCTTCAATCCTCAATCCTCAGACCTCAAACATCAATACTCAACCCTCAGCCCTCGTCCGCAATCCACAACCCTCAATCCTCAATCCTCAATCTTCAATCATCAATATTCAATCTTCAATCCTCAATCCTCAATCCTCTATCCTCAATCCTCAATCCTGAATGTTCAATCCTCAATACCCAATCCTCAACCTTCAATCCTCAATCCTCAATCCTCAATCCTCAAAACCTCAATCCTCAGTCCTGAAACCTCAATACCGAATCCTCAATCCTGAATCCTCAATCTTCAGCCCCCAGTCCTCAACAATCAATTGTCAGTCCTTAATCCTCAATAGAATATACCCAATTCTCAGTTTTCAATACTCAATCCCCAATCTTCAATCTTCAAATCTCAATCCACAAACATCAATTCTCATCACTCAACGCTCGACACTCAGTCTCCAATCCTCAATCTTCAATCCTCAATCCTCAATCCTCAATCCTCAATCCTCAATTTTCAATCCTCAATACTCAATCTTCAATCCTCAATCCTCAAACCTGAACCCTCAATCCTCAATCCTCAATCTTCAATCCTCAATACTCAATCTTCAATCCTCAATCCTCAATCCTCAATCCTCAATCCTCAATCTTCAATCCTCAATAATCTATCTTCAATCCTCAATCCTCAATCCTCAATCCTCAGTCCTCATTCTTCGATCCTCAATACCCAATCCTCAATCTTCAATCCTCGATCCTCAATCCTCAATTCGCAATCCTCAATCCTCAATCCTCAGACCTCAAGCATCAATACCCAACCCTCAGTCCTCGTCATCAATCCACAACCCTCAATCCTCAATCGTGAATCTTCATTCATCAATATTCAACCTTCAATCATCAATCCTCAATCTTCAATCCTCAATCCTCAATCCTCAATCCTCAATCCTCAATCCTCAGTACCCAATCCTCAATCCTCAATCCTCAATCCGCGATCCTCAATCCTCAATCGTTAATTCTCAATCCTCAGTCCTCAAACCTCAATCCTGAATCCTCAATCCTGAATCCTCAATCTTCAGCCCTCAGTCCTCAACAATCAGTTGTCAATCCTCAATCCTCAATAGAATATCACCAATTCACAATTTTCAATACTCAATACTCAATCTGCAATCTTCAAATCTCTATCCACAAACATCAATTCTCATCACTCAACCCTCAACACTCAGTCCCCAATCCTCAATATTCAATCCTCAATCCTCAATCCTCGATCCTCAATCCTCAACCTTCAATCCTCAATGCTCAATCTTCAATACTCAATCCTCAATACTCAATCCTCAATTCTCAATCCTCAATCGTCAATCTTGAATCCTCTATACTCAATCTTCGATCCTCAGTCCTCAATCCTCAATCCTCAGTCCTCAGTCCTCAATCCTCAATTCTCAATCCTCAATCCTCAATCCTCCATCCTCAATCCTCAATCCTCAATCCTCAATCTTCAATCCTCAGTCCGCAATGCTCAATCTTCAATCCTCAATCCTCAATCCTGGATCCTCAATCTCCAGCCCTCAGTCCTCAACAATCAGTTGTCAATCCCCAATCCTGAATACCACATCATCAATTCACAGTTTTCAATACTCAACACTCAATCTGCAATCTTCAAATCTCTATCCACAAACATCAATTCTCATCACTCATCCCTCAACACTCCGTCTCCAATCCTCAATCTTCAATCCTCAATCCTCAATCCTCAATCCTCACTCCTCAATTTTCAATCCTCAATACTCAATCTTCAATCCTCAACCCTCAATCCTCAATCATCAATCCTCAATCCTCAATCCTCAACCCTCAATCATCAGTCCTGAAACCTCAATCCCGAATCCTCAATCCTGAATCCGCAAACTTCAGTCCTCAGTCCTCAACAATCAGTTGTCAATCCTCAATCCTCAATAGAATATCCTCAATTCACAGTTATCAATACTCAATCCCCATTCTTCAGTCGTCAAATCTCAATCCACAAACATCAATCCTCATCACTCAACCCTCAACACTCAGTCCTCAATCTTCAATCCCCAATCCTCAATCCTCAATCCTCAACCTTGAATCCTCAATACTCAATCTTCAATCCTCAATGCTCAATTCCCAATCCTCAACACTCAATCCTCAATCCTCAATCCTCAATTCTCAATCATCAATACTCAATCCACAAACATCAATTCTCATCACTCAACGCTCAACACTCAGACCTCAATCTTCAATCCTCAATCCTCAATCCTCAATCCTCAACCTTGAATCCTCAATACTCAATCTTCAATCCTCAATCCTCAATTCCCAATCCTCAACACTCAATCTTCAATCCTCAATCCTCAATTCTCAATCATCAATACTCAATCCTCAATCGTCAATCTTCAATCCTCAATCCTCAATCTTCAATCCTCAATACTCAATCTTCAATACTCAATCCTCAATCCTCAATCCTCAATCCTCAATCCTCAATCCTCAATCCCCAATCCCAATTCCTCAATCCTCAATCCTCAATCGTCAATCCTCAATCCTCAATCTTCAATCCTCAATACTCAATCTTCAATCCTCAATCCTCAATCCTCAATCCTCAATCCTCAATCCTCAATCCTCAATCTTCAATCCTCAATACTCAATCTTCAACCCTCAATCTTCAATCCTCAATCCTCTATCCTCATTCTTCAATCCTCAACACCCAATCCTCAATCTTCAATCCTCAATCCTCAATCCTCAATTCTCAATCCACAATCCTCAGTCCTCAATCCTCAGACCTCAAACATCAATACTCTACCCTCAGTCCTCGTCCGCAATCCACAACCCTCAATCCTCAATCCTCAATCTTCAATCATCAATATTCAATCTTCAATCCTCAATCCTCTATCCTCAATCCTCAATCCTGAATGTTCAATCCTCAATACCCAATCCTCAATATCCAATCCTCAATACTCAATCCTCAATCCTCAATCCTCAATCCTCAGTCCTCAATCCCCAATTCTCAACCCTCAATCCTCAATCCTCAGACCTCAAACATCAATAGCCAGACCTCAGCCCTCGTCTGCAATCCACAACCCTCAATCCTCAATCCTCAATCTTCAATCATCAATATTCAACCTTCAATCCTCAATCCTCAATCTTCAATCCTCAATACTCAATCGTCAATACTCAATCCTCAATCCTCAATCCTCAATCCTCAATCCTCAATCCTCAATCCCCAATCCCAATTCCTCAATCCTCAATCCTCAATCCTCAATCCTCAATCGTCAATCCTCAATCCTCAATCTTCAATCCTCAATACTCAATCTTCAATCCTCAATCCTCAATCCTCAATCCTCAATCCTCAATCCTCAATCCTCAATCTTCAATCCTCAATACTCAATCTTCAACCCTCAATCTTCAATCCTCAATCCTCTATCCTCATTCTTCAATCCTCAACACCCAATCCTCAATCTTCAATCCTCAATCCTCAATCCTCAATTCTCAATCCACAGTCCTCAATCCTCATTCCTCAGACCTCAAACATCAATACTCTACCCTCAGTCCTCGTCCGCAATCCACAACCCTCAATCCTCAATCCTCAATTTTCAATCATCAATATTCAATCTTCAATCCTCAATCCTCAATACTCTATCCTCAATCCTCAATCCTGAATGTTCAATCCTCAATACCCAATCCTCAATCTCCAATCCTCAATACTCAGTCCTCAATCCTCAATCCTCAATCCTCAGACCTTAATCCTCAATTCTCAATCCTCAATCCTCAATCCTCAGACCTCAAACATCAATACTCAACCCTCAGCCCTCGTCCGCAATCCACAACCCTCAATCTTCAATCCTCAATCTTCAATCATCAATATTCAATCTTCAATCCTCAATCCTCAATCCTCTATCCTCAATCCTCTATCCTGAATGTTCAATCCTCAATACCCAATCCTCAACCTTCAATCCTCAATCCTCAATCCTCAATCCTCAAAACCTCAATCCTCAGTCCTGAAACCTCAATACCGAATCCTCAATCCTGAATCCTCAATCTTCAGCCCCCAGTCCTCAACAATCAATTGTCAGTCCTTAATCCTCAATAGAATATACCCAATTCTCAGTTTTCAATACTCAATCCCCAATCTTCAGTCTTCAAATCTCAATCCACAAACATCAATTCTCATCACTCAACGCTCGACACTCAGTCTCCAATCCTCAATCTTCAATCCTCAATCCTCAATCCTCAATCCTCAATCCTCAATCTTCAATCCTCAATACTCAATCTTCAATCCTCAATCCTCAAACCTGAACCCTCAATCCTCAATACTCAATCCTCAATCGTCAATCTCCAATCCTGAATTGTCAATGTTCAATCCTCAATCCTCAATCATCAATCCTCAATCCTCATTCTTCAATCCCCAATACCCAATCCTCAATCTTCAATCCTCAATCCTCAATCCTCAATTCTCAACACTCAATCCTCAATCCTTAGACCTCAAGCATCAATACTCAACCCTCAGTCCTCGTCCGCAATCCACAACCCTCAATCCTCAATCCACAATCTTCAATCATCAATATTCAATCTTCAATCCTCAATCCTCAATCCTCTATCCTCAAACCTCAATCCTGAATGTTCAACCCTCAATACCCAATCCTCAATCTTCAATCCTCAATAATCAATCCTCAATCCTCAATCCTAAATCCTCAGTCCTCAAACCTCAATCCTGAATCCTCAATCCTCAATCCTCAACCTTCAGCCCTCAGTCCTCAACAATCAATTGTCAGTCCTCAATCCTCAATAGAATATACCCAATTCACAGTTTTCAATACTCAATCCCCAATCTTCAATCTTCAAATCTCAATCCACAAACATCAATTCTCATCACTCAACGCTCGACACTCAGTCCCCAATCCTCAATCTTCAATCCTCAATCCTCAATCCTCAGTCCTCAATTCTCAATCCTCATTCTTCAATCCCCAATACCCAATCCTCAACCTTCAATCCTCAATCCTCAATCCTCAATTCTCAACACTCCATCCTCAATCCTCGGACCTCAAGCATCAATACTCAACCCTCAGTCCTCGTCCGCAATCCACAACCCTCAATCCTCAATCCTCAACCTTCAATCATCAATATTCAACCTTCAATCTCAATCCTCAATCCTCTATCCTCAATCCTCAATCCTGAATGTTCAATCCTCAATACCCAATCCACAATCTTCAATCCTCAAACCTCAATCCTCAATCCTCAATCCTCAATCCTCAATCCTCAATCCTCAAACCTCATTCTTCAATCCTCAATACCAAATCCTCAATCTTCAATCATCAACACTCAATCCTCAATACGCAATCCTCAATCCAAAATCCTCAATCCTCAATCCTCAGTCCTCAGTCCTCAAACCTCAATCCTCAACCCTCAACCCTCATCCTCAATCCTCAATCCTCGATCCTCAATCCTCAATCCTCAATCTTCAATCCTCAATACTCAATCTTTAATCCTCAATCCTCAGTCCTCAAACCTGAATTCTGAGTCCTCAGTCCTGAATCCTCAACCTTCAGCCCTCAGTCCTCAACTATCAGTTGTCAATCCTCAGTCCTCAATAGAATATCCACAATATACAGCTTTCAATACTCAATACTCAATCTGCAATCTTCAAACCTGTATCCACAGACATCAATTCTCATCACTCAACCCTCAACACTCAGTCCTCAATGTACAATCCTCAATCCTCAATTCTCTATCTTCAATCCTCAATACTGAATCTTCAATCCTAAATCCTCAATCCTCAATCCTCAATCCTCAATCGTCAATCTTCAATCCTCAGTCCGCAATCCTCAATCTTCAATCCTCAATCCTCAATCCTGAATCCTCAACCTTCAGCCCTCAGTCCTCAACAATCAGTTGTCAATCCTCAATCCTCAATACAGCATCATCAATTCACTGTTTTCCATACTCAATACTCAATCTGCAATCTTCAAATCTCTATCCACAAGCACCAATGCTCACCACTCAACCCTCAACACTCCGTCCCCAATCCTCAATCCTCAATCCTCATTCTTCAATTCTCAATACCAAATCCTCAATCTTCAATCCTCAATCCTCAATTCGCAATCCTCAATCCTCAATCCTCAGACCTCAAGCATCAATACCCAACCCTCTGTCCTCGTCCTCAATCCACAACCCTTAATCCTCAATCCGCAATCTTCAAACCTCAATCCTCAATCTTCAATCCTCAATACTCAATCTTCAACACTCAATCTTCAATCCTCAATCCTCAATCCTCATTCTTCAATCCTCAACACCCAATCCTCAATCTTCAATCCTCAATCCTCAATCCTCAATTCTCAATCCTCAGTCCTCAATCCTCAGACCTCAATCTTCAGTCCTCAGTCCCCAATCCTCAATCCTCAACCCTCAGCCCTCATCCTCATTCCTCAATTCTCAATCCTCAATACTCAATCCTCAATCTTCAACCCTCAATACTCAATCTTCAATCCTCAATCCTCAGTCCTCAAACCTCATTTCTGAATCCTCAATCCTGAATCCTCAACCTTCAGCCCTCAGTCCTGAACAATCAGTTGCCAATCCTCAATCCTCAATAGAATATCCTCAATTCACAGATTGCAATACTCAATACTCAATCTGCAATCTTCAAATCTCTATCCACAAACATCCATTCTCACCACTCAGCCCTCGACACTCAGTCCTCAATGTTCAATCCTCAATCCTCAATTCTCAATCTTGAATCCTCAATACTGAATCATCAATCCTCAATACTCAGTCCTCAATCCTCAATCCTCAATCTTCAATCCTCATTCCCCAATTCTTAATCTTCAATCCTCAATCCTCAACCCTCAATCCTCAATCTTCAATCCTCAATCCTCAATCCTCAATCCTCAATCCTCAATCCTCAATCTTCAATCCTCAATACTCAATCTTCAATCCTCAATCCTCAATCCTCAATCCTCAATCCTCAATCTTCAATCCTCAATACTCTATCTTCAATCCTCAATCCTCAATCCTCAATCCTCAGTCCTCATTCTTCGATCCTCAATACCCAATCCTCAATCTTCAATCCTCGATCCTCAATCCTCAATTCGCAATCCTCAATCCTCAATCCTCAATCCTCAGACCTCAAGCATCAATACCCAACCCTCAGTCCTCGTCATCAATCCACAACCCTCAATCCTCAATCGTGAATGTTCATTCATCAATATTCAACCTTCAATCATCAATCCTCAATCTTCAATACTCAATCCTCAATCCTCAATCCTCAATCCTCAATCCTCAGTACCCAATCCTCAATCCTCAATCCTCAATCCGCGATCCTCAATCCTCAATCGTCAATTCTCAATCCTCAGTCCTCAAACCTCAATCCTGAATCCTCAATCCTGAATCCTCAATCTTCAGCCCTCAGTCCTCAACAATCAGTTGTCAATCCTCAATCCTCAATAGAATATCACCAATTCACAATTTTCAATACTCAATACTCAATCTGCAATCTTCAAATCTCTATCCACAAACATCAATTCTCATTACTCAACCCTCAACACTCAGTCCCCAATCCTCAATATTCAATCCTCAATCCTCAATCCTCGATCCTCAATTCTCAACCATCAATCCTCAATGCTCAATCTTCATTCCTCAATCCTCAATCTACAATCCTCAATACCCAATCTTCAACTCTCAATCTTCAATCCTCAATCCTCTATCCTCATTCTTCAATCCTCAACACCCAATCCTCAATCTTCGATCCTCAATCCTCAATCCTCAATTCTCAATCCTCAACCCTGAATCCTCAGACATCAAACATCAATACTCAACCCTCAGTCCTCGTCCGCAATCCACAACCCTCAATCCTCAATCCTCAATCTTCAATTATCAATATTCAATATTCAATCCTCAATCCTCAATCCTCTATCCTCAATCCTCAATCCTGAATGTTCAATCCTCAATACCCAATCCTCAATCTTCAATCCTCAATACTCAATCCTCAATCCTCAATCCTCAATCCTCAGTCCTCAAACCTCAATCCTGAATCCTCAATCCTGAATCCTCAATCTTCAGCCCTCAGTCCTCAACAATCAATTGTTGGTCCTCAATCCTCAATAGAATATACCCAATTCACAGTTTTCGATACTCAATCCCCAATCTTCAATCTTCAAATCTCGATCCACAAACATCAATTCTCATCACTCAAAGCTCGACACTCAGTCCCCAATCCTCAATCCTCAATCCTCAATCTTCAATCCTCAATACTCAATCTTCAATCCTCAATCCTCAATCTTCAATCCCCAATACCCAATCCTCAATCTTCAATCCTCAATCCTCAATCCTCAATCCTCAACCTTGAATCCTCAATACTCAATCTTCAATCCTCAATCCTCAATTTCCAATCCTCAACACTCAATCTTCAATCCTCAATCCTCAATTCTCAATCATCAATACTCAATCCTCAATCGTCAATCCTCAATCCTCAATCCTCAATCTTCAATCCTCAATACTCAATCTTCAATACTCAATCCTCAATCCTCAATCCTCAATCCTCAATCCTCAATCCTCAATCCTCAATCCCCAATCCCAATTCCTCAATCCTCAATCCTCAATCGTCAATCCTCAATCCTCAATCTTCATTCCTCAATACTCAATCTTCAATCCTCAATCCTCAATCCTCAATCCTCAATCCTCAATCCTCAATCCTCAATCTTCAATCCTCAATACTCTATCTTCAATCCTCAATCCTCAATCCTCAATCCTCAGTCCTCATTCTTCGATCCTCAATACCCAATCCTCAATCTTCAATCCTCGATCCTCAATCCTCAATTCGCAATCCTCAATCCTCAATCCTCAATCCTCAGACCTCAAGCATCAATACCCAACCCTCAGTCCTCGTCATCAATCCACAACCCTCAATCCTCAATCGTGAATGTTCATTCATCAATATTCAACCTTCAATCATCAATCCTCAATCTTCAATACTCAATCCTCAATCCTCAATCCTCAATCCTCAATCCTCAGTACCCAATCCTCAATCCTCAATCCTCAATCCGCGATCCTCAATCCTCAATCGTCAATTCTCAATCCTCAGTCCTCAAACCTCAATCCTGAATCCTCAATCCTGAATCCTCAATCTTCAGCCCTCAGTCCTCAACAATCAGTTGTCAATCCTCAATCCTCAATAGAATATCACCAATTCACAATTTTCAATACTCAATACTCAATCTGCAATCTTCAAATCTCTATCCACAAACATCAATTCTCATTACTCAACCCTCAACACTCAGTCCCCAATCCTCAATATTCAATCCTCAATCCTCAATCCTCGATCCTCAATTCTCAACCATCAATCCTCAATGCTCAATCTTCATTCCTCAATCCTCAATCTACAATCCTCAATACCCAATCTTCAACTCTCAATCTTCAATCCTCAATCCTCTATCCTCATTCTTCAATCCTCAACACCCAATCCTCAATCTTCGATCCTCAATCCTCAATCCTCAATTCTCAATCCTCAACCCTGAATCCTCAGACATCAAACATCAATACTCAACCCTCAGTCCTCGTCCGCAATCCACAACCCTCAATCCTCAATCCTCAATCTTCAATTATCAATATTCAATATTCAATCCTCAATCCTCAATCCTCTATCCTCAATCCTCAATCCTGAATGTTCAATCCTCAATACCCAATCCTCAATCTTCAATCCTCAATACTCAATCCTCAATCCTCAATCCTCAATCCTCAGTCCTCAAACCTCAATCCTGAATCCTCAATCCTGAATCCTCAATCTTCAGCCCTCAGTCCTCAACAATCAATTGTTGGTCCTCAATCCTCAATAGAATATACCCAATTCACAGTTTTCGATACTCAATCCCCAATCTTCAATCTTCAAATCTCGATCCACAAACATCAATTCTCATCACTCAAAGCTCGACACTCAGTCCCCAATCCTCAATCCTCAATCCTCAATCTTCAATCCTCAATACTCAATCTTCAATCCTCAATCCTCAATCTTCAATCCCCAATACCCAATCCTCAATCTTCAATCCTCAATCCTCAATCCTCAATCCTCAACCTTGAATCCTCAATACTCAATCTTCAATCCTCAATCCTCAATTTCCAATCCTCAACACTCAATCTTCAATCCTCAATCCTCAATTCTCAATCATCAATACTCAATCCTCAATCGTCAATCCTCAATCCTCAATCCTCAATCTTCAATCCTCAATACTCAATCTTCAATACTCAATCCTCAATCCTCAATCCTCAATCCTCAATCCTCAATCCTCAATCCTCAATCCCCAATCCCAATTCCTCAATCCTCAATCCTCAATCGTCAATCCTCAATCCTCAATCTTCATTCCTCAATACTCAATCTTCAATCCTCAATCCTCAATCCTCAATCCTCAATCCTCAATCCTCAATCCTCAATCTTCAATCCTCAATACTCAATCTTCAACCCTCAATCTTCAATCCTCAATCCTCTATCCTCATTCTTCAATCCTCAACACCCAATCCTCAATCTTCAATCCTCAATCCTCAATCCTCAATTCTCAATCCACAATCCTCAGTCCTCAATCCTCAGACCTCAAACATCAATACTCTACCCTCAGTCCTCGTCCGCAATCCACAACCCTCAATCCTCAATCCTCAATCTTCAATCATCAATATTCAATCTTCAATCCTCAATCCTCTATCCTCAATCGTCAATCCTGAATGTTCAATCCTCAATACCCAATCCTCAATCTCCAATCCTCAATACTCAATCCTCAATCCTCAATCCTCAATCCTCAGTCCTCAATCCCCAATTCTCAACCCTCAATCCTCAATCCTCAGACCTCAAACATCAATACTCAGACCTCAGCCCTCGTCCGCAATCCACAACCCTCAATCCTCAATCCTCAATCTTCAATCATCAATATTCAACCTTCAATCCTCAATCCTCAATCTTCAATCCTCAATACTCAATCTTCAATACTCAATCCTCAATCCTCAATCCTCAATCCTCAATCCTCAATCCTCAATCCCCAATCCCAATTCCTCAATCCTCAATCCTCAATCCTCAATCGTCAATCCTCAATCCTCAATCTTCAATCCTCAATACTCAATCTTCAATCCTCAATCCTCAATCCTCAATCCTCAATCCTCAATCCTCAATCCTCAATCTTCAATCCTCAATACTCAATCTTCAACCCTCAATCTTCAATCCTCAATCCTCTATCCTCATTCTTCAATCCTCAACACCGAATCCTCAATCTTCAATCCTCAATCCTCAATCCTCAATTCTCAATCCACAGTCCTCAATCCTCATTCCTCAGACCTCAAACATCAATACTCTACCCTCAGTCCTCGTCCGCAATCCACAACCCTCAATCCTCAATCCTCAATTTTCAATCATCAATATTCAATCTTCAATCCTCAATCCTCAATACTCTATCCTCAATCCTCAATCCTGAATGTTCAATCCTCAATACCCAATCCTCAATCTCCAATCCTCAATACTCAGACCTCAATCCTCAATCCTCAATCCTCAGACCTCAATCCTCAATTCTCAATCTTCAATCCTCAATCCTCAGACCTCAAACATCAATACTCAACCCTCAGCCCTCGTCCGCAATCCACAACCCTCAATCCTCAATCCTCAATCTTCAATCATCAATATTCAATCTTCAATCCTCAATCCTCAATCCTCTATCCTCAATCCTCAATCCTGAATGTTCAATCCTCAATACCCAATCCTCAACCTTCAATCCTCAATCCTCAATCCTCAATCCTTAATCCTCAATCCTCGATCCTCAATCCTCAATCCTCAATCTTCAATCTTCAATCCTCAATCCTGAATCCTCAATCTTCAGCCCTCAGTCCTCAACAATCAGTTGTCAATCCTCAATCCTCAATACAACATCATCAATTCACAGTTTTCAATACTCAATACTCAATCTGCTATCCTCAAATCTCTATCCACAAACACCAATGCTCATCACTCAACTCTCAACACTCCGTCCCCAATCCTCAATCCTCAATCCTCATTCTTCAATCCTCAATACCAAATCCTCAATCTTCAATCCTCAATCCTCAATTCGCAATCCTCAATCCTCAATCCTCAGACCTCATGCATCAATACCCAACCCTCAGTCCTCGTCCTCAATCCTCAATCCTCAATCCTCAATCCTCAATCCTCTATCTTCAATCCTCAATACTCAACATTTAATCCTCAATCCTCAGTCCTCAAACCTCAATTCTGAGTCCTCAGTCCTGAATCCTCAACCTTCAGCCCTCAGTCCTCAACAATCAGGTGTCAATCCTCAATCCTCAATAGAATATCACCAATTCACAGTTTTCAATACTCAATACTCAATCTGCAATCTTCAAATCTCTATCCACAAACATCAATTCTCATCACTCAACCCTCAACACTCAGTCCACAATCTTCAATCCTCAATCCTCAATCCTCAATCTTGAATCCTCAATACTCAATCTTCAATCCTGAATCCTCAATCCTCAATCCTCAACACTCAATCCTCAATCGTCAATCCTCAATCCCCAATCCACAATCTTCAATCCTCTATCCTCAATCCTCAATCCTCAATCCTCAATCCTCAAACTTCAATCCTCAATACTCAACCTTCAATATGCAATCCTCAATCCTCAATCCTCAATTCTCAATACTCAATCGTCAATCTTCAATCCCCAATACTCAATCTTCAATCCTCAGTCCTCAATCCTCAATCCTCAATCCTCATTCTTCAATCCTCAATACCCAATCCTCAATCTTCAATCCTCAATCCTCAATCCTCAAATCTCAATCCTCAATCCCCAGTCCTCAGTCCTCAAACCTCAATCCTCAACCCTCAGCCCTCATCCTCAATCCTCAATCCTCAATCCTCAATCCTCAATCCTCTATCTTCAATCCTCAATACTCAACCTTTAATCCTCAATCCTCAGTCCTCAAACCTCAATTCTGAGTCCTCAGTCCTGAATCCTCAACCTTCAGCCCTCAGTCCTCAACAATCAGGTGTCAATCCTCAATCCTCAATAGAATATCACCAATTCACAGTTTTCAATACTCAATACTCAATCTGCAATCTTCAAATCTCTATCCACAAACATCAATTCTCTTCACTCAATCCTCAACACACAGTCCCCAATCCTCAATATTCAATCCTCAATCCTCAATCCTCGATCCTCAATCCTCAACCTTCAATCCTCAATGCTCAATCTTCAATCCTCAATCCTCAATACTCAATCCTCAATTCTCAATCCTCAATCGTCAATCTTGAATCCTCTATACTCAATCTTCGATCCTCAGTCCTCAATCCTCAATCCTCAGTCCTCAGTCCTCAATCCTCAATTCTCAATCCTCAATCCTCAATCCTCCATCCTCAATCCTCAATCCTCAATCCTCAATCTTCAATCCTCAGTCCGCAATGCTCAATCTTCAATCCTCAATCCTCAATCCTGGATCCTCAATCTCCAGCCCTCAGTCCTCAACAATCAGTTGTCAATCCCCAATCCTTAATACCACATCATCAATTCACAGTTTTCAATACTCAACACTCAATCTGCAATCTTCAAATCTCTATCCACAAACATCAATTCTCATCACTCATCCCTCAACACTCCGTCTCCAATCCTCAATCTTCAATCCTCAATCCTCAATCCTCAATCCTCACTCCTGAATTTTCAATCCTCAATACTCAATCTTCAATCCTCAACCCTCAATCCTCAATCATCAATCCTCAATCCTCAATCCTCAACCCTCAATCATCAGTCCTGAAACCTCAATCCCGAATCCTCAATCCTGAATCCGCAAACTTCAGTCCTCAGTCCTCAACAATCAGTTGTCAATCCTCAATCCTCAATAGAATATCCTCAATTCACAGTTATCAATACTCAATCCCCATTCTTCAGTCGTCAAATCTCAATCCACAAACATCAATCCTCATCACTCAACCCTCAACACTCAGTCCTCAATCTTCAATCCCCAATCCTCAATCCTCAATCCTCAACCTTGAATCCTCAATACTCAATCTTCAATCCTCAATGCTCAATTCCCAATCCTCAACACTCAATCCTCAATCCTCAATCCTCAATTCTCAATCATCAATACTCAATCCACAAACATCAATTCTCATCACTCAACGCTCAACACTCAGACCTCAATCTTCAATCCTCAATCCTCAATCCTCAATCCTCAACCTTGAATCCTCAATACTCAATCTTCAATCCTCAATCCTCAATTCCCAATCCTCAACACTCAATCTTCAATCCTCAATCCTCAATTCTCAACCATCAATACTCAATCCTCAATCGTCAATCTTCAATCCTCAATCCTCAATCTTCAATCCTCAATACTCAATCTTCAATACTCAATCCTCAATCCTCAATCCTCAATCCTCAATCCTCAATCCTCAATCCCCAATCCCAATTCCTCAATCCTCAATCCTCAATCGTCAATCCTCAATCCTCAATCTTCAATCCTCAATACTCAATCTTCAATCCTCAATCCTCAATCCTCAATCCTCAATCCTCAATCCTCAATCCTCAATCTTCAATCCTCAATACTCAATCTTCAACCCTCAATCTTCAATCCTCAATCCTCTATCCTCATTCTTCAATCCTCAACACCCAATCCTCAATCTTCAATCCTCAATCCTCAATCCTCAATTCTCAATCCACAATCCTCAGTCCTCAATCCTCAGACCTCAAACATCAATACTCTACCCTCAGTCCTCGTCCGCAATCCACAACCCTCAATCCTCAATCCTCAATCTTCAATCATCAATATTCAATCTTCAATCCTCAATCCTCTATCCTCAATCCTCAATCCTGAATGTTCAATCCTCAATACCCAATCCTCAATATCCAATCCTCAATACTCAATCCTCAATCCTCAATCCTCAATCCTCAGTCCTCAATCCCCAATTCTCAACCCTCAATCCTCAATCCTCAGCCCTCAAACATCAATAGCCAGACCTCAGCCCTCGTCTGCAATCCACAACCCTCAATCCTCAATCCTCAATCTTCAATCATCAATATTCAACCTTCAATCCTCAATCCTCAATCTTCAATCCTCAATACTCAATCGTCAATACTCAATCCTCAATCCTCAATCCTCAATCCTCAATCCTCAATCCTCAATCCCCAATCCCAATTCCTCAATCCTCAATCCTCAATCCTCAATCCTCAATCGTCAATCCTCAATCCTCAATCTTCAATCCTCAATACTCAATCTTCAATCCTCAATCCTCAATCCTCAATCCTCAATCCTCAATCCTCAATCCTCAATCTTCAATCCTCAATACTCAATCTTCAACCCTCAATCTTCAATCCTCAATCCTCTATCCTCATTCTTCAATCCTCAACACCCAATCCTCAATCTACAATCCTCAATCCTCAATCCTCAATTCTCAATCCACAGTCCTCAATCCTCATTCCTCAGACCTCAAACATCAATACTCAACCCTCAGCCCTCGTCCGCAATCCACAACCCTCAATCCTCAATCCTCAATCTTCAATCATCAATATTCAATCTTCAATCCTCAATCCTCAATCCTCAATCCTCTATCCTCAATCTTCTATCCTGAATGTTCAATCCTCAATACCCAATCCTCAACCTTCAATGCTCAATCCTCAATCCTCAATCCTCAAAACCTCAATCCTCAGTCCTGAAACCTCAATACCGAATCCTCAATCCTGAATCCTCAATCTTCAGCCCCCAGTCCTCAACAATCAATTGTCAGTCCTTAATCCTCAATAGAATATACCCAATTCTCAGTTTTCAATACTCAATCCCCAATCTTCAATCTTCAAATCTCAATCCACAAACATCAATTCTCATCACTCAACGCTCGACACTCAGTCTCCAATCCTCAATCTTCAATCCTCAATCCTCAATCCTCAATCCTCAATCCTCAATCTTCAATCCTCAATACTCAATCTTCAATCCTCAATCCTCAAACCTGAACCCTCAATCCTCAATACTCAATCCTCAATCGTCAATCTCCAATCCTGAATTGTCAATCTTCAATCCTCAATCCTCAATCCTCAATCCTCAATCCTCATTCTTCAATCCCCAATACCCAATCCTCAATCTTCAATCCTCAATCCTCAATCCTCAATTCTCAACACTCAATCCTCAATCCTTAGACCTCAAGCATCAATACTCAACCCTCAGTCCTCGTCCGCAATCCACAACCCTCAATCCTCAATCCACAATCTTCAATCATCAATATTCAATCTTCAATCCTCAATCCTCAATCCTCTATCCTCAAACCTCAATCCTGAATGTTCAACCCTCAATACCCAATCCTCAATCTTCAATCCTCAATACTCAATCCTCAATCCTCAATCCTAAATCCTCAGTCCTCAAACCTCAATCCTGAATCCTCAATCCTCAATCCTCAACCTTCAGCCCTCAGTCCTCAACAATCAATTGTCAGTCCTCAATCCTCAATAGAATATACCCAATTCACAGTTTTCAATACTCAATCCCCAATCTTCAATCTTCAAATCTCAATCCACAAACATCAATTCTCATCACTCAACGCTCGACACTCAGTCCCCAATCCTCAATCTTCAATCCTCAATCCTCAATCCTCAGTCCTCAATTCTCAATCCTCATTCTTCAATCCCCAATACCCAATCCTCAACCTTCAATCCTCAATCCTCAATCCTCAATTCTCAACACTCCATCCTCAATCCTCGGACCTCAAGCATCAATACTCAACCCTCAGTCCTCGTCCGCAATCCACAACCCTCAATCCTCAATCCTCAACCTTCAATCATCAATATTCAATCTTCAATCTCAATCCTCAATCCTCTATCCTCAATCCTCAATCCTGAATGTTCAATCCTCAATACCCAATCCACAATCTTCAATCCTCAAACCTCAATCCTCAATCCTCAATCCTCAATCCTCAATCCTCAAACCTCATTCTTCAATCCTCAATACCAAATCCTCAATCTTCAATCATCAACACTCAATCCTCAATACGCAATCCTCAATCCAAAATCCTCAATCCTCAATCCTCAGTCCTCAGTCCTCAAACCTCAATCCTCAACCCTCAACCCTCATCCTCAATCCTCAATCCTCGATCCTCAATCCTCAATCCTCAATCTTCAATCCTCAATACTCAATCTTTAATCCTCAATCCTCAGTCCTCAAACCTGAATTCTGAGTCCTCAGTCCTGAATCCTCAACCTTCAGCCCTCAGTCCTCAACTATCAGTTGTCAATCCTCAGTCCTCAATAGAATATCCACAATATACAGCTTTCAATACTCAATACTCAATCTGCAATCTTCAAACCTGTATCCACAGACATCAATTCTCATCACTCAACCCTCAACACTCAGTCCTCAATGTACAATCCTCAATCCTCAATTCTCTATCTTCAATCCTCAATACTGAATCTTCAATCCTAAATCCTCAATCCTCAATCCTCAATCCTCAATCCTCAATCTTCAATCCTCAGTCCGCAATCCTCAATCTTCAATCCTCAATCCTCAATCCTGAATCCTCAACCTTCAGCCCTCAGTCCTCAACAATCAGTTGTCAATCCTCAATCCTCAATACAGCGTCATCAATTCACTGTTTTCCATACTCAATACTCAATCTGCAATCTTCAAATCTCTATCCACAAGCACCAATGCTCACCACTCAACCCTCAACACTCCGTCCCCAATCCTCAATCCTCAATCCTCATTCTTCAATTCTCAATACCAAATCCTCAATCTTCAATCCTCAATCCTCAATTCGCAATCCTCAATCCTCAATCCTCAGACCTCAAGCATCAATACCCAACCCTCTGTCCTCGTCCTCAATCCACAACCCTTAATCCTCAATCCGCAATCTTCAAACCTCAATCCTCAATCTTCAATCCTCAATACTCAATCTTCAACACTCAATCTTCAATCCTCAATCCTCAGTCCTCATTCTTCAATCCTCAACACCCAATCCTCAATCTTCAATCCTCAATCCTCAATCCTCAATTCTCAATCCTCAGTCCTCAATCCTCAGACCTCAATCTTCAGTCCTCAGTCCCCAATCCTCAATCCTCAACCCTCAGCCCTCATCCTCATTCCTCAATTCTCAATCCTCAATACTCAATCCTCAATCTTCAACCCTCAATACTCAATCTTCAATCCTCAATCCTCAGTCCTCAAACCTCATTTCTGAATCCTCAATCCTGAATCCTCAACCTTCAGCCCTCAGTCCTGAACAATCTGTTGCCAATCCTCAATCCTCAATAGAATATCCTCAATTCACAGATTGCAATACTCAATACTCAATCTGCAATCTTCAAATCTCTATCCACAAACATCCACTCTCACCACTCAGCCCTCAACACTCAGTCCTCAATGTTCAATCCTCAATCCTCAATTCTCAATCTTGAATCCTCAATACTGAATCATCAATCCTCAATACTCAGTCCTCAATCCTCAATCCTCAATCTTCAATCCTCATTCCCCAATCCTTAATCTTCAATCCTCAATCCTCAACCCTCAATCCTCAATCTTCAATCCTCAATCCTCAATCCTCAATCCTCAATCCTCAATCCTCAATCTTCAATCCTCAATACTCAATCTTCAATCCTCAATCCTCAATCCTCAATCCTCAATCCTCAATCTTCAATCCTCAATACTCTATCTTCAATCCTCAATCCTCAATCCTCAATCCTCAGTCCTCATTCTTCGATCCTCAATACCCAATCCTCAATCTTCAATCCTCGATCCTCAATCCTCAATTCGCAATCCTCAATCCTCAATCCTCAGACCTCAAGCATCAATACCCAACCCTCAGTCCTCGTCATCAATCCACAACCCTCAATCCTCAATCGTGAATGTTCATTCATCAATATTCAACCTTCAATCATCAATCCTCAATCTTCAATACTCAATCCTCAATCCTCAATCCTCAATCCTCAATCCTCAGTACCCAATCCTCAATCCTCAATCCTCAATCCGCGATCCTCAATCCTCAATCGTCAATTCTCAATCCTCAGTCCTCAAACCTCAATCCTGAATCCTCAATCCTGAATCCTCAATCTTCAGCCCTCAGTCCTCAACAATCAGTTGTCAATCCTCAATCCTCAATAGAATATCACCAATTCACAATTTTCAATACTCAATACTCAATCTGCAATCTTCAAATCTCTATCCACAAACATCAATTCTCATTACTCAGCCCTCAACACTCAGTCCCCAATCCTCAATATTCAATCCTCAATCCTCAATCCTCGATCCTCAATTCTCAACCATCAATCCTCAATGCTCAATCTTCATTCCTCAATCCTCAATCTACAATCCTCAATACCCAATCTTCAACTCTCAATCTTCAATCCTCAATCCTCTATCCTCATTCTTCAATCCTCAACACCCAATCCTCAATCTTCGATCCTCAATCCTCAATCCTCAATTCTCAATCCTCAATCCTGAATCCTCAGACATCAAACATCAATACTCAACCCTCAGTCCTCGTCCGCAATCCACAACCCTCAATCCTCAATCCTCAATCTTCAATCATCAATATTCAATATTCAATCCTCAATCCTCAATCCTCTATCCTCAATCCTCAATCCTGAATGTTCAATCCTCAATACCCAATCCTCAATCTTCAATCCTCAATACTCAATCCTCAATCCTCAATCCTCAATCCTCAGTCCTCAAACCTCAATCCTGAATCCTCAATCCTGAATCCTCAATCTTCAGCCCTCAGTCCTCAACAATCAATTGTTAGTCCTCAATCCTCAATAGAATATACCCAATTCACAGTTTTCGATACTCAATCCCCAATCTTCAATCTTCAAATCTCGATCCACAAACATCAATTCTCATCACTCAAAGCTCGACACTCAGTCCCCAATCCTCAATCCTCAATCCTCAATCTTCAATCCTCAATACTCAATCTTCAATCCTCAATCCTCAATCTTCAATCCCCAATACCCAATCCTCAATCTTCAATCCTCAATCCTCAATCCTCAATCCTCAACCTTGAATCCTCAATACTCAATCTTCAATCCTCAATCCTCAATTTCCAATCCTCAACACTCAATCTTCAATCCTCAATCCTCAATTCTCAATCATCAATACTCAATCCTCAATCGTCAATCCTCAATCCTCAATCCTCAATCTTCAATCCTCAATACTCAATCTTCAATACTCAATCCTCAATCCTCAATCCTCAATCCTCAATCCTCAATCCTCAATCCTCAATCCCCAATCCCAATTCCTCAATCCTCAATCCTCAATCGTCAATCCTCAATCCTCAGTCTTCATTCCTCAATACTCAATCTTCAATCCTCAATCCTCAATCCTCAATCCTCAATCCTCAATCCTCAATCCTCAATCTTCAATCCTCAATACTCAATCTTCAACCCTCAATCTTCAATCCTCAATCCTCTATCCTCATTCTTCAATCCTCAACACCCAATCCTCAATCTTCAATCCTCAATCCTCAATCCTCAATTCTCAATCCACAATCCTCAGTCCTCAATCCTCAGACCTCAAACATCAATACTCTACCCTCAGTCCTCGTCCGCAATCCACAACCCTCAATCCTCAATCCTCAATCTTCAATCATCAATATTCAATCTTCAATCCTCAATCCTCTATCCTCAATCCTCAATCCTGAATGTTCAATCCTCAATACCCAATCCTCAATCTCCAATCCTCAATACTCAATCCTCAATCCTCAATCCTCAATCCTCAGTCCTCAATCCCCAATTCTCAACCCTCAATCCTCAATCCTCAGACCTCAAACATCAATACTCAGACCTCAGCCCTCGTCCGCAATCCACAACCCTCAATCCTCAATCCTCAATCTTCAATCATCAATATTCAACCTTCAATCCTCAATCCTCAATCTTCAATCCTCAATACTCAATCTTCAATACTCAATCCTCAATCCTCAATCCTCAATCCTCAATCCTCAATCCTCAATCCCCAATCCCAATTCCTCAATCCTCAATCCTCAATCCTCAATCGTCAATCCTCAATCCTCAATCTTCAATCCTCAATACTCAATCTTCAATCCTCAATCCTCAATCCTCAATCCTCAATCCTCAATCCTCAATCCTCAATCTTCAATCCTCAATACTCAATCTTCAACCCTCAATCTTCAATCCTCAATCCTCTATCCTCATTCTTCAATCCTCAACACCCAATCCTCAATCTTCAATCCTCAATCCTCAATCCTCAATTCTCAATCCACAGTCCTCAATCCTCATTCCTCAGACCTCAAACATCAATACTCTACCCTCAGTCCTCGTCCGCAATCCACAACCCTCAATCCTCAATCCTCAATTTTCAATCATCAATATTCAATCTTCAATCCTCAATCCTCAATACTCTATCCTCAATCCTCAATCCTGAATGTTCAATCCTCAATACCCAATCCTCAATCTCCAATCCTCAATACTCAGACCTCAATCCTCAATCCTCAATCCTCAGACCTCAATCCTCAATTCTCAATCTTCAATCCTCAATCCTCAGACCTCAAACATCAATACTCAACCCTCAGCCCTCGTCCGCAATCCACAACCCTCAATCCTCAATCCTCAATCTTCAATCATCAATATTCAATCTTCAATCCTCAATCCTCAATCCTCTATCCTCAATCCTCAATCCTGAATGTTCAATCCTCAATACCCAATCCTCAACCTTCAATCCTCAATCCTCAATCCTCAATCCTCAAAACCTCAATCCTCAGTCCTGAAACCTCAATACCGAATCCTCAATCCTGAATCCTCAATCTTCAGCCCCCAGTCCTCAACAATCAATTGTCAGTCCTTAATCCTCAATAGAATATACCCAATTCTCAGTTTTCAATACTCAATCCCCAATCTTCAATCTTCAAATCTCAATCCACAAACATCAATTCTCATCACTCAACGCTCGACACTCAGTCTCCAATCCTCAATCTTCAATCCTCAATCCTCAATCCTCAATCCTCAATCCTCAATTTTTAATCCTCAATACTCAATCTTCAATCCTCAATCCTCAAACCTGAACCCTCAATCCTCAATACTCAATCCTCAATCGTCAATCTCCAATCCTGAATTGTCAATCTTCAATCCTCAATCCTCAATCCTCAATCCTCAATCCTCATTCTTCAATCCCCAATACCCAATCCTCAATCTACAATCCTCAATCCTCAATCCTCAATTCTCAACACTCAATCCTCAATCCTTAGACCTCAAGCATCAATACTCAAGCCTCAGTCCTCGTCCGCAATCCACAACCCTCAATCCTCAATCCACAATCTTCAATCATCAATATTCAATCTTCAATCCTCAATCCTCAATCCTCTATCCTCAAACCTCAATCCTGAATGTTCAACCCTCAATACCCAGTCCTCAATCTTCAATCCTCAATACTCAATCCTCAATCCTCAATCCTAAATCCTCAGTCCTCAAACCTCAATCCTGAATCCTCAATCCTCAATCCTCAACCTTCAGCCCTCAGTCCTCAACAATCAATTGTCAGTCCCCAATCCTCAATAGAATATACCCAATTCACAGTTTTCAATACTCAATCCCCAATCTTCAATCTTCAAATCTCAATCCACAAACATCAATTCTCATCACTCAACGCTCGACACTCAGTCCCCAATCCTCAATCTTCAATCCTCAATCCTCAATCCTCAGTCCTCAATTCTGAATCCTCATTCTTCAATCCCCAATACCCAATCCTCAACCTTCAATCCTCAATCCTCAATCCTCAATTCTCAACACTCCATCCTCAATCCTCGGACCTCAAGCATCAATACTCAACCCTCAGTCCTCGTCCGCAATCCACAACCCTCAATCCTCAATCCTCAACCTTCAATCATCAATATTCAATCTTCAATCCTCAATCCTCAATCCTCTATCCTCAATCCTCAATCCTGAATGTTCAATCCTCAATACCCAATCCACAATCTTCAATCCTCAAACCTCAATCCTCAATCCTCAATCCTCAATCCTCAATCCTCAATCCTCAAACCTCATTCTTCAATTCTCAATACCAAATCCTCAATCTTCAATCCTCAACACTCAATCCTCAATACGCAATCCTCAATCCAAAATCCTCAATCCTCAATCCTCAGTCCTCAGTCCTCAAACCTCAATCCTCAACCCTCAACCCTCATCCTCAATCCTCAATCCTCGATCCTCAATCATCAATCCTCAATCTTCAATCCTCAATACTCAATCTTCAATCCCCAATACCCAATCCTCAATCTTCAATCCTCAATCCTCAATCCTCAATCCTCAATTCTCAACACTGAATCCTCAATCCTCAGACCTCAAGCATTAATACTCAACCCTCAGTCCTCGTCCGCAATCCACAACCCTCAATCCTCAATCCTCAATCTTCAATCATCAATATTCAATCCTCAATCCTCAATCCTCAATCCTCTATCCTCAATCCTCAATCCTGAAATGTTCAATCCTCAATACCCAATCCTCAATCTTCAATCCTCAATCCTCAATACTCAATCCTTAATCCTCAATCCTCGATCCTCAATCCTCAATCCTCAATCTTCAATCCTCAATACTCAATCTTTAATCCTCAATCCTCAGTCCTCAAACCTCAATTCTGAGTCCTCAGTCCTGAATCCTCAACCTTCAGCCCTCAGTCCTCAACAATCAGTTGTCAATCCTCAGTCCTCAATAGAATATCCTCAATTCACAGCTTTCAATACTTAATACTCAATCTGCAATCTTCAAACCTCTATCCACAGACATCAATTCTCATCACTCAACACTCAATACTCAGTCCTCAGTGTTCAATCCTCAATCCTCAATTCTCTATCTTCAATCCTCAATACTGAATCTTCAATCCTAAATCCTCAATCCTCAATCCTCAATCCTCAATCCTCAATCTTCAATCCTCAGTCCGCAATCCTCAATCGTCAATCTCCAATCCTGAATTGTCAATCTTCAATCCTCAATCCTCAAACCTCAATCCTCAATCCTCAATCCTCATTCTTCAATCCCCAATACCCAATCCTCAATCTTCAATCCTCAATCCTCAATCCTCAATTCTCAACACTGAATCCTCAATCCTCAGACCTCAAGCATCAATACTCAATCCTCAATCCTCAAACCTCAATACCGGAGCCTCAATCTTCAATCCTCAATCGTCAATCCGCAAACTTCAGTCCTCAGACCTCAGCAATCAATTGTCAAACCTCAATCCTCAATAGAATATCATCAATTCACAGTTTCCAATACTCAATCCCCATTCTTCAATCTTCAAATCTCAATCCACAAACATCAATTCTCATCACTCAACCCTCAACACTCAGTCCACAATCTCCAATCCTCAATCCTCAATCCTCAATCTTGAATCCTCAATACTCAATCTTCAATCCTGAATCCTCAATCCTCAATCCTCAACACTCAATCCTCAATCGTCAATCCTCAATCCCCAATCCACAATCTTCAATCCTCTATCCTCAATCCTTAATCCTCGATCCTCAATCCTCAAACTTCAATCCTCAATACTCGACCTTCAATACTCAATCCTCAATCCTCAATCCTCAATTCTCAATACTCAATCGTCAATCATCAATCCCCAATACTCAATCTTCAATCCTCAGTCCTCAATCCTCAATCCTCAATCCTCATTCTTCAATCCTCAATACCCAATCCTGAATGTTCAATCCTCAATACCCAATCCACAATCTTCAATCCTCAAACCTCAATCCTCAATCCTCAATCCTCAATCCTCAATCCTCAATCCTCAAACCTCATTCTTCAATCCTCAATACCAAATCCTCAATCTTCAATCCTCAACACTCAATCCTCAATACGCAATCCTCAATCCAAAATCCTCAATCCTCAATCCTCAGTCCTCAGTCCTCAAACCTCAATCCTCAACCCTCAACCCTCATCCTCAATCCTCAATCCTCGATCCTCAATCCTCAATCCTCAATCTTCAATCCTCAATCCTCAATCCTCAATCCTGAATCCTCAATCCTGAATCCTCAATCTTCAGCCCTCAGTCCTCAACAGTCAGTTGTCAATACTCAATCGTCAATACAATATCAACAATCACAGTTTTCAATACACAATACTCAATCTGCAATCTTGAAATCTCTATACACAAACATCAATTCTCATCACTCAACCCTCAACACTCAGTCCCCAATCCTCAATATTCAATCCTCAATCCTCAATCCTCAGTCCTCAATCGTCAACCTTCAATCCTCAATGCTCAATCTTCAATCCTCAGTCCACAATTCTCAATCCTCAATTCTAAATCCTCAATCGTCAATCTTCAATCCTCAATACTCAATCTTCAATCCTCAATCCTCAATCCTCAATCCTCAATCCTCATTCTTCAATCCTCAATACCCAGTCCTCAATCTTCAATCCTCAATCCTCAATCCTCAGTCCTCAGTCCTCAAACCTCATTCCTCAACCCTCAGCCCTCATCCTCATTCCTCAATTCTCAATCCTCAATCCTCAATCCTCAATCTTCAATCCTGAATCCTCAATCCTCAATCCTCAATCCTCAATCCTCAATCCCGAATCCTCAATCCTGAATCCTCAATCTTCAGCCCTCAGTCCTCAACAGTCAGTTGTCAATCCTCAATCCTCAATAGAATATCAACAATTCACAGATTTCAATACACACTACTCAATCTGCAATCTTGAAATCTCTATACACAAACATCAATTCTCATCACTCAGCACTCAACACTCGGTCCCCAATCCTCAATATTCAATCCTCAAACCTCAATCCTCAATCCTCAATCCTCAACCTTCAATCCTCAATGCTCAATCTTCAATCCTCAGTCCTCAATTCTCAATCCTCAGTTCTCAATCCTCAATCGACAATCTTCAATCATCAATACTCAATCTTCAATCCTCAATCCTCAATCCTCAATCCTCAATCCTCAATCCTCATTCTTCAATCCTCAATACCCAATACTCAACCTTCAGTCCTCAATCCTCAATTCTCAATCCTCAATCCTCAATCCTCAATCCTCAATCCTCAAACTTCAATCCTCAATACTCAACCTTCAATACTCAATCCTCAATCCTCAATCCTCAATCCTCAATCCTCAATCCTCAATCCTCAATCCCATATCCTCAATCCTCGATCCTCAATCCTCAACCCTCAATCCTCAGTCCTGAAACATCAATACCGAATCCTCAATCCTGAATCCTCAACCTTCAGCCCTCAGTCCTCAACAATCAATTGTCAATCCTCAATCCTCAATAGAATATCCTCAATTCACAGCTTTCAATACTCAATCCCCATTCTTCAATCATCAAATCTCAATCCACAAAAAACATCAATTCTCATCACCCAACCCTCACCACTCAGTCCTCAATCTTGAATCCTCAATCCTAAATCCTCAATCGTCAATCCTCAATACTCAATCTTCAATCCTCAATCCTCAATTCTAAATGCTCAATACTCAATCCTCAATCGTCAATCCTCAATTCCCAATCCTCAATCTTCAATCCTCAATCCTCAATCTTCAATCCTTAATCCTCAATCCTCAATCCCCAATCCTCGGTCTTCAATCCTCAATACTCAATCTTCAATCTTCAATCCTCAATACTCAATCCTCAATCCTCAAACCTCAATCCTCAATCTTCAATCCTCAATACTCAATCTTCAACACTCAATCTTCAATCCTCAATCCTCAATCCTCATTCTTCAATCCTCAACACCCAATCCTCAATCTTCCATCCTCAATCCTCAATCCTCAATTCTCAATCCTCAATCCTCAGTCCTCAGTCTTCAGACCTCAATCTTCAATCCTCAATACTCAATCTTCAATCCTCAATCCTTAATCCTCAATCGTCAATCCTCAATCCTCAATCCTCAATCTTCAATCCTCAATACTCAATCCTCAGACCTCAATCTTCAATCCCCAAACCTCTATCCTCATTCTTCAAGCCTCAACACCCAATCCTCAATCTTCAATCCTCAATCCTCAATCCTCAATTCTCAATCCTCAATCCTCAATCCTCAGACCTCAAAAATCAATACACAACCCTCAGTCCTCGTCCGCAATCCACAACCCTCAATCCTCAATCCTCAATCTTCAATCATCAATATTCACTCTTCAATCCTGAATCCTAAATCCTCTATCCTCAATCCTCAATCCTGAATGTTCAACCCTCAATCTTCAATCCTCAATACTCAATACTCAATCCTCAATCCTCAGTCCTCAGTCCTGAAACCTCAATTCTCATTCCTCAATCCTCAGTCCTCAGACCTCAAACATCAATACTCAACCCTCAGCCCTCGTCCGCAATCCACAACCCTCAATCCTCAATCCTCAATCTTCAATCATCAATATTCAATCTTCAATCCTCAATCCTCAATCCTCAATCCTCAATCCTCAATCCTCAATCTTTAATCCTCAATACTCAACACTCAATCCTCAGTCCTGAAACATCAATACCGAGTCCTCAATCCTGAATCCTCAACCTTCAGCCCTCAGTCCTCAACAATCAATTTTCAATCCTCAATCCTCAATAGAATATCCTCAGTTCACAGCTTTCAATACTCAATCCCCATTCTTCAATCATCAGATCTCAATCCACAAACATCAATTCTCATCACTCAACCCTCAACACTCAGTCCTCAATCTTCAATCACCAATCCTCAATTCTCAATCTTCAATCCTCAATACTTCATCTTCAATCCTCAATCCTCAGTCCTCAATCCTCAATCCTCATTCTTCAATCCTCAATACCCAATCCTCAATCTTCAATCCTCAATCCTCGATCCTCAATTAGCAATCCTCAATCCTCAATCCTCAGACCTCAAGCATCAATACCCAACCCTCAGTCCTCGTCCGCAATCCACAACCCTCAATCCTCAATCCTCAATCTTCAATCATCAATATTCAATATTCAATCCTCAATCCTCAATCCTCAATCCTCAATCCTCAATCCTGAATGTTCAATCCTCAATACCCAATCCTCAATCTTCAATCCTCAATACTCAATCCTCAATCCTCAATCCTCAATCCTCAGTCCTCAAACCTCAATCCTGAATCCTCAATCCTGAATCCTCAATCTTCAGCCCTCAGTCCTCAACAATCAATTGTCAGTCCTCAATCCTCAATAGAATATACCCAATTCACAGTTTTCGATACTCAATCCGCAATCTTCAATCTTCAAATCTCGATCCACAAACATCAATTCTCATCACTCAAAGCTCGACACACAGTCCACAATCCTCAATCTTCAATCCTCAATCCTCAATCCTCAATCCGCAATCCTCAATCTTCAATCCTCATCCTCAATCCTCAATTCTCAATCCACAATCCCCAGTCCTCAGTCCTCAAACCTCAATCCTCAACCCTCAGCCCTCATCCGCAATCCTCAATCCTCAGTTCTCAATCCTCAAACCTCAATCCTCAATCCTTATTCTTCAATCCTCAATACCCAATACTCAACCTTCAGTCCTCAATCCTCAATCCTCAATCCTCAAACCTCATTCTTCAATCCTCAATACCAAATCCTCAATCTTCAATCCTCAACACTCAATCCTCAATACGCAATCCTCAATCCAAAATCCTCAATCCTCAATCCTCAGTCCTCAGTCCTCAAACCTCAATCCTCAACCCTCAACCCTCATCCTCAATCCTCAATCCTCGATCCTCAATCCTCAATCCTCAATCTTCAATCCTCAATCCTCAATCCTCAATCCTGAATCCTCAATCCTGAATCCTCAATCTTCAGCCCTCAGTCCTCAACAGTCAGTTGTCAATACTCAATCGTCAATACAATATCAACAATCACAGTTTTCAATACACAATACTCAATCTGCAATCTTGAAATCTCTATACACAAACATCAATTCTCATCACTCAACCCTCAACACTCAGTCCCCAATCCTCAATATTCAATCCTCAATCCTCAATCCTCAGTCCTCAATCGTCAACCTTCAATCCTCAATGCTCAATCTTCAATCCTCAGTCCACAATTCTCAATCCTCAATTCTCAATCCTCAATCGTCAATCTTCAATCCTCAATACTCAATCTTCAATCCTCAATCCTCAATCCTCAATCCTCAATCCTCATTCTTCAATCCTCAATACCCAATCCTCAATCTTCAATCCTCAATCCTCAATCCTCAGTCCTCAGTCCTCAAACCTCATTCCTCAACCCTCAGCCCTCATCCTCATTCCTCAATTCTCAATCCTCAATCCTCAATCCTCAATCTTCAATCCTGAATCCTCAATCCTCAATCCTCAATCCTCAATCCTCAATCCCGAATCCTCAATCCTGAATCCTCAATCTTCAGCCCTCAGTCCTCAACAGTCAGTTGTCAATCCTCAATCCTCAATAGAATATCAACAATTCACAGATTTCAATACACACTACTCAATCTGCAATCTTGAAATCTCTATACACAAACATCAATTCTCATCACTCAGCACTCAACACTCGGTCCCCAATCCTCAATATTCAATCCTCAAACCTCAATCCTCAATCCTCAATCCTCAACCTTCAATCCTCAATGCTCAATTTTCAATCCTCAGTCCTCAATTCTCAATCCTCAGTTCTCAATCCTCAATCGACAATCTTCAATCATCAATACTCAATCTTCAATCCTCAATCCTCAATCCTCAATCCTCAATCCTCAATCCTCATTCTTCAATACTCAATACCCAATACTCAACCTTCAGTCCTCAATCCTCAATCCTCTGTCCTCAGTCCTCAAAGCTCAATCCTCATTCCTCAATTCTCAATCCTCAATCCTCAATCCTCAATCCTCAATCTTCAATCCCCAATACTCAATCTTCAATCCTCAGTCCTCAATCCTCAATCCTCAATCCTCGTTCTTCAATCCTCAATTCCGAATCCTCAATCTTCAATCCTCAATCCTCAACCCTCAATTCTCAATCCACAATCCCCAGTCCTCAGTCCTCAAACCTCAATCCTCAACCCTCAGCCCTCATCCTCAATCCTCAATCCTCAGTTCTCAATCCTCAAACCTCAATCCTCAATCCTCATTCTTCAATCCTCAATACCCAATACTCAACCTTCAGTCCTCAATTCTCAATCCTCAGTTCTCAATCCTCAATCGACAATCTTCAATCATCAATACTCAATCTTCAATCCTCAATCTTCAATCCTCAATACTCTATCTTCAATCCTCAATCCTCAATCCTCTATCCTCAATCCTCATTCTTCAATCCTCAATACCCAATCTTCAATCTTCAATCCTCATTCCTCAATCCTCAATTCGCAATCCTCAATCCTCAATCCTCAGACCTCCAGCATCAATACCCAACCCTCAGTCCTCGTCCTCAATCCACAACACTCAATCCTCAATCCTCAATCTTCATTCATCAATATTCAACCTTCAATCCTCAATCCTCAATCCTCAATCCTCAATACTCAATCCACAATCCACAATCCTGAATCCTCAATCCTTAATCCTCAATCTTCAGCCCTCAGTCCTCAGCAGTCAGTTGTCAATCCTCAATCCTCAATAGAATATCAACAATTCTCAGTTTTCAATACACAATACTCAATCTTCAATCCTGAAATCTCTATACACAAACATCAATCCTCGACAATCAACCCTCCACACACAGTCCCCAATCCTCAATCCTAAATCCTCAGTCCTCAGTACTCAAACCTCAATCCTCAAACCTGAGCCCTCATCCTCATTCCTCAATTCTGAATCCTCAATCCTCAATCCTCAATCTTCAATCCTCAATACTCAATCTTCAATCCTCAATCCTCAGTCTCCAAACCTCAGTTCTGAATCCTCAATCCTGAATCCTCAACCATCAGCCCTCAGTCCTCAACAATCAGTTGCCAATCCTCAATCCTCAACAGAATATCCTCAATTCACAGTTTTCAATACTCAATACTCAATCTGCAATCTTCAAATCTCTATCCACATACATACATTCTCATCACTCAACCCTCGACACTCAGTCCTCAATGTTCAATCCTCAATCCTCAATTCTCAATCTTCAATCCTCAAGACTGAATCTTCAATCCTCAATCCTCAGTCCTCAATCCTCAATCCTCATCCTTCAATCCTCAATACCCAATCCTCAATCTTCAATCCTCAATCCTCAATCCTAATTCGCAATCCTCAATCCTCAATCCTCAGACCTCAAGCATCAATACCCAACCCACAGTCCTCGTCGTCAATCCACAACCCTCAATCCTCAATCCTCAACCTTCATTCATCAATATTCAACCGTCAATCCTCAATCCTCAATCCTCAATCCTCAATCCTCAATCCTCAATCCTCAATCCTCAATCCTGAATCCTCAATCCTGAATCCTCAATCTTCAATCTTCAATGCTCAATAGTCAATCCTCAATCCTCAGTCCCCAATACTCAATCTTCAATCCTCAATTCTCAATCCCCAATACTCAATCTTCAATCCTCAATCCTCAATCCTCAACCCTCAACCCTCAGCCCTCATCCTCAATCCTCAATCCTGAATCCTCAATCCTCAATCTTCAATCCTCAATAGTCAATCTCCAATCCTCAATCCTCAATCCACAATTCTCAATCTTCAGTCCTCATCCTCAATCCTCAAGCCTCAATCCTCAATCCTCAATCCTCAATTCTCAATCCTCAATTCTCGGTCCTCTGTCCTCAAACCTCAATCCTCAACCCTCAGCCCTCATCCTCAATCCTCAATCCTCAATCCTCAATACTCAATCTCCAATCCTCAATCCTCAATCCTCAATCCTCAATCCTCAATCCTCAGTCATCAATCCTCAATCCTCAATTTTCAATCCTCAATACTCAATCTTCAATCCTCAATCCTCAGTCCTCAAACATCAATTCTGAATCCTCAATCCTGAATCCTCAATCTTCAGCTCTCAGTCCTCAACAATCAGTTGTCAATCCTCAATCGTCAATCGCCAATCCTCAATCTGCAATCCTCAATCCTCAATCCTCAAGCCTCAATCCTCAATCCTCAATCTTCAATCCTGAATACTCAATTTTCAATCCTCAATACTCAATCTTCAATCCTCAACCCTCAATCCTCAATCCACAATCCTCAATCCTCAATCACCTACCTTCAACCCTCAATACTCAATCTTCAATCCTCAATCCTCAATCCTGTATCGTCAATCCTCATTCTTCAATCCTCAATACCCAATACTCAATCCTCAACCCTCAATCCTCAATCCTCAATAGTCAATCTCCAATCCTAGATCCTCAATCCCCAATCCTCAATCCTCAATCCTCAAGCCTCAATACTCAATCCTCAATCTTCAATCCTCAACCCTCAGTCCTCATCCTCAATTCTCGATCCTCAATCCTCAAACCTCAATCTTCTATCCTCAACACTCAATCCTCAATCCTCAATACTCAGCCATCAATACTCAATTCTCAATACTCAATAGAATATCCTGAATTCTCAGTATTCAATACCCAAACCTCAATCCTCAACCCTCAGCCCTCATACTCCATCCTCAATTCTCAATCTTCAATCCTCAATACTCAATCTTCGATTCTCAATTCTCAATCCTCAATCCTCAATCCCCAATCCTCAATCTTCAATCCTCAACCCTCAGTCCTCATCCTCAATTCTCGATCCTCAATCCTCAATCCTCAATCTTCAATCCTCAATACTCAATCATCAATCTTCAATCCTCAATCCTCAATCCTCAATCCTCAATCCTCAATCCTCAGTCATCAATCCTCAATCTTCAATACTCAATCGTCAATCCGCTGTCCTGAATTCTCAATCCCCAGTCCTCAATCCTCAATCGCCAATCCTCAATCCCCAATCCTCAACATTCAATCCTCAGTCCCCAATCCTCAATCATCATTACTCAATGTTCAATCCTCAATACTCAACCTTCAATCCTCAACCCTCAATTCTCAATCCACAACCCTCAATCCTCAATCATCAACCTTCAATCCTCAATACTCAATCTTCAATCCTCAATTCCCAATCCTCAATCGTCAATCCTCATTCTTCAATCCTCAATACCCAATCCTCAATTCTCAATCCTCAATCCTCAATCCTCCATCCTCAATTCTCAATCCTCAATCCTCAGTCCTCAGTCCTCAAACCTCAATCCTCAACCCTCAGCCCTCATTCTTCAATCCTCAATCCTCAATCCTCAATCCTCAATCCTCAATCCTCAATCCTCAATCATCAGTCATGGATACTCAATCTTCATAACTCAATCCTCAATCCTCAATCCTCAATCCTCAATCCTCAATCCTCAATCCTCATTCTTCAAACCTCAATCCTCAACCCTCAGTCCTCATCCTCAATTCTCAATTCTCAATCCTCAATCCTCAATCCTCAATCTTCAATCCTGAATAATCAATCTACAATCCTAGATACTCAATCCCCAATCCTCAATCCTTAATACTCAATCTTCAATCCTCAATCCCCAGTCCTCAATCTTCAATCCTCAATGCTCAATTCTCAATCCCCAATCCTCAATCCTCAGTCCTCAATACTCAATCATCAAACCTCAAACCTCAATCCTCAACCGTCAGTCCTCGTCCTCAATCCTCAACCCTCAATCCTCAATTCTCAATTCTCAATTCTCAATCCTCAATCCTCAATCGTCTATCTTCAATCCTCAATACACAGCCTTCAATCCTCAATCCTCAATAACCAATCCTCAATCCTTAATCCTCAATCTTCAATCCTCAATCCTCAATACTCAATCTGCAATCCTCAGTCCTCAACCGTCAACCCTCAATCCTCATTCTTCAATCCTGAATACCCAATCCTCACTCTTCAACCCTCAATCCTAAATCCTCAATTCTCAATCCTCAATCCTCAGTCCTCAGTCCTCAAACCTCAACCCTCAATCCTCATTCATCAAACCTCAATCCTCAACCCTCAGTCCTCATCCTCAATTCTCAATTCTCAATCCTCAATCCTCAATCCTCAATCTTCAATCCTGAATAATCAATCTCCAATCCTAGATCCTCAATCCCCAATCCTCAATCCTTAATCCTCAATCTACAAACCTCAATCCCCAGTCCTCAATCTTCAATCCTCAATGCTCAATCCTCAATCCACAATCCTCAATCCTCAGTCCTCAATCCTCAATCATCAAACCTCAAACCTCAATCCTCAACCGTCAGTCCTCGTCCTCAACCCTCAAGCCTCAATCCTCAATTCTCAGTCATCAATCTTCAGTCCTCAATACTCAACCTTCAATCCTCAATCCTCAATCCCCAATCCTCAATCCTTAATCATCAATCTTCAATCCTCAATCCTCAATACCCAATCTGCAATCCTCAGACCTCAACCCTCAACCCTCAATCCTCATTCTTCAGTCCTCAATACCCAATCCTCAGTCTTCAACCCTCAATCCTCAATCCTCAATTCTCAACCCTCAATCCTCAGTCCTCAGTCCTCAAACCTCAATCCTCAACACTCAGCCATCATCCTCAATTCTCAATCCTCAATCCTCAATCCTCAATCCTCAGTCATCAATCTTCAATACTCAATACTCAATCGTCAATACTCAATCGTCAATCCTCAGTCCTCAATTCTCAACCCTCAATCCTCAATCCTCAATCCTGAATCGTCAATCCTCATTCTTCAATCCTCAATACCCAATCCTCAATCCTCAATCCTCAGTCATCAATCTCAATCCTCAATACTCAATCGTCAATCCTCAGTCCTCAATTCTCAACCCTCAATCCTCGTTCCTCATACATCAATCCTCAACCCTCAGTTCTCATTCTCAATTCTCAATCCTCAATCCTCAAACCTCATTCTTCAATCCTCAATACTCAACCCTCAATGCTCAATACTCAACCATCAATCCTCAATTCTCAATACTCAATAGAATATCCTGGATTCTCAGTATTCAATACTCAAACCTCAATCCTCAACCATCAGCCATCATCCTCCATCCTCAATCCTCAAACCTCAATCATCAATCCTCAATCCTCAACTCTCAATCCTCAATCCTCAATCCTCAATCTTCAATCCTCAATCCTCAATCCCCAATACTCAATCTTCAATCCTCAATCCTCAATCCCTAATACTCAATCCTCAATCCTCAATCGTCAGTCTTCAATCCCCAATACTGAATCTTCAATCATCAATCCTCAATCCTCAATCCTCAATCGTCATTCTTCAATCCTCAATACTCAATCTTCAATCCTCAATCCTCAATCCTCAATCTTCAATCCTCAATCCTCAATCCTCTGTCATCAATCCTCAATCCTCAGTCCTCAATCCTCAATCCTCAATCCTCAATCATCAATCCTCAATCTTCAATACTCAATCGTCATTCCACAATCCTCAATCCCCAATACTCAATCTTCAATCCTCAATCCTCAATCCTCAATCCTCAACCCTCAGCCCTGATCCTCGATCCTCAATCCTGAATCCTCAATCCTCAATCTTCAATCCTCAATACTCAGTCTTCAATCATCAATCCTCAATACTCAATCCTCAATCCCCAATCCTCAATCATCAATCCTCAATCCTCAATCATCAACCTTCAATCCTCAATACTCAATCCTCAATCCTCAATCCTCAATCCTCAATCCTCAATAATCAACCTCCAATCCTAGATCCTCAATCCCCAATCCTCAATCCTTAATCCTCAATCTTCAATCCTCAGTCCACAGTCCTCGATCTTCAATCCTCAATGCTCAATCCTCAATCCTCAATCCTCAGTCATCAGTCCTCAATCCTCAATCCACAAACCTCAATCCTCAACCGTCAGACCTCGTCCTCAATCCTCAACCCTCAATCCTCAATCTTCAATCCTCCATACTCAACCTTCAATCCTCAATCCTCAATCATCAATCCTCATTCCTCAATCCTCAGTCATCAATCTTCAATCTTCAATACTCAATCCTCAATCCTCAATCCTCAATCTTCATTCCTCAATACTCAATCTTCAATCCTCAATCCTCAATTCTCAATCACCAGTCCTCAATCCTCAATCGCCAATCCTCAATCCCCAATCCTCAACATTCAATCCTCAGTCCTCAATCCTCAATCATCATTACTCAATGTTCAATCCTCAATACTCAACCTTCAATCCTCAACCCTCAATCCTCAATCCACAATCCTCAATCCTCAATCATCAACCTTCAATCCTCAATACTCAATCTTCAATCCTCAATTCCCAATCCTCAATCGTCAATCCTCATACTTCAATCCTCAATACCCAATCCTCAATCCTCAATCCTCAATCCTCAATCCTCCATCCTCAATTCTCAATCCTCAATCCTCAGTCCTCAGTCCTCAAACCTCAATCCTCAACCCTCAGCCCTCATTCTCAATCCTCAATCCTGAATCCTCAATACTCATTCTTCAATCCTCAATCCTCAATCCTCAATCCTCAATCCTCAATCCTCAGTCATCAATCCTCAATCCTCAATACTCAATCGTCAATCCTCAGTCCTCAATTCTCAATCCTCAATCCTCGATCCTCAAACCTCAATCCTCAACCCTCAGTCCTCATCCTCAATTCTCAATCCTCAACCCTCAAACCTCAATCTTCAATCCTCAATACTCAATCCTCAATCCTCAATACTCAATACTCAACCATCAATCCTCAATTCTCAATACTCAATAGAATATCCTGGATTCTCAGTATTCAATACTCAAACCTCAATCCTCAACCATCAGCCATCATCCTCCATCCTCAATCCTCAAACCTCAATCATCAATCCTCAATCCTCAACTCTCAATCCTCAATCCTCAATCCTCAATCTTCAATCCTCAATCCTCAATCCCCAATACTCAATCTTCAATCCTCAATCCTCAATCCCTAATACTCAATCCTCAATCCTCAATCGTCAGTCTTCAATCCCCAATACTGAATCTTCAATCATCAATCCTCAATCCTCAATCCTCAATCGTCATTCTTCAATCCTCAATACTCAATCTTCAATCCTCAATCCTCAATCCTCAATCTTCAATCCTCAATCCTCAATCCTCTGTCATCAATCCTCAATCCTCAGTCCTCAATCCTCAATCCTCAATCCTCAATCATCAATCCTCAATCTTCAATACTCAATCGTCATTCCACAATCCTCAATCCCCAATACTCAATCTTCAATCCTCAATCCTCAATCCTCAATCCTCAACCCTCAGCCCTGATCCTCGATCCTCAATCCTGAATCCTCAATCCTCAATCTTCAATCCTCAATACTCAGTCTTCAATCATCAATCCTCAATACTCAATCCTCAATCCTCAATCCTCAATCATCAATCCTCAATCCTCAATCATCAACCTTCAATCCTCAATACTCAATCCTCAATCCTCAATCCTCAATCCTCAATCCTCAATAATCAACCTCCAATCCTAGATCCTCAATCCCCAATCCTCAATCCTTAATCCTCAATCTTCAATCCTCAGTCCACAGTCCTCGATCTTCAATCCTCAATGCTCAATCCTCAATCCTCAATCCTCAGTCATCAGTCCTCAATCCTCAATCCACAAACCTCAATCCTCAACCGTCAGACCTCGTCCTCAATCCTCAACCCTCAATCCTCAATCTTCAATCCTCCATACTCAACCTTCAATCCTCAATCCTCAATCATCAATCCTCATTCCTCAATCCTCAGTCATCAATCTTCAATCTTCAATACTCAATCCTCAATCCTCAATCCTCAATCTTCATTCCTCAATACTCAATCTTCAATCCTCAATCCTCAATTCTCAATCACCAGTCCTCAATCCTCAATCGCCAATCCTCAATCCCCAATCCTCAACATTCAATCCTCAGTCCTCAATCCTCAATCATCATTACTCAATGTTCAATCCTCAATACTCAACCTTCAATCCTCAACCCTCAATCCTCAATCCACAATCCTCAATCCTCAATCATCAACCTTCAATCCTCAATACTCAATCTTCAATCCTCAATTCCCAATCCTCAATCGTCAATCCTCATACTTCAATCCTCAATACCCAATCCTCAATCCTCAATCCTCAATCCTCAATCCTCCATCCTCAATTCTCAATCCTCAATCCTCAGTCCTCAGTCCTCAAACCTCAATCCTCAACCCTCAGCCCTCATTCTCAATCCTCAATCCTGAATCCTCAATACTCATTCTTCAATCCTCAATCCTCAATCCTCAATCCTCAATCCTCAATCCTCAGTCATCAATCCTCAATCCTCAATACTCAATCGTCAATCCTCAGTCCTCAATTCTCAATCCTCAATCCTCGATCCTCAAACCTCAATCCTCAACCCTCAGTCCTCATCCTCAATTCTCAATCCTCAACCCTCAAACCTCAATCTTCAATCCTCAATACTCAATCCTCAATCCTCAATACTCAACCGTCAATCCTCAATTCTCAATACTCAATAGGATATCCTGAATTCTCAGTATTCAATAATCAAACCTCAATCCTCAACCCTCAGCCCTCATCCTCCATCCTCAAACCTCAATCTTCAATCCTCAATACTCAATCTTCAATCCTCAATCCTCAATCCTCAATCTTCAATCCTCAATCCTCAATCCTCAGTCATCAATCCTCAATCCTCAGTCCTCAATCCTCAATCCTCAATCCTCAATCATCAATCCTCAATCTTCAATACTCAATCGTCAATCCACAATCCTCAATCCCCAATACTCAATCTTCAATCCTCAATCCTCAATCCTCAATCCTCAACCCTCAGCCCTGATCCTCGATCCTCAATCCTGAATCCTCAATCCTCAATCTTCAATCCTCAATACTCAGTCTTCAATCATCAATCCTCAATACTCAATACTCAATCCTCAATCCTCAATCATCAATCCTCAATCCTCAATCATCAACCTTCAATCCTCAATACTCAATCCTCAATCCTCAATCCTCAATCCTCAATCCTCAATCCTCAATACTCAATCTGCAATCCTCAGTCCTCAACCGTCAACCCTCAATCCTCATTCTTCAATCCTGAATACCCAATCCTCACTCTTCAACCCTCAATCCTAAATCCTCAATTCTCAATCCTCAATCCTCATTCCTCAGTCCTCAAACCTGAATCCTCAATCCTCGTTCCTCAAACCTCAATCCTCAACCCTCAGTCCTCATCCTCAATTCTCAATCCTCAATCCTCAAGCCTCAATCCTCAATCCCCAATCTTCAATCCTGAATACTCAATCTTAAATCCTCAATACTCAATCTTCAATCCTCAACACTCAATCCACAATCCACAATCCTCAATCCTCAATCATCAACCTTCAATCCTCAATACTCAATCTTCAATCCTCAATCCTCAATCCTGAATCGTCAATCCTCATTCTTCAATCCTCAATACCCAATCCTCAATCCTCAATCCTCAATCCTCAATACTCAATCGTCAATCCTCAGTCCTCAATTCTCAATCCTCAATCCTCGTTCCTCAAACCTCAATCCTCAACCCTCAGTCCTCATCCTCAATTCTCAATCCTCAATCCTCAAACCTCAATCTTCAATCCTCAATACTCAATCCTCAATCCTCAATACTCAACCATCAATTCTCAATTCTCAATACTCAATAGAATATCCTGAATTCTCAGTATTCAATACTCAAAGCTCAATCCTCAACCCTCAGCCCTCATCCTCCATCCTCAATCCTCAATCCTCAAACCTCAATCTTCAATCCTCAATACTCAGTATTCATTCCTCAATCCTCAATCATCAATACTCAATCTTCAAACCTCATTCCTCAATCCTCAATCCTCAATCCTCAATCATCAGTCATGAATACTCAATCTTCATAACTCAATCCTCAATCCTCAATCCTCAATCCTCAATCCTCAATCCTCATTCTTCAAACCTCAATCCTCAACCCTCAGTCCTCATCCTCAATTCTCAATTCTCAATCCTCAATCCTCAATCCTCAATCTTCAATCCTGAATAATCAATCTCCAATCCTAGATCCTCAATCCCCAATCCTCAATCCTTAATCCTCAATCTACAAACCTCAATCCCCAGTCCTCAATCTTCAATCCTCAATGCTCAATCCTCAATCCACAATCCTCAATCCTCAGTCCTCAATCCTCAATCATCAAACCTCAAACCTCAATCCTCAACCGTCAGTCCTCGTCCTCAACCCTCAAGCCTCAATCCTCAATTCTCAATTCTCAATCATCAATCCTCAAACGTCAATCTTCAATCCTCAATACTCAACCTTCAATCCTCAATCCTCAATCCCCAATCCTCAAACCTCAATCCTCAATCCTCAATCCTCAATCATCAGTCATGAATACTCAATCTTCATAACTCAATCCTCAATCCTCAATCCTCAATCCTCAATCCTCAATCCTCAATCCTCATTCTTCAAACCTCAATCCTCAAACCTCAGTCCTCATCCTCAAATCTCAATTCTCAATCCTCAATCCTCAATCCTCAATCTTCAATCCTGAATAATCAATCTACAATCCTAGATCCTCAATCCCCAATCCTCAATCCTTAATACTCAATCTTCAATCCTCAATCCCCAGTCCTCAATCTTCAATCCTCAATGCTCAATCCTCAATCCCCAATCCTCAATCCTCAGTCCTCAATACTCAATCATCAAACCTCAAACCTCAATCCTCAACCGTCAGTCCTCGCCCTCAATCCTCAACGCTCAATCCTCAATTCTCAATTCTCAATTCTCAATTCTCAATCCTCAATCCTCAATCGTCTATCTTCAATCCTCAATGCACAACCTTCAATCCTCAATCCTCAATAACCAATCCTCAATCCTTAATCCTCAATCTTCAATCCTCAATCCTCAATACTCAATCTGCAATCCTCAGTCCTCAACCGTTAACCCTCAATCCTCATTCTTCAATCCTGAATACCCAATCCTCACTCTTCAACCCTCAATCCTAAATCCTCAATTCTCAATCCTCAATCCTCAGTCCTCAGTCCTCAAACCTCAACCCTCAATCCTCATTCATCAAACCTCAATCCTCAACCCTCAGTCCTCATCGTCAATTCTCAATTCTCAATCCTCAATCCTCAATCCTCAATCTTCAATCCTGAATAATCAATCTCCAATCCTAGATCCTCAATCCCCAATCCTCAATCCTTAATCCTCAATCTACAAACCTCAATCCCCAGTCCTCAATCTTCAATCCTCAATGCTCAATCCTCAATCCACAATCCTCAATCCTCAGTCCTCAATCCTCAATCATCAAACCTCAAACCTCAATCCTCAACCGTCAGTCCTCGTCCTCAACCCTCAAGCCTCAATCCTCAATTCTCAATTCTCAATCATCAATCCTCAAACGTCAATCTTCAATCCTCAATACTCAACCTTCAATCCTCAATCCTCAATCCCCAATCCTCAATCCTTAATCCTCAATCTTCAATCCTCAATCCTCAATACCCAATCTGCAATCCTCATACCTCAACCCTCAACCCTCAATCCTCATTCTTCAGTCCTCAATACCCAATCCTCAGTCTTCAACCCTCAATCCTCAATCCTCAATTCTCAACCCTCAATCCTCAGTCCTCAGTCCTCAAACCTCAATCATCAACACTCAGCCATCATCCTCAATTCTCAATCCTCAATCCTCAATCCTCAATCCTCAATCCTCAGTCATCAATCTTCAATACTCAATACTCAATCGTCAATACTCAATCGTCAATCCTCAGTCCTCAATTCTCAATCCTCAATCCTCGGTCCTCAAACCTCAACCCTCAACCCTCAGTCCTCATCCTCAATTCTCAATCCTCAATCCTCAAACCTCAATCTTCAATCCTCAATACTCAATCCTCAATCCTCAATACTCAATCGTCAATCCTCAGTCCTCAATTCTCAATCCTCGATCCTCGTTCCTCAAACCTCAATCCTCAACCCTCAGCCCTCATCCTCAATCCTCAATCCTCAATCCTCAATCCTCAATTTTCAATCCTCAATACTCAATCTTCAATCCTCAATCCTCAGTCCTCAAACATCAATTCTGAATCCTCAATCCTGAATCCTCAATCTTCAGCTCTCAGTCCTCAACAATCAGTTGTCAATCCTCAATCCTCAATCGCCAATCCTCAATCTGCAATCCTCAATCCTCAATCCTCAAGCCTCAATCCTCAATCCTCAATCTTCAATCCTGAATACTCAATTTTCAATCCTCAATACTCAATCTTCAATCCTCAACCCTCAATCCTCAATCCACAATCCTCAATCCTCAATCACCTACCTTCAACCCTCAATACTCAATCTTCAATCCTCAATCCTCAATCCTGTATCGTCAATCCTCATTCTTCAATCCTCAATACCCAATACTCAATCCTCAACCCTCAATCCTCAATCCTCAATAGTCAATCTCCAATCCTAGATCCTCAATCCCCAATCCTCAATCCTCAATCCTCAAGCCTCAATACTCAATCCTCAATCTTCAATCCTCAACCCTCAGTCCTCATCCTCAATTCTCGATCCTCAATCCTCAAACCTCAATCTTCTATCCTCAACACTCAATCCTCAATCCTCAATACTCAGCCATCAATACTCAATTCTCAATACTCAATAGAATATCCTGAATTCTCAGTATTCAATACCCAAACCTCAATCCTCAACCCTCAGCCCTCATACTCCATCCTCAATCCTCAATCTTCAATCCTCAATACTCAATCTTCGATTCTCAATTCTCAATCCTCAATCCTCAATCCCCAATCCTCAATCTTCAATCCTCAACCCTCAGTCCTCATCCTCAATTCTCGATCCTCAATCCTCAATCCTCAATCTTCAATCCTCAATACTCAATCATCAATCTTCAATCCTCAATCCTCAATCCTCAATCCTCAATCCTCAATCCTCAGTCATCAATCCTCAATCTTCAATACTCAATCGTCAATCCGCTGTCCTCAATTCTCAATCCCCAGTCCTCAATCCTCAATCGCCAATCCTCAATCCCCAATCCTCAACATTCAATCCTCAGTCCCCAATCCTCAATCATCATTACTCAATGTTCAATCCTCAATACTCAACCTTCAATCCTCAACCCTCAATTCTCAATCCACAACCCTCAATCCTCAATCATCAACCTTCAATCCTCAATACTCAATCTTCAATCCTCAATTCCCAATCCTCAATCGTCAATCCTCATTCTTCAATCCTCAATACCCAATCCTCAATTCTCAATCCTCAATCCTCAATCCTCCATCCTCAATTCTCAATCCTCAATCCTCAGTCCTCAGTCCTCAAACCTCAATCCTCAACCCTCAGCCCTCATTCTTCAATCCTCAATCCTCAATCCTCAATCCTCAATCCTCAATCCTCAGTCATCAATCCTCAATCCTCAATACTCAATCGTCAATCCTCAGTCCTCAATTCTCAATCCTCATTCCTCGTTCCACAAACCTCAATCCTCAACCCTCAGTCCTCATACTCAATTCTCAATCCTCAACCCTCAAACCTCAATCTTCAATCCTCAATACTCAATCCTCAATCCTCAATACTCAACCGTCAATCCTCAATTCTCAATACTCAATAGAATATCCTGAATTCTCAGTATTCAATACTCAAACCTCAATCCTCAACCCTCAGCCCTCATCCTCCATCCTCAAACCTCAATCTTCAATCCTCAATACTCAATCTTCGATTCTCAATTCTCAATCCTCAATCCTCAATCCCCAATCCTCAATCTTCAATCCTCAATCCTCAATCCTCAATCCTCAATCCTCAATCCTCAATCATCAATACTCAATCTTCAATCCTCAAACCTCAATCCTCAATCCTCAATCCTCAATCATCAGTCATGAATACTCAATCTTCATAACTCAATCCTCAATCCTCAATCCTCAATCCTCAATCCTCAATCCTCAATCCTCATTCTTCAAACCTCAATCCTCAACCCTCAGTCCTCATCCTCAATTCTCAATTCTCAATCCTCAATCCTCAATCCTCAATCTTCAATCCTGAATAATCAATCTACAATCCTAGATCCTCAATCCCCAATCCTCAATCCTTAATACTCAATCTTCAATCCTCAATCCCCAGTCCTCAATCTTCAATCCTCAATGCTCAATTCTCAATCCCCAATCCTCAATCCTCAGTCCTCAATACTCAATCATCAAACCTCAAACCTCAATCCTCAACCGTCAGTCCTCGTCCTCAATCCTCAACCCTCAATCCTCAATTCTCAATTCTCAATTCTCAATCCTCAATCCTCAATCGTCTATCTTCAATCCTCAATACACAGCCTTCAATCCTCAATCCTCAATAACCAATCCTCAATCCTTAATCCTCAATCTTCAATCCTCAATCCTCAATACTCAATCTGCAATCCTCAGTCCTCAACCGTCAACCCTCAATCCTCATTCTTCAATCCTGAATACCCAATCCTCACTCTTCAACCCTCAATCCTAAATCCTCAATTCTCAATCCTCAATCCTCAGTCCTCAGTCCTCAAACCTCAACCCTCAATCCTCATTCATCAAACCTCAATCCTCAACCCTCAGTCCTCATCCTCAATTCTCAATTCTCAATCCTCAATCCTCAATCCTCAATCTTCAATCCTGAATAATCAATCTCCAATCCTAGATCCTCAATCCCCAATCCTCAATCCTTAATCCTCAATCTACAAACCTCAATCCCCAGTCCTCAATCTTCAATCCTCAATGCTCAATCCTCAATCCACAATCCTCAATCCTCAGTCCTCAATCCTCAATCATCAAACCTCAAACCTCAATCCTCAACCGTCAGTCCTCGTCCTCAACCCTCAAGCCTCAATCCTCAATTCTCAGTCATCAATCTTCAGTCCTCAATACTCAACCTTCAATCCTCAATCCTCAATCCCCAATCCTCAATCCTTAATCATCAATCTTCAATCCTCAATCCTCAATACCCAATCTGCAATCCTCAGACCTCAACCCTCAACCCTCAATCCTCATTCTTCAGTCCTCAATACCCAATCCTCAGTCTTCAACCCTCAATCCTCAATCCTCAATTCTCAACCCTCAATCCTCAGTCCTCAGTCCTCAAACCTCAATCCTCAACACTCAGCCATCATCCTCAATTCTCAATCCTCAATCCTCAATCCTCAATCCTCAGTCATCAATCTTCAATACTCAATACTCAATCGTCAATACTCAATCGTCAATCCTCAGTCCTCAATTCTCAACCCTCAATCCTCAATCCTCAATCCTGAATCGTCAATCCTCATTCTTCAATCCTCAATACCCAATCCTCAATCCTCAATCCTCAGTCATCAATCTCAATCCTCAATACTCAATCGTCAATCCTCAGTCCTCAATTCTCAACCCTCAATCCTCGTTCCTCATACATCAATCCTCAACCCTCAGTCCTCATTCTCAATTCTCAATCCTCAATCCTCAAACCTCATTCTTCAATCCTCAATACTCAACCCTCAATGCTCAATACTCAACCATCAATCCTCAATTCTCAATACTCAATAGAATATCCTGGATTCTCAGTATTCAATACTCAAACCTCAATCCTCAACCATCAGCCATCATCCTCCATCCTCAATCCTCAAACCTCAATCATCAATCCTCAATCCTCAACTCTCAATCCTCAATCCTCAATCCTCAATCTTCAATCCTCAATCCTCAATCCCCAATACGCAATCTTCAATCCTCAATCCTCAATCCCTAATACACAATCCTCAATCCTCAATCGTCAGTCTTCAATCCCCAATACTGAATCTTCAATCATCAATCCTCAATCCTCAATCCTCAATCGTCATTCTTCAATCCTCAATACTCAATCTTCAATCCTCAATCCTCAATCCTCAATCTTCAATCCTCAATCCTCAATCCTCAGTCATCAATCCTCAATCCTCAGTCCTCAATCCTCAATCCTCAATCCTCAATCATCAATCCTCAATCTTCAATACTCAATCGTCATTCCACAATCCTCAATCCCCAATACTCAATCTTCAATCCTCAATCCTCAATCCTCAATCCTCAACCCTCAGCCCTGATCCTCGATCCTCAATCCTGAATCCTCAATCCTCAATCTTCAATCCTCAATACTCAGTCTTCAATCATCAATCCTCAATACTCAATCCTCAATCCTCAATCCTCAATCATCAATCCTCAATCCTCAATCATCAACCTTCAATCCTCAATACTCAATCCTCAATCCTCAATCCTCAATCCTCAATCCTCAATCCTCAATAATCAACCTCCAATCCTAGATCCTCAATCCCCAATCCTCAATCCTTAATCCTCAATCTTCAATCCTCAGTCCACAGTCCTCGATCTTCAATCCTCAATGCTCAATCCTCAATCCTCAATCCTCAGTCATCAGTCCTCAATCCTCAATCCACAAACCTCAATCCTCAACCGTCAGACCTCGTCCTCAATCCTCAACCCTCAATCCTCAATCTTCAATCCTCCATACTCAACCTTCAATCCTCAATCCTCAATCATCAATCCTCATTCCTCAATCCTCAGTCATCAATCTTCAATCCTCAATACTCAATCCTCAATCCTCAATCCTCAATCTTCATTCCTCAATACTCAATCTTCAATCCTCAATCCTCAATTCTCAATCACCAGTCCTCAATCCTCAATCGCCAATCCTCAATCCCCAATCCTCAACATTCAATCCTCAGTCCTCAATCCTCAATCATCATTACTCAATGTTCAATCCTCAATACTCAACCTTCAATCCTCAACCCTCAATCCTCAATCCACAATCCTCAATCCTCAATCATCAACCTTCAATCCTCAATACTCAATCTTCAATCCTCAATTCCCAATCCTCAATCGTCAATCCTCATACTTCAATCCTCAATACCCAATCCTCAATCCTCAATCCTCAATCCTCAATCCTCCATCCTCAATTCTCAATCCTCAATCCTCAGTCCTCAGTCCTCAAACCTCAATCCTCAACCCTCAGCCCTCATTCTCAATCCTCAATCCTGAATCCTCAATACTCATTCTTCAATCCTCAATCCTCAATCCTCAATCCTCAATCCTCAATCCTCAGTCATCAATCCTCAATCCTCAATACTCAATCGTCAATCCTCAGTCCTCAATTCTCAATCCTCAATCCTCGATCCTCAAACCTCAATCCTCAACCCTCAGTCCTCATCCTCAATTCTCAATCCTCAACCCTCAAACCTCAATCTTCAATCCTCAATACTCAATCCTCAATCCTCAATACTCAACCGTCAATCCTCAATTCTCAATACTCAATAGGATATCCTGAATTCTCAGTATTCAATAATCAAACCTCAATCCTCAACCCTCAGCCCTCATCCTCCATCCTCAAACCTCAATCTTCAATCCTCAATACTCAATCTTCAATCCTCAATCCTCAATCCTCAATCTTCAATCCTCAATCCTCAATCCTCAGTCATCAATCCTCAATCCTCAGTCCTCAATCCTCAATCCTCAATCCTCAATCATCAATCCTCAATCTTCAATACTCAATCGTCAATCCACAATCCTCAATCCCCAATACTCAATCTTCAATCCTCAATCCTCAATCCTCAATCCTCAACCCTCAGCCCTGATCCTCGATCCTCAATCCTGAATCCTCAATCCTCAATCTTCAATCCTCAATACTCAGTCTTCAATCATCAATCCTCAATACTCAATCCTCAATCCTCAATCCTCAATCATCAATCCTCAATCCTCAATCATCAACCTTCAATCCTCAATACTCAATCCTCAATCCTCAATCCTCAATCCTCAATACTCAATCTGCAATCCTCAGTCCTCAACCGTCAACCCTCAATCCTCATTCTTCAATCCTGAATACCCAATCCTCACTCTTCAACCCTCAATCCTAAATCCTCAATTCTCAATCCTCAATCCTCATTCCTCAGTCCTCAAACCTGAATCCTCAATCCTCGTTCCTCAAACCTCAATCCTCAACCCTCAGTCCTCATCCTCAATTCTCAATCCTCAATCCTCAAGCCTCAATCCTCAATCCCCAATCTTCAATCCTGAATACTCAATCTTAAATCCTCAATACTCAATCTTCAATCCTCAACACTCAATCCACAATCCACAATCCTCAATCCTCAATCATCAACCTTCAATCCTCAATACTCAATCTTCAATTCTCAATCCTCAATCCTGAATCGTCAATCCTCATTCTTCAATCCTCAATACCCAATCCTCAATCCTCAATCCTCAATCCTCAATACTCAATCGTCAATCCTCAGTCCTCAATTCTCAATCCTCAATCCTCGTTCCTCAAACCTCAAACCTCAACCCTCAGTCCTCATCCTCAATTCTCAATCCTCAATCCTCAAACCTCAATCTTCAATCCTCAATACTCAATCCTCAATCCTCAATACTCAACCATCAATTCTCAATTCTCAATACTCAATAGAATATCCTGAATTCTCAGTATTCAATACTCAAAGCTCAATCCTCAACCCTCAGCCCTCATCCTCCATCCTCAATCCTCAATCCTCAAACCTCAATCTTCAATCCTCAATACTCAGTATTCATTCCTCAATCCTCAATCATCAATACTCAATCTTCAAACCTCATTCCTCAATCCTCAATCCTCAATCCTCAATCATCAGTCATGAATACTCAATCTTCATAACTCAATCCTCAATCCTCAATCCTCAATCCTCAATCCTCAATCCTCATTCTTCAAACCTCAATCCTCAACCCTCAGTCCTCATCCTCAATTCTCAATTCTCAATCCTCAATCCTCAATCCTCAATCTTCAATCCTGAATAATCAATCTCCAATCCTAGATCCTCAATCCCCAATCCTCAATCCTTAATCCTCAATCTACAAACCTCAATCCCCAGTCCTCAATCTTCAATCCTCAATGCTCAATCCTCAATCCACAATCCTCAATCCTCAGTCCTCAATCCTCAATCATCAAACCTCAAACCTCAATCCTCAACCGTCAGTCCTCGTCCTCAACCCTCAAGCCTCAATCCTCAATTCTCAATTCTCAATCATCAATCCTCAAACGTCAATCTTCAATCCTCAATACTCAACCTTCAATCCTCAATCCTCAATCCCCAATCCTCAATCCTTAATCCTCAATCTTCAATCCTCAATCATCAATACTCAATCTTCAATCCTCAAACCTCAATCCTCAATCCTCAATCCTCAATCATCAGTCATGAATACTCAATCTTCATAACTCAATCCTCAATCCTCAATCCTCAATCCTCAATCCTCAATCCTCAATCCTCATTCTTCAAACCTCAATCCTCAACCCTCAGTCCTCATCCTCAATTCTCAATTCTCAATCCTCAATCCTCAATCCTCAATCTTCAATCCTCAATCCTCAATCCCCAATCCTCAATCCTTAATCCTCAATCTTCAATCCTCAATCCTCAATACCCAATCTGCAATCCTCAGACCTCAACCCTCAACCCTCAATCCTCATTCTTCAGTCCTCAATACCCAATCCTCAGTCTTCAACCCCCAATCCTCAATCCTCAATTCTCAACCCTCAATCCTCAGTCCTCAGTCCTCAAACCTCAATCCTCAACACTCAGCCATCATCCTCAATTCTCAATCCTCAATCCTCAATCCTCAATCCTCAGTCTTCAATCTTCAATACTCAATACTCAATCGTCAATACTCAATCGTCAATCCTCAGTCCTCAATTCTCAATCCTCAATCCTCGGTCCTCAAACCTCAACCCTCAACCCTCAGTCCTCATCCTCAATTCTCAATCCTCAATCCTCAAACCTCAATCTTCAATCCTCAATACTCAATCCTCAATCCTCAATACTCAACCATCAATCCTCAATTCTCAATACTCAATAGAATATCCTGAATTCTCAGTATTCAATACTCAAACCTCAATCATCAACCCTCAGCCCTCATCCTCCATCCTCAATCCTCAATCCTCAATCCTCAATCTTCAATCCTCAATACTCAATCTTTAATCTTCAATCTTCAATCCCCAATCCTCTATCCTCAATCCTCAATCCTCAGTCGTCAATCCTCAATCTTCAATACTCAATCGTCAATCCGCAGTCCTCAATCCTCAATCCTCAATCCTCGTTCCTCAAACATCAATCCTCAACCCTCAGCCATCATCCTCAATCCTCAATCCTCGTTCCTCAATCCTCAATACTCAATCCTCAATCCTCAATAGTCAATCTCCAATCCTAGATCCTCAATCCCCAATCCTCAATCCTTAATCCTCAATCTTCAATCCTCAATCCTCAATTCTCAATCCTCAATACTCAATCCTCAATCCTCAATCCTCAATCCCAAATCCTCAATCTTCAATCCTCAATCCTCAATCCTCAAGCCTCAATCCTCAATCCTCAATCTTCAATCCTGAATACTCAATCTTCAATCCTCAATACTCAATCTTCAATCCTCAACCCTCAATCCACAATCCACAATCCTCAATCCTCAATCATCAACCTTCAATCCTCAATACTCAATCTTCAATCCTCAATCCTCAATCCTGAATCGTCAATCCTCATTCTTCAATATTCAATACCCAATCCTCAATCCTCAATCCTCAATCATCAATCCCCAATCCTCAATACTCAATCGTCAATCCCCAGTCCTCAATTCTCAATCCTCAATCCTCGTTCCTCAAACCTCAATCCTAAGTCCTCAATCCCCAAACCTCAATCTTCAATCCTCAATCCTCAATCCTCAATCCTCAATCCTCAATCCTCAACCATCAAGGCTCAATCTTCAATCCTCAATCCTCAATCCTGAATCCTCAATCCTCAATCCTCAGTCCTCAATCCTCAATCATAAAACCTCAAACCTCAATCCTCTACCGTCAGTCCTCGTCCTCAATCCTCAACCCTCAATCCTCAATCCCCAATCCTCAATCCTTAATGCTCAATCTTCAATCCTCAATACTCAGTATTCATTCCTCAATCCTCAATCATCAATACTCAATCTTCAAACCTCATTCCTCAATCCTCAATCCTCAATCCTCAATCATCAGTCATGAATACTCAATCTTCATAACTCAATCCTCAATCCTCAATCCTCAATCCTCAATCCTCAATCCTCATTCTTCAAACCTCAATCCTCAACCCTCAGTCCTCATCCTCAATTCTCAATTCTCAATCCTCAATCCTCAATCCTCAATCTTCAATCCTGAATAATCAATCTCCAATCCTAGATCCTCAATCCCCAATCCTCAATCCTTAATCCTCAATCTACAAACCTCAATCCCCAGTCCTCAATCTTCAATCCTCAATGCTCAATCCTCAATCCACAATCCTCAATCCTCAGTCCTCAATCCTCAATCATCAAACCTCAAACCTCAATCCTCAACCGTCAGTCCTCGTCCTCAACCCTCAAGCCTCAATCCTCAATTCTCAATTCTCAATCATCAATCCTCAAACGTCAATCTTCAATCCTCAATACTCAACCTTCAATCCTCAATCCTCAATCCCCAATCCTCAATCCTTAATCCTCAATCTTCAATCCTCAATCATCAATACTCAATCTTCAATCCTCAAACCTCAATCCTCAATCCTCAATCCTCAATCATCAGTCATGAATACTCAATCTTCATAACTCAATCCTCAATCCTCAATCCTCAATCCTCAATCCTCAATCCTCAATCCTCATTCTTCAAACCTCAATCCTCAACCCTCAGTCCTCATCCTCAATTCTCAATTCTCAATCCTCAATCCTCAATCCTCAATCTTCAATCCTCAATCCTCAATCCCCAATCCTCAATCCTTAATCCTCAATCTTCAATCGTCAATCCTCAATACCCAATCTGCAATCCTCAGACCTCAACCCTCAACCCTCAATCCTCATTCTTCAGTCCTCAATACCCAATCCTCAATCTTCAACCCTCAATCCTCAATCCTCCATTCTCAATCCTCAATCCTCAGTCCTCAGTCCTCAAACCTCAATCCTCAACACTCAGCCATCATCCTCAATCCTCAATCCTCAATCCTCAATCCTCAATCCTCAGTCATCAATCTTCAATACTCAATACTCAATCGTCAATACTCAATCGTCAATCCTCAGTCCTCAATACTCAATCCACAATCCTCAATACTCAACCATCAATCCTCAATTCTCAATACTCAATAGAATATCCTGAATTCTCAGTATTCAATACTCAAACGTCAATCATCAACCCTCAGCCCTCATCCTCCATTCTCAATCCTCAATCCTCAATCCTCAATCTTCAATCCTCAATACTCAATGTTCAATCTTCAATCTTCAATCCTCAATATTCAATCCTCAATCCTCAATCCTCAGTCATCAATCCTTAATCTTCAATACTCAATCGTCAATCCGCAGTCCTCAATCCTCAATCCTCAATCCTCGTTCCTCAAACATCAATCCTCAACCCTCAGCCATCATCTTCAATCCTCAACCCTCAGCCATCATCCTCAATCCTCAATCCTCGTTCCTCAATCCTCAATACTCAATCCTCAATCCTCAATAGTCAATCTCCAATCCTAGATCCTCAATCCCCAATCCTCAATCCTTAATCCTCAATCTACAATCCTCAATCCTCAATTCTCAATCCTCAATACTCAGTCCTCAATCCTCAATCATCAATCCCCAATCCTCAATCTTCAATCCTCAATCCTCAATCCTCAAGCCTCATTCCTCAATCCTCAATCTTCAATCCTGAATACTCAATCTTCAATCCTCAATACTCAATCTTCAATCCTCAACCCTCAATCCACAATCCACAATCCTCAATACTCAATCATCAACCTTCAATCCTCAATACTCAATCTTCAATCCTCAATCCTCAATCCTGAATCGTCAATCCTCATTCTTCAATCCTCAATACCCAATCCTCAATCCTCAATCCTCAGTCATCAATCTCAATCCTCAATACTCAATCGTCAATCCTCAGTCCTCAATTCTCAACCCTCAATCCTCGTTCCTCATACCTCAATCCTCAACCCTCAGTCCTCATCCTCAATTCTCAATCCTCAATCCTCAAACCTCATTCTTCAATCCTCAATACTCAACCCTCAATGCTCAATACTCAACCACCAATCCTCAATTCTCAATACTCAATAGAATATCCTGGATTCTCAGTATTCAATACTCAAACCTCAATCCTCAACCATCAGCCATCATCCTCCATCCTCAATCCTCAAACCTCAAACCTCAATCTTCAATACTCAACACTCAATCTTCGATCCTCAATCCTCAACACTCAATCCTCAATCCTCAATCCTCAATCTTCAATCCTCAATCCTCAATCCCCAATACTCAATCTTCAATCCTCAATCCTCAATCCCCAATACTCAATCCTCAATCCTCAATCGTCAGTCTTCAATCCTCAATACTGAATCTTCAATCATCAATCCTCAATCCTCAATCCTCAATCGTCATTCTTCAATCCTCAATACTCAATCTTCAATCCTCAATCCTCAATCCTCAATCTTCAATTCTCAATCCTCAATCCTCAGTCATCAATCCTCAATCCTCAGTCCTCAATCCTCAATCCTCAATCCTCAATCATCGATCCTCAATCTTCAATACTCAATCGTCAATCCACAATCCTCAATCCCCAATACTCAATCTTCAATCCTCAATCCTCAATCCTCAATCCTCAACCCTCAGCCCTGATCCTCGATCCTCAATCCTGAATCTTCAATCCTCAATCTTCAATCCTCAATACTCAGTCTTCAATCATCAATCCTCAATACTCAATCCTCAATCCTCAATCCTCAATCATCAATCCTCAATCCTCAATCATCAACCTTCAATCCTCAATACTCAATCCTCAATCCTCAATCCTCAATCCTCAATCCTCAATAATCAGCCTCCAATCCTAGATCCTCAATCCCCAATCCTCAATCCTTAATCCTCAATCTTCAATCCTCAGTCCACAGTCCTCGATCTTCAATCCTCAATGCTCAATCCTCAATCCTCAATCCTCAGTCATCAGTCCTCAATCCTCAATCCTCAAACCTCAATCCTCAACCGTCAGTCCTCGTCCTCAATCCTCAACCCTCAATCCTCAATCTTCAATCCTCCATACTCAATCTTCAATCCTCAATCCTCAATCATCAATCCTCATTCCTCAATCCTCAGTCATCAATCTTCAATCTTCAATACTCAATCCTCAATCCTCAATCCTCAATCTTCATTCCTCAATACTCAATCTTCAATCCTCAATCCTCAATTCTCAATCCCCAGTCCTCAATCCTCAATCGCCAATCCTCAATCCCCAATCCTCAACATTCAATCCTCAGTCCTCAATCCTCAATCAACATTACTCAATGTTCAATCCTCAATACTCAACCTTCAATCCTCAACCCTCAATCCTCAATCCACAATCCTCAATCCTCAATCCTCAATCCTCAATCCTCCATCCTCAATTCTCAATCCTCAATCCTCAGTCCTCAGTCCTCAAACCTCAATCCTCAACCCTCAGCCCTCATTCTCAATCCTCAATCCTCAATCCTCAATCCTCAATCCTCAATCCTCAATCCTCAATCCTCAATACTCAACCATCAATTCTCAATTCTCAATACTCAACAGAATATCCTGAATTCTCAGTATTCAATACTCAAAGCTCAATCCTCAACCCTCAGCCCTCATCCTCCATCCTCAATCCTCAATCCTCAAACCTCAATCTTCAATCCTCAATACTCAGTATTCATTCCTCAATCCTCAATCATCAATACTCAATCTTCAAACCTCATTCCTCAATCCTCAATCCTCAATCCTCAATCATCAGTCATGAATACTCAATCTTCATAACTCAATCCTCAATCCTCAATCCTCAATCCTCAATCCTCAATCCTCATTCTTCAAACCTCAATCCTCAACCCTCAGTCCTCATCCTCAATTCTCAATTCTCAATCCTCAATCCTCAATCCTCAATCTTCAATCCTGAATAATCAATCTCCAATCCTAGATCCTCAATCCCCTATCCTCAATCCTTAATCCTCAATCTACAAACCTCAATCCCCAGTCCTCAATCTTCAATCCTCAATGCTCAATCCTCAATCCACAATCCTCAATCCTCAGTCCTCAATCCTCAATCATCAAACCTCAAACCTCAATCCTCAACCGTCAGTCCTCGTCCTCAACCCTCAAGCCTCAATCCTCAATTCTCAATTCTCAATCATCAATCCTCAAACGTCAATCTTCAATCCTCAATACTCAACCTTCAATCCTCAATCCTCAATCCCCAATCCTCAATCCTTAATCCTCAATCTTCAATCCTCAATCATCAATACTCAATCTTCAATCCTCAAACCTCAATCCTCAATCCTCAATCCTCAATCATCAGTCATGAATACTCAATCTTCATAACTCAATCCTCAATCCTCAATCCTCAATCCTCAATCCTCAATCCTCAATCCTCATTCTTCAAACCTCAATCCTCAACCCTCAGTCCTCATCCTCAATTCTCAATTCTCAATCCTCAATCCTCAATCCTCAATCTTCAATCCTGAATAATCAATCTACAATCCTAGATCCTCAATCCCCAATCCTCAATCCTTAATACTCAATCTTCAATCCTCAATCCCCAGTCCTCAATCTTCAATCCTCAATGCTCAATCCTCAATCCCCAATCCTCAATCCTCAGTCCTCAATACTCAATCATCAAACCTCAAACCTCAATCCTCAACCGTCAGTCCTCGTCCTCAATCCTCAACCCTCAATCCTCAATTCTCAATTCTCAATTCTCAATCCTCAATCCTCAATCGTCTATCTTCAATCCTCAATACACAACCTTCAATCCTCAATCCTCAATAACCAATCCTCAATCCTTAATCCTCAATCTTCAATCCTCAATCCTCAATACTCAATCTGCAATCCTCAGTCCTCAACCGTCAACCCTCAATCCTCATTCTTCAATCCTGAATACCCAATCCTCACTCTTCAACCCTCAATCCTAAATCCTCAATTCTCAATCCTCAATCCTCAGTCCTCAGTCCTCAAACCTCAACCCTCAATCCTCATTCATCAAACCTCAATCCTCAACCCTCAGTCCTCATCCTCAATTCTCAATTCTCAATCCTCAATCCTCAATCCTCAATCTTCAATCCTGAATAATCAATCTCCAATCCTAGATCCTCAATCCCCAATCCTCAATCCTTAATCCTCAATCTGCAAACCTCAATCCCCAGTCCTCAATCTTCAATCCTCAATGCTCAATCCTCAATCCACAATCCTCAATCCTCAGTCCTCAATCCTCAATCATCAAACCTCAAACCTCAATCCTCAACCGTCAGTCCTCGTCCTCAACCCTCAAGCCTCAATCCTCAATTCTCAATTCTCAATCATCAATCCGCAAACGTCAATCTTCAATCCTCAATACTCAACCTTCAATCCTCAATCTTCAATCCCCAATCCTCAATCCTTAATCCTCAATCTTCAATCCTCAATCCTCAATACCCAATCTGCAATCCTCAGACCTCAACCCTCAACCCTCAATCCTCATTCTTCAGTCCTCAATACCCAATCCTCAATTCTCAATTCTCAATCATCAATCCTCAAACGTCAATCTTCAATCCTCAATACTCAACCTTCAATCCTCAATCTTCAATCCCCAATCCTCAATCCTTAATCCTCAATCTTCAATCCTCAATCCTCAATCCTCAATCATCAATCCCCAATCCTCAATACTCAATCGTCAATCCTCAGTCCTCAATTCTCAATCCTCAATCCTCGTTCCTCAATGCTCGACTCTCAATCGTCAATCCCCAGTCCTCAATTCTCAATCCTCAATCCTCGTTCCTCAAACATCAATCCTCAACCCTCAGTCCTCATCTTCAATTTTCAATCCTCAATCCACAAACCTCATTCTTCAATCCTCAATACTCAACCATCAATCCTCAATACTCAACCATCTATCCTCAACTCTCAATACTCAATAGAATATCCTGAATTCTCAGTATTCAATACTCAAACCTCAATCCTCAACCCTCAGCCCTCATCCTTCATCCTCAATCCTCAATCCTCAAACCTCAATCTTCAATCCTCAATACTCAATCTTCGATTCTCAGTTCTCAATCCTCAATCCTCAATCCCCAATCCTCAATCTTCAATCCTCAATCCTCAATCCTCAATCCTCAATCCTCAATCCTCAACCATCAAGGCTCAATCTTCTATCCTCAATCCTCAATCCTGAATCCTCAATCCTCAATCCTCAGTCCTCAATCCTCAATCATAAAACCTCAAACCTCAATCCTCTACCGTCAGTCCTCGTCCTCAATCCTCAGCCCTCAATCCTCAATCCCCAATCCTCAATCCTTAATGCTCAATCTTCAATCGTCAATCCTCAATACCCAATCTGCAATCCTCAGTCCTCAACCCTCAACCCTCAATCCTCATTCTTCAATGCTCAATACCCAATCCTCAATCTTCAACCCTCAATCCTCAATCCTCCATTCTCAATCCTCAATCCTCAGTCCTCAGGCCTCAAACCTCAATCCTCAACACTCAGCCATCATCCTCAATCCTCAATCCTCAATCCTCAATACTCAACCATCAATCCTCAATTCTCAATACTCAATAGAATATCCTGAATTCTCAGCATTCAATACTCAAACGTCAACCATCAACCCTCAGCCCTCATCCTCCATTCTCAATCCTCAATCCTCAATCCTCAATCTTCAATCCTCAATACTCAATGTTCAATCTTCAATCTTCAATCCTCAATATTCAATCCTCAATCCTCAATCCTCAGTCATCAATCCTCAATCTTCAATACTCAATCGTCAATCCGCAGTCCTCAATCCTCAATCCTCAATCCTCGTTCCTCAAACATCAATCCTCAACCCTCAGCCATCATCTTCAATCCTCAACCCTCAGCCATCATCCTCAATCCTCAATCCTCGTTCCTCAATCCTCAATACTCAATCCTCAATCCTCAATAGTCAATCTCCAATCCTAGATCCTCAATCGCCAATCCTCAAGCCTTAATCCTCAATCTACAATCCTCAATCCTCAATTCTCAATCCTCAATACTCAGTCCTCAATCCTCAATCCTCAATCCCCAATCCTCAATTTTCAATCCTCAATCCTCAATCCTCAAGCCTCATTCCTCAATCCTCAATCTTCAATCCTGAATACTCAATCTTCAATCCTCAATACTCAATCTTCAATCTTCAACCCTCAATCCTCAATCCTCCATTCTCAATCCTCAATCCTCAGTCCTCCGTCCTCAAACCTCAATCCTCAACCCTCAGCCATCATCTTCAATCCTCAACCCTCAGCCATCATCCTCAATCCTCAATCCTCGTTCCTCAATCCTCAATACTCAATCCTCAATCCTCAATAGTCAATCTCCAATCCTAGATCCTCAATCCCCAATCCTCAATCCTTAATCCTCAATCTACAATCCTCAATCCTCAATTCTCAATCCTCAATACTCAGTCCTCAATCCTCAATCCTCAATCCCCAATCCTCAATCTTCAATCCTCAATCCTCAATCCTCAAGCCTCATTCCTCAATCCTCAATCTTCAATCCTGAATACTCAATCTTCAATCCTCAATACTCAATCTTCAATCCTCAACCCTCAATCCACAATCCACAGTCCTCAATACTCAATCATCAACCTTCAATCCTCAATACTCAATCTTCAATCCTCAATCCTCAATCCTGAATCGTCAATCCTCAATCCTCAATCCTCAATACTCAACCATCAATTCTCAATTCTCAATACTCAACAGAATATCCTGAATTCTCAGTATTCAATACTCAAAGCTCAATCCTCAACCCTCAGCCCTCATCCTCCATCCTCAATCCTCAATCCTCAAACCTCAACCTTCAATCCTCAATACTCAGTATTCATTCCTCAATCCTCAATCATCAATACTCAATCTTCAAACCTCATTCCTCAATCCTCAATCCTCAATCCTCAATCATCAGTCATGAATACTCAATCTTCATAACTCAATCCTCAATCCTCAATCCTCAATCCTCAATCCTCAATCCTCATTCTTCAAACCTCAATCCTCAACCCTCAGTCCTCATCCTCAATTCTCAATTCTCAATCCTCAATCCTCAATCCTCAATCTTCAATCCTGAATAATCAATCTCCAATCCTAGATCCTCAATCCCCAATCCTCAATCCTTAATCCTCAATCTACAAACCTCAATCCCCAGTCCTCAATCTTCAATCCTCAATGCTCAATCCTCAATCCACAATCCTCAATCCTCAGTCCTCAATCCTCAATCATCAAACCTCAAACCTCAATCCTCAACCGTCAGTCCTCGTCCTCAACCCTCAAGCCTCAATCCTCAATTCTCAATTCTCAATCATCAATCCTCAAACGTCAATCTTCAATCCTCAATACTCAACCTTCAATCCTCAATCCTCAATCCCCAATCCTCAATCCTTAATCCTCAATCTTCAATCCTCAATCATCAATACTCAATCTTCAATCCTCAAACCTCAATCCTCAATCCTCAATCCTCAATCATCAGTCATGAATACTCAATCTTCATAACTCAATCCTCAATCGTCAATCCTCAATCCTCAATCCTCAATCCTCAATCCTCATTCTTCAAACCTCAATCCTCAACCCTCAGTCCTCATCCTCAATTCTCAATTCTCAATCCTCAATCCTCAACCCTCAATCCTCAATCCTCATTCTTCAGTCCTCAATACCCAATCCTCAGTCTTCAACCCTCAATCCTCAATCCTCAATTCTCAACCCTCAATCCTCAGTCCTCAGTCCTCAAACCTCAATCTTCAACACTCAGCCATCATCCTCAATTCTCAATCCTCAATCCTCAATCCTCAATCCTCAGTCATCAATCTTCAATACTCAATACTCAATCGTCAATACTCAATCGTCAATCCTCAGTCCTCAATTCTCAATCCTCAATCCTCGGTCCTCAAACCTCAACCCTCAATCCTCAGTCCTCATCCTCAATTCTCAATCCTCAATCCTCAAACCTCAATCTTCAATCCTCAATACTCAATCCTCAATCCTCAATACTCAACCATCAATCCTCAATTCTCAATACTCAATAGAATATCCTGAATTCTCAGTATTCAATACTCAAACCTCAATCATCAACCCTCAGCCCTCATCCTCCATCCTCAATCCTCAATCCTCAATCCTCAATCTTCAATCCTCAATACTCAATCTTTAATCTTCAATCTTCAATCCCCAATCCTCTATCCTCAATCCTCAATCCTCAGTCGTCAATCCTCAATCTTCAATACTCAATCGTCAATCCGCAGTCCTCAATCCTCAATCCTCAATCCTCGTTCCTCAAACATCAATCCTCAACCCTCAGCCATCATCCTCAATCCTCAATCCTCGTTCCTCAATCCTCAATACTCAATCCTCAATCCTCAATAGTCAATCTCCAATCCTAGATCCTCAATCCCCAATCCTCAATCCTTAATCCTCAATCTTCAATCCTCAATCCTCAATTCTCAATCCTCAATACTCAATCCTCAATCCTCAATCCTCAATCCCAAATCCTCAATCTTCAATCCTCAATCCTCAATCCTCAAGCCTCAATCCTCAATCCTCAATCTTCAATCCTGAATACTCAATCTTCAATCCTCAATACTCAATCTTCAATCCTCAACCCTCAATCCACAATCCACAATCCTCAATCCTCAATCATCAACCTTCAATCCTCAATACGCAATCTTCAATCCTCAATCCTCAATCCTGAATCGTCAATCCTCATTCTTCAATATTCAATACCCAATCCTCAATCCTCAATCCTCAATCATCAATCCCCAATCCTCAATACTCAATCGTCAATCCTCAGTCCTCAATTCTCAATCCTCAATCCTCGTTCCTCAATGCTCGACTCTCAATCGTCAATCCCCAGTCCTCAATTCTCAATCCTCAATCCTCGTTCCTCAAACATCAATCCTCAACCCTCAGTCCTCATCCTCAATTTTCAATCCTCAATCCACAAACCTCATTCTTCAATCCTCAATACTCAACCATCAATCCTCAATACTCAACCATCTATCCTCAACTCTCAATACTCAATAGAATATCCTGAATTCTCAGTATTCAATACTCAAACCTCAATCCTCAACCCTCAGCCCTCATCCTTCATCCTCAATCCTCAATCCTCAAACCTCAATCTTCAATCCTCAATACTAAATCTTCGATTCTCAGTTCTCAATCCTCAATCCTCAATCCCCAATCCTCAATCTTCAATCCTCAATCCTCAATCCTCAATCCTCAATCCTCAATCCTCAACCATCAAGGCTCAATCTTCAATCCTCAATCCTCAATCCTGAATCCTCAATCCTCAATCCTCAGTCCTCAATCCTCAATCATAAAACCTCAAACCTCAATCCTCTACCGTCAGTCCTCGTCCTCAATCCTCAACCCTCAATCCTCAATCCCCAATCCTCAATCCTTAATGCTCAATCTTCAATCGTCAATCCTCAATACCCAATCTGCAATCCTCAGTCCTCAACCCTCAACCCTCAATCCTCATTCTTCAATGCTCAATACCCAATCATCAATCTTCAACCCTCAATCCTCAATCCTCCATTCTCAATCCTCAATCCTCAGTCCTCAGGCCTCAAACCTCAATCCTCAACACTCAGCCATCATCCTCAATCCTCAATCCTCAATCCTCAATCCTCAATCCTCAGTCATCAATCTTCAATACTCAATACTCAATCGTCAATACTCAACCGTCAATCCTCAGTCCTCAATACTCAATCCTCAATCCTCAATACTCAACCATCAATCCTCAATTCTCAATACTCAATAGAATATCCTGAATTCTCAGTATTCAATACTCAAACGTCAATCATCAACCCTCAGCCCTCATCCTCCATTCTCAATCCTCAATCCTCAATCCTCAATCTTCAATCCTCAATACTCAATGTTCAATCTTCAATCTTCAATCCTCAATATTCAATCCTCAATCCTCAATCCTCAGTCATCAATCCTCAATCTTCAATACTCAATCGTCAATCCGCAGTCCTCAATCCTCAATCCTCAATCCTCGTTCCTCAAACATCAATCCTCAACCCTCAGCCATCATCTTCAATCCTCAACCCTCAGCTATCATCCTCAATCCTCAATCCTCGTTCCTCAATCCTCAATACTCAATCCTCAATCCTCAATAGTCAATCTCCAATCCTAGATCCTCAATCGCCAATCCTCAAGCCTTAATCCTCAATCTACAATCCTCAATCCTCACTTCTCAATCCTCAATACTCAGTCCTCAATCCTCAATCCTCAATCCCCAATCCTCAATCTTCAATCCTCAATCCTCAATCCTCAAGCCTCATTCCTCAATCCTCAATCTTCAATCCTGAATACTCAATCTTCAATCCTCAATACTCAATCTTCAATCTTCAACCCTCAATCCTCAATCCTCCATTCTCAATCCTCAATCCTCAGTCCTCAGTCCTCAAACCTCAATCCTCAACACTCAGCCATCATCCTCAATCCTCAATCCTCAATCCTCAATCCTCAATCCTCAGTCATCAATCTTCAATACTCAATACTCAATCGTCAATACTCAATCGTCAATCCTCAGTCCTCAATACTCAATCCTCAATCCTCAATACTCAACCATCAATCCTCAATTCTCAATACTCAATAGAATATCCTGAATTCTCAGTATTCAATACTCAAACGTCAATCATCAACCCTCAGCCCTCATCCTCCATTCTCAATCCTCAATCCTCAATCCTCAATCTTCAATCCTCAATACTCAATGTTCAATCTTCAATCTTCAATCCTCAATATTCAATCCTCAATCCTCAATCCTCAGTCATCAATCCTCAATCTTCAATACTCAATCGTCAATCCGCAGTCCTCAATCCTCAATCCTCAATCCTCGTTCCTCAAACATCAATCCTCAACCCTCAGCCATCATCTTCAATCCTCAACCCTCAGCCATCATCCTCAATCCTCAATCCTCGTTTCTCAATCCTCAATACTCAATCCTCAATCCTCAATAGTCAATCTCCAATCCTAGATCCTCAATCCCCAATCCTCAATCCTTAATCCTCAATCTACAATCCTCAATCCTCAATTCTCAATCCTCAATACTCAGTCCTCAATCCTCAATCCTCAATCCCCAATCCTCAATCTTCAATCCTCAATCCTCAGTCCTCAAGCCTCATTCCTCAATCCTCAATCTTCAATCCTGAATACTCAATCTTCAATCCTCAATACTCAATCTTCAATCCTCAACCCTCAATCCACAATCCACAATCCTCAATACTCAATCATCAACCTTCAATCCTCAATACTCAATCTTCAATCCTCAATCCTCAATCCTGAATCGTCAATCCTCATTCTTCAATCCTCAATACCCAATCCTCAATCCTCAATCCTCAGTCATCAATCTCAATCCTCAATACTCAATCGTCAATCCTCAGTCCTCAATTCTCAACCCTCAATCCTCGTTCCTCATACCTCAATCCTCAACCCTCAGTCCTCATCCTCAATTCTCAATCCTCAATCCTCAAACCTCATTCTTCAATCCTCAATACTCAACCCTCAATGCTCAATACTCAACCACCAATCCTCAATTCTCAATACTCAATAGAATATCCTGGATTCTCAGTATTCAATACTCAAACCTCAATCCTCAACCATCAGCCATCATCCTCCATCCTCAATCCTCAAACCTCAAACCTCAATCTTCAATACTCAACACTCCATCTTCGATCCTCAATCCTCAACACTCAATCCTCAATCCTCAATACTCAATCTTCAATCCTCAATCCTCAATCCCCAATACTCAATCTTCAATCCTCAATCCTCAATCCCCAATACTCAATCCTCAATCCTCAATCGTCAGTCTTCAATCCTCAATACTGAATCTTCAATCATCAATCCTCAATCCTCAATCCTCAATCGTCATTCTTCAATCCTCAATACTCAATCTTCAATCCTCAATCCTCAATCCTCAATCTTCAATTCTCAATCCTCAATCCTCAGTCATCAATCCTCAATCCTCAGTCCTCAATCCTCAATCCTCAATCCTCAATCATCAATCCTCAATCTTCAATACTCAATCGTCAATCCACAATCCTCAATCCCCAATACTCAATCTTCAATCCTCAATCCTCAATCCTCAATCCTCAACCCTCAGCCCTGATCCTCGATCCTCAATCCTGAATCCTCAATCCTCAATCTTCAATCCTCAATACTCTGTCTTCAATCATCAATCCTCAATACTCAATCCTCAATCCTCAATCCTCAATCATCAATCCTCAATCCTCAATCATCAATCCTCAATCCTTAATCCTCAATCTACAATCCTCAATCCTCAATTCTCAATCCTCAATACTCAGTCCTCAATCCTCAATCCTCAATCCCCAATCCTCAATCTTCAATCCTCAATCCTCAGTCCTCAAGCCTCATTCCTCAATCCTCAATCTTCAATCCTGAATACTCAATCTTCAATCCTCAATACTCAATCTTCAATCCTCAACCCTCAATCCACAATCCACAATCCTCAATACTCAATCATCAACCTTCAATCCTCAATACTCAATCTTCAATCCTCAATCCTCAATCCTGAATCGTCAATCCTCATTCTTCAATCCTCAATACCCAATCCTCAATCCTCAATCCTCAGTCATCAATCTCAATCCTCAATACTCAATCGTCAATCCTCAGTCCTCAATTCTCAACCCTCAATCCTCGTTCCTCATACCTCAATCCTCAATCATCAATCCTCAATCTTCAATACTCAATCGTCAATCCACAATCCTCAATCCCCAATACTCAATCTTCAATCCTCAATCCTCAATCCTCAATCCTCAACCCTCAGCCCTGATCCTCGATCCTCAATCCTGAATCCTCAATCCTCAATCTTCAATCCTCAATACTCTGTCTTCAATCATCAATCCTCAATACTCAATCCTCAATCCTCAATCCTCAATCATCAATCCTCAATCCTCAATCATCAACCTTCAATCCTCAATACTCAATCCTCAATCCTCAATCCTCAATCCTCAATCCTCAATAATCAACCTCCAATCCTAGATCCTCAATCCCCAATCCTCAATCCTTAATCCTCAATCTTCAATCCTCAGTCCACAGTCCTCGATCTTCAATCCTCAATGCTCAATCCTCAATCCTCAATCCTCAGTCATCAGTCCTCAATCCTCAATCCTCAAACCTCAATCCTCAACCGTCAGTCCTCGTCCTCAATCCTCAACCCTCAATCCTCAATCTTCAATCCTCCATACTCAATCTTCAATCCTCAATCCTCAATCATCAATCCTCATTCCTCAATCCTCAGTCATCAATCTTCAATCTTCAATACTCAATCCTCAATCCTCAATCCTCAATCTTCATTCCTCAATACTCAATCTTCAATCCTCAATCCTCAATTCTCAATCCCCAGTCCTCAATCCTCAATCGCCAATCCTCAATCCCCAATCCTCAACATTCAATCCTCAGTCCTCAATCCTCAATCATCATTACTCAATGTTCAATCCTCAATACTCAACCTTCAATCCTCAACCCTCAATCCTCAATCCACAATCCTCAATCCTCAATCCTCAATCCTCAATCCTCCATCCTCAATTCTCAATCCTCAATCCTCAGTCCTCAGTCCTCAAACCTCAATCCTCAACCCTCAGCCCTCATTCTCAATCCTCAATCCTCAATCCTCAATCCTCAATCCTCAATCCTCAATCCTCAATCCTCAATACTCAACCATCAATTCTCAATTCTCAATACTCAACAGAATATCCTGCATTCTCAGTATTCAATACTCAAAGCTCAATCCTCAACCCTCAGCCCTCATCCTCCATCCTCAATCCTCAATCCTCAAACCTCAATCTTCAATCCTCAATACTCAGTATTCATTCCTCAATCCTCAATCATCAATACTCAATCTTCAAACCTCATTCCTCAATCCTCAATCCTCAATCCTCAATCATCAGTCATGAATACTCAATCTTCATAACTCAATCCTCAATCCTCAATCCTCAATCCTCAATCCTCAATCCTCATTCTTCAAACCTCAATCCTCAACCCCCAGTCCTCATCCTCAATTCTCAATTCTCAATCCTCAATCCTCAATCCTCAATCTTCAATCCTGAATAATCAATCTCCAATCCTAGATCCTCAATCCCCAATCCTCAATCCTTAATCCTCTATCTACAAACCTCAATCCCCAGTCCTCAATCTTCAATCCTCAATGCTCAATCCTCAATCCACAATCCTCAATCCTCAGTCCTCAATCCTCAATCATCAAACCTCAAACCTCAATCCTCAACCGTCAGTCCTCGTCCTCAACCCTCAAGCCTCAATCCTCAATTCTCAATTCTCAATCATCAATCCTCAAACGTCAATCTTCAATCCTCAATACTCAACCTTCAATCCTCAATCCTCAATCCCCAATCCACAATCCTTAATCCTCAATCTTCAATCCTCAATCATCAATACTCAATCTTCAATCCTCAAACCTCAATCCTCAATCCTCAATCCTCAATCATCAGTCATGAATACTCAATCTTCATAACTCAATCCTCAATCCTCAATCCTCAATCCTCAATCCTCAATCCTCAATCCTCAATCCTCATTCTTCAAACCTCAATCCTCAACCCTCAGTCCTCATCCTCAATTCTCAATTCTCAATCCTCAATCCTCAATCCTCAATCTTCAATCCTGAATAATCAATCTACAATCCTAGATCCTCAATCCCCAATCCTCAATCCTTAATACTCAATCTTCAATCCTCAATCCCCAGTCCTCAATCTTCAATCCTCAATGCTCAATCCTCAATCCCCAATCCTCAATCCTCAGTCCTCAATACTCAATCATCAAACCTCAAACCTCAATCCTCAACCGTCAGTCCTCGTCCTCAATCCTCAACCCTCAATCCTCAATTCTCAATTCTCAATTCTCAATCCTGAATCCTCAATCGTCTATCTTCAATCTTCAATCCTCAATACTCAATCTTTAATCTTCAATCTTCAATCCCCAATCCTCTATCCTCAATCCTCAATCCTCAGTCGTCAATCCTCAATCTTCAATACTCAATCGTCAATCCGCAGTCCTCAATCCTCAATCCTCAATCCTCGTTCCTCAAACATCAATCCTCAACCCTCAGCCATCATCCTCAATCCTCAATCCTCGTTCCTCAATCCTCAATACTCAATCCTCAATCCTCAATAGTCAATCTCCAATCCTAGATCCTCAATCCCCAATCCTCAATCCTTAATCCTCAATCTTCAATCCTCAATCCTCAATTCTCAATCCTCAATACTCAATCCTCAATCCTCAATCCTCAATCCCAAATCCTCAATCTTCAATCCTCAATCCTCAATCCTCAAGCCTCAATCCTCAATCCTCAATCTTCAATCCTGAATACTCAATCTTCAATCCTCAATACTCAATCTTCAATCCTCAAACCTCAATCCACAATCCACAATCCTCAATCCTCAATCATCAACCTTCAATCCTCAATACGCAATCTTCAATCCTCAATCCTCAATCCTGAATCGTCAATCCTCATTCTTCAATAATCAATACCCAATCCTCAATCCTCAATCCTCAATCATCAATCCCCAATCCTCAATACTCAATCGTCAATCCTCAGTCCTCAATTCTCAATTCTCAATCCTCGTTCCTCAATGCTCGACTCTCAATCGTCAATCCCCAGTCCTCAATTCTCAATCCTCAATCCTCGTTCCTCAAACATCAATCCTCAACCCTCAGTCCTCATCCTCAATTTTCAATCCTCAATCCACAAACCTCATTCTTCAATCCTCAATACTCAACCATCAATCCTCAATACTCAACCATCTATCCTCAACTCTCAATACTCAATAGAATATCCTGAATTCTCAGTATTCAATACTCAAACCTCAATCCTCAACCCTCAGCCCTCATCCTTCATCCTCAATCCTCAATCCTCAAACCTCAATCTTCAATCCTCAATACTCAATCTTCGATTCTCAGTTCTCAATCCTCAATCCTCAATCCCCAATCCTCAATCTTCAATCCTCAATCCTCAATCCTCAATCCTCAATCCTCAATCCTCAACCATCAAGGCTCAATCTTCAATCCTCAATCCTCAATCCTGAATCCTCAATCCTCAATCCTCAGTCCTCAATCCTCAATCATAAAACCTCAAACCTCAATCCTCTACCGTCAGTCCTCGTCCTCAATCCTCAACCCTCAATCCTCAATCCCCAATCCTCAATCCTTAATGCTCAATCTTCAATCGTCAATCCTCAATACCCAATCTGCAATCCTCAGTCCTCAACCCTCAACCCTCAATCCTCATTCTTCAATGCTCAATACCCAATCCTCAATCTTCAACCCTCAATCCTCAATCCTCCATTCTCAATCCTCAATCCTCAGTCCTCAGGCCTCAAACCTCAATCCTCAACACTCAGCCATCATCCTCAATCCTCAATCCTCAATCCTCAATCCTCAATCCTCAGTCATCAATCTTCAATACTCAATACTCAATCGTCAATACTCAATCGTCAATCCTCAGTCCTCAATACTCAATCCTCAATCCTCAATACTCAACCATCAATCCTCAATTCTCAATACTCAATAGAATATCCTGAATTCTCAGTATTCAATACTCAAACGTCAATCGTCAACCCTCAGCCCTCATCCTCCATTCTCAATCCTCAATCCTCAATCCTCAATCTTCAATCCTCAATACTCAATGTTCAATCTTCAATCTTCAATCCTCAATATTCAATCCTCAATCCTCAATCCTCAGTCATCAATCCTCAATCTTCAATACTCAATCGTCAATCCGCAGTCCTCAATCCTCAATCCTCAATCCTCGTTCCTCAAACATCAATCCTCAACCCTCAGCCATCATCTTCAATCCTCAACCCTCAGCCATCATCCTCAATCCTCAATCCTCGTTCCTCAATCCTCAATACTCAATCCTCAATCCTCAATAGTCAATCTCCAATCCTAGATCCTCAATCGCCAATCCTCAAGTCTTAATCCTCAATCTACAATCCTCAATCCTCAATTCTCAATCCTCAATACTCAGTCCTCAATCCTCAATCCTCAATCCCCAATCCTCAATCTTCAATCCTCAATCCTCAATCCTCAAGCCTCATTCCTCAATCCTCAATCTTCAATCCTGAATACTCAATCTTCAATCCTCAATACTCAATCTTCAATCCTCAACCCTCAATCCACAATCCACAATTCTCAATACTCAATCATCAACCTTCAATCCTCAATACTCAATCTTCAATCCTCAACCCTCAATCCACAATCCACAATTCTCAATACTCAATCATCAACCTTCAATCCTCAATACTCAATCTTCAATCCTCAATCCTCAATCCTGAATCCTCAATCCTCAGTCCTCAATCCTCAATCCTCAGTCATCAATCCTCAATCCTCAATACTCAATCCTCAATCCTCAATCATCATTCCTCAATCCTCAATCCTCAGTCATCAATCCTCAATCTTCAATACTCAATCCTCAATCCTCAATCCTCAATCCTCAATCCTCAATCCTCAATCATCAATCCTCAATCTTCAATACTCAATCGTCAATCCACAATCCTCAATCCCCAATACTCAATCTTCAATCCTCAATCCTCAATCCTCAATCCTCAACCCTCAGCCCTGATCCTCGATCCTCAATCCTGAATCCTCAATCCTCAATCTTCAATCCTCAATACTCAGTCTTCAATCATCAATCCTCAATACTCAATCCTCAATCCTCAATCCTCAATCATCAATCCTCAATCCTCAATCATCAACCTTCAATCCTCAATACTCAATCCTCAATCCTCAATCCTCAATCCTCAATCCTCAATAGTCAACCTCCAATCCTAGATCCTCAATCCCCAATCCTCAATCCTTAATCCTCAATCTTCAATCCTCAGTCCACAGTCCTCGATCTTCAATCCTCAATGCTCAATCCTCAATCCTCAATCCTCAGTCATCAGTCCTCAATCCTCAATCCTCAAACCTCAATCCTCAACCGTCAGTCCTCGTCCTCAATCCTCAACCCTCAATCCTCAATCTTCAATCCTCCATACTCAATCTTCAATCCTCAATCATCAATCATCAATCCTCATTCCCCAATCCTCAGTCATCAATCTTCAATCTTCAATACTCAATCCTCAATCCTCAATCCTCAATCTTCATTCCTCAATACTCAATCTTCAATCCTCAATCCTCAATTCTCAATCCCCAGTCCTCAATCCTCAATCGCCAATCCTCAATCCCCAATCCTCAACATTCAATCCTCAGTCCTCAATCCTCAATCATCATTACTCAATGTTCAATCCTCAATACTCAACCTTCAATCCTCAACCCTCAATCCTCAATCCACAATCCTCAATCCTCAATCCTCAATCCTCAATCCTCCATCCTCAATTCTCAATCCTCAATCCTCAGTCCTCAGTCCTCAAACCTCAATCCTCAACCCTCAGCCCTCATTCTCAATCCTCAATCCTCAATCCTCAATCCTCAATCCTCAATCCTCAATCCTCAGTCATCAATCCTCAACCCTCAATCCTCAATCCTCAATCCTCATTCCTCAAACCTCAATCCTCAACCCTCAGTCCTCATCCTCAATTCTCAATTCTCAATTCTCAATCCTCAATCCTCAATTCTCAATCTTCAATCCTCAATAATCAATCTCCAATCCTAGATCCTTAATCCCCAATCCTCAATCGTTAATCCTCAATCTTCAATCCTCAATCCCCAGTCCTCAATCCTCAATACTCAATCTTCAATCCTCAATCCTCAATCCTCTATATTCAACACACAACCATCAGCCATCAATTCTCAATACTCAACCATCAATCCTCAATTCTTAATACTCAATAGAATATCCTGAATTCTCATGAATCAATACTCAATCCACAATATTCAATAATCAAATCTCGACCAACAAACATCAATTCTCAACACTCAATCCTCAACACTCGGACCTCTCTCTTCAATCCTCCATCCTCTATCCCCTATCCTTATGCGTCAATCCTCAATCCTCAATCCTCAGCCCTCAATCCTCAGTCCTCAAACCTCAATTCCGAATCCTCAATTCTGAATGCTCAATCTTCATCCCTCAGTCCGCAACAATCAATTGTCAATCCTCAATCCTCAATAGAATATCCTCAATTCACAGTTTTCAATACTCAATCCCCAACCTTCAATCTTCAAATCTCAACCCACAGACATCAATTCTTATCACTCAACCCTCAAGACTCAGTCCTCAATCTTCAATCCTCAATCCTCAATCCTCAATCCTCAATCTTCAATCCTCCATACTCAATCTTCAATCCTCGGTACCCAATCCTCAATCCTCAATCCTCAATCCTCAATCCTCAATACTCAATCTTCAATCCTCAATCCTCAATCCTCAGTCCTCAATCCTCAATCCTCAGTCATCAATCCTCAATCCTCAATACTCAATCCTCAATCCTCAATCATCATTCCTCAATCCTCAATCCTCAGTCATCAATCCTCAATCTTCAATACTCAATCCTCAATCCTCAATCCTCAGTTCTCAATCCTCATTCCTCAAACCTCTATCCTGAACCCTCAGTCCTCATCCTCAATTCTCAATTCTCAATCCTCAATCCTCAATCCTCAATCTTCAATCCTCAATAATCAATCTCCTATCCTAGATCCTCAATCCCCAATACTCTATCCTTAATCCTCAATATTCAATCGTCTATACCCAGTCCACAATCTTCAATCCCCAATGCTCAATAATCAATCCTCAATCCTCAGTCCTCAACCGTCAATCATCAATCCACAATCTTCAATACTCAATCCTCCGTCCTCAATCCTCCATCCTCAATCCTCAATCATCAATCCTCAATCTTCAATGCTCAATAGTCAATCCTCAATCCTCAATCCCCAATACTCAATCTTCAATCCTCAATTCTCAATCCCCAATACTCAATCTTCAATCCTCAATCCTCAATCCTCAACCCTCAACCCTCAGCCCTCATCCTCAATCCTCAATCCTGAATCCTCAATCCTCAATCTTCAATCCTCAATAGTCAATCTCCAATCCTCAATCCTCAATCCACAATTCTCAATCTTCAGTCCTCATCCTCAATCCTCAAGCCTCAATCCTCAATCCTCAATCTTCAATCCTGAACACTCAATCTTCAATCCTCAATCCTCAATCCTCAATCCTCAATCCTCAATCCTCAATCGTCAGTCTTCAATCCTCAATACTCAATCTTCAATCATCAATCCTCAATCCTCAATCCTCAATCCTCATTCTTAAATCCTCAATACCCAATCGTCAATCTTCAATCCTCAATCCTCAATCCTCAATTCTCAATCCTCAATTCTCGGTCCTCTGTCCTCAAACCTCAATCCTCAACCCTCAGCCCTCATCCTCAATCCTCAATCCTCAATCCTCAATACTCAATCTCCAATCCTCAATCCTCAATCCTCAATCCTCAATCCTCAATCCTCAGTCATCAATCCTCAATCCTCAATACTCAATCGTCAATCCTCAGTCCTCAATTCTCAATCCTCAATCCTCGTTCCTCAAACCTCAATCCTCAACCCTCAGCCCTCATCCTCAATCCTCAATCCTCAATCCTCAATCCTCAATTTTCAATCCTCAATACTCAATCTTCAATCCTCAATCCTCAGTCCTCAAACATCAATTCTGAATCCTCAATCCTGAATCCTCAATCTTTAGCTCTCAGTCCTCAACAATCAGTTGTCAATCCTCAATCGTCAATCGCCAATCCTCAATCTGCAATCCTCAATCCTCAATCCCCAATCCTCAATCCTTAATCCTCAATCTACAAACCTCAATCCCCAGTCCTCAATCTTCAATCCTCAATGCTCAATCCTCAATCCACAATCCTCAATCCTCAGTCCTCAATCCTCAATCATCAAACCTCAAACCTCAATCCTGAACCGTCAGTCCTCGTCCTCAACCCTCAAGCCTCAATCCTCAATTCTCAATTCTCAATCATCAATCCTCAAACGTCAATCTTCAATCCTCAATACTCAACCTTCAATCCTCAATCCTCAATCCCCAATCCTCAATCCTTAATCCTCAATCTTCAATCCTCAATCCTCAATACCCAATCTGCAATCCTCAGACCTCAACCCTCAACCCTCAATCCTCATTCTTCAGTCCTCAATACCCAATCCTCAGTCTTCAACCCTCAATCCTCAATCCTCAATTCTCAACCCTCAATCCTCAGTCCTCAGTCCTCAAACCTCAATCCTCAACACTCAGCCATCATCCTCAATTCTCAATCCTCAATCCTCAATCCTCAATCCTCAGTCATCAATCTTCAATACTCAATACTCAATCGTCAATACTCAATCGTCAATCCTCAGTCCTCAATTCTCAATCCTCAATCCTCGGTCCTCAAACCTCAACCCTCAACCCTCAGTCCTCATCCTCAATTCTCAATCCTCAATCCTCAAACCTCAATCTTCAATCCTCAATACTCAATCCTCAATCCTCAATACTCAACCATCAATCCTCAATTCTCAATACTCAATAGAATATCCTGAATTCTCAGTATTCAATACTCAAACCTCAATCATCAACCCTCAGCCCTCATCCTCCATCCTCAATCCTCAATCCTCAATCCTCAATCTTCAATCCTCAATACTCAATCTTTAATCTTCAATCTTCAATCCCCAATCCTCTATCCTCAATCCTCAATCCTCAGTCGTCAATCCTCAATCTTCAATACTCAATCGTCAATCCGCAGTCCTCAATCCTCAATCCTCAATCCTCGTTCCTCAAACATCAATCCTCAACCCTCAGCCATCATCCTTAATCCTCAATCCTCGTTCCTCAATCCTCAATACTCAATCCCCAATCCTCAATAGTCAATCTCCAATCCTAGATCCTCAATCCCCAATCCTCAATCCTTAATCCTCAATCTTCAATCCTCAATACTCAATCTTCAATCCTCAACCCTCAATCCACAATCCACAATCCTCAATCCTCAATCATCAACCTTCAATCCTCAATACTCAATCTTCAATCCTCAATCCTCAATCCTGAATCGTCAATCCTCATTCTTCAATATTCAATACCCAATCCTCAATCCTCAATCCTCAATCATCAATCCCCAATCCTCAATACTCAATCGTCAATCCTCAGTCCTCAATTCTCAATCCTCAATCCTCGTTCCTCAATGCTCGACACTCAATCGTCAATCCCCAGTCCTCAATTCTCAATCCTCAATCCTCGTTCCTCAAACCTCAATCCTCAACCCTCAGTCCTCATCCTCAATTTTCAATCCTCAATCCACAAACCTCATTCTTCAATCCTCAATACTCAACCGTCAATCCTCAATACTCAACCATCTATCCTCAACTCTCAATACTCAATAGAATATCCTGAATTCTCAGTATTCAATACTCAAACCTCAATCCTCAACCCTCAGCCCTCATCCTTCATCCTCAATCCTCAATCCTCAATCCTCAATCTTCAATCCTCAATACTCAATGTTCAATCTTCAATCTTCAATCCTCAATATTCAATCCTCAATCCTCAATCCTCAGTCATCAATCCTCAATCTTCAATACTCAATCGTCAATCCGCAGTCCTCAATCCTCAATCCTCAATCCTCGTTCCTCAAACATCAATCCTCAACCCTCAGCCATCATCTTCAATCCTCAACCCTCAGCCATCATCCTCAATCCTCAACCCTCGTTCCTCCATCCTCAATACTCAATCCTCAATCCTCAATAGTCAATCTCCAATCCTAGATCCTCAATCCCCAATCCTCAATCCTTAATCCTCAATCTACAATCCTCAATCCTCAATTCTCAATCCTCAATACTCAGTCCTCAATCCTCAATCCTCAATCCCCAATCCTCAATCTTCAATCCTCAATCCTCAATCCTCAAGCCTCATTCCTCAATCCTCAATCTTCAATCCTGAATACTCAATCTTCAATCCTCAATACTCAATCTTCAATCCTCAACCCTCAATCCACAATCCACAATCCTCAATACTCAATCATCAACCTTCAATCCTCAATACTCAATCTTCAATCCTCAATCCTCAATCCTGAATCGTCAATCCTCATTCTTCAATCCTCAATACCCAATCCTCAATCCTCAATCCTCAGTCATCAATCTCAATCCTCAATACTCAACCGTCAATCCTCAGTCCTCAATTCTCAACCCTCAATCCTCGTTCCTCATACCTCAATCCTCAACCCTCAGTCCTCATCCTCAATTCTCAATCCTTAATCCTCAAACCTCATTCTTCGGTCCTCAATACTCAACCCTCAATGCTCAATACTCAACCATCAATCCTCAATTCTCAATACTCAATAGAATATCCTGGATTCTCAGTATTCAATACTCAAACCTCAATCCTCAACCATCAGCCATCATCCTCCATCCTCAATCCTCAAACCTCAAACCTCAATCTTCAATACTCAACACTCAATCTTCGATCCGCAATCCTCAACACTCAATCCTCAATCCTCCATCCTCAATTCTCAATCCTCAATCCTCAGTCCTCAGTCCTCAAACCTCAATCCTCAACCCTCAGCCCTCATTCTCAATCCACAATCCTGAATCCTCAATACTCATTCTTCAATCCTCAATCCTCAATCCTCAATCCTCAATCCTCAATCCTCAGTCATCAATCCTCAATCCTCAATACTCAATCGTCAATCCTCAGTCCTCAATTCTCAATCCTCAATCCTCGATCCTCAAACCTCAATCCTCAACCCTCAGTCCTCATCCTCAATTCTCAATCCTCAACCCTCAAACCTCAATCTTCAATCCTCAATACTCAATCCTCAATGCTCAATACTCAACCGTCAATCCTCAATTCTCAATACTCAATAGAATATCCTGAATTCTCAGTATTCAATAATCAAACCTCAATCCTCAACCCTCAGCCCTCATCCTCCATCCTCAAACCTCAATCTTCAATCCTCAATACTCAATCTTCAATCCTCAATCCTCAATCCTCAATCTTCAATCCTCAATCCTCAATCCTCAGTCATCAATCCTCAATCCTCAGTCCTCAATCCTCAATCCTCAATCCTCAATCCTCAATCTTCAATACTCAATCGTCAATCCACAATCCTCAATCCCCAATACTCAATCTTCAATCCTCAATCCTCAATCCTCAATCCTCAACCCTCAGCCCTGATCCTCGATCCTCAATCCTGAATCCTCAATCCTCAATCTTCAATCCTCAATACTCAGTCTTCAATCATCAATCCTCAATACTCAATCCTCAATCCTCAATCCTCAATCATCAATCCTCAATCCTCAATCATCAACCTTCAATCCTCAATACTCAATCCTCAATCCTCAATCCTCAATCCTCAATACTCAATCTGCAATCCTCAGTCCTCAACCGTCAACCCTCAATCCTCATTCTTCAATCCTGAATACCCAATCCTCACTCTTCAACCCTCAATCCTAAATCCTCAATTCTCAATCCTCAATCCTCAGTCCTCAGTCCTCAAACCTGAATCCTCCATCCTCGTTCCTCAAACCTCAATCCTCAACCCTCAGTCCTCATCCTCAATTCTCAATCCTCAATCCTCAAGCCTCAATCCTCAATCCCCAATCTTCAATCCTGAATACTCAATCTTAAATCCTCAATACTCAATCTTCAATCCTCAACACTCAATCCACAATCCACAATCCTCAATCCTCAATCATCAACCTTCAATCCTCAATACTCAATCTTCAATCCTCAATCCTCAATCCTGAATCGTCAATCCTCATTCTTCAATCCTCAATACCCAATCCTCAATCCTCAATCCTCAATCCTCAATACTCAATCGTCAATCCTCAGTCCTCAATTCTCAATCCTCAATCCTCGTTCCTCAAACCTCAAACCTCAACCCTCAGTCCTCATCCTCAATTCTCAATCCTCAATCCTCAAACCTCAATCTTCAATCCTCAATACTCAATCCTCAATCCTCAATACTCAACCATCAATTCTCAATTCTCAATACTCAATAGAATATCCTGAATTCTCAGTATTCAATACTCAAAGCTCAATCCTCAACCCTCAGCCCTCATCCTCCATCCTCAATCCTCAATCCTCAAACCTCAATCTTCAATCCTCAATACTCAGTATTCATTCCTCAATCCTCAATCATCAATACTCAATCTTCAAACCTCATTCCTCAATCCTCAATCCTCAATCCTCAATCATCAGTCATGAATACTCAATCTTCATAACTCAATCCTCAATCCTCAATCCTCAATCCTCAATCCTCAATCCTCATTCTTCAAACCTCAATCCTCAACCCTCAGTCCTCATCCTCAATTCTCAATTCTCAATCCTCAATCCTCAATCCTCAATCTTCAATCCTGAATAATCAATCTCCAATCCTAGATCCTCAATCCCCAATCCTGAATCCTTAATCCTCAATCTACAAACCTCAATCCCCAGTCCTCAATCTTCAATCCTCAATGCTCAATCCTCAATCCACAATCCTCAATCCTCAGTCCTCAATCCTCAATCATCAAACCTCAAACCTCAATCCTCAACCGTCAGTCCTCGTCCTCAACCCTCAAGCCTCAATCCTCAATTCTCAATTCTCAATCATCAATCCTCAAACGTCAATCTTCAATCCTCAATACTCAACCTTCAATCCTCAATCCTCAATCCCCAATCCTCAATCCTTAATCCTCAATCTTCAATCCTCAATCATCAATACTCAATCTTCAATCCTCAAACCTCAATCCTCAATCCTCAATCCTCAATCATCAGTCATGAATACTCAATCTTCATAACTCAATCCTCAATCCTCAATCCTCAATCCTCAATCCTCAATCCTCAATCCTCATTCTTCAAACCTCAATCCTCAACCCTCAGTCCTCATCCTCAATTCTCAATTCTCAATCCTCAATCCTCAATCCTCAATCTTCAATCCTCAATCCTCAATCCCCAATCCTCAATCCTTAATCCTCAATCTTCAATCCTCAATCCTCAATACCCAATCTGCAATCCTCAGACCTCAACCCTCAACCCTCAATCCTCATTCTTCAGTCCTCAATACCCAATCCTCAGTCTTCAACCCCCAATCCTCAATCCTCAATTCTCAACCCTCAATCCTCAGTCCTCAGTCCTCAAACCTCAATCCTCAACACTCAGCCATCATCCTCAATTCTCAATCCTCAATCCTCAATCCTCAATCCTCAGTCTTCAATCTTCAATACTCAATACTCAATCGTCAATACTCAATCGTCAATCCTCAGTCCTCAATTCTCAATCCTCAATCCTCGGTCCTCAAACCTCAACCCTCAACCCTCAGTCCTCATCCTCAATTCTCAATCCTCAATCCTCAAACCTCAATCTTCAATCCTCAATACTCAATCCTCAATCCTCAATACTCAACCATCAATCCTCAATTCTCAATACTCAATAGAATATCCTGAATTCTCAGTATTCAATACTCAAACCTCAATCATCAACCCTCAGCCCTCATCCGCCATCCTCAATCCTCAATCCTCAATCCTCAATCTTCAATCCTCAATACTCAATCTTTAATCTTCAATCTTCAATCCCCAATCCTCTATCCTCAATCCTCAATCCTCAGTCGTCAATCCTCAATCTTCAATACTCAATCGTCAATCCGCAGTCCTCAATCCTCAATCCTCAATCCTCGTTCCTCAAACATCAATCCTCAACCCTCAGCCATCATCCTCAATCCTCAATCCTCGTTCCTCAATCCTCAATACTCAATCCTCAATCCTCAATAGTCAATCTCCAATCCTAGATCCTCAATCCCCAATCCTCAATCCTTAATCCTCAATCTTCAATCCTCAATCCTCAATTCTCAATCCTCAATACTCAATCCTCAATCCTCAATCCTCAATCCCAAATCCTCAATCTTCAATCCTCAATCCTCAATCCTCAAGCCTCAATCCTCAATCCTCAATCTTCAATCCTGAATACTCAATCTTCAATCCTCAATACTCAATCTTCAATCCTCAACCCTCAATCCACAATCCACAATCCTCAATCCTCAATCATCAACCTTCAATCCTCAATACTCAATCTTCAATCCTCAATCCTCAATCCTGAATCGTCAATCCTCATTCTTCAATATTCAATACCCAATCCTCAATCCTCAATCCTCAATCATCAATCCCCAATCCTCAATACTCAATCGTCAATCCCCAGTCCTCAATTCTCAATCCTCAATCCTCGTTCCTCAAACCTCAATCCTAAGTCCTCAATCCCCAAACCTCAATCTTCAATCCTCAATCCTCAATCCTCAATCCTCAATCCTCAATCCTCAACCATCAAGGCTCAATCTTCAATCCTCAATCCTCAATCCTGAATCCTCAATCCTCAATCCTCAGTCCTCAATCCTCAATCATAAAACCTCAAACCTCAATCCTCTACCGTCAGTCCTCGTCCTCAATCCTCAACCCTCAATCCTCAATCCCCAATCCTCAATCCTTAATGCTCAATCTTCAATCGTCAATCCTCAATACCCAATCTGCAATCCTCAGTCCTCAACCCTCAACCCTCAATCCTCATTCTTCAATGCTCAATACCCAATCCTCAATCTTCAACCCTCAATCCTCAATCCTCCATTCTCAATCCTCAATCCTCAGTCCTCAGTCCTCAAACCTCAATCCTCAACACTCAGCCATCATCCTCAATCCTCAATCCTCAATCCTCAATCCTCAATCCTCAGTCATCAATCTTCAATACTCAATACTCAATCGTCAATACTCAATCGTCAATCCTCAGTCCTCAATACTCAATCCACAATCCTCAATACTCAACCATCAATCCTCAATTCTCAATACTCAATAGAATATCCTGAATTCTCAGTATTCAATACTCAAACGTCAATCATCAACCCTCAGCCCTCATCCTCCATTCTCAATCCTCAATCCTCAATCCTCAATCTTCAATCCTCAATACTCAATGTTCAATCTTCAATCTTCAATCCTCAATATTCAATCCTCAATCCTCAATCCTCAGTCATCAATCCTTAATCTTCAATACTCAATCGTCAATCCGCAGTCCTCAATCCTCAATCCTCAATCCTCAATCATCGATCCTCAATCTTCAATACTCAATCGTCAATCCACAATCCTCAATCCCCAATACTCAATCTTCAATCCTCAATCCTCAATCCTCAATCCTCAACCCTCAGCCCTGATCCTCGATCCTCAATCCTGAATCTTCAATCCTCAATCTTCAATCCTCAATACTCAGTCTTCAATCATCAATCCTCAATACTCAATCCTCAATCCTCAATCCTCAATCATCAATCCTCAATCCTCAATCATCAACCTTCAATCCTCAATACTCAATCCTCAATCCTCAATCCTCAATCCTCAATCCTCAATCCTCAATAATCAGCCTCCAATCCTAGATCCTCAATCCCCAATCCTCAATCCTTAATCCTCAATCTTCAATCCTCAGTCCACAGTCCTCGATCTTCAATCCTCAATGCTCAATCCTCAATCCTCAATCCTCAGTCATCAGTCCTCAATCCTCAATCCTCAAACCTCAATCCTCAACCGTCAGTCCTCGTCCTCAATCCTCAACCCTCAATCCTCAATCTTCAATCCTCCATACTCAATCTTCAATCCTCAATCCTCAATCATCAATCCTCATTCCTCAATCCTCAGTCATCAATCTTCAATCTTCAATACTCAATCCTCAATCCTCAATCCTCAATCTTCATTCCTCAATACTCAATCTTCAATCCTCAATCCTCAATTCTCAATCCCCAGTCCTCAATCCTCAATCGCCTATCCTCAATCCCCAATCCTCAACATTCAATCCTCAGTCCTCAATCCTCAATCATCATTACTCAATGTTCAATCCTCAATACTCAACCTTCAATCCTCAACCCTCAATCCTCAATCCACAATCCTCAATCCTCAATCCTCAATCCTCCATCCTCAATTCTCAATCCTCAATCCTCAGTCCTCAGTCCTCAAACCTCAATCCTCAACCCTCAGCCCTCATTCTCAATCCTCAATCCTCAATCCTCAATCCTCAATCCTCAATCCTCAATCCTCAATCCTCAATACTCAACCATCAATTCTCAATTCTCAATACTCAACAGAATATCCTGAATTCTCAGTATTCAATACTCAAAGCTCAATCCTCAACCCTCAGCCCTCATCCTCCATCCTCAATCCTCAATCCTCAAACCTCAATCTTCAATCCTCAATACTCAGTATTCATTCCTCAATCCTCAATCATCAATACTCAATCTTCAAACCTCATTCCTCAATCCTCAATCCTCAATCCTCAATCATCAGTCATGAATACTCAATCTTCATAACTCAATCCTCAATCCTCAATCCTCAATCCTCAATCCTCAATCCTCATTCTTCAAACCTCAATCCTCAACCCTCAGTCCTCATCCTCAATTCTCAATTCTCAATCCTCAATCCTCAATCCTCAATCTTCAATCCTGAATAATCAATCTCCAATCCTAGATCCTCAATCCCCTATCCTCAATCCTTAATCCTCAATCTACAAACCTCAATCCCCAGTCCTCAATCTTCAATCCTCAATGCTCAATCCTCAATCCACAATCCTCAATCCTCAGTCCTCAATCCTCAATCATCAAACCTCAAACCTCAATCCTCAACCGTCAGTCCTCGTCCTCAACCCTCAAGCCTCAATCCTCAATTCTCAATTCTCAATCATCAATCCTCAAACGTCAATCTTCAATCCTCAATACTCAACCTTCAATCCTCAATCCTCAATCCCCAATCCTCAATCCTTAATCCTCAATCTTCAATCCTCAATCATCAATACTCAATCTTCAATCCTCAAACCTCAATCCTCAATCCTCAATCCTCAATCATCAGTCATGAATACTCAATCTTCATAACTCAATCCTCAATCCTCAATCCTCAATCCTCAATTCTCAATCCTCAATCCTCATTCTTCAAACCTCAATCCTCAACCCTCAGTCCTCATCCTCAATTCTCAATTCTCAATCCTCAATCCTCAATCCTCAATCTTCAATCCTGAATAATCAATCTACAATCCTAGATCCTCAATCCCCAATCCTCAATCCTTAATACTCAATCTTCAATCCTCAATCCCCAGTCCTCAATCTTCAATCCTCAATGCTCAATCCTCAATCCCCAATCCTCAATCCTCAGTCCTCAATACTCAATCATCAAACCTCAAACCTCAATCCTCAACCGTCAGTCCTCGTCCTCAATCCTCAACCCTCAATCCTCAATTCTCAATTCTCAATTCTCAATCCTCAATCCTCAATCGTCTATCTTCAATCCTCAATACACAACCTTCAATCCTCAATCCTCAATAACCAATCCTCAATCCTTAATCCTCAATCTTCAATCCTCAATCCTCAATACTCAATCTGCAATCCTCAGTCCTCAACCGTCAACCCTCAATCCTCATTCTTCAATCCTGAATACCCAATCCTCACTCTTCAACCCTCAATCCTAAATCCTCAATTCTCAATCCTCAATCCTCAGTCCTCAGTCCGCAAACCTCAACCCTCAATCCTCATTCATCAAACCTCAATCCTCAACCCTCAGTCCTCATCCTCAATTCTCAATTCTCAATCCTCAATCCTCAATCCTCAATCTTCAATCCTGAATAATCAATCTCCAATCCTAGATCCTCAATCCCCAATCCTCAATCCTTAATCCTCAATCTGCAAACCTCAATCCCCAGTCCTCAATCTTCAATCCTCAATGCTCAATCCTCAATCCACAATCCTCAATCCTCAGTCCTCAATCCTCAATCATCAAACCTCAAACCTCAATCCTCAACCGTCAGTCCTCGTCCTCAACCCTCAAGCCTCTATCCTCAATTCTCAATTCTCAATCATCAATCCTCAAACGTCAATCTTCAATCCTCAATACTCAACCTTCAATCCTCAATCTTCAATCCCCAATCCTCAATCCTTAATCCTCAATCTTCAATCCTCAATCCTCAATACCCAATCTGCAACCCTCAGACCTCAACCCTCAACCCTCAATCCTCATTCTTCAGTCCTCAATACCCAATCCTCAATTCTCAATTCTCAATCATCAATCCTCAAACGTCAATCTTCAATCCTCAATACTCAACCTTCAATCCTCAATCTTCAATCCCCAATCCTCAATCCTTAATCCTCAATCTTCAATCCTCAATCCTCAATCCTCAATCATCAATCCCCAATCCTCAATACTCAATCGTCAATCCTCAGTCCTCAATTCTCAATCCTCAATCCTCGTTCCTCAATGCTCGACTCTCAATCGTCAATCCCCAGTCCTCAATTCTCAATCCTCAATCCTCGTTCCTCAAACATCAATCCTCAACCCTCAGTCCTCATCTTCAATTTTCAATCCTCAATCCACAAACCTCATTCTTCAATCCTCAATACTCAACCATCAATCCTCAATACTCAACCATCTATCCTCAACTCTCAATACTCAATAGAATATCCTGAATTCTCAGTATTCAATACTCAAACCTCAATCCTCAACCCTCAGCCCTCATCCTTCATCCTCAATCCTCAATCCTCAAACCTCAATCTTCAATCCTCAATACTCAATCTTCGATTCTCAGTTCTCAATCCTCAATCCTCAATCCCCAATCCTCAATCTTCAATCCTCAATCCTCAATCCTCAATCCTCAATCCTCAATCCTCAACCATCAAGGCTCAATCTTCAATCCTCAATCCTCAATCCTGAATCCTCAATCCTCAATCCTCAGTCCTCAATCCTCAATCATAAAACCTCAAACCTCAATCCTCTACCGTCAGTCCTCGTCCTCAATCCTCAGCCCTCAATCCTCAATCCCCAATCCTCAATCCTTAATGCTCAATCTTCAATCGTCAATCCTCAATACCCAATCTGCAATCCTCAGTCCTCAACCCTCAACCCTCAATCCTCATTCTTCAATGCTCAATACCCAATCCTCAATCTTCAACCCTCAATCCTCAATCCTCCATTCTCAATCCTCAATCCTCAGTCCTCAGGCCTCAAACCTCAATCCTCAACACTCAGCCATCATCCTCAATCCTCAATCCTCAATCCTCAATACTCAACCATCAATCCTCAATTCTCAATACTCAATAGAATATCCTGAATTCTCAGCATTCAATACTCAAACGTCAATCATCAACCCTCAGCCCTCATCCTCCATTCTCAATCCTCAATCCTCAATCCTCAATCTTCAATCCTCAATACTCAATGTTCAATCTTCAATCTTCAATCCTCAATATTCAATCCTCAATCCTCAATCCTCAGTCATCAATCCTCAATATTCAATACTCAATCGTCAATCCGCAGTCCTCAATCCTCAATCCTCAATCCTCGTTCCTCAAACATCAATCCTCAACCCTCAGCCATCATCTTCAATCCTCAACCCTCAGCCATCATCCTCAATCCTCAATCCTCGTTCCTCAATCCTCAATACTCAATCCTCAATCCTCAATAGTCAATCTCCAATCCTAGATCCTCAATCGCCAATCCTCAAGCCTTAATCCTCAATCTACAATCCTCAATCCTCAATTCTCAATCCTCAATACTCAGTCCTCAATCCTCAATCCTCAATCCCCAATCCTCAATTTTCAATCCTCAATCCTCAATCCTCAAGCCTCATTCCTCAATCCTCAATCTTCAATCCTGAATACTCAATCTTCAATCCTCAATACTCAATCTTCAATCTTCAACCCTCAATCCTCAATCCTCCATTCTCAATCCTCAATCCTCAGTCCTCCGTCCTCAAACCTCAATCCTCAACCCTCAGCCATCATCTTCAATCCTCAACCCTCAGCCATCATCCTCAATCCTCAATCCTCGTTCCTCAATCCTCAATACTCAATCCTCAATCCTCAATAGTCAATCTCCAATCCTAGATCCTCAATCCCCAATCCTCAATCCTTAATCCTCAATCTACAATCCTCAATCCTCAATTCTCAATCCTCAATACTCAGTCCTCAATCCTCAATCCTCAATCCCCAATCCTCAATCTTCAATCCTCAATCCTCAATCCTCAAGCCTCATTCCTCAATCCTCAATCTTCAATCCTGAATACTCAATCTTCAATCCTCAATACTCAATCTTCAATCCTCAACCCTCAATCCACAATCCACAGTCCTCAATACTCAATCATCAACCTTCAATCCTCAATACTCAATCTTCAATCCTCAATCCTCAATCCTGAATCGTCAATCCTCATTCTTCAATCCTCAATACCCAATCCTCAATCCTCAATCCTCAGTCATCAATCTCAATCCTCAATACTCAATCGTCAATCCTCAGTCCTCAATTCTCAACCCTCAATCCTCGTTCCTCATACCTCAATCCTCAACCCTCAGTCCTCATCCTCAATTCTCAATCCTCAATCCTCAAACCTCATTCTTCAATCCTCAATACTCAACCCTCAATGCTCAATACTCAACCACCAATCCTCAATTCTCAATACTCAATAGAATATCCTGGATTCTCAGTATTCAATACTCAAACCTCAATCCTCAACCATCAGCCATCATCCTCCATCCTCAATCCTCAAACCTCAAACCTCAATCTTCAATACTCAACACTCAATCTTCGATCCTCAATCCTCAACACTCAATCCTCAATCCTCAATCCACAATCTTCAATCCTCAATCCTCAATCCCCAATACTCAATCTTCAATCCTCAATCCTCAATCCCCAATACTCAATCCTCAATCCTCAATCGTCAGTCTTCAATCCTCAATACTGAATCTTCAATCATCAATCCTCAATCCTCAATCCTCAATCGTCATTCTTCAATCCTCAATACTCAATCTTCAATCCTCAATCCTCAATCCTCAATCTTCAATTCTCAATCCTCAATCCTCAGTCATCAATCCTCAATCCTCAGTCCTCAATCCTCAATCCTCAATCCTCAATCATCAATCCTCAATCTTCAATACTCAATCGTCAATCCACAATCCTCAATCCCCAATACTCAATCTTCAATCCTCAATCCTCAATCCTCAATCCTCAACCCTCAGCCCTGATCCTCGATCCTCAATCCTGAATCCTCAATCCTCAATCTTCAATCCTCAATACTCAGTCTTCAATCATCAATCCTCAATACTCAATCCTCAATCCTCAATCCTCAATCCTCAATCCTCCATCCTCAATTCTCAATCCTCAATCCTCAGTCCTCAGTCCTCAAACCTCAATCCTCAACCCTCAGCCCTCATTCTCAATCCTCAATCCTCAATCCTCAATCCTCAATCCTCAATCCTCAATCCTCAATACTCAACCATCAATTCTCAATTCTCAATACTCAACAGAATATCCTGAATTCTCAGTATTCAATACTCAAAGCTCAATCCTCAACCCTCAGCCCTCATCCTCCATCCTCAATCCTCAATCCTCAAACCTCAACCTTCAATCCTCAATACTCAGTATTCATTCCTCAATCCTCAATCATCAATACTCAATCTTCAAACCTCATTCCTCAATCCTCAATCCTCAATCCTCAATCATCAGTCATGAATACTCAATCTTCATAACTCAATCCTCAATCCTCAATCCTCAATCCTCAATCCTCAATCCTCATTCTTCAAACCTCAATCCTCAACCCTCAGTCCTCATCCTCAATTCTCAATTCTCAATCCTCAATCCTCAATCCTCAATCTTCAATCCTGAATAATCAATCTCCAATCCTAGATCCTCAATCCCCAATCCTCAATCCTTAATCCTCAATCTACAAACCTCAATCCCCAGTCCTCAATCTTCAATCCTCAATGCTCAATCCTCAATCCACAATCCTCAATCCTCAGTCCTCAATCCTCAATCATCAAACCTCAAACCTCAATCCTCAACCGTCAGTCCTCGTCCTCAACCCTCAAGCCTCAATCCTCAATTCTCAATTCTCAATCATCAATCCTCAAACGTCAATCTTCAATCCTCAATACTCAACCTTCAATCCTCAATCCTCAATCCCCAATCCTCAATCCTTAATCCTCAATCTTCAATCCTCAATCATCAATACTCAATCTTCAATCCTCAAACCTCAATCCTCAATCCTCAATCCTCAATCATCAGTCATGAATACTCAATCTTCATAACTCAATCCTCAATCGTCAATCCTCAATCCTCAATCCTCAATCCTCAATCCTCATTCTTCAAACATCAATCCTCAACCCTCAGTCCTCATCCTCAATTCTCAATTCTCAATCCTCAATCCTCAATCCTCAATCTTCAATCCTGAATAATCAATCTACAATCCTAGATCCTCAATCCCCAATCCTCAATCCTTAATACTCAATCTTCAATCCTCAATCCCCAGTCCTCAATCTTCAATCCTCAATGCTCAATCCTCAATCCCCAATTCTCAATCCTCAGTCCTCAATACTCAATCATCAAACCTCAAACCTCAATCCTCAACCGTCAGTCCTCGTCCTCAATCCTCAACCCTCAATCCTCAATTCTCAATTCTCAATTCTCAATCCTCAATCCTCAATCGTCTATCTTCAATCCTCAATACACAACCTTCAATCCTCAATCCTCAATAACCAATCCTCAATCCTTAATCCTCAATCTTCAATCCTCAATCCTCAATACTCAATCTGCAATCCTCAGTCCTCAACCGTCAACCCTCAATCCTCATTCTTCAATCCTGAATACCCAATCCTCGCTCTTCAACCCTCAATCCTAAATCCTCAATTCTCAATCCTCAATCCTCAGTCCTCAGTCCTCAAACCTCAACCCTCAATCCTCATTCATCAAACCTCAATCCTCAACCCTCAGTCCTCATCCTCAATTCTCAATTCTCAATCCTCAATCCTCAATCCTCAATCTTCAATCCTGAATAATCAATCTCCAATCCTAGATCCTCAATCCCCAATCCTCAATCCTTAATCCTCAATCTACAAACCTCAATCCCCAGTCCTCAATCTTCAATCCTCAATGCTCAATCCTCAATCCACAATCCTCAATCCTCAGTCCTCAATCCTCAATCATCAAACCTCAAACCTCAATCCTCAACCGTCAGTCCTCGTCCTCAACCCTCAAGCCTCAATCCTCAATTCTCAATTCTCAATCATCAATCCTCAAACGTCAATCTTCAATCCTCAATACTCAACCTTCAATCCTCAATCCTCAATCCCCAATCCTCAATCCTTAATCCTCAATCTTCAATCCTCAATCATCAATACTCAATCTTCAATCCTCAAACCTCAATCCTCAATCCTCAATCCTCAATCATCAGTCATGAATACTCAATCTTCATAACTCAATCCTCAATCCTCAATCCTCAATCCTCAATCCTCAATCCTCAATCCTCATTCTTCAAACCTCAATCCTCAACCCTCAGTCCTCATCCTCAATTCTCAATTCTCAATCCTCAATCCTCAATCCTCAATCTTCAATCCTCAATCCTCAATCCCCAATCCTCAATCCTTAATCCTCAATCTTCAATCCTCAATCCTCAATACCCAATCTGCAATCCTCAGACCTCAACCCTCAACCCTCAATCCTCATTCTTCAGTCCTCAATACCCAATCCTCAGTCTTCAACCCCCAATCCTCAATCCTCAATTCTCAACCCTCAATCCTCAGTCCTCAGTCCTCAAACCTCAATCCTCAACACTCAGCCATCATCCTCAATTCTCAATCCTCAATCCTCAATCCTCAATCCTCAGTCTTCAATCTTCAATACTCAATACTCAATCGTCAATACTCAATCGTCAATCCTCAGTCCTCAATTCTCAATCCTCAATCCTCGGTCCTCAAACCTCAACCCTCAACCCTCAGTCCTCATCCTGAATTCTCAATCCTCAATCCTCAAACCTCAATCTTCAATCCTCAATACTCAATCCTCAATCCTCAATACTCAACCATCAATCCTCAATTCTCAATACTCAATAGAATATCCTGAATTCTCAGTATTCAATACTCAAACCTCAATCATCAACCCTCAGCCCTCATCCTCCATCCTCAATCCTCAATCCTCAATCCTCAATCTTCAATCCTCAATACTCAATCTTTAATCTTCAATCTTCAATCCCCAATCCTCTATCCTCAATCCTCAATCCTCAGTCGTCAATCCTCAATCTTCAATACTCAATCGTCAATCCGCAGTCCTCAATCCTCAATCCTCAATTCTCGTTCCTCAAACATCAATCCTCAACCCTCAGCCATCATCCTCAATCCTCAATCCTCGTTCCTCAATCCTCAATACTCAATCCTCAATCCTCAATAGTCAATCTCCAATCCTAGATCCTCAATCCCCAATCCTCAATCCTTAATCCTCAATCTTCAATCCTCAATCCTCAATTCTCAATCCTCAATACTCAATCCTCAATCCTCAATCCTCAATCCCAAATCCTCAATCTTCAATCCTCAATCCTCAATCCTCAAGCCTCAATCCTCAATCCTCAATCTTCAATCCTGAATACTCAATCTTCAATCCTCAATACTCAATCTTCAATCCTCAACCCTCAATCCACAATCCACAATCCTCAATCCTCAATCATCAACCTTCAATCCTCAATACTCAATCTTCAATCCTCAATCCTCAATCCTGAATCGTCAATCCTCATTCTTCAATATTCTATACCCAATCCTCAATCCTCAATCCTCAATCATCAATCCCCAATCCTCAATACTCAATCGTCAATCCCCAGTCCTCAATTCTCAATCCTCAATCCTCGTTCCTCAAACCTCAATCCTAAGTCCTCAATCCCCAAACCTCAATCTTCAATCCTCAATCCTCAATCCTCAATCCTCAATCCTCAATCCTCAACCATCAAGGCTCAATCTTCAATCCTCAATCCTCAATCCTGAATCCTCAATCCTCAATCCTCAGTCCTCAATCCTCAATCATAAAACCTCAAACCTCAATCCTCTACCGTCAGTCCTCGTCCTCAATCCTCAACCCTCAATCCTCAATCCCCAATCCTCAATCCTTAATGCTCAATCTTCAATCGTCAATCCTCAATACCCAATCTGCAATCCTCAGTCCTCAACCCTCAACCCTCAATCCTCATTCTTCAATGCTCAATACCCAATCCTCAATCTTCAACCCTCAATCCTCAATCCTCCATTCTCAATCCTCAATCCTCAGTCCTCAGTCCTCAAACCTCAATCCTCAACACTCAGCCATCATCCTCAATCCTCAATCCTCAATCCTCAATCCTCAATCCTCAGTCATCAATCTTCAATACTCAATACTCAATCGTCAATACTCAATCGTCAATCCTCAGTCCTCAATACTCAATCCACAATCCTCAATACTCAACCATCAATCCTCAATTCTCAATACTCAATAGAATATCCTGAATTCTCAGTATTCAATACTCAAACGTCAATCATCAACCCTCAGCCCTCATCCTCCATTCTCAATCCTCAATCCTCAATCCTCAATCTTCAATCCTCAATTCTCAATGTTCAATCTTCAATCTTCAATCCTCAATATTCAATCCTCAATCCTCAATCCTCAGTCATCAATCCTTAATCTTCAATACTCAATCGTCAATCCGCAGTCCTCAATCCTCAATCCTCAATCCTCAATCATCGATCCTCAATCTTCAATACTCAATCGTCAATCCACAATCCTCAATCCCCAATACTCAATCTTCAATCCTCAATCCTCAATCCTCAATCCTCAACCCTCAGCCCTGATCCTCGATCCTCAATCCTGAATCTTCAATCCTCAATCTTCAATCCTCAATACTCAGTCTTCAATCATCAATCCTCAATACTCAATCCTCAATCCTCAATCCTCAATCATCAATCCTCAATCCTCAATCATCAACCTTCAATCCTCAATACTCAATCCTCAATCCTCAATCCTCAATAATCAGCCTCCAATCCTAGATCCTCAATCCCCAATCCTCAATCCTTAATCCTCAATCTTCAATCCTCAGTCCACAGTCCTCGATCTTCAATCCTCAATGCTCAATCCTCAATCCTCAATCCTCAGTCATCAGTCCTCAATCCTCAATCCTCAAACCTCAATCCTCAACCGTCAGTCCTCGTCCTCAATCCTCAACCCTCAATCCTCAATCTTCAATCCTCCATACTCAATCTTCAATCCTCAATCCTCAATCATCAATCCTCATTCCTCAATCCTCAGTCATCAATCTTCAATCTTCAATACTCAATCCTCAATCCTCAATCCTCAATCTTCATTCCTCAATACTCAATCTTCAATCCTCAATCCTCAATTCTCAATCCCCAGTCCTCAATCCTCAATCGCCAATCCTCAATCCCCAATCCTCAACATTCAATCCTCAGTCCTCAATCCTCAATCATCATTACTCAATGTTCAATCCTCAATACTCAACCTTCAATCCTCAACCCTCAATCCTCAATCCACAATCCTCAATCCTCAATCCTCAATCCTCAATCCTCCATCCTCAATTCTCAATCCTCAATCCTCAGTCCTCAGTCCTCAAACCTCAATCCTCAACCCTCAGCCCTCATTCTCAATCCTCAATCCTCAATCCTCAATCCTCAATCCTCAATCCTCAATCCTCAATCCTCAATACTCAACCATCAATTCTCAATTCTGAATACTCAACAGAATATCCTGAATTCTCAGTATTCAATACTCAAAGCTCAATCCTCAACCCTCAGCCCTCATCCTCCATCCTCAATCCTCAATCCTCAAACCTCAATCTTCAATCCTCAATACTCAGTATTCATTCCTCAATCCTCAATCATCAATACTCAATCTTCAAACCTCATTCCTCAATCCTCAATCCTCAATCCTCAATCATCAGTCATGAATACTCAATCTTCATAACTCAATCCTCAATCCTCAATCCTCAATCCTCAGTCCTCAATCCTCATTCTTCAAACCTCAATCCTCAACCCTCAGTCCTCATCCTCAATTCTCAATTCTCAATCCTCAATCCTCAATCCTCAATCTTCAATCCTGAATAATCAATCTCCAATCCTAGATCCTCAATCCCCTATCCTCAATCCTTAATCCTCAATCTACAAACCTCAATCCCCAGTCCTCAATCTTCAATCCTCAATGCTCAATCCTCAATCCACAATCCTCAATCCTCAGTCCTCAATCCTCAATCATCAAACCTCAAACCTCAATCCTCAACCGTCAGTCCTCGTCCTCAACCCTCAAGCCTCAATCCTCAATTCTCAATTCTCAATCATCAATCCTCAAACGTCAATCTTCAATCCTCAATACTCAACCTTCAATCCTCAATCCTCAATCCCCAATCCTCAATCCTTAATCCTCAATCTTCAATCCTCAATCATCAATACTCAATCTTCAATCCTCAAACCTCAATCCTCAATCCTCAATCCTCAATCATCAGTCATGAATACTCAATCTTCATAACTCAATCCTCAATCCTCAATCCTCAATCCTCAATCCTCAATCCTCAATCCTCATTCTTCAAACCTCAATCCTCAACCCTCAGTCCTCATCCTCAATTCTCAATTCTCAATCCTCAATCCTCAATCCTCAATCTTCAATCCTGAATAATCAATCTACAATCCTAGATCCTCAATCCCCAATCCTCAATCCTTAATACTCAATCTTCAATCCTCAATCCCCAGTCCTCAATCTTCAATCCTCAATGCTCAATCCTCAATCCCCAATCCTCAATCCTCAGTCCTCAATACTCAATCATCAAACCTCAAACCTCAATCCTCAACCGTCAGTCCTCGTCCTCAATCCTCAACCCTCAATCCTCAATTCTCAATTCTCAATTCTCAATCCTCAATCCTCAATCGTCTATCTTCAATCCTCAATACACAACCTTCAATCCTCAATCCTCAATAACCAATCCTCAATCCTTAATCCTCAATCTTCAATCCTCAATCCTCAATACTCAATCTGCAATCCTCAGTCCTCAACCGTCAACCCTCAATCCTCATTCTTCAATCCTGAATACCCAATCCTCACTCTTCAACCCTCAATCCTAAATCCTCAATTCTCAATCCTCAATCCTCAGTCCTCAGTCCGCAAACCTCAACCCTCAATCCTCATTCATCAAACCTCAATCCTCAACCCTCAGTCCTCATCCTCAATTCTCAATTCTCAATCCTCAATCCTCAATCCTCAATCTTCAATCCTGAATAATCAATCTCCAATCCTAGATCCTCAATCCCCAATCCTCAATCCTTAATCCTCAATCTGCAAACCTCAATCCCCAGTCCTCAATCTTCAATCCTCAATGCTCAATCCTCAATCCACAATCCTCAATCCTCAGTCCTCAATCCTCAATCATCAAACCTCAAACCTCAATCCTCAACCGTCAGTCCTCGTCCTCAACCCTCAAGCCTCAATCCTCAATTCTCAATTCTCAATCATCAATCCTCAAACGTCAATCTTCAATCCTCAATACTCAACCTTCAATCCTCAATCTTCAATCCCCAATCCTCAATCCTTAATCCTCAATCTTCAATCCTCAATCCTCAATACCCAATCTGCAATCCTCAGACCTCAACCCTCAACCCTCAATCCTCATTCTTCAGTCCTCAATACCCAATCGTCAATTCTCAATTCTCAATCATCAATCCTCAAACGTCAATCTTCAATCCTCAATACTCAACCTTCAATCCTCAATCTTCAATCCCCAATCCTCAATCCTTAATCCTCAATCTTCAATCCTCAATCCTCAATCCTCAATCATCAATCCCCAATCCTCAATACTCAATCGTCAATCCTCAGTCCTCAATTCTCAATCCTCAATCCTCGTTCCTCAATGCTCGACTCTCAATCGTCAATCCCCAGTCCTCAATTCTCAATCCTCAATCCTCGTTCCTCAAACATCAATCCTCAACCCTCAGTCCTCATCTTCAATTTTCAATCCTCAATCCACAAACCTCATTCTTCAATCCTCAATACTCAACCATCAATCCTCAATACTCAACCATCTATCCTCAACTCTCAATACTCAATAGAATATCCTGAATTCTCAGTATTCAATACTCAAACCTCAATCCTCAACCCTCAGCCCTCATCCTTCATCCTCAATCCTCAATCCTCAAACCTCAATCTTCAATCCTCAATACTCAATCTTCGATTCTCAGTTCTCAATCCTCAATCCTCAATCCCCAATCCTCAATCTTCAATCCTCAATCCTCAATCCTCAATCCTCAATCCTCAATCCTCAACCATCAAGGCTCAATCTTCAATCCTCAATCCTCAATCCTGAATCCTCAATCCTCAATCCTCAGTCCTCATCCTCAATTCTCAATTCTCAATCCTCAATCCTCAATCCTCAATCTTCAATCCTGAATAATCAATCTCCAATCCTAGATCCTCAATCCCCAATCCTCAATCCTTAATCCTCAATCTACAAACCTCAATCCCCAGTCCTCAATCTTCAATCCTCAATGCTCAATCCTCAATCCACAATCCTCAATCCTCAGTCCTCAATCCTCAATCATCAAACCTCAAACCTCAATCCTCAACCGTCAGTCCTCGTCCTCAACCCTCAAGCCTCAATCCTCAATTCTCAATTCTCAATCATCAATCCTCAAACGTCAATCTTCAATCCTCAATACTCAACCTTCAATCCTCAATCCTCAATCCCCAATCCTCAATCCTTAATCCTCAATCTTCAATCCTCAATCATCAATACTCAATCTTCAATCCTCAAACCTCAATCCTCAATCCTCAATCCTCAATCATCAGTCATGAATACTCAATCTTCATAACTCAATCCTCAATCGTCAATCCTCAATCCTCAATCCTCAATCCTCAATCCTCATTCTTCAAACATCAATCCTCAACCCTCAGTCCTCATCCTCAATTCTCAATTCTCAATCCTCAATCCTCAATCCTCAATCTTCAATCCTGAATAATCAATCTACAATCCTAGATCCTCAATCCCCAATCCTCAATCCTTAATACTCAATCTTCAATCCTCAATCCCCAGTCCTCAATCTTCAATCCTCAATGCTCAATCCTCAATCCCCAATTCTCAATCCTCAGTCCTCAATACTCAATCATCAAACCTCAAACCTCAATCCTCAACCGTCAGTCCTCGTCCTCAATCCTCAACCCTCAATCCTCAATTCTCAATTCTCAATTCTCAATCCTCAATCCTCAATCGTCTATCTTCAATCCTCAATACACAACCTTCAATCCTCAATCCTCAATAACCAATCCTCAATCCTTAATCCTCAATCTTCAATCCTCAATCCTCAATACTCAATCTGCAATCCTCAGTCCTCAACCGTCAACCCTCAATCCTCATTCTTCAATCCTGAATACCCAATCCTCGCTCTTCAACCCTCAATCCTAAATCCTCAATTCTCAATCCTCAATCCTCAGTCCTCAGTCCTCAAACCTCAACCCTCAATCCTCATTCATCAAACCTCAATCCTCAACCCTCAGTCCTCATCCTCAATTCTCAATTCTCAATCCTCAATCCTCAATCCTCAATCTTCAATCCTGAATAATCAATCTCCAATCCTAGATCCTCAATCCCCAATCCTCAATCCTTAATCCTCAATCTACAAACCTCAATCCCCAGTCCTCAATCTTCAATCCTCAATGCTCAATCCTCAATCCACAATCCTCAATCCTCAGTCCTCAATCCTCAATCATCAAACCTCAAACCTCAATCCTCAACCGTCAGTCCTCGTCCTCAACCCTCAAGCCTCAATCCTCAATTCTCAATTCTCAATCATCAATCCTCAAACGTCAATCTTCAATCCTCAATACTCAACCTTCAATCCTCAATCCTCAATCCCCAATCCTCAATCCTTAATCCTCAATCTTCAATCCTCAATCATCAATACTCAATCTTCAATCCTCAAACCTCAATCCTCAATCCTCAATCCTCAATCATCAGTCATGAATACTCAATCTTCATAACTCAATCCTCAATCCTCAATCCTCAATCCTCAATCCTCAATCCTCAATCCTCATTCTTCAAACCTCAATCCTCAACCCTCAGTCCTCATCCTCAATTCTCAATTCTCAATCCTCAATCCTCAATCCTCAATCTTCAATCCTCAATCCTCAATCCCCAATCCTCAATCCTTAATCCTCAATCTTCAATCCTCAATCCTCAATACCCAATCTGCAATCCTCAGACCTCAACCCTCAACCCTCAATCCTCATTCTTCAGTCCTCAATACCCAATCCTCAGTCTTCAACCCCCAATCCTCAATCCTCAATTCTCAACCCTCAATCCTCAGTCCTCAGTCCTCAAACCTCAATCCTCAACACTCAGCCATCATCCTCAATTCTCAATCCTCAATCCTCAATCCTCAATCCTCAGTCTTCAATCTTCAATACTCAATACTCAATCGTCAATACTCAATCGTCAATCCTCAGTCCTCAATTCTCAATCCTCAATCCTCGGTCCTCAAACCTCAACCCTCAACCCTCAGTCCTCATCCTCAATTCTCAATCCTCAATCCTCAAACCTCAATCTTCAATCCTCAATACTCAATCCTCAATCCTCAATACTCAACCATCAATCCTCAATTCTCAATACTCAATAGAATATCCTGAATTCTCAGTATTCAATACTCAAACCTCAATCATCAACCCTCAGCCCTCATCCTCCATCCTCAATCCTCAATCCTCAATCCTCAATCTTCAATCCTCAATACTCAATCTTTAATCTTCAATCTTCAATCCCCAATCCTCTATCCTCAATCCTCAATCCTCAGTCGTCAATCCTCAATCTTCAATACTCAATCGTCAATCCGCAGTCCTCAATCCTCAATCCTCAATTCTCGTTCCTCAAACATCAATCCTCAACCCTCAGCCATCATCCTCAATCCTCAATCCTCGTTCCTCAATCCTCAATACTCAATCCTCAATCCTCAATAGTCAATCTCCAATCCTAGATCCTCAATCCCCAATCCTCAATCCTTAATCCTCAATCTTCAATCCTCAATCCTCAATTCTCAATCCTCAATACTCAATCCTCAATCCTCAATCCTCAATCCCAAATCCTCAATCTTCAATCCTCAATCCTCAATCCTCAAGCCTCAATCCTCAATCCTCAATCTTCAATCCTGAATACTCAATCTTCAATCCTCAATACTCAATCTTCAATCCTCAACCCTCAATCCACAATCCACAATCCTCAATCCTCAATCATCAACCTTCAATCCTCAATACTCAATCTTCAATCCTCAATCCTCAATCCTGAATCGTCAATCCTCATTCTTCAATATTCTATACCCAATCCTCAATCCTCAATCCTCAATCATCAATCCCCAATCCTCAATACTCAATCGTCAATCCCCAGTCCTCAATTCTCAATCCTCAATCCTCGTTCCTCAAACCTCAATCCTAAGTCCTCAATCCCCAAACCTCAATCTTCAATCCTCAATCCTCAATCCTCAATCCTCAATCCTCAATCCTCAACCATCAAGGCTCAATCTTCAATCCTCAATCCTCAATCCTGAATCCTCAATCCTCAATCCTCAGTCCTCAATCCTCAATCATAAAACCTCAAACCTCAATCCTCTACCGTCAGTCCTCGTCCTCAATCCTCAACCCTCAATCCTCAATCCCCAATCCTCAATCCTTAATGCTCAATCTTCAATCGTCAATCCTCAATACCCAATCTGCAATCCTCAGTCCTCAACCCTCAACCCTCAATCCTCATTCTTCAATGCTCAATACCCAATCCTCAATCTTCAACCCTCAATCCTCAATCCTCCATTCTCAATCCTCAATCCTCAGTCCTCAGTCCTCAAACCTCAATCCTCAACACTCAGCCATCATCCTCAATCCTCAATCCTCAATCCTCAATCCTCAATCCTCAGTCATAAATCTTCAATACTCAATACTCAATCGTCAATACTCAATCGTCAATCCTCAGTCCTCAATACTCAATCCACAATCCTCAATACTCAACCATCAATCCTCAATTCTCAATACTCAATAGAATATCCTGAATTCTCAGTATTCAATACTCAAACGTCAATCATCAACCCTCAGCCCTCATCCTCCATTCTCAATCCTCAATCCTCAATCCTCAATCTTCAATCCTCAATACTCAATGTTCAATCTTCAATCTTCAATCCTCAATATTCAATCCTCAATCCTCAATCCTCAGTCATCAATCCTTAATCTTCAATACTCAATCGTCAATCCGCAGTCCTCAATCCTCAATCCTCAATCCTCAATCATCGATCCTCAATCTTCAATACTCAATCGTCAATCCACAATCCTCAATCCCCAATACTCAATCTTCAATCCTCAATCCTCAATCCTCAATCCTCAACCCTCAGCCCTGATCCTCGATCCTCAATCCTGAATCTTCAATCCTCAATCTTCAATCCTCAATACTCAGTCTTCAATCATCAATCCTCAATACTCAATCCTCAATCCTCAATCCTCAATCATCAATCCTCAATCCTCAATCATCAACCTTCAATCCTCAATACTCAATCCTCAATCCTCAATCCTCAATAATCAGCCTCCAATCCTAGATCCTCAATCCCCAATCCTCAATCCTTAATCCTCAATCTTCAATCCTCAGTCCACAGTCCTCGATCTTCAATCCTCAATGCTCAATCCTCAATCCTCAATCCTCAGTCATCAGTCCTCAATCCTCAATCCTCAAACCTCAATCCTCAACCGTCAGTCCTCGTCCTCAATCCTCAACCCTCAATCCTCAATCTTCAATCCTCCATACTCAATCTTCAATCCTCAATCCTCAATCATCAATCCTCATTCCTCAATCCTCAGTCATCAATCTTCAATCTTCAATACTCAATCCTCAATCCTCAATCCTCAATCTTCATTCCTCAATACTCAATCTTCAATCCTCAATCCTCAATTCTCAATCCCCAGTCCTCAATCCTCAATCGCCAATCCTCAATCCCCAATCCTCAACATTCAATCCTCAGTCCTCAATCCTCAATCATCATTACTCAATGTTCAATCCTCAATACTCAACCTTCAATCCTCAACCCTCAATCCTCAATCCACAATCCTCAATCCTCAATCCTCAATCCTCAATCCTCCATCCTCAATTCTCAATCCTCAATCCTCAGTCCTCAGTCCTCAAACCTCAATCCTCAACCCTCAGCCCTCATTCTCAATCCTCAATCCTCAATCCTCAATCCTCAATCCTCAATCCTCAATCCTCAATCCTCAATACTCAACCATCAATTCTCAATTCTGAATACTCAACAGAATATCCTGAATTCTCAGTATTCAATACTCAAAGCTCAATCCTCAACCCTCAGCCCTCATCCTCCATCCTCAATCCTCAATCCTCAAACCTCAATCTTCAATCCTCAATACTCAGTATTCATTCCTCAATCCTCAATCATCAATACTCAATCTTCAAACCTCATTCCTCAATCCTCAATCCTCAATCCTCAATCATCAGTCATGAATACTCAATCTTCATAACTCAATCCTCAATCCTCAATCCTCAATCCTCAGTCCTCAATCCTCATTCTTCAAACCTCAATCCTCAACCCTCAGTCCTCATCCTCAATTCTCAATTCTCAATCCTCAATCCTCAATCCTCAATCTTCAATCCTGAATAATCAATCTCCAATCCTAGATCCTCAATCCCCTATCCTCAATCCTTAATCCTCAATCTACAAACCTCAATCCCCAGTCCTCAATCTTCAATCCTCAATGCTCAATCCTCAATCCACAATCCTCAATCCTCAGTCCTCAATCCTCAATCATCAAACCTCAAACCTCAATCCTCAACCGTCAGTCCTCGTCCTCAACCCTCAAGCCTCAATCCTCAATTCTCAATTCTCAATCATCAATCCTCAAACGTCAATCTTCAATCCTCAATACTCAACCTTCAATCCTCAATCCTCAATCCCCAATCCTCAATCCTTAATCCTCAATCTTCAATCCTCAATCATCAATACTCAATCTTCAATCCTCAAACCTCAATCCTCAATCCTCAATCCTCAATCATCAGTCATGAATACTCAATCTTCATAACTCAATCCTCAATCCTCAATCCTCAATCCTCAATCCTCAATCCTCAATCCTCATTCTTCAAACCTCAATCCTCAACCCTCAGTCCTCATCCTCAATTCTCAATTCTCAATCCTCAATCCTCAATCCTCAATCTTCAATCCTGAATAATCAATCTACAATCCTAGATCCTCAATCCCCAATCCTCAATCCTTAATACTCAATCTTCAATCCTCAATCCCCAGTCCTCAATCTTCAATCCTCAATGCTCAATCCTCAATCCCCAATCCTCAATCCTCAGTCCTCAATACTCAATCATCAAACCTCAAACCTCAATCCTCAACCGTCAGTCCTCGTCCTCAATCCTCAACCCTCAATCCTCAATTCTCAATTCTCAATTCTCAATCCTCAATCCTCAATCGTCTATCTTCAATCCTCAATACACAACCTTCAATCCTCAATCCTCAATAACCAATCCTCAATCCTTAATCCTCAATCTTCAATCCTCAATCCTCAATACTCAATCTGCAATCCTCAGTCCTCAACCGTCAACCCTCAATCCTCATTCTTCAATCCTGAATACCCAATCCTCACTCTTCAACCCTCAATCCTAAATCCTCAATTCTCAATCCTCAATCCTCAGTCCTCAGTCCGCAAACCTCAACCCTCAATCCTCATTCATCAAACCTCAATCCTCAACCCTCAGTCCTCATCCTCAATTCTCAATTCTCAATCCTCAATCCTCAATCCTCAATCTTCAATCCTGAATAATCAATCTCCAATCCTAGATCCTCAATCCCCAATCCTCAATCCTTAATCCTCAATCTGCAAACCTCAATCCCCAGTCCTCAATCTTCAATCCTCAATGCTCAATCCTCAATCCACAATCCTCAATCCTCAGTCCTCAATCCTCAATCATCAAACCTCAAACCTCAATCCTCAACCGTCAGTCCTCGTCCTCAACCCTCAAGCCTCAATCCTCAATTCTCAATTCTCAATCATCAATCCTCAAACGTCAATCTTCAATCCTCAATACTCAACCTTCAATCCTCAATCTTCAATCCCCAATCCTCAATCCTTAATCCTCAATCTTCAATCCTCAATCCTCAATACCCAATCTGCAATCCTCAGACCTCAACCCTCAACCCTCAATCCTCATTCTTCAGTCCTCAATACCCAATCCTCAATTCTCAATTCTCAATCATCAATCCTCAAACGTCAATCTTCAATCCTCAATACTCAACCTTCAATCCTCAATCTTCAATCCCCAATCCTCAATCCTTAATCCTCAATCTTCAATCCTCAATCCTCAATCCTCAATCATCAATCCCCAATCCTCAATACTCAATCGTCAATCCTCAGTCCTCAATTCTCAATCCTCAATCCTCGTTCCTCAATGCTCGACTCTCAATCGTCAATCCCCAGTCCTCAATTCTCAATCCTCAATCCTCGTTCCTCAAACATCAATCCTCAACCCTCAGTCCTCATCTTCAATTTTCAATCCTCAATCCACAAACCTCATTCTTCAATCCTCAATACTCAACCATCAATCCTCAATACTCAACCATCTATCCTCAACTCTCAATACTCAATAGAATATCCTGAATTCTCAGTATTCAATACTCAAACCTCAATCCTCAACCCTCAGCCCTCATCCTTCATCCTCAATCCTCAATCCTCAAACCTCAATCTTCAATCCTCAATACTCAATCTTCGATTCTCAGTTCTCAATCCTCAATCCTCAATCCCCAATCCTCAATCTTCAATCCTCAATCCTCAATCCTCAATCCTCAATCCTCAATCCTCAACCATCAAGGCTCAATCTTCAATCCTCAATCCTCAATCCTGAATCCTCAATCCTCAATCCTCAGTCCTCAGTCCTCAATCATAAAACCTCAAACCTCAATCCTCTACCGTCAGTCCTCGTCCTCAATCCTCAGCCCTCAATCCTCAATCCCCAATCCTCAATCCTTAATGCTCAATCTTCAATCGTCAATCCTCAATACCCAATCTGCAATCCTCAGTCCTCAACCCTCAACCCTCAATCCTCATTCTTCAATGCTCAATACCCAATCCTCAATCTTCAACCCTCAATCCTCAATCCTCCATTCTCAATCCTCAATCCTCAGTCCTCAGGCCTCAAACCTCGATCCTCAACACTCAGCCATCATCCTCAATCCTCAATCCTCAATCCTCAATACTCAACCATCAATCCTCAATTCTCAATACTCAATAGAATATCCTGAATTCTCAGCATTCAATACTCAAACGTCAATCATCAACCCTCAGCCCTCATCCTCCATTCTCAATCCTCAATCCTCAATCCTCAATCTTCAATCCTCAATACTCAATGTTCAATCTTCAATCTTCAATCCTCAATATTCAATCCTCAATCCTCAATCCTCAGTCATCAATCCTCAATCTTCAATACTCAATCGTCAATCCGCAGTCCTCAATCCTCAATCCTCAATCCTCGTTCCTCAAACATCAATCCTCAACCCTCAGCCATCATCTTCAATCCTCAACCCTCAGCCATCATCCTCAATCCTCAATCCTCGTTCCTCAATCCTCAATACTCAATCCTCAATCCTCAATAGTCAATCTCCAATCCTAGATCCTCAATCGCCAATCCTCAAGCCTTAATCCTCAATCTACAATCCTCAATCCTCAATTCTCAATCCTCAATACTCAGTCCTCAATCCTCAATCCTCAATCCCCAATCCTCAATTTTCAATCCTCAATCCTCAATCCTCAAGCCTCATTCCTCAATCCTCAATCTTCAATCCTGAATACTCAATCTTCAATCCTCAATACTCAATCTTCAATCTTCAACCCTCAATCCTCAATCCTCCATTCTCAATCCTCAATCCTCAGTCCTCCGTCCTCAAACCTCAATCCTCAACCCTCAGCCATCATCTTCAATCCTCAACCCTCAGCCATCATCCTCAATCCTCAATCCTCGTTCCTCAATCCTCAATACTCAATCCTCAATCCTCAATAGTCAATCTCCAATCCTAGATCCTCAATCCCCAATCCTCAATCCTTAATCCTCAATCTACAATCCTCAATCCTCAATTCTCAATCCTCAATACTCAGTCCTCAATCCTCAATCCTCAATCCCCAATCCTCAATCTTCAATCCTCAATCCTCAATCCTCAAGCCTCATTCCTCAATCCTCAATCTTCAATCCTGAATACTCAATCTTCAATCCTCAATACTCAATCTTCAATCTTCAACCCTCAATCCTCAATCCTCCATTCTCAATCCTCAATCCTCAGTCCTCCGTCCTCAAACCTCAATCCTCAACCCTCAGCCATCATCTTCAATCCTCAACCCTCAGCCATCATCCTCAATCCTCAATCCTCGTTCCTCAATCCTCAATACTCAATCCTCAATCCTCAATAGTCAATCTCCAATCCTAGATCCTCAATCCCCAATCCTCAATCCTTAATCCTCAATCTACAATCCTCAATCCTCAATTCTCAATCCTCAATACTCAGTCCTCAATCCTCAATCCTCAATCCCCAATCCTCAATCTTCAATCCTCAATCCTCAATCCTCAAGCCTCATTCCTCAATCCTCAATCTTCAATCCTGAATACTCAATCTTCAATCCTCAATACTCAATCTTCAATCCTCAACCCTCAATCCACAATCCACAGTCCTCAATACTCAATCATCAACCTTCAATCCTCAATACTCAATCTTCAATCCTCAATCCTCAATCCTGAATCGTCAATCCTCATTCTTCAATCCTCAATACCCAATCCTCAATCCTCAATCCTCAGTCATCAATCTCAATCCTCAATACTCAATCGTCAATCCTCAGTCCTCAATTCTCAACCCTCAATCCTCGTTCCTCATACCTCAATCCTCAACCCTCAGTCCTCATCCTCAATTCTCAATCCTCAATCCTCAAACCTCATTCTTCAATCCTCAATACTCAACCCTCAATGCTCAATACTCAACCACCAATCCTCAATTCTCAATACTCAATAGAATATCCTGGATTCTCAGTATTCAATACTCAAACCTCAATCCTCAACCATCAGCCATCATCCTCCATCCTCAATCCTCAAACCTCAAACCTCAATCTTCAATACTCAACACTCAATCTTCGATCCTCAATCCTCAACACTCAATCCTCAATCCTCAATCCACAATCTTCAATCCTCAATCCTCAATCCCCAATACTCAATCTTCAATCCTCAATCCTCAATCCCCAATACTCAATCCTCAATCCTCAATCGTCAGTCTTCAATCCTCAATACTGAATCTTCAATCATCAATCCTCAATCCTCAATCCTCAATCGTCATTCTTCAATCCTCAATACTCAATCTTCAATCCTCAATCCTCAATCCTCAATCTTCAATTCTCAATCCTCAATCCTCAGTCATCAATCCTCAATCCTCAGTCCTCAATCCTCAATCCTCAATCCTCAATCATCAATCCTCAATCTTCAATACTCAATCGTCAATCCACAATCCTCAATCCCCAATACTCAATCTTCAATCCTCAATCCTCAATCCTCAATCCTCAACCCTCAGCCCTGATCCTCGATCCTCAATCCTGAATCCTCAATCCTCAATCTTCAATCCTCAATACTCAGTCTTCAATCATCAATCCTCAATACTCAATCCTCAATCCTCAATCCTCAATCCTCAATCCTCCATCCTCAATTCTCAATCCTCAATCCTCAGTCCTCAGTCCTCAAACCTCAATCCTCAACCCTCAGCCCTCATTCTCAATCCTCAATCCTCAATCCTCAATCCTCAATCCTCAATCCTCAATCCTCAATACTCAACCATCAATTCTCAATTCTCAATACTCAACAGAATATCCTGAATTCTCAGTATTCAATACTCAAAGCTCAATCCTCGACCCTCAGCCCTCATCCTCCAACCTCAATCCTCAATCCTCAAACCTCAACCTTCAATCCTCAATACTCAGTATTCATTCCTCAATCCTCAATCATCAATACTCAATCTTCAAACCTCATTCCTCAATCCTCAATCCTCAATCCTCAATCATCAGTCATGAATACTCAATCTTCATAACTCAATCCTCAATCCTCAATCCTCAATCCTCAATCCTCAATCCTCATTCTTCAAACCTCAATCCTCAAACCTCAGTCCTCATCCTCAATTCTCAATTCTCAATCCTCAATCCTCAATCCTCAATCTTCAATCCTGAATAATCAATCTCCAATCCTAGATCCTCAATCCCCAATCCTCAATCCTTAATCCTCAATCTACAAACCTCAATCCCCAGTCCTCAATCTTCAATCCTCAATGCTCAATCCTCAATCCACAATCCTCAATCCTCAGTCCTCAATCCTCAATCATCAAACCTCAAACCTCAATCCTCAACCGTCAGTCCTCGTCCTCAACCCTCAAGCCTCAATCCTCAATTCTCAATTCTCAATCATCAATCCTCAAACGTCAATCTTCAATCCTCAATACTCAACCTTCAATCCTCAATCCTCAATCCCCAATCCTCAATCCTTAATCCTCAATCTTCAATCCTCAATCATCAATACTCAATCTTCAATCCTCAAACCTCAATCCTCAATCCTCAATCCTCAATCATCAGTCATGAATACTCAATCTTCATAACTCAATCCTCAATCGTCAATCCTCAATCCTCAATCCTCAATCCTCAATCCTCATTCTTCAAACATCAATCCTCAACCCTCAGTCCTCATCCTCAATTCTCAATTCTCAATCCTCAATCCTCAATCCTCAATCTTCAATCCTGAATAATCAATCTACAATCCTAGATCCTCAATCCCCAATCCTCAATCCTTAATACTCAATCTTCAATCCTCAATCCCCAGTCCTCAATCTTCAATCCTCAATGCTCAATCCTCAATCCCCAATTCTCAATCCTCAGTCCTCAATACTCAATCATCAAACCTCAAACCTCAATCCTCAACCGTCAGTCCTCGTCCTCAATCCTCAACCCTCAATCCTCAATTCTCAATTCTCAATTCTCAATCCTCAATCCTCAATCGTCTATCTTCAATCCTCAATACACAACCTTCAATCCTCAATCCTCAATAACCAATCCTCAATCCTTAATCCTCAATCTTCAATCCTCAATCCTCAATACTCAATCTGCAATCCTCAGTCCTCAACCGTCAACCCTCAATCCTCATTCTTCAATCCTGAATACCCAATCCTCGCTCTTCAACCCTCAATCCTAAATCCTCAATTCTCAATCCTCAATCCTCAGTCCTCAGTCCTCAAACCTCAACCCTCAATCCTCATTCATCAAACCTCAATCCTCAACCCTCAGTCCTCATCCTCAATTCTCAATTCTCAATCCTCAATCCTCAATCCTCAATCTTCAATCCTGAATAATCAATCTCCAATCCTAGATCCTCAATCCCCAATCCTCAATCCTTAATCCTCAATCTACAAACCTCAATCCCCAGTCCTCAATCTTCAATCCTCAATGCTCAATCCTCAATCCACAATCCTCAATCCTCAGTCCTCAATCCTCAATCATCAAACCTCAAACCTCAATCCTCAACCGTCAGTCCTCGTCCTCAACCCTCAAGCCTCAATCCTCAATTCTCAATTCTCAATCATCAATCCTCAAACGTCAATCTTCAATCCTCAATACTCAACCTTCAATCCTCAATCCTCAATCCCCAATCCTCAATCCTTAATCCTCAATCTTCAATCCTCAATCCTCAATACCCAATCTGCAATCCTCAGACCTCAACCCTCAATCCTCAATCCTCATTCTTCAGTCCTCAATACCCAATCCTCAGTCTTCAACCCTCAATCCTCAATCCTCAATTATCAACCCTCAATCCTCAGTCCTCAGTCCTCAAACCTCAATCTTCAACACTCAGCCATCATCCTCAATTCTCAATCCTCAATCCTCAATCCTCAATCCTCAGTCATCAATCTTCAATACTCAATACTCAATCGTCAAAACTCAATCGTCAATCCTCAGTCCTCAATTCTCAATCCTCAATCCTCGGTCCTCAAACCTCAACCCTCAATCCTCAGTCCTCATCCTCAATTCTCAATCCTCAATCCTCAAACCTCAATCTTCAATCCTCAATACTCAATCCTCAATCCTCAATACTCAACCATCAATCCTCAATTCTCAATACTCAATAGAATATCCTGAATTCTCAGTATTCAATACTCAAACCTCAATCATCAACCCTCAGCCCTCATCCTCCATCCTCAATCCTCAATCCTCAATCCTCAATCTTCAATCCTCAATACTCAATCTTTAATCTTCAATCTTCAATCCCCAATCCTCTATCCTCAATCCTCAATCCTCAGTCGTCAATCCTCAATCTTCAATACTCAATCGTCAATCCGCAGTCCTCAATCCTCAATCCTCAATCCTCGTTCCTCAAACATCAATCCTCAACCCTCAGCCATCATCCTCAATCCTCAATCCTCGTTCCTCAATCCTCAATACTCAATCCTCAATCCTCAATAGTCAATCTCCAATCCTAGATCCTCAATCCCCAATCCTCAATCCTTAATCCTCAATCTTCAATCCTCAATCCTCAATTCTCAATCCTCAATTCTCAATCCTCAATCCTCAATCGTCTATCTTCAATCCTCAATACACAACCTTCAATCCTCAATCCTCAATACTCAATCTTCAATCCTCAATCCTCAATCCCCAATACTCAATCCTCAATCCTCAATCGTCAGTCTTCAATCCTCAATACTGAATCTTCAATCATCAATCCTCAATCCTCAATCCTCAATCGTCATTCTTCAATCCTCAATACTCAATCTTCAATCCTCAATCCTCAATCCTCAATCTTCAATTCTCAATCCTCAATCCTCAGTCATCAATCCTCAATCCTCAGTCCTCAATCCTCAATCCTCAATCCTCAATCATCAATCCTCAATCTTCAATACTCAATCGTCAATCCACAATCCTCAATCCCCAATACTCAATCTTCAATCCTCAATCCTCAATCCTCAATCCTCAACCCTCAGCCCTGATCCTCGATCCTCAATCCTGAATCCTCAATCCTCAATCTTCAATCCTCAATACTCAGTCTTCAATCATCAATCCTCAATACTCAATCCTCAATCCTCAATCCTCAATCCTCAATCCTCCATCCTCAATTCTCAATCCTCAATCCTCAGTCCTCAGTCCTCAAACCTCAATCCTCAACCCTCAGCCCTCATTCTCAATCCTCAATCCTCAATCCTCAATCCTCAATCCTCAATCCTCAATCCTCAATCCTCAATACTCAACCATCAATTCTCAATTCTCAATACTCAACAGAATATCCTGAATTCTCAGTATTCAATACTCAAAGCTCAATCCTCGACCCTCAGCCCTCATCCTCCAACCTCAATCCTCAATCCTCAAACCTCAACCTTCAATCCTCAATACTCAGTATTCATTCCTCAATCCTCAATCATCAATACTCAATCTTCAAACCTCATTCCTCAATCCTCAATCCTCAATCCTCAATCATCAGTCATGAATACTCAATCTTCATAACTCAATCCTCAATCCTCAATCCTCAATCCTCAATCCTCAATCCTCATTCTTCAAACCTCAATCCTCAAACCTCAGTCCTCATCCTCAATTCTCAATTCTCAATCCTCAATCCTCAATCCTCAATCTTCAATCCTGAATAATCAATCTCCAATCCTAGATCCTCAATCCCCAATCCTCAATCCTTAATCCTCAATCTACAAACCTCAATCCCCAGTCCTCAATCTTCAATCCTCAATGCTCAATCCTCAATCCACAATCCTCAATCCTCAGTCCTCAATCCTCAATCATCAAACCTCAAACCTCAATCCTCAACCGTCAGTCCTCGTCCTCAACCCTCAAGCCTCAATCCTCAATTCTCAATTCTCAATCATCAATCCTCAAACGTCAATCTTCAATCCTCAATACTCAACCTTCAATCCTCAATCCTCAATCCCCAATCCTCAATCCTTAATCCTCAATCTTCAATCCTCAATCATCAATACTCAATCTTCAATCCTCAAACCTCAATCCTCAATCCTCAATCCTCAATCATCAGTCATGAATACTCAATCTTCATAACTCAATCCTCAATCGTCAATCCTCAATCCTCAATCCTCAATCCTCAATCCTCATTCTTCAAACATCAATCCTCAACCCTCAGTCCTCATCCTCAATTCTCAATTCTCAATCCTCAATCCTCAATCCTCAATCTTCAATCCTGAATAATCAATCTACAATCCTAGATCCTCAATCCCCAATCCTCAATCCTTAATACTCAATCTTCAATCCTCAATCCCCAGTCCTCAATCTTCAATCCTCAATGCTCAATCCTCAATCCCCAATTCTCAATCCTCAGTCCTCAATACTCAATCATCAAACCTCAAACCTCAATCCTCAACCGTCAGTCCTCGTCCTCAATCCTCAACCCTCAATCCTCAATTCTCAATTCTCAATTCTCAATCCTCAATCCTCAATCGTCTATCTTCAATCCTCAATACACAACCTTCAATCCTCAATCCTCAATAACCAATCCTCAATCCTTAATCCTCAATCTTCAATCCTCAATCCTCAATACTCAATCTGCAATCCTCAGTCCTCAACCGTCAACCCTCAATCCTCATTCTTCAATCCTGAATACCCAATCCTCGCTCTTCAACCCTCAATCCTAAATCCTCAATTCTCAATCCTCAATCCTCAGTCCTCAGTCCTCAAACCTCAACCCTCAATCCTCATTCATCAAACCTCAATCCTCAACCCTCAGTCCTCATCCTCAATTCTCAATTCTCAATCCTCAATCCTCAATCCTCAATCTTCAATCCTGAATAATCAATCTCCAATCCTAGATCCTCAATCCCCAATCCTCAATCCTTAATCCTCAATCTACAAACCTCAATCCCCAGTCCTCAATCTTCAATCCTCAATGCTCAATCCTCAATCCACAATCCTCAATCCTCAGTCCTCAATCCTCAATCATCAAACCTCAAACCTCAATCCTCAACCGTCAGTCCTCGTCCTCAACCCTCAAGCCTCAATCCTCAATTCTCAATTCTCAATCATCAATCCTCAAACGTCAATCTTCAATCCTCAATACTCAACCTTCAATCCTCAATCCTCAATCCCCAATCCTCAATCCTTAATCCTCAATCTTCAATCCTCAATCCTCAATACCCAATCTGCAATCCTCAGACCTCAACCCTCAATCCTCAATCCTCATTCTTCAGTCCTCAATACCCAATCCTCAGTCTTCAACCCTCAATCCTCAATCCTCAATTATCAACCCTCAATCCTCAGTCCTCAGTCCTCAAACCTCAATCTTCAACACTCAGCCATCATCCTCAATTCTCAATCCTCAATCCTCAATCCTCAATCCTCAGTCATCAATCTTCAATACTCAATACTCAATCGTCAAAACTCAATCGTCAATCCTCAGTCCTCAATTCTCAATCCTCAATCCTCGGTCCTCAAACCTCAACCCTCAATCCTCAGTCCTCATCCTCAATTCTCAATCCTCAATCCTCAAACCTCAATCTTCAATCCTCAATACTCAATCCTCAATCCTCAATACTCAACCATCAATCCTCAATTCTCAATACTCAATAGAATATCCTGAATTCTCAGTATTCAATACTCAAACCTCAATCATCAACCCTCAGCCCTCATCCTCCATCCTCAATCCTCAATCCTCAATCCTCAATCTTCAATCCTCAATACTCAATCTTTAATCTTCAATCTTCAATCCCCAATCCTCTATCCTCAATCCTCAATCCTCAGTCGTCAATCCTCAATCTTCAATACTCAATCGTCAATCCGCAGTCCTCAATCCTCAATCCTCAATCCTCGTTCCTCAAACATCAATCCTCAACCCTCAGCCATCATCCTCAATCCTCAATCCTCGTTCCTCAATCCTCAATACTCAATCCTCAATCCTCAATAGTCAATCTCCAATCCTAGATCCTCAATCCCCAATCCTCAATCCTTAATCCTCAATCTTCAATCCTCAATCCTCAATTCTCAATCCTCAATTCTCAATCCTCAATCCTCAATCGTCTATCTTCAATCCTCAATACACAACCTTCAATCCTCAATCCTCAATAACCAATCCTCAATCCTTAATCCTCAATCTTCAATCCTCAATCCTCAATACTCAATCTGCAATCCTCAGTCCTCAACCGTCAACCCTCAATCCTCATTCTTCAATCCTGAATACCCAATCCTCACTCTTCAACCCTCAATCCTAAATCCTCAATTCTCAATCCTCAATCCTCAGTCCTCAGTCCGCAAACCTCAACCCTCAATCCTCATTCATCAAACCTCAATCCTCAACCCTCAGTCCTCATCCTCAATTCTCAATTCTCAATCCTCAATCCTCAATCCTCAATCTTCAATCCTGAATAATCAATCTCCAATCCTAGATCCTCAATCCCCAATCCTCAATCCTTAATCCTCAATCTGCAAACCTCAATCCCCAGTCCTCAATCTTCAATCCTCAATGCTCAATCCTCAATCCACAATCCTCAATCCTCAGTCCTCAATCCTCAATCATCAAACCTCAAACCTCAATCCTCAACCGTCAGTCCTCGTCCTCAACCCTCAAGCCTCAATCCTCAATTCTCAATTCTCAATCATCAATCCTCAAACGTCAATCTTCAATCCTCAATACTCAACCTTCAAACCTCAATCTTCAATCCCCAATCCTCAATCCTTAATCCTCAATCTTCAATCCTCAATCCTCAATACCCAATCTGCAATCCTCAGACCTCAACCCTCAACCCTCAATCCTCATTCTTCAGTCCTCAATACCCAATCCTCAATTCTCAATTCTCAATCATCAATCCTCAAACGTCAATCTTCAATCCTCAATACTCAACCTTCAATCCTCAATCTTCAATCCCCAATCCTCAATCCTTAATCCTCAATCTTCAATCCTCAATCCTCAATCCTCAATCATCAATCCCCAATCCTCAATACTCAATCGTCAATCCTCACTCCTCAATTCTCAATCCTCAATCCTCGTTCCTCAATGCTCGACTCTCAATCGTCAATCCCCAGTCCTCAATTCTCAATCCTCAATCCTCGTTCCTCAAACATCAATCCTCAACCCTCAGTCCTCATCTTCAATTTTCAATCCTCAATCCACAAACCTCATTCTTCAATCCTCAATACTCAACCATCAATCCTCAATACTCAACCATCTATCCTCAACTCTCAATACTCAATAGAATATCCTGAATTCTCAGTATTCAATACTCAAACCTCAATCCTCAACCCTCAGCCCTCATCCTTCATCCTCAATCCTCAATCCTCAAACCTCAATCTTCAATCCTCAATACTCAATCTTCGATTCTCAGTTCTCAATCCTCAATCCTCAATCCCCAATCCTCAATCTTCAATCCTCAATCCTCAATCCTCAATCCTCAATCCTCAATCCTCAACCATCAAGGCTCAATCTTCAATCCTCAATCCTCAATCCTGAATCCTCAATCCTCAATCCTCAGTCCTCAATCCTCAATCATAAAACCTCAAACCTCAATCCTCTACCGTCAGTCCTCGTCCTCAATCCTCAGCCCTCAATCCTCAATCCCCAATCCTCAATCCTTAATGCTCAATCTTCAATCGTCAATCCTCAATACCCAATCTGCAATCCTCAGTCCTCAACCCTCAACCCTCAATCCTCATTCTTCAATGCTCAATACCCAATCCTCAATCTTCAACCCTCAATCCTCAATCCTCCATTCTCAATCCTCAATCCTCAGTCCTCAGGCCTCAAACCTCGATCCTCAACACTCAGCCATCATCCTCAATCCTCAATCCTCAATCCTCAATACTCAACCATCAATCCTCAATTCTCAATACTCAATAGAATATCCTGAATTCTCAGCATTCAATACTCAAACGTCAATCATCAACCCTCAGCCCTCATCCTCCATTCTCAATCCTCAATCCTCAATCCTCAATCTTCAATCCTCAATACTCAATGTTCAATCTTCAATCTTCAATCCTCAATATTCAATCCTCAATCCTCAATCCTCAGTCATCAATCCTCAATCTTCAATACTCAATCGTCAATCCGCAGTCCTCAATCCTCAATCCTCAATCCTCGTTCCTCAAACATCAATCCTCAACCCTCAGCCATCATCTTCAATCCTCAACCCTCAGCCATCATCCTCAATCCTCAATCCTCGTTCCTCAATCCTCAATACTCAATCCTCAATCCTCAATAGTCAATCTCCAATCCTAGATCCTCAATCGCCAATCCTCAAGCCTTAATCCTCAATCTACAATCCTCAATCCTCAATTCTCAATCCTCAATACTCAGTCCTCAATCCTCAATCCTCAATCCCCAATCCTCAATTTTCAATCCTCAATCCTCAATCCTCAAGCCTCATTCCTCAATCCTCAATCTTCAATCCTGAATACTCAATCTTCAATCCTCAATACTCAATCTTCAATCTTCAACCCTCAATCCTCAATCCTCCATTCTCAATCCTCAATCCTCAGTCCTCCGTCCTCAAACCTCAATCCTCAACCCTCAGCCATCATCTTCAATCCTCAACCCTCAGCCATCATCCTCAATCCTCAATCCTCGTTCCTCAATCCTCAATACTCAATCCTCAATCCTCAATAGTCAATCTCCAATCCTAGATCCTCAATCCCCAATCCTCAATCCTTAATCCTCAATCTACAATCCTCAATCCTCAATTCTCAATCCTCAATACTCAGTCCTCAATCCTCAATCCTCAATCCCCAATCCTCAATCTTCAATCCTCAATCCTCAATCCTCAAGCCTCATTCCTCAATCCTCAATCTTCAATCCTGAATACTCAATCTTCAATCCTCAATACTCAATCTTCAATCCTCAACCCTCAATCCACAATCCACAGTCCTCAATACTCAATCATCAACCTTCAATCCTCAATACTCAATCTTCAATCCTCAATCCTCAATCCTGAATCGTCAATCCTCATTCTTCAATCCTCAATACCCAATCCTCAATCCTCAATCCTCAGTCATCAATCTCAATCCTCAATACTCAATCGTCAATCCTCAGTCCTCAATTCTCAACCCTCAATCCTCGTTCCTCATACCTCAATCCTCAACCCTCAGTCCTCATCCTCAATTCTCAATCCTCAATCCTCAAACCTCATTCTTCAATCCTCAATACTCAACCCTCAATGCTCAATACTCAACCACCAATCCTCAATTCTCAATACTCAATAGAATATCCTGGATTCTCAGTATTCAATACTCAAACCTCAATCCTCAACCATCAGCCATCATCCTCCATCCTCAATCCTCAAACCTCAAACCTCAATCTTCAATACTCAACACTCAATCTTCGATCCTCAATCCTCAACACTCAATCCTCAATCCTCAATCCACAATTTTCAATCCTCAATCCTCAATCCCCAATACTCAATCTTCAATCCTCAATCCTCAATCCCCAATACTCAATCCTCAATCCTCAATCGTCAGTCTTCAATCCTCAATACTGAATCTTCAATCATCAATCCTCAATCCTCAATCCTCAATCGTCATTCTTCAATCCTCAATACTCAATCTTCAATCCTCAATCCTCAATCCTCAATCTTCAATTCTCAATCCTCAATCCTCAGTCATCAATCCTCAATCCTCAGTCCTCAATCCTCAATCCTCAATCCTCAATCATCAATCCTCAATCTTCAATACTCAATCGTCAATCCACAATCCTCAATCCCCAATACTCAATCTTCAATCCTCAATCCTCAATCCTCAATCCTCAACCCTCAGCCCTGATCCTCGATCCTCAATCCTGAATCCTCAATCCTCAATCTTCAATCCTCAATACTCAGTCTTCAATCATCAATCCTCAATACTCAATCCTCAATCCTCAATCCTCAATCCTCAATCCTCCATCCTCAATTCTCAATCCTCAATCCTCAGTCCTCAGTCCTCAAACCTCAATCCTCAACCCTCAGCCCTCATTCTCAATCCTCAATCCTCAATCCTCAATCCTCAATCCTCAATCCTCAATCCTCAATACTCAACCATCAATTCTCAATTCTCAATACTCAACAGAATATCCTGAATTCTCAGTATTCAATACTCAAAGCTCAATCCTCGACCCTCAGCCCTCATCCTCCAACCTCAATCCTCAATCCTCAAACCTCAACCTTCAATCCTCAATACTCAGTATTCATTCCTCAATCCTCAATCATCAATACTCAATCTTCAAACCTCATTCCTCAATCCTCAATCCTCAATCCTCAATCATCAGTCATGAATACTCAATCTTCATAACTCAATCCTCAATCCTCAATCCTCAATCCTCAATCCTCAATCCTCATTCTTCAAACCTCAATCCTCAAACCTCAGTCCTCATCCTCAATTCTCAATTCTCAATCCTCAATCCTCAATCCTCAATCTTCAATCCTGAATAATCAATCTCCAATCCTAGATCCTCAATCCCCAATCCTCAATCCTTAATCCTCAATCTACAAACCTCAATCCCCAGTCCTCAATCTTCAATCCTCAATGCTCAATCCTCAATCCACAATCCTCAATCCTCAGTCCTCAATCCTCAATCATCAAACCTCAAACCTCAATCCTCAACCGTCAGTCCTCGTCCTCAACCCTCAAGCCTCAATCCTCAATTCTCAATTCTCAATCATCAATCCTCAAACGTCAATCTTCAATCCTCAATACTCAACCTTCAATCCTCAATCCTCAATCCCCAATCCTCAATCCTTAATCCTCAATCTTCAATCCTCAATCATCAATACTCAATCTTCAATCCTCAAACCTCAATCCTCAATCCTCAATCCTCAATCATCAGTCATGAATACTCAATCTTCATAACTCAATCCTCAATCGTCAATCCTCAATCCTCAATCCTCAATCCTCAATCCTCATTCTTCAAACATCAATCCTCAATCCCCAGTCCTCAATCTTCAATCCTCAATGCTCAATCCTCAATCCCCAATTCTCAATCCTCAGTCCTCAATACTCAATCATCAAACCTCAAACCTCAATCCTCAACCGTCAGTCCTCGTCCTCAATCCTCAACCCTCAATCCTCAATTCTCAATTCTCAATTCTCAATCCTCAATCCTCAATCGTCTATCTTCAATCCTCAATACACAACCTTCAATCCTCAATCCTCAATAACCAATCCTCAATCCTTAATCCTCAATCTTCAATCCTCAATCCTCAATACTCAATCTGCAATCCTCAGTCCTCAACCGTCAACCCTCAATCCTCATTCTTCAATCCTGAATACCCAATCCTCGCTCTTCAACCCTCAATCCTAAATCCTCAATTCTCAATCCTCAATCCTCAGTCCTCAGTCCTCAAACCTCAACCCTCAATCCTCATTCATCAAACCTCAATCCTCAACCCTCAGTCCTCATCCTCAATTCTCAATTCTCAATCCTCAATCCTCAATCCTCAATCTTCAATCCTGAATAATCAATCTCCAATCCTAGATCCTCAATCCCCAATCCTCAATCCTTAATCCTCAATCTACAAACCTCAATCCCCAGTCCTCAATCTTCAATCCTCAATGCTCAATCCTCAATCCACAATCCTCAATCCTCAGTCCTCAATCCTCAATCATCAAACCTCAAACCTCAATCCTCAACCGTCAGTCCTCGTCCTCAACCCTCAAGCCTCAATCCTCAATTCTCAATTCTCAATCATCAATCCTCAAACGTCAATCTTCAATCCTCAATACTCAACCTTCAATCCTCAATCCTCAATCCCCAATCCTCAATCCTTAATCCTCAATCTTCAATCCTCAATCCTCAATACCCAATCTGCAATCCTCAGACCTCAACCCTCAATCCTCAATCCTCATTCTTCAGTCCTCAATACCCAATCCTCAGTCTTCAACCCTCAATCCTCAATCCTCAATTATCAACCCTCAATCCTCAGTCCTCAGTCCTCAAACCTCAATCTTCAACACTCAGCCATCATCCTCAATTCTCAATCCTCAATCCTCAATCCTCAATCCTCAGTCATCAATCTTCAATACTCAATACTCAATCGTCAAAACTCAATCGTCAATCCTCAGTCCTCAATTCTCAATCCTCAATCCTCGGTCCTCAAACCTCAACCCTCAATCCTCAGTCCTCATCCTCAATTCTCAATCCTCAATCCTCAAACCTCAATCTTCAATCCTCAATACTCAATCCTCAATCCTCAATACTCAACCATCAATCCTCAATTCTCAATACTCAATAGAATATCCTGAATTCTCAGTATTCAATACTCAAACCTCAATCATCAACCCTCAGCCCTCATCCTCCATCCTCAATCCTCAATCCTCAATCCTCAATCTTCAATCCTCAATACTCAATCTTTAATCTTCAATCTTCAATCCCCAATCCTCTATCCTCAATCCTCAATCCTCAGTCGTCAATCCTCAATCTTCAATACTCAATCGTCAATCCGCAGTCCTCAATCCTCAATCCTCAATCCTCGTTCCTCAAACATCAATCCTCAACCCTCAGCCATCATCCTCAATCCTCAATCCTCGTTCCTCAATCCTCAACCCTCAATCCACAATCCACAATCCTCAATCCTCAATCATCAACCTTCAATCCTCAATACGCAATCTTCAATCCTCAATCCTCAATCCTGAATCGTCAATCCTCATTCTTCAATATTCAATACCCAATCCTCAATCCTCAATCCTCAATCATCAATCCCCAATCCTCAATACTCAATCGTCAATCCTCAGTCCTCAATTCTCAATCCTCAATCCTCGTTCCTCAATGCTCGACTCTCAATCGTCAATCCCCAGTCCTCAATTCTCAATCCTCAATCCTCGTTCCTCAAACATCAATCCTCAACCCTCAGTCCTCATCCTCAATTTTCAATCCTCAATCCACAAACCTCATTCTTCAATCCTCAATACTCAACCATCAATCCTCAATACTCAACCATCTATCCTCAACTCTCAATACTCAATAGAATATCCTGAATTCTCAGTATTCAATACTCAAACCTCAATCCTCAACCCTCAGCCCTCATCCTTCATCCTCAATCCTCAATCCTCAAACCTCAATCTTCAATCCTCAATACTCAATCTTCGATTCTCAGTTCTCAATCCTCAATCCTCAATCCCCAATACTCAATCTTCAATCCTCAATCCTCAATCCTCAATCCTCAATCCTCAATCCTCAACCATCAAGGCTCAATCTTCAATCCTCAATCCTCAATCCTGAATCCTCAATCCTCAATCCTCAGTCCTCAATCCTCAATCATAAAACCTCAAACCTCAATCCTCTACCGTCAGTCCTCGTCCTCAATCCTCAACCCTCAATCCTCAATCCCCAATCCTCAATCCTTAATGCTCAATCTTCAATCGTCAATCCTCAATACCCAATCTGCAATCCTCAGTCCTCAACCCTCACCCTCAATCCTCATTCTTCAATGCTCAATACCCAATCCTCAATCTTCAACCCTCAATCCTCAATCCTCCATTCTCAATCCTCAATCCTCAGTCCTCAGGCCTCAAACCTCAATCCTCAACACTCAGCCATCATCCTCAATCCTCAATCCTCAATCCTCAATCCTCAATCCTCAGTCATCAATCTTCAATACTCAATACTCAATCATCAATACTCAACCGTCAATCCTCAGTCCTCAATACTCAATCCTCAATCCTCAATACTCAACCATCAATCCTCAATTCTCAATACTCAATAGAATATCCTGAATTCTCAGTATTCAATACTCAAACGTCAATCATCAACCCTCAGCCCTCATCCTCCATTCTCAATCCTCAATCCTCAATCCTCAATCTTCAATCCTCAATACTCAATGTTCAATCTTCAATCTTCAATCCTCAATATTCAATCCTCAATCCTCAATCCTCAGTCATCAATCCTCAATCTTCAATACTCAATCGTCAATCCGCAGTCCTCAATCCTCAATCCTCAATCCTCGTTCCTCAAACATCAATCCTCAACCCTCAGCCATCATCTTCAATCCTCAACCCTCAGCCATCATCCTCAATCCTCAATCCTCGTTCCTCAATCCTCAATACTCAATCCTCAATCCTCAATAGTCAATCTCCAATCCTAGATCCTCAATCGCCAATCCTCAAGTCTTAATCCTCAATCTACAATCCTCAATCCTCACTTCTCAATCCTCAATACTCAGTCCTCAATCCTCAATCCTCAATCCCCAATCCTCAATCTTCAATCCTCAATCCTCAATCCTCAAGCCTCATTCCTCAATCCTCAATCTTCAATCCTGAATACTCAATCTTCAATCCTCAATACTCAATCTTCAATCTTCAACCCTCAATCCTCAATCCTCCATTCTCAATCCTCAATCCTCAGTCCTCAGTCCTCAAACCTCAATCCTCAACACTCAGCCATCATCCTCAATCCTCAATCCTCAATCCTCAGTCCTCATCCTCAATTCTCAATCCTCAATCCTCAACCCTCAGCCATCATCCTCAATCCTCAATCCTCGTTCCTCAATCCTCAATACTCAATCCTCAATCCTCAATAGTCAATCTCCAATCCTAGATCCTCAATCGCCAATCCTCAAGTCTTAATCCTCAATCTACAATCCTCAATCCTCACTTCTCAATCCTCAATACTCAGTCCTCAATCCTCAATCCTCAATCCCCAATCCTCAATCTTCAATCCTCAATCCTCAATCCTCAAGCCTCATTCCTCAATCCTCAATCTTCAATCCTGAATACTCAATCTTCAATCCTCAATACTCAATCTTCAATCCTCAACCCTCAATCCACAATCCACAATCCTCAATACTCAATCATCAACCTTCAATCCTCAATACTCAATCTTCAATCCTCAATCCTCAATCCTGAATCGTCAATCCTCATTCTTCAATCCTCAATACCCAATCCTCAATCCTCAATCCTCAGTCATCAATCTCAATCCTCAATACTCAATCGTCAATCCTCAGTCCTCAATTCTCAACCCTCAATCCTCGTTCCTCATACCTCAATCCTCAACCCTCAGTCCTCATCCTCAATTCTCAATCCTCAATCCTCAAACCTCATTCTTCAATCCTCAATACTCAACCACCAATCCTCAATTCTCAATACTCAATAGAATATCCTGGATTCTCAGTATTCAATACTCAAACCTCAATCCTCAACCATCAGCCATCATCCTCCATCCTCAATCCTCAAACCTCAAACCTCAATCTTCAATACTCAACACTCAATCTTCGATCCTCACTCCTCAACACTCAATCCTCAATCCTCAATCCTCAATCTTCAATCCTCAATCCTCAATCCCCAATACTCAATCTTCAATCCTCAATCCTCAATCCCCAATACTCAATCCTCAATCCTCAATCGTCAGTCTTCAATCCTCAATACTGAACCTTCAATCATCAATCCTCAATCCTCAATCCTCAATCGTCATTCTTCAATCCTCAATACTCAATCTTCAATCCTCAATCCTCAATCCTCAATCTTCAATTCTCAATCCTCAATCCTCAGTCATCAATCCTCAATCCTCAGTCCTCAATCCTCAATCCTCAATCCTCAATCATCAATCCTCAATCTTCAATACTCAATCGTCAATCCACAATCCTCAATCCCCAATACTCAATCTTCAATCCTCAATCCTCAATCCTCAATCCTCAACCCTCAGCCCTGATCCTCGATCCTCAATCCTGAATCCTCAATCCTCAATCTTCAATCCTCAATACTCTGTCTTCAATCATCAATCCTCAATACTCAATCCTCAATCCTCAATCCTCAATCATCAATCCTCAATCCTCAATCATCAACCTTCAATCCTCAATACTCAATCCTCAATCCTCAATCCTCAATCCTCAATCCTCAATAATCAACCTCCAATCCTAGATCCTCAATCCCCAATCCTCAATCCTTAATCCTCAATCTTCAATCCTCAGTCCACAGTCCTCGATCTTCAATCCTCAATGCTCAATCCTCAATCCTCAATCCTCAGTCATCAGTCCTTAATCCTCAATCCTCAGACCTCAATCCTCAACCGTCAGTCCTCGTCCTCAATCCTCAACCCTCAATCCTCAATCTTCAATCCTCCATACTCAATCTTCAATCCTCAATCCTCAATCATCAATCCTCATTCCTCAATCCTCAGTCATCAATCTTCAATCTTCAATACTCAATCCTCAATCCTCAATCCTCAATCTTCATTCCTCAATACTCAATCTTCAATCCTCAATCCTCAATTCTCAATCCCCAGTCCTCAATCCTCAATCGCCAATCCTCAATCCCCAATCCTCAACATTCAATCCTCAGTCCTCAATCCTCAATCATCATTACTCAATGTTCAATCCTCAATACACAACCTTCAATCCTCAACCCTCAATCCTCAATCCACAATCCTCAATCCTCAATCCTCAATCCTCAATCCTCCATCCTCAATTCTCAATCCTCAATCCTCAGTCCTCAGTCCTCAAACCTCAATCCTCAACCCTCAGCCCTCATTCTCAATCCTCAATCCTCAATCCTCAATCCTCAATCCTCAATCCTCAATCCTCAATCCTCAATACTCAACCATCAATTCTCAATTCTCAATACTCAACAGAATATCCTGCATTTTCAGTATTCAATACTCAAAGCTCAATCCTCAACCCTCAGCCCTCATCCTCCATCCTCAATCCTCAATCCTCAAACCTCAATCTTCAATCCTCAATACTCAGTATTCATTCCTCAATCCTCAATCATCAATACTCAATCTTCAAACCTCATTCCTCAATCCTCAATCCTCAATCCTCAATCATCAGTCATGAATACTCAATCTTCATAACTCAATCCTCAATCCTCAATCCTCAATCCTCAATCCTCAATCCTCATTCTTCAAACCTCAATCCTCAACCCCCAGTCCTCATCCTCAATTCTCAATTCTCAATCCTCAATCCTCAATCCTCAATCTTCAATCCTGAATAATCAATCTCCAATCCTAGATACTCAATCCCCAATCCTCAATCCTTAATCCTCTATCTACAAACCTCAATCCCCAGTCCTCAATCTTCAATCCTCAATGCTCAATCCTCAATCCACAATCCTCAATCCTCAGTCCTCAATCCTCAATCATCAAACCTCAAACCTCAATCCTCAACCGTCAGTCCTCGTCCTCAACCCTCAAGCCTCAATCCTCAATTCTCAATTCTCAATCATCAATCCTCAAACGTCAATCTTCAATCCTCAATACTCAACCTTCAATCCTCAATCCTCAATCCCCAATCCACAATCCTTAATCCTCAATCTTCAATCCTCAATCATCAATACTCAATCTTCAATCCTCAAACCTCAATCCTCAATCCTCAATCCTCAATCATCAGTCATGAATACTCAATCTTCATAACTCAATCCTCAATCCTCAATCCTCAATCCTCAATCCTCAATCCTCAATCCTCATTCTTCAAACCTCAATCCTCAACCCTCAGTCCTCATCCTCAATTCTCAATTCTCAATCCTCAATCCTCAATCCTCAATCTTCAATCCTGAATAATCAATCTACAATCCTAGATCCTCAATCCCCAATCCTCAATCCTTAATACTCAATCTTCAATCCTCAATCCCCAGTCCTCAATCTTCAATCCTCAATGCTCAATCCTCAATCCCCAATCCTCAATCCTCAGTCCTCAATACTCAATCATCAAACCTCAAACCTCAATCCTCAACCGTCAGTCCTCGTCCTCAATCCTCAACCCTCAATCCTCAATTCTCAATTCTCAATTCTCAATCCTCAATCCTCAATCGTCTATCTTCAATCTTCAATCCTCAATACTCAATCTTTAATCTTCAATCTTCAATCCCCAATCCTCTATCCTCAATCCTCAATCCTCAGTCGTCAATCCTCAATCTTCAATACTCAATCGTCAATCCGCAGTCCTCAATCCTCAATCCTCAATCCTCGTTCCTCAAACATCAATCCTCAACCCTCAGCCATCATCCTCAATCCTCAATCCTCGTTCCTCAATCCTCAATACTCAATCCTCAATCCTCAATAGTCAATCTCCAATCCTAGATCCTCAATCCCCAATCCTCAATCCTTAATCCTCAATCTTCAATCCTCAATCCTCAATTCTCAATCCTCAATACTCAATCCTCAATCCTCAATCCTCAATCCCAAATCCTCAATCTTCAATCCTCAATCCTCAATCCTCAAGCCTCAATCCTCAATCCTCAATCTTCAATCCTGAATACTCAATCTTCAATCCTCAATACTCAATCTTCAATCCTCAACCCTCAATCCACAATCCACAATCCTCAATCCTCAATCATCAACCTTCAATCCTCAATACGCAATCTTCAATCCTCAATCCTCAATCCTGAATCGTCAATCCTCATTCTTCAATAATCAATACCCAATCCTCAATCCTCAATCCTCAATCATCAATCCCCAATCCTCAATACTCAATCGTCAATCCTCAGTCCTCAATTCTCAATTCTCAATCCTCGTTCCTCAATGCTCGACTCTCAATCGTCAATCCCCAGTCCTCAATTCTCAATCCTCAATCCTCGTTCCTCAAACATCAATCCTCAACCCTCAGTCCTCATCCTCAATTTTCAATCCTCAATCCACAAACCTCATTCTTCAATCCTCAATACTCAACCATCAATCCTCAATACTCAACCATCTATCCTCAACTCTCAATACTCAATAGAATATCCTGAATTCTCAGTATTCAATACTCAAACCTCAATCCTCAACCCTCAGCCCTCATCCTTCATCCTCAATCCTCAATCCTCAAACCTCAATCTTCAATCCTCAATACTCAATCTTCGATTCTCAGTTCTCAATCCTCAATCCTCAATCCCCAATCCTCAATCTTCAATCCTCAATCCTCAATCCTCAATCCTCAATCCTCAATCCTCAACCATCAAGGCTCAATCTTCAATCCTCAATCCTCAATCCTGAATCCTCAATCCTCAATCCTCAGTCCTCAATCCTCAATCATAAAACCTCAAACCTCAATCCTCTACCGTCAGTCCTCGTCCTCAATCCTCAACCCTCAATCCTCAATCCCCAATCCTCAATCCTTAATGCTCAATCTTCAATCGTCAATCCTCAATACCCAATCTGCAATCCTCAGTCCTCAACCCTCAACCCTCAATCCTCATTCTTCAATGCTCAATACCCAATCCTCAATCTTCAACCCTCAATCCTCAATCCTCCATTCTCAATCCTCAATCCTCAGTCCTCAGGCCTCAAACCTCAATCCTCAACACTCAGCCATCATCCTCAATCCTCAATCCTCAATCCTCAATCCTCAATCCTCAGTCATCAATCTTCAATACTCAATACTCAATCGTCAATACTCAATCGTCAATCCTCAGTCCTCAATACTCAATCCTCAATCCTCAATACTCAACCATCAATCCTCAATTCTCAATACTCAATAGAATATCCTGAATTCTCAGTATTCAATACTCAAACGTCAATCGTCAACCCTCAGCCCTCATCCTCCATTCTCAATCCTCAATCCTCAATCCTCAATCTTCAATCCTCAATACTCAATGTTCAATCTTCAATCTTCAATCCTCAATATTCAATCCTCAATCCTCAATCCTCAGTCATCAATCCTCAATCTTCAATACTCAATCGTCAATCCGCAGTCCTCAATCCTCAATCCTCAATCCTCGTTCCTCAAACATCAATCCTCAACCCTCAGCCATCATCTTCAATCCTCAACCCTCAGCCATCATCCTCAATCCTCAATCCTCGTTCCTCAATCCTCAATACTCAATCCTCAATCCTCAATAGTCAATCTCCAATCCTAGATCCTCAATCGCCAATCCTCAAGTCTTAATCCTCAATCTACAATCCTCAATCCTCAATTCTCAATCCTCAATACTCAGTCCTCAATCCTCAATCCTCAATCCCCAATCCTCAATCTTCAATCCTCAATCCTCAATCCTCAAGCCTCATTCCTCAATCCTCAATCTTCAATCCTGAATACTCAATCTTCAATCCTCAATACTCAATCTTCAATCCTCAACCCTCAATCCACAATCCACAATTCTCAATACTCAATCATCAACCTTCAATCCTCAATACTCAATCTTCAATCCTCAACCCTCAATCCACAATCCACAATTCTCAATACTCAATCATCAACCTTCAATCCTCAATACTCAATCTTCAATCCTCAATCCTCAATCCTGAATCCTCAATCCTCAGTCCTCAATCCTCAATCCTCAGTCATCAATCCTCAATCCTCAATACTCAATCCTCAATCCTCAATCATCATTCCTCAATCCTCAATCCTCAGTCATCAATCCTCAATCTTCAATACTCAATCCTCAATCCTCAATCCTCAATCCTCAATCCTCAATCCTCAATCATCAATCCTCAATCTTCAATACTCAATCGTCAATCCACAATCCTCAATCCCCAATACTCAATCTTCAATCCTCAATCCTCAATCCTCAATCCTCAACCCTCAGCCCTGATCCTCGATCCTCAATCCTGAATCCTCAAACCTCAATCTTCAATCCTCAATACTCAGTCTTCAATCATCAATCCTCAATACTCAATCCTCAATCCTCAACCCTCAATCATCAATCCTCAATCCTCAATCATCAACCTTCAATCCTCAATACTCAATCCTCAATCCTCAATCCTCAATCCTCAATCCTCAATCCTCAATAGTCAACCTCCAATCCTAGATCCTCAATCCCCAATCCTCAATCCTTAATCCTCAATCTTCAATCCTCAGTCCACAGTCCTCGATCTTCAATCCTCAATGCTCAATCCTCAATCCTCAATCCTCAGTCATCAGTCCTCAATCCTCAATCCTCAAACCTCAATCCTCAACCGTCAGTCCTCGTCCTCAATCCTCAACCCTCAATCCTCAATCTTCAATCCTCCATACTCAATCTTCAATCCTCAATCATCAATCATCAATCCTCATTCCCCAATCCTCAGTCATCAATCTTCAATCTTCAATACTCAATCCTCAATCCTCAATCCTCAATCTTCATTCCTCAATACTCAATCTTCAATCCTCAATCCTCAATTCTCAATCCCCAGTCCTCAATCCTCAATCGCCAATCCTCAATCCCCAATCCTCAACATTCAATCCTCAGTCCTCAATCCTCAATCATCATTACTCAATGTTCAATCCTCAATACTCAACCTTCAATCCTCAACCCTCAATCCTCAATCCACAATCCTCAATCCTCAATCCTCAATACTCAATCTCCAATCCTCAATCCTCAATCCTCAATCCTCAATCCTCAATCCTCAGTCATCAATCCTCAATCCTCAATACTCAATCGTCAATCCTCAGTCCTCAATTCTCAATCCTCAATCCTCGTTCCTCAAACCTCAATCCTCAACCCTCAGCCCTCATCCTCAATCCTCAATCCTCAATCCTCAATCCTCAATTTTCAATCCTCAATACTCAATCTTCAATCCTCAATCCTCAGTCCTCAAACATCAATTCTGAATCCTCAATCCTGAATCCTCAATCTTTAGCTCTCAGTCCTCAACAATCAGTTGTCAATCCTCAATCGTCAATCGCCAATCCTCAATCTGCAATCCTCAATCCTCAATCCTCAAGCCTCAATCCTCAATCCTCAATCTTCAATCCTGAATACTCAATCTTCAATCCTCAATACTCAATCTTCAATCCTCAACCCTCAATCCTCAATCCACAATCCTCAATCCTCAATCACCTACCTTCAATCCTCAATACTCAATCTTCAATCCTCAATCCTCAATCCTGTATCGTCAATCCTCATTCTTCAATTCTCAATACCCAATCCTCAATCCTCAACCCTCAATCCTCAATCCTCAATAGTCAATCTCCAATCCTAGATCCTCAATCCCCAATCCTCAATCCTCAATCCTCAAGCCTCAATACTCAATCCTCAATCTTCAATCCTCAACCCTCAGTCCTCATCCTCAATTCTCGATCCTCAATCCTCAAACCTCAATCTTCTATCCTCAACACTCAATCCTCAATCCTCAATACTCAGCCATCAATACTCAATTCTCAATACTCAATAGAATATCCTGAATTCTCAGTATTCAATACCCAAACCTCAATCCTCAACCCTAAGCCCTCATACTCCATCCTCAATCCTCAATCTTCAATCCTCAATACTCAATCTTCGATTCTCAATTCTCAATCCTCAATCCTCAATCCCCAATCCTCAATCTTCAATCCTCAACCCTCAGTCCTCATCCTCAATTCTCGATCCTCAATCCTCAATCCTCAATCTTCAATCCTCAATACTCAATCATCAATCTTCAATCCTCAATGCTCAATCCTCAATCCTCAATCCTCAATCCTCAGTCATCAATCCTCAATCTTCAATACTCAATCGTCAATCCGCTGTCCTCAATTCTCAATCCCCAGTCCTCAATCCTCAATCGCCAATCCTCAATCCCCAATCCTCAACATTCAATCCTCAGTCCTCAATCCTCAATCATCATTACTCAATGTTCAATCCTCAATACTCAACCTTCAATCCTCAACCCTCAATTCTCAATCCACAATCCTCAATCCTCAATCATCAACCTTCAATCCTCAATACTCAATCTTCAATCCTCAATTCCCAATCCTCAATCGTCAATCCTCATTCTTCAATCCTCAATACCCAATCCTCAATTCTCAATCCTCAATCCTCAATCCTCCATCCTCAATTCTCAATCCTCAATCCTCAGTCCTCAGTCCTCAAACCTCAATCCTCAACCCTCAGCCCTCATTCTTCAATCCTCAATCCTCAATCCTCAATCCTCAATCCTCAATCCTCAGTCATCAATCCTCAATCCTCAATACTCAATCGTCAATCGTCAGTCCTCAATTCTCAATCCTCATTCCTCGTTCCACAAACCTCAATCCTCAACCCTCAATCCTCAATTCTCAATTCTCAATTCTCAATCCTCAATCCTCAATCGTCTATCTTCAATCCTCAATACACAACCTTCAATCCTCAATCCTCAATAACCAATCCTCAATCCTTAATCCTCAATCTTCAATCCTCAATCCTCAATACTCAATCTGCAATCCTCAGTCCTCAACCGTCAACCCTCAATCCTCATTCTTCAATCCTGAATACCCAATCCTCGCTCTTCAACCCTCAATCCTAAATCCTCAATTCTCAATCCTCAATCCTCAGTCCTCAGTCCTCAAACCTCAACCCTCAATCCTCATTCATCAAACCTCAATCCTCAACCCTCAGTCCTCATCCTCAATTCTCAATTCTCAATCCTCAATCCTCAATCCTCAATCTTCAATCCTGAATAATCAATCTCCAATCCTAGATCCTCAATCCCCAATCCTCAATCCTTAATCCTCAATCTACAAACCTCAATCCCCAGTCCTCAATCTTCAATCCTCAATGCTCAATCCTCAATCCACAATCCTCAATCCTCAGTCCTCAATCCTCAATCACCAAACCTCAAACCTCAATCCTCAACCGTCAGTCCTCGTCCTCAACCCTCAAGCCTCAATCCTCAATTCTCAATTCTCAATCATCAATCCTCAAACGTCAATCTTCAATCCTCAATACTCAACCTTCAATCCTCAATCCTCAATCCCCAATCCTCAATCCTTAATCCTCAATCTTCAATCCTCAATCCTCAATACCCAATCTGCAATCCTCAGACCTCAACCCTCAATCCTCAATCCTCATTCTTCAGTCCTCAATACCCAATCCTCAGTCTTCAACCCTCAATCCTCAATCCTCAATTATCAACCCTCAATCCTCAGTCCTCAGTCCTCAAACCTCAATCTTCAACACTCAGCCATCATCCTCAATTCTCAATCCTCAATCCTCAATCCTCAATCCTCAGTCATCAATCTTCAATACTCAATACTCAATCGTCAAAACTCAATCGTCAATCCTCAGTCCTCAATTCTCAATCCTCAATCCTCGGTCCTCAAACCTCAACCCTCAATCCTCAGTCCTCATCCTCAATTCTCAATCCTCAATCCTCAAACCTCAATCTTCAATCCTCAATACTCAATCCTCAATCCTCAATACTCAACCATCAATCCTCAATTCTCAATACTCAATAGAATATCCTGAATTCTCAGTATTCAATACTCAAACCTCAATCATCAACCCTCAGCCCTCATCCTCCATCCTCAATCCTCAATCCTCAATCCTCAATCTTCAATCCTCAATACTCAATCTTTAATCTTCAATCTTCAATCCCCAATCCTCTATCCTCAATCCTCAATCCTCAGTCGTCAATCCTCAATCTTCAATACTCAATCGTCAATCCGCAGTCCTCAATCCTCAATCCTCAATCCTCGTTCCTCAAACATCAATCCTCAACCCTCAGCCATCATCCTCAATCCTCAATCCTCGTTCCTCAATCCTCAATACTCAATCCTCAATCCTCAATAGTCAATCTCCAATCCTAGATCCTCAATCCCCAATCCTCAATCCTTAATCCTCAATCTTCAATCCTCAATCCTCAATTCTCAATCCTCAATACTCAATCCTCAATCCTCAATCCTCAATCCCAAATCCTCAATCTTCAATCCACAATCCTCAATCCTCAAGCCTCAATCCTCAATCCTCAATCTTCAATCCTGAATACTCAATCTTCAATCCTCAATACTCAATCTTCAATCCTCAACCCTCAATCCACAATCCACAATCCTCAATCCTCAATCATCAACCTTCAATCCTCAATACGCAATCTTCAATCCTCAATCCTCAATCCTGAATCGTCAATCCTCATTCTTCAATATTCAATACCCAATCCTCAATCCTCAATCCTCAATCATCAATCCCCAATCCTCAATACTCAATCGTCAATCCTCAGTCCTCAATTCTCAATCCTCAATCCTCGTTCCTCAATGCTCGACTCTCAATCGTCAATCCCCAGTCCTCAATTCTCAATCCTCAATCCTCGTTCCTCAAACATCAATCCTCAACCCTCAGTCCTCATCCTCAATTTTCAATCCTCAATCCACAAACCTCATTCTTCAATCCTCAATACTCAACCATCAATCCTCAATACTCAACCATCTATCCTCAACTCTCAATACTCAATAGAATATCCTGAATTCTCAGTATTCAATACTCAAACCTCAATCCTCAACCCTCAGCCCTCATCCTTCATCCTCAATCCTCAATCCTCAAACCTCAATCTTCAATCCTCAATACTCAATCTTCGATTCTCAGTTCTCAATCCTCAATCCTCAATCCCCAATACTCAATCTTCAATCCTCAATCCTCAATCCTCAATCCTCAATCCTCAATCCTCAACCATCAAGGCTCAATCTTCAATCCTCAATCCTCAATCCTGAATCCTCAATCCTCAATCCTCAGTCCTCAATCCTCAATCATAAAACCTCAAACCTCAATCCTCTACCGTCAGTCCTCGTCCTCACTCCTCAACCCTCAATCCTCAATCCCCAATCCTCAATCCTTAATGCTCAATCTTCAATCGTCAATCCTCAATACCCAATCTGCAATCCTCAGTCCTCAACCCTCACCCTCAATCCTCATTCTTCAATGCTCAATACCCAATCCTCAATCTTCAACCCTCAATCCTCAATCCTCCATTCTCAATCCTCAATCCTCAGTCCTCAGGCCTCAAACCTCAATCCTCAACACTCAGCCATCATCCTCAATCCTCAATCCTCAATCCTCAATCCTCAATCCTCAGTCATCAATCTTCAATACTCAATACTCAATCGTCAATACTCAACCGTCAATCCTCAGTCCTCAATACTCAATCCTCAATCCTCAATACTCAACCATCAATCCTCAATTCTCAATACTCAATAGAATATCCTGAATTCTCAGTATTCAATACTCAAACGTCAATCATCAACCCTCAGCCCTCATCCTCCATTCTCAATCCTCAATCCTCAATCCTCAATCTTCAATCCTCAATACTCAATGTTCAATCTTCAATCTTCAATCCTCAATATTCAATCCTCAATCCTCAATCCTCAGTCATCAATCCTCAATCTTCAATACTCAATCGTCAATCCGCAGTCCTCAATCCTCAATCCTCAATCCTCGTTCCTCAAACATCAATCCTCAACCCTCAGCCATCATCTTCAATCCTCAACCCTCAGCCATCATCCTCAATCCTCAATCCTCGTTCCTCAATCCTCAATACTCAATCCTCAATCCTCAATAGTCAATCTCCAATCCTAGATCCTCAATCGCCAATCCTCAAGTCTTAATCCTCAATCTACAATCCTCAATCCTCACTTCTCAATCCTCAATACTCAGTCCTCAATCCTCAATCCTCAATCCCCAATCCTCAATCTTCAATCCTCAATCCTCAATCCTCAAGCCTCATTCCTCAATCCTCAATCTTCAATCCTGAATACTCAATCTTCAATCCTCAATACTCAATCTTCAATCTTCAACCCTCAATCCTCAATCCTCCATTCTCAATCCTCAATCCTCAGTCCTCAGTCCTCAAACCTCAATCCTCAACACTCAGCCATCATCCTCAATCCTCAATCCTCAATCCTCAGTCCTCATCCTCAATTCTCAATCCTCAATCCTCAACCCTCAGCCATCATCCTCAATCCTCAATCCTCGTTCCTCAATCCTCAATACTCAATCCTCAATCCTCAATAGTCAATCTCCAATCCTAGATCCTCAATCGCCAATCCTCAAGTCTTAATCCTCAATCTACAATCCTCAATCCTCACTTCTCAATCCTCAATACTCAGTCCTCAATCCTCAATCCTCAATCCCCAATCCTCAATCTTCAATCCTCAATCCTCAATCCTCAAGCCTCATTCCTCAATCCTCAATCTTCAATCCTGAATACTCAATCTTCAATCCTCAATACTCAATCTTCAATCCTCAACCCTCAATCCACAATCCACAATCCTCAATACTCAATCATCAACCTTCAATCCTCAATACTCAATCTTCAATCCTCAATCCTCAATCCTGAATCGTCAATCCTCATTCTTCAATCCTCAATACCCAATCCTCAATCCTCAATCCTCAGTCATCAATCTCAATCCTCAATACTCAATCGTCAATCCTCAGTCCTCAATTCTCAACCCTCAATCCTCGTTCCTCATACCTCAATCCTCAACCCTCAGTCCTCATCCTCAATTCTCAATCCTCAATCCTCAAACCTCATTCTTCAATCCTCAATACTCAACCACCAATCCTCAATTCTCAATACTCAATAGAATATCCTGGATTCTCAGTATTCAATACTCAAACCTCAATCCTCAACCATCAGCCATCATCCTCCATCCTCAATCCTCAAACCTCAAACCTCAATCTTCAATACTCAACACTCAATCTTCGATCCTCACTCCTCAACACTCAATCCTCAATCCTCAATCCTCAATCTTCAATCCTCAATCCTCAATCCCCAATACTCAACCTTCAATCCTCAATCCTCAATCCCCAATACTCAATCCTCAATCCTCAATCGTCAGTCTTCAATCCTCAATACTGAACCTTCAATCATCAATCCTCAATCCTCAATCCTCAATCGTCATTCTTCAATCCTCAATACTCAATCTTCAATCCTCAATCCTCAATCCTCAATCTTCAATTCTCAATCCTCAATCCTCAGTCATCAATCCTCAATCCTCAGTCCTCAATCCTCAATCCTCAATCCTCAATCATCAATCCTCAATCTTCAATACTCAATCGTCAATCCACAATCCTCAATCCCCAATACTCAATCTTCAATCCTCAATCCTCAATCCTCAATCCTCAACCCTCAGCCCTGATCCTCGATCCTCAATCCTGAATCCTCAATCCTCAATCTTCAATCCTCAATACTCTGTCTTCAATCATCAATCCTCAATACTCAATCCTCAATCCTCAATCCTCAATCATCAATCCTCAATCCTCAATCATCAACCTTCAATCCTCAATACTCAATCCTCAATCCTCAATCCTCAATCCTCAATCCTCAATAATCAACCTCCAATCCTAGATCCTCAATCCCCAATCCTCAATCCTTAATCCTCAATCTTCAATCCTCAGTCCACAGTCCTCGATCTTCAATCCTCAATGCTCAATCCTCAATCCTCAATCCTCAGTCATCAGTCCTCAATCCTCAATCCTCAGACCTCAATCCTCAACCGTCAGTCCTCGTCCTCAATCCTCAACCCTCAATCCTCAATCTTCAATCCTCCATACTCAATCTTCAATCCTCAATCCTCAATCATCAATCCTCATTCCTCAATCCTCAGTCATCAATCTTCAATCTTCAATACTCAATCCTCAATCCTCAATCCTCAATCTTCATTCCTCAATACTCAATCTTCAATCCTCAATCCTCAATTCTCAATCCCCAGTCCTCAATCCTCAATCGCCAATCCTCAATCCCCAATCCTCAACATTCAATCCTCAGTCCTCAATCCTCAATCATCATTACTCAATGTTCAATCCTCAATACACAACCTTCAATCCTCAACCCTCAATCCTCAATCCACAATCCTCAATCCTCAATCCTCAATCCTCAATCCTCCATCCTCAATTCTCAATCCTCAATCCTCAGTCCTCAGTCCTCAAACCTCAATCCTCAACCCTCAGCCCTCATTCTCAATCCTCAATCCTCAATCCTCAATCCTCAATCCTCAATCCTCAATCCTCAATCCTCAATACTCAACCATCAATTCTCAATTCTCAATACTCAACAGAATATCCTGCATTTTCAGTATTCAATACTCAAAGCTCAATCCTCAACCCTCAGCCCTCATCCTCCATCCTCAATCCTCAATCCTCAAACCTCAATCTTCAATCCTCAATACTCAGTATTCATTCCTCAATCCTCAATCATCAATACTCAATCTTCAAACCTCATTCCTCAATCCTCAATCCTCAATCCTCAATCATCAGTCATGAATACTCAATCTTCATAACTCAATCCTCAATCCTCAATCCTCAATCCTCAATCCTCAATCCTCATTCTTCAAACCTCAATCCTCAACCCCCAGTCCTCATCCTCAATTCTCAATTCTCAATCCTCAATCCTCAATCCTCAATCTTCAATCCTGAATAATCAATCTCCAATCCTAGATCCTCAATCCCCAATCCTCAATCCTTAATCCTCTATCTACAAACCTCAATCCCCAGTCCTCAATCTTCAATCCTCAATGCTCAATCCTCAATCCACAATCCTCAATCCTCAGTCCTCAATCCTCAATCATCAAACCTCAAACCTCAATCCTCAACCGTCAGTCCTCGTCCTCAACCCTCAAGCCTCAATCCTCAATTCTCAATTCTCAATCATCAATCCTCAAACGTCAATCTTCAATCCTCAATACTCAACCTTCAATCCTCAATCCTCAATCCCCAATCCACAATCCTTAATCCTCAATCTTCAATCCTCAATCATCAATACTCAATCTTCAATCCTCAAACCTCAATCCTCAATCCTCAATCCTCAATCATCAGTCATGAATACTCAATCTTCATAACTCAATCCTCAATCCTCAATCCTCAATCCTCAATCCTCAATCCTCAATCCTCATTCTTCAAACCTCAATCCTCAACCCTCAGTCCTCATCCTCAATTCTCAATTCTCAATCCTCAATCCTCAATCCTCAATCTTCAATCCTGAATAATCAATCTACAATCCTAGATCCTCAATCCCCAATCCTCAATCCTTAATACTCAATCTTCAATCCTCAATCCCCAGTCCTCAATCTTCAATCCTCAATGCTCAATCCTCAATCCCCAATCCTCAATCCTCAGTCCTCAATACTCAATCATCAAACCTCAAACCTCAATCCTCAACCGTCAGTCCTCGTCCTCAATCCTCAACCCTCAATCCTCAATTCTCAATTCTCAATTCTCAATCCTCAATCCTCAATCGTCTATCTTCAATCTTCAATCCTCAATACTCAATCTTTAATCTTCAATCTTCAATCCCCAATCCTCTATCCTCAATCCTCAATCCTCAGTCGTCAATCCTCAATCTTCAATACTCAATCGTCAATCCGCAGTCCTCAATCCTCAATCCTCAATCCTCGTTCCTCAAACATCAATCCTCAACCCTCAGCCATCATCCTCAATCCTCAATCCTCGTTCCTCAATCCTCAATACTCAATCCTCAATCCTCAATAGTCAATCTCCAATCCTAGATCCTCAATCCCCAATCCTCAATCCTTAATCCTCAATCTTCAATCCTCAATCCTCAATTCTCAATCCTCAATACTCAATCCTCAATCCTCAATCCTCAATCCCAAATCCTCAATCTTCAATCCTCAATCCTCAATCCTCAAGCCTCAATCCTCAATCCTCAATCTTCAATCCTGAATACTCAATCTTCAATCTTCAATACTCAATCTTCAATCCTCAACCCTCAATCCACAATCCACAATCCTCAATCCTCAATCATCAACCTTCAATCCTCAATACGCAATCTTCAATCCTCAATCCTCAATCCTGAATCGTCAATCCTCATTCTTCAATAATCAATACCCAATCCTCAATCCTCAATCCTCAATCATCAATCCCCAATCCTCAATACTCAATCGTCAATCCTCAGTCCTCAATTCTCAATTCTCAATCCTCGTTCCTCAATGCTCGACTCTCAATCGTCAATCCCCAGTCCTCAATTCTCAATCCTCAATCCTCGTTCCTCAAACATCAATCCTCAACCCTCAGTCCTCATCCTCAATTTTCAATCCTCAATCCACAAACCTCATTCTTCAATCCTCAATACTCAACCATCAATCCTCAATACTCAACCATCTATCCTCAACTCTCAATACTCAATAGAATATCCTGAATTCTCAGTATTCAATACTCAAACCTCAATCCTCAACCCTCAGCCCTCATCCTTCATCCTCAATCCTCAATCCTCAAACCTCAATCTTCAATCCTCAATACTCAATCTTCGATTCTCAGTTCTCAATCCTCAATCCTCAATCCCCAATCCTCAATCTTCAATCCTCAATCCTCAATCCTCAATCCTCAATCCTCAATCCTCAACCATCAAGGCTCAACCTTCAATCCTCAATCCTCAATCCTGAATCCTCAATCCTCAATCCTCAGTCCTCAATCCTCAATCATAAAACCTCAAACCTCAATCCTCTACCGTCAGTCCTCGTCCTCAATCCTCAACCCTCAATCCTCAATCCCCAATCCTCAATCCTCAAACCTCATTCTTCAATCCTCAATACTCAACCACCAATCCTCAATTCTCAATACTCAATAGAATATCCTGGATTCTCAGTATTCAATACTCAAACCTCAATCCTCAACCATCAGCCATCATCCTCCATCCTCAATCCTCAAACCTCAAACCTCAATCTTCAATACTCAACACTCAATCTTCGATCCTCACTCCTCAACACTCAATCCTCAATCCTCAATCCTCAATCTTCAATCCTCAATCCTCAATCCCCAATACTCAATCTTCAATCCTCAATCCTCAATCCCCAATACTCAATCCTCAATCCTCAATCGTCAGTCTTCAATCCTCAATACTGAACCTTCAATCATCAATCCTCAATCCTCAATCCTCAATCGTCATTCTTCAATCCTCAATACTCAATCTTCAATCCTCAATCCTCAATCCTCAATCTTCAATTCTCAATCCTCAATCCTCAGTCATCAATCCTCAATCCTCAGTCCTCAATCCTCAATCCTCAATCCTCAATCATCAATCCTCAATCTTCAATACTCAATCGTCAATCCACAATCCTCAATCCCCAATACTCAATCTTCAATCCTCAATCCTCAATCCTCAATCCTCAACCCTCAGCCCTGATCCTCGATCCTCAATCCTGAATCCTCAATCCTCAATCTTCAATCCTCAATACTCTGTCTTCAATCATCAATCCTCAATACTCAATCCTCAATCCTCAATCCTCAATCATCAATCCTCAATCCTCAATCATCAACCTTCAATCCTCAATACTCAATCCTCAATCCTCAATCCTCAATCCTCAATCCTCAATAATCAACCTCCAATCCTAGATCCTCAATCCCCAATCCTCAATCCTTAATCCTCAATCTTCAATCCTCAGTCCACAGTCCTCGATCTTCAATCCTCAATGCTCAATCCTCAATCCTCAATCCTCAGTCATCAGTCCTCAATCCTCAATCCTCAGACCTCAATCCTCAACCGTCAGTCCTCGTCCTCAATCCTCAACCCTCAATCCTCAATCTTCAATCCTCCATACTCAATCTTCAATCCTCAATCCTCAATCATCAATCCTCATTCCTCAATCCTCAGTCATCAATCTTCAATCTTCAATACTCAATCCTCAATCCTCAATCCTCAATCTTCATTCCTCAATACTCAATCTTCAATCCTCAATCCTCAATTCTCAATCCCCAGTCCTCAATCCTCAATCGCCAATCCTCAATCCCCAATCCTCAACATTCAATCCTCAGTCCTCAATCCTCAATCATCATTACTCAATGTTCAATCCTCAATACACAACCTTCAATCCTCAACCCTCAATCCTCAATCCACAATCCTCAATCCTCAATCCTCAATCCTCAATCCTCCATCCTCAATTCTCAATCCTCAATCCTCAGTCCTCAGTCCTCAAACCTCAATCCTCAACCCTCAGCCCTCATTCTCAATCCTCAATCCTCAATCCTCAATCCTCAATCCTCAATCCTCAATCCTCAATACTCAACCATCAATTCTCAATTCTCAATACTCAACAGAATATCCTGCATTTTCAGTATTCAATACTCAAAGCTCAATCCTCAACCCTCAGCCCTCATCCTCCATCCTCAATCCTCAATCCTCAAACCTCAATCTTCAATCCTCAATACTCAGTATTCATTCCTCAATCCTCAATCATCAATACTCAATCTTCAAACCTCATTCCTCAATCCTCAATCCTCAATCCTCAATCATCAGTCATGAATACTCAATCTTCATAACTCAATCCTCAATCCTCAATCCTCAATCCTCAATCCTCAATCCTCATTCTTCAAACCTCAATCCTCAACCCCCAGTCCTCATCCTCAATTCTCAATTCTCAATCCTCAATCCTCAATCCTCAATCTTCAATCCTGAATAATCAATCTCCAATCCTAGATCCTCAATCCCCAATCCTCAATCCTTAATCCTCTATCTACAAACCTCAATCCCCAGTCCTCAATCTTCAATCCTCAATGCTCAATCCTCAATCCACAATCCTCAATCCTCAGTCCTCAATCCTCAATCATCAAACCTCAAACCTCAATCCTCAACCGTCAGTCCTCGTCCTCAACCCTCAAGCCTCAATCCTCAATTCTCAATTCTCAATCATCAATCCTCAAACGTCAATCTTCAATCCTCAATACTCAACCTTCAATCCTCAATCCTCAATCCCCAATCCACAATCCTTAATCCTCAATCTTCAATCCTCAATCATCAATACTCAATCTTCAATCCTCAAACCTCAATCCTCAATCCTCAATCCTCAATCATCAGTCATGAATACTCAATCTTCATAACTCAATCCTCAATCCTCAATCCTCAATCCTCAATCCTCAATCCTCAATCCTCATTCTTCAAACCTCAATCCTCAACCCTCAGTCCTCATCCTCAATTCTCAATTCTCAATCCTCAATCCTCAATCCTCAATCTTCAATCCTGAATAATCAATCTACAATCCTAGATCCTCAATCCCCAATCCTCAATCCTTAATACTCAATCTTCAATCCTCAATCCCCAGTCCTCAATCTTCAATCCTCAATGCTCAATCCTCAATCCCCAATCCTCAATCCTCAGTCCTCAATACTCAATCATCAAACCTCAAACCTCAATCCTCAACCGTCAGTCCTCGTCCTCAATCCTCAACCCTCAATCCTCAATTCTCAATTCTCAATTCTCAATCCTCAATCCTCAATCGTCTATCTTCAATCTTCAATCCTCAATACTCAATCTTTAATCTTCAATCTTCAATCCCCAATCCTCTATCCTCAATCCTCAATCCTCAGTCGTCAATCCTCAATCTTCAATACTCAATCGTCAATCCGCAGTCCTCAATCCTCAATCCTCAATCCTCGTTCCTCAAACATCAATCCTCAACCCTCAGCCATCATCCTCAATCCTCAATCCTCGTTCCTCAATCCTCAATACTCAATCCTCAATCCTCAATAGTCAATCTCCAATCCTAGATCCTCAATCCCCAATCCTCAATCCTTAATCCTCAATCTTCAATCCTCAATCCTCAATTCTCAATCCTCAATACTCAATCCTCAATCCTCAATCCTCAATCCCAAATCCTCAATCTTCAATCCTCAATCCTCAATCCTCAAGCCTCAATCCTCAATCCTCAATCTTCAATCCTGAATACTCAATCTTCAATCCTCAATACTCAATCTTCAATCCTCAACCCTCAATCCACAATCCACAATCCTCAATCCTCAATCATCAACCTTCAATCCTCAATACGCAATCTTCAATCCTCAATCCTCAATCCTGAATCGTCAATCCTCATTCTTCAATAATCAATACCCAATCCTCAATCCTCAATCCTCAATCATCAATCCCCAATCCTCAATACTCAATCGTCAATCCTCAGTCCTCAATTCTCAATTCTCAATCCTCGTTCCTCAATGCTCGACTCTCAATCGTCAATCCCCAGTCCTCAATTCTCAATCCTCAATCCTCGTTCCTCAAACATCAATCCTCAACCCTCAGTCCTCATCCTCAATTTTCAATCCTCAATCCACAAACCTCATTCTTCAATCCTCAATACTCAACCATCAATCCTCAATACTCAACCATCTATCCTCAACTCTCAATACTCAATAGAATATCCTGAATTCTCAGTATTCAATACTCAAACCTCAATCCTCAACCCTCAGCCCTCATCCTTCATCCTCAATCCTCAATCCTCAAACCTCAATCTTCAATCCTCAATACTCAATCTTCGATTCTCAGTTCTCAATCCTCAATCCTCAATCCCCAATCCTCAATCTTCAATCCTCAATCCTCAATCCTCAATCCTCAATCCTCAATCCTCAACCATCAAGGCTCAATCTTCAATCCTCAATCCTCAATCCTGAATCCTCAATCCTCAATCCTCAGTCCTCAATCCTCAATCATAAAACCTCAAACCTCAATCCTCTACCGTCAGTCCTCGTCCTCAATCCTCAACCCTCAATCCTCAATCCCCAATCCTCAATCCTTAATGCTCAATCTTCAATCGTCAATCCTCAATACCCAATCTGCAATCCTCAGTCCTCAACCCTCAACCCTCAATCCTCATTCTTCAATGCTCAATACCCAATCCTCAATCTTCAACCCTCAATCCTCAATCCTCCATTCTCAATCCTCAATCCTCAGTCCTCAGGCCTCAAACCTCAATCCTCAACACTCAGCCATCATCCTCAATCCTCAATCCTCAATCCTCAATCCTCAATCCTCAGTCATCAATCTTCAATACTCAATACTCAATCGTCAATACTCAATCGTCAATCCTCAGTCCTCAATACTCAATCCTCAATCCTCAATACTCAACCATCAATCCTCAATTCTCAATACTCAATAGAATATCCTGAATTCTCAGTATTCAATACTCAAACGTCAATCGTCAACCCTCAGCCCTCATCCTCCATTCTCAATCCTCAATCCTCAATCCTCAATCTTCAATCCTCAATACTCAATGTTCAATCTTCAATCTTCAATCCTCAATATTCAATCCTCAATCCTCAATCCTCAGTCATCAATCCTCAATCTTCAATACTCAATCGTCAATCCGCAGTCCTCAATCCTCAATCCTCAATCCTCGTTCCTCAAACATCAATCCTCAACCCTCAGCCATCATCTTCAATCCTCAACCCTCAGCCATCATCCTCAATCCTCAATCCTCGTTCCTCAATCCTCAATACTCAATCCTCAATCCTCAATAGTCAATCTCCAATCCTAGATCCTCAATCGCCAATCCTCAAGTCTTAATCCTCAATCTACAATCCTCAATCCTCAATTCTCAATCCTCAATACTCAGTCCTCAATCCTCAATCCTCAATCCCCAATCCTCAATCTTCAATCCTCAATCCTCAATCCTCAAGCCTCATTCCTCAATCCTCAATCTTCAATCCTGAATACTCAATCTTCAATCCTCAATACTCAATCTTCAATCCTCAACCCTCAATCCACAATCCACAATTCTCAATACTCAATCATCAACCTTCAATCCTCAATACTCAATCTTCAATCCTCAACCCTCAATCCACAATCCACAATTCTCAATACTCAATCATCAACCTTCAATCCTCAATACTCAATCTTCAATCCTCAATCCTCAATCCTGAATCCTCAATCCTCAGTCCTCAATCCTCAATCCTCAGTCATCAATCCTCAATCCTCAATACTCAATCCTCAATCCTCAATCATCATTCCTCAATCCTCAATCCTCAGTCATCAATCCTCAATCTTCAATACTCAATCCTCAATCCTCAATCCTCAATCCTCAATCCTCAATCCTCAATCATCAATCCTCAATCTTCAATACTCAATCGTCAATCCACAATCCTCAATCCCCAATACTCAATCTTCAATCCTCAATCCTCAATCCTCAATCCTCAACCCTCAGCCCTGATCCTCGATCCTCAATCCTGAATCCTCAATCCTCAATCTTCAATCCTCAATACTCAGTCTTCAATCATCAATCCTCAATACTCAATCCTCAATCCTCAACCCTCAATCATCAATCCTCAATCCTCAATCATCAACCTTCAATCCTCAATACTCAATCCTCAATCCTCAATCCTCAATCCTCAATCCTCAATCCTCAATAGTCAACCTCCAATCCTAGATCCTCAATCCCCAATCCTCAATCCTTAATCCTCAATCTTCAATCCTCAGTCCACAGTCCTCGATCTTCAATCCTCAATGCTCAATCCTCAATCCTCAATCCTCAGTCATCAGTCCTCAATCCTCAATCCTCAAACCTCAATCCTCAACCGTCAGTCCTCGTCCTCAATCCTCAACCCTCAATCCTCAATCTTCAATCCTCCATACTCAATCTTCAATCCTCAATCATCAATCATCAATCCTCATTCCCCAATCCTCAGTCATCAATCTTCAATCTTCAATACTCAATCCTCAATCCTCAATCCTCAATCTTCATTCCTCAATACTCAATCTTCAATCCTCAATCCTCAATTCTCAATCCCCAGTCCTCAATCCTCAATCGCCAATCCTCAATCCCCAATCCTCAACATTCAATCCTCAGTCCTCAATCCTCAATCATCATTACTCAATGTTCAATCCTCAATACTCAACCTTCAATCCTCAACCCTCAATCCTCAATCCACAATCCTCAATCCTCAATCCTCAATACTCAATCTCCAATCCTCAATCCTCAATCCTCAATCCTCAATCCTCAATCCTCAGTCATCAATCCTCAATCCTCAATACTCAATCGTCAATCCTCAGTCCTCAATTCTCAATCCTCAATCCTCGTTCCTCAAACCTCAATCCTCAACCCTCAGCCCTCATCCTCAATCCTCAATCCTCAATCCTCAATCCTCAATTTTCAATCCTCAATACTCAATCTTCAATCCTCAATCCTCAGTCCTCAAACATCAATTCTGAATCCTCAATCCTGAATCCTCAATCTTTAGCTCTCAGTCCTCAACAATCAGTTGTCAATCCTCAATCGTCAATCGCCAATCCTCAATCTGCAATCCTCAATCCTCAATCCTCAAGCCTCAATCCTCAATCCTCAATCTTCAATCCTGAATACTCAATCTTCAATCCTCAATACTCAATCTTCAATCCTCAACCCTCAATCCTCAATCCACAATCCTCAATCCTCAATCACCTACCTTCAATCCTCAATACTCAATCTTCAATCCTCAATCCTCAATCCTGTATCGTCAATCCTCATTCTTCAATTCTCAATACCCAATCCTCAATCCTCAACCCTCAATCCTCAATCCTCAATAGTCAATCTCCAATCCTAGATCCTCAATCCCCAATCCTCAATCCTCAATCCTCAAGCCTCAATACTCAATCCTCAATCTTCAATCCTCAACCCTCAGTCCTCATCCTCAATTCTCGATCCTCAATCCTCAAACCTCAATCTTCTATCCTCAACACTCAATCTTCAATCCTCAATACTCAATCCTCAATCCTCAATCCTTAATCCTCAATCCTCGGTCCTCAAACCTCAACCCTCAACCCTCAGTCCTCATCCTCAATTCGCAATCCTCAATCCTCAAACCTCAATCTTCAATCCTCAATACTCAATCCTCAATCCTCAATACTCAACCATCAATCCTCAATTCTCAATACTCAATAGAATATCCTGAATTCTCAGTATTCAATACTCAAACCTCAATCATCAACCCTCAGCCCTCATCCTCCATCCTCAATCCTCAATCCTCAATCCTCAATCTTCAATCCTCAATACTCAATCTTTAATCTTCAATATTCAATCCTCAATCCTCTATCCTCAATCCTCAATCCTCAGTCGTCAATCCTCAATCTTCAATACTCAATCGTCAATCCGCAGTCCTCAATCCTCAATCCTCAATCCTCGTTCCTCAAACATCAATCCTCAACCCTCAGCCATCATCCTCAATCCTCAATCCTCGTTCCTCAATCCTCAATACTCAATCCTCAATCCTCAATAGTCAATCTCCAATTCTAGATCCTCAATCCCCAATCCTCAATCCTTAATCCTCAATCTTCAATCCTCAATCCTCAATTCTCAATCCTCAATACTCAATCCTCAATCCTCAATCCTCAATCCCAAATCCTCAATCTTCAATCCTCAATCCTCAATCCTCAATCCTCAAGCCTCAATCCTCAATCCTCAATCTTCAATCCTGAATACTCAATCTTCAATCCTCAATACTCAATCTTCAATCCTCAACCCTCAATCCACAATCCACAATCCTCAATCCTCAATCATCTACCTTCAATCCTCAATACTCAATCTTCAATCCTCAATCCTCAATCCTGAATCGTCAATCCTCATTCTTCAATATTCAATACCCAATCCACAATCCTCAATCCTCAATCATCAATCCCCAATCCTCAATACTCAATCGTCAATCCTCAGTCCTCAATTCTCAATCCTCAATCCTCGTTCCTCAATGCTCGACACTCAATCGTCAATCCCCAGTCCTCAATTCTCAATCCTCAATCCTCGTTCCTCAAACCTCAATCCTCAACCCTCAACCCTCAGTCCTCAATTTTCAATCCTCAATCCACAAACCTCATTCTTCAATCCTCAATACTCAACCCTCAATCCTCAATACTCAACCATCTATCCTAAACTCTCAATACTCAATAGAATATCCTGAATTCTCAGTATTCAATACTCAAACCTCAATCCTCAACCCTCAGCCCTCATCCTCCATCCTCAATCCTCAATCCTCAAACCTCAATCTTCAATCCTCAATACTCAATCTTCGAATCTCAGTTCTCAATCCTCAGTCCTCAACCCCCAATCCTCAATCTTCAATCCTCAATCCTCAATCCTCAATCCTCAATCCTCAATCCTCAACCATCAAGGCTCAATCTTCAATCCTCAATCCTCAATCCTGAATCCTCAATCCTCAATCCTCAGTCCTCAATCCTCAATCATAAAACCTCAAACCTCAATCCTCTACCGTCAGTCCTCGTCCTCAATCCTCAACCCACAATCCTCAATCCCCAATCCTCAATCCTTAATGCTCAATCTTCAATCGTCAATCCTCAATACCCAATCTGCAATCCTCAGTCCTCAACCCTCAACCCTCAATCCTCATTCTTCAATGCTCAATACCCAATCCTCAATCTTCAACCCTCAATCCTCAATCCTCCATTCTCAATCCTCAATCCTCAGTCCTCAGTCCTCAAACCTCAATCCTCAACACTCAGGCATCATCCTCAATCCTCAATCCTCAATCCTCAATCCTCAATCCTCAGTCATCAATCTTCAATACTCAATACTCAATCGTCAATACTCAATCGTCAATCCTCAGTCCTCAATACTCAATCCTCAATCCTCAATACTCAACCATCAATCCTCAATTCTCAATACTCAATAGAATATCCTGAATTCTCAGTATTCAACACTCAAACGTCAATCATCAACCCTCAGCCCTCATCCTCCATTCTCAATCCTCAATCCTCAATCCTCAATCTTCAATCCTCAATACTCAATGTTCAATCTTCAATCTTCAATCCTCAATATTCAATCCTCAATCCTCAATCCTCAGTCATCAATCCTCAATCTTCAATACTCAATCGTCAATCCGCAGTCATCAATCCTCAATCCTCAATCCTCGTTCCTCAAACATCAATCCTCAACCCTCAGCCATCATCTTCAATCCTCGGCCCTCAGCCATCATCCTCAATCCTCAATCCTCGTTCCTCAATCCTCAATACTCAATCCTCAATCCTCAATAGTCAATCTCCAATCCTAGATCCTCAATCCCCAATCCTCAATCCTTAATCCTCAATCTACAATCCTCAATCCTCAATTCTCAATCCTCAATACTCAGTCCTCAATCCTCAATCCTCAATCCCCAATCCTCAATCTTCAATCCTCAATCCTCAATCCTCAAGCCTCATTCCTCAATCCTCAATCTTCAATCCTGAATACTCAATCTTCAATCCTCAATACTCAATCTTCAATCCTCAACACTCAATCCACAATCCACAATCCTCAATACTCAATCATCAACCTTCAATCCTCAATACTCAATCTTCAGTCCTCAATCCTCAATCCTGAATCGTCAATCCTCATTCTTCAATCCTCAATACCCAATCCTCAATCCTCAATCCTCAGTCATCAATCTCAATCCTCAATACTCAATCGTCAATCCTCAGTCCTCAATTCTCAACCCTCAATCCTCGTTCCTCATACCTCAATCCTCAACCCTCAGTCCTCATCCTCAATTCTCAATCCTCAATCCTCAAACCTCATTCTTCAATCCTCAATACTCAAACCTCAATGCTCAATACTCAACCATCAATCCTCAATTCTCAATACTCAATAGAATATCCTGGATTCTCAGTATTCAATACTCAAACCTCAATGCTCAACCATCAGCCATCATCCTCCATCCTCAATCCTCAAACCTCAAACCTCAATCTTCAATACTCAACACTCAATCTTCGATCCTCAATCCTCAACACTCAATCCTCAATCCTCAATCCTCAATCTTCAATCCTCAATCCTCAATCCCCAATACTCAATCTTCAATCCTCAATCCTCAATCCCCAATACTCAATCCTCAATCCTCAATCGTCAGTCTTCAATCCTCAATACTGAATCTTCAATCATCAATCCTCAATCCTCAATCCTCAATCGTCATTCTTCAATCCTCAATACTCAATCTTCAATCCTCAATCCTCAATCCTCAATCTTCAATCCTCAATCCTCAATCCTCAGTCATCAATCATCAATCCTCAGTCCTCAATCCTCAATCCTCAATACTCAATCATCAATCCTCAATCTTCAATACTCAATCGTCAATCCACAATCCTCAATCCCCAATACTCAATCTTCAATCCTCAATCCTCAATCCTCAATCCTCAACCCTCAGCCCTGATCCTCGATCCTCAATCCTGAATCCTCAATCCTCAATCTTCAATCCTCAAACCTCAATCTTCAATCCTCCATACTCAATCTTCAATCCTCAATCCTCAATCATCAATCCTCATTCCTCAATCCTCAGTCATCAATCTTCAATCTTCAATACTCAATCCTCAATCCTCAATCCTCAATCTTCATTCCTCAATACTCAATCTTCAATCCTCAATCCTCAATTCTCAATCCCCAGTCCTCAATCCTCAATCGTCAATCCTCAATCCCCAATCCTCAACATTCAATCCTCAGTCCTCAATCCTCAATCATCATTACTCTGTGTTCAATCCTCAATACTCAACCTTCAATCCTCAACCCTCAATCCTCAATCCACAATCCTCAATCCTCAATCATCAACCTTCAATCCTCAATACTCAATCTTCAATCCTCAATTCCCAACCCTCAATCGTCAATCCTCATACTTCAATCCTCAATACCCAATCCTCAATCCTCAATCCTCAATCCTCAATCCTCAATCCTCAATCATCAGTCATGAATACTCAATCTTCATAGCTCAATCCTCAATCCTCAATCCTCAATCCTCAATCCTCAATCCTCAATCCTCATTCTTCAAACCTCAATCCTCAACCCTCAGTCCTCATCCTCAATTCTCAATTCTCAATCCTCAATCCTCAATCCTCAATCTTCAATCCTGAATAATCAATCTACAATCCTAGATCCTCAATCCCCAATCTTCAATCCTTAATACTCAATCTTCAATCCTCAATCCCCAGTCCTCAATCTTCAATCCTCAATGCTCAATCCTCAATCCCCAATCCTCAATCCTCAGTCCTCAATACTCAATCATCAAACCTCAAACCTCAATCCTCAACCGTCAGTCCTCGTCCTCAATCCTCAACCCTCAATCCTCAATTCTCAATTCTCAATTCTCAATCCTCAATCCTCAATCGTCTATCTTCAATCCTCAATACACAACTTTCAATCCTCAATCCTCAATAACCAATCCTCAATCCTTAATCCTCAATCTTCAATCCTCAGTCCTCAATACTCAATCTGCAATCCTCAGTCCTCAACCGTCAACCCTCAATCCTCATTCTTCAATCCTGAATACCCAATCCTCACTCTTCAACCCTCAATCCTAAATCCTCAATTCTCAATCCTCAATCCTCAGTCCTCAGTCCTCAAACCTCAACCCTCAATCCTCATTCATCAAACCTCAATCCTCAACCCTCAGTCCTCATCCTCAATTCTCAATTCTCAATCCTCAATCCTCAATCCTCAATCTTCAATCCCGAATAATCAATCTCCAATCCTAGATCCTCAATCCCCAATCCTCAATCCTTAATCCTCAATCTACAAACCTCAATCCCCAGTCCTCAATCTTCAATCCTCCATACTCAATCTTCAATCCTCAATCATCAATCATCAATCCTCATTCCCCAATCCTCAGTCATCAATCTTCAATCTTCAATACTCAATGCTCAATCCTCAATCCTCAATCTTCATTCCTCAATACTCAATCTTCAATCCTCAATCCTCAATTCTCAATCCCCAGTCCTCAATCCTCAATCGCCAATCCTCAATCCCCAATCCTCAACATTCAATCCTCAGTCCTCAATCCTCAATCATCACTACTCAATGTTCAATCCTCAATACTCAACCTTCAATCCTCAACCCTCAATCCTCAATCCACAATCCTCAATCCTCAATCCTCAATACTCAATCTCCAATCCTCAATCCTCAATCCTCAATCCTCAATCCTCAATCCTCAGTCATCAATCCTCAATCCTCAATACTCAATCGTCAATCCTCAGTCCTCAATTCTCAATCCTCAATCCTCGTTCCTCAAACCTCAATCCTCAACCCTCAGCCCTCATCCTCAATCCTCAATCCTCAATCCTCAATCCTCAATTTTCAATCCTCAATACTCAATCTTCAATCCTCAATCCTCAGTCCTCAAACATCAATTCTGAATCCTCAATCCTGAATCCTCAATCTTTAGCTCTCAGTCCTCAACAATCAGTTGTCAATCCTCAATCGTCAATCGCCAATCCTCAATCTGCAATCCTCAATCCTCAATCCTCAAGCCTCAATCCTCAATCCTCAATCTTCAATCCTGAATACTCAATCTTCAATCCTCAATACTCAATCTTCAATCCTCAACCCTCAATCCTCAATCCACAATCCTCAATCCTCAATCACCTACCTTCAATCCTCAATACTCAATCTTCAATCCTCAATCCTCAATCCTGTATCGTCAATCCTCATTCTTCAATTCTCAATACCCAATCCTCAATCCTCAACCCTCAATCCTCAATCCTCAATAGTCAATCTCCAATCCTAGATCCTCAATCCCCAATCCTCAATCCTCAATCCTCAAGCCTCAATACTCAATCCTCAATCTTCAATCCTCAACCCTCAGTCCTCATCCTCAATTCTCGATCCTCAATCCTCAAACCTCAATCTTCTATCCTCAACACTCAATCCTCAATCCTCAATACTCAGCCATCAATACTCAATTCTCAATACTCAATAGAATATCCTGAATTCTCAGTATTCAATACCCAAACCTCAATCCTCAACCCTAAGCCCTCATACTCCATCCTCAATCCTCAATCTTCAATCCTCAATACTCAATCTTCGATTCTCAATTCTCAATCCTCAATCCTCAATCCCCAATCCTCAATCTTCAATCCTCAACCCTCAGTCCTCATCCTCAATTCTCGATCCTCAATCCTCAATCCTCAATCTTCAATCCTCAATACTCAATCATCAATCTTCAATCCTCAATGCTCAATCCTCAATCCTCAATCCTCAATCCTCAGTCATCAATCCTCAATCTTCAATACTCAATCGTCAATCCGCTGTCCTCAATTCTCAATCCCCAGTCCTCAATCCTCAATCGCCAATCCTCAATCCCCAATCCTCAACATTCAATCCTCAGTCCTCAATCCTCAATCATCATTACTCAATGTTCAATCCTCAATACTCAACCTTCAATCCTCAACCCTCAATTCTCAATCCACAATCCTCAATCCTCAATCATCAACCTTCAATCCTCAATACTCAATCTTCAATCCTCAATTCCCAATCCTCAATCGTCAATCCTCATTCTTCAATCCTCAATACCCAATCCTCAATTCTCAATCCTCAATCCTCAATCCTCCATCCTCAATTCTCAATCCTCAATCCTCAGTCCTCAGTCCTCAAACCTCAATCCTCAACCCTCAGCCCTCATTCTTCAATCCTCAATCCTCAATCCTCAATCCTCAATCCTCAATCCTCAGTCATCAATCCTCAATCCTCAATACTCAATCGTCAATCGTCAGTCCTCAATTCTCAATCCTCATTCCTCGTTCCACAAACCTCAATCCTCAACCCTCAGTCCTCATACTCAATTCTCAATCCTCAACCCACAAACCTCAATCTTCAATCCTCAATACTCAATCCTCAATCCTCAATACTCAACCGTCAATCCTCAATTCTCAATACTCAATAGAATATCCTGAATTCTCAGTATTCAATACTCAAACCTCAATCCTCAACCCTCAGCCCTCATCGTCCATCCTCAAACCTCAATCCTCAATCCTCAATACTCAATCTTCGATTCTCAATTCTCAATCCTCAATCCTCAATCCCCAATCCTCAATCTTCAATCCTCAATCCTCAATCCTCAATCCTCAATCCTCAATCCTCAATCCTCGTTCCTCAAACATCAATCCTCAACCCTCAGCCATCATCTTCAATCCTCAACCCTCAGCCGTCATCCTCAATCCTGAATCCTCGTTCCTCAATCCTCAATACTCAATCCTCAATCCTCAATAGTCAATCTCCAATCCTAGATCCTCAATCCCCAATCCTCAATCCTTAATCCTCAATCTACAATCCTCAATCCTCAATTCTCAATCCTCAATACTCAGTCCTCAATCCTCAATCCTCAATCCCCAACCCTCAATCTTCAATCCTCAATCCTCAATCCTCAAGCCTCATTCCTCAATCCTCAATCTTCAATCCTGAATACTCAATCTTCAATCCTCAATACTCAATCTTCAATCCTCAACCCTCAATCCACAATCCACAATCCTCAATACTCAATCATCAACCTTCAATCCTCAATACTCAATCTTCAATCCTCAATCCTCAATCCTGAATCGTCAATCCTCATTCTTCAATCCTCAATACTCAACCCTCAATGCTCAATACTCAACCATCAATCCTCAATTCTCAATACTCAATAGAATATCCTGGATTCTCAGTATTCAATACACAAACCTCAATCCTCAACCATCAGCCATCATCCTCCATCCCCAATCCTCAAACCTCAAACCTCAATCTTCAATACTCAACACTCAATCTTCGATCCTCAATCCTCAACACTCAATCCTCAATCATCAATCCTCAATCTTCAATCCTCAATCCTCAATCCCCAATACTCAATCTTCAATCCTCAATCCTCAATCCCCAATACTCAATCCTCAATCCTCAATCGTCAGTCTTCAATCCTCAATACTGAATCTTCAATCATCAATCCTCAATCCTCAATCCTCAATCGTCATTCTTCAATCCTCAATACTCAATCTTCAATCCTCAATCCTCAATCCTCAATCTTCAATCCTCAATCCTCAATCCTCAGTCATCAATCCTCAATCCTCAGTCCTCAATCCTCAATCCTCAATCCTCAATCATCAATCCTCAATCTTCAATACTCAATCGTCATTCCACAATCCTCAATCCCCAATACTCAATCTTCAATCCTCAATCCTCAATCCTCAATCCTCAACCCTCAGCCCTGATCCTCGATCCTCAATCCTGAATCCTCAATCCTCAATCTTCAATCCTCAATACTCAGTCTTCAATCATCAATCCTCAATACTCAATCCTCAATCTTCAATCCTCAATCATCAATCCTCAATCCTCAATCATCAACCTTCAATCCTCAATACTCAATCCTCAATCCTCAATCCTCAATCCTCAATCCTCAATAATCAACCTCCAATCCTAGATCCTCAATCCCCAATCCTCAATCCTTAATCCTCAATCTTCAATCCTCAGTCCACAGTCCTCGATCTTCAATCCTCAATGCTCAATCCTCAATCCTCAATCCTCAGTCATCAGTCCTCAATCCTCAATCCTCAAACCTCAATCCTCAACCGTCAGTCCTCGTCCTCAATCCTCAACCCTCAATCCTCAATCTTCAATCCTCCATACTCAATCTTCAATCCTCAATCCTCAATCATCAATCCTCATTCCTCAATCCTCAGTCATCAATCTTCAATCTTCAATACTCAATCCTCAATCCTCAATCCTCAATCTTCATTCCTCAATACTCAATCTTCAATCCTCAATCCTCAATTCTCAATCCCCAGTCCTCAATCCTCAATCGCCAATCCTCAATCCCCAGTCCTCAACACTCAATCCTCAGTCCTCAATCCTCAATCATCATTACTCAATGTTCAATCCTCAATACTCAACCTTCAATCCTCAACCCTCAATCCTCAATCCGCAATCCTCAATCCTCAATCATCAACCTTCAATCCTCAATACACAATCTTCAATCCTCAATTCCCAATCCTCAATCGTCAATCCTCATACTTCAATCCTCAATACCCAATCCTCAATCCTCGATCCTCAATCCTCAATCCTCCATCCTCAATTCTCAATCCTCAATCCTCAGTCCTCAGTCCTCAAACCTCAATCCTCAACCCTCAGCCCTCATTCTCAATCCTCAATCCTGAATCCTCAATACTCATTCTTCAACCCTCGATCCTCAAACCTCAATCCTCAACCCTCAGTCCTCATTCTCAATTCTCAATCCTCAACCCTCAAACCTCAATCTTCAATCCTCAATACTCAATCCTCAATCCTCAATACTCAACCGTCAATCCTCAATTCTCAATACTCAATAGAATATCCTGAATTCTCAGTATTCAATAATCAAACCTCAATCCTCAACCCTCAGCCCTCATCCTCCATCCTCAAACCTCAATCTTCAATCCTCAATACTCAATCTTCAATCCTCAATCCTCAATCCTCAATCTTCAATCCTCAATCCTCAATCCTCAGTCATCAATCCTCAATCCTCAGTCCTCAATCCTCAATCCTCAATCCTCAATCATCAATCCTCAATCTTCAATACTCAATCGTCAATCCACAATCCTCAATCCCCAATACTCAATCTTCAATCCTCAATCCTCAATCCTCAATCCTCAACTCTCAGCCCTGATCCTCGATCCTCAATCCTGAATCCTCAATCCTCAATCTTCAATCCTTAATACTCAATCTTCAATCCTCAATCCCCAGTCCTCAATCTTCAATCCTCAATGCTCAATCCTCAATCCCCAATCCTCAATCCTCAGTCCTCAATACTCAATCATCAAACCTCAAACCTCAATCCTCAACCGTCAGTCCTCGTCCTCAATCCTCAACCCTCAATCCTCAATTCTCAATTCTCAATTCTCAATCCTCAATCCTTAATCCTCAATCCTCGGTCCTCAAACCTCAACCCTCAACCCTCAGTCCTCATCCTCAATTCGCAATCCTCAATCCTCAAACCTCAATCTTCAATCCTCAATACTCAATCCTCAATCCTCAATCCTTAATCCTCAATCCTCGGTCCTCAAACCTCAACCCTCAACCCTCAGTCCTCATCCTCAATTCGCAATCCTCAATCCTCAAACCTCAATCTTCAATCCTCAATACTCAATCCTCAATCCTCAATACTCAACCATCAATCCTCAATTCTCAATACTCAATAGAATATCCTGAATTCTCAGTATTCAATACTCAAACCTCAATCATCAACCCTCAGCCCTCATCCTCCATCCTCAATCCTCAATCCTCAATCCTCAATCTTCAATCCTCAGTCGTCAATCCTCAATCTTCAATACTCAATCGTCAATCCGCAGTCCTCAATCCTCAATCCTCAATCCTCGTTCCTCAAACATCAATCCTCAACCCTCAGCCATCATCCTCAATCCTCAATCCTCGTTCCTCAATCCTCAATACTCAATCCTCAATCCTCAATAGTCAATCTCCAATTCTAGATCCTCAATCCCCAATCCTCAATCCTTAATCCTCAATCTTCAATCCTCAATCCTCAATTCTCAATCCTCAATACTCAATCCTCAATCCTCAATCCTCAATCCCAAATCCTCAATCTTCAATCCTCAATCCTCAATCCTCAATCCTCAAGCCTCAATCCTCAATCCTCAATCTTCAATCCTGAATACTCAATCTTCAATCCTCAATACTCAATCTTCAATCCTCAACCCTCAATCCACAATCCACAATCCTCAATCCTCAATCATCTACCTTCAATCCTCAATACTCAATCTTCAATCCTCAATCCTCAATCCTGAATCGTCAATCCTCATTCTTCAATATTCAATACCCAATCCACAATCCTCAATCCTCAATCATCAATCCCCAATCCTCAATACTCAATCGTCAATCCTCAGTCCTCAATTCTCAATCCTCAATCCTCGTTCCTCAATGCTCGACACTCAATCGTCAATCCCCAGTCCTCAATTCTCAATCCTCAATCCTCGTTCCTCAAACCTCAATCCTCAACCCTCAACCCTCAGTCCTCAATTTTCAATCCTCAATCCACAAACCTCATTCTTCAATCCTCAATACTCAACCCTCAATCCTCAATACTCAACCATCTATCCTAAACTCTCAATACTCAATAGAATATCCTGAATTCTCAGTATTCAATACTCAAACCTCAATCCTCAACCCTCAGCCCTCATCCTCCATCCTCAATCCTCAATCCTCAAACCTCAATCTTCAATCCTCAATACTCAATCTTCGAATCTCAGTTCTCAATCCTCAGTCCTCAACCCCCAATCCTCAATCTTCAATCCTCAATCCTCAATCCTCAATCCTCAATCCTCAATCCTCAACCATCAAGGCTCAATCTTCAATCCTCAATCCTCAATCCTGAATCCTGAATCCTCAATCCTCAATCCTCAGTCCTCAATCCTCAATCATAAAACCTCAAACCTCAATCCTCTACCGTCAGTCCTCGTCCTCAATCCTCAACCCACAATCCTCAATCCCCAATCCTCAATCCTTAATGCTCAATCTTCAATCGTCAATCCTCAATACCCAATCTGCAATCCTCAGTCCTCAACCCTCAACCCTCAATCCTCATTCTTCAATGCTCAATACCCAATCCTCAATCTTCAACCCTCAATCCTCAATCCTCCATTCTCAATCCTCAATCCTCAGTCCTCAGTCCTCAAACCTCAATCCTCAACACTCAGGCATCATCCTCAATCCTCAATCCTCAATCCTCAATCCTCAATCCTCAGTCATCAATCTTCAATACTCAATACTCAATCGTCAATACTCAATCGTCAATCCTCAGTCCTCAATACTCAATCCTCAATCCTCAATACTCAACCATCAATCCTCAATTCTCAATACTCAATAGAATATCCTGAATTCTCAGTATTCAACACTCAAACGTCAATCATCAACCCTCAGCCCTCATCCTCCATTCTCAATCCTCAATCCTCAATCCTCAATCTTCAATCCTCAATACTCAATGTTCAATCTTCAATCTTCAATCCTCAATATTCAATCCTCAATCCTCAATCCTCAGTCATCAATCCTCAATCTTCAATACTCAATCGTCAATCCGCAGTCATCAATCCTCAATCCTCAATCCTCGTTCCTCAAACATCAATCCTCAACCCTCAGCCATCATCTTCAATCCTCGGCCCTCAGCCATCATCCTCAATCCTCAATCCTCGTTCCTCAATCCTCAATACTCAATCCTCAATCCTCAATAGTCAATCTCCAATCCTAGATCCTCAATCCCCAATCCTCAATCCTTAATCCTCAATCTACAATCCTCAATCCTCAATTCTCAATCCTCAATACTCAGTCCTCAATCCTCAATCCTCAATCCCCAATCCTCAATCTTCAATCCTCAATCCTCAATCCTCAAGCCTCATTCCTCAATCCTCAATCTTCAATCCTGAATACTCAATCTTCAATCCTCAATACTCAATCTTCAATCCTCAACACTCAATCCACAATCCACAATCCTCAATACTCAATCATCAACCTTCAATCCTCAATACTCAATCTTCAGTCCTCAATCCTCAATCCTGAATCGTCAATCCTCATTCTTCAATCCTCAATACCCAATCCTCAATCCTCAATCCTCAGTCATCAATCTCAATCCTCAATACTCAATCGTCAATCCTCAGTCCTCAATTCTCAACCCTCAATCCCCGTTCCTCATACCTCAATCCTCAACCCTCAGTCCTCATCCTCAATTCTCAATCCTCAATCCTCAAACCTCATTCTTCAATCCTCAATACTCAAACCTCAATGCTCAATACTCAACCATCAATCCTCAATTCTCAATACTCAATAGAATATCCTGGATTCTCAGTATTCAATACTCAAACCTCAATGCTCAACCATCAGCCATCATCCTCCATCCTCAATCCTCAAACCTCAAACCTCAATCTTCAATACTCAACACTCAATCTTCGATCCTCAATCCTCAACACTCAATCCTCAATCCTCAATCCTCAATCTTCAATCCTCAATCCTCAATCCCCAATACTCAATCTTCAATCCTCAATCCTCAATCCCCAATACTCAATCCTCAATCCTCAATCGTCAGTCTTCAATCCTCAATACTGAATCTTCAATCATCAATCCTCAATCCTCAATCCTCAATCGTCATTCTTCAATCCTCAATACTCAATCTTCAATCCTCAATCCTCAATCCTCAATCTTCAATCCTCAATCCTCAATCCTCAGTCATCAATCCTCAATCCTCAGTCCTCAATCCTCAATCCTCAATACTCAATCATCAATCCTCAATCTTCAATACTCAATCGTCAATCCACAATCCTCAATCCCCAATACTCAATCTTCAATCCTCAATCCTCAATCCTCAATCCTCAACCCTCAGCCCTGATCCTCGATCCTCAATCCTGAATCCTCAATCCTCAATCTTCAATCCTCAAACCTCAATCTTCAATCCTCCATACTCAATCTTCAATCCTCAATCCTCAATCATCAATCCTCATTCCTCAATCCTCAGTCATCAATCTTCAATCTTCAATACTCAATCCTCAATCCTCAATCCTCAATCTTCATTCCTCAATACTCAATCTTCAATCCTCAATCCTCAATTCTCAATCCCCAGTCCTCAATCCTCAATCGTCAATCCTCAATCCCCAATCCTCAACATTCAATCCTCAGTCCTCAATCCTCAATCATCATTACTCTGTGTTCAATCCTCAATACTCAACCTTCAATCCTCAACCCTCAATCCTCAATCCACAATCCTCAATCCTCAATCATCAACCTTCAATCCTCAATACTCAATCTTCAATCCTCAATTCCCAACCCTCAATCGTCAATCCTCATACTTCAATCCTCAATACCCAATCCTCAATCCTCAATCCTCAATCCTCAATCCTCAATCCTCAATCATCAGTCATGAATACTCAATCTTCATAGCTCAATCCTCAATCCTCAATCCTCAATCCTCAATCCTCAATCCTCAATCCTCATTCTTCAAACCTCAATCCTCAACCCTCAGTCCTCATCCTCAATTCTCAATTCTCAATCCTCAATCCTCAATCCTCAATCTTCAATCCTGAATAATCAATCTACAATCCTAGATCCTCAATCCCCAATCCTCAATCCTTAATACTCAATCTTCAATCCTCAATCCCCAGTCCTCAATCTTCAATCCTCAATGCTCAATCCTCAATCCCCAATCCTCAATCCTCAGTCCTCAATACTCAATCATCAAACCTCAAACCTCAATCCTCAACCGTCAGTCCTCGTCCTCAATCCTCAACCCTCAATCCTCAATTCTCAATTCTCAATTCTCAATCCTCAATCCTCAATCGTCTATCTTCAATCCTCAATACACAACTTTCAATCCTCAATCCTCAATAACCAATCCTCAATCCTTAATCCTCAATCTTCAATCCTCAATCCTCAATACTCAATCTGCAATCCTCAGTCCTCAACCGTCAACCCTCAATCCTCATTCTTCAATCCTGAATACCCAATCCTCACTCTTCAACCCTCAATCCTAAATCCTCAATTCTCAATCCTCAATCCTCAGTCCTCAGTCCTCAAACCTCAACCCTCAATCCTCATTCATCAAACCTCAATCCTCAACCCTCAGTCCTCATCCTCAATTCTCAATTCTCAATCCTCAATCCTCAATCCTCAATCTTCAATCCCGAATAATCAATCTCCAATCCTAGATCCTCAATCCCCAATCCTCAATCCTTAATCCTCAATCTACAAACCTCAATCCCCAGTCCTCAATCTTCAATCCTCAATGCTCAATCCTCAATCCACAATCCTCAATCCTCAGTCCTCAATCCTCAATCATCAAACCTCAAACCTCAATCCTCAACCGTCAGTCCTCGTCCTCAACCCTCAAGCCTCAATCCTCAATTCTCAATTCTCAATCATCAATCCTCAAACGTCAATCTTCAATCCTCAATACTCAACCTTCAATCCTCAATCCTCAATCCCCAATACTCAATCCTCAATCCTCAATCGTCAGTCTTCAATCCTCAATACTGAATCTTCAATCATCAATCCTCAATCCTCAATCCTCAATCGTCATTCTTCAATCCTCAATACTCAATCTTCAATCCTCAATCCTCAATCCTCAATCTTCAATCCTCAATCCTCAATCCTCAGTCATCAATCCTCAATCCTCAGTCCTCAATCCTCAATCCTCAATCCTCAATCATCAATCCTCAATCTTCAATACTCAATCGTCAATCCACAATCCTCAATCCCAAATACTCAATCTTCAATCCTCAATCCTCAATCCTCAATCCTCAATCCTCAACCCTCAGCCCTGATCCTCGATCCTCAATCCTGAATCCTCAATCCTCAATCTTCAATCCTCAAACCTCAATCTTCAATCCTCCATACTCAATCTTCAATCCTCAATCCTCAATCATCAATCCTCATTCCTCAATCCTCAGTCATCAATCTTCAATCTTCAATACTCAATCCTCAATCCTCAATCCTCAATCTTCATTCCTCAATACTCAATCTTCAATCCTCAATCCTCAATTCTCAATCCCCAGTCCTCAATCCTCAATCGCCAATCCTCAATCCCCAATCCTCAACATTCAATCCTCAGTCCTCAATCCTCAATCATCATTACTCTATGTTCAATCCTCAATACTCAACCTTCAATCCTCAACCCTCAATCCTCAATCCACAATCCTCAATCCTCAATCATCAACCTTCAATCCTCAATACTCAATCTTCAATCCTCAATTCCCAATCCTCAATCGTCAATCCTCATACTTCAATCCTCAATACCCAATCCTCAATCCTCAATCCTCAATCCTCAATCCTCCATCCTCAATTCTCAATCCTCAATCCACAGTCCTCAGTCCTCAAACCTCAATCCTCAACCCTCAGCCCTCATTCTCAATCCTCAATCCTGAATCCTCAATACTCATTCTTCAATCCTCAATCCTCAATCCTCAATCCTCAATCCTCAATCCTCAGTCATCAATCCTCAATCCTCAATACTCAATCGTCAATCCTCAGTCCTCAATTCTCAATCCTCAATCCTCTATCCTCAAACCTCAATCCTCAACCCTCAGTCCTCATCCTCAATTCTCAATCCTCAACCCTCAAACCTCAATCTTCAATCCTCAATACTCAATCCTCAATCCTCAATACTCAACCGTCAATCCTCAATGCTCAATACTCAATAGAATATCCTGAATTCTCAGTATTCAATAATCAAACCTCAATCCTCAACCCTCAGCCCTCATCCTCCATCCTCAAACCTCAATCTTCAATCCTCAATACTCAATCGTCAATCCTCAATCCTCAATCCTCAATCTTCAATCCTCAATCCTCAATCCTCAGTCATCAATCCTCAATCCTCAGTCCTCAATCCTCAATCCTCAATCCTCAATCATCAATCCTCAATCTTCAATACTCAATCGTCAATCCACAATCCTCAATCCCCAATACTCAATCTTCAATCCTCAATCCTCAATCCTCAATCCTCAACCCTCAGCCCTGATCCTCGATCCTCAATCCTGAATCCTCAATCCTCAATCTTCAATCCTCAATACTCAGTCTTCAATCATCAATCCTCAATACTCAATCCTCAATCCTCAATCCTCAATCATCAATCCTCAATCCTCAATCATCAACCTTCAATCCTCAATACTCAATCCTCAATCCTCAATCCTCAATCCTCAATACTCAATCTGCAATCCTCAGTCCTCAACCGTCAACCCTCAATCCTCATTCTTCAATCCTGAATACCCAATCCTCACTCTTCAACCCTCAATCCTAAATCCTCAATTCTCAATCCTCAATCCTCAGTCCTCAGTCCTCAAACCTGAATCCTCAATCCTCGTTCCTCAAACCTCAATCCTCAACCCTCAGTCCTCATCCTCAATTCTCAATCCTCAATCCTCAAGCCTCAATCCTCAATCCCCAATCTTCAATCCTGAATACTCAATCTTAAATCCTCAATACTCAATCTTCAATCCTCAACACTCAATCCACAATCCACAATCCTCAATCCTCAATCATCAACCTTCAATCCTCAATCCTCAATCCTGAATCGTCAATCCTCATTCTTCAATCCTCAATACCCAAACCTCAATCCTCAATCCTCAATCCTCAATACTCAATCGTCAATCCTCAGTCCTCAATCCTCAATCCTCGTTCCTCAAACCTCAATCCTCAACCCTCAGTCCTCATCCTCAATTCTCAATCCTCAATCCTCAAACCTCAATCTTCAATCCTCAATACTCAATCCTCAATCCTCAATACTCAACCATCAATTCTCAATTCTCAATACTCAATAGAATATCCTGAATTCTCAGTATTCAATACTCAAAGCTCAATCCTCAACCCTCAGCCCTCATCCTCCATCCTCAATCCTCAATCCTCAAACCTCAATCTTCAATCCTCAATACTCAGTATTCATTCCTCAATCCTCAATCATCAATACTCAATCTTCAAACCTCATTCCTCAATCCTCAATCCTCAATCCTCAATCATCAGTCATGAATACTCAATCTTCATAGCTCAATCCTCAATCCTCAATCCTCAATCCTCAATCCTCAATCCTCATTCTTCAAACCTCAATCCTCAACCCTCAGTCCTCATCCTCAATTCTCAATTCTCAATCCTCAATCCTCAATCCTCAATCTTCAATCCTGAATAATCAATCTCCAATCCTAGATCCTCAATCCCCAATCCTCAATCCTTAATCCTCAATCTACAAACCTCAATCCCCAGTCCTCAATCTTCAATCCTCAATGCTCAATCCTCAATCCACAATCCTCAATCCTCAGTCCTCAATCCTCAATCATCAAACCTCAAACCTCAATCCTCAACCGTCAGTCCTCGTCCTCAACCCTCAAGCCTCAATCCTCAATTCTCAATTCTCAATCATCAATCCTCAAACGTCAATCTTCAATCCTCAATACTCAACCTTCAATCCTCAATCCTCAATCCCCAATCCTCAATCCTTAATCCTCAATCTTCAATCCTCAATCCTCAATACCCAATCTGCAATCCTCAGACCTCAACCCTCAACCCTCAATCCTCATTCTTCAGTCCTCAATACCCAATCCTCAATCTTCAACCCTCAATCCTCAATCCTCAATTCTCAACCCTCAATCCTCAGTCCTCAGTCCTCAAACCTCAATCCTCAACACTCAGCCATCATCCTCAATCCTCAATCCTCAATCCTCAATCCTCAATCCTCAGTCATCAATCTTCAATACTCAATACTCAATCGTCAATACTCAATCGTCAATCCTCAGTCCTCAATTCTCAATCCTCAATCCTCGTTCCTCAAACCTCAACCCTCAGCCCTCAGTCCTCATCCTCAATTCTCAATCCTCAATCCTCAAACCTCAATCTTCAATCCTCAATACTCAATCCTCAATCCTCAATACTCAACCATCAATCCTCAATTCTCAATACTCAATAGAATATCCTGAATTCTCAGTATTCAATACTCAAACCTCAATCATCAACCCTCAGCCCTCATCCTCCATCCTCAATCCTCAATCCTCAATCCTCAATCCTCAATCTTCAATCCTCAATACTCAATCTTTGATCTTCAATCTTCAATCCTCAATCCTCTATCCTCAATCCTCAATCCTCAGTCGTCAATCCTCAATCTTCAATACTCAATCGACAATCCGCAGTCCTCAATCCTCAATCCTCAATCCTCGTTACTCAAACATCAATCCTCAACCCTCAGCCATCATCCTCAATCCACAATCCTCGTTCCTCAATCCTCAATACTCAATCCTCAATCCTCAATAGTCAATCACCAATCCTAGATCCTCAATCCCCAATCCTCAATCCTTAATCCTCAATCTTCAATCCTCAATCCTCAATTCTCAATCCTCAATACTCAATCCTCAATCCTCAATCCTCAATCCCAAATCCTCAATCTTCAATCCTCAATCCTCAATCCTCAAGCCTCAATCCTCAATCCTCAATCTTCAATCCTGAATACTCAATCTTCAATCCTCAATACTCAATCTTCAATCCTCAACCCTCAATCCACAATACACAATCCTCAATCCTCAATCATCAACCTTCAATCCTCAATACCCAATCTTCAATCCTCAATCCTCAATCCTGAATCGTCAATCCTCATTCTTCAATATTCAATGCCCAATCCTCAATCCTCAATCCTCAGTCATCAATCCCCAATCCTCAATACTCAATCGTCAATCCTCAGTCCTCAATTCTCAATCCTCAATCCTCGTTCCTCAATGCTCGACACTCAATCGTCAATCCCCAGTCCTCAATTCTCAATCCTCAATCCTCGTTCCTCAAACCTCAATCCTCAACCCTCAGTCCTCATCCTCAATTCTCAATCCTCAATCCTCAAGCCTCAATCCTCAATCCCCAATCTTCAATCCTGAATACTCAATCTTAAATCCTCACTACTCAATCTGCAATCCTCAGTCCTCAACCGTCAACCTTCAATCCTCATTCTTCAATCCTGAATACCCAATCCTCACTCTTCAACCCTCAATCCTAAATCCTCAATTCTCAATCCTCAATCCTCAGTCCTCAGTCCTCAAACTTCAATCCTCAATCCTCGTTCCTCAAACCTCAATCCTCAACCCTCAGTCCTCATCCTCAATTCTCAATCCTCAATCCTCATGCCTCAATCCTCAATCCCCAATATTCAATCCTGAATACTCAATCTTAAATCCTCAATACTCAATCTTCAATCCTCAACACTCAATCCACAATCCACAATCGTCAATCCTCATTCATCAACCTTCAATCCTCAATACTCAATCTTCAGTCCTTAATCCTCAATCCTGAATCGTCAATTCTCATTCTTCAATCCTCAATACCCAATCCTCAATCCTCAATCCTCAATCCTCAATACTCAATCGTCAATCCTCAGTCCTCAATTCTCAATCCTCAATCCTCGTTCCTCAAACCTCAATCCTCAACCCTCAGTCCTCATCCTCAATTCTCAATCCTCAATCCTCAAACCTCAATCTTCAATCCTCAATACTCAATCCTCAATCCTCAATACTCAACCATCAATCCTCAATTCTCAATACTCAATAGAATATCCTGAATTCTCAGTATTCAATACTCAAAGCTCAATCCTCAACCCTCAGCCCACATCCTCCATCCTCAATCCTCAATCCTCAAACCTCAATCTTCAATCCTCAATACTCAGTATTCAATCCTCAATCCTCAATCATCAATACTCAATCTTCAAACCTCATTCCTCAATCCTCAATCCTCAATCCTCAATCATCAGTCATGAATACTCAATCTTCATAACTCAATCCTCAATCCTCAGTCCTCAATCCTCAATCCTCAATCCTCAATCCTCAGTCCTCAATCCTCAATCATCAAACCTCAAACCTCAATCCTCAACCGTCAGTCCTCGTCCTCAACCCTCAAGCCTCAATCCTCAATTCTCAATTCTCAATCATCAATCTTCAAACGTCAATCATCAATCCTCAATACTCAACCTTCAATCCTCAATCCTCAATCCCCAATCCTCAATCCTTAATCCTCAATCTTCAATCCTCAATCCTCAATACCCAATCTGCAATCCTCAGACCTCAACCCTCAACCCTCAATCCTCATTCTTCAGTCCTCAATACCCAATCCTCAATCTTCAACCCTCAATCCTCAATCCTCAATTCTCAACCCTCAATCCTCAGTCCTCAGTCCTCAAACCTCAATCCTCAACACTCAGCCATCATCCTCAATTCTCAATCCTCAATTCTCAATCCTGAATCGTCAATCCTCATTCTTCAATATTCAATACCCAATCCTCAATCCTCAATCCTCAGTCATCAATCCCCAATCCTCAATACTCAATCGTCAATCCTCAGTCCTCAATTCACAATCCTCAATCCTCGTTCCTCAATGCTCGACACTCAATCGTCAATCCCCAGTCCTCAATTCTCAATCCTCAATCCTCGTTCCTCAAACCTCATTCCTCAACCCTCAGTCCTCATCCTCAATTTTCAATCCTCAATCCACAAACCTCATTCTTCAATCCTCAATACTCAACCCTCAATCCTCAATCCTCAATCCTCAATCCTCAATCCTCAGTCATCAATGTTCAATACTCAATACTCAATCGTCAATACTCAATCGTCAATCCTCAGTCCTCAATACTCAATCCTCAATCCTCAATACTCAACCATCAATCCTCAATTCTCAATACTCAATAGAATATCCTGAATTCTCAGTATTCAATACTCAAACGTCAATCATCAACCCTCAGCCCTCATCCTCCATTCTCAATCCTCAATCCTCAATTCTCAATCTTCAATCCTCAATACTCAATCTTCAATCTTCAATCTTCAATCCTCAATATTCAATCCTCAATCCTCAATCCTCAGTCATCAATCCTCAATCTTCAATACTCAATCGTCAATCCGCAGTCCTCAATCCTCAATCCTCAATCCTCGTTCCTCAAACATCAATCCTCAACCCTCAGCCATCATCTTCAATCCTCAACCCTCAGCCATCATCCTCAATCCTCAATCCTCGTTCCTCAATCCTCAATACTCAATCCTCAATCCTCAATAGTCAATCTCCAATCCTAGATCCTCAATCCCCAATCCTCAATCCTTAATCCTCAATCTTCAATCCTCAATCTTCAATCCTCAATCCTCAATCCTCAAGCCTCAATCCTCAATCCTCAATCTTCAATCCTGAATACTCAATCTTCAATCCTCAATACTCAATCTTCAACCCTCAACCCTCAATCCACAATCCACAATCCTCAATACTCAATCATCAACCTTCAATCCTCAATACTCAATCTTCAATCCTCAATCCTCAATCCTGAATCGTCAATCCTCATTCTTCAATCCTCAATACCCAATCCTCAATCCTCAATCCTCAGTCATCAATCTCAATCCTCAATACTCAATCGTCAATCCTCAGTCCTCAATTCTCAATCCTCAATCCTCGTTCCTTATACCTCAATCCTCAACCCTCAGTCCTCATCCTCAATCCTCAATCCTCAAACCTCATTCTTCAAACCTCAATACTCAACTCTCAATCCTCAATACTCAACCATCAATCCTCAATTCTCAATACTCAATAGAATATCCTGGATTCTCAGTATTCAATACTCAAACCTCAATCCTCAACCATCAGCCATCATCCTCCATCCTCAATCCTCAAACCTCAAACCTCAATCTTCAATACTCAACACTCAATCTTCGATCCTCAATCCTCAACACTCAATCCTCAATCCTCAATCCCCAATACTCAATCCTCAATCCTCAATCGTCAGTCTTCAATCCTCAATACTGAATCTTCAATCATCAATCCTCAATCCTCAATCCTCAATCGTCATTCTTCAATCCTCAATACCCAATCCTCAATCTTCAATCCTCAATCCTCAATCCACAATTCTCAATCCTCAATCCTCGGTCCTCTGTCCTCAATCCTCAATCCTCAACCCTCAGCCCTCATCCTCAATCCTCAATCCTCAGTCCTCAATCCTCAATTTTCAATCCTCAATACTCAATTTTCAATCCTCAATCCTCAGTCCTCAAACCTCAATTCTGAATCCTCAATCCTGAATCCTCAGTCTTCAGCTCTCAGTCCTCAACAATCAGTTGTCAATCCTCAATCCTCAATCCCCAAACCTCAATGTTCAATCCTCAATCCTCAATCCTCAAGCCGCAACCCTCAATCCTCAATCTTCAATCCTGAATACTCAATCTTCAATCCTCAATACTCAATCTTCAATCCTCAACCCTCAATCCTCAATCCACAATCCTCAATCCTCAATCACCAACCTTCAATCCTCAATACTCAATCTTCAATCCGCAATCCTCAATACTGAATCGTCAATCCTCATTCTTCAATCCTCAATACCCAATCCTCAATCCTCAATCCTCAATCCTCAATCCTCAATACTCAATCTTCAATCCTCAATCCTCAATCCTCAATCCTCAATCCTCAATCCTCAATCCTCAATCCTCAGTCATCAATCCTCAATCCTCGGTCCTCAATCCTCAATCCTCAATCCTCAATCATCAATCCTCAATCTTCAATACTCAATCGTCCATCCTCAATCCTCAATCCCCAATACTCAATCTTCAATCCTCAATCCTCAATCCTCAATCCTCAACCCTCAGCCCTGATCCTCGATCATCAATCCTGAATCCTCAATCCTCAATCTTCAATCCTCAATACTCAGTCTTCAATCATCAATCCTCAATACTCAATCCTCAATCCTCAATACTCAATCATCAATCCTCAATCCTCAATCATCAACCTTCAATCCTCAATACTCAATCCTCAATCCTTAATCCTCAATCCTCAATCCTCAATAATCAACCTCCAATCCTAGATCCTCAATCCCCAATCCTCAATCCTTAATCCTCAATCTTCAATCCTCAGTCCACAGTCCTCGATCTTCAATCCTCAATGCTCAATCCTCAATCCTCAATCCTCAGTCATCAGTCCTCAATCCTCAATCCTCAAACGTCAATCCTCAACCGTCAGCCCTCGTCCTCAATCCTCAACCCTCAATCCTCAATCTTCAATCCTCCATACTGAACCTTCAATCCTCAATCCTCAATCATCAGTCCTCATTCCTCAATCCTCAGTCATCAATCTTCAATCTTCAATACTCAATCCTCAATCCTCAATCCTCAATCCTCAATCTTCAATCCTCAATACTCAATCTTCAATCCTCAATCCTCAATTCTCAATCCCCAGTCCTCAATCCTCAATCGCCAATCCTCAATCCCCAATCCTCAACATTGAATCCTCAGTCCTCAATCCTCAATCATCATTACTCAATGTTCAATCCTCAATACTCAACCTTCAATCCTCAACACTCAATCCTCAATCCACAATCCTCAATCCTCATTCATCAACCTTCAATCCTCAATACTCAATCTTCAATCCTCAATTCCCAATCCTCAATCGTCAATCCTCATTCTTCAATCCTCAATACCCAATCCTCAATCCTCAATCCTCAATCCTCAATCCTCCATCCTCAATTCTCAATCCTCAATCCTCAGTCCTCAGACCTCAATCCTCAATCCTCAACCCTCAGACCTCATTCTCAATCCTCAATCCTGAATCCTCAATACTCATTCTTCAATCCTCAATCCTCAATCCTCAATCCTCAATCCTCAATCCTCAGTCATCAATCCTCAATCCTCAATACTCAATCGTCAATCCTCAGTCCTCAATTCTCAATCCTCAATCCTCGTTCCTCAAACCTCAATCCTCAACCCTCAGTCCTCATCCTCAATTCTCAATCCTCAACCCTCAAACCTCAATCTTCAATCCTCAATACTCAATCCTCAATCCTCAATACTCAACCGTCAATCCTCAATTCTCAATACTCAATAGAATATCCTGAATTCTCAGTATTCAATACTCAAACCTCAATCCTCAACCCTCAGCCCTCATCCTCCATCCTCAAACCTCAATCTTCAATCCTCAGTACTCAATCTTCGATTCTCAATTCTCAATCCTCAATCCTCAATCCCCAATCCTCAATCTTCAATCCTCAATCCTCAATCCTCAATCCTCAATCCTCAATCCTCAATCATCAATACTCAATCTTCAATCCTCAAACCTCAATCCTCAATCCTCAATCCTCAATCGTCAGTCATGAATACTCAATCTTCATAACTCAATCCTCAATCCTCAATCCTCAATCCTCAATCCCCAATCCTCAATCCTCAGTCCTCAATACTCAATCATCAAACCTCAAACCTCAATCCACAACCGTCAGTCCTCGTCCTCAATCCTCAACCCTCAATCCTCAATTCTCAATTCTCAATTCTCAATTCTCAATCCTCAATCCTCAATCGTCTATCTTCAATCCTCAATACACAACCTTCAATCCTAAATCCTCAATAACCAATCCTCAATCCTTAATCCTCAATCTTCAATCCTCAATCGTCAATACTCAATCTGCAATCCTCAGTCCTCAACCGTCAACCCTCAATCCTCATTCTTCAATCCTGAATACCCAAGCCTCACTCTTCAACCCTCAATCCTAAATCCTCAATTCTCAATCCTCAATCCTCAGTCCTCAATCCTCAAACCTGAATCCTCAATCCTCGTTCCTCAAACCTCAATCCTCAACCCTCAGTCCTCATCCTCAATTCTCAATCCTCAATCCTCAAGCCTCAATCCTCAATCCCCAATCTTCAATCCTGAATACTCTATCTTAAATCCTCAATACTCAATCTTCAATCCTCAACACTCTATCCACAATCCACAATCCTCAATCCTCAATCATCAACCTTCAATCCTCAATACTCAATCTTCAATCCTCAATCCTCAATCCTGAATCGTCAATCCTCATTCTTCAATCCTCAATACCCAATCCTCAATCCTCAATCCTCAATCCTCAATACTCAATCGTCAATCCTCAGTCCTCAATTCTCAATCCTCAATCCTCGTTCCTCAAACCTCAAACCTCAACCCTCAGTCCTCATCCTCAATTCTCAATCCTCAATCCTCAAACCTCAATCTTCAATCCTCAATACTCAATCCTCAATCCTCAATACTCAACCATCAATCCTCAATTCTCAATACTCAATAGAATATCCTGAATTCTCAGTATTCAATACTCAAAGCTCAATCCTCAACCCTCAGCCCTCATCCTCCATCCTCAATCCTCAATCCTCAAACCTCAATCTTCAATCCTCAATACTCAGTATTCAATCCTCAATCCTCAATCATCAATACTCAATCTTCAAACCTCATTCCTCAATCCTCAATCCTCAATCCTCAATCATCAGTCATGAATACTCAATCTTCATAACTCAATCCTCAATCCTCAATCCTCAATCCTCAATCCTCATTCTTCAAACCTCAATCCTCAACCATCAGTCCTCATCCTCAATTCTCAATTCTCAATCCTCAATCGTCAATCCTCAATCTTCAATTCTGAATAATCAATCTCCAATCCTAGATCCTCAATCCCCAATCCTCAATCCTTAATCCTCAATCTACAAACCTCAATCCCCAGTCCTCAATCTTCAATCCTCAATGCTCAATCCTCAATCCACAATCCTCAATCCTCAGTCCTCAATCCTCAATCATCAAACCTCAAACCTCAATCCTCAACCGTCAGTCCTCGTCCTCAACCCTCAAGCCTCAATCCTCAATTCTCAATTCTCAACCATCAATCCTCAAACGTCAATCTTCAATCCTAAATACTCAACCTTCAATCCTCAATCCTCAATCCCCAATCCTCAATCCTTAATCCTCAATCTTCAATCCTCAATCCTCAATACCCAATCTGCAATCCTCAGACCTCAACCCTCAACCCTCAATCCTCATTCTTCAGTCCTCAATACCCAATCCTCAATCTTCAACCCTCAATCCTCAACCCTCAACCCTCAGTCCTCATCCTCAATTCTCAATCCTCAATCCTCAAACCTCAATCTTCAATCCTCAATACTCAATCCTCAATCCTCAATACTCAACCATCAATCCTCAATTCTCAATACTCAATAGAATATCCTGAAGTCTCAGTATTCAATACTCAAACCTCAATCATCAACCCTCAGCCCTCATCCTCCATCCTCAATCCTCAATCCTCAATCCTCAATCTGCAATCCTCAATACTCAATCTTTAATCTTCAATCTTCAATCCTCAACCCTCAATCCTCAATCCTCAATCCTCAGTCATCAGTCCTCAATCCTCAATACTCAATCGTCAATCCTAAGTCCTCAATTCTCAATCCTCAATCCTCGTTCCTCAAACCTCAATCCTCAACCCTCAGTCCTCATTCTCAATTCTCAATCCTCAACCCTCAAACCTCAATCTTCAATCCTCAATACTCAATCCTCAATCCTCAATACTCAACCGTCAATCCTCAATCCTCAATACTCAATAGAATATCCTGAATTCTCAGTATTCAATACGCAAACCTCAATCCTCAACCCTCAGCCCTCATCCTCCATCCTCAAACCTCAATCTTCAATCCTCAATACTCAATCTTCGATTTTCAATTCTCAATCCTCAATCCTCAATCCCCAATCCTCAATCTTCAATCCTCAATCCTCAATCCTCAATCCTCAATCCTCAATCCTCAATCATCAATACTCAATCTTCAATCCTCAAACCTCAATCCTCAATCCTCAATCCTCAATCATCAGTCATGAATACTCAATCTTCATAACTCAATCCTCAATCCTCGATCCTCAATCCTCAATCCTCAATCCTCAATCCTCATTCTTCAAACCTCAATCCTCAACCCTCAGTCCTCATCCTCAATTCTCAATTCTCAATCCTCAATCCTCAATCCTCAATCTTCAATCCTGAATAATCAATCTCCAATCCTAGATCCTCAATCCCCAATCCTCAATCCTTAATACTCAATCTTCAATCCTCAATCCCCAGTCCTCAATCTTCAATCCTCAATGCTCAATCCTCAATCCCCAATCCTCAATCCTCAGTCCTCAATACTCAATCATCAAACCTCAAACCTCAATCCTCAACCGTCAGTCCTCGTCCTCAACCCTCAAGCCTCAATCCTCAATTCTCAATCATCAATCCTCAAACGTCAATCTTCAATCCTCAATACTCAACCTTCAATCCTCAATCCTCAATCCCCAATCCTCAATTCTTAATCCTCAATCTTCAATCCCCAATCCTCAATACCCAATCTGCAATCCTCAGACCTCAACCCTCAACCCTCAATCCTCATTCTTCAGTCCTCAATACCCAATCCTCAATCTTCAACCCTCAATCCTCAATCCTCAATTCTCAACCCTCAATCCTCAGTCCTCAGTCCTCAAACCTCAATCCTCAACACTCAGCCATCATCCTCAATTCTCAATCCTCAATCCTCAATCCTCAATCCTCAGTCATCAATCTTCAATACTCAATACTCAATCGTCAATACTCAATCGTCAATCCTCAGTCCTCAATTCTCAATCCTCAATCCTCGTTCCTCAAACCTCAACCCTCAACCCTCAGTCCTCATCCTCAATTCTCAATCCTCAATCCTCAAACCTCAATCTTCAATCCTCAATACTCAATCCTCAATCCTCAATACTCAACCATCAATTCTCAATTCTCAATACTCAATAGAATATCCTGAATTCTCAGTATTCAATCCTCAAACCTCAATCATCAACCCTCAGCCCTCATCCTCCATCCTCAATCCTCAATCCTCAATCCTCAATCTTCAATCCTCAATACTCACTCTTTAATATTGAATCTTCAATCCTCAATCCTCTATCCTCAATCCTCAATCCTCAGTCGTCAGTCCTCAATCTTCAATACTCAATCGTCAATCCGCAGTCCTCAACACTCAATCCTCAATCCTCGTTCCTCAAACATCAATCCTCAACCCTCAGCCATCATCCTCAATCCTCAATCCTCGTTCCTCAATCCTCAATACTCAATCCTCAATCCTTAATAGTCAATCTCCAATCCTAGATCCTCAATCCCCAATCCTCAATCCTTAATCCTCAATCTTCAATCCTCAATCCTCAATTCTCAATCCTCAATACTCAATCCTCAATCCTCAATCCTCAATCCCAAATCCTCAATCTTCAATCCTCAATCCTCAATCCTCAAGCCTCAATCCTCAATCCTCAATCTTCAATCCTGAATACTCAATCTTCAATCCTCAATACTCAATCTTCAATCCTCAACCCTCAATCCACAATCCACAATCCTCAATCCTCAATCATCAACCTTCAATCCTCAATACTCAATCTGCAATCCTCAATCCTCAATCCTGAATCGTCAATCCTCATTCTTCAATATTCAGTACCCAATCCTCAATCCTCAATCCTCAGTCATCAATCCCCAATCCTCAATACTCAATCGTCAATCCTCAGTCCTCAATTCTCAATCCTCAATCCTCGTTCCTCAATGCTCGACACTCAATCGTCAATCCCCAGTCCTCAATTCTCAATCCTCAATCCTCGTTCCTCAAACCTCAATCCTCAACCCTCAGTCCTCAATCCACAATCCACAATCCTCAATACTCAATCATCAACCTTCAATCCTCAATACTCAATCTTCAATCCTCAATCCTCAATCCTGAATCGTCAATCCTCATTCTTCAATCCTCAATACCCAATCCGCAATCCTCAATCCTCAGTCATCAATCTCAATCCTCAATACTAAATCGTCAATCCACAGTCCTCAATTCTCAATCCTCAATCCTCGTTCCTCATACCTCAATCCTCAACCCTCAGTCCTCATCCTCAATTCTCAATCCTCAATCCTCAAACCTCATTCTTCAATCCTCAATACTCAACCCTCAATCCTCAATACTCAACCATCAATCCTCAATTCTCAATACTCAATAGAATATCCTGGATTCTCAGTATTCAATACTCAAACCTCAATCCTCAACCATCAGCCATCATCCTCCATCCTCAATGCTCAAACCTCAAACCTCAATCTTCAATACTCAACACTCAATCTTCGATCCTCAATCCTCAACACTCAATCCTCAATCCTCAATCCTCAATCTTCAATCCTCAATAATCAACCTCCAATCCTAGATCCTCAATCCCCAATCCTCATTCCTTAATCCTCAATCTTCAATCCTCAATCCACAGTCCTCGATCTTCAATCCTCAATGCTCAATCCTCAATCCTCAATCCTCAGTCCTCAGTCCTCAATCCTCAATCCTCAAACCTCAATCCTCAACCGCCAGTACTCGTCCTCAATCCTCAACCCTCAAACCTCAATATTCAATCCTCCATCCTCAACCATCAATCCTCAATCCTCAGTCATCAATCCTCAATCTTCAATACCCAATCCTCAATCCTCAATCCTCAATCCTCAATCCTCATTCCTCAAACCTCAATCCTCAACCCTCAGTCCTCATCCTCAATTCCCAATACTCAATAGAATATCCTGAATTCTCAGTATTCAATACTCAAACCTCAATCCTCAACCATCAGCCCTCGTCCTCCATCCTCAATCCTCAATCCTCAATCCTGAATCGTCAATCCTCATTCTTCAATCGTCAATACCCAATCCTCAATCGTCAATCATCAATCCACAATTTTCAATACTCAATCCTCAGTCCTCAATCCTCAATCCTCAATCCTCAATCACCAATCCTCAATCTTCAATACTCAATCGTCAATCCTCAATCCTCAATCCCCAATACTCAATCTTCAATCCTCAATCCTCAATCCTCAATCCTCAACCCTCAGCCCTGATCCTCGATCCTCAATCCTGAATCCTCAATCCTCAATCCTCAATCATCAATCCTCAATTCTCAATCATCAACCTTCAATCCTCAATCCTCAATCCTCAATCCTCAATCCTCAATCCTCAATCCTCAATAATCAACCTCCAATCCTAGATCCTCAATCCCCAATCCTCAATCCTTAATCCTCAATCTTCAATCCTCAGTCCACAGTCCTCGATCTTCAATCCTCAATGCTCAATCCTCAATCCTCAATCCTCAGTCATCAGTCCTCAATCCTCAATCCTCAAACCTCAATCCTCAACCGTCAGTCCTCGTCCTCAATCTTCAATCCTCCATACTCAATCTTCAATCATCAATCCTCAATCATCAAACCTCATTCCTCAATCCTCAGTCATCAATCTTCAATCTTCAATACTCAATCCTCAATCCTCAATCCTCAATCTTCAATCCTCAATACTCAACCTTCAATCCTCAATCCTCAATTCTCAATCCCCAGTCCTCAATCCTCAATCGCCAATCCTCAATCCCCAATCCTTAACATTCAATCCTCAGTCCTCAATCCTCAATCATCATTACTCAATGTTCAATCCTCAATACTCAACCTTCAATCCTCAACCCTCAATCCTCAATCCACAATCCTCAATCCTCAATCATCAACCTTCAATCCTCAATACTCAATCTTCAATCCTCAATTCCCAATCCTCAATCGTCAATCCTCATTCTTCAATCCTCAATACCCAATCCTGAATCCTCAATCCTCAATCCTCAATCCTCCATCCTCAATTCTCAATCCTCAATCCTCACTCCTCAGTCCTCAAACCTCAATCCTCAACCCTCAGCCCTCATTCTCAATCCTCAATCCTGAATCCTCAATACTCATTCTTCAATCCTCAATCCTCAATCCTCAATCCTCAATCCTCAATCCTCAGTCATCAATCCTCAATCCTCAATACTCAACCGTCAATCCCCAGTCCTCAATTCTCAATCCTCAATCCTCGTTCCTCAAACCTCAATCCTCAACCCTCAGTCCTCATCCTCAATTCTCAATCCTCAACCCTCAGACCTCAATCTTCAATCCTCAATACTCAATCCTCAATCCTCAATACTCAACCATCAATCCTCAATTCTCAATACTCAATAGAATATCCTGAATTCTCAGTATTCAATACTCAAACCTCAATCCTCAACCCTCAGCCCTCATCCTCCATCCTCAAACCTCAATCTTCAATCCTCACTACTCAATCTTCGATTCTCAATACTCAATCCTCAATCCTCAATTCCCAATCCTCAATCTTCAACCCTCAATCCTCAATCCTCAATCCTCAATCCTCAATCCTCAATCATCAATACTCAATCTTCAATCCTCAATCCTCAATCCTCAATCCTCAATCCTCAATCATCAGTCATGAATACTCAATCTTCATAACTCAATCCTCAATCCTCAATCCTCATTCTTCAAACCTCAATCCTCAACCCTCAGTCCTCATCCTCAATTCTCAATTCTCAATCCTCAATCCTCAATCCTCAATCTTCAATACTGAATAATCAATCTCCAATCATAGATCCTCAATCCCCAATCCTCAATCCTTAATCCTCAATCTTCAAACCTCAGTCCCCAGTTCTCAATCTTCAATCCTCAATGCTCAATCCTCAATCCACAATCCTCAATCCTCGGTCCTCAATCCTCAATCATCAAACCTCAAACCTCAATCCTCAACAGTCAGTCCTCGTCCTCAATCCTCAAGCCTCAATCCTCAATTCTCAATTCTCAATCCTCAATCCTCAAACGTCAATCTTCAATCCTCAATACTCAACCTTCAATCCTCAATCCTCAATCCCCAATCCTCAATCCTTAATGCTCAATCTTCAATCCTCAATCCTCAATACCCAATCTGCAATCCTCAGTCCTCAACCCTCAACCCTCAATCCTCATTCTTCAATCCTCAATACCCCATCCTCAATCTTCAACCCTCAATCCTCAATACTCAATTCTCAATCCTCAATCCTCAGTCCTCAGTCCTCAAACCTCAATCCTCAACACTCAGCCATCATCCTCAATCCTCAATCCTCAATCCTCAATCCTCAATCCTCAGTCATCAATCCTCAATCTTCAATACTCAATCGTCAATCCGCAGTCCTCAATCCTCAATCCTCAATCCTCGTTCCTCAAACATCAATCCTCAACCCTCAGCCATCATCCTCAATCCTCAACCCTCAGCCATCATCCTCAATCCTCAATCCTCGTTCCTCAATCCTCAATACTCAATCCTCAATCCTCAATAGTCAATCTCCAATCCTAGATCCTCAATCCCCAATCCTCAATCCTTAATCCTCAATCTTCAATCCTCAATCCTCAATTCTCAATCCTCAATACTCAGTCCTCAATCCTCAATCCTCAATCCCCAATCCTCAATCTTCAATCCTCAATACTCATTCTTCAATCCTCAATCCTCAGTCCTCAATCCTCAATCCTCAATCCTCAGTCATCAATCCTCAATCCTCAATACTCAATCGTCAATCCCCAGTCCTCAATTCTCAATCCTCAATCCTCGTTCCTCAAACCTCAATCCTCAACCCTCAGTCCTCATCCTCAATTCTCAATCCTCAACCCTCAGACCTCAATCTTCAATCCTCAATACTCAATCCTCAATCCTCAATACTCAACCGTCAATCCTCAATTCTCAATACTCAATAGAATATCCTGAATTCTCAGTATTCAATACTCAAACCTCAATCCTCAACCCTCAGCCCTCATCCTCCATCCTCAAACCTCAATCTTCAATCCTCACTACTCAATCTTCGATTCTCAATACTCAATCCTCAATCCTCAATTCCCAATCCTCAATCTTCAACCCTCAATCCTCAATCCTCAATCCTCAATCCTCAATCCTCAATCATCAATACTCAATCTTCAATCCTCAATCCTCAATCCTCAATCCTCAATCCTCAATCATCAGTCATGAATACTCAATCTTCATAACTCAATCCTCAATCCTCAATCCTCATTCTTCAAACCTCAATCCTCAACCCTCAGTCCTCATCCTCAATTCTCAATTCTCAATCCTCAATCCTCAATCCTCAATCTTCAATACTGAATAATCAATCTCCAATCATAGATCCTCAATCCCCAATCCTCAATCCTTAATCCTCAATCTTCAAACCTCAGTCCCCAGTTCTCAATCTTCAATCCTCAATGCTCAATCCTCAATCCACAATCCTCAATCCTCGGTCCTCAATCCTCAATCATCAAACCTCAAACCTCAATCCTCAACAGTCAGTCCTCGTCCTCAATCCTCAAGCCTCAATCCTCAATTCTCAATTCTCAATCCTCAATCCTCAAACGTCAATCTTCAATCCTCAATACTCAACCTTCAATCCTCAATCCTCAATCCCCAATCCTCAATCCTTAATGCTCAATCTTCAATCCTCAATCCTCAATACCCAATCTGCAATCCTCAGTCCTCAACCCTCAACCCTCAATCCTCATTCTTCAATCCTCAATACCCCATCCTCAATCTTCAACCCTCAATCCTCAATACTCAATTCTCAATCCTCAATCCTCAGTCCTCAGTCCTCAAACCTCAATCCTCAACACTCAGCCATCATCCTCAATCCTCAATCCTCAATCCTCAATCCTCAATCCTCAGTCATCAATCCTCAATCTTCAATACTCAATCGTCAATCCGCAGTCCTCAATCCTCAATCCTCAATCCTCGTTCCTCAAACATCAATCCTCAACCCTCAGCCATCATCCTCAATCCTCAACCCTCAGCCATCATCCTCAATCCTCAATCCTCGTTCCTCAATCCTCAATACTCAATCCTCAATCCTCAATAGTCAATCTCCAATCCTAGATCCTCAATCCCCAATCCTCAATCCTTAATCCTCAATCTTCAATCCTCAATCCTCAATTCTCAATCCTCAATACTCAGTCCTCAATCCTCAATCCTCAATCCCCAATCCTCAATCTTCAATCCTCAATACTCATTCTTCAATCCTCAATCCTCAGTCCTCAATCCTCAATCCTCAATCCTCAGTCATCAATCCTCAATCCTCAATACTCAATCGTCAATCCCCAGTCCTCAATTCTCAATCCTCAATCCTCGTTCCTCAAACCTCAATCCTCAACCCTCAGTCCTCATCCTCAATTCTCAATCCTCAACCCTCAGACCTCAATCTTCAATCCTCAATACTCAATCCTCAATCCTCAATACTCAACCGTCAATCCTCAATTCTCAATACTCAATGGAATATCCTGAATTCTCAGTATTCAATACTCAAACCTCAATCCTCAACCCTCAGCCCTCATCCTCCATCCTCAAACCTCAATCTTCAATCCTCAATCCTCAATCCTCAATCATCAGTCATGAATACTCAATCTTCATAACTCAATCCTCAATCCTCAATCCTCATTCTTCAAACCTCAATCCTCAACCCTCAGTCCTCATCCTCAATTCTCAATTCTCAATCCTCAATCCTCAATCCTCAATCTTCAATACTGAATAATCAATCTCCAATCCTAGATCCTCAATCCCCAATCCTCAATCCTTAATCCTCAATCTTCAAACCTCAGTCCCCAGTCCTCAATCTTCAATCCTCAATGCTCAATCCTCAGTCCACAATCCTCAATCCTCGGTCCTCAATCCTCAATCATCAAACCTCAAACCTCAATCCTCAACAGTCAGTCCTCGTCCTCAATCCTCAAGCCTCAATCCTCAATTCTCAATTCTCAATCCTCAATCCTCAAACGTCAATCTTCAATCCTCAATACTCAACCTTCAATCCTCAATCCTCAATCCCCAATCCTCAATCCTTAATGCTCAATCTTCAATCCTCATTCCTCAATACCCAATCTGCAATCCTCAGTCCTCAACCCTCAACCCTCAATCCTCAATCGTCAATCCTCATTCTTCAATCCTCAATACCCAATCCTCAATCCTCAATCCTCAATCCTCAATCCTCCATCCTCAATTCTCAATCCTCAATCCTCAGTCCTCAGTCCTCAAACCTCAATCCTCAACCCTCAGCCCTCATTCTCAATCCTCAATCCTGAATCCTCAATACTCATTCTTCAATCCTCAATCCTCAATCCTCAATCCTCAATCCTCAATCCTCAGTCATCAATCCTCAATCCTCAATCCTCAATCCTCAATCATCAGTCATGAATACTCAATCTTCATAACTCAATCCTCAATCCTCAATCCTCATTCTTCAAACCTCAATCCTCAACCCTCAGTCCTCATCCTCAATTCTCAATTCTCAATCCTCAATCCTCAATCCTCAATCTTCAATACTGAATAATCAATCTCCAATCCTAGATCCTCAATCCCCAATCCTCAATCCTTAATCCTCAATCTTCAAACCTCAGTCCCCAGTCCTCAATCTTCAATCCTCAATGCTCAATCCTCAATCAACAATCCTCAATCCTCGGTCCTCAATCCTCAATCATCAAACCTCAAACCTCAATCCTCAACAGTCAGTCCTCGTCCTCAATCCTCAAGCCTCAATCCTCAATTCTCAATTCTCAATCCTCAATCCTCAAACGTCAATCTTCAATCCTCAATACTCAACCTTCAATCCTCAATCCTCAATCCCCAATCCTCAATCCTTAATGCTCAATCTTCAATCCTCAATCCTCAATACCCAATCTGCAATCCTCAGTCCTCAACCCTCAACCCTCAATCCTCATTCTTCAATCCTCAATACCCCATCCTCAATCTTCAACCCTCAAACCTCAATCCTCAATTCTCAATCCTCAATCCTCTGTCCTCAGTCCTCAAACCTCAATCCTCAACACTCAGCCATCATCCTCAATCCTCAATCCTCAATCCTCAATCCTCAATCCTCAGTCATCAATCCTCAATCTTCAATACTCAATCGTCAATTCGCAGTCCTCAATCCTCAATCCTCAATCCTCGTTCCTCAAACATCAATCCTCAACCCTCAGCCATCATCCTCAATCCTCAACCCTCAGCCATCATCCTCAATCCTCAATCCTCGTTCCTCAATCCTCAATACTCAATCCTCAATCCTCAATAGTCAATCTCCAATCCTAGATCCTCAATCCCCAATCCTCAATCCTTAATCCTCAATCTTCAATCCTCAATCCTCAATTCTCAATCCTCAATACTCAGTCCTCAAATCCTCAATCCTCAATCCCCAATCCTCAATCTTCAATCCTCAATACTCATTCTTCAATCCTCAATCCTCAATCCTCAATCCTCAATCCTCAATCCTCAGTCATCAATCCTCAATCCTCAATACTCAATCGTCAATCCCCAGTCCTCTATTCTCAATCCTCAATCCTCGTTCCTCAAACCTCAATCCTCAACCCTCAGTCCTCATTCTCAATTCTCAATCCTCAACCCTCAGACCTCAATCTTCAATCCTCAATACTCAATCCTCAATCCTCAATACTCAACCGTCAATCCTCAATTCTCAATACTCAATAGAATATCCTGAATTCTCAGTATTCAATACTCAAACCTCAATCCTCAACCCTCAGCCCTCATCCTCCATCCTCAAACCTCAATCTTCAATCCTCAATACTCAATCTTCGATTCTCAATACTCAATCCTCAATCCTCAATTCCCAATCCTCAATCTTCAACCCTCAATCCTCAATCCTCAATCCTCAATCCTCAATCCTCAATCATCAATACTCAATCTTCAATCCTCAATCCTCAATCCTCAATCCTCAATCCTCAATCATCAGTCATGAATACTCAATCTTCATAACTCAATCCTCAATCCTCAATCCTCATTCTTCAAACCTCAATCCTCAACCCTCAGTCCTCATCCTCAATTCTCAATTCTCAATCCTCAATCCTCAATCCTCAATCTTCAATACTGAATAATCAATCTCCAATCCTAGATCCTCAATCCCCAATCCTCAATCCTTAATCCTCAATCTTCAAACCTCAGTCCCCAGTCCTCAATCTTCAATCCTCAATGCTCAATCCTCAATCAACAATCCTCAATCCTCGGTCCTCAATCCTCAATCATCAAACCTCAAACCTCAATCCTCAACAGTCAGTCCTCGTCCTCAATCCTCAAGCCTCAATCCTCAATTCACAATTCTCAATCCTCAATCCTCAAACGTCAATCTTCAATCCTCAATACTCAACCTTCAATCCTCAATCCTCAATCCCCAATCCTCAATCCTTAATGCTCAATCTTCAATCCTCAATCCTCAATACCCAATCTGCAATCCTCAGTCCTCAACCCTCAGCCCTCAATCCTCATTCTTCAATCCTCAATACCCCATCCTCAATCTTCAACCCTCAATCCTCAATCCTCAATTCTCAATCCTGAATCCTCTGTCCTCAGTCCTCAAACCTCAATCCTCAACACTCAGCCATCATCCTCAATCCTCAATCCTCAATCCTCAATCCTCAATCCTCAGTCATCAATCCTCAATCTTCAATACTCAATCGTCAATCCGCAGTCCTCAATCCTCAATCCTCAATCCTCGTTCCTCAAACATCAATCCTCAACCCTCAGCCATCATCCTCAATCCTCAACCCTCAGCCATCATCCTCAATCCTCAATCCTCGTTCCTCAATCCTCAATACTCAATCCTCAATCCTCAATAGTCAATCTCCAATCCTAGATCCTCAATCCCCAATCCTCAATCCTTAATCCTCAATCTTCAATCCTCAATCCTCAATTCTCAATCCTCAATACTCAGTCCTCAATCCTCAATCCTCAATCCCCAATCCTCAATCTTCAATCCTCAATACTCATTCTTCAATCCTCAATCCTCAATCCTCAATCCTCAATCCTCAATCCTCAGTCATCAATCCTCAATCCTCAATACTCAATCGTCAATCCCCAGTCCTCAATTCTCAATCCTCAATCCTCGTTCCTCAAACCTCAATCCTCAACCCTCAGTCCTCATTCTCAATTCTCAATCCTCAACCCTCAGACCTCAATCTTCAATCCTCAATACTCAATCCTCAATCCTCAATACTCAACCGTCAATCCTCAATTCTCAATACTCAATAGAATATCCTGAATACTCAGTATTCAATACTCAAACCTCAATCCTCAACCCTCAGCCCTCATCCTCCATCCTCAAACCTCAATCTTCAATCCTCAATACTCAATCTTCGATTCTCAATACTCAATCCTCAATCCTCAATTCCCAATCCTCAATCTTCAACCCTCAATCCTCAATCCTCAATCCTCAATCCTCAATCCTCAATCATCAATACTCAATCTTCAATCCTCAATCCTCAATCCTCAATCCTCAATCCTCAATCATCAGTCATGAATACTCAATCTTCATAACTCAATCCTCAATCCTCAATCCTCATTCTTCAAACCTCAATCCTCAACCCTCAGTCCTCATCCTCAATTCTCAATTCTCAATCCTCAATCCTCAATCCTCAATCCTCAATCTTCAATACTGAATAATCAATATCCAATCCTAGATCCTCAATCCCCAATCCTCAATCCTTAATCCTCAATCTTCAAACCTCAGTCCCCTGTCCTCAATCTTCAATCCTCAATGCTCAATCCTCAATCCACAATCCTCAATCCTCGGTCCTCAATCCTCAATCATCAAACCTCAAACCTCAATCCTCAACAGTCAGTCCTCGTCCTCAATCCTCAAGCCTCAATCCTCAATTCTCAATTCTCAATCCTCAATCCTCAAACGTCAATCTTCAATCCTCAATACTCAACCTTCAATCCTCAATCCTCAATCCCCAATCCTCAATCCTTAATGCTCAATCTTCAATTCTCAATCCTCAATACCCAATCTGCAATCCTCAGTCCTCAACCCTCAACCCTCAATCCTCATTCTTCAATCCTCAATACCCCATCCTCAATCTTCAACCCTCAATCCTCAATCCTCAATTCTCAATCCTCAATCCTCAGTCCTCAGTCCTCAAACCTCAATCCTCAACACTCAGCCATCATCCTCAATCCTCAATCCTCAATCCTCAATCCTCAATCCTCAGTCATCAATCCTCAATCTTCAATACTCAATCGTCAATCCGCAGTCCTCAATCCTCAATCCTCAATCCTCGTTCCTCAAACATCAATCCTCAACTCTCAGCCATCATCCTCAATCCTCAACCCTCAGCCATCATCCTCAATCCTCAATCCTCGTTCCTCAATCCTCAATACTCAATCCTCAATCCTCAATAGTCAATCTCCAATCCTAGATCCTCAATCCCCAATCCTCAATCCTTAATCCTCAATCTTCAATCCTCAATCCTCAATTCTCAATCCTCAATACTCAGTCCTCAATCCTCAATCCTCAATCCCCAACCCTCAATATTCAATCCTCAATCCTCAATCCTCAAGCCTCAATCCTCAATCCTCAATCTTCAATCCTGAATACTCAATCTTCAATCCTCAATACTCAATCTTCAATCCTCAACCCGCAATCCACAATCCACAATCCTCAATCCTCAATCATCTACCTTCAATCCTCAATACTCAATCTTCAATCCCCAATCCTCAATCCTGAATCGTCAATCCTCATTCTTCAATCCTCAATACCCAATCCTCAATCCTCAATCCTCATTCATCAATCCTCAACCCTCAATACTCAATCGTCAATCCTCAGTCCTCAATTGTCAATCCTCAATCCTCGTTCCTCAATCCTCGATACTCAATCGTCAATCCCCAGTCCTCAATTCTCAATCCTCAATCCTCGTTCCTCATACCTCAATCCTCAACCCTCAGTCCTCATCCTCAATTCTCAACCCTCAATCCTCAAACCTCATTCTTCAATCCTCAATACTCAACCCTCAATCCTCAATACTCAACCATCAATCCTCAATTCTCAATACTCAATAGAATATCCTGAATTCTCAGTATTCAATACTCAAACCCCAATCCTCAACCCACAGCCCTCATCCTCCATCCTCAATCCTCAATCCTCAAACCTCAATCTTCAATCCTCAATACTCAATCTTCGATTCTCAATTCTCAATCCTCAATCCTCAATCCCCAATCCTCAATCTTCAATCCTGAATCGTCAATCCTCATTCTTCAATCCTCAATACCCAATCCTCAATCCTCAATCCTCAGACATCAATCCTCAATCCTCAATACTCAATCGTCAATCCTCAGTCCTCAATTCTCAATCCTCAGTCCTCGTTCCTCAATCCTCGATACTCAATCGTCAATCCCCAGTCCTCAATTCTCAATCCTCAATCCTCGTTCCTCATACCTCAATCCTCAACCCTCAGTCCTCATCCTCAATTCTCAATCCTCAATCCTCAAACCTCATTCTTCAATCCTCAATACTCAACCCTCAATCCTCAATACTCAACCATCAATCCTCAATTCTCAATACTCAATAGAATATCCTGAATTCTCAGTATTCAATACTCAAACCCCAATCCTCAACCCTCAGCCCTCATCCTCCATCCTCAATCCTCAATCCTTAAACCTCAATCTTCAATCCTCAATACTCAATCTTCGATTCTCAATTCTCAATCCTCAATCCTCAATCCCCAATCCTCAATCTTCAATCCTCAATCCTCAATCCTCAATCCTCAATCGTCAATCCTCAATCCTCAAACATCAATACCCAATCTTCAATCCTCAATCCTCAATCCTCAATCCTCAATCCTCAATACTCAATCATCAGCCATGAATACTCAATCTTCATAACTCAATCCTCAATCCTCAATCCTCAATCCTCAATCCCCAATCCTCATTCCTCAAACCTCAATCCTCAACCCTCAGTCCTCATCCTCAATTCTCAACTCTCAATCCTCAATCCTCAATCCTCAATTTTCTATCCTGAATAATCAATCTCCAATCCTAGATCCTCAATCCCCAATCCTGAATCCTTAATCCTCAATCTTCAATCCCCAATAGCCAGCCCTCAATCTTCAATCCTCAATGCTCAATCCTCAATCCTCAATCCTCAATCCTCAGTCCTCAATCCTCAAGCATAAAACCTCAATCCTCAATCCTCTACCGTCAGTCCTCGTCCTCAATCCTCAACCCTCAATCCTCAATTCTCAATTCTCAATCCTCAATCCTCAATCGTCAATCTTCAATCCTCAATAATCAATCTCCAATCCTAGATCCTCAATCCCCAAACCTCGATCCTTAATCCTCAATCTTCAATCCTCAATCCCCAGTCCTCAATCTTCAATCCTCAATGCTCAATCCTCAATCCCCAATCCTCAATCCTCAGTCCTCAATCCTCAATCATCAAACCTCCAACCTCAATCCTCAACCGTCAGTCCTCGTCCTCAATCCTCAACCCTCAATCCTCAATTCTCAATTCTCAATTCTCAATCCTCAATCATCAATCGTCAATCTTTAATCCTCAATACTCAACCTTCAATCCTCAATCCTCAATAACCAATCCTCAATCCTTAATCCGCAATCTTCAATCCTCAATCGTCAATACTCAATCTGCAATCCTCAGTCCTCAACCCTCAACCCTCAATCCTCATTCTTCAATCCTCAATACCCAATCCTCAATCTTCAATCCTCAATGCTCTATCCTCAATCCTCAATTCTCAATCCTCAATCCTCAGTCCTCAGTCCTCAATCCACAATCATCAATCCACAATCTTCAATACGCAATCCTCAATCCTCAATCCTCAATCCTCAATACTCAGTCTTCAATCCTCAATCCTCAATCCTCAATCCTCAACCCTCAGCCCTCATCCTCAATCCTCAATCCAGAATCCTCAATCCTCAATGTTCAATCCTCAATACTGAGTCTTCGATCATCAATCCTCAATACCCAATCTTCAATCCTCAATACTCAATCCTCAATATTCAACACACAACCATCAACCATCTATTCTCAATACTCAATAGAATATCCTGAATTCTCATGATTCAATACTCAATCCACAATATTCAATAATCAAATCTCGATCCTGAAACGTCAATTCTCAACACTCAATCCTCAACACTCGGTCCTCTCTCTTCAATCCTCCATCCTCAATCCTCTATACCCCAGCGTCAATCCTCAATCCTCAATCCTCAGCCCTCAATCCTCAGTCCTCAAACCTCAATCCTCAACCCTCAGTCCTCATCCTCAATTCTCAATTCTTAATCCTCATTCCTCAATCGTCAATCCTCAATCCTCAATAATCAATCTCCTATCCTAGATCCTCAATCCCCAATACTCTATCCTTAATCCTCAATATTCAATCCTCTATCCCCAGTCCACAATCTTCAATCCCCAAATCTCAATAATCAATCCTCAATCCTCTGTCCTTAATCGTCAATCATCAATCCACAATCTTCAATACTCAATCCTCAATCCTCAATCCTCAATCCTCAATCCTCAATCCTCAATAGTCAATATCCAATCCTAGATCCTCAATCTCCAATCCTCAATCCTTAATCCTCAATCTTCAATCCTCAATCCTCAATCCTCAATCTTCAATCCTGAATACTCAATCTTCAATCCTCAATACTCAACCGTCAATCCTCAATTCTCAATACTCAATAGAATATCCTGAATTCTCAGTATTCAATACTCAAACCTCAATCCCCAACCCTCAGCCCTCATCCTCCATCCCCAAACCTCAATCTTCAATCCTCAATACTCAATCTTCGATTCTCAATACTCAATCCTCAATCATCAATTCCCAATCCTCAATCTTCAACCCTCAATCCTCAATCCCCAATCCTCAATCCTCAATCCTCAATCATCAATACTCAATCTTCAATCCTCAATCCTCAATCCTCAATCCTCAATCCTCAATCATCAGTCATGAATACACAATCTTCATAACTCAATCCTCAATCCTCAATCCTCATTCTTCAAACCTCAATCCTCAATCCTCAATCCTCAATCCTCAATCCTCAATCCTCAATCATCAGCCATGAATACTCAATCTTCATAACTCAATCCTCAATCCTCAATCCTCAATCCTCAATCCCCAATCCTCATTCCTCAAACCTCAATCCTCAACTCTCAGTCCTCATCCTCAATTCTCAACTCTCAATCCACAATCCTCAATCCTCAATCTTCTATCCTGAATAATCAATCTCCAATCCTAGATCCTCAATCCCCAATCCTGAATCCTTAATCCTCAATCTTCAATCCCCAATAGCCAGTCCTCAATCTTCAATCCTCAATGCTCAATCCTCAATCCTCAATCCTCAATCCTCAGTCCTCAATCCTCAAGCATAAAACCTCAATCCTCAATCCTCTACCGTCAGTCCTCGTCCTCTATCCTCAACCCTCAATCCTCAATTCTCAATTCTCAATCCTCAATACTCAATCGTCAATCTTCAATCCTCAATAATCAATCTCCAATCCTAGATCCTCAATCCCCAATCCTCGATCCTTAATCCTCAATCTTCAATCCTCAATCCCCAGTCCTCAATCTTCAATCCTCAATGCTCAATCCTCAATCCCCAATCCTCAATCCTCAGTCCTCAATCCTCAATCATCAAACCTCAAACCTCAATCCTCAACCGTCAGTCCTCGTCCTCAATCCTCAACCCTCAATCCTCAATTCTCAATTCCCAATTCTCAATCCTCAATCCTCAATCGTCAATCTTTAATCCTCAATACTCAACCTTCAATCCTCAATCCTCAATAACCAATCCTCAATCCTTAATCCTCAATCTTCAATCCTCAATCCTCAATACTCAATCTGCAATCCTCAGTCCTCAACCCTCAACCCTCAATCCTCATTCTTCAATCCTCAATACCCAATCCTCAATCTTCAATCCTCAATCCTCTATCCTCAATCCTCAATTCTCAATCCTCAATCCTCAGTCCTCGGTCCTCAATCCACGATCATCAATCCACAATCCTCAATACGCAATCCTCAATCGTCAATCCTCAATCCTCAATACTCAATCTTCAATCCTCAATCCTCAATCCTCAATCCTCAACCCTCAGCCCTCATCCTCAATACTCAATCCAGAATCCTCAATCCTCAATGTTCAATCCTCAATACTGAGTCTTCGATCATCAATCCTCAATACTCAATCCTCAATCCTCAATCCTCAATCATCAATCCTCAATCCTCAATCATCAACCTTGAATCCTCAATACCCAATCTTCAATCCTCAATACTCAATCCTCAATATTCAACACACAACCATCAACCATCTATTCTCAATACTCAATAGAATATCCTGAATTCTCATGATTCAATACTCAATCCACAATATTCAATAATCAAATCTCGATCCTGAAACGTCAATTCTCAACACTCAATCCTCAACACTCGGTCCTCTCTCTTCAATCCTCCATCCTCAATCCTCTATACCCAAGCGTCAATCCTCAATCCTCAATCCTCAGCCCTCAATCCTCAGTCCTCAAACCTCAATCCTCAACCCTCAGTCCTCATCCTCAATTCTCAATTCTTAATCCTCATTCCTCAATCGTCAATCTTCAATCCTCAATAATCAATCTCCTATCCTAGATCCTCAATCCCCAATACTCTATCCTTAATCCTCAATATTCAATCCTCTATCCCCAGTCCACAATCTTCAATCCCCAAATCTCAATAATCAATCCTCAATCCTCTGTCCTTAATCGTCAATCATCAATCCACAATCTTCAATACTCAATCCTCAATCCTCAATCCTCAATCATCAATCCTCAATCCTCAATAGTCAATATCCAATCCTAGATCCTCAATCTCCAATCCTCAATCCTTAATCCTCAATCTTCAATCCTCAATCCTCAATCCTCAATCTTCAATCCTGAATACTCAATCTTCAATCCTCAATACTCAACCGTCAATCCTCAATTCTCAATACTCAATAGAATATCCTGAATTCTCAGTATTCAATACTCAAACCTCAATCCTCAACCCTCAGCCCTCATCCTCCATCCTCAAACCTCAATCTTCAATCCTCAATACTCAATCTTCGATTCTCAATACTCAATCCTCAATCCTCAATTCCCAATCCTCAATCTTCAACCCTCAATCCTCAATCCCCAATCCTCAATCCTCAATCCTCAATCATCAATACTCAATCTTCAATCCTCAATCCTCAATCCTCAATCCTCAATCCTCAATCATCAGTCATGAATACACAATCTTCATAACTCAATCCTCAATCCTCAATCCTCATTCTTCAAACCTCAATCCTCAATCCTCAATCCTCAATCCTCAATCCTCAATCCTCAATCATCAGCCATGAATACTCAATCTTCATAACTCAATCCTCAATCCTCAATCCTCAATCCTCAATCCCCAATCCTCATTCCTCAAACCTCAATCCTCAACCCTCAGTCCTCATCCTCAATTCTCAACTCTCAATCCACAATCCTCAATCCTCAATCTTCTATCCTGAATAATCAATCTCCAATCCTAGATCCTCAATCCCCAATCCTGAATCCTTAATCCTCAATCTTCAATCCCCAATAGCCAGTCCTCAATCTTCAATCCTCAATGCTCAATCCTCAATCCTCAATCCTCAATCCTCAGTCCTCAATCCTCAAGCATAAAACCTCAATCCTCAATCCTCTACCGTCAGTCCTCGTCCTCTATCCTCAACCCTCAATCCTCAATTCTCAATTCTCAATCCTCAATCCTCAATCGTCAATCTTCAATCCTCAATAATCAATCTCCAATCCTAGATCCTCAATCCCCAATCCTCGATCCTTAATCCTCAATCTTCAATCCTCAATCCCCAGTCCTCAATCTTCAATCCTCAATGCTCAATCCTCAATCCCCAATCCTCAATCCTCAGTCCTCAATCCTCAATCATCAAACCTCAAACCTCAATCCTCAACCGTCAGTCCTCGTCCTCAATCCTCAACCCTCAATCCTCAATTCTCAATTCTCAATCCTCAATCCTCAATCGTCAATCTTTAATCCTCAATACTCAACCTTCAATCCTCAATCCTCAATAACCAATCCTCAATCCTTAATCCTCAATCTTCAATCCTCAATCCTCAATACTCAATCTGCAATCCTCAGTCCTCAACCCTCAACCCTCAATCCTCATTCTTCAATCCTCAATACCCAATCCTCAATCTTCAATCCTCAATCCTCTATCCTCAATCCTCAATTCTCAATCCTCAATCCTCAGTCCTCGGTCCTCAATCCACGATCATCAATCCACAATCCTCAATACGCAATCCTCAATCGTCAATCCTCAATCCTCAATACTCAATCTTCAATCCTCAATCCTCAATCCTCAATCCTCAACCCTCAGCCCTCATCCTCAATACTCAATCCAGAATCCTCAATCCTCAATGTTCAATCCTCAATACTGAGTCTTCGATCATCAATCCTCAATACTCAATCCTCAATCCTCAATCCTCAATCATCAATCCTCAATCCTCAATCATCAACCTTGAATCCTCAATACCCAATCTTCAATCCTCAATACTCAATCCTCAATATTCAACACACAACCATCAACCATCTATTCTCAATACTCAATAGAATATCCTGAATTCTCATGATTCAATACTCAATCCACAATATTCAATAATCAAATCTCGATCCTGAAACGTCAATTCTCAACACTCAATCCTCAACACTCGGTCCTCTCTCTTCAATCCTCCATCCTCAATCCTCTATACCCAAGCGTCAATCCTCAATCCTCAATCCTCAGCCCTCAATCCTCAGTCCTCAAACCTCAATCCTCAACCCTCAGTCCTCATCCTCAATTCTCAATTCTTAATCCTCATTCCTCAATCGTCAATCTTCAATCCTCAATAATCAATCTCCTATCCTAGATCCTCAATCCCCAATACTCTATCCTTAATCCTCAATATTCAATCCTCTATCCCCAGTCCACAATCTTCAATCCCCAAATCTCAATAATCAATCCTCAATCCTCTGTCCTTAATCGTCAATCATCAATCCACAATCTTCAATACTCAATCCTCAATCCTCAATCCTCAATCCTCAATCCTCAATCCTCAATAGTCAATATCCAATCCTAGATCCTCAATCTCCAATCCTCAATCCTTAATCCTCAATCTTCAATCCTCAATCCTCAATCCTCAATCTTCAATCCTGAATACTCAACCTTCAATCCTCAATACTCAACCGTCAATCCTCAATTCTCAATACTCAATAGAATATCCTGAATTCTCAGTATTCAATACTCAAACCTCAATCCTCAACCCTCAGCCCTCATCCTCCATCCTCAAACCTCAATCTTCAATCCTCAATACTCAATCTTCGATTCTCAATACTCAATCCTCAATCCTCAATTCCCAATCCTCAATCTTCAACCCTCAATCCTCAATCCCCAATCCTCAATCCTCAATCCTCAATCATCAATACTCAATCTTCAATCCTCAATCCTCAATCCTCAATCCTCAATCCTCAATCATCAGTCATGAATACACAATCTTCATAACTCAATCCTCAATCCTCAATCCTCATTCTTCAAACCTCAATCCTCAATCCTCAATCCTCAATCCTCAATCCTCAATCATCAGCCATGAATACTCAATCTTCATAACTCAATCCTCAATCCTCAATCCTCAATCCTCAATCCCCAATCCTCATTCCTCAAACCTCAATCCTCAACCCTCAGTCCTCATCCTCAATTCTCAACTCTCAATCCACAATCCTCAATCCTCAATCTTCTATCCTGAATAATCAATCTCCAATCCTAGATCCTCAATCCCCAATCCTGAATCCTTAATCCTCAATCTTCAATCCCCAATAGCCAGTCCTCAATCTTCAATCCTCAATGCTCAATCCTCAATCCTCAATCCTCAATCCTCAGTCCTCAATCCTCAAGCATAAAACCTCAATCCTCAATCCTCTACCGTCAGTCCTCGTCCTCTATCCTCAACCCTCAATCCTCAATTCTCAATTCTCAATCCTCAATCCTCAATCGTCAATCTTCAATCCTCAATAATCAATCTCCAATCCTAGATCCTCAATCCCCAATCCTCGATCCTTAATCCTCAATCTTCAATCCTCAATCCCCAGTCCTCAATCTTCAATCCTCAATGCTCAATCCTCAATCCCCAATCCTCAATCCTCAGTCCTCAATCCTCAATCATCAAACCTCAAACCTCAATCCTCAACCGTCAGTCCTCGTCCTCAATCCTCAACCCTCAATCCTCAATTCTCAATTCTCAATCCTCAATCCTCAATCGTCAATCTTTAATCCTCAATACTCAACCTTCAATCCTCAATCCTCAATAACCAATCCTCAATCCTTAATCCTCAATCTTCAATCCTCAATCCTCAATACTCAATCTGCAATCCTCAGTCCTCAACCCTCAACCCTCAATCCTCATTCTTCAATCCTCAATACCCAATCCTCAATCTTCAATCCTCAATCCTCTATCCTCAATCCTCAATTCTCAATCCTCAATCCTCAGTCCTCGGTCCTCAATCCACGATCATCAATCCACAATCCTCAATACGCAATCCTCAATCGTCAATCCTCAATCCTCAATACTCAATCTTCAATCCTCAATCCTCAATCCTCAATCCTCAACCCTCAGCCCTCATCCTCAATACTCAATCCAGAATCCTCAATCCTCAATGTTCAATCCTCAATACTGAGTCTTCGATCATCAATCCTCAATACTCAATCCTCAATCCTCAATCCTCAATCATCAATCCTCAATCCTCAATCATCAACATTGAATCCTCAATACCCAATCTTCAATCCTCAATACTCAATCCTCAATATTCAACACACAACCATCAACCATCTATTCTCAATACTCAATAGAATATCCTGAATTCTCATGATTCAATACTCAATCCACAATATTCAATAATCAAATCTCGATCCTGAAACGTCAATTCTCAACACTCAATCCTCAACACTCGGTCCTCTCTCTTCAATACTCCATCCTCAATCCTCTATACCCAAGCGTCAATCCTCAATCCTCAATCCTCAGCCCTCAATCCTCAGTCCTCAAACCTCAATCCTCAACCCTCAGTCCTCATCCTCAATTCTCAATTCTTAATCCTCATTCCTCAATCGTCAATCTTCAATCCTCAATAATCAATCTCCTATCCTAGATCCTCAATCCCCAATACTCTATCCTTAATCCTCAATATTCAATCCTCTATCCCCAGTCCACAATCTTCAATCCCCAAATCTCAATAATCAATCCTCAATCCTCTGTCCTTAATCGTCAATCATCAATCCACAATCTTCAATACTCAATCCTCAATCCTCAATCCTCAATCCTCAATCCTCAATCCTCAATAGTCAATATCCAATCCTAGATCCTCAATCTCCAATCCTCAATCCTTAATCCTCAATCTTCAATCCTCAATCCTCAATCCTCAATCTTCAATCCTGAATACTCAATCTTCAATCCTCAATACTCAACCGTCAATCCTCAATTCTCAATACTCAATAGAATATCCTGAATTCTCAGTATTCAATACTCAAACCTCAATCCTCAACCCTCAGCCCTCATCCTCCATCCTCAAACCTCAATCTTCAATCCTCAATACTCAATCTTCGATTCTCAATACTCAATCCTCAATCCTCAATTCCCAATCCTCAATCTTCAACCCTCAATCCTCAATCCCCAATCCTCAATCCTCAATCCTCAATCATCAATACTCAATCTTCAATCCTCAATCCTCAATCCTCAATCCTCAATCCTCAATCATCAGTCATGAATACACAATCTTCATAACTCAATCCTCAATCCTCAATCCTCATTCTTCAAACCTCAATCCTCAATCCTCAATCCTCAATCCTCAATCCTCAATCATCAGCCATGAATACTCAATCTTCATAACTCAATCCTCAATCCTCAATCCTCAATCCTCAATCCCCAATCCTCATTCCTCAAACCTCAATCCTCAACCCTCAGTCCTCATCCTCAATTCTCAACTCTCAATCCACAATCCTCAATCCTCAATCTTCTATCCTGAATAATCAATCTCCAATCCTAGATCCTCAATCCCCAATCCTGAATCCTTAATCCTCAATCTTCAATCCCCAATAGCCAGTCCTCAATCTTCAATCCTCAATGCTCAATCCTCAATCCTCAATCCTCAATCCTCAGTCCTCAATCCTCAAGCATAAAACCTCAATCCTCAATCCTCTACCGTCAGTCCTCGTCCTCTATCCTCAACCCTCAATCCTCAATTCTCAATTCTCAATCCTCAATCCTCAATCGTCAATCTTCAATCCTCAATAATCAATCTCCAATCCTAGATCCTCAATCCCCAATCCTCGATCCTTAATCCTCAATCTTCAATCCTCAATCCCCAGTCCTCAATCTTCAATCCTCAATGCTCAATCCTCAATCCCCAATCCTCAATCCTCAGTCCTCAATCCTCAATCATCAAACCTCAAACCTCAATCCTCAACCGTCAGTCCTCGTCCTCAATCCTCAACCCTCAATCCTCAATTCTCAATTCTCAATCCTCAATCCTCAATCGTCAATCTTTAATCCTCAATACTCAACCTTCAATCCTCAATCCTCAATAACCAATCCTCAATCCTTAATCCTCAATCTTCAATCCTCAATCCTCAATACTCAATCTGCAATCCTCAGTCCTCAACCCTCAACCCTCAATCCTCATTCTTCAATCCTCAATACCCAATCCTCAATCTTCAATCCTCAATCCTCTATCCTCAATCCTCAATTCTCAATCCTCAATCCTCAGTCCTCGGTCCTCAATCCACGATCATCAATCCACAATCCTCAATACGCAATCCTCAATCGTCAATCCTCAATCCTCAATACTCAATCTTCAATCCTCAATCCTCAATCCTCAATCCTCAACCCTCAGCCCTCATCCTCAATACTCAATCCAGAATCCTCAATCCTCAATGTTCAATCCTCAATACTGAGTCTTCGATCATCAATCCTCAATACTCAATCCTCAATCCTCAATCCTCAATCATCAATCCTCAATCCTCAATCATCAACATTGAATCCTCAATACCCAATCTTCAATCCTCAATACTCAATCCTCAATATTCAACACACAACCATCAACCATCTATTCTCAATACTCAATAGAATATCCTGAATTCTCATGATTCAATACTCAATCCACAATATTCAATAATCAAATCTCGATCCTGAAACGTCAATTCTCAACACTCAATCCTCAACACTCGGTCCTCTCTCTTCAATACTCCATCCTCAATCCTCTATACCCAAGCGTCAATCCTCAATCCTCAATCCTCAGCCCTCAATCCTCAGTCCTCAAACCTCAATCCTCAACCCTCAGTCCTCATCCTCAATTCTCAATTCTTAATCCTCATTCCTCAATCGTCAATCTTCAATCCTCAATAATCAATCTCCTATCCTAGATCCTCAATCCCCAATACTCTATCCTTAATCCTCAATATTCAATCCTCTATCCCCAGTCCACAATCTTCAATCCCCAAATCTCAATAATCAATCCTCAATCCTCTGTCCTTAATCGTCAATCATCAATCCACAATCTTCAATACTCAATCCTCAATCCTCAATCCTCAATCCTCAATCCTCAATCCTCAATAGTCAATATCCAATCCTAGATCCTCAATCTCCAATCCTCAATCCTTAATCCTCAATCTTCAATCCTCAATCCTCAATCCTCAATCTTCAATCCTGAATACTCAATCTTCAATCCTCAATACTCAACCGTCAATCCTCAATTCTCAATACTCAATAGAATATCCTGAATTCTCAGTATTCAATACTCAAACCTCAATCCTCAACCCTCAGCCCTCATCCTCCATCCTCAAACCTCAATCTTCAATCCTCAATACTCAATCTTCGATTCTCAATACTCAATCCTCAATCCTCAATTCCCAATCCTCAATCTTCAACCCTCAATCCTCAATCCCCAATCCTCAATCCTCAATCCTCAATCATCAATACTCAATCTTCAATCCTCAATCCTCAATCCTCAATCCTCAATCCTCAATCATCCGTCATGAATACACAATCTTCATAACTCAATCCTCAATCCTCAATCCTCATTCTTCAAACCTCAATCCTCAATCCTCAATCCTCAATCCTCAATCCTCAATCCTCAATCATCAGCCATGAATACTCAATCTTCATAACTCAATCCTCAATCCTCAATCCTCAATCCTCAATCCCCAATCCTCATTCCTCAAACCTCAATCCTCAACCCTCAGTCCTCATCCTCAATTCTCAACTCTCAATCCACAATCCTCAATCCTCAATCTTCTATCCTGAATAATCAATCTCCAATCCTAGATCCTCAATCCCCAATCCTGAATCCTTAATCCTCAATCTTCAATCCCCAATAGCCAGTCCTCAATCTTCAATCCTCAATGCTCAATCCTCAATCCTCAATCCTCAATCCTCAGTCCTCAATCCTCAAGCATAAAACCTCAATCCTCAATCCTCTACCGTCAGTCCTCGTCCTCTATCCTCAACCCTCAATCCTCAATTCTCAATTCTCAATCCTCAATCCTCAATCGTCAATCTTCAATCCTCAATAATCAATCTCCAATCCTAGATCCTCAATCCCCAATCCTCGATCCTTAATCCTCAATCTTCAATCCTCAATCCCCAGTCCTCAATCTTCAATCCTCAATGCTCAATCCTCAATCCCCAATCCTCAATCCTCAGTCCTCAATCCTCAATCATCAAACCTCAAACCTCAATCCTCAACCGTCAGTCCTCGTCCTCAATCCTCAACCCTCAATCCTCAATTCTCAATTCTCAATCCTCAATCCTCAATCGTCAATCTTTAATCCTCAATACTCAACCTTCAATCCTCAATCCTCAATAACCAATCCTCAATCCTTAATCCTCAATCTTCAATCCTCAATCCTCAATACTCAATCTGCAATCCTCAGTCCTCAACCCTCAACCCTCAATCCTCATTCTTCAATCCTCAATACCCAATCCTCAATCTTCAATCCTCAATCCTCTATCCTCAATCCTCAATTCTCAATCCTCAATCCTCAGTCCTCGGTCCTCAATCCACGATCATCAATCCACAATCCTCAATACGCAATCCTCCATCCTCAATCCTCGTTCCTCAAACATCAATCCTCAACCCTCAGCCATCATCCTCAATCCTCAATCCTCGTTCATCAATCCTCAATCCTCAATCCTCAATCCTCAATAGTCAATATCCAATCCTAGATCCTCAATCTCCAATCCTCAATCCTTAATCCTCAATCTTCAATCCTCAATCCTCAATCCTCAATCTTCAATCCTGAATACTCAATCTTCAATTCTCAATACTCAATCTTCAATCCTCAACCCTCAATCCACAATCCACAATCCTCAATCCTCAATCATCAGCCTTCAATCCTCAATACTCAATCTTCAATCCTCTATCCTCAATCCTGAATCGTCAATCCTCATTCTTCAATCCTCAATACCCAATCCTCAGTCCTCAATCCTCAATCCTCGTTCATCAACCCTCAATCCTCAATCCTCAATCCTGAATCGTCAATCCTCAATCCTCAATCCTCAATCCCCAATCCTCAATACGCAATCCTCAATCTTCAATCCTCAATCCTCAATCCTCAATCCTCAATCCTCAATCCTCAATCATCAATACTCAATCTTCAATCCTCAATCCTCAATCCTCAATCCTCAATCCTCAATCATCAGTAATGAATACTCAATCTTCATAACTCAATCCTCAATCCTCAACCCTCAATCCTCAATCCTCAATCCTCAATCCTCATTCTTCAAACCTCAATCCTCAACCCTCAGTCCTCATCCTCAATTCTCAACTCTCAATCCTCAATCCTCAATCCTCAATCTTCAATTCTGAATAATCAATATCCAATCCTAGATCCTCAATCCCCAATCCTCAATCCTTAATCCTCAATCTTCAATCCTCAATCCCCAGTCCTCAATCTTCAATCCTCAATGCTCAATCCTCAATCCCCAATCCTCAATCCTCAGTCCTCAATCCTCAATCATCAAACCTCAAACTTCAACCCTCAACCGTCAGTCCTCGTCCACAATCCTCAACCCTCAAACCTCAATTCTCAATTCTCAATCCTCAATCCTCCATCGTCAATCTTTAATCCTCAATACTCAACCTTCAATCCTCAATCCTCAATAACCAATCCTCAATCCTTAATCCTCAATCTTCTATCCTGAATAATCAATCTCCAATCCTAGATCCTCAATCCCCAATTCTCAATCCTTAATCCTCAATCTTCAATCCTCAATAGCCAGTCCTCAATCTTCAATCCTCAATGCTCAATCCTCAATCCTCAATCCTCAATCCTCAGTCCTCAATCCTCAATCATAAATCCTCAAACCTCAATCCTCTACCGTCAGTCCTCGTCCTCAATCCTCAACCCTCAATTCTCAATTCTCAATTCTCAATCCTCAATCCTCAATCGTCAATCTCCAATCCTCAATAATCAATCCCCAATCCTAGATCCTCAATCCCCATTCGTCAATCATTAATCCTCAATCTTCAATCCTCAATCCCCAGTCCTCAATCTTCAATCCTCAATTCTCAATACTCAATAGAATATCCTGAATTCTCAGTATTCAATACTCAAACCTCAACCCTCAACCCTCAGCCCTCACCCTCCATCCTCAAACCTCAATCTTCAATCCTCAATACTCAATCTTCGATTCTCAATTCTCAATCCTCAATCCTCAATCCCCAATCCTCAATCTTCAATCCTCAATCCTCAATCCTCAATCCTCAACCCTCAATCCTCAATTCTCAATTCTCAATCCTCAATCCTCAATCGTCAATCTTTAATCCTCAATACCCCATCCTCAATCTTCAACCCTCAATCCTCAATCCTCAATTCTCAATCCTCAATCCTCTGTCCTCAGTCCTCAAACCACAATCCTCAACACTCAGCCATCATCCTCAATCCTCAATCCTCAATCCTCAATCCTCATTCTTCAAACCTCAATCCTCAACCCTCAGTCCTCATCCTCAATTCTCAATTCTCAATCCTCAAACCTCAATCCTCAATCTTCAATACTGAATAATCAATCTCCAATCCTAGATCCTCAGTCCCCAATCCTCAATCCTTAATCCTCAATCTTCAAACCTCAGACCCCAGTCCTCAATCTTCAATCCTCAATGCTCAATCCTCAATCAACAATCCTCAATCCTCGGTCCTCAATCCTCAATCATCAAACCTCAAACCTCAATCCTCAACAGTCAGTCCTCGTCCTCAATCCTCAAGCCTCAATCCTCAATTCTCAATTCTCAATCCTCAATCCTCAAACGTCAATCTTCAGTCCTCAATACTCAACCTTCAATCCTCAATCCTCAATCCCCAATCCTCAATCCTTAATTCTCAATCTTCAATCCTCAATCCTCAATACCCAATCTGCAATCCTCAGTCCTCAACCCTCAACCCTCAATCCTCATTCTTCAATCCTCAATACCCCATCCTCAATCTTCAACCCTCAATCCTCAATCCTCAATTCTCAATCCTCAATCCTCTGTCCTCAGTCCTCAAACCACAATCCTCAACACTCAGCCATCATCCTCAATCCTCAATCCTCAATCCTCAATCCTCAATCCTCAGTCATCAATCCTCAATCTTCAATACTCAATCGTCTATCCGCAGTCCTCAATCCTCAATCCTCAATCCTCGTTCCTCAAACATCAATCCTCAACCCTCAGCCATCATCCTCAATCCTCAACCCTCAGCCATCATCCTCAATCGTCAATCCTCGTTCCTCAATCCTCAATACTCAATCCTCAATCCTCAATAGTCAATCTCCAATCCTAGATCCTCAATCCCCAATCCTCAATCCTTAATCCTCAATCTTCAATCCTCAATCCTCAATTCTCAATCCTCAATACTCAGTCCTCAATCCTCAATCCTCAATCCCCAATCCTCAATCTTCAATCCTCAATACTCATTCTTCAATCCTCAATCCTCAATCCTCAATCCTCAATCCTCAATCCTCAGTCATCAATCCTCAATCCTCAATCCTCAATCCTCAATCCTCAATCCTCAATCATCAATACTCAATCTTCAATCCTCAATCCTCAATCCTCAATCCTCAATCCTCAATCATCAGTCATGAATACTCAATCTTCATAACTCAATCCTCAACCCTCAATCCTCATTCTTCAAACCTCAATCCTCAACCCTCAGTCCTCATCCTCAATTCTCAACCCTCAATCCTCAAACCTCATTCTTCAATCCTCAATACTCAACCCTCAATCCTCAATACTCAACCATCAATCCTCAATTCTCAATACTCAATAGAATATCCTGAATTCTCAGTATTCAATACTCAAACCCCAATCCTCAACCCACAGCCCTCATCCTCCATCCTCAATCCTCAATCCTCAAACCTCAATCTTCAATCCTCAATACTCAATCTTCGATTCTCAATTCTCAATCCTCAATCCTCAATCCCCAATCCTCAATCTTCAATCCTGAATCGTCAATCCTCATTCTTCAATCCTCAATACCCAATCCTCAATCCTCAATCCTCAGACATCAATCCTCAATCCTCAATACTCAATCGTCAATCCTCAGTCCTCAATTCTCAATCCTCAGTCCTCGTTCCTCAATCCTCGATACTCAATCGTCAATCCCCAGTCCTCAATTCTCAATCCTCAATCCTCGTTCCTCATACCTCAATCCTCAACCCTCAGTCCTCATCCTCAATTCTCAATCCTCAATCCTCAAACCTCATTCTTCAATCCTCAATACTCAACCCTCAATCCTCAATACTCAACCATCAATCCTCAATTCTCAATACTCAATAGAATATCCTGAATTCTCAGTATTCAATACTCAAACCCCAATCCTCAACCCTCAGCCCTCATCCTCCATCCTCAATCCTCAATCCTCAAACCTCAATCTTCAATCCTCAATACTCAATCTTCGATTCTCAATTCTCAATCCTCAATCCTCAATCCCCAATCCTCAATCTTCAATCCTCAATCCTCAATCCTCAATCCTCAATCCTCAATCCTCACTCCTCAAACATCAATACCCAATCTTCAATCCTCAATCCTCAGTCCTCAATCCTCAATCCTCAATCCTCAATCATCAGCCATGAATACTCAATCTTCATAACTCAATCCTCAATCCTCAATCCTCAATCCTCAATCCCCAATCCTCATTCCTCAAACCTCAATCCTCAACCCTCAGTCCTCATCCTCAATTCTCAACTCTCAATCCTCAATCCTCAATCCTCAATCTTCTATCCTGAATAATCAATCTCCAATCCTAGATCCTCAATCCCCAATCCTGAATCCTTAATCCTCAATCTTCAATCCCCAATAGCCAGTCCTCAATCTTCAATCCTCAATGCTCAATCCTCAATCCTCAATCGTCAATCTTCAATCCTCAATAATCAATCTCCAATCCTAGATCCTCAATCCCCAATCCTCGATCCTTAATCCTCAATCTTCAATCCTCAATCCCCAGTCCTCAATCTTCAATCCTCAATGCTCAATCCTCAATCCCCAATCCTCAATCCTCAGTCCTCAATCCTCAATCATCAAACCTCAAACCTCAATCCTCAACCGTCAGTCCTCGTCCTCAATCCTCAACCCTCAATCCTCAATTCTCAATTCTCAATCCTCAATCCTCAATCGTCAATCTTTAATCCTCAATACTCAACCTTCAATCCTCAATCCTCAATAACCAATCCTCAATCCTTAATCCTCAATCTTCAATCCTCAATCCTCAATACTCAATCTGCAATCCTCAGTCCTCAACCCTCAACCCTCAATCCTCAATCCTCAATCCTCAATCCTCATTCTTCAAACCTCAATCCTCAACCCTCAGTCCTCATCCTCAATTCTCAACTCTCAATCCTCAATCCTCAATCGTCAATCTCCAATCCTCAATAATCAATCCCCAATCCTAGATCCTGAATACCCATTCGTCAATCCTTAATCCTCAATCTTCAATCCTCAATCCCCAGTCCTCAATCTTCAATCCTCAATGCTCAATCCTCAATCCTCAATCCTCAATCCTCAGTCCTCAATCCTCAATCATAAAACCTCAATCCTCAATCCTCAATCCTGAGTCATCAATCCTCAATCCTCAATACTCAATCGTCAATCCTCAGTCCTCAATTCTCAATCCTCAATCCTCGTTCCTCAAACCTCAATCCTCAACCCTCAGTCCTCATCCTCAATTCTCAATCCTCAACCCTCAAACCTCAATCATCAATCCTCAATACTCAATCCTCAATCCTCAATACTCAACCATCAATCCTCAATTCTCAATACTCAATAGAATATCCTGAATTCTCAGTATTCAATACTCAAACCTCAATCCTCAACCCTCAGCCCTCACCCTCCATCCTCAAACCTCAATCTTCAATCCTCAATACTCAATCTTCGATTCTCAATTCTCAATCCTCAATCCTCAATCCCCAATCCTCAATCTTCAATCCTCAATCCTCAATCCTCAATCCTCAATCCTCAATCATCAATACTCAATCTTCAATCCTCAATCCTCAATCCTCAATCCTCAATCCTCAATCCTCAATCATCAGTCATGAATACTCAATCTTCGTAACTCAATCCTCAATCCTCAACCCTCAATCCTCAATCCTCAATCCTCAATCCTCATTCTTCAAACCTCAATCCTCAACCCTCAGTCCTCATCCTCAATTCTCAACTCTCAATCCTCAATCCTCAATCCTCAATATTCAATCCTGAATAATCAATCTCCAATCCTAGATCCTCAATCCCCAATCCTCAATCCTTAATCCTCAATCTTCAATCCTCAATCCCCAGTCCTCAATCTTCAATCCTCAATGCTCAATCCTCAATCCCCAATCCTCAATCCTCAGTCTTCAATCCTCAATCATCAAACCTCAAACCTCAATCCTCAACCGTCAGTCCTCGTCCTCAATCCTCAACCCTCAATCCTCAATTCTCAATTCTCAATCCTCAATCCTCAATCGTCAATCTTTAATCCTCAATACTCAACCTTCAATACTCAATCCTCAATAACCAATCCTCAATCCTTAATCCTCAATCTTCAATCCTCAATCCTCAATACTCAATCTGCAATCCTCAGTCCTCAACCCTCAACCCTCAATCCTCATTCTTCAATCATCAATACTCAATCTTTAATCCTCAATCCTCAATCCTCAATCCTCAATCCTCAATCATCAGTCATGAATACTCAATCTTCATAACTCAATCCTCAATCCTCAACCATCAACCCTCAATCAACAATCCTCAATCCTCATTCTTCAAACCTCAATCCTCAACCCTCAGTCCTCATCCTCAATTCTCAACTCTCAATCCTCAATCCTCAATCCTCAATCTTCAATTCTGAATAATCAATCTCCAATCCTAGATGCTCAATCCCCAATCCTCAATCCTTAATCCTCAATCTTCAATCCTCAATCCCCAGTCCTCAATCTTCAATCCTCAATGCTCAATCCTCAATCCCCAATCCTCAATCCTCAGTCCTCAATCCTCAATCATCAAACCTCAAACTTCAATCCTCAACCGTCAGTCCTCGTCCTCAATCCTCAACCCTCAATCCTCAATTCTCAATTCTCAATCCTCAATCCTCAATCGTCAATCTTTAATCCTCAATACTCAACCTTCAATCCTCAATCCTCAATAACCAATCCTCAATCCTTAATCCTCAATCTTCTATCCTGAATAATCAATCTCCAATCCTAGATCCTCAATCCCTAATCCTCAATCCTTAATCCTCAATCTTCAATCCTCAACCCTCAAACCTCAATCTTCAACCCTCAATACTCAATCCTCGTTCCTCAAACCTCAATCCTCAACCCTCAGTCCTCATCCTCAATTCTCAATCCTCAACCCTCAAACCTCAATCTTCAACCCTCAATACTCAATCCTCTATCCTCAATACTCAACCATCAATCCTCAATTCTCAATACTCAATAGAATATCCTGAATTCTCAGTATTCAATACTCAAACCTCAATCCTCAACCCTCAGCCCTCACCCTCCATCCTCAAACCTCAATCTTCAATCCTCAATACTCAATCTTCGATTCTCAATTCTCAATCCTCAATCCTCAATCCCCAATCCTCAATCTTCAATCCTCAATCCTCAATCCTCAATCCTCAATCCTCAATCCTCAATCATCAATACTCAATCTTCGATCCTCAATCCTCAATCCTCAATCCTCAATCCTCAATCATCAGTCATGAATACTCAATCTTCATAACTCAATCCTCAATCCTCAACCCTCAACCCTCAATCCTCAATCCTCAATCCTCAATCCTCATTCTTCAAACCTCAATCCTCAACCCTCAATCCTCAATCTTCAATCATCAATACTCAATCTTCAATCTTCAATACTCAATCCTCAATCCTAAGATCCTCAATCCTCAATATTCAACACACAAACCTCAACCATCAGTCCGCAATACTCAACCATCAATCCTCAATTCTCAATACTCATTAGTATATCCTGAATTCTCAGTATTCAATACTCAAACCTCAATCCTCAACCCTCAGCCCTCATCCTCCATCCTCAATCCTCAATCCTCAATCCTCAATCTTCAATCCTCAATCCTCAATCCCCAATCCTCAATCTTCAATCCTCAATCCTCAATCCTCAATCCTCAATCCTCAATCCTCAATCCTCAATCCTCAATCCTCAATCCTCAGCCCTCAGTCCTCAAACCTCAATGCTCCATTCTCAATACCCAATCCTCAATCCTCAATCCTCAACCATCAATCCTCAATCCTCAATCCTCAATCCTCAATCATCAATACTCAATCCTCAATCCTCAGCCCTCAGTCCTCAAACCTCAATGCTCAATCCTCAATCCCCAATCCTCAATCCTCAATCCTCAATAATCAATCCTCAATCATCAATACTCATTCCTCAATCCTGAATCCTCAATCTTCAATCCTGAATACTCAATCTTCAATCCTCAATCCTCAATCCTCAATCCTCAATCCTCAATCCTCAATCCTGAATCCTCAATCTTCAATCCTCAATCCTCAATCATCAATACTCAATCTTCAATCCTCAATCCTCAATCCTCAATCCTCAATCCTCAATCATCAGTCATGAATACTCAATCTTCATAACTCAATCCTCAATCCTCAAACCTCAACCCTCAATCCTCAATCCTCAATCCTCATTCTTCAAACCTCAATCCTCAACCCTCAGTCCTCATCCTCAATTCTCAACTCTCAATACTCAATCCTCAATCCTCAATCTTCAATTCTGAATAATCAATCTCCAATCCTAGATCCTCAATCCCCAATCCTCAATCCTTAATCCTCAATCTTCAATCCTCAATCCCCAGTCCTCAATCTTCAATCCTCGATGCTCAATCCTCAATCCCCAATCCTCAATCCTCAGTCCTCAATCCTCAATCATCAATCATCAGTCCTCAATCCTCAATCCTCAATCCTCAATCCTCAGTCCTCAGTCCTCAAACCTCAATCCTCAACCCTCAGCCCTCATCCTCAATCCTCAATCCTCAATCCTCAATCCTCAGCCCTCAGTCCTCAAACCTCAATGCTCCATTCTCAATACCCAATCCTCAATCCTCAATCCTCAACCATCAATCCTCAATCCTCAGTCCTCATTCTCAATTCGCAATTAGCAATCCTCAATCCTCAATCCTCAATCTTCAATCCCCAAAAATCAATCTTCAATCCTGGATCCTCATTCCTCAATCCTCAGTCCTTAATCCTCAATCTTCAATCCTCAATCGCCAGTCCTCAATCTTCAATCCTCTATGCTCAATCGTCAATCCTCAAGCCTCAGTCCTCAATCATCAATCCTGAATCCTCAAACCTCAATCCTCAACCGTCAGTCCTCGTCCTCAATCCTCAACCCTCAATCCTCAATCCTCAATCCTCAATCCTCAATCCTCAATCCTCAATCCTCAATCCTCATTCTTAAATCCTCAATACCCAATCCTCAATCTTCAATCCTCAATACTCAATCCTCAATCCTCAATCCTCAATCCTCAGTCCTCAGTCCTCAAACCTCAATCCTCAACCCTCAGCCCTCATCCTCAATCCTCAATCCTCAATCCTCAATCCTCAGCCCTCAGTCCTCAAACCTCAATGCTCCATTCTCAATACCCAATCCTCAATCCTCAATCCTCAACCATCAATCCTCAATCCTCAATCCTCAATCCTCAATCATCAATCCTCAATCCTCAATCCTCAGCCCTCAGTCCTCAAACCTCAATGCTCAATCCTCAATCCCCAATCCTCAATCCTCAATCCTCAATAATCAATCCTCAATCATCAATACTCATTCCTCAATCCTGAATCCTCAATCTTCAATCCTGAATACTCAATCTTCAATCCTCAATCCTCAATCCTCAATCCTCAATCCTCAATCCTCAATCCTCAATCCTGAATCCTCAATCTTCAATCCTCAATCCTCAATCATCAATACTCAATCTTCAATCCTCAATCCTCAATCCTCAATCCTCAATCCTCAATCATCAGTCATGAATACTGAATCTTCATAACTCAATCCTCAATCCTCAACCCTCAACCCTCAATCCTCAATCCTCAATCCTCATTCTTCAAACCTCAATCCTCAACCCTCAGTCCTCATCCTCAATTCTCAACTCTCAATACTCAATCCTCAATCCTCAATCTTCAATTCTGAATAATCAATCTCCAATCCTAGATCCTCAATCCCCAATCCTCAATCCTTAATCCTCAATCTTCAATCCTCAATCCCCAGTCCTCAATCTTCAATCCTCAATGCTCAATCCTCAATCCCCAATCCTCAATCCTCAGTCCTCAATCCTCAATCATCAAACCTCAAACTTCAATCCTCAACTGTCAGTCCTCGTCCTCAATCCTCAACCCTCAATCCTCAATTCTCAATTCTCAATCCTCAATCCTCAATCGTCAATCTTTAATCCTCAATACTCAACCTTCAATCCTCAATCCTCAATAACCAATCCTCAATCCTTAATCCTCAATCTTCGATCCTGAATAATCAATCTCCAATCCTAGATCCTCAATCCCCAATCCTCAATCCTTAATCCTCAATCTTCAATCCTCAATAGCCAGTCCTCAATCTTCAATCCTCAATGCTCAATCCTCAATCCTCAATCCTCAATCCTCAGTCCTCAATCCTCAATCATAAACCCTCAAACCTCAATCCTCTACCGTCAGTCCTCGTCCTCAATCCTCAACCCTCAATTCTCAATTCTCAATTCTCAATCCACAATCGTCAATCTCCAATCCTCAATAATCAATCCCCAATCCTAGATCCTCAATCCCCATTCGTCAATCCTTAATCCTCAATCTTCAATCCTCAATCCCCAGTCCTCAATCTTCAATCCTCAATGCTCAATCCTCAATCCTCAATCCTCAATCCTCAGTCCTCAATCCTCAATCATAAAACCTCAATCCTCAATCCTCTATCCTCAGTCATCAATCCTCAATCCTCAATACTCAATCGTCAATCCTCAGTCCTCAATTCTCAATCCTCTATCCTCGTTCCTCAAACCTCAATCCTCAACCCTCAGTCCTCATCCTCAATTCTCAATCCTCAACCCTCAAACCTCAATCTTCAATCCTCAATACTCAATCCTCAATCCTCAATACTCAACCATCAATCCTCAATTCTCAATACTCAATAGAATATCCTGAATTCTCAGTATTCAATACTCAAACCTCAATCCTCAACCCTCAGCCCTCACCCTCCATCCTCAAACCTCCATCTTCAATCCTCAATACTCAATCTTCGATTCTCAATTCTCAATACTCAATCCTCAATCCCCAATCCTCAATCTTCAATCCTCAATCCTCAATCCTCAATCCTCAATCCTCAATCCTCAATCATCAATACTCAATCTTCAATCCTCAATCCTCAATCCTCAATCCTCAATCCTCAATCATCAGTAATGAATACTCAATCTTCATAACTCAATCCTCAATCCTCAACCCTCAACCCTCAATCCTCAATCCTCAATCCTCATTCTTCAAACCTCAATCCTCAACCCTCAGTCCTCATCCTCAATTCTCAACTCTCAATACTCAATCCTCAATCCTCAATATTCAATCCTCAATAATCAATCTCCTATCCTAGATCCTCAATCCCCAATACTGTATCCTTAATCCTCAATATTCAATCCTCTATCCCCAGTCCACAACCTTCAATCCCCAAATCTCAATAATCAATCCTCAATCCTCTGACCTTAATCGTCAATCATCAATCCACAATCTTCAATACTCAATCCTCAATCCTCAATCATCAATCCTCAATCCTCAATCATCAATCCTCAATCTTCAATACTCAATCCTCAATCCTCAACCCTCAATCCTCAATACTCAACCCTCAATCCTCAATACTCAGCCATCAATCCTCAATTCTCAATACTCAATAGAATATACTGAATTGTCAGGACTCAATACTCAAACCTCAATCCTCAGCCCTCAGCCCTCATCCTCCATCCTCAATCCGCAATCCTCAATCCTCAATCTTCAATCATCAATACTCAATCTTCAATCTTCAATACTCAATCCTCAATCCTAAAATCCTTAATATTCAACACACAACCCTCAAACATCAGTCCGCAATACTCAACCATCAATCCTCAATTCTCAATACTCATTAGTATATCCTGAATTCTCAGTATTCAATACTCAAACCTCAATCCTCAACCCTCAGCCCTCATCCTCCATCCTCAATCCTCAATCCTCAATCCTCAATCTTCAATCCTCAATACTCAACCTTCAATCTTCAATCCTCAATTCTCAATCCTCAATCCTCAATCCTCAATCCTCAATCCTCAGTCATCAATCCTCAATCTACAATACTCAATCGTCAATCCGCAGTCCTCAATCCTCCATCCGCAATCCTCGTTCCTCAAACGTCAATCCTCAACCCTCAGCCATCATCCTCAATCCTCAATCCTTGTTCATCAATCCTCAATCCTCAATCCTCAATCCTCAATAGTCAATATCCAATCCTAGATCCTCAATCTCCAATCCTCAATCGTTAATCCTCAATCTTCAATCCTCAATCCTCAATCCTCAATCTTCAATCCTGAATACTCAATCTTCAATCCTCAATACTCAATCTTCAATCCTCAACCCTCAATCCACAATCCACAACCCTCAATCCTCAATCATCAACCTTCAATCCTCAATACTCAATCTTCAATCCTCTATCCTCAATACTGAATCGTCAATCCTCATTCTTCAATCCTCAATACCCAATCCTCAGTCCTCAATCCTCAATCCTCGTTCATCAATCCTCAATCCTCAATCCTCAATCCTGAATCGTCAATCCTCATTCTTCAATCCTCAATACCCATCCTCAGTCCTCAATCCTCAATCCTCGTTCATCAATCCTCAATCCTCAATCCTCAATCCTCAATAGTCAATCTCCAATCCTAGATCCTCAATCCCCAATCCTCAATCCTTAATCCTCAATCTTCAATCCTCAATCCTCAATTCTCAATCCTCAATACTCTATCCTCAATCCTCAATCCTCAATCCCCAATCCTCAATACGCAATCCTCAATCTTCAATCCTCAATCCTCAATCCTCAATCCTCAATCCTCAATCCTCAATCCTCAATCATCAATACTCAATCTTCAATCCTCAATCCTCAATCCTCAATCCTCAATCCTCAATCCTCAATCATCAGTAATGAATACTCAATCTTCATAACTCAATCCTCAATCCTCAACCCTCAATCCTCAATCCTCAATCCTCAATCCTCATTCTTCAAACCTCAATCCTCAACCCTCAGTCCTCATCCTCAATTCTCAACTCTCAATCCTCAATCCTCAATCCTCAATCTTCAATTCTGAATAATCAATCTCCAATCCTAGATCCTCAATCCCCAATCCTCAATCTTTAATCCTCAATCTTCAATCCTCAATCCCCAGTCCTCAATCTTCAATCCTCAATGCTCAATCCTCAATCCCCAATCCTCAATCCTCAGTCCTCAATCCTCAATCATCAAACCTGAAACTTCAATCCTCAACCGTCAGTCCTCGTCCTCAATCCTCAACCCTCAATCCTCAATTCTCAATTCTCAATCCTCAATCCTCAATCGTCAATCTTTAATCCTCAATACTCAACCTTCAATCCTCAATCCTCAATAACCGATCCTCAATCCTTAATCCTCAATCTTCTATCCTGAATAATCAATCTCCAATCCTAGATCCTCAATCCCCAATTCTCAATCCTTAATCCTCAATCTTCAATCCTCAATAGCCAGTCCTCAATCTTCAATCCTCAATCCTCAATCCTCAATCCTCAGTCCTCAATCCTCAATCATAAATCCTCAAACCTCAATCCTCTACCGTCAGTCCTCGTCCTCAATCCTCAACCCTCAATTCTCAATTCTCAATTCTCAATCCTCAATCCTCAATCGTCAATCTCCAATCCTCAATAATCAATCCCCAATCCTAGATCCTCAATCCCCATTCGTCAATCCTTAATCCTCAATCTTCAATCCTCAATCCCCAGTCCTCAATCTTCAATCCTCAATGCTCAAGCCTCAATCCTCAATCCTCAATCCTCAGTCCTCAATCCTCAGTCATCAATCCTCAATCTACAATACTCAATCGTCAATCCGCAGTCCTCAATCCTCCATCCTCAATCCTCGTTCCTCAAACATCAATCCTCAACCCTCAGCCATCATCCTCAATCCTCAATCCTCGTTCATCAATCCTCAATCCTCAATCCTCAATCCTCAATAGTCAATATCCAATCCTAGATCCTCAATCTCCAATCCTCAATCCTTAATCCTCAATCTTCAATCCTCAATCCTCAATCCTCAATCTTCAATCCTGAATACTCAATCTTCAATCCACAATACTCAATCTTCAATCCTCAACCCTCAATCCACAATCCACAATCCTCAATCCTCAATCATCAACCTTCAATCCTCAATACTCAATCTTCAATCCTCTATCCTCAATCCTGAATCGTCAATCCTCATTCTTCAATCCTCAATACCCAATCCTCAGTCCTCTATCCTCAATCCTCGTTCATCAATCCTCAATCCTCAATCCTCAAACCTGAATCGTCAATCCTCATTCTTCAATCCTCAATACCCATCCTCAGTCCTCAATCCTCAATCCTCGTTCATCAATCCTCAATCCTCAATCCTCAATCCTCAATAGTCAATCTCCAATCCTAGATCCTCAATCCCCAATCCTCAATCCTTAATCCTCAATCTTCAATCCTCAATCCTCAATTCTCAATCCTCAATACTCTATCCTCAATCCTCAATCCTCAATCCCCAATCCTCAATACGCAATCCTCAATCTTCAATCCGCAATCCTCAATCCTCAATCCTCAATCCTCAATCCTCAATCATCAATACTCAATCTTCAATCCTCAATCCTCAATCCTCAATCCTCAATCATCAGTAATGAATACTCAATCTTCATAACTCAATCCTCAATCCTCAACCCTCAATCCTCAATCCTCAATCCTCAATCCTCATTCTTCAAACCTCAATCCTCAACCCTCAGTCCTCATCCTCAATTCTCAACTCTCAATCCTCAATCCTCAATCGTCAATCTCCAATCCTCAATAATCAAGCCCCAATCCTAGATCCTCAATCCCCATTCGTCAATCCTTAATCCTCAATCTTCAATCCTCAATCCCCAGTCCTCAATCTTCAATCCTCAATGCTCAATCCTCAATCCTCAATCCTCAATCATCAGTCCTCAATCCTCAATCATAAAACCTCAATCCTCAATCCTCAATCCTGAGTCATCAATCCTCAATCCTCAATACTCAATCGTCAATCCTCAGCCCTCAATTCTCAATCCTCAATCCTCGTTCCTCAAACCTCAATCCTCAACCCTCAGTCCTCATCCTCAATTCTCAATCCTCAACCCTCAAACCTCAATCTTCAATCCTCAATACTCAATCCTCAATCCTCAATACTCAACCATCAATCCTCAATTCTCAATACTCAATAGAATATCCTGAATTCTCAGTATTCAATACTCAAACCTCGATCCTCAACCCTCAGCCCTCACCCTCCATCCTCAAACCTCAATCTTCAATCCTCAATACTCAATCTTCGATTCTCAATTCTCAATCCTCAATCCTCAATCCCCAATCCTCAATCTTCAATCCTCAATCCTCAATCCTCAATCCTCAATCCTCAATCATCAATACTCAATCTTCAATCCTCAATCCTCAATCCTCAATCCTCAATCCTCAATCATCAGTCATGAATACTCAATCTTCATAACTCAATCCTCAATCCTCAACCCTCAATCCTCAATCCTCAATCCTCAATCCTCATTCTTCAAACCTCAATCCTCAACCCTCAGTCCTCATCCTCAATTCTCAACTCTCAATCCTCAATCCTCAATCCTCAATATTCAATCCTGAATAATCAATCTCCAATCCTAGATCCTCAATCCCCAATCCTCAATCCTTAATCCTCAATCTTCAATCCTCAATCCCCAGTCCTCAATCTTCAATCCTCAATGCTCAATCCTCAATCCCCAATCCTCAATCCTCAGTCTTCAATCCTCAATCATCAAACCTCAAACCTCAATCCTCAACCGTCAGTCCTCGTCCTCAATCCTCAACCCTCAATCCTCAATCCTCAATCCTCAATCCTCATTCTTCAAACCTCAATCCTCAACCCTCAGTCCTCATCCTCAATTCTCAACTCTCAATCCTCAATCCTCAATCCTCAATATTCAATCCTGAATAATCAATCTCCAATCCTAGATCCTCAATCCCCAATCCTCAATCCTTAATCCTCAATCCTCAATACTCAATCTGCAATCATCAGTCCTCAACCCTCAACCCTCAATCCTCATTCTTCAATCATCAATACTCAATCTTTAATCCTCAATCCTCAATCCTCAATCCTCAATCCTCAATCATCAGTCATGAATACTCAATCTTCATAACTCAATCCTCAATCCTCAACCGTCAACCCTCAATCCTCAATCCTCAATCCTCATTCTTCAAACCTCAATCCTCAACCCTCAGTCCTCATCCTCAATTCTCAACTCTCAATCCTCAATCCTCAATCCTGAATCTTCAATTCTGAATAATCAATCTCCAATCCTAGATCCTCAATCCCCAATCCTCAATCCTTAATCCTCAATCTTCAATCCTCAATCCCCAGTCCTCAATCTTCAATCCTCAATGCTCAATCCTCAATCCTCAATCCTCAATCCTCAGTCCTCAATCCTCAATCATAAATCCTCAAACCTCAAACCTCTACCGTCAGTCCTCGTCCTCAATCCTCAACCCTCAATTCTCAATTCTCAATTCTCAATCCTCAATCCTCAATCGTCAATCTCCAATCCTCAATAATCAATCCCCAATCCTAGATCCTCAATCCCCATTCGTCAATCCTTAATCCTCAATCTTCAATCCTCAATCCCCAGTCCTCAATCTTCAATCCTCAATGCTCAAGCCTCAATCCTCAATCCTCAATCCTCAGTCCTCAATCCTCAGTCATCAATCCTCAATCTACAATACTCAATCGTCAATCCGCAGTCCTCAATCCTCCATCCTCAATCCTCGTTCCTCAAACATCAATCCTCAACCCTCAGCCATCATCCTCAATCCTCATTCCTCGTTCATCAATCCTCAATCCTCAATTCTCAATCCTCAATAGTCAATATCCAATCCTAGATCCTCAATCTCCAATCCTCAATCCTTAATCCTCAATCTTCAATCCTCAATCCTCAATCCTCAATCTTCAATCCTGAATACTCAATCTTCAATCCTTAATACTCAATCTTCAATCCTCAACCCTCAATCCACAATCCACAATCCTCAATCCTCAATCATCAACCTTCAATCCTCAATACTCAATCTTCAATCCTCTATCCTCAATCCTGAATCGTCAACCCTCATTCTTCAATCCTCAATACCCAATCCTCAGTCCTCAATCCTCAATCCTCGTTCATCAATCCTCAATCCTCAATCCTCAATCCTGAATCGTCAATCCTCATTCTTCAATCCTCAATACCCATCCTCAGTCCTCAATCCTCAATCCTCGTTCATCAATCCTCAATCCTCAATCCTCAATCCTCAATAGTCAATCTCCAATCCTCAATCCTCAATCCTCAATCCTCATTCTTCAAACCTCAATCCTCAACCCTCAGTCCTCATCCTCAATTCTCAACTCTCAATCCTCAATCCTCAATCGTCAATCTCCAATCCTCAATAATCAATCCCCAATCCTAGATCCTCAATCCCCATTCGTCAATCCTTAATCCTCAATCTTCAATCCTCAATCCCCAGTCCTCAATCTTCAATCCTCAATGCTCAATCCTCAATCCTCAATCCTGAGTCATCAATCCTCAATCCTCAATACTCAATCGTCAATCCTCAGTCCTCAATTCTCAATCCTCAATCCTCGTTCCTCAAACCTCAATCCTCAACCCTCAGTCCTCATCCTCAATTCTCAATCCTCAACCCTCAAACCTCAATCTTCAATCCTCAATACTCAATCCTCAATCCTCAATACTCAACCATCAATCCTCAATTCTCAATACTCAATAGAATATCCTGAATTCTCAGTATTCAATACTCAAACCTCAATCCTCAACCCTCAGCCCTCACCCTCCATCCTCAAACCTCAATCTTCAATCCTCAATACTCAATCTTCGATTCTCAATTCTCAATCCTGAATCCTCAATCCCCAATCCTCAACCTTCAATCCTCAATCCTCAATCCTCAATCCTCAATCCTCAATCATCAATACTCAATCTTCAATCCTCAATCCTCAATCCTCAATCCTCAATCCTCAATCATCAGTCATGAATACTCAATCTTCATAACTAAATCCTCAATCCTCAACCCTCAATCCTCAATCCTCAATCCTCAATCCTCATTCTTCAAACCTCAATCCTCAACCCTCAGTCCTCATCCTCAATTCTCAACTCTCAATCCTCAATCCTCAATCCTCAATATTCAATCCTGAATAATCAATCTCCAATCCTAGATCCTCAATCCCCAATCCTCAATCCTTAATCCTCAATCTTCAATCCTCAATCCCCAGTCCTCAATCTTCAATCCTCAATGCTCAATCCTCAATCCCCAATCCTCAATCCTCAGTCTTCAATCCTCAATCATCAAACCTCAAACCTCAATCCTCAACCGTCAGTCCTCGTCCTCAATCCTCAACCCTCAATCCTCAATTCTCAATTCTCAATCCTCAATCCTCAATCGTCAATCTTTAATCCTCAATACTCAACCTTCAATACTCAATCCTCAATAACCAATCCTCAATCCTTAATCCTCAATCTTCAATCCTCAATCCTCAATACTCAATCTGCAATCCTCAGTCCTCAACCCTCAACCCTCAATCCTCATTCTTCAATCATCAATACTCAATCTTTAATCCTCAATCCTCAATCCTCAATCCTCAATCCTCAATCATCAGTCATGAATACTCAATCTTCATAACTCAATCCTCAATCCTCAACCATCAACCCTCAATCCTCAATCCTCAATCCTCATTCTTCAAACCTCAATCCTCAACCCTCAGTCCTCGTCCTCAATTCTCAACTCTCAATCCTCAATCCTCAATCCTCAATCTTCAATTCTGAATAATCAATCTCCAATCCTAGATCCTCAATCCCCAATCCTCAATCCTTAATCCTCAATCTTCAATCCTCAATCCCCAGTCCTCAATCTTCAATCCTCAATGCTCAATCCTCAATCCCCAATCCTCAATCCTCAGTGCTCAATCCTCAATCATCAAACCTCAAACTTCAATCCTCAACCGTCAGTCCTCGTCCTCAATCCTCAACCCTCAATCCTCAATTCTCAATTCTCAATCCTCAATCCTCAATCGTCAATCTTTAATCCTCAATACTCAACCTTCAATCCTCAATCCTCAATAACCAATCCTCAATCCTTAATCCTCAATCTTCTATCCTGAATAATCAATCTCCAATCCTAGATCCTCAATCCCCAATCCTCAATCCTTAATCCTCAATCTTCAATCCTCAATAGCCAGTCCTCATTCTTCAATCCTCAATGCTCAATCCTCAATCCTCAATCCTCAATCCTCAGTCCTCAATCCTCAATCATAAATCCTCAAACCTCGATCCTCTACCGTCAGTCCTCGTCCTCAATCCTCAACCCTCAATTCTCAATTCTCAATTCTCAATCCTCAATCGTCAATCTCCAATCCTCAATAATCAATCCCCAATCCTAGATCCTCAATCCCCATTCGTCAATCCTTAATCCTCAATCTTCAATCCTCAATCCCCATTCCTCAATCTTCAATCCTCAATGCTCAATCCTCAATCCTCAATCCTGAATCCTCAATCCTCAGTCCTCAATCCTCAATCATAAAACCTCAATCCTCAATCCTCAATCCTCAGTCATCAATCCTCAATCCTCAATACTCAATCGTCAATCCTCAGTCCTCAATTCTCAATCCTCAATCCTCGTTCCTCAAACCTCAATCCTCAACCCTCAGTCCTCATCCTCAATTCTCAATCCTCAACCCTCAAACCTCAATCTTCAATCCTCAATACTCAATCCTCTATCCTCAATACTCAACCATCAATCCTCAATTCTCAATACTCAATAGAATATCCTGAATTCTCAGTATTCAATACTCAAACCTCAATCCTCAACCCTCAGCCCTCACCATCCATCCTCAAACCTCAATCTTCAATCCTCAATACTCAATCTTCGATACTCAATTCTCAATCCTCAATCCTCAATCCCCAATCCTCAATCCTCAATCCTCAATCCTCAATCCTCAATCCTCAATCCTCAATCCTCAATCATCAATACTCAATCTTCAATCCTCAATCCTCAATCCTCAATCCTCAATCCTCAATCGTCAGTAATGAATACTCAATCTTCATAACTCAATCCTCAATCCTCAACCCTCAATCCTCAATCCTCAATCCTCAATCCTCATTCTTCAAACCTCAATCCTCAACCCTCAGTCCTCATCCTCAATTCTCAACTCTCAATCCTCAATCCTCAATCGTCAATCTCCAATCCTCAATAATCAATCCCCAATCCTAGATCCTCAATCCCCATTCGTCAATCCTAAATCCTCAATCTTCAATCCTCAATCCCCAGTCCTCAATCTTCAATCCTCAATGCTCAATCCTCAATCCTCAATCCTCAATCCTCAGTCCTCAATCCTCAATCATAAAACCTCAATCCTCAATCCTCAATCCTGAGTCATCAATCCTCAATCCTCAATACTCAATCGTCAATCCTCAGTCCTCAATTCTCAATCCTCAATCCTCGTTCCTCAAACCTCAATCCTCAACCCTCAGTCCTCATCCTCAATTCTCAATCCTCAACCCTCAAACCTCAATCATCAATCCTCAATACTCAATCCTCAATCCTCAATACTCAACCATCAATCCTCAATTCTCAATACTCAATAGAATATCCTGAATTCTCAGTATTCAATACTCAAACCTCAATCCTCAACCCTCAGCCCTCACCCTCCATCCTCAAACCTCCATCTTCAATCCTCAATACTCAATCTTCGATTCTCAATTCTCAATACTCAACCCTCAATCCCCAATCCTCAATCTTCAATCCTCAATCCTCAATCCTCAATCTTCAATCCTCAATCCTCAATCATCAATACTCAATCTTCAATCCTCAATCCTCAATCCTCAATCCTCAATCCTCAATCATCAGTCATGAATACTCAATCTTCATAACTCAATCCTCAATCCTCAGCCCTCAACCCTCAATCCTCAATCCTCAATCCTCATTCTTCAAACCTCAATCCTCAACCCTCAGTCCTCATCCTCAATTCTCAACTCTCAATACTCAATCCTCAATCCTCAATCTTCAATTCTGAATAATCAATCTCCAATCCTAGATCCTCAATCCCCAACCCTCAATCCTTAATCCTCAATCTTCAATCCTCAATCCCCAGTCCTCAATCTTCAATCCTCAATGCTCAATCCTCAATCCCCAATCCTCAATCCTCAGTCCTCAACCCTCAATCATCAAACCTCAAACTTCAATCCTCAACTGTCAGTCCTCGTCCTCAATCCTCAACCCTCAATCCTCAATTCTCAATTCTCAATCCTCAATCCTCAATCGTCAATCTTTAATCCTCAATACTCAACCTTCAATCCTCAATCCTCAAAACCAATCCTCAATCCTTAATCCTCAATCTTCTATCCTGAATAATCAATCTCCCATCCTAGATCCTCAATCCCCAATCCTCAATCCTTAATTATCAATCTTCAATCCTCAATAGCCAGTCCTCAATCTTCAATCCTCAATGCTCAATCCTCAATCCTCAATCCTCAATCCTCAGTCCTCAATCCTCAATCATAAATCCTCAAACCTCAATCCTCTACCGTCAGTCCTCGTCCTCAATCCTCAACCCTCAATTCTCAATTCTCAATCCACAATCGTCAATCTCCAATCCTCAATAATCAATCCCCAATCCTAGATCCTCAATCCCCATTCGTCAATCCTTAATCCTCAATCTTCAATCCTCAATCCCCAGTCCTCAATCTTCAATCCTCAATGCTCAATCCTCAATCCTCAATCCTCAATCCTCAGTCCTCAATCCTCAATTATAAAACCTCAATCCTCAATCCTCTATCCTCAGTCATCAATCCTCAATCCTCAATACTCAATCGTCAATCCTCAGTCCTCAATTCTCAATCCTCTATCCTCGTTCCTCAAACCTCAATCCTCAACCCTCAGTCCTCATCCTCAATTCTCAATCCTCAACCCTCAAACCTCAATCTTCAATCCTCAATACTCAATCCTCAATCCTCAATACTCAACCATCAATCCTGAATTCTCAATACTCAATAGAATATCCTGAATTCTCAGTATTCAATACTCAAACCTCAATCCTCAACCCTCAGCCCTCACCCTCCATCCTCAAACCTCCATCTTCAATCCTCAATACTCAATCTTCGATTCTCAATTCTCAATACTCAATCCTCAATCCCCAATCCTCAATCTTCAATCCTCAATCCTCAATCCTCAATCCTCAATCCTCAATCCTCAATCATCAATACTCAATCTTCAATCCTCAATCCTCAGTCCTCAATCCTCAATCTTCAATCATCAATACTCAATCTTCAATCTTCAATACTCAATCCTCAATCCTCAGTCCTCAGTCCTCAATCCTCAATCCTCAATCCTCAATCCTCAATCCTCATTCTTCAAACCTCAATCCTCAACCCTCAGTCCTCATCCTCAATTCTCAACTCTCAATCCTCAATCCTCAATCCTCAATCCTCAATCTTCAATTCTGAATAATCAATCTCCAATCCTAGATCCTCAATCCCCAATCCTCAATCTTTAATCCTCAATCTTCAATCCTCAATCCCCAGTCCTCAATCTTCAATCCTCAATGCTCAATCCTCAATCCCCAATCCTCAAACCTCAGTCCTCAATCCTCAATCATCGAACCTGAAACTTCAACCCTCAACCGTCAGTCCTCGTCCTCAATCCTCAACCCTCAATACTCAATTCTCAATTCTCAATCCTCAATCCTCAATCGTCAATCTTTAATCCTCAATACTCAACCTTCAATCCTCAATCCTCAATAACCAATCCTCAATCCTTAATCGTCAATCTTCTATCCTGAATAATCAATCTCCAATCCTAGATCCTCAATCCCCAATTCTCAATCCTTAATCCTCAATCTTCAATCCTCAATAGCCAGTCCTCAATCTTCAATCCTCAATCCTCAATCCTCAATCCTCAGTCCTCAATCCTCAATCATAAATCCTCAAACCTCAATCCTCTACCGTCAGTCCTCGTCCTCAATCCTCAACCCTCAATTCTCAATTCTCAATTCTCAATCCTCAATCCTCAATCGTCAATCTCCAATCCTCAATAATCAATCCCCAATCCTAGATCCTCAATCCCCATTCGTCAATCCTTAATCCTCAATCTTCAATCCTCAATCCCCAGTCCTCAATCTTCAATCCTCAATGCTCAATCCTCAATTCTCAATCCTCAATCCTCAGTCCTCAATCCTCAGTCATCAATCCTCAATCTACAATACTCAATCGTCAATCCGCAGTCCTCAATCCTCCATCCTCAATCCTCGTTCCTCAAACATCAATCCTCAACCCTCAGCCATCATCCTCAATCCTCAATCCTCGTTCATCAATCCTCAATCCTCAATCCTCAATCCTCAATAGTCAATATCCAATCCTAGATCCTCAATCTCCAATCCTCAATCCTTAATCCTCAATCTTCAATTCTCAATCCTCAATCCTCAATCTTCAATCATGAATACTCAATCTTCAATCCTCAATACTCAATCTTCAATCCTCAACCCTCAATCCACAATCCACCATCATCAATCCTCAATCATCAACCTTCAATCCTCAATACTCAATCTTCAATCCTCTATCCTCAATCCTGAATCGTCAATCCTCATTCTTCAATCCTCAATACCCAATCCTCAGTCCTCAGTCCTCAATCCTCGTTCATCAATCCTCAATCCTCAATCCTCAATCCTGAACCGTCAATCCTCATTCTTCAATCCTCAATACCCATCCTCAGTCCTCAATCCTCAATCCTCGTTCATCAATCCTCAATCCTCAATCCTCAATCCTCAATAGTCAATCTCCAATCCTAGATCCTCAATCCCCAATCCTCAATCCTTAATCCTCAATCTTCAATCCTCAATCCTCAATTCTCAATCCTCAATACTCTATCCTCAATCCTCAATCCTCAATCCCCAATCCTCAATACGCAATCCTCAATCTTCAATCCGCAATCCTCAATCCTCAATCCTCAATCCTCAATCCTCAATAGTCAATCTCCAATCCTAGATCCTCAATCCCCAATCCTCAATCCTTAATCCTCAATCTTCAATCCTCAATCCTCAATTCTCAATCCTCAATACTCTATCCTCAATCCTCAACCCTCAATCCTCAATCCTCAATCCTCAATCCTCATTCTTCAAACCTCAATCCTCAACCCTCAGTCCTCATCCTCAATTCTCAACTCTCAATCCTCAATCCTCAATCGTCAATCTCCAATCCTCAATAATCAATCCCCAATCCTAGATCCTCAATCCCCATTCGTCAATCCTTAATCCTCAATCTTCAATCCTCAATCCCCAGTCCTCAATCTTCAATCCTCAATGCTCAATCCTCAATCCTCAATCCTCAATCCTCAGTCCTCAATCCTCAATCATAAAACCTCAATCCTCAATCCTCAATCCTGAGTCATCAATCCTCAATCCTCAATACTCAATCGTCAATCCTCAGTCCTCAATTCTCAATCCTCAATCCTCGTTCCTCAAACCTCAATCCTCAACCCTCAGTCCTCATCCTCAATTCTCAATCCTCAACCCTCAAACCTCAATCATCAATCCTCAATACTCAATCCTCAATCCTCAATACTCAACCATCAATCCTCAATTCTCAATACTCAATAGAATATCCTGAATTCTCAGTATTCAATACTCAAACCTCAATCCTCAACCCTCAGCCCTCACCCTCCATCCTCAAACCTCAATCTTCAATCCTCAATACTCAATCTTCGATTCTCAATTCTCAATCCTCAATCCTCAATCCCCAATCCTCAATCTTCAATCCTCAATCCTCAATCCTCAATCCTCAATCCTCAATCATCAATACTCAATCTTCAATCCTCAATCCTCAATCCTCAATCCTCAATCCTCAATCCTCAATCATCAGTCATGAATACTCAATCTTCGTAACTCAATCCTCAATCCTCAACCCTCAATCCTCAATCCTCAATCCTCAATCCTCATTCTTCAAACCTCAATCCTCAACCCTCAGTCCTCATCCTGAATTCTCAACTCTCAATCCTCAATCCTCAATCCTCAATATTCAATCCTGAATAATCAATCTCCAATCCTAGATCCTCAATGCCCAATCCTCAATCCTTAATCCTCAATCTTCAATCCTCAATCCCCAGTCCTCAATCTTCAATCCTCAATGCTCAATCCTCAATCCCCAATCCTCAATCCTCAGTCTTCAATCCTCAATCATCAAACCTCAAACCTCAATCCTCAACCGTCAGTCCTCGTCCTCAATCCTCAACCCTCAATCCTCAATTCTCAATTCTCAATCCTCAATCCTCAATCGTCAATCTTTAATCCTCAATACTCAACCTTCAATACTCAATCCTCAATAACCAATCCTCAATCCTTAATCCTCAATCTTCAATCCTCAATCCTCAATACTCAATCTGCAATCCTCAGTCCTCAACCCTCAACCCTCAATCCTCATTCTTCAATCATCAATACTCAATCTTTAATCCTCAATCCTCAATCCTCAATCCTCAATCCTCAATCATCAGTCATGAATACTCAATCTTCATAACTCAATCCTCAATCCTCAACCATCAACCCTCAATCAACAATCCTCAATCCTCATTCTTCAAACCTCAATCCTCAACCCTCAGTCCTCATCCTCAATTCTCAACTCTCAATCCTCAATCCTCAATCCTCAATCTTCAATTCTGAATAATCAATCTCCAATCCTAGATCCTCAATCCCCAATCCTCAATCCTTAATCCTCAATCTTCAATCCTCAATCCCCAGTCCTCAATCTTCAATCCTCAATGCTCAATCCTCAATCCCCAATCCTCAATCCTCAGTCCTCAATCCGCAATCATCAAACCTCAAACTTCAATCCTCAACCGTCAGTCCTCGTCCTCAATCCTCAACCCTCAATCCTCAATTCTCAATTCTCAATCCTCAATCCTCAATCGTCAATCTTTAATCCTCAATACTCAACCTTCAATCCTCAATCCTCAATAACCAATCCTCAATCCTTAATCCTCAATCTTCTATCCTGAATAATCAATCTCCAATCCTAGATCCTCAATCCCTAATCCTCAATCCTTAATCCTCAATCTTCAATCCTCAATAGCCAGTCCTCATTCTTCAATCCTCAATGCTCAATCCTCAATCCTCAATCCTCAATCCTCAGTCCTCAATCCTCAATCATAAATCCTCAAACCTCAATCCTCTACCGTCAGTCCTCGTCCTCAATCCTCAACCCTCAATTCTCAATTCTCAATTCTCAATCCTCAATCGTCAATCTCCAATCCTCAATAATCAATCCCCAATCCTAGATCCTCAATCCCCATTCGTCAATCCTTAATCCTCAATCTTCAATCCTCAATCCCCAGTCCTCAATCTTCAATCCTCAATGCTCAATCCTCAATCCTCAATCCTCAATCCTCAGTCCTCAATCCTCAATCATAAAACCTCAATCCTCAATCCTCAATCCTCAGTCATCAATCCTCAATCCTCAATACTCAATCGTCAATCCTCAGTCCTCAATTCTCAATCCTCAATCCTCGTTCCTCAAACCTCAATCCTCAACCCTCAGTCCTCATCCTCAATTCTCAATCCTCAACCCTCAAACCTCAATCTTCAACCCTCAATACTCAATCCTCTATCCTCAATACTCAACCATCAATCCTCAATTCTCAATACTCAATAGAATATCCTGAATTCTCAGTATTCAATACTCAAACCTCAATCCTCAACCCTCAGCCCTCACCCTCCATCCTCAAACCTCAATCTTCAATCCTCAATACTCAATCTTCGATTCTCAATTCTCAATCCTCAATCCTCAATCCCCAATCCTCAATCTTCAATCCTCAATCCTCGATCCTCAATCCTCAATCCTCAATCCTCAATCATCAATACTCAATCTTCGATCCTCAATCCTCAATCCTCAATCCTCAATCCTCAATCATCAGTCATGAATACTCAATCTTCATAACTCAATCCTCAATCCTCAACCCTCAACCCTCAATCCTCAATCCTCAATCCTCAATCCTCATTCTTCAAACCTCAATCCTCAACCCTCAATCCTCAATCTTCAATCATCAATACTCAATCTTCAATCTTCAATACTCAATCCTCAATCCTAAAATCCTCAATCCTCAATATTCAACACACAAACCTCAACCATCAGTCCGCAATACTCAACCATCAATCCTCAATTCTCAATACTCATTAGTATATCCTGAATTCTCAGTATTCAATACTCAAACCTCAATCCTCAACCCTCAGCCCTCATCCTCCATCCTCAATCCTCAATCCTCAATCCTCAATCTTCAATCCTCAATCCTCACTCCCCAATCCTCAATCTTCAATCCTCAATCCTCAATCCTCAATCCTCAATCCTCAATCCTCAATCCTCAATCCTCAATCCTCAATCCTCAGCCCTCAGTCCTCAAACCTCAATGCTCCATTCTCAATACCCAATCCTCAATCCTCAATCCTCAACCATCAATCCTCAATCCTCAATCCTCAATCCTCAATCATCAATACTCAATCCTCAATCCTCAGCCCTCAGTCCTCAAACCTCAATGCTCAATCCTCAATCCCCAATCCTCAATCCTCAATCCTCAATAATCAATCCTCAATCATCAATACTCATTCCTCAATCCTGAATCCTCAATCTTCAATCCTGAATACTCAATCTTCAATCCTCAATCCTCAATCCTCAATCCTCAATCCTCAATCCTCAATCCTGAATCCTCAATCTTCAATCCTCAATCCTCAATCATCAATACTCAATCTTCAATCCTCAATCCTCAATCCTCAATCCTCAATCCTCAATCATCAGTCATGAATACTCAATCTTCATAACTCAATCCTCAATCCTCAACCCTCAACCCTCAATCCTCAATCCTCAATCCTCATTCTTCAAACCTCAATCCTCAACCCTCAGTCCTCATCCTCAATTCTCAACTCTCAATACTCAATCCTCAATCCTCAATCTTCAATTCTGAATAATCAATCTCCAATCCTAGATCCTCAATCCCCAATCCTCAATCCTTAATCCTCAATCTTCAATCCTCAATCCCCAGTCCTCAATCTTCAATCCTCGATGCTCAATCCTCAATCCCCAATCCTCAATCCTCAGTCCTCAATCCTCAATCATCAATCATCAATCCTCATTCCTCAATCCTCAATCCTCAATCCTCAGTCCTCAGTCCTCAAACCTCAATCCTCAACCCTCAGCCCTCATCCTCAATCCTCAATCCTCAATCCTCAATCCTCAGCCCTCAGTCCTCAAACCTCAATGCTCCATTCTCAATACCCAATCCTCAATCCTCAATCCTCAACCATCAATCCTCAATCCTCAGTCCTCATTCTCAATTCGCAATTAGCAATCCTCAATCCTCAATCCTCAATCTTCAATCCCCAAAAATCAATCCCCAATCCTGGATCCTCATTCCTCAATCCTCAGTCCTTAATCCTCAATCTTCAATCCTCAATCGCCAGTCCTCAATCTTCAATCCTCTATGCTCAATCGTCAATCCTCAATCCTCAATCCTCAATCCTCAATCCTCAATCCTCAGTCCTCAGTCCTCAAACCTCAATCCTCAACCCTCAGCCCTCATCCTCAATCCTCAATCCTCAATCCTCAATCCTCAGCCCTCAGTCCTCAAACCTCAATGCTCCATTCTCAATACCCAATCCTCAATCCTCAATCCTCAACCATCAATCCTCAATCCTCAGACCTCAGTCCTCAAACCTCAATCCTCAACCCTCAGCCCTCATCCTCAATCCTCAATCCTCAATCCTCAGCCCTCAGTCCTCAAACCTCAATGCTCCATTCTCAATACCCAATCCTCAATCCTCAATCCTCAATCATCAATCCTCAATCCTCAATCCTCAATCCTCAATCATCAATCCTCAATCCTCAATCCTCAGCCCTCAGTCCTCAAACCTCAATGCTCAATCCTCAATCCCCAATCCTCAATCCTCAATCCTCAATAATCAATCCTCAATCATCAATACTCATTCCTCAATCCTGAATCCTCAATCTTCAATCCTGAATACTCAATCTTCAATCCTCAATCCTCAATCCTCAATCCTCAATCCTCAATCCTCAATCCTGAATCCTCAATCTTCAATCCTCAATACTCAATCTGCAATCCTCAATCCTCAATCCTCAATCCTCAATCCTCATTCTTCAATCCTCAATACCCAATCCTCAATCTTCAACCCTCAGTCCTCAATCATCAATTCTCAATCCTCAATCCTCAATCCTCAGGCCTCAAACATCAATATTCAACCCTCAGTCCTCGTTCTCAACCCACAACCCTCAATCCTCAAACCTCAATCCTCAACCGTCAGTCCTCGTCCTCAATACTCAACCCTCAATCCTCAATCCTCAATCTTCAACCCCAATAATCAATCTCCAATCCTAGATCCTCAATCCCCAACCCTCAATCCTTAATCCTCAATCTTCAATCATCAATACTCAATCTTCATTCCTCAATCCTCAATCCTCAATCCTCAATCCTCAGTCCTCAATCCTGAATCCTCTACCTTCAATCCTCAATACTCAATCTGCAATCCTCAATCCTCAATCCTCAATCCTCATTCTTCAATCCTCAATACCCAATCCTCAATCTTCAATCCTCAATCCTCAATCATCAATTCTCAATCCTCAATCCTCAATCCTCAGACCTCAAACATCAATATTCAACCATCAGTCCTCGTCCTCAATCCACAACCCTCAATCCTCAGTCCTCAATATTCAATCTTCAATCCTCAATACTCAATCCTCAATCTTCAATCCTCAATACTCAATCTTCAATCCTCAATACTCAATCCTCAATCCTCAATCCTCAATCTTCAATCCTCAATACTCAATCTTCAATCCTCAATCCTCAATCCTCAATCCTCAATCCTCATTCTTCAATCTTCAATACCCAATCCTCAATCTTCAAACCTCAATCCTCAATCCTCAATCCTCAATCCTCAATCCTCATTCTTCAATCCTCAATACCCAATCCTCAATCTTCAATCCTCAATCCTCATTCTTCAATTCTCCATACCCAATACTCAATCTTCAACCCTCAATCCTCTATCCTCAATCCTCAATTCTCAATCCTAATTCTTCAATCCTCAATACCCAATCCTCAATCTTCAATCCTCAATCCTCAATCCTCAATTCTCAATCCTCAATCCTCAATCCTCAATCCTCAATCCTCAATCCTCATCCTTACATCCTCAATACCCAATCCTCAATCTTCAATCCTCGATCCTCAATCCTGAATTCTCAATCCTCAATCCTCAGTCCTCAACCATCAATCCTAAATCCTCAATGCTCAATAGAATATCCTGAATTCTCAGGATTCTATACTCAAACCACAATCCTCAACCCTCAGCCCCCATTCTCAATCCTCAATCCTCAATCCTCAATATTCAATCCCCAATACTCAATCTTCAATCCTCAATCCTTAATCCTCAATCCTCAATCCTCAATCCTCAGTCATAAATCCTCAATCTTCAATACTCAATCGTCAATCCTCAGTCCTCAATCCTCAATCCTCAATCCTCGTTCCTCAAACCTCAATCCTCAATCATCAATCCTCAATCTACAATTGTCAATTCTCAATCCTCAATCCTCAATCCTCATCCTTCAATCCTCAATACCCAATCCTCAATCTTCAATCCTCAATCATCAATTCTCAACCCTCAATCCTCAATCCTCACACCTCAAACATCAATATTCAACCCTCAGTCCTCGTCCTCAATCCACAACACTCAATACTAAATCCTCAATCTACAATCATCAATATTCAATCTTCAATCCTCAATCCTCAATCCTCAATCCCTAATCCTCAATCCTCAAACCTCAATCCTCAATCTTCAATCCTCAATCCGCAATCCTCAATCTTCAATCCTCAATCCTCAATCCTCAATCCTCAATCATCAATCCTCAATTCTCAATCCTCAATATTCAATCATCAATACTCAACCTTCAATCCTCAATCTTCAATACTCAATACTCAAACTTCAATCCTCAACCCTCAGTCTTCATCCACAATTCTCAATTCTCAATCCTCAATCCTCAATCCTCAAACCTCAATCCTCAATCATGAATAACCAATCTCCAATCCTACATACTCAATCCCCAATCCTCAATCCTTAATCCTCAATATTCAATCCTCAATCGCCAGTCCTCAGTCTTCAATCCTCAATCCTCAATCCTCAATCCTCAATCCTCAATCCTCAATCCTCAATCCTCATTCTTCAATCCTCAATACCCAAACCTGAATCTTCAATCCTCAATCCTCAATCCTGAATTCTCAATCATCAATCCTTAGTCCTCAGTCCCCAAACCTCAATCCTCAACCCTCAGCCCTCATCCTCAATCCTCAATTCTCAATCCTTAATCCTCAGCACTCAGTCCTCGAACCTCAATGCTCAATCCTCAATCCCCAATCCTCAATCCTCAATCCTCAATCCTCAGTCATCAATCCTCAATCTTCAATACTCATTCCGCAATCCTGAATCATCAATCTTCAATCCTCAATACTCAATCTTCAACCCTCAACCCTCAATCCTCAATCCTCAATCCTCCATTCTCAATCCTGAATCCTCAATCTTCAATCCTCAATACTCAATCTGCAATCCTCAATCCTCAATCCTCAATTCTCAATCCTCATTCTTCAATCCTCAATACCCAATCCACAATCTTCAACCCTCAATTCTCAATTGTCAATCCTCAATATTCAATCATCAATACTCAATCTTCAATCCTCAATCTTCAATCCTCAATACTCAACCTTCAATCCTCAACCCTCAGTCTTCATCCTCAATTCTCAATTCTCATTCCTCAATCCTCAATCCTCAATCCTCAATCTTCAATTATGAATAATCAATCTCCAATCCTACATCCTCAATCCCCAATACTCAATCCTTAATCCTCAATATTCTATCCTCAATCGCCAGTCCTCAATCTTCAATCCTCAATGCTCAATCCCCAATCATCAAGCCTCAGTCCTCGATCCTCAATCCTCAATCCTTAATACCCATTCCTCAATCTTCAATCCTCAATCCTCAATCCTCAATCCTCAATCCTCAATCCTCAGTCCTCAGTCCTCAAACCTCAATCCTCAACCCTCAGCCCTCATCCTCAATCCTCAATCCTCAATCCTCAATCCTCAATCCTCATTCTTCAATCCTCAATACCCAATCCTCAATTTTCAACCCTCAGTCCTCAATCATCAATTCTCAATCCTCAATCCTCAGGCCTCAAACATCAATATTCAACCCTCAGTCCTCGTTCTCGATCCACAACCCTCAATCCTCAAACCTCAATCCACAATCCACAATCCTCAATCCTCAATCATCAACCTTCAATCCTCAATACTCAATCTTCAATCCTCTATCCTCAATCCTGAATCGTCAATCCTCATTCTCCAATCCTCAATACCCAATCCTCAGTCCTCAATCCTCAATCCTCGTTCATCAATCCTCAATCCTCAATCCTCAATCCTGAATCGTCAATCCCCATTCTTCAATCCTCAATACCCATCCTCAGTCCTCAATCCTCAATCCTCGTTCATCAATCCTCAATCCTCAATCCTCAATCCTCAATAGTCAATCTCCAATCCTAGATCCTCAATCCCCAATCCTCAATCCTTAATCCTCAATATTCAATACTCAATCCTCAATTCTCAATCCTCAATACTCTATCCTCAATCCTCAATCCTCAGTCCCCAATCCTCAATACGCAATCCTCAATCTTCAATCCTCAAACCTCAATCCTCAATCCTCAATCCTCAATCCTCAATCATCAATACTCAATCTTCAATCCTCAATCCTCAATCCTCAATCCTCAATCCTCATTCTTCAAACCTCAATCCTCAACCCTCAGTCCTCATCCTCAATTCTCAACTCTCAATCCTCAAACCTCAATCGTCAATCTCCAATCCTCAATAATCAATCCCCAATCCTAGATCCTCAATCCCCATTCGTCAATCCTTAATCCTCAATCTTCAATCCTCAATCCCCAGTCCTCAATCTTCAATCCTCAATGCTCAATCCTCAATCCTCAATCCTCAATCCTCAGTCCTCAATCCTCAATCATAAAACCTCAATCCTCAATCCTCAATCCTGAGTCATCAATCCTCAATCCTCAATACTCAATCGTCAATCCTCAGTCCTCAATTCTCAATCCTCAATCCTCGTTCCTCAAACCTCAATCCTCAACCCTCAGTCCTCATCCTCAATTCTCAATCCTCAACCCTCAAACCTCAATCTTCAATCCTCAATACTCAATCCTCAATCCTCAATACTCAACCATCAATCCTCAATTCTCAATACTCAATAGAACATCCTGAATTCTCAGTATTCATACTCAAACCTCAATCCTCAACACTCAGCCCTTACCCTCCATCCTCAAACCTCAATCTTCAATCCTCAATACTCAATCTTCGATTCTCAATTCTCAATCCTCAATCCTCAATCCCCAATCCTCAATCTTCAATCCTCAATCCTCAATCCTCAATCCTCAATCCTCAATCCTCAATACTCAATCTTCAATCCTCAATCCTCAATCCTCAATCCTCAATCCTCAATCTTCAATCCTCAATACTCAATCTTCAATCCTCAATCCTCAATCCTCAATCCTCAATCCTCAATCCTCATCCTTACATACTCAATACCCAATCCTCAATCCTCAATTCTCAATCCTCAATCCTTAATCCTCACACCTCAAACATCAATATTCAACCCTCAGTCCTCGTTCTCAATCCACAACCCTCAATCCTCAAACCTCAATCCTCAACCGTCAGTCCTCGTCCTCAATCCTCAACCCTCAATCCTCGTTACTCAAACCTCAATCCTCAACCCTCAGTCCTCATCCTCAATTCGCAATTAGCAATCCTCAATCCTCAATCCTCAATCTTCAATCCCCAAAAATCAATCTCCAATCCTGGATCCTCATTCCTCAATCCTCAGTCCTTAATCCTCAATCTTCAATCCTCAATCGCCAGTCCTCAATCTTCAATCCTCTATGCTCAATCGTCAATCCTCAAGCTTCAGTCCTCAATCATCAATCCTGAATCCTCAAACCTCAATCCTCAACCGTCAGTCCTCGTCCTCAATCCTCAACCCTCAATCCTCAATCCTCAATCCTCAATCCTCAATCCTCAATCCTCAATCCTCAATCCTCATTCTTCAATCCTCAATACCCAATCCCCAATCTTCAATCCTCAATCCTCAATCCTCAATCCTCAATCCTCAATCCTCAGTCCTCAGTCCTCAAACCTCAATCCTCAGCCCTCAGCCCTCATCCTCAATCCTCAATCCTCAATCCTCAATCCTCAGCCCTCAGTCCTCAAACCTCAATGCTCCATTCTCAATACCCAATCCTCAATCCTCAATCCTCAATCATCAATCCTCAATCCTCAATCCTCAGCCCTCAGTCCTCAAACCTCAATGCTCAATCCTCAATCCCCAATCCTCAATCCTCAATCCTCAATCATCAACCCTCAATCATCAATACTCATTCCTCAATACTGAATCCTCAATCTTCAATCGTGAATACTCAATCTTCAATCCTCAATCCTCAATCCTCAATCCTCAATCCTCAATCCTCAATCCTGAATCCTCAATCTTCAATCCTCAATACTCAATCTGCAATCCTCAATCCTCAATCCTCAATCCTCAATCTTCAACTCCAATAATCAATCTCCAATCCTAGATCCTCAATCCCCAATCCTCAATCCTTAATCCTCAATCTACAATCCTCAATACTCAATCTTCAATCCTCAATCCTCAATCCTCAATCCTCAATCCTCAGTCCTCAAACCTGAATCCTCTACCTTCAATCCTCAATACTCAATCTGCAATCCTCAATCCTCAATCCTCAATCCTCATTCTTCAATCCACAATTCCCAATCCTCAATCTTCAATCCTCAATCCTCAATCATCAATTCTCAATCCTCAATCCTCAATCCTCAGACCTCAAACATCAATATTCAACCCTCAGTCCTCGTCCTCAATCCACAACGCTCAATACTCAATCCTCAGTCTTCAATCATCAATATTCAATCTTCAATCCTCAATCCTCAATCCTCAATACTCAATCCTCAATCCTCAAACCTCAATCATCAATCCTCAATCCTCAATCCTCAATCCTCAGTCTTCAATCCTCAATACTCAATCCTCAATCCTCAATCATCAATTCTCAATTCTCAATCCTCAATATTCAATCATCAATACTCAATCTTCAATCCTCAATCCCCAATCCTCAATCTTCAATGCTCAATCCTCAATCCTCAATCCTCAATCTTCAATCCTCAATACTCAATCTGCAATCCTCAATCCTCAATCCTCAATCCTCAATCCTCATTCTTCAGTCCTCAATACCCATTCCTCAATCTTCAATCCTCAATCCTCAATCCTCAATTCTCAATCCTCAATCCTTAATCCTCACACCTCAAACATCAATATTCAACCCTCAGTCCTCGTCCTCAATCCACAACCCTCAATCCTCAGTCCTCAATACTCAATCTTCAATCCTCAATACTCAATCCTCAATCCTCAATACTCAATCTTCAATCCTCAATACTCAATCTTCAATCCTCAATCCTCAATCCTCAATCCTCAATCCTCATTCTTCAATCTTCAATACCCAATCCTCAATCTTCAAACCTCAATCCTCAATCCTCAATCCTCAATCCTCAATCCTCATTCTTCAATCCTCAATACCCAATCCTCAATCTTCAATCCTCAATCCTCATTCTTCAATTCTCCATACCCAATACTCCATCTTCAACCCTCAATCCTCTAGCCTCAATCCTCAATTCTCAATCCTAATTCTTCAATCCTCAATACCCAATCCTCAATCTTCAATCCTCAGTCCTCAATCCTCAATTCTCAATCCTCAATCCTTAATCCACAGACCTCAAACATCAATATTCAACCCTCAGTCCTCGTCCTCAATCCACAACCCTCAATCCTCAGTACTCAATATTCAATCATCAATATTCAATCTTCAATCCTCAATCCTCATTCCTCAATTCTCAATCCTCAATACTCAATCCTCAATCCTCAATCCTCAATCCCCAATCCTCAATCTTCAATCCTCAATCCTCAATCCTCAAGCCTCAATCCTCAATCCCCAATCTTCAATCCTCCATACTCAATCTTCAATCCTCAATCCTCAATCATCAATCCTCAATCCTCAATCCTCAGTCATCAATCCTCAATCTTCAATACTCAATCCTCAATGCTCAATCCTCAATCCTCAATCCTCATTCCTCAAACCTCAATCCTCAACCCTCAGTCCTCATCCTCAATTCGCAATACTCAATCCTCAATCATCAATCCTCAATCTTCAATCATGAATACTCAATCTTCAATACTCAATCCTCAATCCTCAATCCTAAAATCCTCAATCCCCCATATTCAACACACAACCCTCAGCCATCAATCCTCAATACTCAACCATCAATTATCAATTCTCAATACTCAATAGAATATCCTGAATTCTCAGTTTTCAATACTCAATCCTGAATCCTCAATCTTCAACTCTCAGTCCTCAACAATCAGTTGTCAATCCTCAATCCTCAATAGAATATCCTCAATTCACAGTTTTCAATACTCAATACTCAATCTTCAATCTTCAAATCTCAATCCACAGACATCAATTCTCATCACTCAACCCTCAACACTCAGTCCTCAATCTTCAAACATCGATCCTCAATCCTCAATCTCCAATCCTCCATACTCAATCTTCTATCCTCAATCCTCAATCATCAATCCTCAATCCTCAATCCTCAGTCATCAATCCTCAATCTTCAATACTCATTCCTCAATCATCAATCCTCAATCCTCAATCCTCAATCCTCAATCCTCAGTCCTCAAACCACAATCCTGAATCCTCAATCCTGAAGCCTCAACCTCCAGCACTCAGTGCTCAACAATAAGTTGTCGATCCTCAATCCTCAATAGAATATCCTCACTTCAGAGCTTTCAATACGCAATGCTCAATCTGCAATCTTCAAATCTCTATCCACAAACATCAATTCTCATCACTCAACCCTCAACACTCAGTCCCCAATCCTCAATCTTCAATCCTCAATCCTCAATCCTCAATCCTCAATCCTCAATCTTCAATCCTCAATACACAATCTTCAATCCTCAATCCTGGATCCTCAATCCTCAATCTTCATACCTCAATCCTCAATACTCAATCCTCAATCCTCAATCCTCTATCCTCAACCTTCAATCCTCAATACTCAATCTTCAATCCTCAATCCTCAATCCGCAATCCTCAATCCTCATTCTTCAATCCTCAATCCTCATTCTTCAAACCTCAATCCTCAACCCTCAGTCCTCATCCTCAATTCTCAATTCTCAATCCTCAAACCTCAATCCTCAACCCTCAGCCCTCATCCTCAATCCTCAATCCTCAATCCTCAATCCTTAATCCTCACACCTCAAACATCAATATTCAACCCTCAGTCCTCGTCCTCAATCCACAACCCTCAATCCTCAGTCCTCAATATTCAATCTTCAATCCTCAATACTCAATCCTCAATCTTCAATCCTCAATACTCAATCTTCAATCCTCAATACTCAATCCTCAATCCTCAATCCTCAATCTTCAATCCTCAATACCCAATCTTCAATCCTCAATCCTCAATCCTCAATCCTCAATCCTCACTCTTCAATCTTCAATACCCAATCCTCAATCTTCAAACCTCAATCCTCAATCCTCAATCCTCAATCCTCAATCCTCATTCTTCAATCCTCAATACCCAATCCTCAATCTTCAATCCTCAATCCTCATTCTTCAATTCTCCATACCCAATACTCAATCTTCAACCCTCAATCCTCTATCCTCAATCCTCAATTCTCAATCCTAATTCTTCAATGCTCAATACCCAATCCTCAATCTTCAATCCTCAATCTTCAATTCTCAATCCTCAATCCTCAATCCTCAATCATCAATTCTCAATTCTCAATCCTCAATATTCAATCATCAATACTCAATCTTCAATCCTCAATCCCCAATCCTCAATCTTCAATGCTCAATCCTCAATCCTCAATCCTCAATCTTCAATCCTCAATACTCAATCTGCAATCCTCAATCCTCAATCCTCAATCCTTAATCCTCATTCTTCAGTCCTCAATACCCATTCCTCAATCTTCAATCCTCAATCCTCAATCCTCAATTCTCAATCCTCAATCCTTAATCCTCACACCTCAAACATCAATATTCAACCCTCAGTCCTCGTCCTCAATCCACAACCCTCAATCCTCAGTCCTCAATACTCAATCTTCAATCCTCAATACTCAATCCTCAATCCTCAATACTCAATCTTCAATCCTCAATACTCAATCTTCAATCCTCAATCCTCAATCCTCAATCCTCAATCCTCATTCTTCAATCTTCAATACCCAATCCTCAATCTTCAAACCTCAATCCTCAATCCTCAATCCTCAATCCTCAATCCTCATTCTTCAATCCTCAATACCCAATCCTCAATCTTCAATCCTCAATCCTCATTCTTCAATTCTCCATACCCAATACTCAATCTTCAACCCTCAATCCTCTAGCCTCAATCCTCAATTCTCAATCCTAATTCTTCAATCCTCAATACCCAATCCTCAATCTTCAATCCTCAGTCCTCAATCCTCAATTCTCAATCCTCAATCCTTAATCCACAGACCTCAAACATCAATATTCAACCCTCAGTCCTCGTCCTCAATCCACAACCCTCAATCCTCAGTACTCAATATTCAATCATCAATATTCAATCTTCAATCCTCAATCCTCAATCCTCAATTCTCAATCCTCAATACTCAATCCTCAATCCTCAATCCTCAATCCCCAATCCTCAATCTTCAATCCTCAATCCTCAATCCTCAAGCCTCAATCCTCAATCCCCACTCTTCAATCCTCCATACTCAATCTTCAATCCTCAATCCTCAATCATCAATCCTCAATCCTCAATCCTCAGTCATCAATCCTCAATCTTCAATACTCAATCCTGAATGCTCAATCCTCAATCCTCAATCCTCATTCCTCAAACCTCAATCCTCAACCCTCAGTCCTCATTCTCAATTCGCAATACTCAATCCTCAATCATCAATCCTCAATCTTCAATCATGAATACTCAATCTTCAATACTCAATCCTCAATCCTCAATCCTAAAATCCTCAATCCCCCATATTCAACACACAACCCTCAGCCATCAATCCTCAATACTCAACCATCAATTATCAATTCTCAATACTCAATAGAATATCCTGAATTCTCAGTTTTCAATACTCAATCCTGAATCCTCAATCTTCAACTCTCAGTCCTCAACAATCAGTTGTCAATCCTCAATCCTCAATAGAATATCCTCAATTCACAGTTTTCAATACTCAATACTCAATCTTCAATCTTCAAATCTCAATCCACAGACATCAATTCTCATCACTCAACCCTCAACACTCAGTCCTCAATCTTCAAACATCGATCCTCAATCCTCAATCTCCAATCCTCCATACTCAATCTTCTATCCTCAATCCTCAATCATCAATCCTCAATCCTCAATCCTCAGTCATCAATCCTCAATCTTCAATACTCATTCCTCAATCATCAATCCTCAATCCTCAATCCTCAATCCTCAATCCTCAGTCCTCAAACCACAATCCTGAATCCTCAATCCTGAAGCCTCAACCTCCAGCACTCAGTGCTCAACAATAAGTTGTCGATCCTCAATCCTCAATAGAATATCCTCACTTCAGAGCTTTCAATACGCAATGCTCAATCTGCAATCTTCAAATCTCTATCCACAAACATCAATTCTCATCACTCAACCCTCAACACTCAGTCCCCAATCCTCAATCTTCAATCCTCAATCCTCAATCCTCAATCCTCAATCCTCAATCTTCAATCCTCAATACACAATCTTCAATCCTCAATCCTGGATCCTCAATCCTCAATCTTCATACCTCAATCCTCAATACTCAATCCTCAATCCTCAATCCTCAATCCTCAACCTTCAATCCTCAATACTCAATCTTCAATCCTCAATCCTCAATCCGCAATCCTCAATCCTCATTCTTCAATCCTCAATCCTCATTCTTCAAACCTCAATCCTCAACCCTCAGTCCTCATCCTCAGTTCTCAATTCTCAATCCTCAAACCTCAATCCTCAACCCTCAGCCCTCATCATCAATCCTCAATCCTCAATCCTCAATCCTTAATCCTCACACCTCAAACATCAATATTCAACCCTCAGTCCTCGTCCTCAATCCACAACCCTCAATCCTCAGTCCTCAATATTCAATCTTCAATCCTCAATACTCAATCCTCAATCTTCAATCCTCAATACTCAATCTTCAATCCTCAATACTCAATCCTCAATCCTCAATCCTCAATCTTCAATCCTCAATACTCAATCTTCAATCCTCAATCATCAATCCTCAATCCTCAATCCTCACTCTTCAATCTTCAATACCCAATCCTCAATCTTCAAACCTCAATCCTCAATCCTCAATCCTCAATCCTCAATCCTCATTCTTCAATCCTCAATACCCAATCCTCAATCTTCAATCCTCAATCCTCATTCTTCAATTCTCCATACCCAATACTCAATCTTCAACCCTCAATCCTCTATCCTCAATCCTCAATTCTCAATCCTAATTCTTCAATCCTCAATACCCAATCCTCAATCTTCAATCCTCAATCCTCAATCCTCAATTCTCAATCCTCAATCCTTAATCCACAGACCTCAAACATCAATATTCAACCCTCAGTCCTCGTCCTCAATCCACAACCCTCAATCCTCAGTCCTCAATATTCAATCATCAATATTCAATCTTCAATCCTCAATCCTCAATCCTCAATTCTCAATCCTCAATACTCAATCCTCAATCCTCAATCCTCAATCTCCAATCCTCAATCTTCAATCCTCAATCCTCAATCCTCAAGCCTCAATCCTCAATCCCCAATCTTCAATCCTCCATACTCAATCTTCAATCCTCAATCCTCAATCATCAATCCTCAATCCTCAATCCACAGTCATCAATCCTCAATCTTCAATACTCAATCCTCAATGCTCAATCCTCAATCCTCAATCCTCATTCCTCAAACCTCAATCCTCAACCCTCAGTCCTCATCCTCAATTCGCAATACTCAATCCTCAATCATCAATCCTCAATCTTCAATCATGAATACTCAATCTTCAATACTCAATCCTCAATCCTCAATCCTAAAATCCTCAATCCCCCATATTCAACACACAACCCTCAGCCATCAATCCTCAATACTCAACCATCAATTATCAATTCTCAATACTCAATAGAATATCCTGAATTCTCAGTTTTCAATACTCAATCCTGAATCCTCAATCTTCAACTCTCAGTCCTCAACAATCAGTTGTCAATCCTCAATCCTCAATAGAATATCCTCAATTCACAGTTTTCAATACTCAATACTCAATCTTCAATCTTCAAATCTCAATCCACAGACATCAATTCTCATCACTCAACCCTCAACACTCAGTCCTCAATCTTCAAACATCGATCCTCAATCCTCAATCTCCAATCCTCCATACTCAATCTTCTATCCTCAATCCTCAATCATCAATCCTCAATCCTCAATCCTCAGTCATCAATCCTCAATCTTCAATACTCATTCCTCAATCATCAATCCTCAATCCTCAATCCTCAATCCTCATTCCTCAAACCTCAAACCTCAACCCTCAGTCCTCATCCTCAATTCTCAATTCTTAATCCCCATTCCTCAATCCTCAATCTTCAATCCTCAATAATCAATCTCCTATCCTAGATCCTCAATCCCCAATACTCTATCCTTAATCCTCAATATTCAATCCTCTATCCCCAGTCCACAACCTTCAATCCCCAAATCTCAATAATCAATCCTCAATCCTCAGTCCTTAATCGTCAATCATCAATCCACAATCTTCAATACTCAATCCTCAATCCTCAATCCTCAATCCTCAACCCTCAATCATGAATAACCAATCTCCAATCCTACATACTCAATCCCCAATCCTCAATCCTTAATCCTCAATATTCAATCCTCAATCGCCAGTCCTCAATCTTCAATCCTCAATCCTCAATCCTCAATCCTCAATCCTCAATCCTCAATCCTCAATCCTCAATCCTCAATCCTCATTCTTCAATCCTCAATACCCAAACCTGAATTTTCAATCCTCAATCCTCAATCCTGAATTCTCAATCATCAATCCTTAGTCCTCAGTCCCCAAACCTCAATCCTCAACCCTCAGCCCTCATCCTCAATCCTCAATTCTCAATCCTCAATCCTCAACCCTCAGCCCTCATCCTCAATCCTCAATTCTCAATTCTCAATCCTCAATCCTCAATCCTCAATCCTCAATCTTCAATTATGAATAATCAATCTCCAATCCTAGATCCTCAATCCCCAATACTCAATCCTTAATCCTCAATATTCTATCCTCAATCGCCAGTCCTCAATCTTCAATCCTCAATGCTCAATCCCCAATCATCAAGCCTCAGTCCTCGATCCTCAATCCTCAATCCTCAATACCCATTCCTCAATCTTCAATCCTCAATCCTCAATCCTCAACCCTCAATCCTCAATCCTCAGTCCTCAGTCCTCAAACCTCAATCCTCAACCCTCAGCCCTCATCCTCAATCCTCAATCCTCAATCCTCAATCCTCAGCCCTCAGTCCTCAAACCTCAATGCTCAATCCTCAATACCCAATCCTCAATCCTCAATCCTCAATCATCAATCCTCAATCCTCAATCCTCAGCCCTCAGTCCTCAAACCTCAATGCTCAATCCTCAATCCCCAATCCTCAATCCTCAATCCTCAATCATCAATCATCAATCTTCAATACTCATTCCTCAATCCTGAATCCTCAATCTTCAATCCTCAATACTCAATTTTCAATCCTCAATCCTCAATCCTCAATCCTCTGTCCTCAATCCTCAATCCTGAATCCTCAATCTTCAATACTCAATACTCAATCTGCAATCCTCAATCCTCAATCCTCAATCCTCAATCCTCATTCTTCAATCCTCAACACCCAATCCTCAATCTTCAACCCTCAGTCCTCAATCATCAATCCTCAATCCTCAATCCTCAGGCCTCAAACATCAATATTCAACCCTCAGTCCTCGTTCTCAATCCACAACCCTCAATTCTCAAACCTCAATCCTCAACCGTCAGTCCTCGTCCTCAATCCTCAATCCTCAATCCTCGTTACTCAAACCTCAATCCTCAACCCTCAGTCCTCATCCTCAATTCGCAATTAGCAATCCTCAATCCTCAATCCTCAATCTTCAATCCCCAAAAATCAATCTCCAATCCTGGATCCTCAATCCTCAATCCTCAGTCCTTAATCCTCAATCTTCAATCCTCAATCGCCAGTCCTCAATCTTCAATCCTCTATGCTCAATCGTCAATCCTCAAGCCTCAGTCCTCAATCATCAATCCTGAAACCTCAAACCTCAATCCTCAACCGTCAGTCCTCGTCCTCAATCCTCAACCCTCAATCCTCAATCCTCAATCCTCAATCCTCAATCCTCAATCCTCAATCCTCAATCCTCATTCTTCAATCCTCAATACCCAATCCTCAATCTTCAATCCTCAATCCTCAATCCTCAATCCTCAATCCTCAATCCTCAGTCCTCTAGTCCTCAAACCTCAATCCTCAACCCTCAGCCCTCATCCTCAATCCTCAATCCTCAATCCTCAATCCTCAGCCCTCAGTCCTCAAACCTCAATGCTCCATTCTCAATACCCAATCCTCAATCCTCAATCCTCAATCATCAATCCTCAATCCTCAATCCTCAGCCCTCAGTCCTCAAACCACAATGCTCAATCCTCAATCCCCAATCCTCAATCCTCAATCCTCAATCATCAATCCTCAATCATCAATACTCATTCCTCAATCCTGAATCCTCAATCTTCAATCCTGAATACTCAATTTTCAATCCTCAATCCTCAATCCTCAATCCTCAATCCTCAATCCTCAATCCTGAATCCTCAATCTTCAATCCTCAATACTCAATCTGCAATCCTCAATCCTCAATCCTCAGGCCTCAAACATCAACATTCAACCCTCAGTCCTCGTTCTCAACCCACAACCCTCAATCCTCAAACCTCAATCCTCAACCGTCAGTCCTCGTCCTCAATCCTCAACCCTCAATCCTCAATCCTCAATCTTCAACCCCAATAATCAATCTCCAATCCTAGATCCTCAATCCCCAATCCTCAATCCTTAATCCTCAATCTTCAATCCTCAATACTCAATCTTCAATCCTCAATCCTCAATCCTCAATCCTCAATCCTCAGTACTCAAACATGAATCCTCTACCTTCAATCCTCAATACTCAATCTGCAATCCTCAATCCTCAATCCACAATCCTCATTCTTCAATCCTCAATACCCAATCCTCAATCTTCAATCCTCAATCCTCAATCATCAATTCTCAATCCTCAATCCTCAATCCTCAGACCTCAAACATCAATATTCAACCCTCAGTCCTCGTCCTCAATCCACAACCCTCAATACTCAATCCTCAGTCTTCAATCATCAATATTCAATCTTCAATCCTCAATCCTCAATCCTCAATACTCAATCCTCAATCCTCAAACCTCAATCATCAATCCTCAATCCTCAATCCTCAATCCTCAGTCTTCAATCCTCAATACTCAATCCTCAATCCTCAATCATCAATTCTCAATTCTCAATCCTCAATATTCAATCATCAATACTCAATCTTCAATCCTCAATCCCCAATCCTCAATCTTCAATGCTCAATCCTCAATCCTCAATCCTCAATCCTCAATCCTCAATCCTCAATCTTCAATCCTCAATACTCAATCTGCAATCCTCAATCCTCAATCCTCAATCCTCAATCCTCATTCTTAAGTCCTCAATACCCATTCCTCAATCTTCAATCCTCAATCCCCAATCCTCAATTCTCAATCCTCAATCCTTAATCCTCACACCTCAAACATCAATATTCAACCCTCAGTCCTCGTCCTCAATCCACAACCCTCAATCCTCAGTCCTCAATACTCAATCTTCAATCCTCAATACTCAATCCTCAATCCTCAATCCTCAATCTTCAATCCTCAATACTCAATCTTCAATCCTCAATCCTCAATCCTCAATCCTCAATCCTCATTCTTCAATCTTCAATACCCAATCCTCAATCTTCAAACCTCAATCCTCAATCCTCAATCCTCAATCCTCAATCCTCATTCTTCAATCCTCAATACCCAATCCTCAATCTTCAATCCTCAATCCTCATTCTTCAATTCTCCATACCCAATACTCAATCTTCAACCCTCAATCCTCTATCCTCAATCCTCAATTCTCAATCCTAATTCTTCAATCCTCAATACCCAATCCTCAATCTTCAATCCTCAGTCCTCAATATTCAATCATCAATATTCAATCTTCAATCCTCAAGCCTCAATCCTCAATCCCCAATCTTCAATCCTCCATACTCAATCTTCAATCCTCAATCCTCAATCATCAATCCTCAATCCTCAATCCTCAGTCATCAATCCTCAATCTTCAATACTCAATCCTCAATGCTCAATCCTCAATCCTCAATCCTCATTCCTCAAACCTCAATCCTCAACCCTCAGTCCTCATCCTCAATTCGCAATACTCAATCCTCAATCATCAATCCTCAATCTTCAATCATGAATACTCAATCTTCAATACTCAATCCTCAATCCTCAATCCTAAAATCCTCAATCCCCCATATTCAACACACAACCCTCAGCCATCAATCCTCAATACTCAACCATCAATTATCAATTCTCAATACTCAATAGAATATCCTGAATTCTCAGTTTTCAATACTCAATCCTGAATCCTCAATCTTCAACTCTCAGTCCTCAACAATCAGTTGTCAATCCTCAATCCTCAATAGAATATCCTCAATTCACAGTTTTCAATACTCAATACTCAATCTTCAATCTTCAAATCTCAATCCACAGACATCAATTCTCATCACTCAACCCTCAACACTCAGTCCTCAATCTTCAAACATCGATCCTCAATCCTCAATCTCCAATCCTCCATACTCAATCTACTATCCTCAATCCTCAATCATCAATCCTCAATCCTCAATCCTCAGTCATCAATCCTCAATCTTCAATACTCATTCCTCAATCATCAATCCTCAATCCTCAATCCTCAATCCTCATTCCTCTAACCTCAAACCTCAACCCTCAGTCCTCATCCTCAATTCTCAATTCTTAATCCTCATTCCTCAATCCTCAATCTTCAATCCTCAATAATCAATCTCCTATCCTAGATCCTCAATCCCCAATACTCTATCCTTAATCCTCAATATTCAATCCTCTATCCCCAGTCCACAACCTTCAATCCCCAAATCTCAATAATCAATCCTCAATCCTCAGTCCTTAATCGTCAATCATCAATCCACAATCTTCAATACTCAATCCCCAATCCTCAATCCTCAATCCTCAATCCTCAATCATCAATCCTCAATCTTCAATACTCAATCCTCAATCCTCAACACTCCATCCTCAATACTCAACCCTCAATCCTCAATACTCAATCATCAATCCTCAATTCTCAATACTCAGTAGAATATACTGAATTCTCAGGATTCAATACTCAAACCTCAATCCTCAGCCCACAGCCCTCATCCTCCATCCACAATCCTCAATCCTCAATCCTCAATCTTCAATCATCAATACTCAATCTTCAATCTTCAATACTCAATCCTCAATCATAAAATCCTCAATCCTCAATATTCAACACACAACCCTCAACCATCAGTCCGCAATACTCAACCATCAATCCTCAATTCTCAATACTCATTAGTATATCCTGAATTCTCAGTATTCAATACTCAAAACTCAATCCTCAACCATCAGCCCTCATCCTCCATCCTCAATCCTCAATCCTCAATCCTCAATCTTCAATCCTCAATACTGAACCTTCAATCTTCAATCCTCAATTCTCAATCCTCAATCCTCAATCCTCAATCCTCAATCCTCAGTCATCAATCCTCAATCTTCAATACTCAATCGTCAATCCGCAGTCCTCAATCCTCCATCCTCAATCTTCAATCCTGAATACTCAATCTTCAATCCTCAATACTCAATCTTCAATCCTCAACCCTCAATCCACAATCCACAATCCTCAATCCTCAATCATCAACCTTCAACACTCAATACTCAATCTTCAATCCTCAATCCTCAATCCTGAATCGTCAATCCTCATTCTTCAATCCTCAATACCCAAACCTCAGTCCTCAATCCTCAATCTTCAATCCTGAATAATCAATCTCCAATCCTAGATCCTCAATCCCCAATCCTCAATCCTTAATCCTCAATCTTCAATCCTCAATCCCCAGTCCTCCATCTTCAATCCTCAATGCTCAATCCTCAATCCCCAATCCTCAATCCTCAGTCCTCAATCCTCAATCATCAAACCTCAAACCTCAATCCTCAACCGTCAGTACTCGTCCTCAATCCTCAACCCTCAATCCTCAACTCTCAATTCTCAATCCTCAATCCTCAATAGTCAATCTTTAATCCTCAATACTCAACCTTCAATCCTCAATCCTCAATAACCAATACTCAATGCTTAATCCTCAATCTTCAATCCTCAATCCTCAATACTCAATCTGCAATCCTCAGTCCTCAACCCTCAACCCTCAATCCTCATTCTTCAATCCTCAATACCCAATCCTCAATCTTCAATCCTCAATCCTCAATCCTCAATCCTCAATCCTCAATTCTCAATCCTCAATCCTCAGTCCTCAGTCCTCAAACCTCAATCCTCAATCCTCGTTCCTCAAACCTCAATCCTCAACCCTCAGTCCTCATCCTCAGTTCTCAATCCTCAATCCTCAAACCTCAACCTTCAATCCTCAATACTCAATCCTCAATCGTCAATACTCAACCATCAATACTCAATTCTCAATACTCAATAGAATATCCTGAATTCTCAGTACTCAATACTCAAACCTCAATCCTCAACACTCAGCCCTCATCCTCCATCCTCAATCCTCAATCTTCAATCCTCAGTACTCAATCTTCAATGTTCAATCCTCAATCCTCAATCCTCAATCCTCAATCCTCAATCCTCAGTCATCAATCCTCAATCTTCAATACTCAATCGTCAATCCGCAGTCCTCAATCCTCAATCCTCAATCTTCGTTCCTCAAACATCAATCCTCAACCCTCAGCCATCATCCTCAATCGTCAATCCTCGTTCCTCAATCCTCAATCCTCAATCCTCAATCCTCAATCCTCAATGGTCAATCTCCAGTCCTAGATCCTCAATCCCCAATCCTCAATCCTTAATCCTCAATCTTCAATCCTCAATCCTCAATTCTCAATCCTCAATACTCAATCCTCAATCCTCAATCCTCAATCCCCAATCCTCAATCTTCAATCCTCAATCCTCAATCCTCAAGCCACAATCCTCAATCCCCAATCTTCAATCCTCCATACTCAATCTTCAATCCTCAATCCTCAATCATCAATCCTCAGTCCTCAATCCTCAGTCATCAATCCTCAATCTTCAATACTCAATCCTCAATCCTCAATCCTCAATCCTCTATCCTCATTCCTCAAACATCAATCCTCAACCCTCAGTCTTCATCCTCAATTCGCAATACTCAATCCTCAATCCTCAATCCTCAATCTTCAATCATCAATACTCAATCTTCAATACTCAATCCTCAATCCTCAATCCTAAAATCCTCAATCCCCCATATTCAACACACAACGCTCAACCATCAATCCTCAATACACAACCATCAATTATCAATTCTCAGTACTCAATAGAATATCCTGAATTCTCAATTTTCAATACTCAATCCTGAATCCTCAATCTTCAGCTCTCAGTCCTCAACAATCAGTTGTCAATCCTCAATCCTCAATAGAATATCCTCAATTCACAGTATTCAATACTCAATAGTCAATCTGCAATCTTCCAACCTCTATCCACAAACATCAATTCTCATCACTCAACCTTCAATCCTCAGTCCTCAATCCACAATCACCAATCCACAATCTTCAATAGGCAATCCTCAATCCTCAATCCTCAATCCTCAATACTCAATCTTCAATCCTCAATCCTCAATCCTCAATCCTCAACCCTCAGCCCTCATCCTCAACCCTCAATCCTGAATCTTCAATCCTGAATACTCAATCTTCAATCCTCAACACTCAATCTTCAATCCTCAACCCTCAATCCACAATCCACAATCCTCAATACTCAATGATCAACCTTCAATCCTCAATCCTCAACCCTCAATCCTCAATCATCAGTCATGAATACTCAATCTTCGTAACTCAATCCTCAATCCTCAATTCTCAATCCTCAATCCTCAATCCTCATTCCTCAAACCTCAATCCTCAACCCTCAGACCCCATCCTCAATTCACAATTATCAATCCTCAATCCTCAATCCTCAATCTTCAATCCTGAATAATCAATCTTTCAATCCTAGATCCTCAATCCCCAATCCTCAATCCTTAATACTCAATCTTCAATCCTCAATCCCCAGTCCTCAATCTTCAATCCTCAATGCTCAATACTCAATCCTCAATCCTCAATCCTCAATCCTCAATCCTCAATCATCAAACTTCAAACCTCAATCCTCAACCGTCAGTCCTCGTCCTCAATCCTCAACCCTCAATCCTCAATTCTCAATTCTCAATCCTCAATCCTCAATCGTCAATCTTCAATCCTCAATGATCAATCTCCAATCCTAGATCCTTAATCCCCAATCCCCAATCCTTATTACTCAATCTTCAATCCTCAATCCCCTGTCCTCAATCTTCAATCCTCAATGCTCAATCCTCAATCCTCAATCCTCAGTCATCAGTCCTCAATCCTCAATCCTCAAACCTCAATCCTCAACCCTCAATCCTCAGTCCCCAAACCTCAATTCCGAATCCTCAATCCTCAATGCTCAATCTTCATCCCTCAGTCCGCAACAATCAATTGTGAATCCTCAATCCTCAATAGAATATCCTCAATTCACAGTTTTCAATACTGAATCCCCAATCTTCAATCTTCAAATCTCAAGCCACAGACATCAATTCTCATCACTCAACCCTCAACACTCAGTCCTCAATCTTCAAACATCGATCCTCGATCCTCAATCTTCAATCCTCCATACCCAATCTTCTATCCTCAATCCTCAATCATCAATCCTCAATCCTCAATCCTCAGTCATCAATCCTCAATCTTCAATACTCATTCCTCAATCATCAATCCTCAATCCTCAATCCTCAATCCTCATTCCTCATACCTCAATCCTCAACCCTCAGTCCTCATTCTCAATTCTCAATTCTTAATCCTCAATCCTCAATCCTCAATCTTCAATCCTCAATAATCAATCTCCTATCCTAGATGCTCAATCCCCAATACGCTATCCTTAATCCTCAATATTCAATCCTCTATCCCCAGTCCACAATCTTCAATCCCCAAATCTCACTAATCGATCCTCAATCCTCAATCCTCAATCCTCAATCCTCAATCCTCAATCCTCAATCATCAATCCTCAATCTTCAATACTCAATCCTCAATCCTCAACCCTCAATCCTCAATACTCAACCCTCAATCCTCAATACTCAACCATCAATCCTCAATTCTCAATACTCAATAGAATATACTGAATTCTCAGGATTCAATACTCAAACCTCAATCCTCAGCCCTCAGGCCTCATCCTCCATCCTCAATCCTCAATCCTCAATCCTCAATATTCAATCATCAATACTCAATCTTCAATCGTCAATACTCAATCCTCAATCCTAAAATCCTCAATCCTCAATATTCAACACACAACCCTCAACCATCAGTCCGCAATACTCAACCATCAATCCTCAATTCTCAATACTCATTAGTATATCCTGAATTCTCAGTATTCAATACTCAAACCTCAATCCTCAACCCTCAGCCCTCATCCTCCGTCCACAATCCTCAATCCTCAATCCTCAATCTTCAATACTCAATACTCAACCTTCAATCTTCAATCCTCTATTCTCAATCCTCAATCCTCAATCCTCAATCCTCAGTCATCAATCCTCAATCTTCAATACTCAATCGTCAATCCGCAGTCCTCAATCCTCAATCCTCAATCCTCGTTCCTCAAACATCAATCCTCAACCCTCAGCCATCATCCTCAATCCTCAATCCTCGTTCATCAATCCTCAATCCTCAATCCTCAATCCTCAATAGTCAATCTCCAATCCTAGATCCCCAATCCTCAATCTTCAATCCTCAACCCTCAATCCTCAAGCCTCAATCCTCAATCTTCAATCCTGAATACTCAGTCTTCAATCCTCAATACTCAATCTTCAATCCTCAACCCTCAATCCACAATCCACAATCCTCAATACTCGATCATCAACCTTCAATCCTCAATACTCAATCTTCAATTCTCAATCCTCAATCCTGAATCGTCAATCCTCATTCTTCAATCCTCAATACCCAATCCTCAGTCCTCAATCCTCAATCCTCAGTCATCAATCCTCAATCCTCAATACTCAATCGTCAATCCTCAGTCCTCAATTCTCAATCCTCAATCCCCGTTCCTCAAACCTCAATACTCAACCCTCAGTCCTCATCCTCAATTCTTAATCCTCAATCCTCAAACCTCAATCTTCAATCCTCAATACTCAATCCTCAATACTCAATACTCAACCATTAATCCTCAATTCTCAATACTCAATAGAATATCCTGAATTCTCAGTATTCAATACTCAAACCTCAATCCTCAACCCTCAGCCCTCATCCTCCATCCTCAATCCTCAATCCTCAAACCTCAATCTTCAATCCTCAATACTCAATCTTCGATTCTCAATTCTCAATCCTCAATCCTCAATCCTCAATCCTCAATCTTCAATCCTGAATACTCAATCTTCAATCCTCAAGCCTCAATCCTCAATCCCCAATCTTCAATCCTCCATACTCAATCTTCAATTCTCAATCCTCAATCATCAATCCTCAATCCTCAATCCTCAGTCATCAATCCTCAATCTTCAATACTCAATCCTCAATGCTCAATCCTCAATCCTCAATCCTCATTCCTCAAACCTCAATCCTCAACCCTCAGTCCTCATCCTCAATTCGCAATACTCAATCCTCAATCATCAATCCTCAATCTTCAATCATGAATACTCAATCTTCAATACTCAATCCTCAATCCTCAATCCTAAAATCCTCAATCCCCCATATTCAACACACAACCCTCAGCCATCAATCCTCAATACTCAACCATCAATTATCAATTCTCAATACTCAATAGAATATCCTGAATTCTCAGTTTTCAATACTCAATCCTGAATCCTCAATCTTCAACTCTCAGTCCTCAACAATCAGTTGTCAATTCTCAATCCTCAATAGAATATCCTCAATTCACAGTTTTCAATACTCAATACTCAATCTTCAATCTTCAAATCTCAATCCACAGACATCAATTCTCATCACTCAACCCTCAACACTCAGTCCTCAATCTTCAAACATCGATCCTAAATCCTCAATCTCCAATCCTCCATACTCAATCTACTATCCTCAATCCTCAATCATCAATCCTCAATCCTCAATCCTCAGTCATCAATCCTCAATCTTCAATACTCATTCCTCAATCATCAATCCTCAATCCTCAATCCTCAATCCTCATTCCTCAAACCTCAAACCTCAACCCTCAGTCCTCATCCTCAATTCTCAATTCTTAATCCTCATTCCTCAATCCTCAATCTTCAATCCTCAATAATCAATCTCCTATCCTAGATCCTCAATCCCCAATACTCTATCCTTAATCCTCAATATTCAATCCTCTATCCCCAGTCCACAACCTTCAATCCCCAAATCTCAATAATCAATCCTCAATCCTCAGTCCTTAATCGTCAATCATCAATCCACAATCTTCAATACTCAATCCCCAATCCTCAATCCTCAATCCTCAATCCTCAATCATCAATCCTCAATCTTCAATACTCAATCCTCAATCCTCAACCCTCCATCCTCAATACTCAACCCTCAATCCTCAATACTCAATCATCAATCCTCAATTCTCAATACTCAGTAGAATATACTGAATTCTCAGGATTCAATACTCAAACCTCAATCCTCAGCCCACAGCTCTCATCCTCCATCCACAATCCTCAATCCTCAATCCTCAATCTTCAATCATCAATACTCAATCTTCAATCTTCAATACTCAATCCTCAATCATAAAATCCTCAATCCTCAATATTCAACACACAACCCTCAACCATCAGTCCGCAATACTCAACCATCAATCCTCAATTCTCAATACTCATTAGTATATCCTGAATTCTCAGTATTCAATACTCAAAACTCAATCCTCAACCATCAGCCCTCATCCTCCATCCTCAATCCTCAATCCTCAATCCTCAATCTTCAATCCTCAATACTCAACCTTCAATCTTCAATCCTCAATTCTCAATCCTCAATCCTCAATCCTCAATCCTCAATCCTCAGTCATCAATCCTCAATCTTCAATACTCAATCGTCAATCCGCAGTCCTCAATCCTCCATCCTCAATCTTCAATCCTGAATACTCAATCTTCAATCCTCAATACTCAATCTTCAATCCTCAACCCTCAATCCACAATCCACAATCCTCAATCCTCAATCATCAACCTTCAACCCTCAATACTCAATCTTCAATCCTCAATCCTCAATCCTGAATCGTCAATCCTCATTCTTCAATCCTCAATACCCAAACCTCAGTCCTCAATCCTCAATTCTCAGTCATCAATCCTCAATAGTCAGTCATGAATACTCAATCTTCATAACTCAATCCTCAATCATCAATCCTCAATCCTCAATCCTCAATCCTCAATCCTCATTCTTCAAACCTCAATCCTCAACCCTCAGTCCTCATCCTCAATTCTCAATTCTCAATCCTCAATCCTCAATCCTCAATCTTCAATCCTGAATAATCAATCTCCAATCCTAGATCCTCAATCCCCAATCCTCAATCCTTAATCCTCAATCTTCAATCCTCAATCCCCAGTCCTCAATCTTCAATCCTCAATGCTCAATCCTCAATCCCCAATCCTCAATCCTCAGTCCTCAATCCTCAATCATCAAACCTCAAACCTCAATCCTCAACCGTCAGTACTCGTCCTCAATCCTCAACCCTCAATCCTCAACTCTCAATTCTCAATCCTCAATCCTCAATAGTCAATCTTTAATCCTCAATACTCAGCCTTCAATCCTCAATCCTCAATAACCAATCCTCAATCCTTAATCCTCAATCTTCAATCCTCAATCCTCAATACTCAATCTGCAATCCTCAGTCCTCAACCCTCAACCCTCAATCCTCATTCTTCAATCCTCAATACCCAATCCTCAATCTTCAATCCTCAATCCTCAATCCTCAATCCTCAATTCTCAATCCTCAATCCTCAGTCCTCAGTCCTCAAACCTCAATCCTCAATCCTCGTTCCTCAAACCTCAATCCTCAACCCTCAGTCCTCATCCTCAGTTCTCAATCCTCAATCCTCAAACCTCAACCTTCAATCCTCAATACTCAATCCTCAATCGTCAATACTCAACCATCAATACTCAATTCTCAATACTCAATAGAATATCCTGAATTCTCAGTACTCAATACTCAAACCTCAATCCTCAACACTCAGCCCTCATCCTCCATCCTCAATCCTCAATCTTCAATCCTCAGTACTCAATCTTCAATCTTCAATCCTCAATCCTCAATCCTCAATCCTCAATCCTCAATCCTCAGTCATCAATCCTCAATCTTCAATACTCAATCGTCAATCCGCAGTCCTCAATCCTCAATCCTCAATCTTCGTTCCTCAAACATCAATCCTCAACCCTCAGCCATCATCCTCAATCCTCAATCCTCGTTCCTCAATCCTCAATCCTCAATCCTCAATCCTCAATCCTCAATGGTCAATCTCCAGTCCTAGATCCTCAATCCCCAATCCTCAATCCTTAATCCTCAATCTTCAATCCTCAATCCTCAATTCTCAATCCTCAATACTCAATCCTCAATCCTCAATCCTCAATCCCCAATCCTCAATCTTCAATCCTCAATCCTCAATCCTCAAGCCTCAATCCTCAATCCCCAATCTTCAATCCTCCATACTCAATCTTCAATCCTCAATCCTCAATCATCAATCCTCAGTCCTCAATCCTCAGTCATCAATCCTCAATCTTCAATACTCAATCCTCAATCCTCAATCCTCAATCCTCTATCCTCATTCCTCAAACATCAACCCTCAACCCTCAGTCTTCATCCTCAATTCGCAATACTCAATCCTCAATCCTCAATCCTCAATCTTCAATCATCAATACTCAATCTTCAATACTCAATCCTCAATCCTTAATCCTAAAATCCTCAATCCCCCATATTCAACACACAACCCTCAACCATCAATCCTCAATACACAACCATCAATTATCAATTCTCAGTACTCAATAGAATATCCTGAATTCTCAATTTTCAATACTCAATCCTGAATCCTCAATCTTCAGCTCTCAGTCCTCAACAATCAGTTGTCAATCCTCAATCCTCAATAGAATATCCTCAATTCACAGTATTCAATACTCAATAGTCAATCTGCAATCTTCCAACCTCTATCCACAAACATCAATTCTCATCACTCAACCTTCAATCCTCAGTCCTCAATCCACAATCACCAATCCACAATCTTCAATAGGCAATCCTCAATCCTCAATCCTCAATCCTCAATACTCAATCTTCAATCCTCAATCCTCAATCCTCAATCCTCAACCCTCAGCCCTCATCCTCAACCCTCAATCCTGAATCTTCAATCCTGAATACTCAATCTTCAATCCTCAACACTCAATCTTCAATCCTCAACCCTCAATCCACAATCCACAATCCTCAATACTCAATGATCAACCTTCAATCCTCAATCCTCAACCCTCAATCCTCAATCATCAGTCATGAATACTCAATCTTCGTAACTCAATCCTCAATCCTCAATTCTCAATCCTCAATCCTCAATCCTCATTCCTCAAACCTCAATCCTCAACCCTCAGACCCCATCCTCAATTCACAATTATCAATCCTCAATCCTCAATCCTCAATCTTCAATCCTGAATAATCAATCTTTCAATCCTAGATCCTCAATCCCCAATCCTCAATCCTTAATACTCAATCTTCAATCCTCAATCCCCAGTCCTCAATCTTCAATCCTCAATGCTCAATACTCAATCCTCAATCCTCAATCCTCAATCCTCAATCCTCAATCATCAAACTTCAAACCTCAATCCTCAACCGTCAGTCCTCGTCCTCAATCCTCAACCCTCAATCCTCAATTCTCAATTCTCAATCCTCAATCCTCAATCGTCAATCTTCAATCCTCAATGATCAATCTCCAATCCTAGATCCTTAATCCCCAATCCCCAATCCTTATTACTCAATCTTCAATCCTCAATCCCCTGTCCTCAATCTTCAATCCTCAATGCTCAATCCTCAATCCTCAATCCTCAGTCATCAGTCCTCAATCCTCAATCCTCAAACCTCAATCCTCAACCCTCAATCCTCAGTCCCCAAACCTCAATTCCGAATCCTCAATCCTCAATGCTCAATCTTCATCCCTCAGTCCGCAACAATCAATTGTGAATCCTCAATCCTCAATAGAATATCCTCAATTCACAGTTTTCAATACTGAATCCCCAATCTTCAATCTTCAAATCTCAAGCCACAGACATCAATTCTCATCACTCAACCCTCAACACTCAGTCCTCAATCTTCAAACATCGATCCTCGATCCTCAATCTTCAATCCTCCATACCCAATCTTCTATCCTCAATCCTCAATCATCAATCCTCAATCCTCAATCCTCAGTCATCAATCCTCAATCTTCAATACTCATTCCTCAATCATCAATCCTCAATCCTCAATCCTCAATCCTCATTCCTCATACCTCAATCCTCAACCCTCAGTCCTCATTCTCAATTCTCAATTCTTAATCCTCAATCCTCAATCCTCAATCTTCAATCCTCAATAATCAATCTCCTATCCTAGATGCTCAATCCCCAATACGCTATCCTTAATCCTCAATATTCAATCCTCTATCCCCAGTCCACAATCTTCAATCCCCAAATCTCACTAATCGATCCTCAATCCTCAGTCCTTAATCGTCAATCATGAATCCACAATCTTCAATACTCAATCCTCAATCCTCCATCCTCAATCCTCAATCCTCAATCATCAATCCTCAATCTTCAATACTCAATCCTCAATCCTCAACCCTCAATCCTCAATACTCAACCCTCAATCCTCAATACTCAACCATCAATCCTCAATTCTCAATACTCAATAGAATATACTGAATTCTCAGGATTCAATACTCAAACCTCAATCCTCAGCCCTCAGGCCTCATCCTCCATCCTCAATCCTCAATCCTCAATCCTCAATATTCAATCATCAATACTCAATCTTCAATCGTCAATACTCAATCCTCAATCCTAAAATCCTCAATCCTCAATATTCAACACACAACCCTCAACCATCAGTCCGCAATACTCAACCATCAATCCTCAATTCTCAATACTCATTAGTATATCCTGAATTCTCAGTATTCAATACTCAAACCTCAATCCTCAACCCTCAGCCCTCATCCTCCGTCCACAATCCTCAATCCTCAATCCTCAATCTTCAATACTCAATACTCAACCTTCAATCTTCAATCCTCTATTCTCAATCCTCAATCCTCAATCCTCAATCCTCAGTCTTCAATCCTCAATCTTCAATACTCAATCGTCAATCCGCAGTCCTCAATCCTCAATCCTCAATCCTCGTTCCTCAAACATCAATCCTCAACCCTCAGCCATCATCCTCAATCCTCAATCCTCGTTCATCAATCCTCAATCCTCAATCCTCAATCCTCAATAGTCAATCTCCAATCCTAGATCCCCAATCCTCAATCTTCAATCCTCAACCCTCAATCCTTAATCCTCACACCTCAAACATCAATATTCAACCCTCAGTCCTCGTCCTCAATCCACAACCCTCAATCCTCAGTCCTCAATACTCAATCTTCAATCCTCAATACTCAATCCTCAATCCTCAATCCTCAATCTTCAATCCTCAATACTCAATCTTCAATCCTCAATCCTCAATCCTCAATCCTCAATCCTCATTCTTCAATCTTCAATACCCAATCCTCAATCTTCAAACCTCAATCCTCAATCCTCAATCCTCAATCCTCAATCCTCATTCTTCAATCCTCAATACCCAATCCTCAATCTTCAATCCTCAATCCTCATTCTTCAATTCTCCATACCCAATACTCAATCTTCAACCCTCAATCCTCTATCCTCAATCCTCAATTCTCAATCCTAATTCTTCAATCCTCAATACCCAATCCTCAATCTTCAATCCTCAGTCCTCAATATTCAATCATCAATATTCAATCTTCAATCCTCAAGCCTCAATCCTCAATCCCCAATCTTCAATCCTCCATACTCAATCTTCAATCCTCAATCCTCAATCATCAATCCTCAATCCTCAATCCTCAGTCATCAATCCTCAATCTTCAATACTCAATCCTCAATGCTCAATCCTCAATCCTCAATCCTCATTCCTCAAACCTCAATCCTCAACCCTCAGTCCTCATCCTCAATTCGCAATACTCAATCCTCAATCATCAATCCTCAATCTTCAATCATGAATACTCAATCTTCAATACTCAATCCTCAATCCTCAATCCTAAAATCCTCAATCCCCCATATTCAACACACAACCCTCAGCCATCAATCCTCAATACTCAACCATCAATTATCAATTCTCAATACTCAATAGAATATCCTGAATTCTCAGTTTTCAATACTCAATCCTGAATCCTCAATCTTCAACTCTCAGTCCTCAACAATCAGTTGTCAATCCTCAATCCTCAATAGAATATCCTCAATTCACAGTTTTCAATACTCAATACTCAATCTTCAATCTTCAAATCTCAATCCACAGACATCAATTCTCATCACTCAACCCTCAACACTCAGTCCTCAATCTTCAAACATCGATCCTCAATCCTCAATCTCCAATCCTCCATACTCAATCTACTATCCTCAATCCTCAATCATCAATCCTCAATCCTCAATCCTCAGTCATCAATCCTCAATCTTCAATACTCATTCCTCAATCATCAATCCTCAATCCTCAATCCTCAATCCTCATTCCTCAAACCTCAAACCTCAACCCTCAGTCCTCATCCTCAATTCTCAATTCTTAATCCTCATTCCTCAATCCTCAATCTTCAATCCTCAATAATCAATCTCCTATCCTAGATCCTCAATCCCCAATACTCTATCCTTAATCCTCAATATTCAATCCTCTATCCCCAGTCCACAACCTTCAATCCCCAAATCTCAATAATCAATCCTCAATCCTCAGTCCTTAATCGTCAATCATCAATCCACAATCTTCAATACTCAATCCCCAATCCTCAATCCTCAATCCTCAATCCTCAATCATCAATCCTCAATCTTCAATACTCAATCCTCAATCCTCAACCCTCCATCCTCAATACTCAACCCTCAATCCTCAATACTCAATCATCAATCCTCAATTCTCAATACTCAGTAGAATATACTGAATTCTCAGGATTCAATACTCAAACCTCAATCCTCAGCCCACAGCCCTCATCCTCCATCCACAATCCTCAATCCTCAATCCTCAATCTTCAATCATCAATACTCAATCTTCAATCTTCAATACTCAATCCTCAATCCTAAAATCCTCAATCCTCAATATTCAACACACAACCCTCAACCATCAGTCCGCAATACTCAACCATCAATCCTCAATTCTCAATACTCATTAGTATATCCTGAATTCTCAGTATTCAATACTCAAAACTCAATCCTCAACCATCAGCCCTCATCCTCCATCCTCAATCCTCAATCCTCAATCCTCAATCTTCAATCCTCAATACTCAACCTTCAATCTTCAATCCTCAATTCTCAATCCTCAATCCTCAATCCTCAATCCTCAATCCTCAGTCATCAATCCTCAATCTTCAATACTCAATCGTCAATCCGCAGTCCTCAATCCTCCATCCTCAATCTTCAATCCTGAATACTCAATCTTCAATCCTCAATACTCAATCTTCAATCCTCAACACTCAATCCACAATCCACAATCCTCAATCCTCAATCATCAACCTTCAACCCTCAATACTCAATCTTCAATCCTCAATCCTCAATCCTGAATCGTCAATCCTCATTCTTCAATCCTCAATACCCAAACCTCAGTCCTCAATCCTCAATCCTCAGTCATCAATCCTCAATAGTCAGTCATGAATACTCAATCTTCATAACTCAATCCTCAATCCTCAATCCTCAATCCTCAATCCTCAATCCTCAATCCTCATTCTTCAAACCTCAATCCTCAACCCTCAGTCCTCATCCTCAATTCTCAATTCTCAATCCTCAATCCTCAATCCTCAATCTTCAATCCTGAATAATCAATCTCCAATCCTAGATCCTCAATCCCCAATCCTCAATCCTTAATGCTCAATCTTCAATCCTCAATCCCCAGTCCTCAATCTTCAATCCTCAATGCTCAATCCTCAATCCCCAATCCTCAATCCTCAGTCCTCAATCCTCAATCATCAAACCTCAAACCTCAATCCTCAACCGTCAGTACTCGTCCTCAATCCTCAACCCTCAATCCTCAACTCTCAATTCTCAATCCTCAATCCTCAATAGTCAATCTTTAATCCTCAATACTCAACCTTCAATCCTCAATCCTCAATAACCAATCCTCAATCCTTAATACTCAATCTTCAATCCTCAATCCTCAATACTCAATCTGCAATCCTCAGTCCTCAACCCTCAACCCTCAATCCTCATTCTTCAATCCTCAATACCCAATCCTCAATCTTCAATCCTCAATCCTCAATCCTCAATCCTCAATTCTCAATCCTCAATACTCAGTCCTCAGTCCCCAAACCTCAATCCTCAACCCTCAGCCCTCATCCTCAATCCTCAATTCTCAATCCTCAATCCTCAGCACTCAGTCCTCAAACCTCAATGCTCAATCCTCAATCCCCAATCCTCAATCCTCAATCCTCAGTCATCAATCCTCAATCTTCAATACTCATTCCGCAATCCTGAATCATCAATCTTCAATCCTCAATACTCAATCTTCAACCCTCAACCCTCAATCCTCAATCCTCAATCCTCCATTCTCAATCCTGAATCCTCAATCTTCAATCCTCAATACTCAATCTGCAATCCTCAATCCTCAATCCTCAATCCTCAATCCTCATTCTTCAATCCTCAATACCCAATCCACAACCTTCAACCCTCAATTCTCAATTGTCAATCCTCAATATTCAATCATCAATACTCAATCTTCAATCCTCAATCTTCAATCCTCAATACTCAACCTTCAATCCTCAACCCTCAGTCTTCATCCTCAATTCTCAATTCTCAATCCTCAATCCTCAATCCTCAATCCTCAATCTTCAATTATGAATAATCAATCTCCAATCCTACATCCTCAATCCCCAATACTCAATCCTTAATCCTCAATATTCTATCCTCAATCGCCAGTCCTCAATCTTCAATCCTCAATGCTCAATCCCCAATCATCAAGCCTCAGTCCTCGATCCTCAATCCTCAATCCTCAATACCCATTCCTCAATCTTCAATCCTCAATCCTCAATCCTCAACCCTCAATCCTCAATCCTCAGTCCTCAGTCCTCAAGCCTCAATCCTCAACCCTCAGCCCTCATCCTCAATCCTCAATCCTCAATCCTCAATCCTCAGCCCTCAGTCCTCAAACCTCAATGCTCAATCCTCAATACCCAATCCTCAATCCTCAATCCTCAATCATCAATCCTCAATCCTCGATCCTCAGCCCTCAGTCCTCAAACCTCAATGCTCAATCCTCAATCCCCAATCCTCAATCCTCAATCCCCAATCATCAATCCTCAATCTTCAATACTCATTCCTCAATCCTGAATCCTCAATCTTCAATCCTCAATACTCAATTTTCAATCCTCAATCCTCAATCCTCAATCCTCTGTCCTCAATCCTCAATCCTGAATCCTCAATCTTCAATACTCAATACTCAATCTGCAATCCTCAATCCTCAATCCTCAATCCTCAGTCATCAATCCTCAATCTTCAATACTCATTCCGCAATCCTGAATCATCAATCTTCAATCCTCAATACTCAATCTTCAACCCTCAACCCTCAATCCTCAATCCTCAATCCTCCATTCTCAATCCTGAATCCTCAATCTTCAATCCTCAATACTCAATCTGCAATCCTCATTCTTCAATCCTCAATACCCAATCCTCAATCTTCAACCCTCAGTCCTCAATCATCAATCCTCAATCCTCAATCCTCAGGCCTCAAACATCAATATTCAACCCTCAGTCCTCGTTCTCAATCCACAACCCTCAATTCTCAAACCTCAATCCTCAACCGTCAGTCCTCGTCCTCAATCCTCAATCCTCAATCCTCGTTACTCAAACCTCAATCCTCAACCCTCAGTCCTCATCCTCAATTCGCAATTAGCAATCCTCAATCCTCAATCCTCAATCTTCAATCCCCAAAAATCAATCTCCAACCCTGGATCCTCAATCCTCAATCCTCAGTCCTTAATCCTCAATCTTCAATCCTCAATCGCCAGTCCTCAATCTTCAATCCTCTATGCTCAATCGTCAATCCTCAAGCCTCAGTCCTCAATCATCAATCCTGAAACCTCAAACCTCAATCCTCAACCGTCAGTCCTCGTCCTCAATCCTCAACCCTCAATCCTCAATCCTCAATCCTCAATCCTCAATCCTCAATCCTCAATCCTCAATCCTCATTCTTCAACCCTCAATACCCAATCCTCAATCTTCAATCCTCAATCCTCAATCCTCAATCCTCAATCCTCAATCCTCAGTCCTCTAGTCCTCAAACCTCAATCCTCAACCCTCAGCCCTCATCCTCAATCCTCAATCCTCAATCCTCAATCCTCAGCCCTCAGTCCTCAAACCTCAATGCTCCATTCTCAATACCCAATCCTCAATCCTCAATCCTCAATCATCAATCCTCAATCCTCAATCCTCAGCCCTCAGTCCTCAAACCACAATGCTCAATCCTCAATCCCCAATCCTCAATCCTCAATCCTCAATCATCAATCCTTAATCATCAATACTCACTCCTCAATCCTGAATCCTCAATCTTCAATCCTGAATACTCAATTTTCAATCCTCAATCCTCGATCCTCAATCCTCAATCCTCAATCCTCAATCCTGAATCCTCAATCTTCAATCCTCAATACTCAATCTGCAATCCTCAATCCTCAATCCTCAGGCCTCAAACATCAACATTCAACCCTCAGTCCTCGTTCTCAACCCACAACCCTCAATCCTCAAACCTCAATCCTCAACCGTCAGTCCTCGTCCTCAATCCTCAACCCTCAATCCTCAATCCTCAATCCTCAATCCCCAATCATCAATCCTCAATCTTCAATACTCATTCCTCAATCCTGAATCCTCAATCTTCAATCCTCAATACTCAATTTTCAATCCTCAATCCTCAATCCTCAATCCTCTGTCCTCAATCCTCAATCCTGAATCCTCAATCTTCAATACTCAATACTCAATCTGCAATCCTCAATCCTCAATCCTCAATCCTCAATCCTCATTCTTCAATCCTCAATACCCAATCCTCAATCTTCAACCCTCAGTCCTCAATCATCAATCCTCAATCCTCAATCCTCAGGCCTCAAACATCAATATTCAACCCTCAGTCCTCGTTCTCAATCCACAACCCTCAATTCTCAAACCTCAATCCTCAACCGTCAGTCCTCGTCCTCAATCCTCAATCCTCAATCCTCGTTACTCAAACCTCAATCCTCAACCCTCAGTCCTCATCCTCAATTCGCAATTAGCAATCCTCAATCCTCAATCCTCAATCTTCAATCCCCAAAAATCAATCTCCAATCCTGGATCCTCAATCCTCAATCCTCAGTCCTTAATCCTCAATCTTCAATCCTCAATCGCCAGTCCTCAATCTTCAATCCTCTATGCTCAATCGTCAATCCTCAAGCCTCAGTCCTCAATCATCAATCCTGAAACCTCAAACCTCAATCCTCAACCGTCAGTCCTCGTCCTCAATCCTCAACCCTCAATCCTCAATCCTCAATCCTCAATCCTCAATCCTCAATCCTCAATCCTCAATCCTCATTCTTCAATCCTCAATACCCAATCCTCAATCTTCAATCCTCAATCCTCAATCCTCAATCCTCAATCCTCAATCCTCAGTCCTCTAGTCCTCAAACCTCAATCCTCAACCCTCAGCCCTCATCCTCAATCCTCAATCCTCAATCCTCAATCCTCAGCCCTCAGTCCTCAAACCTCAATGCTCCATTCTCAATACCCAATCCTCAATCCTCAATCCTCAATCATCAATCCTCAATCCTCAATCCTCAGCCCTCAGTCCTCAAACCACAATGCTCAATCCTCAATCCCCAATCCTCAATCCTCAATCCTCAATCATCAATCCTCAATCATCAATACTCATTCCTCAATCCTGAATCCTCAATCTTCAATACTGAATACTCAATCTTCAATCCTCAATCCTCAATCCTCAATCCTCAATCCTCAATCCTCAATCCTGAATCCTCAATCTTCAATGCTCAATCCTCAATCCTCAATCCTCAATCCTCAATCCTCAATCCTCAATCTTCAATCCTCAATACTCAATCTGCAATCCTCAATCCTCAATCCTCAATCCTCAATCCTCATTCTTAAGTCCTCAATACCCATTCCTCAATCTTCAATCCTCAATCCCCAATCCTCAATTCTCAATCCTCAATCCTTAATCCTCACACCTCAAACATCAATATTCAACCCTCAGTCCTCGTCCTCAATCCACAACCCTCAATCCTCAGTCCTCAATACTCAATCTTCAATCCTCAATACTCAATCCTCAATCCTCAATCCTCAATCTTCAATCCTCAATACTCAATCTTCAATCCTCAATCCTCAATCCTCAATCCTCAATCCTCATTCTTCAATCTTCAATACCCAATCCTCAATCTTCAAACCTCAATCCTCAATCCTCAATCCTCAATCCTCAATCCTCATTCTTCAATCCTCAATACCCAATCCTCAATCTTCAATCCTCAATCCTCATTCTTCAATTCTCCATACCCAATACTCAATCTTCAAGCCTCAATCCTCTATCCTCAATCCTCAATTCTCAATCCTAATTCTTCAATCCTCAATACCCAATCCTCAATCTTCAATCCTCAGTCCTCAATATTCAATCATCAATATTCAATCTTCAATCCTCAAGCCTCAATCCTCAATCCCCAATCTTCAATCCCCCATACTCAATCTTCAATCCTCAATCCTCAATCATCAATCCTCAATGCTCAATCCTCAGTCATCAATCCTCAATCTTCAATACTCAATCCTCAATGCTCAATCCTCAATCCTCAATCCTCATTCCTCAAACCTCAATCCTCAACCCTCAGTCCTCATCCTCAATTCGCAATACTCAATCCTCAATCATCAATCCTCAATCTTCAATCATGAATACTCAATCTTCAATACTCAATCCTCAATCCTCAATCCTAAAATCCTCAATCCCCCATATTCAACACACAACCCTCAGCCATCAATCCTCAATACTCAACCATCAATTATCAATTCTCAATACTCAATAGAATATCCTGAATTCTCAGTTTTCAATACTCAATCCTGAATCCTCAATCTTCAACTCTCAGTCCTCAACAATCAGTTGTCAATCCTCAATCCTCAATAGAATATCCTCAATTCACAGTTTTCAATACTCAATACTCAATCTTCAATCTTCAAATCTCAATCCACAGACATCAATTCTCATCACTCAACCCTCAACACTCAGTCCTCAATCTTCAAACATCGATCCTCAATCCTCAATCTCCAATCCTCCATACTCAATCTACTATCCTCAATCCTCAATCATCAATCCTCAATCCTCAATCCTCAGTCATCAATCCTCAATCTTCAATACTCATTCCTCAATCATCAATCCTCAATCCTCAATCCTCAATCCTCATTCCTCAAACCTCAAACCTCAACCCTCAGTCCTCATCCTCAATTCTCAATTCTTAATCCTCATTCCTCAATCCTCAATCTTCAATCCTCAATAATCAATCTCCTATCCTAGATCCTCAATCCCCAATACTCTATCCTTAATCCTCAATATTCAATCCTCTATCCCCAGTCCACAACCTTCAATCCCCAAATCTCAATAATCAATCCTCAATCCTCAGTCCTTAATCGTCAATCATCAATCCACAATCTTCAATACTCAATCCCCAATCCTCAATCCTCAATCCTCAATCCTCAATCATCAATCCTCAATCTTCAATACTCAATCCTCAATCCTCAACCCTCCATCCTCAATACTCAACCCTCAATCCTCAATACTCAATCATCAATCCTCAATTCTCAATACTCAGTAGAATATACTGAATTCTCAGGATTCAATACTCAAACCTCAATCCTCAGCCCACAGCCCTCATCCTCCATCCACAATCCTCAATCCTCAATCCTCAATCTTCAATCATCAATACTCAATCTTCAATCTTCAATACTCAATCCTCAATCATAAAATCCTCAATCCTCAATATTCAACACACAACCCTCAACCATCAGTCCGCAATACTCAACCATCAATCCTCAATTCTCAATACTCATTAGTATATCCTGAATTCTCAGTATTCAATACTCAAAACTCAATCCTCAACCATCAGCCCTCATCCTCCATCCTCAATCCTCAATCCTCAATCCTCAATCTTCAATCCTCAATACTCAACCTTCAATCTTCAATCCTCAATTCTCAATCCTCAATCCTCAATCCTCAATCCTCAATCCTCAGTCATCAATCCTCAATCTTCAATACTCAATCGTCAATCCGCAGTCCTCAATCCTCCATCCTCAATCTTCAATCCTGAATACTCAATCTTCAATCCTCAACCCTCAATCTTCAATCCTCAACCCTCAATCCACAATCCACAATCCTCAATCCTCAATCATCAACCTTCAACCATCAATACTCAATCTTCAATCCTCAATCCTCAATCCTGAATCGTCAATCCTCATTCTTCAATCCTCAATACCCAAACCTCAGTCCTCAATCCTCAATCTTCAATCCTGAATAATCAATCTCCAATCCTAGATCCTCAATCCCCAATCCTCAATCCTTAATCCTCAATCTTCAATCCTCAATCCCCAGTCCTCAATCTTCAATCCTCAATGCTCAATCCTCAATCCCCAATCCTCAATCCTCAGTCCTCAATCCTCAATCATCAAACCTCAAACCTCAATCCTCAACCGTCAGTACTCGTCCTCAATCCTCAACCCTCAATCCTCAACTCTCAATTCTCAATCCTCAATCCTCAATAGTCAATCTTTAATCCTCAATACTCAACCTTCAATCCTCAATCCTCAATAACCAATCCTCAATCCTTAATCCTCAATCTTCAATCCTCAATCCTCAATACTCAATCTGCAATCCTCAGTCCTCAACCCTCAACCCTCAATCCTCATTCTTCAATCCTCAATACCCAATCCTCAATCTTCAATCCTCAATCCTCAATCCTCAATCCTCAATTCTCAATCCTCAATCCTCAGTCCTCAGTCCTCAAACCTCAATCCTCAATCCTCGTTCCTCAAACCTCAATCCTCAACCCTCAGTCCTCATCCTCAGTTCTCAATCCTCAATCCTCAAACCTCAACCTTCAATCCTCAATACTCAGTCCTCAATCGTCAATACTCAACCATCAATACTCAATTCTCAATACTCAATAGAATATCCTGAATTCTCAGTACTCAATACTCAAACCTCAATCCTCAACACTCAGCCCTCATCCTCCATCCTCAATCCTCAATCTTCAATCCTCAGTACTCAATCTTCAATGTTCAATCCTCAATCCTCAATCCTCAATCCTCAATCCTCAATCCTCAGTCATCAATCCTCAATCTTCAATACTCAATCGTCAATCCGCAGTCCTCAATCCTCAATCCTCAATCTTCGTTCCTCAAACATCAATCCTCAACCCTCAGCCATCATCCTCAATCCTCAATCCTCGTTCCTCAATCCTCAATCCTCAATCCTCAATCCTCAATCCTCAATGGTCAATCTCCAGTCCTAGATCCTCAATCCCCAATCCTCAATCCTTAATCCTCAATCTTCAATCCTCAATACCCAATCCTCAATCTTCAATCCTCAGTCCTCAATATTCAATCATCAATATTCAATCTTCAATCCTCAAGCCTCAATCCTCAATCCCCAATCTTCAATCCTCCATACTCAATCTTCAATCCTCAATCCTCAATCATCAATCCTCAATGCTCAATCCTCAGTCATCAATCCTCAATCTTCAATACTCAATCCTCAATGCTCAATCCTCAATCCTCAATCCTCATTCCTCAAACCTCAATCCTCAACCCTCAGTCCTCATCCTCAATTCGCAATACTCAATCCTCAATTATCAATCCTCAATCTTCAATCATGAATACTCAATCTTCAATACTCAATCCTCAATCCTCAATCCTAAAATCCTCAATCCCCCATATTCAACACACAACCCTCAGCCATCAATCCTCAATACTCAACCATCAATTATCAATTCTCAATACTCAATAGAATATCCTGAATTCTCAGTTTTCAATACTCAATCCTGAATCCTCAATCTTCAACTCTCAGTCCTCAACAATCAGTTGTCAATCCTCAATCCTCAATAGAATATCCTCAATTCACAGTTTTCAATACTCAATACTCAATCTTCAATCTTCAAATCTCAATCCACAGACATCAATTCTCATCACTCAACCCTCAACACTCAGTCCTCAATCTTCAAACATCGATCCTCAATCCTCAATCTCCAATCCTCCATACTCAATCTACTATCCTCAATCCTCAATCATCAATCCTCAATCCTCAATCCTCAGTCATCAATCCTCAATCTTCAATACTCATTCCTCAATCATCAATCCTCAATCCTCAATCCTCAATCCTCATTCCTCAAACCTCAAACCTCAACCCTCAGTCCTCATCCTCAATTCTCAATTCTTAATCCTCATTCCTCAATCCTCAATCTTCAATCCTCAATAATCAATCTCCTATCCTAGATCCTCAATCCCCAATACTCTATCCTTAATCCTCAATATTCAATCCTCTATCCCCAGTCCACAACCTTCAATCCCCAAATCTCAATAATCAATCCTCAATCCTCAGTCCTTAATCGTCAATCATCAATCCACAATCTTCAATACTCAATCCCCAATCCTCAATCCTCAATCCTCAATCCTCAATCATCAATCCTCAATCTTCAATACTCAATCCTCAATCCTCAACCCTCCATCCTCAATACTCAACCCTCAATCCTCAATACTCAATCATCAATCCTCAATTCTCAATACTCAGTAGAATATACTGAATTCTCAGGATTCAATACTCAAACCTCAATCCTCAGCCCACAGCCCTCATCCTCCATCCACAATCCTCAATCCTCAATCCTCAATCTTCAATCATCAATACTCAATCTTCAATCTTCAATACTCAATCCTCAATCATAAAATCCTCAGTCCTCAATATTCAACACACAACCCTCAACCATCAGTCCGCAATACTCAACCATCAATCCTCAATTCTCAATACTCATTAGTATATCCTGAATTCTCAGTATTCAATACTCAAAACTCAATCCTCAACCATCAGCCCTCATCCTCCATCCTCAATCCTCAATCCTCAATCCTCAATCTTCAATCCTCAATACTCAACCTTCAATCTTCAATCCTCAATTCTCAATCCTCAATCCTCAATCCTCAATCCTCAATCCTCAGTCATCAATCCTCAATCTTCAATACTCAATCGTCAATCCGCAGTCCTCAATCCTCCATCCTCAATCTTCAATCCTGAATACTCAATCTTCAATCCTCAACCCTCAATCTTCAATCCTCAACCCTCAATCCACAATCCACAATCCTCAATCCTCAATCATCAACCTTCAACCCTCAATACTCAATCTTCAATCCTCAATCCTCAATCCTGAATCGTCAATCCTCATTCTTCAATCCTCAATACCCAAACCTCAGTCCTCAATCCTCAATCTTCAATCCTGAATAATCAATCTCCAATCCTAGATCCTCAATCCCCAATCCTCAATCCTTAATCCTCAATCTTCAATCCTCAATCCCCAGTCCTCAATCTTCAATCCTCAATGCTCAATCCTCAATCCCCAATCCTCAATCCTCAGTCCTCAATCCTCAATCATCAAACCTCAAACCTCAATCCTCAACCGTCAGTACTCGTCCTCAATCCTCAACCCTCAATCCTCAACTCTCAATTCTCAATCCTCAATCCTCAATAGTCAATCTTTAATCCTCAATACTCAACCTTCAATCCTCAATCCTCAATAACCAATCCTCAATCCTTAATCCTCAATCTTCAATCCTCAATCCTCAATACTCAATCTGCAATCCTCAGTCCTCAACCCTCAACCCTCAATCCTCATTCTTCAATCCTCAATACCCAATCCTCAATCTTCAATCCTCAATCCTCAATCCTCAATCCTCAATTCTCAATCCTCAATCCTCAGTCCTCAGTCCTCAAACCTCAATACTCAATCCTCGTTCCTCAAACCTCAATCCTCAACCCTCAGTCCTCATCCTCAGTTCTCAATCCTCAATCCTCAAACCTCAACCTTCAATCCTCAATACTCAGTCCTCAATCGTCAATACTCAACCATCAATACTCAATTCTCAATACTCAATAGAATATCCTGAATTCTCAGTACTCAATACTCAAACCTCAATCCTCAACACTCAGCCCTCATCCTCCATCCTCAATCCTCAATCTTCAATCCTCAGTACTCAATCTTCAATGTTCAATCCTCAATCCTCAATCCTCAATCCTCAATCCTCAATCCTCAGTCATCAATCCTCAATCTTCAATACTCAATCGTCAATCCGCAGTCCTCAATCCTCAATCCTCAATCTTCGTTCCTCAAACATCAATCCTCAACCCTCAGCCATCATCCTCAATCCTCAATCCTCGTTCCTCAATCCTCAATCCTCAATCCTCAATCCTCAATCCTCAATGGTCAATCTCCAGTCCTAGATCCTCAATCCCCAATCCTCAATCCTTAATCCTCAATCTTCAATCCTCAATCCTCAATTCTCAATCCTCAATACTCAATCCTCAATCCTCAATCCTCAATCCCCAATCCTCAATCTTCAATCCTCAATCCTCAATCCTCAAGCCTCAATCCTCAATCCCCAATCTTCAATCCTCCATACTCAATCTTCAATCCTCAATCCTCAATCATCAATCCTCAGTCCTCAATCCTCAGTCATCAATCCTCAATCTTCAATACTCAATCCTCAATCCTCAATCCTCAATCCTCTATCCTCATTCCTCAAACATCAATCCTCAACCCTCAGTCTTCATCCTCAATTCGCAATACTCAATCCTCAATCCTCAATCCTCAATCTTCAATCATCAATACTCAATCTTCAATACTCAATCCTCAATCCTCAATCCTAAAATCCTCAATCCCCCATATTCAACACACAACCCTCAACCATCAATCCTCAATACACAACCATCAATTATCAATTCTCAGTACTCAATAGAATATCCTGAATTCTCAATTTTCAATTATCAATCCTGAATCCTCAATCTTCAGCTCTCAGTCCTCAACAATCAGTTGTCAATCCTCAATCCTCAATAGAATATCCTCAATTCACAGTATTCAATACTCAATAGTCAATCTGCAATCTTCCAACCTCTATCCACAAACATCAATTCTCATCACTCAACCTTCAATCCTCAGTCCTCAATCCACAATCACCAATCCACAATCTTCAATAGGCAATCCTCAATCCTCAATCCTCAATCCTCAATACTCAATCTTCAATCCTCAATCCTCAATCCTCAATCCTCAACCCTCAGCCCTCATCCTCAACCCTCAATCCTGAATCTTCAATCCTGAATACTCAATCTTCAATCCTCAACACTCAATCTTCAATCCTCAACCCTCAATCCACAATCCACAATCCTCAATACTCAATGATCAACCTTCAATCCTCAATCCTCAACCCTCAATCCTCAATCATCAGTCATGAATACTCAATCTTCGTAACTCAATCCTCAATCCTCAATTCTCAATCCTCAATCCTCAATCCTCATTCCTCAAACCTCAATCCTCAACCCTCAGACCCCATCCTCAATTCACAATTATCAATCCTCAATCCTCAATCCTCAATCTTCAATCCTGAATAATCAATCTTTCAATCCTAGATCCTCAATCCCCAATCCTCAATCCTTAATACTCAATCTTCAATCCTCAATCCCCAGTCCTCAATCTTCAATCCTAAATGCTCAATACTCAATCCTCAATCCTCAATCCTCAATCCTCAATCCTCAATCATCAAACTTCAAACCTCAATCCTCAACCGTCAGTCCTCGTCCTCAATCCTCAACCCTCAATCCTCAATTCTCAATTCTCAATCCTCAATCCTCAATCGTCAATCTTCAATCCTCAATGATCAATCTCCAATCCTAGATCCTTAATCCCCAATCCCCAATCCTTATTACTCAATCTTCAATCCTCAATCCCCTGTCCTCAATCTTCAATCCTCAATGCTCAATCCTCAATCCTCAATCCTCAGTCATCAGTCCTCAATCCTCAATCCTCAAACCTCAATCCTCAACCCTCAATCCTCAGTCCCCAAACCTCAATTCCGAATCCTCAATCCTCAATGCTCAATCTTCATCCCTCAGCCCGCAACAATCAATTGTGAATCCTCAATCCTCAATAGAATATCCTCAATTCACAGTTTTCAATACTGAATCCCCAATCTTCAATCTTCAAATCTCAAGCCACAGACATCAATTCTCATCACTCAACCCTCAACACTCAGTCCTCAATCTTCAAACATCGATCCTCGATCCTCAATCTTCAATCCTCCATACCCAATCTTCTATCCTCAATCCTCAATCATCAATCCTCAATCCTCAATCCTCAGTCATCAATCCTCAATCTTCAATACTCATTCCTCAATCATCAATCCTCAATCCTCAATCCTCAATCCTCATTCCTCATACCTCAATCCTCAACCCTCAGTCCTCATTCTCAATTCTCAACTCTTAATCCTCAATCCTCAATCCTCAATCTTCAATCCTCAATAATCAATCTCCTATCCTAGATGCTCAATCCCCAATACGCTATCCTTAATCCTCAATATTCAATCCTCTATCCCCAGTCCACAATCTTCAATCCCCAAATCTCACTAATCGATCCTCAATCCTCAATCCTCAATCCTCAATCCTCAATCCTCAATCCTCAATCATCAATCCTCAATCTTCAATACTCAATGCTCAATCCTCAACCCTCAATCCTCAATACTCAACCCTCAATCCTCAATACTCAACCATCAATCCTCAATTCTCAATACTCAATAGAATATACTGAATTCTCAGGATTCAATACTCAAACCTCAATCCTCAGCCCTCAGGCCTCATCCTCCATCCTCAATCCTCAATCCTCAATCCTCAATATTCAATCATCAATACTCAATCTTCAATCGTCAATACTCAATCCTCAATCCTAAAATCCTCAATCCTCAATATTCAACACACAACCCTCAACCATCAGTCCGCAATACTCAACCATCAATCCTCAATTCTCAATACTCATTAGTATATCCTGAATTCTCAGTATTCAATACTCAAACCTCAATCCTCAACCCTCAGCCCTCATCCTCCGTCCACAATCCTCAATCCTCAATCCTCAATCTTCAATACTCAATACTCAACCTTCAATCTTCAATCCTCTATTCTCAATCCTCAATCCTCAATCCTCAATCCTCAGTCATCAATCCTCAATCTTCAATACTCAATCGTCAATCCGCAGTCCTCAATCCTCAATCCTCAATCCTCGTTCCTCAAACATCAATCCTCAACCCTCAGACATCATCCTCAATCCTCAATCCTCGTTCATCAATCCTCAATCCTCAATCCTCAATCCTCAATAGTCAATCTCCAATCCTAGATCCCCAATCCTCAATCTTCAATCCTCAACCCTCAATCCTCAAGCCTCAATCCTCAATCTTCAATCCTGAATACTCAGTCTTCAATCCTCAATACTCAATCTTCAATCCTCAACCCTCAATCCACAATCCACAATCCTCAATCCTCGATCATCAACCTTCAATCCTCAATACTCAATCTTCAATTCTCAATCCTCAATCCTGAATCGTCAATCCTCATTCTTCAATCCTCAATACCCAATCCTCAGTCCTCAATCCTCAATCCTCAGTCATCAATCCTCAATCCTCAATACTCAATCGTCAATCCTCAGTCCTCAATTCTCAATCCTCAATCCCCGTTCCTCAAACCTCAATACTCAACCCTCAGTCCTCATCCTCAATTCTTAATCCTCAATCCTCAAACCTCAATCTTCAATCCTCAATACTCAATCCTCAATACTCAATACTCAACCATTAATCCTCAATTCTCAATACTGAATAGAATATCCTGAATTCTCAGTATTCAATACTCAAACCTCAATCCTCAACCCTCAGCCCTCATCCTCCATCCTCAATCCTCAATCCTCAAACCTCAATCTTCAATCCTCAATACTCAATCTTCGATTCTCAATTCTCAATCCTCAATCGTCAATCCCCAATCCTCAATCTTCAATCCTCAATCCTCAATCCTCAATCTTCAATCCTCAATCCTCAATCCTTAATCCTCACACCTCAAACATCAATATTCAACCCTCAGTCCTCGTCCTCAATCCACAACCCTCAATCCTCAGTCCTCAATACTCAATCTTCAATCCTCAATACTCAATCCTCAATCCTCAATCCTCAATCTTCAATCCTCAATACTCAATCTTCAATCCTCAATCCTCAATCCTCAATCCTCAATCCTCATTCTTCAATCTTCAATACCCAATCCTCAATCTTCAAACCTCAATCCTCAATCCTCAATCCTCAATCCTCAATCCTCATTCTTCAATCCTCAATACCCAATCCTCAATCTTCAATCCTCAATCCTCATTCTTCAATTCTCCATACCCAATACTCAATCTTCAACCCTCAATCCTCTATCCTCAATCCTCAATTCTCAATCCTAATTCTTCAATCCTCAATACCCAATCCTCAATCTTCAATCCTCAGTCCTCAATATTCAATCATCAATATTCAATCTTCAATCCTCAAGCCTCAATCCTCAATCCCCAATCTTCAATCCTCCATACTCAATCTTCAATTCTCAATCCTCAATCATCAATCCTCAATCCTCAATCCTCAGTCATCAATCCTCAATCTTCAATACTCAATCCTCAATGCTCAATCCTCAATCCTCAATCCTCATTCCTCAAACCTCAATCCTCAACCCTCAGTCCTCATCCTCAATTCGCAATACTCAATCCTCAATCATCAATCCTCAATCTTCAATCATGAATACTCAACCTTCAATACTCAATCCTCAATCCTCAATCCTAAAATCCTCAATCCCCCATATTCAACACACAACCCTCAGCCATCAATCCTCAATACTCAACCATCAATTATCAATTCTCAATACTCAATAGAATATCCTGAATTCTCAGTTTTCAATACTCAATCCTGAATCCTCAATCTTCAACTCTCAGTCCTCAACAATCAGTTGTCAATCCTCAATCCTCAATAGAATATCCTCAATTCACAGTTTTCAATACTCAATACTCAATCTTCAATCTTCAAATCTCAATCCACAGACATCAATTCTCATCACTCAACCCTCAACACTCAGTCCTCAATCTTCAAACATCGATCCTCAATCCTCAATCTCCAATCCTCCATACTCAATCTACTATCCTCAATCCTCAATCATCAATCCTCAATCCTCAATCCTCAGTCATCAATCCTCAATCTTCAATACTCATTCCTCAATCATCAATCCTCAATCCTCAATCCTCAATCCTCATTCCTCAAACCTCAAACCTCAACCCTCAGTCCTCATCCTCAATTCTCAATTCTTAATCCTCATTCCTCAATCCTCAATCTTCAATCCTCAATAATCAATCTCCTATCCTAGATCCTCAATCCCCAATACTCTATCCTTAATCCTCAATATTCAATCCTCTATCCCCAGTCCACAACCTTCAATCCCCAAATCTCAATAATCAATCCTCAATCCTCAGTCCTTAATCGTCAATCATCAATCCACAATCTTCAATACTCAATCCCCAATCCTCAATCCTCAATCCTCAATCCTCAATCATCAATCCTCAATCTTCAATACTCAATCCTCAATCCTCAACCCTCCATCCTCAATACTCAACCCTCAATCCTCAATACTCAATCATCAATCCTCAATTCTCAATACTCAGTAGAATATACTGAATTCTCAGGATTCAATACTCAAACCTCAATCCTCAGCCCACAGCTCTCATCCTCCATCCACAATCCTCAATCCTCAATCCTCAATCTTCAATCATCAATACTCAATCTTCAATCTTCAATACATAATCCTCAATCATAAAATCCTCAATCCTCAATATTCAACACACAACCCTCAACCATCAGTCCGCAATACTCAACCATCAATCCTCAATTCTCAATACTCATTAGTATATCCTGAATTCTCAGTATTCAATACTCAAAACTCAATCCTCAACCATCAGCCCTCATCCTCCATCCTCAATCCTCAATCCTCAATCCTCAATCTTCAATCCTCAATACTCAACCTTCAATCTTCAATCCTCAATTCTCAATCCTCAATCCTCAATCCTCAATCCTCAATCCTCAGTCATCAATCCTCAATCTTCAATACTCAATCGTCAATCCGCAGTCCTCAATCCTCCATCCTCAATCTTCAATCCTGAATACTCAATCTTCAATCCTCAATACTCAATCTTCAATCCTCAACCCTCAATCCACAATCCACAATCCTCAATCCTCAATCATCAACCTTCAACCCTCAATACTCAATCTTCAATCCTCAATCCTCAATCCTGAATCGTCAATCCTCATTCTTCAATCCTCAATACCCAAACCTCAGTCCTCAATCCTCAATCCTCAGTCATCAATCCTCAATAGTCAGTCATGAATACTCAATCTTCATAACTCAATCCTCAATCCTCAATCCTCAATCCTCAATCCTCAATCCTCAATCCTCATTCTTCAAACCTCAATCCTCAACCCTCAGTCCTCATCCTCAATTCTCAATTCTCAATCCTCAATCCTCAATCCTCAATCTTCAATCCTGAATAAACAATCTCCAATCCTAGATCCTCAATCCCCAATCCTCAATCCTTAATCCTCAATCTTCAATCCTCAATCCCCAGTCCTCAATCTTCAATCCTCAATGCTCAATCCTCAATCCCCAATCCTCAATCCTCAGTCCTCAATCCTCAATCATCAAACCTCAAACCTCAATCCTCAACCGTCAGTACTCGTCCTCAATCCTCAACCCTCAATCCTCAACTCTCAATTCTCAATCCTCAATCCTCAATAGTCAATCTTTAATCCTCAATACTCAACCTTCAATCCTCAATCCTCAATAACCAATCCTCAATCCTTAATCCTCAATCTTCAATCCTCAATCCTCAATACTCAATCTGCAATCCTCAGTCCTCAACCCTCAACCCTCAATCCTCATTCTTCAATCCTCAATACCCAATCCTCAATCTTCAATCCTCAATCCTCAATCCTCAATCCTCAATTCTCAATCCTCAATCCTCAGTCCTCAGTCCTCAAACCTCAATCCTCAATCCTCGTTCCTCAAACCTCAATCCTCAACCCTCAGTCCTCATCCTCAGTTCTCAATCCTCAATCCTCAAACCTCAACCTTCAATCCTCAATACTCAATCCTCAATCGTCAATACTCAACCATCAATACTCAATTCTCAATACTCAATAGAATATCCTGAATTCTCAGTACTCAATACTCAAACCTCAATCCTCAACACTCAGCCCTCATCCTCCATCCTCAATCCTCAATCTTCAATCCTCAGTACTCAATCTTCAATCTTCAATCCTCAATCCTCAATCCTCAATCCTCAATCCTCAATCCTCAGTCATCAATCCTCAATCTTCAATACTCAATCGTCAATCCGCAGTCCTCAATCCTCAATCCTCAATCTTCGTTCCTCAAACATCAATCCTCAACCCTCAGCCATCATCCTCAATCCTCAATCCTCGTTCCTCAATCCTCAATCCTCAATCCTCAATCCTCAATCCTCAATGGTCAATCTCCAGTCCTAGATCCTCAATCCCCAATCCTCAATCCTTAATCCTCAATCTTCAATCCTCAATCCTCAATTCTCAATCCTCAATACTCAATCCTCAATCCTCAATCCTCAATCCCCAATCCTCAATCTTCAATCCTCAATCCTCAATCCTCAAGCCTCAATCCTCAATCCCCAATCTTCAATCCTCCATACTCAATCTTCAATCCTCAATCCTCAATCATCAATCCTCAGTCCTCAATCCTCAGTCATCAATCCTCAATCCTCAATTCTCAATCCTCAATACTCAATCCTCATTCCTCAAACATCAATCCTCAACCCTCAGTCTTCATCCTCAATTCGCAATACTCAATCCTCAATCCTGAATCCTCAATCTTCAATCATCAATACTCAATCTTCAATACTCAATCCTCAATCCTCAATCCTAAAATCCTCAATCCCCCATATTCAACACACAACCCTCAACCATCAATCCTCAATACACAACCATCAATTATCAATTCTCAGTACTCAATAGAATATCCTGAATTCTCAATTTTCAATACTCAATCCTGAATCCTCAATCTTCAGCTCTCAGTCCTCAACAATCAGTTGTCAATCCTCAATCCTCAATAGAATATCCTCAATTCACAGTATTCAATACTCAATAGTCAATCTGCAATCTTCCAACCTCTATCCACAAACATCAATTCTCTTCACTCAACCTTCAATCCTCAGTCCTCAATCCACAATCACCAATCCACAATCTTCAATAGGCAATCCTCAATCCTCAATCCTCAATCCTCAATACTCAATCTTCAATCCTCAATCCTCAATCCTCAATCCTCAACCCTCAGCCCTCATCCTCAACCCTCAATCCTGAATCTTCAATCCTGAATACTCAATCTTCAATCCTCAACACTCAATCTTCAATCCTCAACCCTCAATCCACAATCCACAATCCTCAATACTCAATGATCAACCTTCAATCCTCAATCCTCAACCCTCAATCCTCAATCATCAGTCATGAATACTCAATCTTCGTAACTCAATCCTCAATCCTCAATTCTCAATCCTCAATCCTCAATCCTCATTCCTCAAACCTCAATCCTCAACCCTCAGACCCCATCCTCAATTCACAATTATCAATCCTCAATCCTCAATCCTCAATCTTCAATCCTGAATAATCAATCTTTCAATCCTAGATCCTCAATCCCCAATCCTCAATCCTTAATACTCAATCTTCAATCCTCAATCCCCAGTCCTCAATCTTCAATCCTCAATGCTCAATACTCAATCCTCAATCCTCAATCCTCAATCCTCAATCCTCAATCATCAAACTTCAAACCTCAATCCTCAACCGTCAGTCCTCGTCCTCAATCCTCAACCCTCAATCCTCAATTCCCAATTCTCAATCCTCAATCCTCAATCGTCAATCTTCAATCCTCAATGATCAATCTCCAATCCTAGATCCTTAATCCCCAATCCCCAATCCTCATTACTCAATCTTCAATCCTCAATCCCCTGTCCTCAATCTTCAATCCTCAATTCTCAAACCTCAATCCTCAATCCTCAGTCATCAGTCCTCAATCCTCAATCCTCAAACCTCAATCCTCAATCCTCAATCGTCAATCTTCAATCCTCAATGATCAATCTCCAATCCTAGATCCTTAATCCCCAATCCCCAATCCTTATTACTCAATCTTCAATCCTCAATCCCCTGTCCTCAATCTTCAATCCTCAATGCTCAATCCTCAATCCTCAATCCTCATTCCTCATACCTCAATCCTCAACCCTCAGTCCTCATCCTCAATTCTCAATTCTTAATCCTCAATCCTCAATCCTCAATCTTCAATCCTCAATAATCAATCTCCTATCCTAGATGCTCAATCCCCAATACGCTATCCTTAATCCTCAATATTCAATCCTCTATCCCCAGTCCACAATCTTCAATCCCCAAATCTCACTAATCGATCCTCAATCCTCAGTCCTTAATCGTCAATCATGAATCCACAATCTTCAATACTCAATCCTCAATCCTCAATCCTCAATCCTCAATCCTCAATCATCAATCCTCAATCTTCAATACTCAATCCTCAATCCTCAACCCTCAATCCTCAATACTCAACCCTCAATCCTCAATACTCAACCATCAATCCTCAATTCTCAATACTCAATAGAATATACTGAATTCTCAGGATTCAATACTCAAACCTCAATCCTCAGCCCTCAGGCCTCATCCTCCATCCTCAATCCTCAATCCTCAATCCTCAATATTCAATCATCAATACTCAATCTTCAATCGTCAATACTCAATCCTCAATCCTAAAATCCTCAATCCTCAATATTCAACACACAACCCTCAACCATCAGTCCGCAATACTCAACCATCAATCCTCAATTCTCAATACTCATTAGTATATCCTGAATTCTCAGTATTCAATACTCAAACCTCAATCCTCAACCCTCAGCCCTCATCCTCCGTCCACAATCCTCAATCCTCAATCCTCAATCTTCAATACTCAATACTCAACCTTCAATCTTCAATCCTCTATTCTCAATCCTCAATCCTCAATCCTCAATCCTCAGTCATCAATCCTCAATCTTCAATACTCAATCGTCAATCCGCAGTCCTCAATCCTCAATCCTCAATCCTCGTTCCTCAAACATCAATCCTCAACCCTCAGCCATCATCCTCAATCCTCAATCCTCGTTCATCAATCCTCAATCCTCAATCCTCAATCCTCAATAGTCAATCTCCAATCCTAGATCCCCAATCCTCAATCTTCAATCCTCAACCCTCAATCCTCAAGCCTCAATCCTCAATCTTCAATCCTGAATACTCAGTCTTCAATCCTCAATACTCAATCTTCAATCCTCAACCCTCAATCCACAATCCACAATCCTCAATCCTCGATCATCAACCTTCAATCCTCAATACTCAATCTTCAATTCTCAATCCTCAATCCTGAATCGTCAATCCTCATTCTTCAATCCTCAATACCCAATCCTCAGTCCTCAATCCTCAATCCTCAGTCATCAATCCTCAATCCTCAATACTCAATCGTCAATCCTCAGTCCTCAATTCTCAATCCTCAATCCCCGTTCCTCAAACCTCAATACTCAACCCTCAGTCCTCATCCTCAATTCTTAATCCTCAATCCTCAAACCTCAATCTTCAATCCTCAATACTCAATCCTCAATACTCAATACTCAACCATTAATCCTCAATTCTCAATACTCATTAGTATATCCTGAATTCTCAGTATTCAATACTCAAAACTCAATCCTCAACCATCAGCCCTCATCCTCCATCCTCAATCCTCAATCCTCAATCCTCAATCTTCAATCCTCAATACTCAACCTTCAATCTTCAATCCTCAATTCTCAATCCTCAATCCTCAATCCTCAATCCTCAATCCTCAGTCATCAATCCTCAATCTTCAATACTCAATCGTCAATCCGCAGTCCTCAATCCTCCATCCTCAATCTTCAATCCTGAATACTCAATCTTCAATCCTCAATACTCAATCTTCAATCCTCAACCCTCAATCCACAATCCACAATCCTCAATCCTCAATCATCAACCTTCAACCCTCAATACTCAATCTTCAATCCTCAATCCTCAATCCTGAATCGTCAATCCTCATTCTTCAATCCTCAATACCCAAACCTCAGTCCTCAATCCTCAATCCTCAGTCATCAATCCTCAATAGTCAGTCATGAATACTCAATCTTCATAACTCAATCCTCAATCCTCAATCCTCAATCCTCAATCCTCAATCCTCAATCCTCATTCTTCAAACCTCAATCCTCAACCCTCAGTCCTCATCCTCAATTCTCAATTCTCAATCCTCAATCCTCAATCCTCAATCTTCAATCCTGAATAAACAATCTCCAATCCTAGATCCTCAATCCCCAATCCTCAATCCTTAATCCTCAATCTTCAATCCTCAATCCCCAGTCCTCAATCTTCAATCCTCAATGCTCAATCCTCAATCCCCAATCCTCAATCCTCAGTCCTCAATCCTCAATCATCAAACCTCAAACCTCAATCCTCAACCGTCAGTACTCGTCCTCAATCCTCAACCCTCAATCCTCAACTCTCAATTCTCAATCCTCAATCCACAATAGTCAATCTTTAATCCTCAATACTCAACCTTCAATCCTCAATCCTCAATAACCAATCCTCAATCCTTAATCCTCAATCTTCAATCCTCAATCCTCAATACTCAATCTGCAATCCTCAGTCCTCAACCCTCAACCCTCAATCCTCATTCTTCAATCCTCAATACCCAATCCTCAATCTTCAATCCTCAATCCTCAATCCTCAATCCTCAATTCTCAATCCTCAATCCTCAGTCCTCAGTCCTCAAACCTCAATCCTCAATCCTCGTTCCTCAAACCTCAATCCTCAACCCTCAGTCCTCATCCTCAGTTCTCAATCCTCAATCCTCAAACCTCAACCTTCAATCCTCAATACTCAATCCTCAATCGTCAATACTCAACCATCAATACTCAATTCTCAATACTCAATAGAATATCCTGAATTCTCAGTACTCAATACTCAAACCTCAATCCTCAACACTCAGCCCTCATCCTCCATCCTCAATCCTCAATCTTCAATCCTCAGTACTCAATCTTCAATCTTCAATCCTCAATCCTCAATCCTCAATCCTCAATCCTCAATCCTCAGTCATCAATCCTCAATCTTCAATACTCAATCGTCAATCCGCAGTCCTCAATCCTCAATCCTCAATCTTCGTTCCTCAAACATCAATCCTCAACCCTCAGCCATCATCCTCAATCCTCAATCCTCGTTCCTCAATCCTCAATCCTCAATCCTCAATCCTCAATCCTCAATGGTCAATCTCCAGTCCTAGATCCTCAATCCCCAATCCTCAATCCTTAATCCTCAATCTTCAATCCTCAATCCTCAATTCTCAATCCTCAATACTCAATCCTCAATCCTCAATCCTCAATCCCCAATCCTCAATCTTCAATCCTCAATCCTCAATCCTCAAGCCTCAATCCTCAATCCCCAATCTTCAATCCTCCATACTCAATCTTCAATCCTCAATCCTCAATCATCAATCCTCAGTCCTCAATCCTCAGTCATCAATCCTCAATCCTCAATTCTCAATCCTCAATACTCAATCCTCATTCCTCAAACATCAATCCTCAACCCTCAGTCTTCATCCTCAATTCGCAATACTCAATCCTCAATCCTGAATCCTCAATCTTCAATCATCAATACTCAATCTTCAATACTCAATCCTCAATCCTCAATCCTAAAATCCTCAATCCCCCATATTCAACACACAACCCTCAACCATCAATCCTCAATACACAACCATCAATTATCAATTCTCAGTACTCAATAGAATATCCTGAATTCTCAATTTTCAATACTCAATCCTGAATCCTCAATCTTCAGCTCTCAGTCCTCAACAATCAGTTGTCAATCCTCAATCCTCAATAGAATATCCTCAATTCACAGTATTCAATACTCAATAGTCAATCTGCAATCTTCCAACCTCTATCCACAAACATCAATTCTCATCACTCAACCTTCAATCCTCAGTCCTCAATCCACAATCACCAATCCACAATCTTCAATAGGCAATCCTCAATCCTCAATCCTCAATCCTCAATACTCAATCTTCAATCCTCAATCCTCAATCCTCAATCCTCAACCCTCAGCCCTCATCCTCAACCCTCAATCCTGAATCTTCAATCCTGAATACTCAATCTTCAATCCTCAACACTCAATCTTCAATCCTCAACCCTCAATCCACAATCCACAATCCTCAATACTCAATGATCAACCTTCAATCCTCAATCCTCAACCCTCAATCCTCAATCATCAGTCATGAATACTCAATCTTCGTAACTCAATCCTCAATCCTCAATTCTCAATCCTCAATCCTCAATCCTCATTCCTCAAACCTCAATCCTCAACCCTCAGACCCCATCCTCAATTCACAATTATCAATCCTCAATCCTCAATCCTCAATCTTCAATCCTGAATAATCAATCTTTCAATCCTAGATCCTCAATCCCCAATCCTCAATCCTTAATACTCAATCTTCAATCCTCAATCCCCAGTCCTCAATCTTCAATCCTCAATGCTCAATACTCAATCCTCAATCCTCAATCCTCAATCCTCAATCCTCAATCATCAAACTTCAAACCTCAATCCTCAACCGTCAGTCCTCGTCCTCAATCCTCAACCCTCAATCCTCAATTCCCAATTCTCAATCCTCAATCCTCAATCGTCAATCTTCAATCCTCAATGATCAATCTCCAATCCTAGATCCTTAATCCCCAATCCCCAATCCTCATTACTCAATCTTCAATCCTCAATCCCCTGTCCTCAATCTTCAATCCTCAATTCTCAAACCTCAATCCTCAATCCTCAGTCATCAGTCCTCAATCCTCAATCCTCAAACCTCAATCCTCAATCCTCAATCGTCAATCTTCAATCCTCAATGATCAATCTCCAATCCTAGATCCTTAATCCCCAATCCCCAATCCTCATTACTCAATCTTCAATCCTCAATCCCCTGTCCTCAATCTTCAATCCTCAATGCTCAATCCTCAATCCTCAATCCTCATTCCTCATACCTCAATCCTCAACCCTCAGTCCTCATCCTCAATTCTCAATTCTTAATCCTCAATCCTCAATCCTCAATCTTCAATCCTCAATAATCAATCTCCTATCCTAGATGCTCAATCCCCAATACGCTATCCTTAATCCTCAATATTCAATCCTCTATCCCCAGTCCACAATCTTCAATCCCCAAATCTCACTAATCGATCCTCAATCCTCAGTCCTTAATCGTCAATCATGAATCCACAATCTTCAATACTCAATCCTCAATCCTCAATCCTCAATCCTCAATCCTCAATCATCAATCCTCAATCTTCAATACTCAATCCTCAATCCTCAACCCTCAATCCTCAATACTCAACCCTCAATCCTCAATACTCAACCATCAATCCTCAATTCTCAATACTCAATAGAATATACTGAATTCTCAGGATTCAATACTCAAACCTCAATCCTCAGCCCTCAGGCCTCATCCTCCATCCTCAATCCTCAATCCTCAATCCTCAATATTCAATCATCAATACTCAATCTTCAATCGTCAATACTCAATCCTCAATCCTAAAATCCTCAATCCTCAATATTCAACACACAACCCTCAACCATCAGTCCGCAATACTCAACCATCAATCCTCAATTCTCAATACTCATTAGTATATCCTGAATTCTCAGTATTCAATACTCAAACCTCAATCCTCAACCCTCAGCCCTCATCCTCCGTCCACAATCCTCAATCCTCAATCCTCAATCTTCAATACTCAATACTCAACCTTCAATCTTCAATCCTCTATTCTCAATCCTCAATCCTCAATCCTCAATCCTCAGTCATCAATCCTCAATCTTCAATACTCAATCGTCAATCCGCAGTCCTCAATCCTCAATCCTCAATCCTCGTTCCTCAAACATCAATCCTCAACCCTCAGCCATCATCCTCAATCCTCAATCCTCGTTCATCAATCCTCAATCCTCAATCCTCAATCCTCAATAGTCAATCTCCAATCCTAGATCCCCAATCCTCAATCTTCAATCCTCAACCCTCAATCCTCAAGCCTCAATCCTCAATCTTCAATCCTGAATACTCAGTCTTCAATCCTCAATACTCAATCTTCAATCCTCAACCCTCAATCCACAATCCACAATCCTCAATCCTCGATCATCAACCTTCAATCCTCAATACTCAATCTTCAATTCTCAATCCTCAATCCTGAATCGTCAATCCTCATTCTTCAATCCTCAATACCCAATCCTCAGTCCTCAATCCTCAATCCTCAGTCATCAATCCTCAATCCTCAATACTCAATCGTCAATCCTCAGTCCTCAATTCTCAATCCTCAATCCCCGTTCCTCAAACCTCAATACTCAACCCTCAGTCCTCATCCTCAATTCTTAATCCTCAATCCTCAAACCTCAATCTTCAATCCTCAATACTCAATCCTCAATACTCAATACTCAACCATTAATCCTCAATTCTCAATACTCAATAGAATATCCTGAATTCTCAGTATTCAATACTCAAACCTCAATCCTCAACCCTCAGCCCTCATCCTCCATCCTCAATCCTCAATCCTCAAACCTCAATCTTCAATCCTCAATACTCAATCTTCGATTCTCAATTCTCAATCCTCAATCGTCAATCCCCAATCCTCAATCTTCAATCCTCAATCCTCAATCCTCAATCTTCAATCCTCAATCCTCAATCCTTAATCCTCACACCTCAAACATCAATATTCAACCCTCAGTCCTCGTCCTCAATCCACAACCCTCAATCCTCAGTCCTCAATACTCAATCTTCAATCCTCAATACTCAATCCTCAATCCTCAATCCTCAATCTTCAATCCTCAATACTCAATCTTCAATCCTCAATCCTCAATCCTCAATCCTCAATCCTCATTCTTCAATCTTCAATACCCAATCCTCAATCTTCAAACCTCAATCCTCAATCCTCAATCCTCAATCCTCAATCCTCATTCTTCAATCCTCAATACCCAATCCTCAATCTTCAATCCTCAATCCTCATTCTTCAATTCTCCATACCCAATACTCAATCTTCAACCCTCAATCCTCTATCCTCAATCCTCAATTCTCAATCCTAATTCTTCAATCCTCAATACCCAATCCTCAATCTTCAATCCTCAGTCCTCAATATTCAATCATCAATATTCAATCTTCAATCCTCAAGCCTCAATCCTCAATCCCCAATCTTCAATCCTCCATACTCAATCTTCAATTCTCAATCCTCAATCATCAATCCTCAATCCTCAATCCTCAGTCATCAATCCTCAATCTTCAATACTCAATCCTCAATGCTCAATCCTCAATCCTCAATCCTCATTCCTCAAACCTCAATCCTCAACCCTCAGTCCTCATCCTCAATTCGCAATACTCAATCCTCAATCATCAATCCTCAATCTTCAATCATGAATACTCAACCTTCAATACTCAATCCTCAATCCTCAATCCTAAAATCCTCAATCCCCCATATTCAACACACAACCCTCAGCCATCAATCCTCAATACTCAACCATCAATTATCAATTCTCAATACTCAATAGAATATCCTGAATTCTCAGTTTTCAATACTCAATCCTGAATCCTCAATCTTCAACTCTCAGTCCTCAACAATCAGTTGTCAATCCTCAATCCTCAATAGAATATCCTCAATTCACAGTTTTCAATACTCAATACTCAATCTTCAATCTTCAAATCTCAATCCACAGACATCAATTCTCATCACTCAACCCTCAACACTCAGTCCTCAATCTTCAAACATCGATCCTCAATCCTCAATCTCCAATCCTCCATACTCAATCTACTATCCTCAATCCTCAATCATCAATCCTCAATCCTCAATCCTCAGTCATCAATCCTCAATCTTCAATACTCATTCCTCAATCATCAATCCTCAATCCTCAATCCTCAATCCTCATTCCTCAAACCTCAAACCTCAACCCTCAGTCCTCATCCTCAATTCTCAATTCTTAATCCTCATTCCTCAATCCTCAATCTTCAATCCTCAATAATCAATCTCCTATCCTAGATCCTCAATCCCCAATACTCTATCCTTAATCCTCAATATTCAATCCTCTATCCCCAGTCCACAACCTTCAATCCCCAAATCTCAATAATCAATCCTCAATCCTCAGTCCTTAATCGTCAATCATCAATCCACAATCTTCAATACTCAATCCCCAATCCTCAATCCTCAATCCTCAATCCTCAATCATCAATCCTCAATCTTCAATACTCAATCCTCAATCCTCAACCCTCCATCCTCAATACTCAACCCTCAATCCTCAATACTCAATCATCAATCCTCAATTCTCAATACTCAGTAGAATATACTGAATTCTCAGGATTCAATACTCAAACCTCAATCCTCAGCCCACAGCTCTCATCCTCCATCCACAATCCTCAATCCTCAATCCTCAATCTTCAATCATCAATACTCAATCTTCAATCTTCAATACATAATCCTCAATCATAAAATCCTCAATCCTCAATATTCAACACACAACCCTCAACCATCAGTCCGCAATACTCAACCATCAATCCTCAATTCTCAATACTCATTAGTATATCCTGAATTCTCAGTATTCAATACTCAAAACTCAATCCTCAACCATCAGCCCTCATCCTCCATCCTCAATCCTCAATCCTCAATCCTCAATCTTCAATCCTCAATACTCAACCTTCAATCTTCAATCCTCAATTCTCAATCCTCAATCCTCAATCCTCAATCCTCAATCCTCAGTCATCAATCCTCAATCTTCAATACTCAATCGTCAATCCGCAGTCCTCAATCCTCCATCCTCAATCTTCAATCCTGAATACTCAATCTTCAATCCTCAATACTCAATCTTCAATCCTCAACCCTCAATCCACAATCCACAATCCTCAATCCTCAATCATCAACCTTCAACCCTCAATACTCAATCTTCAATCCTCAATCCTCAATCCTGAATCGTCAATCCTCATTCTTCAATCCTCAATACCCAAACCTCAGTCCTCAATCCTCAATCCTCAGTCATCAATCCTCAATAGTCAGTCATGAATACTCAATCTTCATAACTCAATCCTCAATCCTCAATCCTCAATCCTCAATCCTCAATCCTCAATCCTCATTCTTCAAACCTCAATCCTCAACCCTCAGTCCTCATCCTCAATTCTCAATTCTCAATCCTCAATCCTCAATCCTCAATCTTCAATCCTGAATAAACAATCTCCAATCCTAGATCCTCAATCCCCAATCCTCAATCCTTAATCCTCAATCTTCAATCCTCAATCCCCAGTCCTCAATCTTCAATCCTCAATGCTCAATCCTCAATCCCCAATCCTCAATCCTCAGTCCTCAATCCTCAATCATCAAACCTCAAACCTCAATCCTCAACCGTCAGTACTCGTCCTCAATCCTCAACCCTCAATCCTCAACTCTCAATTCTCAATCCTCAATCCTCAATAGTCAATCTTTAATCCTCAATACTCAACCTTCAATCCTCAATCCTCAATAACCAATCCTCAATCCTTAATCCTCAATCTTCAATCCTCAATCCTCAATACTCAATCTGCAATCCTCAGTCCTCAACCCTCAACCCTCAATCCTCATTCTTCAATCCTCACTACCCAATCCTCAATCTTCAATCCTCAATCCTCAATCCTCAATCCTCAATTCTCAATCCTCAATCCTCAGTCCTCAGTCCTCAAACCTCAATCCTCAATCCTCGTTCCTCAAACCTCAATCCTCAACCCTCAGTCCTCATCCTCAGTTCTCAATCCTCAATCCTCAAACCTCAACCTTCAATCCTCAATACTCAATCCTCAATCGTCAATACTCAACCATCAATACTCAATTCTCAATACTCAATAGAATATCCTGAATTCTCAGTACTCAATACTCAAACCTCAATCCTCAACACTCAGCCCTCATCCTCCATCCTCAATCCTCAATCTTCAATCCTCAGTACTCAATCTTCAATCTTCAATCCTCAATCCTCAATCCTCAATCCTCAATCCTCAATCCTCAGTCATCAATCCTCAATCTTCAATACTCAATCGTCAATCCGCAGTCCTCAATCCTCAATCCTCAATCTTCGTTCCTCAAACATCAATCCTCAACCCTCAGCCATCATCCTCAATCCTCAATCCTCGTTCCTCAATCCTCAATCCTCAATCCTCAATCCTCAATCCTCAATGGTCAATCTCCAGTCCTAGATCCTCAATCCCCAATCCTCAATCCTTAATCCTCAATCTTCAATCCTCAATCCTCAATTCTCAATCCTCAATACTCAATCCTCAATCCTCAATCCTCAATCCCCAATCCTCAATCTTCAATCCTCAATCCTCAATCCTCAAGCCTCAATCCTCAATCCCCAATCTTCAATCCTCCATACTCAATCTTCAATCCTCAATCCTCAATCATCAATCCTCAGTCCTCAATCCTCAGTCATCAATCCTCAATCCTCAATTCTCAATCCTCAATACTCAATCCTCATTCCTCAAACATCAATCCTCAACCCTCAGTCTTCATCCTCAATTCGCAATACTCAATCCTCAATCCTGAATCCTCAATCTTCAATCATCAATACTCAATCTTCAATACTCAATCCTCAATCCTCAATCCTAAAATCCTCAATCCCCCATATTCAACACACAACCCTCAACCATCAATCCTCAATACACAACCATCAATTATCAATTCTCAGTACTCAATAGAATATCCTGAATTCTCAATTTTCAATACTCAATCCTGAATCCTCAATCTTCAGCTCTCAGTCCTCAACAATCAGTTGTCAATCCTCAATCCTCAATAGAATATCCTCAATTCACAGTATTCAATACTCAATAGTCAATCTGCAATCTTCCAACCTCTATCCACAAACATCAATTCTCATCACTCAACCTTCAATCCTCAGTCCTCAATCCACAATCACCAATCCACAATCTTCAATAGGCAATCCTCAATCCTCAATCCTCAATCCTCAATACTCAATCTTCAATCCTCAATCCTCAATCCTCAATCCTCAACCCTCAGCCCTCATCCTCAACCCTCAATCCTGAATCTTCAATCCTGAATACTCAATCTTCAATCCTCAACACTCAATCTTCAATCCTCAACCCTCAATCCACAATCCACAATCCTCAATACTCAATGATCAACCTTCAATCCTCAATCCTCAACCCTCAATCCTCAATCATCAGTCATGAATACTCAATCTTCGTAACTCAATCCTCAATCCTCAATTCTCAATCCTCAATCCTCAATCCTCATTCCTCAAACCTCAATCCTCAACCCTCAGACCCCATCCTCAATTCACAATTATCAATCCTCAATCCTCAATCCTCAATCTTCAATCCTGAATAATCAATCTTTCAATCCTAGATCCTCAATCCCCAATCCTCAATCCTTAATACTCAATCTTCAATCCTCAATCCCCAGTCCTCAATCTTCAATCCTCAATGCTCAATACTCAATCCTCAATCCTCAATCCTCAATCCTCAATCCTCAATCATCAAACTTCAAACCTCAATCCTCAACCGTCAGTCCTCGTCCTCAATCCTCAACCCTCAATCCTCAATTCCCAATTCTCAATCCTCAATCCTCAATCGTCAATCTTCAATCCTCAATGATCAATCTCCAATCCTAGATCCTTAATCCCCAATTCCCAATCCTCATTACTCAATCTTCAATCCTCAATCCCCTGTCCTCAATCTTCAATCCTCAATTCTCAAACCTCAATCCTCAATCCTCAGTCATCAGTCCTCAATCCTCAATCCTCAAACCTCAATCCTCAATCCTCAATCGTCAATCTTCAATCCTCAATGATCAATCTCCAATCCTAGATCCTTAATCCCCAATCCCCAATCCTTATTACTCAATCTTCAATCCTCAATCCCCTGTCCTCAATCTTCAATCCTCAATGCTCAATCCTCAATCCTCAATCCTCATTCCTCATACCTCAATCCTCAACCCTCAGTCCTCATCCTCAATTCTCAATTCTTAATCCTCAATCCTCAATCCTCAATCTTCAATCCTCAATAATCAATCTCCTATCCTAGATGCTCAATCCCCAATACGCTATCCTTAATCCTCAATATTCAATCCTCTATCCCCAGTCCACAATCTTCAATCCCCAAATCTCACTAATCGATCCTCAATCCTCAGTCCTTAATCGTCAATCATGAATCCACAATCTTCAATACTCAATCCTCAATCCTCAATCCTCAATCCTCAATCCTCAATCATCAATCCTCAATCTTCAATACTCAATCCTCAATCCTCAACCCTCAATCCTCAATACTCAACCCTCAATCCTCAATACTCAACCATCAATCCTCAATTCTCAATACTCAATAGAATATACTGAATTCTCAGGATTCAATACTCAAACCTCAATCCTCAGCCCTCAGGCCTCATCCTCCATCCTCAATCCTCAATCCTCAATCCTCAATATTCAATCATCAATACTCAATCTTCAATCGTCAATACTCAATCCTCAATCCTAAAATCCTCAATCCTCAATATTCAACACACAACCCTCAACCATCAGTCCGCAATACTCAACCATCAATCCTCAATTCTCAATACTCATTAGTATATCCTGAATTCTCAGTATTCAATACTCAAACCTCAATCCTCAACCCTCAGCCCTCATCCTCCGTCCACAATCCTCAATCCTCAATCCTCAATCTTCAATACTCAATACTCAACCTTCAATCTTCAATCCTCTATTCTCAATCCTCAATCCTCAATCCTCAATCCTCAGTCATCAATCCTCAATCTTCAATACTCAATCGTCAATCCGCAGTCCTCAATCCTCAATCCTCAATCCTCGTTCCTCAAACATCAATCCTCAACCCTCAGCCATCATCCTCAATCCTCAATCCTCGTTCATCAATCCTCAATCCTCAATCCTCAATCCTCAATAGTCAATCTCCAATCCTAGATCCCCAATCCTCAATCTTCAATCCTCAACCCTCAATCCTCAAGCCTCAATCCTCAATCTTCAATCCTGAATACTCAGTCTTCAATCCTCAATACTCAATCTTCAATCCTCAACCCTCAATCCACAATCCACAATCCTCAATCCTCGATCATCAACCTTCAATCCTCAATACTCAATCTTCAATTCTCAATCCTCAATCCTGAATCGTCAATCCTCATTCTTCAATCCTCAATACCCAATCCTCAGTCCTCAATCCTCAATCCTCAGTCATCAATCCTCAATCCTCAATACTCAATCGTCAATCCTCAGTCCTCAATTCTCAATCCTCAATCCCCGTTCCTCAAACCTCAATACTCAACCCTCAGTCCTCATCCTCAATTCTTAATCCTCAATCCTCAAACCTCAATCTTCAATCCTCAATACTCAATCCTCAATACTCAATACTCAACCATTAATCCTCAATTCTCAATACTCAATAGAATATCCTGAATTCTCAGTATTCAATACTCAAACCTCAATCCTCAACCCTCAGCCCTCATCCTCCATCCTCAATCCTCAATCCTCAAACCTCAATCTTCAATCCTCAATACTCAATCTTCGATTCTCAATTCTCAATCCTCAATCGTCAATCCCCAATCCTCAATCTTCAATCCTCAATCCTCAATCCTCAATCTTCAATCCTCAATCCTCAATCCTTAATCCTCACACCTCAAACATCAATATTCAACCCTCAGTCCTCGTCCTCAATCCACAACCCTCAATCCTCAGTCCTCAATACTCAATCTTCAATCCTCAATACTCAATCCTCAATCCTCAATCCTCAATCTTCAATCCTCAATACTCAATCTTCAATCCTCAATCCTCAATCCTCAATCCTCAATCCTCATTCTTCAATCTTCAATACCCAATCCTCAATCTTCAAACCTCAATCCTCAATCCTCAATCCTCAATCCTCAATCCTCATTCTTCAATCCTCAATACCCAATCCTCAATCTTCAATCCTCAATCCTCATTCTTCAATTCTCCATACCCAATACTCAATCTTCAACCCTCAATCCTCTATCCTCAATCCTCAATTCTCAATCCTAATTCTTCAATCCTCAATACCCAATCCTCAATCTTCAATCCTCAGTCCTCAATATTCAATCATCAATATTCAATCTTCAATCCTCAAGCCTCAATCCTCAATCCCCAATCTTCAATCCTCCATACTCAATCTTCAATTCTCAATCCTCAATCATCAATCCTCAATCCTCAATCCTCAGTCATCAATCCTCAATCTTCAATACTCAATCCTCAATGCTCAATCCTCAATCCTCAATCCTCATTCCTCAAACCTCAATCCTCAACCCTCAGTCCTCATCCTCAATTCGCAATACTCAATCCTCAATCATCAATCCTCAATCTTCAATCATGAATACTCAACCTTCAATACTCAATCCTCAATCCTCAATCCTAAAATCCTCAATCCCCCATATTCAACACACAACCCTCAGCCATCAATCCTCAATACTCAACCATCAATTATCAATTCTCAATACTCAATAGAATATCCTGAATTCTCAGTTTTCAATACTCAATCCTGAATCCTCAATCTTCAACTCTCAGTCCTCAACAATCAGTTGTCAATCCTCAATCCTCAATAGAATATCCTCAATTCACAGTTTTCAATACTCAATACTCAATCTTCAATCTTCAAATCTCAATCCACAGACATCAATTCTCATCACTCAACCCTCAACACTCAGTCCTCAATCTTCAAACATCGATCCTCAATCCTCAATCTCCAATCCTCCATACTCAATCTACTATCCTCAATCCTCAATCATCAATCCTCAATCCTCAATCCTCAGTCATCAATCCTCAATCTTCAATACTCATTCCTCAATCATCAATCCTCAATCCTCAATCCTCAATCCTCAGTCCTCAGTCCTCAAACCTCAATCCTCAATCCTCGTTCCTCAAACCTCAATCCTCAACCCTCAGTCCTCATCCTCAGTTCTCAATCCTCAATCCTCAAACCTCAACCTTCAATCCTCAATACTCAATCCTCAATCGTCAATACTCAACCATCAATACTCAATTCTCAATACTCAATAGAATATCCTGAATTCTCAGTACTCAATACTCAAACCTCAATCCTCAACACTCAGCCCTCATCCTCCATCCTCAATCCTCAATCTTCAATCCTCAGTACTCAATCTTCAATCTTCAATCCTCAATCCTCAATCCTCAATCCTCAATCCTCAATCCTCAGTCATCAATCCTCAATCTTCAATACTCAATCGTCAATCCGCAGTCCTCAATCCTCAATCCTCAATCTTCGTTCCTCAAACATCAATCCTCAACCCTCAGCCATCATCCTCAATCCTCAATCCTCGTTCCTCAATCCTCAATCCTCAATCCTCAATCCTCAATCCTCAATGGTCAATCTCCAGTCCTAGATCCTCAATCCCCAATCCTCAATCCTTAATCCTCAATCTTCAATCCTCAATCCTCAATTCTCAATCCTCAATACTCAATCCTCAATCCTCAATCCTCAATCCCCAATCCTCAATCTTCAATCCTCAATCCTCAATCCTCAAGCCTCAATCCTCAATCCCCAATCTTCAATCCTCCATACTCAATCTTCAATCCTCAATCCTCAATCATCAATCCTCAGTCCTCAATCCTCAGTCATCAATCCTCAATCCTCAATTCTCAATCCTCAATACTCAATCCTCATTCCTCAAACATCAATCCTCAACCCTCAGTCTTCATCCTCAATTCGCAATACTCAATCCTCAATCCTGAATCCTCAATCTTCAATCATCAATACTCAATCTTCAATACTCAATCCTCAATCCTCAATCCTAAAATCCTCAATCCCCCATATTCAACACACAACCCTCAACCATCAATCCTCAATACACAACCATCAATTATCAATTCTCAGTACTCAATAGAATATCCTGAATTCTCAATTTTCAATACTCAATCCTGAATCCTCAATCTTCAGCTCTCAGTCCTCAACAATCAGTTGTCAATCCTCAATCCTCAATAGAATATCCTCAATTCACAGTATTCAATACTCAATAGTCAATCTGCAATCTTCCAACCTCTATCCACAAACATCAATTCTCATCACTCAACCTTCAATCCTCAGTCCTCAATCCACAATCACCAATCCACAATCTTCAATAGGCAATCCTCAATCCTCAATCCTCAATCCTCAATACTCAATCTTCAATCCTCAATCCTCAATCCTCAATCCTCAACCCTCAGCCCTCATCCTCAACCCTCAATCCTGAATCTTCAATCCTGAATACTCAATCTTCAATCCTCAACACTCAATCTTCAATCCTCAACCCTCAATCCACAATCCACAATCCTCAATACTCAATGATCAACCTTCAATCCTCAATCCTCAACCCTCAATCCTCAATCATCAGTCATGAATACTCAATCTTCGTAACTCAATCCTCAATCCTCAATTCTCAATCCTCAATCCTCAATCCTCATTCCTCAAACCTCAATCCTCAACCCTCAGACCCCATCCTCAATTCACAATTATCAATCCTCAATCCTCAATCCTCAATCTTCAATCCTGAATAATCAATCTTTCAATCCTAGATCCTCAATCCCCAATCCTCAATCCTTAATACTCAATCTTCAATCCTCAATCCCCAGTCCTCAATCTTCAATCCTCAATGCTCAATACTCAATCCTCAATCCTCAATCCTCAATCCTCAATCCTCAATCATCAAACTTCAAACCTCAATCCTCAACCGTCAGTCCTCGTCCTCAATCCTCAACCCTCAATCCTCAATTCCCAATTCTCAATCCTCAATCCTCAATCGTCAATCTTCAATCCTCAATGATCAATCTCCAATCCTAGATCCTTAATCCCCAATTCCCAATCCTCATTACTCAATCTTCAATCCTCAATCCCCTGTCCTCAATCTTCAATCCTCAATTCTCAAACCTCAATCCTCAATCCTCAGTCATCAGTCCTCAATCCTCAATCCTCAAACCTCAATCCTCAATCCTCAATCGTCAATCTTCAATCCTCAATGATCAATCTCCAATCCTAGATCCTTAATCCCCAATCCCCAATCCTTATTACTCAATCTTCAATCCTCAATCCCCTGTCCTCAATCTTCAATCCTCAATGCTCAATCCTCAATCCTCAATCCTCATTCCTCATACCTCAATCCTCAACCCTCAGTCCTCATCCTCAATTCTCAATTCTTAATCCTCAATCCTCAATCCTCAATCTTCAATCCTCAATAATCAATCTCCTATCCTAGATGCTCAATCCCCAATACGCTATCCTTAATCCTCAATATTCAATCCTCTATCCCCAGTCCACAATCTTCAATCCCCAAATCTCACTAATCGATCCTCAATCCTCAGTCCTTAATCGTCAATCATGAATCCACAATCTTCAATACTCAATCCTCAATCCTCAATCCTCAATCCTCAATCCTCAATCATCAATCCTCAATCTTCAATACTCAATCCTCAATCCTCAACCCTCAATCCTCAATACTCAACCCTCAATCCTCAATACTCAACCATCAATCCTCAATTCTCAATACTCAATAGAATATACTGAATTCTCAGGATTCAATACTCAAACCTCAATCCTCAGCCCTCAGGCCTCATCCTCCATCCTCAATCCTCAATCCTCAATCCTCAATATTCAATCATCAATACTCAATCTTCAATCGTCAATACTCAATCCTCAATCCTAAAATCCTCAATCCTCAATATTCAACACACAACCCTCAACCATCAGTCCGCAATACTCAACCATCAATCCTCAATTCTCAATACTCATTAGTATATCCTGAATTCTCAGTATTCAATACTCAAACCTCAATCCTCAACCCTCAGCCCTCATCCTCCGTCCACAATCCTCAATCCTCAATCCTCAATCTTCAATACTCAATACTCAACCTTCAATCTTCAATCCTCTATTCTCAATCCTCAATCCTCAATCCTCAATCCTCAGTCATCAATCCTCAATCTTCAATACTCAATCGTCAATCCGCAGTCCTCAATCCTCAATCCTCAATCCTCGTTCCTCAAACATCAATCCTCAACCCTCAGCCATCATCCTCAATCCTCAATCCTCGTTCATCAATCCTCAATCCTCAATCCTCAATCCTCAATAGTCAATCTCCAATCCTAGATCCCCAATCCTCAATCTTCAATCCTCAACCCTCAATCCTCAAGCCTCAATCCTCAATCTTCAATCCTGAATACTCAGTCTTCAATCCTCAATACTCAATCTTCAATCCTCAACCCTCAATCCACAATCCACAATCCTCAATCCTCGATCATCAACCTTCAATCCTCAATACTCAATCTTCAATTCTCAATCCTCAATCCTGAATCGTCAATCCTCATTCTTCAATCCTCAATACCCAATCCTCAGTCCTCAATCCTCAATCCTCAGTCATCAATCCTCAATCCTCAATACTCAATCGTCAATCCTCAGTCCTCAATTCTCAATCCTCAATCCCCGTTCCTCAAACCTCAATACTCAACCCTCAGTCCTCATCCTCAATTCTTAATCCTCAATCCTCAAACCTCAATCTTCAATCCTCAATACTCAATCCTCAATACTCAATACTCAACCATTAATCCTCAATTCTCAATACTCAATAGAATATCCTGAATTCTCAGTATTCAATACTCAAACCTCAATCCTCAACCCTCAGCCCTCATCCTCCATCCTCAATCCTCAATCCTCAAACCTCAATCTTCAATCCTCAATACTCAATCTTCGATTCTGAATTCTCAATCCTCAATCGTCAATCCCCAATCCTCAATCTTCAATCCTCAATCCTCAATCCTCAATCTTCAATCCTCAATCCTCAATCCTTAATCCTCACACCTCAAACATCAATATTCAACCCTCAGTCCTCGTCCTCAATCCACAACCCTCAATCCTCAGTCCTCAATACTCAATCTTCAATCCTCAATACTCAATCCTCAATCCTCAATCCTCAATCTTCAATCCTCAATACTCAATCTTCAATCCTCAATCCTCAATCCTCAATCCTCAATCCTCATTCTTCAATCTTCAATACCCAATCCTCAATCTTCAAACCTCAATCCTCAATCCTCAATCCTCAATCCTCAATCCTCATTCTTCAATCCTCAATACCCAATCCTCAATCTTCAATCCTCAATCCTCATTCTTCAATTCTCCATACCCAATACTCAATCTTCAACCCTCAATCCTCTATCCTCAATCCTCAATTCTCAATCCTAATTCTTCAATCCTCAATACCCAATCCTCAATCTTCAATCCTCAGTCCTCAATATTCAATCATCAATATTCAATCTTCAATCCTCAAGCCTCAATCCTCAATCCCCAATCTTCAATCCTCCATACTCAATCTTCAATTCTCAATCCTCAATCATCAATCCTCAATCCTCAATCCTCAGTCATCAATCCTCAATCTTCAATACTCAATCCTCAATGCTCAATCCTCAATCCTCAATCCTCATTCCTCAAACCTCAATCCTCAACCCTCAGTCCTCATCCTCAATTCGCAATACTCAATCCTCAATCATCAATCCTCAATCTTCAATCATGAATACTCAACCTTCAATACTCAATCCTCAATCCTCAATCCTAAAATCCTCAATCCCCCATATTCAACACACAACCCTCAGCCATCAATCCTCAATACTCAACCATCAATTATCAATTCTCAATACTCAATAGAATATCCTGAATTCTCAGTTTTCAATACTCAATCCTGAATCCTCAATCTTCAACTCTCAGTCCTCAACAATCAGTTGTCAATCCTCAATCCTCAATAGAATATCCTCAATTCACAGTTTTCAATACTCAATACTCAATCTTCAATCTTCAAATCTCAATCCACAGACATCAATTCTCATCACTCAACCCTCAACACTCAGTCCTCAATCTTCAAACATCGATCCTCAATCCTCAATCTCCAATCCTCCATACTCAATCTACTATCCTCAATCCTCAATCATCAATCCTCAATCCTCAATCCTCAGTCATCAATCCTCAATCTTCAATACTCATTCCTCAATCATCAATCCTCAATCCTCAATCCTCAATCCTCATTCCTCAAACCTCAAACCTCAACCCTCAGTCCTCATCCTCAATTCTCAATTCTTAATCCTCATTCCTCAATCCTCAATCTTCAATCCTCAATAATCAATCTCCTATCCTAGATCCTCAATCCCCAATACTCTATCCTTAATCCTCAATATTCAATCCTCTATCCCCAGTCCACAACCTTCAATCCCCAAATCTCAATAATCAATCCTCAATCCTCAGTCCTTAATCGTCAATCATCAATCCACAATCTTCAATACTCAATCCCCAATCCTCAATCCTCAATCCTCAATCCTCAATCATCAATCCTCAATCTTCAATACTCAATCCTCAATCCTCAACCCTCCATCCTCAATACTCAACCCTCAATCCTCAATACTCAATCATCAATCCTCAATTCTCAATACTCAGTAGAATATACTGAATTCTCAGGATTCAATACTCAAACCTCAATCCTCAGCCCACAGCTCTCATCCTCCATCCACAATCCTCAATCCTCAATCCTCAATCTTCAATCATCAATACTCAATCTTCAATCTTCAATACTCAATCCTCAATCATAAAATCCTCAATCCTCAATATTCAACACACAACCCTCAACCATCAGTCCGCAATACTCAACCATCAATCCTCAATTCTCAATACTCATTAGTATATCCTGAATTCTCAGTATTCAATACTCAAAACTCAATCCTCAACCATCAGCCCTCATCCTCCATCCTCAATCCTCAATCCTCAATCCTCAATCTTCAATCCTCAATACTCAACCTTCAATCTTCAATCCTGAATTCACAATCCTCAATCCTCAATCCTCAATCCTCAATCCTCAGTCATCAATCCTCAATCTTCAATACTCAATCGTCAATCCGCAGTCCTCAATCCTCCATCCTCAATCTTCAATCCTGAATACTCAATCTTCAATCCTCAATACTCAATCTTCAATCCTCAACCCTCAATCCACAATCCACAATCCTCAATCCTCAATCATCAACCTTCAACCCTCAATACTCAATCTTCAATCCTCAATCCTCAATCCTGAATCGTCAATCCTCATTCTTCAATCCTCAATACCCAAACCTCAGTCCTCAATCCTCAATCCTCAGTCATCAATCCTCAATAGTCAGTCATGAATACTCAATCTTCATAACTCAATCCTCAATCCTCAATCCTCAATCCTCAATCCTCAATCCTCAATCCTCATTCTTCAATCCTCAATCCTCAACCCTCAGTCCTCATCCTCAATTCTCAATTCTCAATCCTCAATCCTCAATCCTCAATCTTCAATCCTGAATAATCAATCTCCAATCCTAGATCCTCAATCCCCAATCCTCAATCCTTAATCCTCAATCTTCAATCCTCAATCCCCAGTCCTCAATCTTCAATCCTCAATGCTCAATCCTCAATCCCCAATCCTCAATCCTCAGTCCTCAATCCTCAATCATCAAACCTCAAACCTCAATCCTCAACCGTCAGTACTCGTCCTCATTCCTCAAACCTCAAACCTCAACCCTCAGTCCTCATCCTCAATTCTCAATTCTTAATCCTCATTCCTCAATCCTCAATCTTCAATCCTCAATAATCAATCTCCTATCCTAGATCCTCAATCCCCAATACTCTATCCTCAATCCTCAATCTTCAATAATGAATAATCAATCTCCAATCCAAGATCCTCAATCCCCAATCCTCAGTCCTTAATCCTCAATCTTCAATCCTCAATCCCCAGTCCTCAATCTTCAATCCTCAATGCTCAATCCTCAATCCCCAATCCTCAATCCTCAATCCTCAATCATCAATCCTCAATCATCAATACTCATTCCTCAATCCTGAATCCTCAATCTTCAATCCTGAATACTCAATTTTCAATCCTCAATCCTCAATCCTCAATCCTCAATCCTCAATCCTCAATCCTGAATCCTCAATCTTCAATCCTCAATACTCAATCTGCAATCCTCAATCCTCAATCCTCAGGCCTCAAACATCAATATTCAACCCTCAGTCCTCGTTCTCAACCCACAACCCTCAATCCTCAAACCTCAATCCTCAACCGTCAGTCCTCGTCCTCAATCCTCAACCCTCAATCCTCAATCCTCAATCTTCAACCCCAATAATCAATCTCCAATCCTAGATCCTCAATCCCCAATCCTCAATCCTTAATCCTCAATCTTCAATCCTCAATACTCAATCTTCAATCCTCAATCCTCAATCCTCAATCCTCAATCCTCAGTACTCAAACATGAATCCTCTACCTTCAATCCTCAATACTCAATCTGCAATCCTCAATCCTCAATCCTCAATCCTCAATCCTCAAACCTCAATCATCAATCCTCAATCCTCAATCCTCAATCCTCAGTCTTCAATCCTCAATACTCAATCCTCAATCCTCAATCATCAATCATCAATTCTCAATCCTCAATCCTCAATCCTCAGACCTCAAACATCAATATTCAACCCTCAGTCCTCGTCCTCAATCCACAACCCTCAATACTCAATCCTCAGTCTTCAATCATCAATATTCAATCTTCAATCCTCAATCCTCAATCCTCAATACTCAATCCTCAATCCTCAAACCTCAATCATCAATCCTCAATCCTCAATCCTCAATCCTCAGTCTTCAATCCTCAATACTCAATCCTCAATCCTCAATCATCAATTCTCAATTCTCAATCCCCAATATTCAATCATCAATACTCAATCTTCAATCCTCAAACCTCAATCATCAATCCTCAATCCTCAATCCTCAATCCTCAGTCTTCAATCCTCAATACTCAATCCTCAATCCTCAATCATCAATACTCAATCCTCAGTCTTCAATCATCAATATTCAATCTTCAATCCTCAATCCTCAATCCTCAATACTCAATCCTCAATCCTCAAACCTCAATCATCAATCCTCAATCCTCAATCCTCAATCCTCAGTCTTCAATCCTCAATACTCAATCCTCAATCCTCAATCATCAATTCTCAATTCTCAATCCCCAATATTCAATCATCAATACTCAATCTTCAATCCTCAATCCCCAATCCTCAATCTTCAATGCTCAATCCTCAATCCTCAATCCTCAATCCTCAATCCTCAATCCTCAATCTTCAATCCTCAATACTCAATCTGCAATCCTCAATCCTCAATCCTCAATCCTCAATCCTCATTCTTAAGTCCTCAATACCCATTCCTCAATCTTCAATCCTCAATCCCCAATCCTCAATTCTCAATCCTCAATCCTTAATCCTCACACCTCAAACATCAATATTCAACCCTCAGTCCTCGTCCTCAATCCACAACCCTCAATCCTCAGTCCTCAATACTCAATCTTCAATCCTCAATACTCAATCCTCAATCCTCAATCCTCAATCTTCAATCCTCAATACTCAATCTTCAATCCTCAATCCTCAATCCTCAATCCTCAATCCTCATTCTTCAATCTTCAATACCCAATCCTCAATCTTCAAACCTCAATCCTCAATCCTCAATCCTCAATCCTCAATCCTCATACTTCAATCCTCAATACCCAATCCTCAATCTTCAATCCTCAATCCTCATTCTTCAATTCTCCATACCCAATACTCAATCTTCAACCCTCAATCCTCTATCCTCAATCCTCAATTCTCAATCCTAATTCTTCAATCCTCAATACCCAATCCTCAATCTTCAATCCTCAGTCCTCAATATTCAATCATCAATATTCAATCTTCAATCCTCAAGCCTCAATCCTCAATCCCCAATCTTCAATCCTCCATACTCAATCTTCAATCCTCAATCCTCAATCATCAATCCTCAATCCTCAATCCTCAGTCATCAATCCTCAATCTTCAATACTCAATCCTCAATGCTCAATCCTCAATCCTCAATCCTCATTCCTCAAACCTCAATCCTCAACCCTCAGTCCTCATCCTCAATTCGCAATACTCAATCCTCAATCATCAATCCTCAATCTTCAATCATGAATACTCAATCTTCAATACTCAATCCTCAATCCTCAATCCTAAAATCCTCAATCCCCCATATTCAACACACAACCCTCAGCCATCAATCCTCAATACTCAACCATCAATTATCAATTCTCAATACTCAATAGAATATCCTGAATTCTCAGTTTTCAATACTCAATCCTGAATCCTCAATCTTCAACTCTCAGTCCTCAACAATCAGTTGTCAATCCTCAATCCTCAATAGAATATCCTCAATTCACAGTTTTCAATACTCAATACTCAATCTTCAATCTTCAAATCTCAATCCACAGACATCAATTCTCATCACTCAACCCTCAACACTCAGTCCTCAATCTTCAAACATCGATCCTCAATCCTCAATCTCCAATCCTCCATACTCAATCTACTATCCTCAATCCTCAATCATCAATCCTCAATCCTCAATCCTCAGTCATCAATCCTCAATCTTCAATACTCATTCCTCAATCATCAATCCTCAATCCTCAATCCTCAATCCTCATTCCTCAAACCTCAAACCTCAACCCTCAGTCCTCATCCTCAATTCTCAATTCTTAATCCTCATTCCTCAATCCTCAATCTTCAATCCTCAATAATCAATCTCCTATCCTAGATCCTCAATCCCCAATACTCTATCCTTAATCCTCAATATTCAATCCTCTATCCCCAGTCCACAACCTTCAATCCCCAAATCTCAATAATCAATCCTCAATCCTCAGTCCTTAATTGTCAATCATCAATCCACAATCTTCAATACTCAATCCCCAATCCTCAATCCTCAATCCTCAATCCTCAATCATCAATCCTCAATCTTCAATACTCAATCCTCAATCCTCAACCCTCCATCCTCAATACTCAACCCTCAATCCTCAATACTCAATCATCAATCCTCAATTCTCAATACTCAGTAGAATATACTGAATTCTCAGGATTCAATACTCAAACCTCAATCCTCAGCCCACAGCCCTCATCCTCCATCCACAATCCTCAATCCTCAATCCTCAATCTTCAATCATCAATACTCAATCTTCAATCTTCAATACTCAATCCTCAATCCTAAAATCCTCAATCCTCAATATTCAACACACAACCCTCAACCATCAGTCCGCAATACTCAACCATCAATCCTCAATTCTCAATACTCATTAGTATATCCTGAATTCTCAGTATTCAATACTCAAAACTCAATCCTCAACCATCAGCCCTCATCCTCCATCCTCAATCCTCAATCCTCAATCCTCAATCTTCAATCCTCAATACTCAACCTTCAATCTTCAATCCTCAATTCTCAATCCTCAATCCTCAATCCTCAATCCTCAATCCTCAGTCATCAATCCTCAATCTTCAATACTCAATCGTCAATCCGCAGTCCTCAATCCTCCATCCTCAATCTTCAATCCTGAATACTCAATCTTCAATCCTCAATACTCAATCTTCAATCCTCAACACTCAATCCACAATCCACAATCCTCAATCCTCAATCATCAACCTTCAACCCTCAATACTCAATCTTCAATCCTCAATCCTCAATCCTGAATCGTCAATCCTCATTCTTCAATCCTCAATACCCAAACCTCAGTCCTCAATCCTCAATCCTCAGTCATCAATCCTCAATAGTCAGTCATGAATACTCAATCTTCATAACTCAATCCTCAATCCTCAATCCTCAATCCTCAATCCTCAATCCTCAATCCTCATTCTTCAAACTTCAATCCTCAACCCTCAGTCCTCATCCTCAATTCTCAATTCTCAATCCTCAATCCTCAATCCTCAATCTTCAATCCTGAATAATCAATCTCCAATCCTAGATCCTCAATCCCCAATCCTCAATCCTTAATGCTCAATCTTCAATCCTCAATCCCCAGTCCTCAATCTTCAATCCTCAATGCTCAATCCTCAATCCCCAATCCTCAATCCTCAGTCCTCAATCCTCAATCATCAAACCTCAAACCTCAATCCTCAACCGTCAGTACTCGTCCTCAATCCTCAACCCTCAATCCTCAACTCTCAATTCTCAATCCTCAATCCTCAATAGTCAATCTTTAATCCTCAATACTCAACCTTCAATCCTCAATCCTCAATAACCAATCCTCAATCCTTAATCCTCAATCTTCAATCCTCAATCCTCAATACTCAATCTGCAATCCTCAGTCCTCAACCCTCAACCCTCAATCCTCATTCTTCAATCCTCAATACCCAATCCTCAATCTTCAATCCTCAATCCTCAATCCTCAATCCTCAATTCTCAATCCTCAATCCTCAGTCCTCAGTCCTCAAACCTCAATCCTCAATCCTCGTTCCTCAAACCTCAATCCTCAACCCTCAGTCCTCATCCTCAATTCTCAATCCTCAATCCTCAAACCTCAACCTTCAATCCTCAATACTCAATCCTCAATCGTCAATACTCAACCATCAATACTCAATTCTCAATACTCAATAGAATATCCTGAATTCTCAGTACTCAATACTCAAACCTCAATCCTCAACACTCAGCCCTCATCCTCCATCCTCAATCCTCAATCTTCAATCCTCAATACTCAATCTTCAATCTTCAATCCTCAATCCTCAATCCTCAATCCTCAATCCTCAATCATCAATACTCATTCCTCAATCCTGAATCCTCAATCTTCAATCCTGAATACTCAATTTTCAATCCTCAATCCTCAATCCTCAATCCTCAATCCTCAATCCTCAATCCTGAATCCTCAATCTTCAATCCTCAATACTCAATCTGCAATCCTCAATCCTCAATCCTCAGGCCTCAAACATCAATATTCAACCCTCAGTCCTCGTTCTCAACCCACAACCCTCAATCCTCAAACCTCAATCCTCAACCGTCAGTCCTCGTCCTCAATCCTCAACCCTCAATCCTCAATCCTCAATCTTCAACCCCAATAATCAATCTCCAATCCTAGATCCTCAATCCCCAATCCTCAATCCTTAATCCTCAATCTTCAATCCTCAATACTCAATCTTCAATCCTCAATCCTCAATCCTCAATCCTCAATCCTCAGTACTCAAACATGAATCCTCTACCTTCAATCCTCAATACTCAATCTGCAATCCTCAATCCTCAATCCTCAATCCTCATTCTTCAATCCTCAATACCCAATCCTCAATCTTCAATCCTCAATCCTCAATCATCAATTCTCAATCCTCAATCCTCAATCCTCAGACCTCAAACATCAATATTCAACCCTCAGTCCTCGTCCTCAATCCACAACCCTCAATACTCAATCCTCAGTCTTCAATCATCAATATTCAATCTTCAATCCTCAATCCTCAATCCTCAATACTCAATCCTCAATCCTCAAACCTCAATCATCAATCCTCAATCCTCAATCCTCAATCCTCAGTCTTCAATCCTCAATACTCAATCCTCAATCCTCAATCATCAATTCTCAATTCTCAATCCTCAATATTCAATCATCAATACTCAATCTTCAATCCTCAATCCCCAATCCTCAATCTTCAATGCTCAATCCTCAATCCTCAATCCTCAATCCTCAATCCTCAATCCTCAATCTTCAATCCTCAATACTCAATCTGCAATCCTCAATCCTCAATCCTCAATCCTCAATCCTCATTCTTAAGTCCTCAATACCCATTCCTCAATCTTCAATCCTCAATCCCCAATCCTCAATTCTCAATCCTCAATCCTTAATCCTCACACCTCAAACATCAATATTCAACCCTCAGTCCTCGTCCTCAATCCACAACCCTCAATCCTCAGTCCTCAATACTCAATCTTCAATCCTCAATACTCAATCCTCAATCCTCAATCCTCAATCTTCAATCCTCAATACTCAATCTTCAATCCTCAATCCTCAATACTCAATCCTCAATCCTCATTCTTCAATCTTCAATACCCAATCCTCAATCTTCAAACCTCAATCCTCAATCCTCAATCCTCAATCCTCAATCCTCATTCTTCAATTCTCCATACCCAATACTCAATCTTCAACCCTCAATCCTCTATCCTCAATCCTCAATTCTCAATCCTAATTCTTCAATCCTCAATACCCAATCCTCAATCTTCAATCCTCAGTCCTCAATATTCAATCATCAATATTCAATCTTCAATCCTCAAGCCTCAATCCTCAATCCCCAATCTTCAATCCTCCATACTCAATCTTCAATCCTCAATCCTCAATCATCAATCATCAATCCTCAATCCTCAGTCATCAATCCTCAATCTTCAATACTCAATCCTCAATGCTCAATCCTCAATCCTCAATCCTCATTCCTCAAACCTCAATCCTCAACCCTCAGTCCTCATCCTCAATTCGCAATACTCAATCCTCAATCATCAATCCTCAATCTTCAATCATGAATACTCAATCTTCAATACTCAATCCTAAATCCTCAATCCTAAAATCCTCAATCCCCCATATTCAACACACAACCCTCAGCCATCAATCCTCAATACTCAACCATCAATTATCAATTCTCAATACTCAATAGAATATCCTGAATTCTCAGTTTTCAATACTCAATCCTGAATCCTCAATCTTCAACTCTCAGTCCTCAACAATCAGTTGTCAATCCTCAATCCTCAATAGAATATCCTCAATTCACAGTTTTCAATACTCAATACTCAATCTTCAATCTTCAAATCTCAATCCACAGACATCAATTCTCATCACTCAACCCTCAACACTCAGTCCTCAATCTTCAAACATCGATCCTCAATCCTCAATCTCCAATCCTCCATACTCAATCTACTATCCTCAATCCTCAATCATCAATCCTCAATCCTCAATCCTCAGTCATCAATCCTCAATCTTCAATACTCATTCCTCAATCATCAATCCTCAATCCTCAATCCTCAATCCTCATTCCTCAAACCTCAAACCTCAACCCTCAGTCCTCATCCTCAATTCTCAATTCTTAATCCTCATTCCTCAATCCTCAATCTTCAATCCTCAATAATCAATCTCCTATCCTAGATCCTCAATCCCCAATACTCTATCCTTAATCCTCAATATTCAATCCTCTATCCCCAGTCCACAACCTTCAATCCCCAAATCTCAATAATCAATCCTCAATCCTCAGTCCTTAATCGTCAATCATCAATCCACAATCTTCAATACTCAATCCCCAATCCTCAATCCTCAATCCTCAATCCTCAATCATCAATCCTCAATCTTCAATACTCAATCCTCAATCCTCAACCCTCCATCCTCAATACTCAACCCTCAATCCTCAATACTCAATCATCAATCCTCAATTCTCAATACTCAGTAGAATATACTGAATTCTCAGGATTCAATACTCAAACCTCAATCCTCAGCCCACAGCCCTCATCCTCCATCCACAATCCTCAATCCTCAATCCTCAATCTTCAATCATCAATACTCAATCTTCAATCTTCAATACTCAATCCTCAATCCTAAAATCCTCAATCCTCAATATTCAACACACAACCCTCAACCATCAGTCCGCAATACTCAACCATCAATCCTCAATTCTCAATACTCATTAGTATATCCTGAATTCTCAGTATTCAATACTCAAAACTCAATCCTCAACCATCAGCCCTCATCCTCCATCCTCAACCCTCAATCCTCAATCCTCAATCTTCAATCCTCAATACTCAACCTTCAATCTTCAATCCTCAATTCTCAATCCTCAATCCTCAATCCTCAATCCTCAATCCTCAGTCATCAATCCTCAATCTTCAATACTCAATCGTCAATCCGCAGTCCTCAATCCTCCATCCTCAATCTTCAATCCTGAATACTCAATCTTCAATCCTCAATACTCAATCTTCAATCCTCAACACTCAATCCACAATCTACAATCCTCAATCCTCAATCATCAACCTTCAACCCTCAATACTCAATCTTCAATCCTCAATCCTCAATCCTGAATCGTCAATCCTCATTCTTCAATCCTCAATACCCAAACCTCAGTCCTCAATCCTCAATCCTCAGTCATCAATCCTCAATAGTCAGTCATGAATACTCAATCTTCATAACTCAATCCTCAATCCTCAATCCTCAATCCTCAATCCTCGATCCTCAATCCTCATTCTTCAAACCTCAATCCTCAACCCTCAGTCCTCATCCTCAATTCTCAATTCTCAATCCTCAATCCTCAATCCTCAATCTTCAATCCTGAATAATCAATCTCCAATCCTAGATCCTCAATCCCCAATCCTCAATCCTTAATGCTCAATCTTCAATCCTCAATCCCCAGTCCTCAATCTTCAATCCTCAATGCTCAATCCTCAATCCCCAATCCTCAATCCTCAGTCCTCAATCCTCAATCATCAAACCTCAAACCTCAATCCTCAACCGTCAGTACTCGTCCTCATTCCTCAAACCTCAAACCTCAACCCTCAGTCCTCATCCTCAATTCTCAATTCTTAATCCTCATTCCTCAATCCTCAATCTTCAATCCTCAATAATCAATCTCCTATCCTAGATCCTCAATCCCCAATACTCTATCCTCAATCCTCAATCTTCAATAATGAATAATCAATCTCCAATCCAAGATCCTCAATCCCCAATCCTCAGTCCTTAATCCTCAATCTTCAATCCTCAATCCCCAGTCCTCAATCTTCAATCCTCAATGCTCAATCCTCAATCCCCAATCCTCAATCCTCAATCCTCAATCATCAATCCTCAATCATCAATACTCATTCCTCAATCCTGAATCCTCAATCTTCAATCCTGAATACTCAATTTTCAATCCTCAATCCTCAATCCTCAATCCTCAATCCTCAATCCTCAATCCTGAATCCTCAATCTTCAATCCTCAATACTCAATCTGCAATCCTCAGTCCTCAATCCTCAGGCCTCAAACATCAATATTCAACCCTCAGTCCTCGTTCTCAACCCACAACCCTCAATCCTCAAACCTCAATCCTCAACCGTCAGTCCTCGTCCTCAATCCTCAACCCTCAATCCTCAATCCTCAATCTTCAACCCCAATAATCAATCTCCAATCCTAGATCCTCAATCCCCAATCCTCAATCCTTAATCCTCAATCTTCAATCCTCAATACTCAATCTTCAATCCTCAATCCTCAATCCTCAATCCTCAATCCTCAGTACTCAAACATGAATCCTCTACCTTCAATCCTCAATACTCAATCTGCAATCCTCAATCCTCAATCCTCAATCCTCATTCTTCAATCCTCAATACCCAATCCTCAATCTTCAATCCTCAATCCTCAATCATCAATTCTCAATCCTCAATCCTCAATCCTCAGACCTCAAACATCAATATTCAACCCTCAGTCCTCGTCCTCAATCCACAACCCTCAATACTCAATCCTCAGTCTTCAATCTTCAATATTCAATCTTCAATCCTCAATCCTCAATCCTCAATACTCAATCCTCAATCCTCAAACCTCAATCATCAATCCTCAATCCTCAATCCTCAATCCTCAGTCTTCAATCCTCAATACTCAATCCTCAATCCTCAATCATCAATTCTCAATTCTCAATCCTCAATATTCAATCATCAATACTCAATCTTCAATCCTCAATCCCCAATCCTCAATCTTCAATGCTCAATCCTCAATCCTCAATCCTCAATCCTCAATCCTCAATCCTCAATCTTCAATCCTCAATACTCAATCTGCAATCCTCAATCCTCAATCCTCAATCCTCAATCCTCATTCTTAAGTCCTCAATACCCATTCCTCAATCTTCAATCCTCAATCCCCAATCCTCAATTCTCAATCCTCAATCCTTAATCCTCACACCTCAAACATCAATATTCAACCCTCAGTCCTCGTCCTCAATCCACAACCCTCAATCCTCAGTCCTCAATACTCAATCTTCAATCCTCAATACTCAATCCTCAATCCTCAATCCTCAATCTTCAATCCTCAATACTCAATCTTCAATCCTCAATCCTCAATACTCAATCCTCAATCCTCATTCTTCAATCTTCAATACCCAATCCTCAATCTTCAAACCTCAATCCTCAATCCTCAATCCTCAATCCTCAATCCTCATTCTTCAATTCTCCATACCCAATACTCAATCTTCAACCCTCAATCCTCTATCCTCAATCCTCAATTCTCAATCCTAATTCTTCAATCCTCAATACCCAATCCTCAATCTTCAATCCTCAGTCCTCAATATTCAATCATCAATATTCAATCTTCAATCCTCAAGCCTCAATCCTCAATCCCCAATCTTCAATCCTCCATACTCAATCTTCAATCCTCAATCCTCAATCATCAATCATCAATCCTCAATCCTCAGTCATCAATCCTCAATCTTCAATACTCAATCCTCAATGCTCAATCCTCAATCCTCAATCCTCATTCCTCAAACCTCAATCCTCAACCCTCAGTCCTCATCCTCAATTCGCAATACTCAATCCTCAATCATCAATCCTCAATCTTCAATCATGAATACTCAATCTTCAATACTCAATCCTCAATCCTCAATCCTAAAATCCTCAATCCCCCATATTCAACACACAACCCTCAGCCATCAATCCTCAATACTCAACCATCAATTATCAATTCTCAATACTCAATAGAATATCCTGAATTCTCAGTTTTCAATACTCAATCCTGAATCCTCAATCTTCAACTCTCAGTCCTCAACAATCAGTTGTCAATCCTCAATCCTCAATAGAATATCCTCAATTCACAGTTTTCAATACTCAATACTCAATCTTCAATCTTCAAATCTCAATCCACAGACATCAATTCTCATCACTCAACCCTCAACACTCAGTCCTCAATCTTCAAACATCGATCCTCAATCCTCAATCTCCAATCCTCCATACTCAATCTACTATCCTCAATCCTCAATCATCAATCCTCAATCCTCAATCCTCAGTCATCAATCCTCAATCTTCAATACTCATTCCTCAATCATCAATCCTCAATCCTCAATCCTCAATCCTCATTCCTCAAACCTCAAACCTCAACCCTCAGTCCTCATCCTCAATTCTCAATTCTTAATCCTCATTCCTCAATCCTCAATCTTCAATCCTCAATAATCAATCTCCTATCCTAGATCCTCAATCCCCAATACTCTATCCTTAATCCTCAATATTCAATCCTCTATCCCCAGTCCACAACCTTCAATCCCCAAATCTCAATAATCAATCCTCAATCCTCAGTCCTTAATCGTCAATCATCAATCCACAATCTTCAATACTCAATCCCCAATCCTCAATCCTCAATCCTCAATCCTCAATCATCAATCCTCAATCTTCAATACTCAATCCTCAATCCTCAACCCTCCATCCTCAATACTCAACCCTCAATCCTCAATACTCAATCATCAATCCTCAATTCTCAATACTCAGTAGAATATACTGAATCCTCAGGATTCAATACTCAAACCTCAATCCTCAGCCCACAGCCCTCATCCTCCATCCACAATCCTCAATCCTCAATCCTCAATCTTCAATCATCAATACTCAATCTTCAATCTTCAATACTCAATCCTCAATCCTAAAATCCTCAATCCTCAATATTCAACACACAACCCTCAACCATCAGTCCGCAATACTCAACCATCAATCCTCAATTCTCAATACTCATTAGTATATCCTGAATTCTCAGTATTCAATACTCAAAACTCAATCCTCAACCATCAGCCCTCATCCTCCATCCTCAACCCTCAATCCTCAATCCTCAATCTTCAATCCTCAATACTCAACCTTCAATCTTCAATCCTCAATTCTCAATCCTCAATCCTCAATCCTCAATCCTCAATCCTCAGTCATCAATCCTCAATCTTCAATACTCAATCGTCAATCCGCAGTCCTCAATCCTCCATCCTCAATCTTCAATCCTGAATACTCAATCTTCAATCCTCAATACTCAATCTTCAATCCTCAACACTCAATCCACAATCCACAATCCTCAATCCTCAATCATCAACCTTCAACCCTCAATACTCAATCTTCAATCCTCAATCCTCAATCCTGAATCGTCAATCCTCATTCTTCAATCCTCAATACCCAAACCTCAGTCCTCAATCCTCAATCCTCAGTCATCAATCCTCAATAGTCAGTCATGAATACTCAATCTTCATAACTCAATCCTCAATCCTCAATCCTCAATCCTCAATCCTCAATCCTCAATCCTCATTCTTCAAACCTCAATCCTCAACCCTCAGTCCTCATCCTCAATTCTCAATTCTCAATCCTCAATCCTCAATCCTCAATCTTCAATCCTGAATAATCAATCTCCAATCCTAGATCCTCAATCCCCAATCCTCAATCCTTAATGCTCAATCTTCAATCCTCAATCCCCAGTCCTCAATCTTCAATCCTCAATGCTCAATCCTCAATCCCCAATCCTCAATCCTCAGTCCTCAATCCTCAATCATCAAACCTCAAACCTCAATCCTCAACCGTCAGTACTCGTCCTCATTCCTCAAACCTCAAACCTCAACCCTCAGTCCTCATCCTCAATTCTCAATTCTTAATCCTCATTCCTCAATCCTCAATCTTCAATCCTCAATAATCAATCTCCTATCCTAGATCCTCAATCCCCAATACTCTATCCTCAATCCTCAATCTTCAATAATGAATAATCAATCTCCAATCCAAGATCCTCAATCCCCAATCCTCAGTCCTTAATCCTCAATCTTCAATCCTCAATCCCCAGTCCTCAATCTTCAATCCTCAATGCTCAATCCTCAATCCCCAATCCTCAATCCTCAATCCTCAATCATCAATCCTCAATCATCAATACTCATTCCTCAATCCTGAATCCTCAACCTTCAATCCTGAATACTCAATTTTCAATCCTCAATCCTCAATCCTCAATCCTCAATCCTCAATCCTCAATCCTGAATCCTCAATCTTCAATCCTCAATACTCAATCTGCAATCCTCAATCCTCAATCCTCAGGCCTCAAACATCAATATTCAACCCTCAGTCCTCGTTCTCAACCCACAACCCTCAATCCTCAAACCTCAATCCTCAACCGTCAGTCCTCGTCCTCAATCCTCAACCCTCAATCCTCAATCCTCAATCTTCAACCCCAATAATCAATCTCCAATCCTAGATCCTCAATCCCCAATCCTCAATCCTTAATCCTCAATCTTCAATCCTCAATACTCAATCTTCAATCCTCAATCCTCAATCCTCAATCCTCAATCCTCAGTACTCAAACATGAATCCTCTACCTTCAATCCTCAATACTCAATCTGCAATCCTCAATCCTCAATCCTCAATCCTCATTCTTCAATCCTCAATACCCAATCCTCAATCTTCAATCCTCAATCCTCAATCATCAATTCTCAATCCTCAATCCTCAATCCTCAGACCTCAAACATCAATATTCAACCCTCAGTCCTCGTCCTCAATCCACAACCCTCAATACTCAATCCTCAGTCTTCAATCATCAATATTCAATCTTCAATCCTCAATCCTCAATCCTCAATACTCAATCCTCAATCCTCAAACCTCAATCATCAATCCTCAATCCTCAATCCTCAATCCTCAGTCTTCAATCCTCAATACTCAATCCTCAATTCTCAATCATCAATTCTCAATTCTCAATCCTCAATATTCAATCATCAATACTCAATCTTCAATCCTCAATCCCCAATCCTCTATCTTCAATGCTCAATCCTCAATCCTCAATCCTCAATCCTCAATCCTCAATCCTCAATCTTCAATCCTCAATACTCAATCTGCAATCCTCAATCCTCAATCCTCAATCCTCAATCCTCATTCTTAAGTCCTCAATACCCATTCCTCAATCTTCAATCCTCAATCCCCAATCCTCAATTCTCAATCCTCAATCCTTAATCCTCACACCTCAAACATCAATATTCAACCCTCAGTCCTCGTCCTCAATCCACAACCCTCAATCCTCAGTCCTCAATACTCAATCTTCAATCCTCAATACTCAATCCTCAATCCTCAATCCTCAATCTTCAATCCTCAATACTCAATCTTCAATCCTCAATCCTCAATCCTCAATCCTCAATCCTCATTCTTCAATCTTCAGTACCCAATCCTCAATCTTCAAACCTCAATCCTCAATCCTCAATCCTCAATCCTCAATCCTCATACTTCAATCCTCAATACCCAATCCTCAATCTTCAATCCTCAATCCTCATTCTTCAATTCTCCATACCCAATACTCAATCTTCAACCCTCAATCCTCTATCCTCAATCCTCAATTCTCAATCCTAATTCTTCAATCCTCAATACCCAATCCTCAATTTTCAATCCTCAGTCCTCAATATTCAATCATCAATATTCAATCTTCAATCCTCAAGCCTCAATCCTCAATCCCCAATCTTCAATCCTCCATACTCAATCTTCAATCCTCAATCCTCAATCATCAATCATCAATCCTCAATCCTCAGTCATCAATCCTCAATCTTCAATACTCAATCCTCAATGCTCAATCCTCAATCCTCAATCCTCATTCCTCAAACCTCAATCCTCAACCCTCAGTCCTCATCCTCAATTCGCAATACTCAATCCTCAATCATCAATCCTCAATCTTCAATCATGAATACTCAATCTTCAATACTCAATCCTCAATCCTCAATCCTAAAATCCTCAATCCCCCATATTCAACACACAACCCTCAGCCATCAATCCTCAATACTCAACCATCAATTATCAATTCTCAATACTCAATAGAATATCCTGAATTCTCAGTTTTCAATACTCAATCCTGAATCCTCAATCTTCAACTCTCAGTCCTCAACAATCAGTTGTCAATCCTCAATCCTCAATAGAATATCCTCAATTCACAGTTTTCAATACTCAATACTCAATCTTCAATCTTCAAATCTCAATCCACAGACATCAATTCTCATCACTCAACCCTCAACACTCAGTCCTCAATCTTCAAACATCGATCCTCAATCCTCAATCTCCAATCCTCCATACTCAATCTACTATCCTCAATCCTCAATCATCAATCCTCAATCCTCAATCCTCAGTCATCAATCCTCAATCTTCAATACTCATTCCTCAATCATCAATCCTCAATCCTCAATCCTCAATCCTCATTCCTCAAACCTCAAACCTCAACCCTCAGTCCTCATCCTCAATTCTCAATTCTTAATCCTCATTCCTCAATCCTCAATCTTCAATCCTCAATAATCAATCTCCTATCCTAGATCCTCAATCCCCAATACTCTATCCTTAATCCTCAATATTCAATCCTCTATCCCCAGTCCACAACCTTCAATCCCCAAATCTCAATAATCAATCCTCAATCCTCAGTCCTTAATCGTCAATCATCAATCCACAATCTTCAATACTCAATCCCCAATCCTCAATCCTCAATCCTCAATCCTCAATCATCAATCCTCAATCTTCAATACTCAATCCTCAATCCTCAACCCTCCATCCTCAATACTCAACCCTCAATCCTCAATACTCAATCATCAATCCTCAATTCTCAATACTCAGTAGAATATACTGAATCCTCAGGATTCAATACTCAAACCTCAATCCTCAGCCCACAGCCCTCATCCTCCATCCACAATCCTCAATCCTCAATCCTCAATCTTCAATCATCAATACTCAATCTTCAATCTTCAATACTCAATCCTCAATCCTAAAATCCTCAATCCTCAATATTCAACACACAACCCTCAACCATCAGTCCGCAATACTCAACCATCAATCCTCAATTCTCAATACTCATTAGTATATCCTGAATTCTCAGTATTCAATACTCAAAACTCAATCCTCAACCATCAGCCCTCATCCTCCATCCTCAACCCTCAATCCTCAATCCTCAATCTTCAATCCTCAATACTCAACCTTCAATCTTCAATCCTCAATTCTCAATCCTCAATCCTCAATCCTCAATCCTCAATCCTCAGTCATCAATCCTCAATCTTCAATACTCAATCGTCAATCCGCAGTCCTCAATCCTCCATCCTCAATCTTCAATCCTGAATACTCAATCTTCAATCCTCAATACTCAATCTTCAATCCTCAACACTCAATCCACAATCCACAATCCTCAATCCTCAATCATCAACCTTCAACCCTCAATACTCAATCTTCAATCCTCAATCCTCAATCCTGAATCGTCAATCCTCATTCTTCAATCCTCAATACCCAAACCTCAGTCCTCAATCCTCAATCCTCAGTCATCAATCCTCAATAGTCAGTCATGAATACTCAATCTTCATAACTCAATCCTCAATCCTCAATCCTCAATCCTCAATCCTCAATCCTCAATCCTCATTCTTCAAACCTCAATCCTCAACCCTCAGTCCTCATCCTCAATTCTCAATTCTCAATCCTCAATCCTCAATCCTCAATCTTCAATCCTGAATAATCAATCTCCAATCCTAGATCCTCAATCCCCAATCCTCAATCCTTAATGCTCAATCTTCAATCCTCAATCCCCAGTCCTCAATCTTCAATCCTCAATGCTCAATCCTCAATCCCCAATCCTCAATCCTCAGTCCTCAATCCTCAATCATCAAACCTCAAACCTCAATCCTCAACCGTCAGTACTCGTCCTCATTCCTCAAACCTCAAACCTCAACCCTCAGTCCTCATCCTCAATTCTCAATTCTTAATCCTCATTCCTCAATCCTCAATCTTCAATCCTCAATAATCAATCTCCTATCCTAGATCCTCAATCCCCAATACTCTATCCTCAATCCTCAATCTTCAATAATGAATAATCAATCTCCAATCCAAGATCCTCAATCCCCAATCCTCAGTCCTTAATCCTCAATCTTCAATCCTCAATCCCCAGTCCTCAATCTTCAATCCTCAATGCTCAATCCTCAATCCCCAATCCTCAATCCTCAATCCTCAATCATCAATCCTCAATCATCAATACTCATTCCTCAATCCTGAATCCTCAACCTTCAATCCTGAATACTCAATTTTCAATCCTCAATCCTCAATCCTCAATCCTCAATCCTCAATCCTCAATCCTGAATCCTCAATCTTCAATCCTCAATACTCAATCTGCAATCCTCAATCCTCAATCCTCAGGCCTCAAACATCAATATTCAACCCTCAGTCCTCGTTCTCAACCCACAACCCTCAATCCTCAAACCTCAATCCTCAACCGTCAGTCCTCGTCCTCAATCCTCAACCCTCAATCCTCAATCCTCAATCTTCAACCCCAATAATCAATCTCCAATCCTAGATCCTCAATCCCCAATCCTCAATCCTTAATCCTCAATCTTCAATCCTCAATACTCAATCTTCAATCCTCAATCCTCAATCCTCAATCCTCAATCCTCAGTACTCAAACATGAATCCTCTACCTTCAATCCTCAATACTCAATCTGCAATCCTCAATCCTCAATCCTCAATCCTCATTCTTCAATCCTCAATACCCAATCCTCAATCTTCAATCCTCAATCCTCAATCATCAATTCTCAATCCTCAATCCTCAATCCTCAGACCTCAAACATCAATATTCAACCCTCAGTCCTCGTCCTCAATCCACAACCCTCAATACTCAATCCTCAGTCTTCAATCATCAATATTCAATCTTCAATCCTCAATCCTCAATCCTCAATACTCAATCCTCAATCCTCAAACCTCAATCATCAATCCTCAATCCTCAATCCTCAATCCTCAGTCTTCAATCCTCAATACTCAATCCTCAATTCTCAATCATCAATTCTCAATTCTCAATCCTCAATATTCAATCATCAATACTCAATCTTCAATCCTCAATCCCCAATCCTCTATCTTCAATGCTCAATCCTCAATCCTCAATCCTCAATCCTCAATCCTCAATCCTCAATCTTCAATCCTCAATACTCAATCTGCAATCCTCAATCCTCAATCCTCAATCCTCAATCCTCATTCTTAAGTCCTCAATACCCATTCCTCAATCTTCAATCCTCAATCCCCAATCCTCAATTCTCAATCCTCAATCCTTAATCCTCACACCTCAAACATCAATATTCAACCCTCAGTCCTCGTCCTCAATCCACAACCCTCAATCCTCAGTCCTCAATACTCAATCTTCAATCCTCAATACTCAATCCTCAATCCTCAATCCTCAATCTTCAATCCTCAATACTCAATCTTCAATCCTCAATCCTCAATCCTCAATCCTCAATCCTCATTCTTCAATCTTCAGTACCCAATCCTCAATCTTCAAACCTCAATCCTCAATCCTCAATCCTCAATCCTCAATCCTCATACTTCAATCCTCAATACCCAATCCTCAATCTTCAATCCTCAATCCTCATTCTTCAATTCTCCATACCCAATACTCAATCTTCAACCCTCAATCCTCTATCCTCAATCCTCAATTCTCAATCCTAATTCTTCAATCCTCAATACCCAATCCTCAATTTTCAATCCTCAGTCCTCAATATTCAATCATCAATATTCAATCTTCAATCCTCAAGCCTCAATCCTCAATCCCCAATCTTCAATCCTCCATACTCAATCTTCAATCCTCAATCCTCAATCATCAATCCTCAATCCTCAATCCTCAGTCATCAATCCTCAATCTTCAATACTCAATCCTCAATGCTCAATCCTCAATCCTCAATCCTCATTCCTCAAACCTCAATCCTCAACCCTCAGTCCTCATCCTCAATTCGCAATACTCAATCCTCAATCATCAATCCTCAATCTTCAATCATGAATACTCAATCTTCAATACTCAATCCTCAATCCTCAATCCTAAAATCCTCAATCCCCCATATTCAACACACAACCCTCAGCCATCAATCCTCAATACTCAACCATCAATTATCAATTCTCAATACTCAATAGAATATCCTGAATTCTCAGTTTTCAATACTCAATCCTGAATCCTCAATCTTCAACTCTCAGTCCTCAACAATCAGTTGTCAATCCTCAATCCTCAATATAATATCCTCAATTCACAGTTTTCAATACTCAATACTCAATCTTCAATCTTCAAATCTCAATCCACAGACATCAATTCTCATCACTCAACCCTCAACACTCAGTCCTCAATCTTCAAACATCGATCCTCAATCCTCAATCTCCAATCCTCCATACTCAATCTACTATCCTCAATCCTCAATCATCAATCCTCAATCCTCAATCCTCAGTCATCAATCCTCAATCTTCAATACTCATTCCTCAATCATCAATCCTCAATCCTCAATCCTCAATCCTCATTCCTCAAACCTCAAACCTCAACCCTCAGTCCTCATCCTCAATTCTCAATTCTTAATCCTCATTCCTCAATCCTCAATCTTCAATCCTCAATAATCAATCTCCTATCCTAGATCCTCAATCCCCAATACTCTATCCTTAATCCTCAATATTCAATCCTCTATCCCCAGTCCACAACCTTCAATTCCCAAATCTCAATAATCAATCCTCAATCCTCAGTCCTTAATCGTCAATCATCAATCCACAATCTTCAATACTCAATCCCCAATCCTCAATCCTCAATCCTCAATCCTCAATCATCAATCCTCAATCTTCAATACTCAATCCTCAATCCTCAACCCTCCATCCTCAATACTCAACCCTCAATCCTCAATACTCAATCATCAATCCTCAATTCTCAATACTCAGTAGAATATACTGAATTCTCAGGATTCAATACTCAAACCTCAATCCTCAGCCCACAGCCCTCATCCTCCATCCACAATCCTCAATCCTCAATCCTCAATCTTCAATCATCAATACTCAATCTTCAATCTTCAATACTCAATCCTCAATCCTAAAATCCTCAATCCTCAATATTCAACACACAACCCTCAACCATCAGTCCGCAATACTCAACCATCAATCCTCAATTCTCAATACTCATTAGTATATCCGGAATTCTCAGTATTCAATACTCAAAACTCAATCCTCAACCATCAGCCCTCATCCTCCATCCTCAATCCTCAATCCTCAATCCTCAATCTTCAATCCTCAATACTCAACCTTCAATCTTCAATCCTCAATTCTCAATCCTCAATCCTCAATCCTCAATCCTCAATCCTCAGTCATCAATCCTCAATCTTCAATACTCAATCGTCAATCCGCAGTCCTCAATCCTCCATCCTCAATCTTCAATCCTGAATACTCAATCTTCAATCCTCAATACTCAATCTTCAATCCTCAACACTCAATCCACAATCCACAATCCTCAATCCTCAATCATCAACTTTCAACCCTCAATACTCAATCTTCAATCCTCAATCCTCAATCCTGAATCGTCAATCCTCATTCTTCAATCCTCAATACCCAAACCTCAGTCCTCAATCCTCAATCCTCAGTCATCAATCCTCAATAGTCAGTCATGAATACTCAATCTTCATAACTCAATCCTCAATCCTCAATCCTCAATCCTCAATCCTCAATCCTCAATCCTCATTCTTCAAACCTCAATCCTCAACCCTCAGTCCTCATCCTCAATTCTCAATTCTCAATCCTCAATCCTCAATCCTCAATCTTCAATCCTGAATAATCAATCTCCAATCCTAGATCCTCAATCCCCAATCCTCAATCCTTAATGCTCAATCTTCAATCCTCAATCCCCAGTCCTCAATCTTCAATCCTCAATGCTCAATCCTCAACCCCCAATCCTCAATCCTCAGTCCTCAATCCTCAATCATCAAACCTCAAACCTCAATCCTCAACCGTCAGTACTCGTCCTCAATCCTCAACCCTCAATCCTCAACTCTCAATTCTCAATCCTCAATCCTCAATAGTCAATCTTTAATCCTCAATACTCAACCTTCAATCCTCAATCCTCAATAACCAATCCTCAATCCTTAATCCTCAATCTTCAATCCTCAATCCTCAATACTCAATCTGCAATCCTCAGTCCTCAACCCTCAACCCTCAATCCTCATTCTTCAATCCTCAATACCCAATCCTCAATCTTCAATCCTCAATCCTCAATCCTCAATCCTCAATTCTCAATCCTCAATCCTCAGTCCTCAGTCCTCAAACCTCAATCCTCAATCCTCGTTCCTCAAACCTCAATCCTCAACCCTCAGTCCTCATCCTCAATTCTCAATCCTCAATCCTCAAACCTCAACCTTCAATCCTCAATGCTCAATCCTCAATCGTCAATACTCAACCATCAATACTCAATTCTCAATACTCAATAGAATATCCTGAATTCTCAGTACTCAATACTCAAACCTCAATCCTCAACACTCAGCCCTCATCCTCCATCCTCAATCCTCAATCTTCAATCCTCAATACTCAATCTTCAATCTTCAATCCTCAATCCTCAATCCTCAATCCTCAATCCTCAATCCTCAGTCATCAATCCTCAATCTTCAATACTCAATCGTCAATCCGCAGTCCTCAATCCTCAATCCTCAATCTTCGTTCCTCAAACATCAATCCTCAACCCTCAGCCATCATCCTCAATCCTCAATCCTCGTTCCTCAATCCTCAATCCTCAATCCTCAATCCTCAATCCTCAATGGTCAATCTCCAGTCCTAGATCCTCAATCCCCAATCCTCAATCCTTAATCCTCAATCTTCAATCCTCAATCCTCAATTCTCAATCCTCAATACTCAATCCTCAATCCTCAATCCTCAATCCCCAATCCTCAATCTTCAATCCTCAATCCTCAATCCTCAAGCCTCAATCCTCAATCCCCAATCTTCAATCCTCCATACTCAATCTTCAATCCTCAAGCCTCAATCATCAATCCTCAGTCCTCAATCCTCAGTCATCAATCCTCAATCTTCAATACTCAATCCTCAATCCTCAATCCTCAATCCTCTATCCTCATTCCTCAAACATCAATCCTCAACCCTCAGTCTTCATCCTCAATTCGCAATACTCAATCCTCAATCCTCAATCCTCAATCTTCAATCATCAATACTCAATCTTCAATACTCAATCCTCAATCCTCAATCCTAAAATCCTCAATCCCCCATATTCAACACACAACCCTCAACCATCAATCCTCAATACACAACCATCAATTATCAATTCTCAGTACTCAATAGAATATCCTGAATTCTCAATTTTCAATACTCAATCCTGAATCCTCAATCTTCAGCTCTCAGTCCTCAACAATCAGTTGTCAATCCTCAATCCTCAATAGAATATCCTCAATTCACAGTATTCAATACTCAATAGTCAATCTGCAATCTTCCAACCTCTATCCACAAACATCAATTCTCATCACTCAACCTTCAATCCTCAGTCCTCAATCCACAATCACCAATCCACAATCTTCAATAGGCAATCCTCAATCCTCAATCCTCAATCCTCAATACTCAATCTTCAATCCTCAATCCTCAATCCTCAATCCTCAACCCTCAGCCCTCATCCTCAACCCTCAATCCTGAATCTTCAATCCTGAATACTCAATCTTCAATCCTCAACACTCAATCTTCAATCCTCAACCCTCAATCCACAATCCACAATCCTCAATACTCAATGATCAACCTTCAATCCTCAATCCTCAACCCTCAATCCTCAATCATCAGTCATGAATACTCAATCTTCGTAACTCAATCCTCAATCCTCAATTCTCAATCCTCAATCCTCAATCCTCATTCCTCAAACCTCAATCCTCAACCCTCAGTCCCCATCCTCAATTCACAATTATCAATCCTCAATCCTCAATCCTCAATCTTCAATCCTGAATAATCAATCTTTCAATCCTAGATCCTCAATCCCCAATCCTCAATCCTTAATACTCAATCTTCAATCCTCAATCCCCAGTCCTCAATCTTCAATCCTCAATGCTCAATACTCAATCCTCAATCCTCAATCCTCAATCCTCAATCCTCAATCATCAAACTTCAAACCTCAATCCTCAACCGTCAGTCCTCGTCCTCAATCCTCAACCGTCAATCCTCAATTCTCAATTCTCAATCCTCAATCCTCAATCGTCAATCTTCAATCCTCAATGATCAATCTCCAATCCTAGATCCTTAATCCCCAATCCCCAATCCTTATTACTCAATCTTCAATCCTCAATCCCCTGTCCTCAATCTTCAATCCTCAATGCTCAATCCTCAACCCTCAATCCTCAGTCATCAGTCCTCAATCCTCAATCCTCAAACCTCAATCCTCAACCCTCAATCCTCAGTCCCCAAACCTCAATTCCGAATCCTCAATCCTCAATGCTCAATCTTCATCCCTCAGTCCGCAACAATCAATTGTGAATCCTCAATACTCAATAGAATATCCTCAATTCACAGTTTTCAATACTGAATCCCCAATCTTCAATCTTCAAATCTCAAGCCACAGACATCAATTCTCATCACTCAACCCTCAACACTCAGTCCTCAATCTTCAAACATCGATCCTCGATCCTCAATCTTCAATCCTCCATACCCAATCTTCTATCCTCAATCCTCAATCATCAATCCTCAATCCTCAATCCTCAGTCATCAATCCTCAATCTTCAATACTCATTCCTCAATCATCAATCCTCAATCCTCAATCCTCAATCCTCATTCCTCATACCTCAATCCTCAACCCTCAGTCCTCATTCTCAATTCTCAATTCTTAATCCTCAATCCTCAATCCTCAATCTTCAATCCTCAATAATCAATCTCCTATCCTAGATCCTCAATCACCAATACTCTATCCTTAATCCTCAATATTCAATCCTCTATCCCCAGTCCACAATCTTCAATCCCCAAATCTCACTAATCGATCCTCAATCCTCAGTCCTTAATCGTCAATCATGAATCCACAATCTTCAATACTCAATCCTCAATCCTCAATCCTCAATCCTCAATCCTCAATCATCAATCCTCAATCTTCAATACTCAATCCTCAATCCTCAACCCTCAATCCTCAATACTCAACCCTCAATCCTCAATACTCAACCATCAATCCTCAATTCTCAATACTCAATAGAATATACTGAATTCTCAGGATTCAATACTCAAACCTCAATCCTCAGCCCTCAGGCCTCATCCTCCATCCTCAATCCTCAATCCTCAATCCTCAATATTCAATCATCAATACTCAATCTTCAATCGTCAATACTCAATCCTCAATCCTAAAATCCTCAATCCTCAATATTCAACACACAACCCTCAACCATCAGTCCGCAATACTCAACCATCAATCCTCAATTCTCAATACTCATTAGTATATCCTGAATTCTCAGTATTCAATACTCAAACCTCAAACCTCAATCCTCAACCCTCAGCCCTCATCCTCCGTCCACAATCCTCAATCCTCAATCCTCAATCTTCAATACTCAATACTCAACCTTCAATCTTCAATCCTCTATTCTCAATCCTCAATCCTCAATCCTCAATCCTCAGTCATCAATCCTCAATCTTCAATACTCAATCGTCAATCCGCAGTCCTCAATCCTCAATCCTCAATCCTCGTTCCTCAAACATCAATCCTCAACCCTCAGCCATCATCCTCAATCCTCAATCCTCGTTCATCAATCCTCAATCCTCAATCCTCAATCCTCAATAGTCAATCTCCAATCCTAGATCCCCAATCCTCAATCTTCAATCCTCAACCCTCAATCCTCAAGCCTCAATCCTCAATCTTCAATCCTGAATACTCAGTCTTCAATCCTCAATACTCAATCTTCAATCCTCAACCCTCAATCCACAATCCACAATCCTCAATCCTCGATCATCAACCTTCAATCCTCAATACTCAATCTTCAATTCTCAATCCTCAATCCTGAATCGTCAATCCTCATTCTTCAATCCTCAATACCCAATCCTCAGTCCTCAATCCTCAATCTTCAATCCTCAATCCCCAGTCCTCAATCTTCAATCCTCAATGCTCAATCCTCAATCCCCAATCCTCAATCCTCAGTCCTCAATCCTCAATCATAAAACCTCAAACCTCAATCCTCTACCGTCAGTCCTCGTCTTCAATCCTCAACCCTCAATCCTCAATTCTCAATTCTCAATCCTCAATCGTCAGTCATCAATCCTCAATCCTCAATACTCAATCGTCAATCCTCAGTCCTCAATTCTCAATCCTCAATCCTCGTTCCTCAAACCTCAATCCTCAACCCTCAGTCGTCATCCTCAATTCTCAATCCTCAACCCTCAAACCTCAATCTTCAATCCTCAATACTCAGTCCTCAATACTCAATACTCAACCATCAACCCTCAATTCTCAATACTCAATAGAATATCCTGAATTCTCAGTATTCAGTACTCAAACCTCAATCCTCAACCCTCAGCCCTCACCCTCCGTCCTCAAACCTCAATCTTCAATCCTCAATACTCAATCTTCGATTCTCAATCCTCAATCCTCAATCCTCAATCCCCAATCCTCAATCTTCAATCCTCAGTCCTCAATACTCAATCCTCAATCCTCAATCCTCAATCATCAATACTCAATCTTCAATCCTCAATCCTCAATCCTCAATCCTCAACCCTCAGCCTTCATCCTCAATCCTCACTCCTCCTTCCTCAATCCTCAATCCTCGATCCTCAATCCTCAATAGTCAATCTCCAATCCTAGATCCTCAACCCCAATCCTCAATCCTTAATCCACAATCTTCAATCCTCACTCCTCAATTCTCAATCATCAATACTCAATCCTCAATCCTCAATCCCCAATCCCCAATCCTCAATCTTCAATCCTCAATCCTCAATCCTCAAGCCTCAATCCTCAATCCTCAATCTTCAATCCTGAATACTCAATCTTCAATCCTCAATCCTCAATCCTCAATCTTCAATCCTCAATACTCAATCTTCGATTCTCAATCCTCAATCCTCAAACCTCAATCCCCAATCCTCAATCTTCAATCCTCAATCCTCAATCCTCAATCTTCAATCCTCAATCCTCAACCATCGGTCATGAATACTCAATCTTCATAACTCAATCCTCAATCCTCAATCCTCAATCCTCAATCCTCAATCCTCATTCCTCAAACCTCAATCCTCAACCCTCAGTCCTCATCCTCAATTCTCCATTCTCAATCCTCAATCCTCAATCCTCAATCTTCAATAATGAATAATCAATCTCCAATCCTAGATCCTCAATCCACAATCCTCAGTCCTTAATCCTCAATCTTCAATCCTCAATCCCCAGTCCTCAATCTTCAATCCTCAATGCTCAATCCTCAATCCCCAATCCTCAATCCTCAGTCCTCAATCCTCAATCTTCAAACCTCAAACCTCAATCCTCAACCGTCAGTACTCGTCCTCAATCCTCAACCCTCAATCCTCAATTCACAATTCTCAATCCTCAATCCTCAATCGTCAATCTTCAACCCTGAATAATCAATCTCCAATCCTAGATCCTCAATCCCCAATCCTCAATCCTTAATCCTCAATCTTCAATCCTCAATCCCCAGCCCTCAATCTTCAATCCTCAATGCTCAATCCTCAATCCTCAATCCTCAGTCATCAGTCATCAATCCTCAATCCTCAAACCTCAATCCTCAACCGTCAGTCCTCGTCCTCAAACCTCAATCCCGAATCCACAATACTGAATCGTCAATCTTCAGCCCTCAGTCCTCAACAATCAATTGTCAATCCTCAGCCCTCATTAGAATATCCTCAATTCACAGTTTTCAGTACTCAATCGTCAATCTTCAATCTTCAAATCTCAGTCTACAAACATCAATTTGCATCACTCAACACTCAACACTCAGTCCTCAATCTTCAGTCCTCAATCCTCAATCCTCAATCTCCAATCCTCAATACTCAATCTTCAATCCTCAATACTCAATTCTCAAACCTCAGTCCTCAATCCTCAATCGCCAATCCTCAATCCCCAATCCTCAACCTTCAATCCTCAGTCCGCAATCCTCAATCATCAATACTCAATGTTCAATCCTCAATACTCAACCTTCAATCCTCAACACTCAATCCTCAATCCACAATCCTCAATCCTCAATCATCAATCTTCAATCCACAACTCCCAATCCTCAATCCACAATCCTCCATCCTCAATCCTCAATCCACAATCCTCAATCCTCAATCATCAATCTTCAATCCACAATTCCCAATCCTCAATCGTCAATCCTCATTCTTCAAACCTCAATACCCAATCCACGATCCTCAATCCTCAAGCCTCCATCCTCAATTCTCAATCCTCAATCCTCAGTCCTCAGTCCTCAAACCTCAATCCTCAATCCTCAGCCCTCATTCTCAATCCTCAATCCTGATTCCTCAATCCTCAATCTTCAATCCTCAATACTCAGTCTTCAATCATCAATCCTCAATCCTCAATCCTCAATCCTCAATCCTCAATCCTCAATCATCAATACTCAATCCCCAATCCTCAATCTTCAATCCTCAACCCTCAATCCTCAAGCCTCAATCGTCAATCCTCAATCGTCAATCTTCAATCCTCAATAGTCAATTTCCAATCCTAGATCCTCAATCCCCAATCCTCAATCCTTAATCCTCAATCTTCAATCCTCAATCCCCAGTCCTCAATCTTCAATCCTCAACACTCAGTCCTCAATCTTCAGTCCTCAATCCTCAATACTCAATCTCCAATCCTCAATACTCAATCTTCAATCCTCAATCCTCAATTCTCAATCCTCAGTCCTCAATCCTCAATCGCCAATCCTCAATAATCAATCTCCAATCCTAGATCCTCAATCCCCAATCCTCGATCGTTAATCCTCAATCTTCAATCCTCAATCCCCAGTCCTCAATCCTCAATACTCAATCTTCAATCCTCAATCCTCAATACTCAATAATCAACCATCAATCCTCAATTCTTAATACTCAATAGAATATCCTGAATTCTCGTGATTCAATACTCAATGCACAATATTCAATAATCAAATCTCGATCCTCAAACATCAATTCTCAACACTCAATCCTCGACACTCGGACCTCTCTCTTCAATCCTCGATCCTCAATCCTCTATCCTCATGCGTCAATCCTCAATCCTCAAACCTCAATCCTCAGTCCTCAAACCTCAATTCCGAATCCTCAATCCTGAATGCTCAATCTTCATCCCTCAGTCCGCAACAATCAATTCTCAATCCTCAATCCTCAATAGTATATCCTCAATTCACAGTTTTCAATACTCAATCCCCAATCTTCAATCTTCAAATCTCAATCCACAGACATCAATTCTCATCAGTCAACCCTCAACACTCAGTCCTCAATCTTCAGTCCTCAATCCTCAATCCTCAATCCTCAGTCATCAATCCTCAATCTTCAATACTCAATCCTCAGTCCTGAATCCTCAATCCTCAATCCTCATTCCTCAAACGTCAATCCTCAACCCTCAGTCCTCATCCTCAATTCTCAATACTCAATCCTCAATCCTCAATCTTCAATCCTCAATAATCAATCTCCTATCCTAGATCCTCAATCCCCAATACTCTATCCTTAATCCTCAATATTCAATCCTCTATCGCCAGTCCACAACCTTCAATCCCCTAAGCTCAATAATCAATCCTCCATCCTCAATCCACAATCCTCAACCCTCAATCTTCTATCCTCAATACTCAATCTTCGATTCTCAATCCTCAATCCTCAATCCTCAATCCCCAATCCTCAATCTTCAATCCTCGATCCTCAATCCTCAATCCTCAACCTCAATTCTCAATCCTCAGTCCTCGTTCCTCAATCATCAATCCTCAATCTTCAATACTCAATCGTCAATCCTCAATCCTCAATCCCCAATACTCAATCTTCAATCCTCAATACTCAACCATCAATCCTCAATTCTCAATACTCAATAGAATATACTGAATTCTCAGGATTCAATACTCAAACCTCAATCCTCAACCCTCAGCCCTCATCCTCCATCCTCAATCCTCAATCCTCAATCCTCAATCTTCAATCATCAATACTCAATCTTCAATCTTCAATACTCAATCCTCAATCCTCAACTCTCAATCCTCAATCCTCAAACCTCAACCTTCAATCCTCAATACTCAATCGTCAATCCTCAATACTCGACCATCAATACTCAATTCTCAATACTCAATAGAATATCCTGAACTCTCAGTATTCAATACTCAAACCTGAATCCTCAACCCTCAGCCCTCATCCTCCATCCTCAATCCTCAATCCTCAAACCTCAATCTTCAATCCTCAATACTCAATCTTCGATTCTCAATCCTCAATCCTCAATCCTCAATCCCCAATCCTCAATCTTCAATCCTCAATCCTCAATCCTCAATCTTCAATCCTCAATCCTCAATCATCGGTCATGAATACTCAATCTTCATAACTCAATCCTCAATCCTCAATCCTCAATCCTCAATACTCAATCCTCATTCCTCAAACCTCAATCCTCAACCCTCAGTCCTCATCCTCAATTCTCCATTCCCAATCCTCAATCCTCAATCCTCAATCTTCAATAATGAATAATCAATCTCCAAACCTAGATTCTCAATCCCCAATCCTCAGTCCTTAATCCTCAATCTTCAATCCTCAATCCCCAGTCCTCAATCTTCAATCCTCAATCCTCAATCCTCAAGCCTCAATCCTCAATCCTCAATCTTCAATCCTGAATACTCAATCTTCAATCCTCAATCCTCAATCCTCAATCTTCAATCCTCAATACTCAATCTTCGATTCTCAATCCTCAATCCTCAAACCTCAATCCCCAATCCTCAACCTTCAATCCTCAATCCTCAATCCTCAATCTTCAATCCTCAATCCTCAATCATCGGTCATGAATACTCAATCTTCATATCTCAATCCTCAATCCTCAATCCTCAATCCTCAATCCTCAATCCTCATTCCTCAAACCTCAATCCTCAACCCTCAGTCCTCATCCTCAATTCTCCATTCTCAATCCTCAATCCTCAATCCTCAATCCTCAATCTTCAATAATGAATAATCAATCTCCAATCCTAGATCCTCAATCCCCAATCCTCAGTCCTTAATTCTCAATCTTCAATCCTCAATCCCCAGTCCTCAATCTTCAATCCTCAATGCTCAATCCTCAATCCTCAATCCTCAATCCTCAGTCCTCAATCCTCAATCATCAAACCTCAAACCTCAACCCTCAACCGTCAGTCCTCGTCCTCAATCCTCAACCCTCAATCCTCAATTCACAATTCTCAATCCTCAATCCTCAATCGTCAATCTTCAACCCTGAATAATCAATCTCCAATCCTAGATCCTCAATCCCCAATCCTCAATCCTTAATCCTCAATCTTCAATCCTCAATCCCCAGCCCTCAATCTTCAATCCTCAATGCTCAATCCTCAATCCTCAATCCTCAGTCATCAGTCCTCAATCCTCAATCCTCAAACCTCAATCCTCAACCGTCAGTCCTCGTCCTCAAACCTCAATCCCGAATCCACAATCCTGAATCGTCAATCTTCAGCCCTCAGTCCTCAACAATCAATTGTCAATCCTCAGCCCTCATTAGAATATCCTCAATTCACAGTTTTCAGTACTCAATCCCCAATCTTCAATCTTCAAGTCTCAGTCTACAAACATCAATTTGCATCACTCAACACTCAACACTCAGTCCTCAATCTTCAGTCCTCAATCCTCAATCCTCAATCTCTAATCCTCAATACTCAATCTTCAATCCTCAATACTCAATTCTCAATCCTCAGTCCTCAATCCTCAATCGCCAATCCTCAATCCCCAATCCTCAACCTTCAATCCTCAGTCCGCAATCCTCAATCATCAATACTCAATGTTCAATCCTCAATACTCAACCTTCAATCCTCAACACTCAATCCTCAATCCACAATCCTCAATCCTCAATCATCAATCTTCAATCCACAATTCCCAATCCTCAATCGTCAATCCTCATTCTTCAAACCTCAATACCCAATCCACGATCCTCAACCCTCAATCCTCCATTCTCAATTCTCAATCCTCAATCCTCAGTCCTCAGCCCTCAAACCTCAATCCTCAAACCTCAGCCCTCATTCTCTATCCTCAATACTGAATCCTCAATCCTCAATCTTCAATCCTCAATACTCAGTCTTCAATCATCAATCCTCAATCCTCAATCCTCAATCCTCAATCCTCAATTATCAAGCCTCAATCATCAACCTTCAATGCTCAATACTCAAGCTTCAATCCTCAATACTCAATCCACAATCGTCAATTCTCATTCTTCAATCCTCAATACCCAATCCTCAATCCTCAATCATCAATCCTCCATCCTCAATTCTCAATCTTCTCTGTCTTCAAACCTCAACCCTCAACCCTCAGCCCTCATCCTCAATCCTCAATCCAGAATCCTCAATCCTCAATCTACAATCCCCAATACTCAGTCTTCTATCCTCAATCCTCAATCCTCAATCCTCAATCCTCAATCTTCAATCCTCAATAATCATTCCTCAATCCTCAACCCTCAATCCTCAATACTCAGCCATCAATCCCCAATTCTCAATACTCAATAGAGTATACTGAATTCTCAGGATTCAATACTCAAACCTCAATCCTCAGCCCTCAGCCCTCATCCTCCATCCTCAATACTCAATCCTCAATCATCAATCTTCAATCCACAACTCCCAATCCTCAATCCACAATCCTCCATCCTCAATCCTCAATCCACAATCCTCAATCCTCAATCATCAATCTTCAATCCACAATTCCCAATCCTCAATCGTCAATCCTCATTCTTCAAACCTCAATACCCAATCCACGATCCTCAATCCTCAAGCCTCCATCCTCAATTCTCAATCCTCAATCCTCAGTCCTCAGTCCTCAAACCTCAATCCTCAACCCTCAGCCCTCATTCTCAATCCTCAATCCTGAATCCTCAATCCTCAATCTTCAATCCTCAATACTCAGTCTTCAATCATCAATCCTCAATCCTCAATCATCAATCCTCCATCCTCAATTCTCAATCTTCTCAGTCTTCAAACCTCAACCCTCAACCCTCAGCCCTCAGCCCTCATTCTCAATCCTCAATCCTGAATCCTCAATCCTCAATCTTCAATCCTCAATACTCAGTCTTCAATCATCAATCCTCAATCCTCAACCCTCAATCCTCAATACTCAGCCATCAATCCCCAATTCTCGATACTCAATAGAATATACTGAATTCTCAGGATTCAATACTCAAACCTCAAACCTCAGCCCTCAGCCCTCATCCTCCATCCTCAATACTCAATCCTCAATCCTAAATCTTCAATCTTCAATAATCAACCTCCAATCCTAGATCCTCAATCCCCAATCCTCAATCCTTAATCCTCAATCTTCAATCACCAATCCACAGTCCTCGATCTTCAATCCTCAATGCTCAATCCTCAATCCTCAATCCTCAGTCATCAGTCCTCAATCCTCAATCCTCAAACCTCAACCCTCAACCGTCAGTCCTCGTCCTCAATCCTCAACCCTCAATCCTCAATCCTCAATCTTCAATCATCAATACTCAATCTTCAATCCTCAATCCTCAATCCTGAATCCTAAAATCCTCAATCCTCAATATTCAACACACAACCCTCAACCATCAATCCTCAATACTCAACCATCAGTACTCAATTCTCAATACTCAATAGAATATCCTGAATTCTCAGTTTTCAATACTCAATCCTCAATCTTCAATCTTCATGTCTCCATCCACAAACATCAATTCTCATCACTCAACCCTCAACACTCAGTCCTCAATCTGCAATCCTCAATCCTCAATACTCAATCCTCAGTCCTCAGTCCTCAATCTTCAATACTCAATCCTCAATCCTAAAATCCTCAATCCTCAATATTCAACACACAACCCACAACCATCAGTCCGCAATACTCAACCATCAATCCTCAATTCTCAATACTCAATAGAATATCCGGAATTCTCAGTTTTCAATACTGAATCCTCAATCTACAATCTTCAAGTCTCCATCCACAAACATCTATTCTCATCACTCAACCCTCAACACTCAGTCCTCAATATTTAATCCTCTATCCTCAATCCTCAATCTCCAATCCTCAATACTCAATCTTCAATCCTCAATCCTCAATTCTCAATCCTCAGTCCTCAATCCTCAGTCGCCAATCCTCAATCCCCAATCCCCAACCTTCAATCCTCAGTCCGCAATCCTCAATCATCAATACTCAATGTTCAATCCTCAATACTCAACCTTCAATCCTCAACACTCAATCTTCAATCCACAATCCTCAATCCTCAATCATCAATCTTCAATCCACAATTCCCAATCCTCAATTGTCAATCCTCATTCTTCAAACCTCAATACCCAATCCACGATCCACAATCCTCAATCCTCCATCCTCAATTCTCAATCCTCAATCCTCAGTCCTCAGTCCTCAAACCTCAATCCTCAATCCTCAGCCCTCATTCTCAATCCTCAATCCTGATTCCTCAATCCTCAATCTTCAATCCTCAACACTCAGTCTTCAATCATCAATCCTCAATCCTCAATCCTCAATCCTCAATCCTCAATCCTCAATCATCAATACTCAATCCCCAATCCTCAATCTTCAATCCTCAACCCTCAATCCTCAAGCCTCAATCGTCAATCCTCAATCGTCAATCTTCAATCCTCAATAGTCAATTTCCAATCCTAGATCCTCAATCCCCAATCCTCAATCCTCAATCCTCAATCTTCAATCCTCAATCCTCAATCATCGGTCATGAATACTCAATCTTCATAACTCAATCCTCAATCCTCAATCCTCAATCCTCAATACTCAATCCTCATTCCTCAAACCTCAATCCTCAACCCTCAGTCCTCATCCTCAATTCTCCATTCCCAATCCTCAATCCTCAATCCTCAATCTTCAATAATGAATAATCAATCTCCAAACCTAGATTCTCAATCCCCAATCCTCAGTCCTTAATCCTCAATCTTCAATCCTCAATCCCCAGTCCTCAATCTTCAATCCTCAATCCTCAATCCTCAAGCCTCAATCCTCAATCCTCAATCTTCAATCCTGAATACTCAATCTTCAATCCTCAATCCTCAATCCTCAATCTTCAATCCTCAATACTCAATCTTCGATTCTCAATCCTCAATCCTCAAACCTCAATCCCCAATCCTCAACCTTCAATCCTCAATCCTCAATCCTCAATCTTCAATCCTCAATCCTCAATCATCGGTCATGAATACTCAATCTTCATATCTCAATCCTCAATCCTCAATCCTCAATCCTCAATCCTCAATCCTCATTCCTCAAACCTCAATCCTCAACCCTCAGTCCTCATCCTCAATTCTCCATTCTCAATCCTCAATCCTCAATCCTCAATCCTCAATCTTCAATAATGAATAATCAATCTCCAATCCTAGATCCTCAATCCCCAATCCTCAGTCCTTAATTCTCAATCTTCAATCCTCAATCCCCAGTCCTCAATCTTCAATCCTCAATGCTCAATCCTCAATCCTCAATCCTCAATCCTCAGTCCTCAATCCTCAATCATCAAACCTCAAACCTCAACCCTCAACCGTCAGTCCTCGTCCTCAATCCTCAACCCTCAATCCTCAATTCACAATTCTCAATCCTCAATCCTCAATCGTCAATCTTCAACCCTGAATAATCAATCTCCAATCCTAGATCCTCAATCCCCAATCCTCAATCCTTAATCCTCAATCTTCAATCCTCAATCCCCAGCCCTCAATCTTCAATCCTCAATGCTCAATCCTCAATCCTCAATCCTCAGTCATCAGTCCTCAATCCTCAATCCTCAAACCTCAATCCTCAACCGTCAGTCCTCGTCCTCAAACCTCAATCCCGAATCCACAATCCTGAATCGTCAATCTTCAGCCCTCAGTCCTCAACAATCAATTGTCAATCCTCAGCCCTCATTAGAATATCCTCAATTCACAGTTTTCAGTACTCAATCCCCAATCTTCAATCTTCAAGTCTCAGTCTACAAACATCAATTTGCATCACTCAACACTCAACACTCAGTCCTCAATCTTCAGTCCTCAATCCTCAATCCTCAATCTCTAATCCTCAATACTCAATCTTCAATCCTCAATACTCAATTCTCAATCCTCAGTCCTCAATCCTCAATCGCCAATCCTCAATCCCCAATCCTCAACCTTCAATCCTCAGTCCGCAATCCTCAATCATCAATACTCAATGTTCAATCCTCAATACTCAACCTTCAATCCTCAACACTCAATCCTCAATCCACAATCCTCAATCCTCAATCATCAATCTTCAATCCACAATTCCCAATCCTCAATCGTCAATCCTCATTCTTCAAACCTCAATACCCAATCCACGATCCTCAACCCTCAATCCTCCATTCTCAATTCTCAATCCTCAATCCTCAGTCCTCAGCCCTCAAACCTCAATCCTCAAACCTCAGCCCTCATTCTCTATCCTCAATACTGAATCCTCAATCCTCAATCTTCAATCCTCAATACTCAGTCTTCAATCATCAATCCTCAATCCTCAATCCTCAATCCTCAATCCTCAATTATCAAGCCTCAATCATCAACCTTCAATGCTCAATACTCAAGCTTCAATCCTCAATACTCAATCCACAATCGTCAATTCTCATTCTTCAATCCTCAATACCCAATCCTCAATCCTCAATCATCAATCCTCCATCCTCAATTCTCAATCTTCTCTGTCTTCAAACCTCAACCCTCAACCCTCAGCCCTCATCCTCAATCCTCAATCCAGAATCCTCAATCCTCAATCTACAATCCCCAATACTCAGTCTTCTATCCTCAATCCTCAATCCTCAATCCTCAATCCTCAATCTTCAATCCTCAATAATCATTCCTCAATCCTCAACCCTCAATCCTCAATACTCAGCCATCAATCCCCAATTCTCAATACTCAATAGAGTATACTGAATTCTCAGGATTCAATACTCAAACCTCAATCCTCAGCCCTCAGCCCTCATCCTCCATCCTCAATACTCAATCCTCAATCATCAATCTTCAATCCACAACTCCCAATCCTCAATCCACAATCCTCCATCCTCAATCCTCAATCCACAATCCTCAATCCTCAATCATCAATCTTCAATCCACAATTCCCAATCCTCAATCGTCAATCCTCATTCTTCAAACCTCAATACCCAATCCACGATCCTCAATCCTCAAGCCTCCATCCTCAATTCTCAATCCTCAATCCTCAGTCCTCAGTCCTCAAACCTCAATCCTCAACCCTCAGCCCTCATTCTCAATCCTCAATCCTGAATCCTCAATCCTCAATCTTCAATCCTCAATACTCAGTCTTCAATCATCAATCCTCAATCCTCAATCATCAATCCTCCATCCTCAATTCTCAATCTTCTCAGTCTTCAAACCTCAACCCTCAACCCTCAGCCCTCAGCCCTCATTCTCAATCCTCAATCCTGAATCCTCAATCCTCAATCTTCAATCCTCAATACTCAGTCTTCAATCATCAATCCTCAATCCTCAACCCTCAATCCTCAATACTCAGCCATCAATCCCCAATTCTCGATACTCAATAGAATATACTGAATTCTCAGGATTCAATACTCAAACCTCAAACCTCAGCCCTCAGCCCTCATCCTCCATCCTCAATACTCAATCCTCAATCCTAAATCTTCAATCTTCAATAATCAACCTCCAATCCTAGATCCTCAATCCCCAATCCTCAATCCTTAATCCTCAATCTTCAATCACCAATCCACAGTCCTCGATCTTCAATCCTCAATGCTCAATCCTCAATCCTCAATCCTCAGTCATCAGTCCTCAATCCTCAATCCTCAAACCTCAACCCTCAACCGTCAGTCCTCGTCCTCAATCCTCAACCCTCAATCCTCAATCCTCAATCTTCAATCATCAATACTCAATCTTCAATCCTCAATCCTCAATCCTGAATCCTAAAATCCTCAATCCTCAATATTCAACACACAACCCTCAACCATCAATCCTCAATACTCAACCATCAGTACTCAATTCTCAATACTCAATAGAATATCCTGAATTCTCAGTTTTCAATACTCAATCCTCAATCTTCAATCTTCATGTCTCCATCCACAAACATCAATTCTCATCACTCAACCCTCAACACTCAGTCCTCAATCTGCAATCCTCAATCCTCAATACTCAATCCTCAGTCCTCAGTCCTCAATCTTCAATACTCAATCCTCAATCCTAAAATCCTCAATCCTCAATATTCAACACACAACCCACAACCATCAGTCCGCAATACTCAACCATCAATCCTCAATTCTCAATACTCAATAGAATATCCGGAATTCTCAGTTTTCAATACTGAATCCTCAATCTACAATCTTCAAGTCTCCATCCACAAACATCTATTCTCATCACTCAACCCTCAACACTCAGTCCTCAATATTTAATCCTCTATCCTCAATCCTCAATCTCCAATCCTCAATACTCAATCTTCAATCCTCAATCCTCAATTCTCAATCCTCAGTCCTCAATCCTCAGTCGCCAATCCTCAATCCCCAATCCCCAACCTTCAATCCTCAGTCCGCAATCCTCAATCATCAATACTCAATGTTCAATCCTCAATACTCAACCTTCAATCCTCAACACTCAATCTTCAATCCACAATCCTCAATCCTCAATCATCAATCTTCAATCCACAATTCCCAATCCTCAATTGTCAATCCTCATTCTTCAAACCTCAATACCCAATCCACGATCCACAATCCTCAATCCTCCATCCTCAATTCTCAATCCTCAATCCTCAGTCCTCAGTCCTCAAACCTCAATCCTCAATCCTCAGCCCTCATTCTCAATCCTCAATCCTGATTCCTCAATCCTCAATCTTCAATCCTCAACACTCAGTCTTCAATCATCAATCCTCAATCCTCAATCCTCAATCCTCAATCCTCAATCCTCAATCATCAATACTCAATCCCCAATCCTCAATCTTCAATCCTCAACCCTCAATCCTCAAGCCTCAATCGTCAATCCTCAATCGTCAATCTTCAATCCTCAATAGTCAATTTCCAATCCTAGATCCTCAATCCCCAATCCTCAATCCTTAATCCTCAATCTTCAATCCTCAATCCCCAGTCCTCAATCTTCAATCCTCAACACTCAGTCCTCAATCTTCAGTCCTCAATCCTCAATACTCAATCTCCAATCCTCAATACTCAATCTTCAATCCTCAATCCTCAATTCTCAATCCTCAGTCCTCAATCCTCAATCGCCAATCCTCAATAATCAATCTCCAATCCTAGATCCTCAATCCCCAATCCTCGATCGTTAATCCTCAATCTTCAATCCTCAATCCCCAGTCCTCAATCCTCAATACTAGATCTTCAATCCTCAATCCTCAATCCTCAATAATCAACCATCAATCCTCAATTCTTAATACTCAATAGAATATCCTGAATTCTCGTGATTCAATACTCAATGCACAATATTCAATAATCAAATCTCGATCCTCAAACATCAATTCTCAACACTCAATCCTCGACACTCGGACCTCTCTCTTCAATCCTCGATCCTCAATCCTCTATCCTCATGCGTCAATCCTCAATCCTCAAACCTCAATCCTCAGTCCTCAAACCTCAATTCCGAATCCTCAATCCTGAATGCTCAATCTTCATCCCTCAGTCCGCAACAATCAATTCTCAATCCTCAATCCTCAATAGTATATCCTCAATTCACAGTTTTCAATACTCAATCCCCAATCTTCAATCTTCAAATCTCAATCCACAGACATCAATTCTCATCAGTCAACCCTCAACACTCAGTCCTCAATCTTCAGTCCTCAATCCTCAATCCTCAATCCTCAGTCATCAATCCTCAATCTTCAATACTCAATCCTCAGTCCTGAATCCTCAATCCTCAATCCTCATTCCTCAAACGTCAATCCTCAACCCTCAGTCCTCATCCTCAATTCTCAATACTCAATCCTCAATCCTCAATCTTCAATCCTCAATAATCAATCTCCTATCCTAGATCCTCAATCCCCAATACTCTATCCTTAATCCTCAATATTCAATCCTCTATCGCCAGTCCACAACCTTCAATCCCCTAAGCTCAATAATCAATCCTCCATCCTCAATGCACAATCCTCAACCCTCAATCTTCTATCCTCAATACTCAATCTTCGATTCTCAATCCTCAATCCTCAATCCTCAATCCCCAATCCTCAATCTTCAATCCTCGATCCTCAATCCTCAATCCTCAACCTCAATTCTCAATCCTCAGTCCTCGTTCCTCAATCATCAATCCTCAATCTTCAATACTCAATCGTCAATCCTCAATCCTCAATCCCCAATACTCAATCTTCAATCCTCAATACTCAACCATCAATCCTCAATTCTCAATACTCAATAGAATATACTGAATTCTCAGGATTCAATACTCAAACCTCAATCCTCAGCCCTCAGCCCTCATCCTCCATCCTCAATCCTCAATCCTCAATCCTCAATCTTCAATCATCAATACTCAATCTTCAATCTTCAATACTCAATCCTCAATCCTCAACTCTCAATCCTCAATCCTCAAACCTCAACCTTCAATCCTCAATACTCAATCGTCAATCCTCAATACTCGACCATCAATACTCAATTCTCAATACTCAATAGAATATCCTGAACTCTCAGTATTCAATACTCAAACCTCAATCCTCAACCCTCAGCCCTCATCCTCCATCCTCAATCCTCAATCCTCAAACCTCAATCTTCAATCCTCAATACTCAATCTTCGATTCTCAATCCTCAATCCTCAATCCTCAATCCCCAATCCTCAATCTTCAATCCTCAATCCTCAATCCTCAATCTTCAATTCTCAATCCTCAATCATCGGTCATGAATACTCAATCTTCATAACTCAATCCTCAATCCTCAATCCTCAATCCTCAATACTCAATCCTCATTCCTCAAACCTCAATCCTCAACCCTCAGTCCTCATCCTCAATTCTCCATTCCCAATCCTCAATCCTCAATCCTCAATCTTCAATAATGAATAATCAATCTCCAAACCTAGATTCTCAATCCCCAATCCTCAGTCCTTAATCCTCAATCTTCAATCCTCAATCCCCAGTCCTCAATCTTCAATCCTCAATCCTCAATCCTCAAGCCTCAATCCTCAATCCTCAATCTTCAATCCTGAATACTCAATCTTCAATCCTCAATCCTCAATCCTCAATCTTCAATCCTCAATACTCAATCTTCGATTCTCAATCCTCAATCCTCAAACCTCAATCCCCAATCCTCAACCTTCAATCCTCAATCCTCAATCCTCAATCTTCAATCCTCAATCCTCAATCATCGGTCATGAATACTCAATCTTCATATCTCAATCCTCAATCCTCAATCCTCAATCCTCAATCCTCAATCCTCATTCCTCAAACCTCAATCCTCAACCCTCAGTCCTCATCCTCAATTCTCCATTCTCAATCCTCAATCCTCAATCCTCAATCTTCAATAATGAATAATCAATCTCCAATCCTAGATCCTCAATCCCCAATCCTCAGTCCTTAATCCTCAATCTTCAATCCTCAATCCCCTGTCCTCAATCTTGAATCCTCAATGCTCAATCCTCAATCCTCAATCCTCAATCCTCAGTCCTCAATCCTCAATCATCAAACCTCAAATCTCAACCCTCAACCGTCAGTCCTCGTCCTCAATCCTCAACCCTCAATCCTCAATTCACAATTCTCAATCCTCAATCCTCAATCGTCAATCTTCAACCCTGAATAATCAATCTCCAATCCTAGATCCTCAATCCCCAATCCTCAATCCTTAATCCTCAATCTTCAATCCTCAATCCCCAGCCCTCAATCTTCAATCCTCAATGCTCAATCCTCAATCCTCAATCCTCAGTCATCAGTCCTCAATCCTCAATCCTCAAACCTCAATCCTCAACCGTCAGTCCTCGTCCTCAAACCTCAATACCGAATCCACAATCCTGAATCGTCAATCTTCAGCCCTCAGTCCTCAACAATCAATTGTCAATCCTCAGCCCTCATTAGAATATCCTCAATTCACAGTTTTCAGTACTCAATCCCCAATCTTCAATCTTCAAGTCTCAGTCTACAAACATCAATTTGCATCACTCAACACTCAACACTCAGTCCTCAATCTTCAGTCCTCAATCCTCAATCCTCAATCTCTAATCCTCAATACTCAATCTTCAATCCTCAATACTCAATTCTCAATCCTCAGTCCTCAATCCTCAATCGCCAATCCTCAATCCCCAATCCTCAACCTTCAATCCTCAGTCCGCAATCCTCAATCATCAATACTCAATGTTCAATCCTCAATACTCAACCTTCAATCCTCAACACTCAATCCTCAATCCACAATCCTCAATCCTCAATCATCAATCTTCAATCCACAATTCCCAATCCTCAATCGTCAATCCTCATTCTTCAAACCTCAATACCCAATCCACGATCCTCAACCCTCAATCCTCCATTCTCAATTCCCAATCCTCAATCCTCAGTCCTCAGCGCTCAAACCTCAATCCTCAAACCTCAGCCCTCATTCTCAATCCTCAATACTGAATCCTCAATCCTCAATCTTCAATCCTCAATACTCAGTCTTCAATCATCAATCCTCAATCCTCAATCCTCAATCCTCAATCCTCAATTATCAAGCCTCAATCATCAACCTTCAATGCTCAATACTCAAGCTTCAATCCTCAATACTCAATCCACAATCGTCAATTCTCATTCTTCAATCCTCAATACCCAATCCTCAATCCTCAATAATCAGTCGTCCATCCTCAATTCTCAATCTTCTCTGTCTTCAAACCTCAACCCTCAACCCTCAGCCCTCATCCTCAATCCTCAATCCAGAATCCTCAATCCTCAATCTACAATCCCCAATACTCAGTCTTCAATCCTCAATCCTCAATCCTCAATCCTCAATCCTCAATCTTCAATCCTCAATAATCAATCCTCAATCCTCAACCCTCAATCCTCAATACTCAGCCATCAATCCCCAATTCTCAATACTCAATAGAGTATACTGAATTCTCAGGGTTCAATACTCAAACCTCAATCCTCAGCCCTCAGCCCTCATCCTCCATCCTCAATACTCAATCCTCAATCCTAAATCTTCAATCTTCAATAATCAACATCCAATCCTAGATCCTCAATCCCCAATCCTCAATCCTTAATCCTCAATCTTCAATCCCCAATCCACAGTCCTCGATCTTCAATCCTCAATGCTCAATCCTCAATCCTCAATCCTCAGTCATCAGTCCTCAATCCTCAATCCTCAAACCTCAACCCTCAACCGTCAGTCCTCGTCCTCAATCCTCAACCCTCAATCCTCAATCCTCAATCTTCAATCATCAATACTCAACCTTCAATCCTCAATCCTCAATCCTGAATCCTAAAATCCTCAATCCTCAATATTCAACACACAACCCTCAACCATCAATCCTCAATACTCAACCATCAGTACTCAATTCTCAATACTCAATAGAATATCCTGAATTCTCAGTTTTCAATACTCAATCCTCAATCTTCAATCTTCATGTCTCCATCCACAAACATCAATTCTCGTCACTCAACCCTCAACACTCAGTCCTCAATCTGCAATCCTCAATCCTCAATACTCAATCCTCAGTCCTCAGTCCTCAATCTTCAATACTCAATCCTCAATCCTAAAATCCTCAATCCTCAATATTCAACACACAACCCACAACCATCAGTCCGCAATACTCAACCATCAATCCTCAATTCTCAATACTCAATAGAATATCCGGAATTCTCAGTTTTCAATACTGAATCCTCAATCTACAATCTTCAAGTCTCCATCCACAAACATCTATTCTCATCACTCAACCCTCAACACTCAGTCCTCAATATTTAATCCTCTATCCTCAATCCTCAATCTCCAATCCTCAATACTCAATCTTCAATCCTCAATCCTCAATTCTCAATCCTCAGTCCTCAATCCTCAGTCGCCAATCCTCAATCCCCAATCCCCAACCTTCAATCCTCAGTCCGCAATCCTCAATCATCAATACTCAATGTTCAATCCTCAATACTCAACCTTCAATCCTCAACACTCAATCTTCAATCCACAATCCTCAATCCTCAATCATCAATCTTCAATCCACAATTCCCAATCCTCAATTGTCAATCCTCATACTTCAAACCTCAATACCCAATCCACGATCCACAATCCTCAATCCTCCATCCTCAATTCTCAATCCTCAATCCTCAGTCCTCAGTCCTCAAACCTCAATCCTCAATCCTCAGCCCTCATTCTCAATCCTCAATCCTGATTCCTCAATCCTCAATCTTCAATCCTCAATACTCAGTCTTCAATCATCAATCCTCAATCCTCAATCCTCAATCCTCAATCCTCAATCCTCAATCATCAATACTCAATCCCCAATCCTCAATCTTCAATCCTCAACCCTCAATCCTCAAGCCTCAATCGTCAATCCTCAATCGTCAATCTTCAATCCTCAATAGTCAATTTCCAATCCTAGATCCTCAATCCCCAATCCTCAATCCTTAATCCTCAATCTTCAATCCTCAATCCCCAGTCCTCAATCTTCAATCCTCAACACTCAGTCCTCAATCTTCAGTCCTCAATCCTCAATACTCAATCTCCAATCCTCAATACTCAATCTTCAATCCTCAATCCTCAATTCTCAATCCTCAGTCCTCAATCCTCAATCGCCAATCCTCAATAATCAATCTCCAATCCTAGATCCTCAATCCCCAATCCTCGATCGTTAATCCTCAATCTTCAATCCTCAATCCCCAGTCCTCAATCCTCAATACTCAATCTTCAATCCTCAATCCTCAATCCTCAATAATCAACCATCAATACTCAATTCTTAATACTCAATAGAATATCCTGAATTCTCGTGATTCAATACTCAATGCACAATATTCAATAATCAAATCTCGATCCTCAAACATCAATTCTCAACACTCAATCCTCGACACTCGGACCTCTCTCTTCAATCCTCGATCCTCAATCCTCTATCCTCATGCGTCAATCCTCAATCCTCAAACCTCAATCCTCAGTCCTCAAACCTCAATTCCGAATCCTCAATCCTGAATGCTCAATCTTCATCCCTCAGTCCGCAACAATCAATTCTCAATCCTCAATCCTCAATAGTATATCCTCAATTCACAGTTTTCAATACTCAATCCCCAATCTTCAATCTTCAAATCTCAATCCACAGACATCAATTCTCATCAGTCAACCCTCAACACTCAGTCCTCAATCTTCAGTCCTCAATCCTCAATCCTCAATCCTCAGTCATCAATCCTCAATCTTCAATACTCAATCCTCAGTCCTGAATCCTCAATCCTCAATCCTCATTCCTCAAACGTCAATCCTCAACCCTCAGTCCTCATCCTCAATTCTCAATACTCAATCCTCAATCCTCAATCTTCAATCCTCAATTATCAATCTCCTATCCTAGATCCTCAATCCCCAATACTCTATCCTTAATCCTCAATATTCAATCCTCTATCGCCAGTCCACAACCTTCAATCCCCTAAGCTCAATAATCAATCCTCCATCCTCAATCCACAATCCTCAACCCTCAATCTTCTATCCTCAATACTCAATCTTCGATTCTCAATCCTCAATCCTCAATCCTCAATCCCCAATCCTCAATCTTCAATCCTCGATCCTCAATCCTCAATCCTCAACCTCAATTCTCAATCCTCAGTCCTCGTTCCTCAATCATCAATCCTCAATCTTCAATACTCAATCGTCAATCCTCAATCCTCAATCCCCAATACTCAATCTTCAATCCTCAATACTCAACCATCAATCCTCAATTCTCAATACTCAATAGAATATACTGAATTCTCAGGATTCAATACTCAAACCTCAATCCTCAGCCCTCAGCCCTCATCCTCCATCCTCAATCCTCAATCCTCAATCCTCAATCTTCAATCATCAATACTCAATCTTCAATCTTCAATACTCAATCCTCAATCCTCAACTCTCAATCCTCAATCCTCAAACCTCAACCTTCAATCCTCAATACTCAATCGTCAATCCTCAATACTCGACCATCAATACTCAATTCTCAATACTCAATAGAATATCCTGAACTCTCAGTATTCAATACTCAAACCTCAATCCTCAACCCTCAGCCCTCATCCTCCATCCTCAATCCTCAATCCTCAAACCTCAATCTTCAATCCTCAATACTCAATCTTCGATTCTCAATCCTCAATCCTCAATCCTCAATCCCCAATCCTCAATCTTCAATCCTCAATCCTCAATCCTCAATCTTCAATCCTCAATCCTCAATCATCGGTCATGAATACTCAATCTTCATAACTCAATCCTCAATCCTCAATCCTCAATCCTCAATACTCAATCCTCATTCCTCAAACCTCAATCCTCAACCCTCAGTCCTCATCCTCAATTCTCCATTCCCAATCCTCAATCCTCAATCCTCAATCTTCAATAATGAATAATCAATCTCCAAACCTAGATTCTCAATCCCCAATCCTCAGTCCTTAATCCTCAATCTTCAATCCTCAATCCCCAGTCCTCAATCTTCAATCCTCAATCCTCAATCCTCAAGCCTCAATCCTCAATCCTCAATCTTCAATCCTGAATACTCAATCTTCAATCCTCAATCCTCAATCCTCAATCTTCAATCCTCAATACTCAATCTTCGATTCTCAATCCTCAATCCTCAAACCTCAATCCCCAATCCTCAACCTTGAATCCTCAATCCTCAATCCTCAATCTTCAATCCTCAATCCTCAATCATCGGTCATGAATACTCAATCTTCATATCTCAATCCTCAATCCTCAATCCTCAATCCTCAATCCTCAATCCTCATTCCTCAAACCTCAATCCTCAACCCTCAGTCCTCATCCTCAATTCTCCATTCTCAATCCTCAATCCTCAATCCTCAATCTTCAATAATGAATAATCAATCTCCAATCCTAGATCCTCAATCCCCAATCCTCAGTCCTTAATCCTCAATCTTCAATCCTCAATCCCCTGTCCTCAATCTTGAATCCTCAATGCTCAATCCTCAATCCTCAATCCTCAATCCTCAGTCCTCAATCCTCAATCATCAAACCTCAAATCTCAACCCTCAACCGTCAGTCCTCGTCCTCAATCCTCAACCCTCAATCCTCAATTCACAATTCTCAATCCTCAATCCTCAATCGTCAATCTTCAACCCTGAATAATCAATCTCCAATCCTAGATCCTCAATCCCCAATCCTCAATCCTTAATCCTCAATCTTCAATCCTCAATCCCCAGCCCTCAATCTTCAATCCTCAATGCTCAATCCTCAATCCTCAATCCTCAGTCATCAGTCCTCAATCCTCAATCCTCAAACCTCAATCCTCAACCGTCAGTCCTCGTCCTCAAACCTCAATCCCGAATCCACAATCCTGAATCGTCAATCTTCAGCCCTCAGTTCTCAACAATCAATTGTCAATCCTCAGCCCTCATTAGAATATCCTCAATTCACAGTTTTCAGTACTCAATCCCCAATCTTCAATCTTCAAGTCTCAGTCTACAAACATCAATTTGCATCACTCAACACTCAACACTCAGTCCTCAATCTTCAGTCCTCAATCCTCAATCCTCAATCTCTAATCCTCAATACTCAATCTTCAATCCTCAATACTCAATTCTCAATCCTCAGTCCTCAATCCTCAATCGCCAATCCTCAATCCCCAATCCTCAACCTTCAATCCTCAGTCCGCAATCCTCAATCATCAATACTCAATGTTCAATCCTCAATACTCAACCTTCAATCCTCAACACTCAATCCTCAATCCACAATCCTCAATCCTCAATCATCAATCTTCAATCCACAATTCCCAATCCTCAATCGTCAATCCTCATTCTTCAAACCTCAATACCCAATCCACGATCCTCAACCCTCAATCCTCCATTCTCAATTCTCAATCCTCAATCCTCAGTCCTCAGCCCTCAAACCTCAATCCTCAAACCTCAGCCCTCATTCTCAATCCTCAATACTGAATCCTCAATCCTCAATCTTCAATCCTCAATACTCAGTCTTCAATCATCAATCCTCAATCCTCAATCCTCAATCCTCAATCCTCAATTATCAAGCCTCAATCATCAACCTTCAATGCTCAATACTCAAGCTTCAATCCTCAATACTCAATCCACAATCGTCAATTCTCATTCTTCAATCCTCAATACCCAATCCTCAATCCTCAATAATCAATCCTCCATCCTCAATTCTCAATCTTCTCTGTCTTCAAACCTCAACCCTCAACCCTCAGCCCTCATCCTCAATCCTCAATCCAGAATCCTCAATCCTCAATCTACAATCCCCATTACTCAGTCTTCAATCCTCAATCCTCAATCCTCAATCCTCAATCCTCAATCTTCAATCCTCAATAATCAATCCTCAATCCTCAACCCTCAATCCTCAATACTCAGCCATCAATCCCCAATTCTCAATACTCAATAGAGTATACTGAATTCTCAGGATTCAATACTCAAACCTCAATCCTCAGCCCTCAGCCCTCATCCTCCATCCTCAATACTCAATCCTCAATCCTAAATCTTCAATCTTCAATAATCAACATCCAATCCTAGATCCTCAATCCCCAATCCTCAATCCTTAATCCTCAATCTTCAATCCCCAATCCACAGTCCTCGATCTTCAATCCTCAATGCTCAATCCTCAATCCTCAATCCTCAGTCATCAGTCCTCAATCCTCAATCCTCAAACCTCAACCCTCAACCGTCAGTCCTCGTCCTCAATCCTCAACCCTCAATCCTCAATCCTCAATCTTCAATCATCAATACTCAATCTTCAATCCTCAATCCTCAATCCTGAATCCTAAAATCCTCAATCCTCAATATTCAACACACAACCCTCAACCATCAATCCTCAATACTCAACCATCAGTACTCAATTCTCAATACTCAATAGAATATCCTGAATTCTCAGTTTTCAATACTCAATCCTCAATCTTCAATCTTCATGTGTCCATCCACAAACATCAATTCTCGTCACTCAACCCTCAACACTCAGTCCTCAATCTGCAATCCTCAATCCTCAATACTCAATCCTCAGTCCTCAGTCCTCAATCTTCAATACTCAATCCTCAATCCTAAAATCCTCAATCCTCAATATTCAACACACAACCCACAACCATCAGTCCGCAATACTCAACCATCAATCCTCAATTCTCAATACTCAATAGAATATCCGGAATTCTCAGTTTTCAATACTGAATCCTCAATCTACAATCTTCAAGTCTCCATCCACAAACATCTATTCTCATCACTCAACCCTCAACACTCAGTCCTCAATATTTAATCCTCTATCCTCAATCCTCAATCTCCAATCCTCAATACTCAATCTTCAATCCTCAATCCTCAATTCTCAATCCTCAGTCCTCAATCCTCAGCCGCCAATCCTCAATCCCCAATCCCCAACCTTCAATCCTCAGTCCGCAATCCTCAATCATCAATACTCAATGTTCAATCCTCAATACACAACCTTCAATCCTCAACACTCAACCTTCAATGCACAATCCTCAATCCTCAATCATCAATCTTCAATCCACAATTCCCAATCCTCAATTGTCAATCCTCATTCTTCAAACCTCAATACCCAATCCACGATCCTCAATTCTCAATCCTCAATCCTCAGTCCTCAGTTCTCAAACCTCAATCCTCAATCCTCAGCCCTCATTCTCAATCCTCAATCCTGAATCCTCAATCCTCAATCTTCAATCCTCAATACTCAGTCTTCAATCATCAATCCTCAATCCTCAATCCTCAATCCTCAATCCTCAATCATCAACCTTCAATGCTCAATACTCAATCTTCAATCCTCAATACTCAATCCACAATCGACAATTCTCATTCTTCAATCCTCAATACCCAATCCTCAATCCTCAATCATCAATCCTCCATCCTCAATTCTCAATCCTCAATCCTCTGTCCTCAGTCTTCAAACCTCAACCCTCAACCCTCAGCCCTCATCCTCAATCCTCAATCCTGAATCCTCAATCCTCAATCTACAATCCCAAATACTCAGTCTTCAATCCTCAATCCTCAATCCTCAATCCTCAATCCTCAATCCTCAACCCTCAATCCTCAGTCCTCAAACCTCAATTCCGAATCCTCAGTCCTCAAACCTCAATTCCGAATCCTCAATCCTGAATGCTCAATCGTCATCCCTCAGTCCGCAACAATCAATTGTCAATCCTCAATCCTCAACAGAATATCCTCAATTCACAGTTTTCAATACTGAATCCCCAATCTTCGATCTTCAAATCTCAATCCAAAGACATGAATTCTCATCAGTCAACCCTAAACACTCAGTCCTCAATCGTCAATCCTCAATCCTCAATCCTCAATCTTCAATCCCCCATACTCAATCTTCAATCCTCAATCCTCAATCATCAATCCCCAATCCTCAATTCTCAGTCATCAATCCTCAATCTTCAATACTCAATCCTCAGCCCTCATCCTCCATCCTCAATACTCAATCCTCAATCCTAAATCTTCAATCTTCAATAATCAACCTCCAATCCTAGATCCTCAATCCCCAACCCTCAATCGTTAATCCTCAATCTTCAATCCTCAATCCCCAGTCCTCAATACTCAATACTCAATCTTCAATCCTCAATCCTCAATTCTCAATCCTCAATACTCAATACTCAATACTCAATCCTCAATACTCAATCTTCAATCCTCAATCCTAAAATCCTCAATCCCCCATATTCAACACACAACCCTCAGCCATCAATCCTCAATACTCAACCATCAATTATCAATTCTCAATACTCAATAGAATATCCTGAATTCTCAGTCTTCAATACTCAATCCTGAATCCTCAATCTTCAACTCTCAGTCCTCAACAATCAGTTGTCAATCCTCAATCCTCAATAGAATATCCTCAATTCACAGTTTTCAATACTCAATACTCAATCTTCAATCTTCAAATCTCAATCCACAGACATCAATTCTCATCACTCAACCCTCAACACTCAGTCCTCAATCTTCAAACATCGATCCTCAATCCTCAATCTCCAATCCTCCATACTCAATCTTCTATCCTCAATCCTCAATCATCAATCCTCAATCCTCAATCCTCAGTCATCAATCCTCAATCTTCAATACTCATTCCTCAATCATCAATCCTCAATCCTCAATCCTCAATCCTCAATCCTCAATCCTCAACCCTCAATCATGAATAACCAATCTCCAATCCTACATACTCAATCCCCAATCCTCAATCCTTAATCCTCAATATTCAATCCTCAATCGCCAGTCCTCAATCTTCAATCCTCAATCCTCAATCCTCAATACTCAATTCTCAATCCACAATCCTCAGCACTCAGTCCTCAAACCTCAATGCTCAATCCTCAATCCCCAATCCTCAATCCTCAATCCTCAGTCATCAATCCTCAATCTTCAATACTCATTCCGCAATCCTGAATCATCAATCTTCAATCCTCAATACTCAATCTTCAACCCTCAACCCTGAATCCTCAATCCTCAATCCTCCATTCTCAATCCTGAATCCTCAATCTTCAATCCTCAATACTCAATCTGCAATCCTCAATCCTCAATCCTCAATCCTCAATCCTCATTCTTCAATCCTCAATACCCAATCCACAACCTTCAACCCTCAATTCTCAATTGTCAATCCTCAATATTCAATCATCAATACTCAATCTTCAATCCTCAATCTTCAATCCTCAACCCTCAGTCTTCATCCTCAATTCTCAATTCTCAATCCTCAATCCTCAATCCTCAATCCTCAATCTTCAATTATGAATAATCAATCTCCAATCCTACATCCTCAATCCCCAATACTCAATCCTTAATCCTCAATATTCTATCCTCAATCGCCAGTCCTCAATCTTCAATCCTCAATGCTCAATCCCCAATCATCAAGCCTCAGTCCTCGATCCTCAATCCTCAATCCTCAATACCCATTCCTCAATCTTCAATCCTCAATCCTCAATCCTCAACCCTCAATCCTCAATCCTCAGTCCTCAGTCCTCAAACCTCAATCCTCAACCCTCAGCCCTCATCCTCAATCCTCAATCCTCAATCCTCAATCCTCAGCCCTCAGTCCTCAAACCTCAATGCTCAATCCTCAATACCCAATCCTCAATCCTCAATCCTCAATCATCAATCCTCAATCCTCAATCCTCAGCCCTCAGTCCTCAAACCTCAATGCTCAATCCTCAATCCCCAATCCTCAATCCTCAATCCTCAATCATCAATCCTCAATCTTCAATACTCATTCCTCAATCCTGAATCCTCAATCTTCAATCCTCAATACTCAATTTTCAATCCTCAATCCTCAATCCTCAATCCTCTGTCCTCAATCCTCTATCCTGAATCCTCAATCTTCAATACTCAATACTCAATCTGCAATCCTCAATCCTCAATCCTCAATCCTCAATCCTCATTCTTCAATCCTCAATACCCAATCCTCAATCTTCAACCCTCAGTCCTCAATCATCAATTCTCAATCCTCAATCCTCAGGCCTCAAACATCAATATTCAACCCTCAGTCCTCGTTCTCAATCCACAACCCTCAATTCTCAAACCTCAATCCTCAACCGTCAGTCCTCGTCCTCAATCCTCAATCCTCAATCCTCGTTACTCAAACCTCAATCCTCAACCCTCAGTCCTCATCCTCAATTCGCAATTAGCAATCCTCAATCCTCAATCCTCAATCTTCAATCCCCAAAAATCAATCTCCAATCCTGGATCCTCAATCCTCAATCCTCAGTCCTTAATCCTCAATCTTCAATCCTCAATCGCCAGTCCTCAATCTTCAATCCTCTATGCTCAATCGTCAATCCTCAAGCCTCAGTCCTCAATCATCAATCCTGAAACCTCAAACCTCAATCCTCAACCGTCAGTCCTCGTCCTCAATCCTCAACCCTCAATCCTCAATCCTCAATCCTCAATCCTCAATCCTCAATCCTCAATCCTCAATCCTCATTCTTCAATCCTCAATACCCAATCCTCAATCTTCAATCCTCAATCCTCAATACTCAATCCTCAATCCTCAATCCTCAATCATCAATACTCAATCTTCAATCCTCAATCCTCAATCCTCAATCCTCAACCCTCAGCCTTCATCCTCAATCCTCACTCCTCCTTCCTCAATCCTCAATCCTCGATCCTCAATCCTCAATAGTCAATCTCCAATCCTAGATCCTCAACCCCAATCCTCAATCCTTAATCCACAATCTTCAATCCTCACTCCTCAATTCTCAATCATCAATACTCAATCCTCAATCCTCAATCCCCAATCCCCAATCCTCAATCTTCAATCCTCAATCCTCAATCCTCAAGCCTCAATCCTCAATCCTCAATCTTCAATCCTGAATACTCAATCTTCAATCCTCAATCCTCAATCCTCAATCTTCAATCCTCAATACTCAATCTTCGATTCCCAATCCTCAATCCTCAAACCTCAATCCCCAATCATCAATCTTCAATCCTCAATCCTCAATCCTCAATCTTCAATCCTCAATCCTCAACCATCGGTCATGAATACTCAATCTTCATAACTCAATCCTCAATCCTCAATCCTCAATCCTCAATCCTCAATCCTCATTCCTCAAACCTCAATCCTCAACCCTCAGTCCTCATCCTCAATTCTCCATTCTCAATCCTCAATCCTCAATCCTCAATCTTCAATAATGAATAATCAATCTCCAATCCTAGATCCTCAATCCACAATCCTCAGTCCTTAATCCTCAATCTTCAATCCTCAATCCCCAGTCCTCAATCTTCAATCCTCAATGCTCAATCCTCAATCCCCAATCCTCAATCCTCAGTCCTCAATCCTCAATCTTCAAACCTCAAACCTCAATCCTCAACCGTCAGTACTCGTCCTCAATCCTCAACCCTCAATCCTCAATTCACAATTCTCAATCCTCAATCCTCAATCGTCAATCTTCAACCCTGAATAATCAATCTCCAATCCTAGATCCTCAATCCCCAATCCTCAATCCTTAATCCTCAATCTTCAATCCTCAATCCCCAGCCCTCAATCTTCAATCCTCAATGCTCAATCCTCAATCCTCAATCCTCAGTCATCAGTCATCAATCCTCAATCCTCAAACCTCAATCCTCAACCGTCAGTCCTCGTCCTCAAACCTCAATCCCGAATCCACAATACTGAATCGTCAATCTTCAGCCCTCAGTCCTCAACAATCAATTGTCAATCCTCAGCCCTCATTAGAATATCCTCAATTCACAGTTTTCGGTACTCAATCGTCAATCTTCAATCTTCAAATCTCAGACTACAAACATCAATTTGCATCACTCAACACTCAACACTCAGTCCTCAATCTTCAGTCCTCAATCCTCAATCCTCAATCTCCAATCCTCAATACTCAATCTTCAATCCTCAATACTCAATTCTCAAACCTCAGTCCTCAATCCTCAATCGCCAATCCTCAATCCCCAATCCTCAACCTTCAATCCTCAGTCCGCAATCCTCAATCATCAATACTCAATGTTCAATCCTCAATACTCAACCTTCAATCCTCAACACTCAATCCTCAATCCACAATCCTCAATCCTCAATCATCAATCTTCAATCCACAACTCCCAATCCTCAATCCACAATCCTCCATCCTCAATCCTCAATCCACAATCCTCAATCCTCAATCATCAATCTTCAATCCACAATTCCCAATCCTCAATCGTCAATCCTCATTCTTCAAACCTCAATACCCAATCCACGATCCTCAATCCTCAAGCCTCCATCCTCAATTCTCAATCCTCAATCCTCAGTCCTCAGTCCTCAAACCTCAATCCTCAACCCTCAGCCCTCATTCTCAATCCTCAATCCTGAATCCTCAATCCTCAATCTTCAATCCTCAATACTCAGTCTTCAATCATCAATCCTCAATCCTCAATCATCAATCCTCCATCCTCAATTCTCAATCTTCTCAGTCTTCAAACCTCAACCCTCAACCCTCAGCCCTCAGCCCTCATTCTCAATCCTCAATCCTGAATCCTCAATCCTCAATCTTCAATCCTCAATACTCAGTCTTCAATCATCAATCCTCAATCCTCAACCCTCAATCCTCAATACTCAGCCATCAATCCCCAATTCTCGATACTCAATAGAATATACTGAATTCTCAGGATTCAATACTCAAACCTCAAACCTCAGCCCTCAGCCCTCATCCTCCATCCTCAATACTCAATCCTCAATCCTAAATCTTCAATCTTCAATAATCAACCTCCAATCCTAGATCCTCAATCCCCAATCCTCAATCCTTAATCCTCAATCTTCAATCACCAATCCACAGTCCTCGATCTTCAATCCTCAATGCTCAATCCTCAATCCTCAATCCTCAGTCATCAGTCCTCAATCCTCAATCCTCAAACCTCAACCCTCAACCGTCAGTCCTCGTCCTCAATCCTCAACCCTCAATCCTCAATCCTCAATCTTCAATCATCAATACTCAATCTTCAATCCTCAATCCTCAATCCTGAATCCTAAAATCCTCAATCCTCAATATTCAACACACAACCCTCAACCATCAATCCTCAATACTCAACCATCAGTACTCAATTCTCAATACTCAATAGAATATACTGAATTCTCAGTTTTCAATACTCAATCCTCAATCTTCAATCTTCATGTCTCCATCCACAAACATCAATTCTCATCACTCAACCCTCAACACTCAGTCCTCAATCTGCAATCCTCAATCCTCAATACTCAATCCTCAGTCCTCAGTCCTCAATCTTCAATACTCAATCCTCAATCCTAAAATCCTCAATCCTCAATATTCAACACACAACCCACAACCATCAGTCCGCAATACTCAACCATCAATCCTCAATTCTCAATACTCAATAGAATATCCGGAATTCTCAGTTTTCAATACTGAATCCTCAATCTACAATCTTCAAGTCTCCATCCACAAACATCTATTCTCATCACTCAACCCTCAACACTCAGTCCTCAATATTTAATCCTCTATCCTCAATCCTCAATCTCCAATCCTCAATACTCAATCTTCAATCCTCAATCCTCAATTCTCAATCCTCAGTCCTCAATCCTCAGTCGCCAATCCTCAATCCCCAATCCCCAACCTTCAATCCTCAGTCCGCAATCCTCAATCATCAATACTCAATGTTCAATCCTCAATACTCAACCTTCAATCCTCAACACTCAATCTTCAATCCACAATCCTCAATCCTCAATCATCAATCTTCAATCCACAATTCCCAATCCTCAATTGTCAATCCTCATTCTTCAAACCTCAATACCCAATCCACGATCCACAATCCTCAATCCTCCATCCTCAATTCTCAATCCTCAATCCTCAGTCCTCAGTCCTCAAACCTCAATCCTCAATCCTCAGCCCTCATTCTCAATCCTCAATCCTGATTCCTCAATCCTCAATCTTCAATCCTCAATACTCAGTCTTCAATCATCAATCCTCAATCCTCAATCCTCAATCCTCAATCCTCAATCCTCAATCATCAATACTCAATCCCCAATCCTCAATCTTCAATCCTCAACCCTCAATCCTCAAGCCTCAATCGTCAATCCTCAATCGTCAATCTTCAATCCTCAATAGTCAATTTCCAATCCTAGATCCTCAATCCCCAATCCTCAATCCTTAATCCTCAATCTTCAATCCTCAATCCCCAGTCCTCAATCTTCAATCCTCAACACTCAGTCCTCAATCTTCAGTCCTCAATCCTCAATACTCAATCTCCAATCCTCAATACTCAATCTTCAATCCTCAATCCTCAATTCTCAATCCTCAGTCCTCAATCCTCAATCGCCAATCCTCAATAATCAATCTCCAATCCTAGATCCTCAATCCCCCATCCTCGATCGTTAATCCTCAATCTTCAATCCTCAATCCCCAGTCCTCAATCCTCAATACTCAATCTTCAATCCTCAATCCTCAATCCTCAATAATCAACCATCAATCCTCAATTCTTAATACTCAATAGAATATCCTGAATTCTCGTGATTCAATACTCAATGCACAATATTCAATAATCAAATCTCGATCCTCAAACATCAATTCTCAACACTCAATCCTCGACACTCGGACCTCTCTCTTCAATCCTCGATCCTCAGTCCTCTATCCTCATGCGTCAATCCTCAATCCTCAAACCTCAATCCTCAGTCCTCAAACCTCAATTCCGAATCCTCAATCCTGAATGCTCAATCTTCATCCCTCAGTCCGCAACAATCAATTCTCAATCCTCAATCCTCAATAGTATATCCTCAATTCACAGTTTTCAATACTCAATCCCCAATCTTCAATCTTCAAATCTCAATCCACAGACATCAATTCTCATCAGTCAACCCTCAACACTCAGTCCTCAATCTTCAGTCCTCAATCCTCAATCCTCAATCCTCAGTCATCAATCCTCAATCGTCAATACTCAATCCTCAGTCCTGAATCCTCAATCCTCAATCCTCATTCCTCAAACGTCAATCCTCAACCCTCAGTCCTCATCCTCAATTCTCAATACTCAATCCTCAATCCTCAATCTTCAATCCTCAATAATCAATCTCCTATCCTAGATCCTCAATCCCCAATACTCTATCCTTAATCCTCAATATTCAATCCTCTATCGCCAGTCCACAACCTTCAATCCCCTAAGCTCAATAATCAATCCTCCATCCTCAATCCACAATCCTCAACCCTCAATCTTCTATCCTCAATACTCAATCTTCGATTCTCAATCCTCAATCCTCAATCCTCAATCCCCAATCCTCAATCTTCAATCCTCGATCCTCAATCCTCAATCCTCAACCTCAATTCTCAATCCTCAGTCCTCGTTCCTCAATCATCAATCCTCAATCTTCAATACTCAATCGTCAATCGTCAATCCTCAATCCCCAATACTCAATCTTCAATCCTCAATACTCAACCATCAATCCTCAATTCTCAATACTCAATAGAATATACTGAATTCTCAGGATTCAATACTCAAACCTCAATCCTCAGCCCTCAGCCCTCATCCTCCATCCTCAATCCTCAATCCTCAATCCTGAATCTTCAATCATCAATACTCAATCTTCAATCTTCAATACTCAATCCTCAATCCTCAACTCTCAATCCTCAATCCTCAAACCTCAACCTTCAACCCTCAATACTCAATCGTCAATCCTCAATACTCGACCATCAATACTCAATTCTCAATACTCAATAGAATATCCTGAACTCTCAGTATTCAATACTCAAACCTCAATCCTCAACCCTCAGCCCTCATCCTCCATCCTCAATCCTCAATCCTCAAACCTCAATCTTCAATCCTCAATACTCAATCTTCGATTCTCAATCCTCAATCCTCAATCCTCAATCCCCAATCCTCAATCTTCAATCCTCAATCCTCAATCCTCAATCTTCAATCCTCAATCCTCAATCATCGGTCATGAATACTCAATCTTCATAACTCAATCCTCAATCCTCAATCCTCAATCCTCAATACTCAATCCTCATTCCTCAAACCTCAATCCTCAACCCTCAGTCCTCATCCTCAATTCTCCATTCCCAATCCTCAATCCTCAATCCTCAATCTTCAATAATGAATAATCAATCTCCAAACCTAGATTCTCAATCCCCAATCCTCAGTCCTTAATCCTCAATCTTCAATCCTCAATCCCCAGTCCTCAATCTTCAATCCTCAATCCTCAATCCTCAAGCCTCAATCCTCAATCCTCAATCTTCAATCCTGAATACTCAATCTTCAATCCTCAATCCTCAATCCTCAATCTTCAATCCTCAATACTCAATCTTCGATTCTCAATCCTCAATCCTCAAACCTCAATCCCCAATCCTCAACCTTCAATCCTCAATCCTCAATCCTCAATCTTCAATCCTCAATCCTCAATCATCGGTCATGAATACTCAATCTTCATATCTCAATCCTCAATCCTCAATCCTCAATCCTCAATCCTCAATCCTCATTCCTCAAACCTCAATCCTCAACCCTCAGTCCTCATCCTCAATTCTCCATTCTCAATCCTCAATCCTCAATCCTCAATCTTCAATAATGAATAATCAATCTCCAATCCTAGATCCTCAATCCCCAATCCTCAGTCCTTAATCCTCAATCTTCAATCCTCAATCCCCAGCCCTCAATCTTCAATCCTCAATGCTCAATCCTCAATCCTCAATCCTCAGTCATCAGTCCTCAATCCTCAATCCTCAAACCTCAATCCTCAACCGTCAGTCCTCGTCCTCAAACCTCAATCCCGAATCCACAATCCTGAATCGTCAATCTTCAGCCCTCAGTCCTCAACAATCAATTGTCAATCCTCAGCCCTCATTAGAATATCCTCAATTCACAGTTTTCTGTACTCAATCCCCAATCTTCAATCTTCAAGTCTCAGTCTACAAACATCAATTTGCATCACTCAACACTCAACACTCAGTCCTCAATCTTCAGTCCTCAATCCTCAATCCTCAATCTCTAATCCTCAATACTCAATCTTCAATCCTCAATACTCAATTCTCAATCCTCAGTCCTCAATCCTCAATCGCCAATCCTCAATCCCCAATCCTCAACCTTCAATCCTCAGTCCGCAATCCTCATTCATCAATACTCAATGTTCAATCCTCAATACTCAACCTTCAATCCTCAACACTCAATCCTCAATCCACAATCCTCAATCCTCAATCATCAATCTTCAATCCACAATTCCCAATCCTCAATCGTCAATCCTCATTCTTCAAACCTCAATACCCAATCCACGATCCTCAACCCTCAATCCTCCATTCTCAATTCTCAATCCTCAATCCTCAGTCCTCAGTCCTCAAACCTCAATCCTCAAACCTCAGCCCTCATTCTCAATCCTCAATACTGAATCCTCAATCCTCAATCTTCAATCCTCAATACTCAGTCTTCAATCATCAATCCTCAATCCTCAATCCTCAATCCTCAATCCTCAATTATCAATCCTCAATCATCAACCTTCAATGCTCAATACTCAAGCTTCAATCCTCAATACTCAATCCACAATCGTCAATTCTCATTCTTCAATCCTCAATACCCAATCCTCAATCCTCAATCATCAATCCTCCATCCTCAATTCTCAATCTTCTCTGTCTTCAAACCTCAACCCTCAACCCTCAGCCCTCATCCTCAATCCTCAATCCAGAATCCTCAATCCTCAATCTACAATCCCCAATACTCAGTCTTCAATCCTCAATCCTCAATCCTCAATCCTCAATCCTCAATCCTCAATCTTCAATCCTCAATAATCAATCCTCAATCCTCAACCCTCAATCCTCAATACTCAGCCATCAATCCCCAATTCTCAATACTCAATAGAGTATACTGAATTCTCAGGATTCAATACTCAAACCTCAATCCTCAGCCCTCAGCCCTCATCCTCCATCCTCAATACTCAATCCTCAATCCTAAATCTTCAATCTTCAATAATCAACATCCAATCCTAGATCCTCAATCCCCAATCCTCAATCCTTAATCCTCAATCTTCAATCCCCAATCCACAGTCCTCGATCTTCAATCCTCAATGCTCAATCCTCAATCCTCAATCCTCAGTCATCAGTCCTCAATCCTCAATCCTCAAACCTCAACCCTCAACCGTCAGTCCTCGTCCTCAATCCTCAACCCTCAATCCTCAATCCTCAATCTTCAATCATCAATACTCAATCTTCAATCCTCAATCCTCAATCCTGAATCCTAAAATCCTCAATCCTCAATATTCAACACACAACCCTCAACCATCAATCCTCAATACTCAACCATCAGTACTCAATTCTCAATACTCAATAGAATATCCTGAATTCTCAGTTTTCAATACTCAATCCTCAATCTTCGACCTTCATGTCTCCATCCACAAACATCAATTCTCGTCACTCAACCCTCAACACTCAGTCCTCAATCTGCAATCCTCAATCCTCAATACTCAATCCTCAGTCCTCAGTCCTCAATCTTCAATACTCAATCCTCAATCCTAAAATCCTCAATCCTCAATATTCAACACACAACCCACAACCATCAGTCCGCAATACTCAACCATCAATCCTCAATTCTCAATACTCAATAGAATATCCGGAATTCTCAGTTTTCAATACTGAATCCTCAATCTACAATCTTCAAGTCTCCATCCACAAACATCTATTCTCATCACTCAACCCTCAACACTCAGTCCTCAATATTTAATCCTCTATCCTCAATCCTCAATCTCCAATCCTCAATACTCAATCTTCAATCCTCAATCCTCAATTCTCAATCCTCAGTCCTCAATCCTCAGCCGCCAATCCTCAATCCCCAATCCCCAACCTTCAATCCTCAGTCCGCAATCCTCAATCATCAATACTCAATGTTCAATCCTCAATACACAACCTTCAATCCTCAACACTCAACCTTCAATGCACAATCCTCAATCCTCAATCATCAATCTTCAATCCACAATTCCCAATCCTCAATTGTCAATCCTCATTCTTCAAACCTCAATACCCAATCCACGATCCTCAATCCTCAATCCTCCATCCTCAATTCTCAATCCTCAATCCTCAGTCCTCAGTCCTCAAACCTCAATCCTCAATCCTCAGCCCTCATTCTCAATCCTCAATCCTGAATCCTCAATCCTCAATCTTCAATCCTCAATACTCAGTCTTCAATCATCAATCCTCAATCCTCAATCCTCAATCCTCAATCCTCAATCATCAACCTTCAATGCTCAATACTCAATCTTCAATCCTCAATACTCAATCCACAATCGACAATTCTCATTCTTCAATCCTCAATACCCAATCCTCAATCCTCAATCATCAATCCTCCATCCTCAATTCTCAATCCTCAATCCTCTGTCCTCAGTCTTCAAACCTCAACCCTCAACCCTCAGCCCTCATCCTCAATCCTCAATCCTGAATCCTCAATCCTCAATCTACAATCCCAAATACTCAGTCTTCAATCCTCAATCCTCAATCCTCAATCCTCAATCCTCAATCCTCAACCCTCAATCCTCAGTCCTCAAACCTCAATTCCGAATCCTCAGTCCTCAAACCTCAATTCCGAATCCTCAATCCTGAATGCTCAATCGTCATCCCTCAGTCCGCAACAATCAATTGTCAATCCTCAATCCTCAACAGAATATCCTCAATTCACAGTTTTCAATACTGAATCCCCAATCTTCGATCTTCAAATCTCAATCCAAAGACATGAATTCTCATCAGTCAACCCTAAACACTCAGTCCTCAATCGTCAATCCTCAATCCTCAATCCTCAATCTTCAATCCCCCATACTCAATCTTCAATCCTCAATCCTCAATCATCAATCCCCAATCCTCAATTCTCGGTCATCAATCCTCAATCTTCAATACTCAATCCTCAGCCCTCATCCTCCATCCTCAATACTCAATCCTCAATCCTAAATCTTCAATCTTCAATAATCAACCTCCAATCCTAGATCCTCAATCCCCAACCCTCAATCGTTAATCCTCAATCTTCAATCCTCAATCCCCAGTCCTCAATACTCAATACTCAATCTTCAATCCTCAATCCTCAATTCTCAATCCTCAATACTCAATACTCAATACTCAATCCTCAATACTCAATCTTCAATCCTCAATCCTAAAATCCTCAATCCCCCATATTCAACACACAACCCTCAGCCATCAATCCTCAATACTCAACCATCAATTATCAATTCTCAATACTCAATAGAATATCCTGAATTCTCAGTTTTCAATACTCAATCCTGAATCCTCAATCTTCAACTCTCAGTCCTCAACAATCAGTTGTCAATCCTCAATCCTCAATAGAATATCCTCAATTCACAGTTTTCAATACTCAATACTCAATCTTCAATCTTCAAATCTCAATCCACAGACATCAATTCTCATCACTCAACCCTCAACACTCAGTCCTCAATCTTCAAACATCGATCCTCAATCCTCAATCTCCAATCCTCCATACTCAATCTTCTATCCTCAATCCTCAATCATCAATCCTTAATCCTCAATCCTCAGTCATCAATCCTCAATCTTCAATACTCATTCCTCAATCATCAATCCTCAATCCTCAATCCTCAATCCTCATTCCTCAAACCTCAAACCTCAACCCTCAGTCCTCATCCTCAATTCTCAATTCTTAATCCTCATTCCTCAATCCTCAATCTTCAATCCTCAATAATCAATCTCCTATCCTAGATCCTCAATCCCCAATACTCTATCCTTAATCCTCAATATTCAATCCTCTATCCCCAGTCCACAACCTTCAATCCCCAAATCTCAATAATCAATCCTCAATCCTCAGTCCTTAATCCTCTATCCTGAATCCTCAATCTTCAATACTCAATACTCAATCTGCAATCCTCAATCCTCAATCCTCAATCCTCAATCCTCATTCTTCAATCCTCAATACCCAATCCTCAATCTTCAACCCTCAGTCCTCAATCATCAATTCTCAATCCTCAATCCTCAGGCCTCAAACATCAATATTCAACCCTCAGTCCTCGTTCTCAATCCACAACCCTCAATTCTCAAACCTCAATCCTCAACCGTCAGTCCTCGTCCTCAATCCTCAATCCTCAATCCTCGTTACTCAAACCTCAATCCTCAACCCTCAGTCCTCATCCTCAATTCGCAATTAGCAATCCTCAATCCTCAATCCTCAATCTTCAATCCCCAAAAATCAATCTCCAATCCTGGATCCTCAATCCTCAATCCTCAGTCCTTAATCCTCAATCTTCAATCCTCAATCGCCAGTCCTCAATCTTCAATCCTCTATGCTCAATCGTCAATCCTCAAGCCTCAGTCCTCAATCATCAATCCTGAAACCTCAAACCTCAATCCTCAACCGTCAGTCCTCGTCCTCAATCCTCAACCCTCAATCCTCAATCCTCAATCCTCAATCCTCAATCCTCAATCCTCAATCCTCAATCCTCATTCTTCAATCCTCAATACCCAATCCTCAATCTTCAATCCTCAATCCTCAATCCTCAATCCTCAATCCTCAATCCTCAGTCCTCTAGTCCTCAAACCTCAATCCTCAACCCTCAGCCCTCATCCTCAATCCTCAATCCTCAATCCTCAATCCTCAGCCCTCAGTCCTCAAACCTCAATGCTCCATTCTCAATACCCAATCCTCAATCCTCAATCCTCAATCATCAATCCTCAATCCTCAATCCTCAGCCCTCAGTCCTCAAACCACAATGCTCAATCCTCAATCCCCAATCCTCAATCCTCAATCCTCAATCATCAATCCTCAATCATCAATACTCATTCCTCAATCCTGAATCCTCAATCTTCAATCCTGAATACTCAATTTTCAATCCTCAATCCTCAATCCTCAATCCTCAATCCTCAATCCTCAATCCTCAATCCTCAATCCTCAATCCTCAATCCTCAATCCTGAATCCTCAATCTTCAATCCTCAATACTCAATCTGCAATCCTCAATCCTCAATCCTCAGGCCTCAAACATCAATATTCAACCCTCAGTCCTCGTTCTCAACCCACAACCCTCAATCCTCAAACCTCAATCCTCAACCGTCAGTCCTCGTCCTCAATCCTCAACCCTCAATCCTCAACCCTCAATCTTCAACCCCAATAATCAATCTCCAATCCTAGATCCTCAATCCCCAATCCTCAATCCTTAATCCTCAATCTTCAATCCTCAATACTCAATCTTCAATCCTCAATCCTCAATCCTCAATCCTCAATCCTCAGTACTCAAACCTGAATCCTCTACCTTCAATCCTCAATACTCAATCTGCAATCCTCAATCCTCAATCCTCAATCCTCATTCTTCAATCCTCAATACCCAATCCTCAATCTTCAATCCTCAATCCTCAATCATCAATTCTCAATCCTCAATCCTCAATCCTCAGACCTCAAACCTCAATCATCAATCCTCAATCCTCAATCCTCAATCCTCAGTCTTCAATCCTCAATACTCAATCCTCAATCCTCAATCATCAATTCTCAATTCTCAATCCTCAATATTCAATCATCAATACTCAATCTTCAATCCTCAATCCCCAATCCTCAATCTTCAATGCTCAATCCTCAATCCTCAATCCTCAATCCTCAATCCTCAATCCTCAATCTTCAATCCTCAATACTCAATCTGCAATCCTCAATCCTCAATCCTCAATCCTCAATCCTCATTCTTAAGTCGTCAATACCCATTCCTCAATCTTCAATCCTCAATCCCCAATCCTCAATTCTCAATCCTCAATCCTTAATCCTCACACCTCAAACATCAATATTCAACCCTCAGTCCTCGTCCTCAATCCACAACCCTCAATCCTCAGTCCTCAATACTCAATCTTCAATCCTCAATACTCAATCCTCAATCCTCAATCCTCAATCTTCAATCCTCAATACTCAATCTTCAATCCTCAATCCTCAATCCTCAATCCTCAATCCTCATTCTTCAATCTTCGATACCCAATCCTCAATCTTCAAACCTCAATCCTCAATCCTCAATCCTCAATCCTCAATCCTCATTCTTCAATCCTCAATACCCAATCCTCAATCTTCAATCCTCAATCCTCATTCTTCAATTCTCCATACCCAATACTCAATCTTCAACCCTCAATCCTCTATCCTCAATCCTCAATTCTCAATCCTAATTCTTCAATCCTCAATACCCAATCCTCAATCTTCAATCCTCAGTCCTCAATATTCAATCATCAATATTCAATCTTCAATCCTCAAGCCTCAATCCTCAATCCCCAATCTTCAATCCTCCATACTCAATCTTCAATCCTCAATCCTCAATTTATCAATCCTCAATCCTCAATCCTCAGTCATCAATCCTCAATCTTCAATACTCAATCCTCAATGCTCAATCCTCAATCCTCAATCCTCATTCCTCAAACCTCAATCCTCAACCCTCAGTCCTCATCCTCAATTCGCAATACTCAATACTCAATCATCAATCCTCAATCTTCAATCATGAATACTCAATCTTCAATACTCAATCCTCAATCCTCAATCCTAAAATCCTCAATCCCCCATATTCAACACACAACCCTCAGCCATCAATCCTCAATACTCAACCATCAATTATCAATTCTCAATACTCAATAGAATATCCTGAATTCTCAGTTTTCAATACTCAATCCTGAATCCTCAATCTTCAACTCTCAGTCCTCAACAATCAGTTGTCAATCCTCAATCCTCAATAGAATATCCTCAATTCACAGCTTTCAATACTCAATACTCAATCTTCAATCTTCAAATCTCAATCCACAGACATCAATTCTCATCACTCAACCCTCAACACTCAGTCCTCAATCTTCAAACAGCGATCCTCAATCCTCAATCTCCAATCCTCCATACTCAATCTACTATCCTCAATCCTCAATCATCAATCCTCAATCCTCAATCCTCAGTCATCAATCCTCAATCTTCAATACTCATTCCTCAATCATCAATCCTCAATCGTCAATCCTCAATCCTCATTCCTCAAACCTCAAACCTCAACCCTCAGTCCTCATCCTCAATTCTCAATTCTTAATCCTCATTCCTCAATCCTCAATCTTCAATCCTCAATAATCAATCTCCTATCCTAGATCCTCAATCCCCAATACTCTATCCTTAATCCTCAATATTCAATCCTCTATCCCCAGTCCACAACCTTCAATCCCCAAATCTCAATAATCAATCCTCAATCCTCAGTCCTTAATCGTCAATCATCAATCCACAATCTTCAATACTCTATCCCCAATCCTCAATCCTCAATCCTCAATCCTCAATCATCAATCCTCAATCTTCAATACTCAATCCTCAATCCTCAACCCTCCATCCTCAATACTCAACCCTCAATCCTCAATACTCAATCATCAATCCTCAATTCTCAATACTCAGTAGAATATACTGAATTCTCAGGATTCAATACTCAAACCTCAATCCTCAGCCCCCAGCCCTCATCCTCCATCCACAATCCTCAATCCTCAATCCTCAATCCTCAATCATCAATACTCAATCTTCAATCTTCAATACTCAATCCTCAATCCTAAAATCCTCAATCCTCAATATTCAACGCACAACCCTCAACCATCAGTCCGCAATACTCAACCATCAATCCTCAATTCTCAATACTCATTAGTATATCCTGAATTCTCAGTATTCAATACTCAAAACTCAATCCTCAACCATCAGCCCTCATCCTCCATCCTCAATCCTCAATCCTCAATCCTCAATCTTCAATCCTCAATACTCAACCTTCAATCTTCAATCCTCAATTCTCAATCCTCAATCCTCAATCCTCAATCCTCAATCCTCAGTCATCAATCCTCAATCTTCAATACTCAATCGTCAATCCGCAGTCCTCAATCCTCCATCCTCAATCTTCAATCCTGAATACTCAATCTTCAATCCTCAATACTCAATCTTCAATCCTCAACCCTCAATCCACAATCCACAATCCTCAATCCTCAATCATCAACCTTCAACCCTCAATACTCAATCTTCAATCCTCAATCCTCAATCCTGAATCGTCAATCCTCATTCTTCAATCCTCAATACCCAAACCTCAGTCCTCAATCCTCAATCCTCAGTCATCAATCCTCAATAGTCAGTCATGAATACTCAATCTTCATAACTCAATCCTCAATCCTCAATCCTCAATCCTCAATCCTCAATCCTCAATCCTCATTCTTCAAACCTCAATCCTCAACCCTCAGTCCTCATCCTCAATTCTCAATTCTCAATCCTCAATCCTCAATCCTCAATCTTCAATCCTGAATAATCAATCTCCAATCCTAGATCCTCAATCCCCAATCCTGAATCCTTAATCCTCAATCTTCAATCCTCAATCCCCAGTCCTCAATCTTCAATCCTCAATGCTCAATCCTCAATCCCCAATCCTCAATCCTCAGTCCTCAATCCTCAATCATCAAACCTCAAACCTCAATCCTCAACCGTCAGTACTCGTCCTCAATCCTCAACCCTCAATCCTCAACTCTCAATTCTCAATCCTCAATCCTCAATAGTCAATCTTTAATCCTCAATACTCAACCTTCAATCCTCAATCCTCAATAACCAATCCTCAATCCTTAATCCTCAATCTTCAATCCTCAATCCTCAATACTCAATCTGCAATCCTCAGTCCTCAACCCTCAACCCTCAATCCTCATTCTTCAATCCTCAATACCCAATCCTCAATCTTCAATCCTCAATCCTCAATCCTCAATCCTCAATTCTCAATCCTCAATCCTCAGTCCTCAGTCCTCAAACCTCAATCCTCAATCCTCGTTCCTCAAACCTCAATCCTCAACCCTCAGTCCTCATCCTCAATTCTCAATCCTCAATCCTCAAACCTCAACCTTCAATCCTCAATACTCAATCCTCAATCGTCAATACTCAACCATCAATACTCAATTCTCAATACTCAATAGAATATCCTGAATTCTCAGTACTCAATACTCAAACCTCAATCCTCAACACTCAGCCCTCATCCTCCATCCTCAATCCTCAATCTTCAATCCTCAATACTCAATCTTCAATCTTCAATCCTCAATCCTCAATCCTCAATCCTCAATCCTCAATCCTCAGTCATCAATCCTCAATCTTCAATACTCAATCGTCAATCCGCAGTCCTCAATCCTCAATCCTCAATCTTCGTTCCTCAAACATCAATCCTCAACCCTCAGCCTTCATCCTCAATCCTCAATCCTCGTTCCTCAATCCTCAATCCTCAATCCTCAATCCTCAATCCTCAATGGTCAATCTCCAGTCCTAGATCCTCAATCCCCAATCCTCAATCCTTAATCCTCAATCTTCAATCCTCAATCCTCAATCCTCAATTCTCAATCCTCAATACTCAATCCTCAATCCTCAATCCTCAATCCCCAATCCTCAATCTTCAATCCTCAATCCTCAATCCTCAAGCCTCAATCCTCAATCCCCAATCTTCAATCCTCCATACTCAATCTTCAATCCTCAATCCTCAATCATCAATCCTCAGTCCTCAATGCTCAGTCATCAATCCTCAATCTTCAATACTCAATCCTCAATCCTCAATCCTCAATCCTCTATCCTCATTCCTCAAACATCAATCCTCAACCCTCAGTCCTCATCCTCAATTCGCAATACTCAATCCTCAATCCTCAATCCTCAATCTTCAATCATCAATACTCAATCTTCAATACTCAATCCTCAATCCTCAATCCTAAAATCCTCAATCCCCCATATTCAACACACAACCCTCAACCATCAATCCTCAATACACAACCATCAATTATCAATTCTCAGTACTCAATAGAATATCCTGAATTCTCAATTTTCAATACTCAATCCTGAATCCTCAATCTTCAGCTCTCAGTCCTCAACAATCAGTTGTCAATCCTCAATCCTCAATAGAATATCCTCAATTCACAGTTTTCAATACTCAATAGTCAATCTGCAATCTTCCAACCTCTATCCACAAACATCAATTCTCATCACTCAACCTTCAATCCTCAGTCCTCAATCCACAATCACCAATCCACAATCTTCAATAGGCAATCCTCAATCCTCAATCCTCAATCCTCAATACTCAATCTTCAATCCTCAATCCTCAATCCTCAATCCTCAACCCTCAGCCCTCATCCTCAACCCTCAATCCTGAATCTTCAATCCTGAATACTCAATCTTCAATCCTCAACACTCAATCTTCAATCCTCAACCCTGAATCCACAATCCACAATCCTCAATACTCAATGATCAACCTTCAATCCTCAATCCTCAACCCTCAATCCTCAATCATCAGTCATGGATACTCAATCTTCGTAACTCAATCCTCAATCCTCAATTCTCAATCCTCAATCCTCAATCCTCATTCCTCAAACCTCAATCCTCAACCCTCAGTCCCCACCCTCAATTCACAATTATCAATCCTCAATCCTCAATCCTCAATCTTCAATCCTGAATAATCAATCTTTCAATCCTAGATCCTCAATCCCCAATCCTCAATCCTTAATACTCAATCTTCAATCCTCAATCCCCAGTCCTCAATCTTCAATCCTCAATGCTCAATACTCAATCCTCAATCCTCAATCCTCAATCCTCAATCCTCAATCATCAAACTTCAAACCTCAATCCTCAACCGTCAGTCCTCGTCCTCAATCCTCAACCCTCAATCCTCAATTCTCAATTCTCAATCCTCAATCCTCAATCGTCAATCTTTAATCCTCAATGATCAATCTCCAATCCTAGATCCTTAATCCCCAATCCCCAATCCTTATTACTCAATCTTCAATCCTCAATCCCCTGTCCTCAATCTTCAATCCTCAATGCTCAATCCTCAATCCTCAATCCTCAGTCATCAGTCCTCAATCCTCAATCTCAAACCTCAATCCTCAACCCTCAATCCTCAGTCCCCAAACCTCAATTCCGAATCCTCAATCCTCAATGCTCAATCTTCATCCCTCAGTCCGCAACAATCAATTGTGAATCCTCAATCCTCAATAGAATATCCTCAATTCACAGTTTTCAATACTGAATCCCCAATCTTCAATCTTCAAATCTCAAGCCACAGACATCAATTCTCATCACTCAACCTCAACACTCAGTCCTCAATCTCCAAACATCGATCCTCGATCCTCAATCTTCAATCCTGCATACCCAATCTTCTATCCTCAATCCTCAATCATCAATCCTCAATCCTCAATCCTCAGTCATCAATCCTCAATCTTCAATACTCATTCCTCAATCATCAATCCTCAATCCTCAATCCTCAATCCTCATTCCTCATACCTCAATCCTCAACCCTCAGTCCTCATTCTCAATTCTCAATTCTTAATCCTCAATCCTCAATCCTCAATCTTCAATCCTCAATAATCAATCTCCTATCCTAGATCCTCAATCCCCAATACTCTATCCTTAATCCTCAATATTCAATCCTCTATCCCCAGTCCACAATCTTCAATCCCCAAATCTCACTAATCGATCCTCAATCCTCAGTCCTTAATCGTCAATCATGAATCCACAATCTTCAATACTCAATCCTCAATCCTCAATCCTCAATCCTCAATCCTCAATCATCAATCCTCAATCTTCAAAACTCAATCCTCAATCCTCAACCCTCAATCCTCAATACTCAACCCTCAATCCTCAATACTCAACCATCAATCCTCAATTCTCAATACTCAATAGAATATACTGAATTCTCAGGATTCAATACTCAAACCTCAATCCTCAGCCCTCAGGCCTCATCCTCCATCCTCAATCCTCAATCCTCAATCCTCAATATTCAATCATCAATACTCAATCTTCAATCTTCAATACTCAATCCTCAATCCTAAAATCCTCAATCCTCAATATTCAACACACAACCCTCAACCATCAGTCCGCAATACTCAACCATCAATCCTCAATTCTCAATACTCATTAGTATATCCTGAATTCTCAGTATTCAATACTCAAACCTCAATCCTCAACCCTCAGCCCTCATCCTCCGTCCACAATCCTCAATCCTCAATCCTCAATCTTCAATACTCAATACTCAACCTTCAATCTTCAATCCTCTATTCTCAATCCTCAATCCTCAATCCTCAATCCTCAGTCATCAATCCTCAATCTTCAATACTCAATCGTCAATCCGCAGTCCTCAATCCTCAATCCTCAATCCTCGTTCCTCAACATCAATCCTCAACCCTCAGCCATCATCCTCAATCCTCAATCCTCGTTCATCAATCCTCAATCCTCAATCCTCAATCCTCAATAGTCAATCTCCAATCCTAGATCCCCAATCCTCAATCTTCAATCTCAACCCTCAATCCTCAAGCCTCATCCTCAATCTTCAATCCTGAATACTCAGTCTTCAATCCTCAATACTCAATCTTCAATCCTCAACCCTCAATCCACAATCCACAATCCTCAATCCTCGATCATCAACCTTCAATCCTCAATACTCAATCTTCAATTCTCAATCCTCAATCCTGAATCGTCAATCCTCATTCTTCAATCCTCAATACCCAATCCTCAGTCTTCAATCCTCATCCTCAGTCATCAATCCTCAATCCTCAATACTCAATCGTCAATCCTCAGTCCTCAATTCTCAATCCTCAATCCCCGTTCCTCAAACCTCAATACTCAACCCTCAGTCCTCATCCTCAATTCTTAATCCTCAATCCTCAAACCTCAATCTTCAATCCTCAATACTCAATCCTCAATACTCAATACTCAACCATTAATCCTCAATTCTCAATACTCAATAGAATATCCTGAATTCTCAGTATTCAATACTCAAACCTCAATCCTCAACCCCTCAGCCCTCATCCTCCATCCTCAATCCTCAATCCTCAAACCTCAATCTTCAATCCTCGATACTCAATCTTCGATTCTCAATTCTCAATCCTCAATCGTCAATCCCCAATCCTCAATCTTCAATCCTCAATCCTCAATCCTCAATCTTCAATCCTCAATCCTCAATCATCGGTCATGAATACTCAATCTTCATAACTCAATCCTCAATCCTCAATCCTCAATCCTCAATCCTCAATCCTCATTCCTCAAACCTCAATCCTCAACCCTCAGTCCTCATCCTCAATTCTCCATTCTCAATCCTCAATCCTCAATCCTCAATCTTCAATAATGAATAATCAATCTCCAATCCTAGATCCTCAATCCCCAATCCTCAGTCCTTAATCCTCAATCTTCAATCCTCAATCCCCAGTCCTCAATCTTCAATCCTCAATGCTCAATCCTCAATCCCCAATCCTCAATCCTCAGTCCTCAATCCTCAATCATAAAACCTCAAACCTCAATCCTCTACCGTCAGTCCTCGTCTTCAATCCTCAACCCTCAATCCTCAATTCTCAATTCTCAATCCTCAATCCTCAGTCATCAATCCTCAATCCTCAATACTCAATCGTCAATCCTCAGTCCTCAATTCTCAATCCTCAATCCTCGTTCCTCAAACCTCAATCCTCAACCCTCAGTCGTCATCCTCAATTCTCAATCCTCAACCCTCAAACCTCAATCTTCAATCCTCAATACTCAGTCCTCAATACTCAATACTCAACCATCAACCCTCAATTCTCAATACTCAATAGAATATCCTGAATTCTCAGTATTCAGTACTCAAACCTCAATCCTCAACCCTCAGCCCTCACCCTCCGTCCTCAAACCTCAATCTTCAATCCTCAATACTCAATCTTCGATTCTCAATCCTCAATCCTCAATCCTCAATCCCCAATCCTCAATCTTCAATCCTCAATCCTCAATACTCAATCCTCAATCCTCAATCCTCAATCATCAATACTCAATCTTCAATCCTCAATCCTCAATCCTCAATCCTCAACCCTCAGCCTTCATCCTCAATCCTCACTCCTCCTTCCTCAATCCTCAATCCTCGATCCTCAATCCTCAATAGTCAATCTCCAATCCTAGATCCTCAATCCCCAATCCTCAATCCTTAATCCACAATCTTCAATCCTCACTCCTCAATTCTCAATCATCAGTACTCAATCCTCAATCCTCAATCCCCAATCCCCAATCCTCAATCTTCAATCCTCAATCCTCAATCCTCAAGCCTCAATCCTCAATCCTCAATCTTCAATCCTGAATACTCAATCTTCAATCCTCAATCCTCAATCCTCAATCTTCAATCCTCAATACTCAACCTTCAATCCTCAACACTCAATCCTCAAACCACAATCCTCAATCCTCAATCATCAATCTTCAATCCACAATTCCCAATCCTCAATCGTCAATCCTCATTCTTCAAACCTCAATACCCAATCCACGATCCTCAACCCTCAATCCTCCATTCTCAATTCTCAATCCTCAATCCTCAGTCCTCAGTCCTCAAACCTCAATCCTCAAACCTCAGCCCTCATTCTCAATCCTCAATACTGAATCCTCAATCCTCAATCTTCAATCCTCAATACTCAGTCTTCAATCATCAATCCTCAATCCTCAATCCTCAATCCTCAATCCTCAATTATCAATCCTCAATCATCAACCTTCAATGCTCAATACTCAAGCTTCAATCCTCAATACTCAATCCACAATCGTCAATTCTCATTCTTCAATCCTCAATACCCAATCCTCAATCCTCAATCATCAATCCTCCATCCTCAATTCTCAATCTTCTCTGTCTTCAAACCTCAACCCTCAACCCTCAGCCCTCATTCTCAATCCTCAATCCAGAATCCTCAATCCTCAATCTACAATCCCCAATACTCAGTCTTCAATCCTCAATCCTCAATCCTCAATCCTCAATCCTCAATCTTCAATCCTCAATAATCAATCCTCAATCCTCAACCCTCAATCCTCAATACTCAGCCATCAATCCCCAATTCTCAATACTCAATAGAATATACTGAATTCTCAGGATTCAATACTCAAGCCTCAAACCTCAGCCCTCAGCCCTCATCCTCCATCCTCAATACTCAATCCTCAATCCTCAATCCTCAATCCTCAATCATCAATCCTCAATCTTCAGCTCTCAATCATCAACCCTCAATCCTCAATCTTCAATCCTCAATCCTCAATCCTCGATCCTCAACCCTCAATCCTCAATCATCAATCCTCAATCTTCAACACTCAATTCTCAATCCTCAATCCTCAATCCTCAATTCTCAATCATCAATCCTCAATCTTCAGCACTCAATCATCAACCCTCAATCCTTAATCTTCAATCCCCAATCCTCAATCCTCGATCCTCAATCCTCAATCCTCAATCATCAATCGTCAATCTTCAACACTCAATCCTCAATCCTCAATCCCCAATCCTCAATCATCAATCCTCAATCTTCAATACTCAATCCTCAATCCTCAATCCTCAATCCTCAATACTCAAACATCAATCCTCAATTCCCAATACTCAATAGAATATCCTGGATTCTCAGTATTCAATACTCAAACCTTAATCCTCAACCACCAGCCCTCATCCTCCATCCTCAATCCTCAATCCTCAAACCTCAATCTCCAATCCTCAATACTCAACCTTCGATCCTCAATCCGCAACACTCAATCCTCAATCCTCAATCCTCAATCCTCATTCTTCAGACCTCAACACCCAATCCTCTATCTTCAACCCTCAATCCTCAATCCTCAATTCTCAATCCTCAATCCTCAGTCCACAGTCCTCAAACCTCAATCCTCGACCCTCAGCCATCATCCTCAATCCTCAATCCTCAATCCTCAATCCTCAGTCATCAATCCTCAATCTTCAATACTCAATCCTCAACCTTCAATCCTCAACACTCAATCCTCAATCCACAATCCTCAATCCTCAATCATCAATCTTCAATCCACAATTCCCAATCCTCAATCGTCAATCCTCATTCTTCAAACCTCAATACCCAATCCACGATCCTCAACCCTCAATCCTCCATTCTCAATTCTCAATCCTCAATCCTCAGTCCTCAGCCCTCAAACCTCAATCCTCAAACCTCAGCCCTCATTCTCAATCCTCAATACTGAATCCTCAATCCTCAATCTTCAATCCTCAATACTCAGTCTTCAATCATCAATCCTCAATCCTCAATCCTCAATCCTCAATCCTCAATTATCAAGCCTCAATCATCAACCTTCAATGCTCAATACTCAAGCTTCAATCCTCAATACTCAATCCACAATCGTCAATTCTCATTCTTCAATCCTCAATACCCAATCCTCAATCCTCAATAATCAATCCTCCATCCTCAATTCTCAATCTTCTCTGTCTTCAAACCTCAACCCTCAACCCTCAGCCCTCATCCTCAATCCTCAATCCAGAATCCTCAATCCTCAATCTACAATCCCCAATACTCAGTCTTCAATCCTCAATCCTCAATCCTCAATCCTCAATCCTCAATCTTCAATCCTCAATAATCAATCCTCAATCCTCAACCCTCAATCCTCAATACTCAGCCATCAATCCCCAATTCTCAATACTCAATAGAGTATACTGAATTCTCAGGATTCAATACTCAAACCTCAATCCTCAGCCCTCAGCCCTCATCCTCCATCCTCAATACTCAATCCTCAATCCTAAATCTTCAATCTTCAATAATCAACATCCAATCCTAGATCCTCAATCCCCAATCCTCAATCCTTAATCCTCAATCTTCAATCCCCAATCCACAGTCCTCGATCTTCAATCCTCAATGCTCAATCCTCAATCCTCAATCCTCAGTCATCAGTCCTCAATCCTCAATCCTCAAACCTCAACCCTCAACCGTCAGTCCTCGTCCTCAATCCTCAACCCTCAATCCTCAATCCTCAATCTTCAATCATCAATACTCAATCTTCAATCCTCAATCCTCAATCCTGAATCCTAAAATCCTCAATCCTCAATATTCAACACACAACCCTCAACCATCAATCCTCAATACTCAACCATCAGTACTCAATTCTCAATACTCAATAGAATATCCTGAATTCTCAGTTTTCAATACTCAATCCTCAATCTTCAATCTTCATGTCTCCATCCACAAACATCAATTCTCGTCACTCAACCCTCAACACTCAGTCCTCAATCTGCAATCCTCAATCCTCAATACTCAATCCTCAGTCCTCAGTCCTCAATCTTCAATACTCAATCCTCAATCCTAAAATCCTCAATCCTCAATATTCAACACACAACCCACAACCATCAGTCCGCAATACTCAACCATCAATCCTCAATTCTCAATACTCAATAGAATATCCGGAATTCTCAGTTTTCAATACTGAATCCTCAATCTACAATCTTCAAGTCTCCATCCACAAACATCTATTCTCATCACTCAACCCTCAACACTCAGTCCTCAATATTTAATCCTCTATCCTCAATCCTCAATCTCCAATCCTCAATACTCAATCTTCAATCCTCAATCCTCAATTCTCAATCCTCAGTCCTCAATCCTCAGCCGCCAATCCTCAATCCCCAATCCCCAACCTTCAATCCTCAGTCCGCAATCCTCAATCATCAATACTCAATGTTCAATCCTCAATACACAACCTTCAATCCTCAACACTCAACCTTCAATGCACAATCCTCAATCCTCAATCATCAATCTTCAATCCACAATTCCCAATCCTCAATTGTCAATCCTCATTCTTCAAACCTCAATACCCAATCCACGATCCTCAATTCTCAATCCTCAATCCTCAGTCCTCAGTTCTCAAACCTCAATCCTCAATCCTCAGCCCTCATTCTCAATCCTCAATCCTGAATCCTCAATCCTCAATCTTCAATCCTCAATACTCAGTCTTCAATCATCAATCCTCAATCCTCAATCCTCAATCCTCAATCCTCAATCATCAACCTTCAATGCTCAATACTCAATCTTCAATCCTCAATACTCAATCCACAATCGACAATTCTCATTCTTCAATCCTCAATACCCAATCCTCAATCCTCAATCATCAATCCTCCATCCTCAATTCTCAATCCTCAATCCTCTGTCCTCAGTCTTCAAACCTCAACCCTCAACCCTCAGCCCTCATCCTCAATCCTCAATCCTGAATCCTCAATCCTCAATCTACAATCCCAAATACTCAGTCTTCAATCCTCAATCCTCAATCCTCAATCGTCAATCCTCAATCCTCAACCCTCAATCCTCAGTCCTCAAACCTCAATTCCGAATCCTCAGTCCTCAAACCTCAATTCCGAATCCTCAATCCTGAATGCTCAATCGTCATCCCTCAGTCCGCAACAATCAATTGTCAATCCTCAATCCTCAACAGAATATCCTCAATTCACAGTTTTCAATACTGAATCCCCAATCTTCGATCTTCAAATCTCAATCCAAAGACATGAATTCTCATCAGTCAACCCTAAACACTCAGTCCTCAATCGTCAATCCTCAATCCTCAATCCTCAATCTTCAATCCCCCATACTCAATCTTCAATCCTCAATCCTCAATCATCAATCCCCAATCCTCAATTCTCAGTCATCAATCCTCAATCTTCAATACTCAATCCTCAGCCCTCATCCTCCATCCTCAATACTCAATCCTCAATCCTAAATCTTCAATCTTCAATAATCAACCTCCAATCCTAGATCCTCAATCCCCAACCCTCAATCGTTAATCCTCAATCTTCAATCCTCAATCCCCAGTCCTCAATACTCAATACTCAATCTTCAATCCTCAATCCTCAATTCTCAATCCTCAATACTCAATACTCAATACTCAATCCTCAATACTCAATCTTCAATCCTCAATCCTAAAATCCTCAATCCCCCATATTCAACACACAACCCTCAGCCATCAATCCTCAATACTCAACCATCAATTATCAATTCTCAATACTCAATAGAATATCCTGAATTCTCAGTTTTCAATACTCAATCCTGAATCCTCAATCTTCAACTCTCAGTCCTCAACAATCAGTTGTCAATCCTCAATCCTCAATAGGATATCCTCAATTCACAGTTTTCAATACTCAATACTCAATCTTCAATCTTCAAATCTCAATCCACAGACATCAATTCTCATCACTCAACCCTCAACACTCAGTCCTCAATCTTCAAACATCGATCCTCAATCCTCAATCTCCAATCCTCCATACTCAATCTTCTATCCTCAATCCTCAATCATCAATCCTCAATCCTCAATCCTCAGTCATCAATCCTCAATCTTCAATACTCATTCCTCAATCATCAATCCTCAATCCTCAATCCTCAATCCTCAATCCTCAATCCTCAACCCTCAATCATGAATAACCAATCTCCAATCCTACATACTCAATCCCCAATCCTCAATCCTTAATCCTCAATATTCAATCCTCAATCGCCAGTCCTCAATCTTCAATCCTCAATCCTCAATCCTCAATACTCAATTCTCAATCCACAATCCTCAGCACTCAGTCCTCAAACCTCAATGCTCAATCCTCAATCCCCAATCCTCAATCCTCAATCCTCAGTCATCAATCCTCAATCTTCAATACTCATTCCGCAATCCTGAATCATCAATCTTCAATCCTCAATACTCAATCTTCAACCCTCAACCCTGAATCCTCAATCCTCAATCCTCCATTCTCAATCCTGAATCCTCAATCTTCAATCCTCAATACTCAATCTGCAATCCTCAATCCTCAATCCTCAATCCTCAATCCTCATTCTTCAATCCTCAATACCCAATCCACAACCTTCAACCCTCAATTCTCAATTGTCAATCCTCAATATTCAATCATCAATACTCAATCTTCAATCCTCAATCTTCAATCCTCAACCCTCAGTCTTCATCCTCAATTCTCAATTCTCAATCCTCAATCCTCAATCCTCAATCCTCAATCTTCAATTATGAATAATCAATCTCCAATCCTACATCCTCAATCCCCAATACTCAATCCTTAATCCTCAATATTCTATCCTCAATCGCCAGTCCTCAATCTTCAATCCTCAATGCTCAATCCCCAATCATCAAGCCTCAGTCCTCGATCCTCAATCCTCAATCCTCAATACCCATTCCTCAATCTTCAATCCTCAATCCTCAATCCTCAACCCTCAATCCTCAATCCTCAGTCCTCAGTCCTCAAACCTCAATCCTCAACCCTCAGCCCTCATCCTCAATCCTCAATCCTCAATCCTCAATCCTCAGCCCTCAGTCCTCAAACCTCAATGCTCAATCCTCAATACCCAATCCTCAATCCTCAATCCTCAATCATCAATCCTCAATCCTCAATCCTCAGCCCTCAGTCCTCAAACCTCAATGCTCAATCCTCAATCCCCAATCCTCAATCCTCAATCCTCAATCATCAATCCTCAATCTTCAATACTCATTCCTCAATCCTGAATCCTCAATCTTCAATCCTCAATACTCAATTTTCAATCCTCAATCCTCAATCCTCAATCCTCTGTCCTCAATCCTCTATCCTGAATCCTCAATCTTCAATACTCAATACTCAATCTGCAATCCTCAATCCTCAATCCTCAATCCTCAATCCTCATTCTTCAATCCTCAATACCCAATCCTCAATCTTCAACCCTCAGTCCTCAATCATCAATTCTCAATCCTCAATCCTCAGGCCTCAAACATCAATATTCAACCCTCAGTCCTCGTTCTCAATCCACAACCCTCAATTCTCAAACCTCAATCCTCAACCGTCAGTCCTCGTCCTCAATCCTCAATCCTCAATCCTCGTTACTCAAACCTCAATCCTCAACCCTCAGTCCTCATCCTCAATTCGCAATTAGCAATCCTCAATCCTCAATCCTCAATCTTCAATCCCCAAAAATCAATCTCCAATCCTGGATCCTCAATCCTCAATCCTCAGTCCTTAATCCTCAATCTTCAATCCTCAATCGCCAGTCCTCAATCTTCAATCCTCTATGCTCAATCGTCAATCCTCAAGCCTCAGTCCTCAATCATCAATCCTGAAACCTCAAACCTCAATCCTCAACCGTCAGTCCTCGTCCTCAATCCTCAACCCTCAATCCTCAATCCTCAATCCTCAATCCTCAATCCTCAATCCTCAATCCTCAATCCTCATTCTTCAATCCTCAATACCCAATCCTCAATCTTCAATCCTCAATCCTCAATACTCAATCCTCAATCCTCAATCCTCAATCATCAATACTCAATCTTCAATCCTCAATCCTCAATCCTCAATCCTCAACCCTCAGCCTTCATCCTCAATCCTCACTCCTCCTTCCTCAATCCTCAATCCTCGATCCTCAATCCTCAATAGTCAATCTCCAATCCTAGATCCTCAACCCCAATCCTCAATCCTTAATCCACAATCTTCAATCCTCACTCCTCAATTCTCAATCATCAATACTCAATCCTCAATCCTCAATCCCCAATCCCCAATCCTCAATCTTCAATCCTCAATCCTCAATCCTCAAGCCTCAATCCTCAATCCTCAATCTTCAATCCTGAATACTCAATCTTCAATCCTCAATCCTCAATCCTCAATCTTCAATCCTCAATACTCAATCTTCGATTCTCAATCCTCAATCCTCAAACCTCAATCCCCAATCATCAATCTTCAATCCTCAATCCTCAATCCTCAATCTTCAATCCTCAATCCTCAACCATCGGTCATGAATACTCAATCTTCATAACTCAATCCTCAATCCTCAATCCTCAATCCTCAATCCTCAATCCTCATTCCTCAAACCTCAATCCTCAACCCTCAGTCCTCATCCTCAATTCTCCATTCTCAATCCTCAATCCTCAATCCTCAATCTTCAATAATGAATAATCAATCTCCAATCCTAGATCCTCAATCCACAATCCTCAGTCCTTAATCCTCAATCTTCAATCCTCAATCCCCAGTCCTCAATCTTCAATCCTCAATGCTCAATCCTCAATCCCCAATCCTCAATCCTCAGTCCTCAATCCTCAATCTTCAAACCTCAAACCTCAATCCTCAACCGTCAGTACTCGTCCTCAATCCTCAACCCTCAATCCTCAATTCACAATTCTCAATCCTCAATCCTCAATCGTCAATCTTCAACCCTGAATAATCAATCTCCAATCCTAGATCCTCAATCCCCAATCCTCAATCCTTAATCCTCAATCTTCAATCCTCAATCCCCAGCCCTCAATCTTCAATCCTCAATGCTCAATCCTCAATCCTCAATCCTCAGTCATCAGTCATCAATCCTCAATCCTCAAACCTCAATCCTCAACCGTCAGTCCTCGTCCTCAAACCTCAATCCCGAATCCACAATACTGAATCGTCAATCTTCAGCCCTCAGTCCTCAACAATCAATTGTCAATCCTCAGCCCTCATTAGAATATCCTCAATTCACAGTTTTCAGTACTCAATCGTCAATCTTCAATCTTCAAATCTCAGACTACAAACATCAATTTGCATCACTCAACACTCAACACTCAGTCCTCAATCTTCAGTCCTCAATCCTCAATCCTCAATCTCCAATCCTCAATACTCAATCTTCAATCCTCAATACTCAATTCTCAAACCTCAGTCCTCAATCCTCAATCGCCAATCCTCAATCCCCAATCCTCAACCTTCAATCCTCAGTCCGCAATCCTCAATCATCAATACTCAATGTTCAATCCTCAATACTCAACCTTCAATCCTCAACACTCAATCCTCAATCCACAATCCTCAATCCTCAATCATCAATCTTCAATCCACAGCTCCCAATCCTCAATCCACAATCCTCCATCCTCAATCCTCAATCCACAATCCTCAATCCTCAATCATCAATCTTCAATCCACAATTCCCAATCCTCAATCGTCAATCCTCATTCTTCAAACCTCAATACCCAATCCACGATCCTCAATCCTCAAGCCTCCATCCTCAATTCTCAATCCTCAATCCTCAGTCCTCAGTCCTCAAACCTCAATCCTCAACCCTCAGCCCTCATTCTCAATCCTCAATCCTGAATCCTCAATCCTCAATCTTCAATCCTCAATACTCAGTCTTCAATCATCAATCCTCAATCCTCAATCATCAATCCTCCATCCTCAATTCTCAATCTTCTCAGTCTTCAAACCTCAACCCTCAACCCTCAGCCCTCAGCCCTCATTCTCAATCCTCAATCCTGAATCCTCAATCCTCAATCTTCAATCCTCAATACTCAGTCTTCAATCATCAATCCTCAATCCTCAACCCTCAATCCTCAATACTCAGCCATCAATCCCCAATTCTCGATACTCAATAGAATATACTGAATTCTCAGGATTCAATACTCAAACCTCAAACCTCAGCCCTCAGCCCTCATCCTCCATCCTCAATACTCAATCCTCAATCCTAAATCTTCAATCTTCAATAATCAACCTCCAATCCTAGATCCTCAATCCCCAATCCTCAATCCTTAATCCTCAATCTTCAATCACCAATCCACAGTCCTCGATCTTCAATCCTCAATGCTCAATCCTGAATCCTCAATCCTCAGTCATCAGTCCTCAATCCTCAATCTTCAAACCTCAACCCTCAACCGTCAGTCCTCGTCCTCAATCCTCAACCCTCAATCCTCAATCCTCAATCTTCAATCATCAATACTCAATCTTCAATCCTCAATCCTCAATCCTGAATCCTAAAATCCTCAATCCTCAATATTCAACACACAACCCTCAACCATCAATCCTCAATACTCAACCATCAGTACTCAATTCTCAATACTCAATAGAATATACTGAATTCTCAGTTTTCAATACTCAATCCTCAATCTTCAATCTTCATGTCTCCATCCACAAACATCAATTCTCATCACTCAACCCTCAACACTCAGTCCTCAATCTGCAATCCTCAATCCTCAATACTCAATCCTCAGTCCTCAGTCCTCAATCTTCAATACTCAATCCTCAATCCTAAAATCCTCAATCCTCAATATTCAACACACAACCCACAACCATCAGTCCGCAATACTCAACCATCAATCCTCAATTCTCAATACTCAATAGAATATCCGGAATTCTCAGTTTTCAATACTGAATCCTCAATCTACAATCTTCAAGTCTCCATCCACAAACATCTATTCTCATCACTCAACCCTCAACACTCAGTCCTCAACATTTAATCCTCTATCCTCAATCCTCAATCTCCAATCCTCAATACTCAATCTTCAATCCTCAATCCTCAATTCTCAATCCTCAGTCCTCAATCCTCAGTCGCCAATCCTCAATCCCCAATCCCCAACCTTCAATCCTCAGTCCGCAATCCTCAATCATCAATACTCAATGTTCAATCCTCAATACTCAACCTTCAATCCTCAACACTCAATCTTCAATCCACAATCCTCAATCCTCAATCATCAATCTTCAATCCACAATTCCCAATCCTCAATTGTCAATCCTCATTCTTCAAACCTCAATACCCAATCCACGATCCACAATCCTCAATCCTCCATCCTCAATTCTCAATCCTCAATCCTCAGTCCTCAGTCCTCAAACCTCAATCCTCAATCCTCAGCCCTCATTCTCAATCCTCAATCCTGATTCCTCAATCCTCAATCTTCAATCCTCAATACTCAGTCTTCAATCATCAATCCTCAATCCTCAATCCTCAATCCTCAATCCTCAATCCTCAATCATCAATACTCAATCCCCAATCCTCAATCTTCAATCCTCAACCCTCAATCCTCAAGCCTCAATCGTCAATCCTCAATCGTCAATCTTCAATCCTCAATAGTCAATTTCCAATCCTAGATCCTCAATCCCCAATCCTCAATCCTTAATCCTCAATCTTCAATCCTCAATCCCCAGTCCTCAATCTTCAATCCTCAACACTCAGTCCTCAATCTTCAGTCCTCAATCCTCAATACTCAATCTCCAATCCTCAATACTCAATCTTCAATCCTCAATCCTCAATTCTCAATCCTCAGTCCTCAATCCTCAATCGCCAATCCTCAATAATCAATCTCCAATCCTAGATCCTCAATCCCCAATCCTCGATCGTTAATCCTCAATCTTCAATCCTCAATCCCCAGTCCTCAATCCTCAATACTCAATCTTCAATCCTCAATCCTCAATCCTCAATAATCAACCATCAATCCTCAATTCTTAATACTCAATAGAATATCCTGAATTCTCGTGATTCAATACTCAATGCACAATATTCAATAATCAAATCTCGATCCTCAAACATCAATTCTCAACACTCAATCCTCGACACTCGGACCTCTCTCTTCAATCCTCGATCCTCAGTCCTCTATCCTCATGCGTCAATCCTCAATCCTCAAACCTCAATCCTCAGTCCTCAAACCTCAATTCCGAATCCTCAATCCTGAATGCTCAATCTTCATCCCTCAGTCCGCAACAATCAATTCTCAATCCTCAATCCTCAATAGTATATCCTCAATTCACAGTTTTCAATACTCAATCCCCAATCTTCAATCTTCAAATCTCAATCCACAGACATCAATTCTCATCAGTCAACCCTCAACACTCAGTCCTCAATCTTCAGTCCTCAATCCTCAATCCTCAATCCTCAGTCATCAATCCTCAATCGTCAATACTCAATCCTCAGTCCTGAATCCTCAATCCTCAATCCTCATTCCTCAAACGTCAATCCTCAACCCTCAGTCCTCATCCTCAATTCTCAATACTCAATCCTCAATCCTCAATCTTCAATCCTCAATAATCAATCTCCTATCCTAGATCCTCAATCCCCAATACTCTATCCTTAATCCTCAATATTCAATCCTCTATCGCCAGTCCACAACCTTCAATCCCCTAAGCTCAATAATCAATCCTCCATCCTCAATCCACAATCCTCAACCCTCAATCTTCTATCCTCAATACTCAATCTTCGATTCTCAATCCTCAATCCTCAATCCTCAATCCCCAATCCTCAATCTTCAATCCTCGATCCTCAATCCTCAATCCTCAACCTCAATTCTCAATCCTCAGTCCTCGTTCCTCAATCATCAATCCTCAATCTTCAATACTCAATCGTCAATCGTCAATCCTCAATCCCCAATACTCAATCTTCAATCCTCAATACTCAACCATCAATCCTCAATTCTCAATACTCAATAGAATATACTGAATTCTCAGGATTCAATACTCAAACCTCAATCCTCAGCCCTCAGCCCTCATCCTCCATCCTCAATCCTCAATCCTCAATCCTCAATCTTCAATCATCAATACTCAATCTTCAATCTTCAATACTCAATCCTCAATCCTCAACTCTCAATCCTCAATCCTCAAACCTCAACCTTCAATCCTCAATACTCAATCGTCAATCCTCAATACTCGACCATCAATACTCAATTCTCAATACTCAATAGAATATCCTGAACTCTCAGTATTCAATACTCAAACCTCAATCCTCAACCCTCAGCCCTCATCCTCCATCCTCAATCCTCAATCCTCAAACCTCAATCTTCAATCCTCAATACTCAATCCTCGATTCTCAATCCTCAATCCTCAATCCTCAATCCCCAATCCTCAATCTTCAATCCTCAATCCTCAATCCTCAATCTTCAATCCTCAATCCTCAATCATCGGTCATGAATACTCAATCTTCATAACTCAATCCTCAATCCTCAATCCTCAATCCTCAATACTCAATCCTCATTCCTCAAACCTCAATCCTCAACCCTCAGTCCTCATCCTCAATTCTCCATTCCCAATCCTCAATCCTCAATCCTCAATCTTCAATAATGAATAATCAATCTCCAAACCTAGATTCTCAATCCCCAATCCTCAGTCCTTAATCCTCAATCTTCAATCCTCAATCCCCAGTCCTCAATCTTCAATCCTCAATCCTCAATCCTCAAGCCTCAATCCTCAATCCTCAATCTTCAATCCTGAATACTCAATCTTCAATCCTCAATCCTCAATCCTCAATCTTCAATCCTCAATACTCAATCTTCGATTCTCAATCCTCAATCCTCAAACCTCAATCCCCAATCCTCAACCTTCAATCCTCAATCCTCAATCCTCAATCTTCAATCCTCAATCCTCAATCATCGGTCATGAATACTCAATCTTCATATCTCAATCCTCAATCCTCAATCCTCAATCCTCAATCCTCAATCCTCATTCCTCAAACCTCAATCCTCAACCCTCAGTCCTCATCCTCAATTCTCCATTCTCAATCCTCAATCCTCAATCCTCAATCTTCAATAATGAATAATCAATCTCCAATCCTAGATCCTCAATCCCCAATCCTCAGTCCTTAATCCTCAATCTTCAATCCTCAATCCCCAGCCCTCAATCTTCAATCCTCAATGCTCAATCCTCAATCCTCAATCCTCAGTCATCAGTCCTCAATCCTCAATCCTCAAACCTCAATCCTCAACCGTCAGTCCTCGTCCTCAAACCTCAATCCCGAATCCACAATCCTGAATCGTCAATCTTCAGCCCTCAGTCCTCAACAATCAATTGTCAATCCTCAGCCCTCATTAGAATATCCTCAATTCACAGTTTTCTGTACTCAATCCCCAATCTTCAATCTTCAAGTCTCAGTCTACAAACATCAATTTGCATCACTCAACACTCAACACTCAGTCCTCAATCTTCAGTCCTCAATCCTCAATCCTCAATCTCTAATCCTCAATACTCAATCTTCAATCCTCAATACTCAATTCTCAATCCTCAGTCCTCAATCCTCAATCGCCAATCCTCAATCCCCAATCCTCAACCTTCAATCCTCAGTCCGCAATCCTCAATCATCAATACTCAATGTTCAATCCTCAATACTCAACCTTCAATCCTCAACACTCAATCCTCAATCCACAATCCTCAATCCTCAATCATCAATCTTCAATCCACAATTCCCAATCCTCAATCGTCAATCCTCATTCTTCAAACCTCAATACCCAATCCACGATCCTCAACCCTCAATCCTCCATTCTCAATTCTCAATCCTCAATCCTCAGTCCTCAGTCCTCAAACCTCAATCCTCAAACCTCAGCCCTCATTCTCAATCCTCAATACTGAATCCTCAATCCTCAATCTTCAATCCTCAATACTCAGTCTTCAATCATCAATCCTCAATCCTCAATCCTCAATCCTCAATCCTCAATCCTCAATTATCAATCCTCAATCATCAACCTTCAATGCTCAATACTCAAGCTTCAATCCTCAATACTCAATCCACAATCGTCAATTCTCATTCTTGAATCCTCAATACCCAATCCTCAATCCTCAATCATCAATCCTCCATCCTCAATTCTCAATCTTCTCTGTCTTCAAACCTCAACCCTCAACCCTCAGCCCTCATCCTCAATCCTCAATCCAGAATCCTCAATCCTCAATCTACAATCCCCAATACTCAGTCTTCAATCCTCAATCCTCAATCCTCAATCCTCAATCATCAATCCTCAATCTTCAATCCTCAATAATCAATCCTCAATCCTCAACCCTCAATCCTCAATACTCAGCCATCAATCCCCAATTCTCAATACTCAATAGAGTATACTGAATTCTCAGGATTCAATACTCAAACCTCAATCCTCAGCCCTCAGCCCTCATCCTCCATCCTCAATACTCAATCCTCAATCCTAAATCTTCAATCTTCAATAATCAACATCCAATCCTAGATCCTCAATCCCCAATCCTCAATCCTTAATCCTCAATCTTCAATCCCCAATCCACAGTCCTCGATCTTCAATCCTCAATGCTCAATCCTCAATCCTCAATCCTCAGTCATCAGTCCTCAATCCTCAATCCTCAAACCTCAACCCTCAACCGTCAGTCCTCGTCCTCAATCCTCAACCCTCAATCCTCAATCCTCAATCTTCAATCATCAATACTCAATCTTCAATCCTCAATCCTCAATCCTGAATCCTAAAATCCTCAATCCTCAATATTCAACACACAACCCTCAACCATCAATCCTCAATACTCAACCATCAGTACTCAATTCTCAATACTCAATAGAATATCCTGAATTCTCAGTTTTCAATACTCAATCCTCAATCTTCGATCTTCATGTCTCCATCCACAAACATCAATTCTCGTCACTCAACCCTCAACACTCAGTCCTCAATCTGCAATCCTCAATCCTCAATACTCAATCCTCAGTCCTCAGTCCTCAATCTTCAATACTCAATCCTCAATCCTAAAATCCTCAATCCTCAATATTCAACACACAACCCACAACCATCAGTCCGCAATACTCAACCATCAATCCTCAATTCTCAATACTCAATAGAATATCCGGAATTCTCAGTTTTCAATACTGAATCCTCAATCTACAATCTTCAAGTCTCCATCCACAAACATCTATTCTCATCACTCAACCCTCAACACTCAGTCCTCAATATTTAATCCTCTATCCTCAATCCTCAATCTCCAATCCTCAATACTCAATCTTCAATCCTCAATCCTCAATTCTCAATCCTCAGTCCTCAATCCTCAGCCGCCAATCCTCAATCCCCAATCCCCAACCTTCAATCCTCAGTCCGCAATCCTCAATCATCAATACTCAATGTTCAATCCTCAATACACAACCTTCAATCCTCAACACTCAACCTTCAATGCACAATCCTCAATCCTCAATCATCAATCTTCAATCCACAATTCCCAATCCTCAATTGTCAATCCTCATTCTTCAAACCTCAATACCCAATCCACGATCCTCAATCCTCAATCCTCCATCCTCAATTCTCAATCCTCAATCCTCAGTCCTCAGTCCTCAAACCTCAATCCTCAATCCTCAGCCCTCATTCTCAATCCTCAATCCTGAATCCTCAATCCTCAATCTTCAATCCTCAATACTCAGTCTTCAATCATCAATCCTCAATCCTCAATCCTCAATCCTCAATCCTCAATCATCAACCTTCAATGCTCAATACTCAATCTTCAATCCTCAATACTCAATCCACAATCGACAATTCTCATTCTTCAATCCTCAATACCCAATCCTCAATCCTCAATCATCAATCCTCCATCCTCAATTCTCAATCCTCAATCCTCTGTCCTCAGTCTTCAAACCTCAACCCTCAACCCTCAGCCCTCATCCTCAATCCTCAATCCTGAATCCTCAATCCTCAATCTACAATCCCAAATACTCAGTCTTCAATCCTCAATCCTCAATCCTCAATCCTCAATCCTCAATCCTCAACCCTCAATCCTCAGTCCTCAAACCTCAATTCCGAATCCTCAGTCCTCAAACCTCAATTCCGAATCCTCAATCCTGAATGCTCAATCGTCATCCCTCAGTCCGCAACAATCAATTGTCAATCCTCAATCCTCAACAGAATATCCTCAATTCACAGTTTTCAATACTGAATCCCCAATCTTCGATCTTCAAATCTCAATCCAAAGACATGAATTCTCATCAGTCAACCCTAAACACTCAGTCCTCAATCGTCAATCCTCAATCCTCAATCCTCAATCTTCAATCCCCCATACTCAATCTTCAATCCTCAATCCTCAATCATCAATCCCCAATCCTCAATTCTCGGTCATCAATCCTCAATCTTCAATACTCAATCCTCAGCCCTCATCCTCCATCCTCAATACTCAATCCTCAATCCTAAATCTTCAATCTTCAATAATCAACCTCCAATCCTAGATCCTCAATCCCCAACCCTCAATCGTTAATCCTCAATCTTCAATCCTCAATCCCCAGTCCTCAATACTCAATACTCAATCTTCAATCCTCAATCCTCAATTCTCAATCCTCAATACTCAATACTCAATACTCAATCCTCAATACTCAATCTTCAATCCTCAATCCTAAAATCCTCAATCCCCCATATTCAACACACAACCCTCAGCCATCAATCCTCAATACTCAACCATCAATTATCAATTCTCAATACTCAATAGAATATCCTGAATTCTCAGTTTTCAATACTCAATCCTGAATCCTCAATCTTCAACTCTCAGTCCTCAACAATCAGTTGTCAATCCTCAATCCTCAATAGAATATCCTCAATTCACAGTTTTCAATACTCAATACTCAATCTTCAATCTTCAAATCTCAATCCACAGACATCAATTCTCATCACTCAACCCTCAACACTCAGTCCTCAATCTTCAAACATCGATCCTCAATCCTCAATCTCCAATCCTCCATACTCAATCTTCTATCCTCAATCCTCAATCATCAATCCTTAATCCTCAATCCTCAGTCATCAATCCTCAATCTTCAATACTCATTCCTCAATCATCAATCCTCAATCCTCAATCCTCAATCCTCATTCCTCAAACCTCAAACCTCAACCCTCAGTCCTCATCCTCAATTCTCAATTCTTAATCCTCATTCCTCAATCCTCAATCTTCAATCCTCAATAATCAATCTCCTATCCTAGATCCTCAATCCCCAATACTCTATCCTTAATCCTCAATATTCAATCCTCTATCCCCAGTCCACAACCTTCAATCCCCAAATCTCAATAATCAATCCTCAATCCTCAGTCCATAATCGTCAATCATCAATCCACAATCTTCAATACTCAATCCTCAATCCTCAATCCTCAATCCTCAACCCTCAATCATGAATAACCAATCTCCAATCCTACATACTCAATCCCCAATCCTCAATCCTTAATCCTCAATATTCAATCCTCAATCGCCAGTCCTCAATCTTCAATCCTCAATCCTCAATCCTCAATCCTCAATCCTCAATCCTCAATCCTCAATCCTCAATCCTCAATCCTCATTCTTCAATCCTCAATACCCAAACCTGAATCTTCAATCCTCAATCCTCAATCCTGAATTCTCAATCACCAATCCTTAGTCCTCAGTCCCCAAACCTCAATCCTCAACCCTCAGCCCTCATCCTCAATACTCAATTCTCAATCCACAATCCTCAGCACTCAGTCCTCAAACCTCAATGCTCAATCCTCAATCCCCAATCCTCAATCCTCAATCCTCAGTCATCAATCCTCAATCTTCAATACTCATTCCGCAATCCTGAATCATCAATCTTCAATCCTCAATACTCAATCTTCAACCCTCAACCCTCAATCCTCAATCCTCAATCCTCCATGCTCAATCCTGAATCCTCAATCTTCAATCCTCAATACTCAATCTGCAATCCTCAATCCTCAATCCTCAATCCTCAATCCTCATTCTTCAATCCTCAATACCCAATCCACAACCTTCAACCCTCAATTCTCAATTGTCAATCCTCAATATTCAATCATCAATACTCAATCTTCAATCCTCAATCTTCAATCCTCAACCCTCAGTCTTCATCCTCAATTCTCAATTCTCAATCCTCAATCCTCAATCCTCAATCCTCAATCTTCAATTATGAATAATCAATCTCCAATCCTACATCCTCAATCCCCAATACTCAATCCTTAATCCTCAATATTCTATCCTCAATCGCCAGTCCTCAATCTTCAATCCTCAATGCTCAATCCCCAATCATCAAGCCTCAATCCTCGATCCTCAATCCTCAATCCTCAATACCCATTCCTCAATCTTCAATCCTCAATCCTCAATCCTCAACCCTCAATCCTCAATCCTCAGTCCTCAGTCCTCAAACCTCAATCCTCAACCCTCAGCCCTCATCCTCAATCCTCAATCCTCAATCCTCAATCCTCAGCCCTCAGTCCTCAAACCTCAATGCTCAATCCTCAATACCCAATCCTCAATCCTCAATCCTCAATCATCAATCCTCAATCCTCAATCCTCAGCCCTCAGTCCTCAAACCTCAATGCTCAATCCTCAATCCCCAATCCTCAATCCTCAATCCTCAATCATCAATCCTCAATCTTCAATACTCATTCCTCAATCCTGAATCCTCAATCTTCAATCCTCAATACTCAATTTTCAATCCTCAATCCTCAATCCTCAATCCTCTGTCCTCAATCCTCTATCCTGAATCCTCAATCTTCAATACTCAATACTCAATCTGCAATCCTCAATCCTCAATCCTCAATCCTCAATCCTCATTCTTCAATCCTCAATACCCAATCCTCAATCTTCAACCCTCAGTCCTCAATCATCAATTCTCAATCCTCAATCCTCAGGCCTCAAACATCAATATTCAACCCTCAGTCCTCGTTCTCAATCCACAACCCTCAATTCTCAAACCTCAATCCTCAACCGTCAGTCCTCGTCCTCAATCCTCAATCCTCAATCCTCGTTACTCAAACCTCAATCCTCAACCCTCAGTCCTCATCCTCAATTCGCAATTAGCAATCCTCAATCCTCAATCCTCAATCTTCAATCCCCAAAAATCAATCTCCAATCCTGGATCCTCAATCCTCAATCCTCAGTCCTTAATCCTCAATCTTCAATCCTCAATCGCCAGTCCTCAATCTTCAATCCTCTATGCTCAATCGTCAATCCTCAAGCCTCAGTCCTCAATCATCAATCCTGAAACCTCAAACCTCAATCCTCAACCGTCAGTCCTCGTCCTCAATCCTCAACCCTCAATCCTCAATCCTCAATCCTCAATCCTCAATCCTCAATCCTCAATCCTCAATCCTCATTCTTCAATCCTCAATACCCAATCCTCAATCTTCAATCCTCAATCCTCAATCCTCAATCCTCAATCCTCAATCCTCAGTCCTCTAGTCCTCAAACCTCAATCCTCAACCCTCAGCCCTCATCCTCAATCCTCAATCCTCAATCCTCAATCCTCAGCCCTCAGTCCTCAAACCTCAATGCTCCATTCTCAATACCCAATCCTCAATCCTCAATCCTCAATCATCAATCCTCAATCCTCAATCCTCAGCCCTCAGTCCTCAAACCACAATGCTCAATCCTCAATCCCCAATCCTCAATCCTCAATCCTCAATCATCAATCCTCAACCATCAATACTCATTCCTCAATCCTGAATCCTCAATCTTCAATCCTGAATACTCAATTTTCAATCCTCAATCCTCAATCCTCAATCCTCAATCCTCAATCCTCAATCCTCAATCCTGAATCCTCAATCTTCAATCCTCAATACTCAATCTGCAATCCTCAATCCTCAATCCTCAGGCCTCAAACATCAATATTCAACCCTCAGTCCTCGTTCTCAACCCACAACCCTCAATCCTCAAACCTCAATCCTCAACCGTCAGTCCTCGTCCTCAATCCTCAACCCTCAATCCTCAATCCTCAATCTTCAACCCCAATAATCAATCTCCAATCCTAGATCCTCAATCCCCAATCCTCAATCCTTAATCCTCAATCTTCAATCCTCAATACTCAATCTTCAATCCTCAATCCTCAATCCTCAATCCTCAATCCTCAGTACTCAAACCTGAATCCTCTACCTTCAATCCTCAATACTCAATCTGCAATCCTCAATCCTCAATCCTCAATCCTCATTCTTCAATCCTCAATACCCAATCCTCAATCTTCAATCCTCAATCCTCAATCATCAATTCTCAATCCTCAATCCTCAATCCTCAGACCTCAAACATCAATATTCAACCCTCAGTCCTCGTCCTCAATCCACAACCCTCAATACTCAATCCTCAGTCTTCAATCATCAATATTCAATCTTCAATCCTCAATCCTCAATCCTCAATACTCAATCCTCAATCCTCAAACCTCAATCATCAATCCTCAATCCTCAATCCTCAATCCTCAGTCTTCAATCCTCAATACTCAATCCTCAATCCTCAATCATCAATTCTCAATTCTCAATCCTCAATATTCAATCATCAATACTCAATCTTCAATCCTCAATCCCCAATCCTCAATCTTCAATGCTCAATCCTCAATCCTCAATCCTCAATCCTCAATCCTCAATCCTCAATCTTCAATCCTCAATACTCAATCTGCAATCCTAAATCCTCAATCCTCAATCCTCAATCCTCATTCTTAAGTCCTCAATACCCATTCCTCAATCTTCAATCCTCAATCCCCAATCCTCAATTCTCAATCCTCAATCCTTAATCCTCACACCTCAAACATCAATATTCAACCCTCAGTCCTCGTCCTCAATCCACAACCCTCAATCCTCAGTCCTCAATACTCAATCTTCAATCCTCAATACTCAATCCTCAATCCTCAATCCTCAATCTTCAATCCTCAATACTCAATCTTCAATCCTCAATCCTCAATCCTCAATCCTCAATCCTCATTCTTCAATCTTCGATACCCAATCCTCAATCTTCAAACCTCAATCCTCAATCCTCAATCCTCAATCCTCAATCCTCATTCTTCAATCCTCAATACCCAATCCTCAATCTTCAATCCTCAATCCTCATTCTTCAATTCTCCATACCCAATACTCAATCTTCAACCCTCAATCCTCTATCCTCAATCCTCAATTCTCAATCCTAATTCTTCAATCCTCAATACCCAATCCTCAATCTTCAATCCTCAGTCCTCAATATTCAATCATCAATATTCAATCTTCAATCCTCAAGCCTCAATCCTCAATCCCCAATCTTCAATCCTCCATACTCAATCTTCAATCCTCAATCCTCAATTTATCAATCCTCAATCCTCAATCCTCAGTCATCAATCCTCAATCTTCAATACTCAATCCTCAATGCTCAATCCTCAATCCTCAATCCTCATTCCTCAAACCTCAATCCTCAACCCTCAGTCCTCATCCTCAATTCGCAATACTCAATACTCAATCATCAATCCTCAATCTTCAATCATGAATACTCAATCTTCAATACTCAATCCTCAATCCTCAATCCTAAAATCCTCAATCCCCCATATTCAACACACAACCCTCAGCCATCAATCCTCAATACTCAACCATCAATTATCAATTCTCAATACTCAATAGAATATCCTGAATTCTCAGTTTTCAATACTCAATCCTGAATCCTCAATCTTCAACTCTCAGTCCTCAACAATCAGTTGTCAATCCTCAATCCTCAATAGAATATCCTCAATTCACAGCTTTCAATACTCAATACTCAATCTTCAATCTTCAAATCTCAATCCACAGACATCAATTCTCATCACTCAACCCTCAACACTCAGTCCTCAATCTTCAAACATCGATCCTCAATCCTCAATCTCCAATCCTCCATACTCAATCTACTATCCTCAATCCTCAATCATCAATCCTCAATCCTCAATCCTCAGTCATCAATCCTCAATCTTCAATACTCATTCCTCAATCATCAATCCTCAATCGTCAATCCTCAATCCTCATTCCTCAAACCTCAAACCTCAACCCTCAGTCCTCATCCTCAATTCTCAATTCTTAATCCTCATTCCTCAATCCTCAATCTTCAATCCTCAATAATCAATCTCCTATCCTAGATCCTCAATCCCCAATACTCTATCCTTAATCCTCAATATTCAATCCTCTATCCCCAGTCCACAACCTTCAATCCCCAAATCTCAATAATCAATCCTCAATCCTCAGTCCTTAATCGTCAATCATCAATCCACAATCTTCAATACTCTATCCCCAATCCTCAATCCTCAATCCTCAATCCTCAATCATCAATCCTCAATCTTCAATACTCAATCCTCAATCCTCAACCCTCCATCCTCAATACTCAACCCTCAATCCTCAATACTCAATCATCAATCCTCAATTCTCAATACTCAGTAGAATATACTGAATTCTCAGGATTCAATACTCAAACCTCAATCCTCAGCCCACAGCCCTCATCCTCCATCCACAATCCTCAATCCTCAATCCTCAATCCTCAATCATCAATACTCAATCTTCAATCTTCAATACTCAATCCTCAATCCTAAAATCCTCAATCCTCAATATTCAACGCACAACCCTCAACCATCAGTCCGCAATACTCAACCATCAATCCTCAATTCTCAATACTCATTAGTATATCCTGAATTCTCAGTATTCAATACTCAAAACTCAATCCTGAACCATCAGCCCTCATCCTCCATCCTCAATCCTCAATCCTCAATCCTCAATCTTAAATCCTCAATACTCAACCTTCAATCTTCAATCCTCAATTCTCAATCCTCAATCCTCAATCCTCAATCCTCAATCCTCAGTCATCAATCCTCAATCTTCAATACTCAATCGTCAATCCGCAGTCCTCAATCCTCCATCCTCAATCTTCAATCCTGAATACTCAATCTTCAATCCTCAATACTCAATCTTCAATCCTCAACCCTCAATCCACAATCCACAATCCTCAATCCTCAATCATCAACCTTCAACCCTCAATACTCAATCTTCAATCCTCAATCCTCAATCCTGAATCGTCAATCCTCATTCTTCAATCCTCAATACCCAAACCTCAGTCCTCAATCCTCAATCCTCAGTCATCAATCCTCAATAGTCAGTCATGAATACTCAATCTTCATAACTCAATCCTCAATCCTCAATCCTCAATCCTCAATCCTCAATCCTCAATCCTCATTCTTCAAACCTCAATCCTCAACCCTCAGTCCTCATCCTCAATTCTCAATTCTCAATCCTCAATCCTCAATCCTCAATCTTCAATCCTGAATAATCAATCTCCAATCCTAGATCCTCAATCCCCAATCCTGAATCCTTAATCCTCAATCTTCAATCCTCAATCCCCAGTCCTCAATCTTCAATCCTCAATGCTCAATCCTCAATCCCCAATCCTCAATCCTCAGTCCTCAATCCTCAATCATCAAACCTCAAACCTCAATCCTCAACCGTCAGTACTCGTCCTCAATCCTCAACCCTCAATCCTCAACTCTCAATTCTCAATCCTCAATCCTCAATAGTCAATCTTTAATCCTCAATACTCAACCTTCAATCCTCAATCCTCAATAACCAATCCTCAATCCTTAATCCTCAATCTTCAATCCTCAATCCTCAATACTCAATCTGCAATCCTCAGTCCTCAACCCTCAACCCTCAATCCTCATTCTTCAATCCTCAATACCCAATCCTCAATCTTCAATCCTCAATCCTCAATCCTCAATCCTCAATTCTCAATCCTCAATCCTCAGTCCTCAGTCCTCAAACCTCAATCCTCAATCCTCGTTCCTCAAACCTCAATCCTCAACCCTCAGTCCTCATCCTCAATTCTCAATCCTCAATCCTCAAACCTCAACCTTCAATCCTCAATACTCAATCCTCAATCGTCAATACTCAACCATCAATACTCAATTCTCAATACTCAATAGAATATCCTGAATTCTCAGTACTCAATACTCAAACCTCAATCCTCAACACTCAGCCCTCATCCTCCATCCTCAATCCTCAATCTTCAATCCTCAATACTCAATCTTCAATCTTCAATCCTCAATCCTCAATCCTCAATCCTCAATCCTCAATCCTCAGTCATCAATCCTCAATCTTCAATACTCAATCGTCAATCCGCAGTCCTCAATCCTCAATCCTCAATCTTCGTTCCTCAAACATCAATCCTCAACCCTCAGCCATCATCCTCAATCCTCAATCCTCGTTCCTCAATCCTCAATCCTCAATCCTCAATCCTCAATCCTCAATGGTCAATCTCCAGTCCTAGATCCTCAATCCCCAATCCTCAATCCTTAATCCTCAATCTTCAATCCTCAATCCTCAATTCTCAATCCTCAATACTCAATCCTCAATCCTCAATCCTCAATCCCCAATCCTCAATCTTCAATCCTCAATCCTCAATCCTCAAGCCTCAATCCTCAATCCCCAATGTTCAATCCTCCATACTCAATCTTCAATCCTCAATCCTCAATCATCAATCCTCAGTCCTCAATGCTCAGTCATCAATCCTCAATCTTCAATACTCAATCCTCAATCCTCAATCCTCAATCCTCTATCCTCATTCCTCAAACATCAATCCTCAACCCTCAGTCCTCATCCTCAATTCGCAATACTCAATCCTCAATCCTCAATCCTCAATCTTCAATCATCAATACTCAATCTTCAATACTCAATCCTCAATCCTCAATCCTAAAATCCTCAATCCCCCATATTCAACACACAACCCTCAACCATCAATCCTCAATACACAACCATCAATTATCAATTCTCAGTACTCAATAGAATATCCTGAATTCTCAATTTTCAATACTCAATCCTGAATCCTCAATCTTCAGCTCTCAGTCCTCAACAATCAGTTGTCAATCCTCAATCCTCAATAGAATATCCTCAATTCACAGTTTTCAATACTCAATAGTCAATCTGCAATCTTCCAACCTCTATCCACAAACATCAATTCTCATCACTCAACCTTCAATCCTCAGTCCTCAATCCACAATCACCAATCCACAATCTTCAATAGGCAATCCTCAATCCTCAATCCTCAATCCTCAATACTCAATCTTCAATCCTCAATCCTCAATCCTCAATCCTCAACCCTCAGCCCTCATCCTCAACCCTCAATCCTGAATCTTCAATCCTGAATACTCAATCTTCAATCCTCAACACTCAATCTTCAATCCTCAACCCTCAATCCACAATCCACAATCCTCAATACTCAATGATCAACCTTCAATCCTCAATCCTCAACCCTCAATCCTCAATCATCAGTCATGGATACTCAATCTTCGTAACTCAATCCTCAATCCTCAATTCTCAATCCTCAATCCTCAATCCTCATTCCTCAAACCTCAATCCTCAACCCTCAGTCCCCACCCTCAATTCACAATTATCAATCCTCAATCCTCAATCCTCAATCTTCAATCCTGAATAATCAATCTTTCAATCCTAGATCCTCAATCCCCAATCCTCAATCCTTAATACTCAATCTTCAATCCTCAATCCCCAGTCCTCAATCTTCAATCCTCAATGCTCAATACTCAATCCTCAATCCTCAATCCTCAATCCTCAATCCTCAATCATCAAACTTCAAACCTCAATCCTCAACCGTCAGTCCTCGTCCTCAATCCTCAACCCTCAATCCTCAATTCTGAATTCTCAATCCTCAATCCTCAATCGTCAATCTTTAATCCTCAATGATCAATCTCCAATCCTAGATCCTTAATCCCCAATCCCCAATCCTTAATACTCAATCTTCAATCCTCAATCCCCTGTCCTCAATCTTCAATCCTCAATGCTCAATCCTCAATCCTCAATCCTCAGTCATCAGTCCTCAATCCTCAATCCTCAAACCTCAATCCTCAACCCTCAATCCTCAGTCCCCAAACCTCAATTCCGAATCCTCAATCCTCAATGCTCAATCTTCATCCCTCAGTCCGCAACAATCAATTGTGAATCCTCAATCCTCAATAGAATATCCTCAATTCACAGTTTTCAATACTGAATCCCCAATCTTCAATCTTCAAATCTCAAGCCACAGACATCAATTCTCATCACTCAACCCTCAACACTCAGTCCTCAATCTCCAAACATCGATCCTCGATCCTCAATCTTCAATCCTGCATACCCAATCTTCTATCCTCAATCCTCAATCATCAATCCTCAATCCTCAATCCTCAGTCATCAATCCTCAATCTTCAATACTCATTCCTCAATCATCAATCCTCAATCCTCAATCCTCAATCCTCATTCCTCATACCTCAATCCTCAACCCTCAGTCCTCATTCTCAATTCTCAATTCTTAATCCTCAATCCTCAATCCTCAATCTTCAATCCTCAATAATCAATCTCCTATCCTAGATCCTCAATCCCCAATACTCTATCCTTAATCCTCAATATTCAATCCTCTATCCCCAGTCCACAATCTTCAATCCCCAAATCTCACTAATCGATCCTCAATCCTCAGTCCTTAATCGTCAATCATGAATCCACAATCTTCAATACTCAATCCTCAATCCTCAATCCTCAATCCTCAATCCTCAATCATCAATCCTCAATCTTCAAAACTCAATCCTCAATCCTCAACCCTCAATCCTCAATACTCAACCCTCAATCCTCAATACTCAACCATCAATCCTCAATTCTCAATACTCAATAGAATATACTGAATTCTCAGGATTCAATACTCAAACCTCAATCCTCAGCCCTCAGGCCTCATCCTCCATCCTCAATCCTCAATCCTCAATCCTCAATATTCAATCATCAATACTCAATCTTCAATCTTCAATACTCAATCCTCAATCCTAAAATCCTCAATCCTCAATATTCAACACACAACCCTCAACCATCAGTCCGCAATACTCAACCATCAATCCTCAATTCTCAATACTCATTAGTATATCCTGAATTCTCAGTATTCAATACTCAAACCTCAATCCTCAACCCTCAGCCCTCATCCTCCGTCCACAATCCTCAATCCTCAATCCTCAATCTTCAATACTCAATACTCAACCTTCAATCTTCAATCCTCTATTCTCAATCCTCAATCCTCAATCCTCAATCCTCAGTCATCAATCCTCAATCTTCAATACTCAATCGTCAATCCGCAATCCTCAATCCTCAATCCTCAATCCTCGTTCCTCAAACATCAATCCTCAACCCTCAGCCATCATCCTCAATCCTCAATCCTCGTTCATCAATCCTCAATCCTCAATCCTCAATCCTCAATAGTCAATCTCCAATCCTAGATCCCCAATCCTCAATCTTCAATCCTCAACCCTCAATCCTCAAGCCTCAATCCTCAATCTTCAATCCTGAATACTCAGTCTTCAATCCTCAATACTCAATCTTCAATCCTCAACCCTCAATCCACAATCCACAATCCTCAATCCTCGATCATCAACCTTCAATCCTCAATACTCAATCTTCAATTCTCAATCCTCAATCCTGAATCGTCAATCCTCATTCTTCAATCCTCAATACCCAATCCTCAGTCTTCAATCCTCAATCCTCAGTCATCAATCCTCAATCCTCAATAGTCAATCGTCAATCCTCAGTCCTCAATTCTCAATCCTCAATCCCCGTTCCTCAAACCTCAATACTCAACCCTCAGTCCTCATCCTCAATTCTTAATCCTCAATCCTCAAACCTCAATCTTCAATCCTCAATACTCAATCCTCAATACTCAATACTCAACCATTAATCCTCAATTCTCAATACTCAATAGAATATCCTGAATTCTCAGTATTCAATACTCAAACCTCAATCCTCAACCCTCAGCCCTCATCCTCCATCCTCAATCCTCAATCCTCAAACCTCAATCTTCAATCCTCGATACTCAATCTTCGATTCTCAATTCTCAATCCTCAATCGTCAATCCCCAATCCTCAATCTTCAATCCTCAATCCTCAATCCTCAATCTTCAATCCTCAATCCTCAATCATCGGTCATGAATACTCAATCTTCATAACTCAATCCTCAATCCTCAATCCTCAATCCTCAATCCTCAATCCTCATTCCTCAAACCTCAATCCTCAACCCTCAGTCCTCATCCTCAATTCTCCATTCTCAATCCTCAATCCTCAATCCTCAATCTTCAATAATGAATAATCAATCTCCAATCCTAGATCCTCAATCCCCAATCCTCAGTCCTTAATCCTCAATCTTCAATACTCAATCCCCAGTCCTCAATCTTCAATCCTCAATGCTCAATCCTCAATCCCCAATCCTCAATCCTCAGTCCTCAATCCTCAATCATAAAACCTCAAACCTCAATCCTCTACCGTCAGTCCTCGTCTTCAATCCTCAACCCTCAATCCTCAATTCTCAATTCTCAATCCTCAATCCTCAGTCATCAATCCTCAATCCTCAATACTCAATCGTCAATCCTCAGTCCTCAATTCTCAATCCTCAATCCTCGTTCCTCAAACCTCAATCCTCAACCCTCAGTCGTCATCCTCAATTCTCAATCCTCAACCCTCAAACCTCAATCTTCAATCCTCAATACTCAGTCCTCAATACTCAATACTCAACCATCAACCCTCAATTCTCAATACTCAATAGAATATCCTGAATTCTCAGTATTCAGTACTCAAACCTCAATCCTCAACCCTCAGCCCTCACCCTCCGTCCTCAAACCTCAATCTTCAATCCTCAATACTCAATCTTCGATTCTCAATCCTCAATCCTCAATCCTCAATCCCCAATCCTCAATCTTCAATCCTCAATCCTCAATACTCAATCCTCAATCCTCAATCCTCAATCATCAATACTCAATCTTCAATCCTCAATCCCCAATCCTCAATCCTCAACCCTCAGCCTTCATCCTCAATCCTCACTCCTCCTTCCTCAATCCTCAATCCTCGATCCTCAATCCTCAATAGTCAATCTCCAATCCTAGATCCTCAATCCCCAATCCTCAATCCTTAATCCACAATCTTCAATCCTCACTCCTCAATTCTCAATCATCAATACTCAATCCTCAATCCTCAATCCCCAATCCCCAATCCTCAATCTTCAATCCTCAATCCTCAATCCTCAAGCCTCAATCCTCAATCCTCAATCTTCAATCCTGAATACTCAATCTTCAATCCTCAATCCTCAATCCTCAATCTTCAATCCTCAATACTCAACCTTCAATCCTCAACACTCAATCCTCAAACCACAATCCTCAATCCTCAATCATCAATCTTCAATCCACAATTCCCAATCCTCAATCGTCAATCCTCATTCTTCAAACCTCAATACCCAATCCACGATCCTCAACCCTCAATCCTCCATTCTCAATTCTCAATCCTCAATCCTCAGTCCTCAGTCCTCAAACCTCAATCCTCAAACCTCAGCCCTCATTCTCAATCCTCAATACTGAATCCTCAATCCTCAATCTTCAATCCTCAATACTCAGTCTTCAATCATCAATCCTCAATCCTCAATCCTCAATCCTCAATCCTCAATTATCAATCCTCAATCATCAACCTTCAATGCTCAATACTCAAGCTTCAATCCTCAATACTCAATCCACAATCGTCAATTCTCATTCTTCAATCCTCAATACCCAATCCTCAATCCTCAATCATCAATCCTCCATCCTCAATTCTCAATCTTCTCTGTCTTCAAACTTCAACCCTCAACCCTCAGCCCTCATTCTCAATCCTCAATCCAGAATCCTCAATCCTCAATCTACAATCCCCAATACTCAGTCTTCAATCCTCAATCCTCAATCCTCAATCCTCAATCCTCAATCTTCAATCCTCAATAATCAATCCTCAATCCTCAACCCTCAATCCTCAATACTCAGCCATCAATCCCCAATTCTCAATACTCAATAGAATATACTGAATTCTCAGGATTCAATACTCAAGCCTCAAACCTCAGCCCTCAGCCCTCATCCTCCATCCTCAATACTCAATCCTCAATCCTCAATCCTCAATCCTCAATCATCAATCCTCAATCTTCAGCTCTCAATCATCAACCCTCAATCCTCAATCTTCAATCCTCAATCCTCAATCCTCGATCCTCAACCCTCAATCCTCAATCATCAATCCTCAATCTTCAACACTCAATTCTCAATCCTCAATCCTCAATCCTCAATTCTCAATCATCAATCCTCAATCTTCAGCACTCAATCATCAACCCTCAATCCTTAATCTTCAATCCCCAATCCTCAATCCTCGATCCTCAATCCTCAATCCTCAATCATCAATCGTCAATCTTCAACACTCAATCCTCAATCCTCAATCCCCAATCCTCAATCATCAATCCTCAATCTTCAATACTCAATCCTCAATCCTCAATCCTCAATCCTCAATACTCAAACATCAATCCTCAATTCCCAATACTCAATAGAATATCCTGGATTCTCAGTATTCAATACTCAAACCTTAATCCTCAACCACCAGCCCTCATCCTCCATCCTCAATCCTCAATCCTCAAACCTCAATCTCCAATCCTCAATACTCAACCTTCGATCCTCAATCCGCAACACTCAATCCTCAATCCTCAATCCTCAATCCTCATTCTTCAGACCTCAACACCCAATCCTCTATCTTCAACCCTCAATCCTCAATCCTCAATTCTCAATCCTCAATCCTCAGTCATCAATCCTCAATCTTCAATACTCAATCCTCAACCCTCAATTCTCAATCCTCAAACCTCAATTCCGAATACTCAATCCTGAATGCTCATTCTTCATCCCTCAGTCCGCAACAATCAATTATCAATCCTCAGTCCTCAATAGAATATCCTCAATTCACAGTTTTCAATACTGAATCCCCAATCTTCGATCTTCAAATCTCAATCCACAGACATCAATTCTCATCACTCAACCCTCAACACTCAGTCCTCAATCTTCAATCCTCAATCCACAATCCTCAATCTTCAATCCTCCATACTCAATCTTCAATCCTCAATCCTCAATCATCAATCCCCAATCCTCAATCCTCAGTCATCAATCCTCAATCATCAATACTCAATCCTCAATCATCAATCCTCAATCCTCAATCCGCAATCCTCATTCCTCAAACCTCAATCCTCGTACCTCAATCCTCAACCGTCTGTCCTCGTCCTCAATCCTCAACTATCAATCCTCAATCCTCTGTCCTCAATTCTCAATCCTCAATCCTCAGTCCTCAGTCCTCAAACCTCAATTCTCAACCCTCAGCCCGCATCCTCAATCCTCAATCCTCAATCTTCAAGCCTCAATCCTCAATCTTCAATCCTCAATACTCAATCGTCAATCCACAATCCTCAGACCTCAAACCTCAATTCTGAATCCTCAATTCTGAATCCTCAATCTTCAGCTCTCAGTCATCAACAATCAGTTGTCAATCCTCAACCCTCAATAGAATATCCTCAATTCACAGTTTTCAATACTCAATACTCAATCTGCAATCTTCCAACCTCCATCCACAAACATCAATTCTCATCACTCAACCCTCAACACTCAGTCCACAATGTTCAATCCTAAATCCTCAATTCTCAATCTTCATTCTTCAATACTGAATCTTCAATCCACAATACTCAATCTTCAATCCTCAATTCTCAATCCTCAATCCTCAATCCTCAATCCTCAATCATCAATCCTCAACCTTCAAAACTCAGTCCTCAATCCTCAATCATCAAACCTCAAACCTCAATCCTCAACCGTCAGTCCTCGTCCTCAATCCTCAACCCTCAATCCACAATTCACAATTCTCAATCCTCAATCCTCAATCGTCAATCTTCAATCCTCAATAATCAATTTCCAATCCTAGATCCTCAATCTCCAATCCTCAATCCTTAATCCTCAATCTTCAATCCTCAATCCCCAGTCCTCAATCTTCAATCCTCTATGCTCAATCCTCAATCCTCAATCCTCAGTCTTCAGTCCTCAATCCTCAATCCTCAAACCTCAATCCTCAACCGTCAGTCCTCGTCCTCAAACCTCAATCCCGAATCCACAATCCTGAATCGTCAATCTTCAGCCCTCAGTCCTCAACAATCAATTGTCAATCCTCAGTCCTCATTAGAATATCCTCAATTCACAGTTTTCAGTACTCAATCCCCAATCTACAATCTTTAAATCTCAGTCTACAAACATCAATTCGCATCACTCAACACTCAACACTCAGTCCTCAATCTTCAGTCCTCAATCCGCAATCCTCAAACTCCAATCCTCAATACTCAATCTTCAATCCTCAATCCTCAATTCTCAATCCTCAGTCCTCAAGCCTCAGTCGCCAATCCTCAATCCCCAATCCTCAACCTTCAATCCTCAGTCCGCAATCCTCAATCATCAATACTCAATGTTCAATCCTCAATACTCAACTTTCAATCCTCAACACTCAATCTTCAATCCACAATCCTCAATCCTCAATCATCAATCATCAATCCACAATTCCCAATCCTCAATTGTCAATCCTCATTCTTCAAACCTCAATACCCAATCCACGATCCTCAATCCTCAATCCTCCATCCTCAATTCTCAATCCTCAATCCTCAGTCCTCAGTCCTCAAACCTCAATCCTCAATCCTCAGCCCTCATTCTCAATCCTCAATCCTGAATCCTCAATCCTCAATCTTCAATCCTCAATACTCAGTCTTCAATCATCAATCCTCAAACCTCAATCCTCAATCCTCAATCCTCAATCATCAATACTCAGTCCTCAATCATCAACCTTCAATGCTCAATACTCAATCTTCAATCCTCAATACTCAATCCACAATCGACAATTCTCATTCTTCAATCCTCAATACCCAATCCTCAATCCTCAATCATCAATCCTCCATCCTCAATTCTCAATCCTCAATCCTCTGTCCTCAGTCTTCAAACCTCAACCCTCAACCCTCAGCCCTCATCCTCAATCCTCAATCCTGAATCCTCAATCCTCAATCTACAATCCCCAATACTCAGTCTTCAATCCTCAATCCTCAATCCTCAATCCTCAATCCTCATTCCTCAACCCTCAATCCTCAGTCCTCAAACCTCAATTCCGAATCCTCAATCCTGAATGCTCAATCGTCATCCCTCGGTCCGCAACAATCAATTGTCAATCCTCAATCCTCAACAGAATATCCTCAATTCACAGTTTTCAATACTGAATCCCCAATCTTGGATCTTCAAATCTCAATCCACAGACATGAATTCTCATCACTCAACCCTAAACACTCAGTCCTCAATCGTCAATCCTCAATCCTCAATCCTCATTCTTCAATCCTCAATACCCAATAGTCAATCCTCAATCCTCTATCCTCCATCCTCAACTCTCAATCCTCAATCCTCAAACCTCAATCTTCAATCCTCAATACTCAATCGTCAATCCTCAATACTCGACCATCAATACTCAATTCTCAATACTCAATAGAATATCCTGAATTCTCAGTATTCAATACTCAAACCTCAATCCTCAACCCTCAGCCCTCACCCTCCATCCTCAATCCTCAATCCTCAAACCTCAATCTTCAATCCTCAATACTCAATCCTCAATCTTCAATCCTCAATCCTCAATCATCGGTCATGAATACTCAATCTTCATAACTCAATCCTCAATCCTCAATCCTCAATCCTCAATCCTCAATCCTCATTCCTCAAACCTCAATCCTCAACCCTCAGTCCTCATCCTCAATTCTCCATTCTCAATCCTCAATCCTCAATCCTCAATCTTCAATAATGAATAATCAATCTCCAATCCTAGATCCTCAATCCCCAATCCTCAGTCCTTAAACCTCAATCTTCAATCCTCAATCCCCAGTCCTCAATCTTCAATCCTCAATCCTCAATCCTCAATCCTCAATTCTCAATCCTCAATCCTCAGTCCTCAGTCCTCAAACCTCAATCCTCAATCCTCGTTCCTCAAACCTCAATCCTCAATCCTCAGTCCTCAGTCCTCAAACCTCAATCCTCAATCCTCGTTCCTCAAACCTCAATCCTCAACCCTCAGTCCTCATCCTCAATTCTCAATCCTCAATCCTCAAACCTCAACCTTCAATCCTCAATACTCAATCCTCAATCGTCAATACTCAACCATCAATACTCAATTCTCAATACTCAATAGAATATCCTGAATTCTCAGTACTCAATACTCAAACCTCAATCCTCAACACTCAGCCCTCATCCTCCATCCTCAATCCTCAATCTTCAATCCTCAATACTCAATCTTCAATCCTCAATCCTCAATCCTCAATCCTCAATCATCAAACTTCAAACCTCAATCCTCAACCGTCAGTCCTCGTCCTCAATCCTCAACCCTCAATCCTCAATTCTCAATTCTCAATCCTCAATCCTCAATCGTCAATCTTTAATCCTCAATGATCAATCTCCAATCCTAGATCCTTAATCCCCAATCCCCAATCCTTATTACTCAATCTTCAATCCTCAATCCCCTGTCCTCAATCTTCAATCCTCAATGCTCAATCCTCAATCCTCAATCCTCAGTCATCAGTCCTCAATCCTCAATCCTCAAACCTCAATCCTCAACCCTCAATCCTCAGTCCCCAAACCTCAATTCCGAATCCTCAATCCTCAATGCTCAATCTTCATCCCTCAGTCCGCAACAATCAATTGTGAATCCTGAATCCTCAATAGAATATCCTCAATTCACAGTTTTCAATACTGAATCCCCAATCTTCAATCTTCAAATCTCAATCTTCAATCCTCAATACTCAATTCTCAAACCTCAGTCCTCAATCCTCAATCGCCAATCCTCAATCCCCAATCCTCAACCTTCAATCCTCAGTCCGCAATCCTCAATCATCAATACTCAATGTTCAATCCTCAATACTCAACCTTCAATCCTCAACACTCAATCCTCAATCCACAATCCTCAATCCTCAATCATCAATCTTCAATCCACAACTCCCAATCCTCAATCGTCAATCCTCATTCTTCAAACCTCAATACCCAATCCACGATCCTCAATCCTCAATCCCCCATCCTCAATCCTCAATCCACAATCCTCAATCCTCAATCATCAATCTTCAATCCACAATTCCCAATCCTCAATCGTCAATCCTCATTCTTCAAACCTCAATACCCAATCCACGATCCTCAATCCTCAAGCCTCCATCCTCAATTCTCAATCCTCAATCCTCAGTCCTCAGTCCTCAAACCTCAATCCTCAACCCTCAGCCCTCATTCTCAATCCTCAATCCTGAATCCTCAATCCTCAATCTTCAATCCTCAATACTCAGTCTTCAATCATCAATCCTCAATCCTCAATCATCAATCATCCATCCTCAATTCTCAATCTTCTCAGTCTTCAAACCTCAACCCTCAACCCTCAGCCCTCAGCCCTCATTCTCAATCCTCAATCCTGAATCCTCAATCCTCAATCTTCAATCCTCAATACTCAGTCTTCAATCATCAATCCTCAGTCCTCAACCCTCAATCCTCAATACTCAGCCATCAATCCCCAATTCTCGATACTCAATAGAATATACTGAATTCTCAGGATTCAATACTCAAACCTCAAACCTCAGCCCTCAGCCCTCATCCTCCATCCTCAATACTCAATCCTCAATCCTAAATCTTCAATCTTCAATAATCAACCTCCAATCCTAGATCCTCAATCCCCAATCCTCAATCCTTAATCCTCAATCTTCAATCACCAATCCACAGTCCTCGATCTTCAATCCTCAATGCTCAATCCTCAATCCTCAATCCTCAGTCATCAGTCCTCAATCCTCAATCCTCAAACCTCAACCCACAACCGTCAGTCCTCGTCCTCAATCCTCAACCCTCAATCCTCAATCCTCAATCTTCAATCATCAATACTCAATCTTCAATCCTCAATCCTCAATCCTGAATCCTAAAATCCTCAATCCTCAATATTCAACACACAACCCTCAACCATCAATCCTCAATACTCAACCATCAGTACTCAATTCTCAATACTCAATAGAATATCCTGAATTCTCAGTTTTCAATACTCAATCCTCAATCTTCAATCTTCATGTCTCCATCCACAAACATCAATTCTCATCACTCAACCCTCAACACTCAGTCCTCAATCTGCAATCCTCAATCCTCAATACTCAATCCTCAGTCCTCAGTCCTCAATCTTCAATACTCAATCCTCAATCCTAAAATCCTCAATCCTCAATATTCAACACACAACCCACAACCATCAGTCCGCAATACTCAACCATCAATCCTCAATTCTCAATACTCAATAGAATATCCGGAATTCTCAGTTTTCAATACTGAATCCTCAATCTACAATCTTCAAGTCTCCATCCACAAACATCTATTCTCATCACTCAACCCTCAACACTCAGTCCTCAATATTTAATCCTCTATCCTCAATCCTCAATCTCCAATCCTCAATACTCAATCTTCAATCCTCAATCCTCAATTCTCAATCCTCAGTCCTCAATCCTCAGTCGCCAATCCTCAATCCCCAATCCCCAACCTTCAATCCTCAGTCCGCAATCCTCAATCATCAATACTCAATGTTCAATCCTCAATACTCAACCTTCAATCCTCAACACTCAATCTTCAATCCACAATCCTCAATCCTCAATCATCAATCTTCAATCCACAATTCCCAATCCTCAATTGTCAATCCTCATTCTTCAAACCTCAATACCCAATCCACGATCCTCAATCCTCAATCCTCCATCCTCAATTCTCAATCCTCAATCCTCAGTCCTCAGTCCTCAAACCTCAATCCTCAATCCTCAGCCCTCATTCTCAATCCTCAATCCTGATTCCTCAATCCTCAATCTTCAATCCTCAATACTCAGTCTTCAATCATCAATCCTCAATCCTCAATCCTCAATCCTCAATCCTCAATCCTCAATCATCAATACTCAATCCCCAATCCTCAATCTTCAATCCTCAACCCTCAATCCTCAAGCCTCAATCGTCAAACCTCAATCGTCAATCTTCAATCCTCAATAGTCAATTTCCAATCCTAGATCCTCAATCCCCAATCCTCAATCCTTAATCCTCAATCTTCAATCCTCAATCCCCAGTCCTCAATCTTCAATCCTCAACACTCAGTCCTCAATCTTCAGTCCTCAATCCTCAATCCTCAATCTCCAATCCTCAATACTCAATCTTCAATCCTCAATCCTCAATTCTCAATCCTCAGTCCTCAATCCTCAATCGCCAATCCTCAATAATCAATCTCCAATCCTAGATCCTCAATCCCCAATCCTCGATCGTTAATCCTCAATCTTCAATCCTCAATCCCCAGTCCTCAATCCTCAATACTCAATCTTCAATCCCAATCCTCAATCCTCAATAATCAACCATCAATCCTCAATTCTTAATACTCAATAGAATATCCTGAATACTCGTGATTCAATACTCAATGCACAATATTCAATAATCAAATCTCGATCCTCAAACATCAATTCTCAACACTCAATCCTCGACACTCGGACCTCTCTCTTCAATCCTCCATCCTCAATCCTCTATCCTCATGCGTCAATCCTCAATCCTCAAACCTCAATCCTCAGTCCTCAAACCTCAATTCCGAATCCTCAATCCTGAATGCTCAATCTTCATCCCTCAGTCCGCAACAATCAATTCTCAATCCTCAATCCTCAATAGTATATCCTCAATTCACAGTTTTCAATACTCAATCCCCAATCTTCAATCTTCAAATCTCAATCCACAGGCATCAATTCTCATCAGTCAACCCTCAACACTCAGTCCTCAATCTTCAGTCCTCAATCCTCAATCCTCAATCCTCAGTCATCAATCCTCAATCTTCAATACTCAATCCTCAGTCCTGAATCCTCAATCCTCAATCCTCATTCCTCAAACGTCAATCCTCAACCCTCAGTCCTCATCCTCAATTCTCAATACTCAATCCTCAATTCTCAATCTTCAATCCTCAATAATCAATCTCCAATCCTAGATCCTCAATCCCCAATCCTCAATACTCGTCCATCAATACTCAATTCTCAATACTCAATAGAATATCCTGAACTCTCAGTATTCAATACTCAAACCACAATCCTCAACCCTCAGCCCTCATCCTCCATCCTGAATCCTCAATCCTCAAACCTCAATCTTCAATCCTCAATACTCAATCTTCGATTCTCAATCCTCAATCCTCAATCCTCAATCCCCAATCCTCAATCTTCAATCCTCAATCCTCAATCCTCAATCTTCAATCCTCAATCCTCAATCATCGGTCATGAATACTCAATCTTCATAACTCAATCCTCAATCCTCAATCCTCAATCCTCAATACTCAATCCTCATTCCTCAAACCTCAATCCTCAACCCTCAGTCCTCATCCTCAATTCTCCATTCCCAATCCTCAATCCTCAATCCTCAATCTTCAATAATGAATAATCAATCTCCAAACCTAGATTCTCAATCCCCAATCCTCAGTCCTTAATCCTCAATCTTCAATCCTCAATCCCCAGTCCTCAATCTTCAATCCTCAATCCTCAATCCTCAAGCCTCAATCCTCAATCCTCAATCTTCAATCCTGAATACTCAATCTTCAATCCTCAATCCTCAATCCTCAATCTTCAATCCTCAATACTCAATCTTCGATTCTCAATCCTCAATCCTCAAACCTCAATCCCCAATCCTCAATCTTCAATCCTCAATCCTCAATCCTCAATCTTCAATCCTCAATCCTCAATCATCGGTCATGAATACTCAATCTTCATATCTCAATCCTCAATCCTCAATCCTCAATCCTCAATCCTCAATCCTCATTCCTCAAACCTCAATCCTCAACCCTCAGTCCTCATCCTCAATTCTCCATTCTCAATCCTCAATCCTCAATCCTCAATCTTCAATAATGAATAATCAATCTCCAATCCTAGATCCTCAATCCCCAATCCTCAGTCCTTAATCCTCAATCTTCAATCCTCAATCCCCAGTCCTCAATCTTCAATCCTCAATGCTCAATCCTCAATCCTCAATCCTCAATCCTCAGTCCTCAATCCTCAATCATCAAACCTCAAACCTCAACCCTCAACCGTCAGTCCTCGTCCTCAATCCTCAACCCTCAATCCTCAATTCACAATTCTCAATCCTCAACCCTCAACCGTCAGTCCTCGTCCTCAATCCTCAACCCTCAATCCTCAATCCTCAATCTTCAATCATCAATACTCAATCTTCAATCCTCAATCCTCAATCCTGAATCCTAAAATCCTCAATCCTCAATATTCAACACACAACCCTCAACCATCAATCCTCAATACTCAACCATCAGTACTCAATTCTCAATACTCAATAGAATATCCTGAATTCTCAGTTTTCAATACTCAATCCTCAATCTTCAATCTTCATGTCTCCATCCACAAACATCAATTCTCATCACTCAACCCTCAACACTCAGTCCTCAATCTGCAATCCTCAATCCTCAATACTCAATCCTCAGTCCTCAGTCCTCAATCTTCAATACTCAATCCTCAATCCTAAAATCCTCAATCCTCAATATTCAACACACAACCCACAACCATCAGTCCGCAATACTCAACCATCAATCCTCAATTCTCAATACTCAATAGAATATCCGGAATTCTCAGTTTTCAATACTGAATCCTCAATCTACAATCTTCAAGTCTCCGTCCACAAACATCTATTCTCATCACTCAACCCTCAACACTCAGTCCTCAATATTTAATCCTCTATCCTCAATCCTCAATCTCCAATCCTCAATACTCAATCTTCAATCCTCAATCCTCAATTCTCAATCCTCAGTCCTCAATCCTCAGCCGCCAATCCTCAATCCCCAATCCCCAACCTTCAATCCTCAGTCCGCAATCCTCAATCATCAATACTCAATGTTGAATCCTCAATACTCAACCTTCAATCCTCAACACTCAATCTTCAATGCACAATCCTCAATCCTCAATCATCAATCTTCAATCCACAATTCCCAATCCTCAATTGTCAATCCTCATTCTTCAAACCTCAATACCCAATCCACGATCCTCAATCCTCAATCCTCCATCCTCAATTCTCAATCCTCAATCCTCAGTCCTCAGTCCTCAAACCTCAATCCTCAATCCTCAGGCCTCATTCTCAATCCTCAATCCTGAATCCTCAATCCTCAATCTTCAATCCTCAATACTCAGTCTTCAATCATCAATCCTCAATCCTCAATCCTCAATCCTCAATCCTCAATCATCAATACTCAATCCTCAATCATCAACCTTCAATGCTCAATACTCAATCTTCAATCCTCAATACTCAATCCACAATCGACAATTCTCATTCTTCAATCCTCAATACCCAATCCTCAATCCTCAATCATCAATCCTCCATCCTCAATTCTCAATCCTCAATCCTCTGTCCTCAGTCTTCAAACCTCAACCCTCAACCCTCAGCCCTCATCCTCAATCCTCAATCCTGAATCCTCAATCCTCAATCTACAATCCCCAATACTCAGTCTTCAATCCTCAATCCTCAATCCTCAATCCTCAATCCTCAATCCTCAACCCTCAATCCTCAGTCCTCAAACCTCAATTCCGAATCCTCAGTCCTCAAACCTCAATTCCGAATCCTCAATCCTGAATGCTCAATCGTCATCCCTCAGTCTGCAACAATCAATTGTCAATCCTCAATCCTCAACAGAATATCCTCAATTCACAGTTTTCAATACTGAATCCCCAATCTTCGATCTTCAAATCTCAATCCACAGACATGAATTCTCATCAGTCAACCCTAAACACTCAGTCCTCAATCGTCAATCCTCAATCCTCAATCCTCAATCTTCAATCCCCCATACTCAATCTTCAATCCTCAATCCTCAATCATCAATCCCCAATCCTCAATTCTCAGTCATCAATCCTCAATCTTCAATACTCAATCCTCAGTCATCAATCCTCAATCCTCAATCCTCAATCCTCATCCCTCAAACCTCAATCCTCAACCCTCAGTCCTCATCCTCAATTCTCATTCCTTAATCCTCAATCCTCAATCCTCAATCTTCAATCCTCAATAATCAATCCTCAATCCTCAACCCGCTGTCCTCAATACTCAGCCATCAATCCTCAATTCTCAATACTCAATAGAATATACTGAATTCTCAGTATTCAATACTCAAACCTCAATCCTCAGCCCTCAGCCCTCATCCTCCATCCTCAATACTCAATCCTCAATCCTAAATCTTCAATCATCAATAATCAACCTCCAATCCTAGATCCTCAATCCCCAACCCTCAATCGTTAATCCTCAATTTTCAATCCTCAATCCCCAGTCCTCAATACTCAATACTCAATCTTCAATCCTCAATCCTCAATTCTCAATCCTCAATACTCAATACTCAATACTCAATCCTCAATACTCAATCTTCAATCCTCAATCCTCAATCCTCAATCCTCAATCCTCAATCCTCAATCCTCAATCCTCAATCCTCAGTCATCAATCCTCAATCTTCAATACTCAATCGTCAATCCTCAGTCCACAATTCTCAATCCTCAATCCTCGTTCCTCAAACCTCAATCCTCAACCCTCAGTCCTCATCCTCAATTCTCAATTCTCAATCCTCAAACCTCAATCTTCAATCTTCAATACTCAATCCTCAATCCTCAATACTCAACCATCAATCCTCAATTCTCAATACTCAATAGAATATCCTGAATTCTCAGTATTCAATACTCAAACCTCAACCCTCAACCCTCAGACCTCATCCTCCATCCTCAATCCTCAATCCTCAAACCTCAATCTTCAATCCTCAATACTCAATCTTCGATTCTCAATCCTCAATCCTCAATCCTCAATCCCCAACCCACAATCTTCAATCCTCAATCCTCAATCCTCAATCATCAATCCTCAATCCTCAATCCTCAATCCTCAATCCTCAATCCTCAATCATCAATCCTCAATCCTTAATCTTCAATCCCCAATCCTCAATCCTCGATCCTCAATCCTCAATCCTCAATCATCAATCGTCAATCTTCAACACTCAATCCTCAATCCTCAATCCCCAATCCTCAATCATCAATCCTCAATCTTCAATACTCAATCCTCAATCCTCAATCCTCAATCCTCAATACTCAAACATCAATCCTCAATTCCCAAAACTCAATAGAATATCCTGGATTCTCAGTATTCAATACTCAAACCTTAATCCTCAACCACCAGCCCTCATCCTCCATCCTCAATCCTCAATCCTCAAACCTCAATCTCCAATCCTCAATACTCAACCTTCGATCCTCAATCCGCAACACTCAATCCTCAATCCTCAATCCTCAATCCTCATTCTTCAGACCTCAACACCCAATCCTCTATCTTCAACCCTCAATCCTCAATCCTCAATTCTCAATCCTCAATCCTCAGTCCACAGTCCTCAAACCTCAATCCTCGACCCTCAGCCATCATCCTCAATCCTCAATCCTCAATCCTCAATCCTCAGTCATCAATCCTCAATCTTCAATACTCAATCCTCAACCCTCAATTCTCAATCCTCAAACCTCAATTCCGAATACTCAATCCTGAATGCTCATTCTTCATCCCTCAGTCCGCAAGAATCAATTATCAATCCTCAGTCCTCAATAGAATATCCTCAATTCACAGTTTTCAATACTGAATCCCCAATCTTCGATCTTCAAATCTCAATCCACAGACATCAATTCTCATCACTCAACCCTCAACACTCAGTCCTCAATCTTCAATCCTCAATCCACAATCCTCAATCTTCAATCCTCCATACTCAATCTTCAATCCTCAATCCTCAATCATCAATCCCCAATCCTCAATCCTCAGTCATCAATCCTCAATCATCAATACTCAATCCTCAATCATCAATCCTCAATCCTCAATCCGCAATCCTCATTCCTCAAACCTCAATCCTCGTACCTCAATCCTCAACCGTCTGTCCTCGTCCTCAATCCTCAACTATCAATCCTCAATCCTCTGTCCTCAATTCTCAATCCTCAATCCTCAGTCCTCAGTCCTCAAACCTCAATTCTCAACCCTCAGCCCGCATCCTCAATCCTCAATCCTCAATCTTCAATCCTCAATCCTCAATCTTCAATCCTCAATACTCAATCGTCAATCCACAATCCTCAGACCTCAAACCTCAATTCTGAATCCTCAATTCTGAATCCTCAATCTTCAGCTCTCAGTCATCAACAATCAGTTGTCAATCCTCAACCCTCAATAGAATATCCTCAATTCACAGTTTTCAATACTCAATACTCAATCTGCAATCTTCCAACCTCCATCCACAAACATCAATTCTCATCACTCAACCCTCAACACTCAGTCCACAATGTTCAATCCTAAATCCTCAATTCTCAATCTTCATTCTTCAATACTGAATCTTCAATCCACAATCCTCAATCTTCAATCCTCAATCCCCAGTCCTCAATCTTCAATCCTCAATGCTCAATCCTCAATCCTCAATCCTCAATCCTCAGTCCTCAATCCTCAATCATCAAACCTCAAACCTCAATCCTCAACCGTCAGTCCTCGTCCTCAATCCTCAACCCTCAATCCTCAATTCACAATTCTCAATCCTCAATCCTCAATCGTCAATCTTCAATCCTCAATAATCAATCTCCAATCCTAGATCCTCAATCTCCAATCCTCAATCCTTAATCCTCAATCTTCAATCCTCAATCCCCAGTACTCAATCTTCAATCCTCTATGCTCAATCCTCAATCCTCAATCCTCAGTCATCAGTCCTCAATCCTCAATCCTCAAACCTCAATCCTCAACCGTCAGTCCTCGTCCTCAAACCTCAATCCCGAATCCACAATCCTGAATCGTCAATCTTCAGCCCCCAGTCCTCAACAATCAATTGTCAATCCTCAGTCCTCATTAGAATATCCTCAATTCACAGTTTTCAGTACTCAATCCCCAATCTTCAATCTTCAAATCTCAGTCTACAAACATCAATTCGCAACACTCAACACTCAACACTCAGTCCTCAATCTTTAGTCCTCAATCCTCAATCCTCAATCTCCAATTCTCAATACTCAATCTTCAATCCTCAATCCTCAATTCTCAATCCTCAGTCCTCAATCCTCAGTCGCCAATCCTCAATCCCCAATCCTCAACCTTGAATCCTCAGTCCGCAATCCTCAATCATCAATACTCAATGTTCAATCCTCAATACTCAACCTTCAATCCTCAACACTCAATCCTCAATCCACAATCCTCAATCCTCAATCATCAATCTTCAATCCACAATTCCCAATCCTCAATTGTCAATCCTCATTCTTCAAACCTCAATACCCAATCCACGATCCTCAATCCTCAATCCTCCATCCTCAATTCTCAATCCTCAATCCTCAGTCCTCAGTCCTCAAACCTCAATCCTCAATCCTCAGCCCTCATTCTCAATCCTCAATCCTGAATCCTCAATCCTCAATCTTCAATCCTCAATACTCAGTCTTCAATCATCAATCCTCAATCCTCAATCCTCAATCCTCAATCCTCAATCATCAATACTCAATCCTCAATCATCAACCTTCAATGCTCAATACTCAATCTTCAATCCTCAATACTCAATCCACAATCGACAATTCTCATTCTTCAATCCTCAATACCCAATCCTCAATCCTCAATCATCAATCCTCCATCCTCAATTCTCAATCCTCAATCCTCTGTCCTCAGTCTTCAAACCTCAACCCTCAACCCTCAGCCCTCATCCTCAATCCTCAATCCTGAATCCTCAATCCTCAACCTACAATCCCCAATACTCAGTCTTCAATCCTCAATCCTCAATCCTCAATCCTCAATCCTCAATCCTCAACCCTCAATCCTCAGTCCTCAAACCTCAATTCCGCATCCTCAATCCTGAATGCTCAATCGTCATACCTCAGTCCGCAACAATCAATTGTCAATCCTCAATCCTCAACAGAATATCCTCAATTCACTGTTTTCAATACTGAATCCCCAATCTTCGATCTTCAAATCTCAATCCACAGACATGAATTCTCATCACTCAACCCTAAACACTCAGTCCTCAATCCTCAACCCTCAGTCCTCATCCTCAATTCTCAATCCTTAATCCTCAATCCTCAATCCTCAATCTTCAATCCTCAATAATCAATCCTCAATCCTCATCCCTCAGTCCTCAATACTCAGCCATCAATCCTCAATTCTCAATACTCAATAGAATATACTGAATTCTCAGGATTCAATACTCAAACCTCAATCCTCAGCCCTCAGCCCTCATCCTCCATCCTCAATACTCAATCCTCAATCCTAAATCTTCAATCTTCAATAATCAACCTCCAATCCTAGATCCTCAATCCCCAATCCTCAATCCTTAATCCTCAATCTTCAATCCCCAATCCACAGTCCTCGATCTTCAATCCTCAATGCTCAATCCTCAATCCTCAGTCCTCAGTCTTCAGTCCTCAATCCTCAATCCTCAAACCTCAATCCTCAACCGTCAGTCCTCGTCCTCAATCCTCAACCCTCAATCCTCAATCCTCAATCTTCAATCATCAATACTCAAACTTCAACCCTCAATCCTCAATCCTGAATCCTGAAATCCTCAGTCCTCAATATTCAACACACAACCCTCAACCATCAATACTCAATACTCAACCATCAATCCTCAATTCTCAATACTCAATAGAATATCCGGAATTCTCAGTTTTCAATACTGAATCCTCAATCTACAATCTTCAAGTCTCCATCCACAAACATCTATTCTCATCACTCAACCCTCAACACTCAGTCCTCAATATTTAATCCTCTATCCTCAATCCTCTATCTTCAATCCTCATTACTCAATCTTCAATCCTCAATCCTCAATCCTCAATCCTCAATCCTCAGTCATCAATCCTCAATCTTCAATACTCAATCCTCAATCCTCAATCCTCAATCCTCAATCCTCAATCCTCATTCCTCAAACCCCGATCCTCAACCCTCAGTCCTCATCCTCCATCATCAATCCTCAATCCTCAATCCTCAATCTTCAATCCTCAATACTCAACCTTCGATTCTCAATCCTCAGTCCTCAAACCTCAAACCTCAATCCTCAGTCATGAATACTCCATCTTCAATACTCAATACACAATCCTCAATCCTCAATCCTCAATCCTCAATCCTCAACCCTCATTCCTCAAACCTCAAACCTCAACCCTCAGTCCTCATCCTCAATTCCCAATTCTCAATCCTCAATCCTCAATTCTCAATCTTCAATCCTCAATAACCAATCTTCAATCCTAAATCCCCAGTCCTCAATCTTCAATCCTCAATGCTCAATCCTCATCCCTCAATCCTCAGTCCTCAATCCTCAATCCTCAATCCTCGTACCTCAATACTCAACCGTCAGTCCTCGTCCTCAATCCTCAACTATCAATACTCAATCCTCTATATTCAATCATCAATTCTCAATCTTCAATCCTCAATCCTCAGTCCTCAATCCTCAATCCTGAATCCTCAGTCCTCAGACCTCAAACCTCAATCCTGAATCTTCAATCCTGAATCCTCAATCTTCAGACCTCAGTCCTCAACGATCAGTTGTCAATTCTCAATCCTCAATACAATATCATCAATTCACAGTTTTCAATACTCAATACTCAATCTGCAATCTTCAAATCTCTATCCACAAACATCAATTCTCATCACTGAACCCTCAACACTCAGTCCCCAATCCTCTATCTTCAATCCTCAATTCTCAATCCTCAATCTTCAATCCTCAATACTCAATCTTCAATCCTCAATCCTCAATCCCCAATCCTCAATCCTCAATCCCCAATCATCGGTCTTCAATACTCAATACTCAATCTGCAATTCTCAGTCCTCAATCCTCAATCCTCAATCCTCATTCTTCAGTCCTCAATACCCAATCCTCAATCTTCAACCCTCAATCCTCAATCCTCAATTCTCAATCCTCAATCCTCAGTCCACAGACCTCAAACCTCAATCCTCAACCCTCAGCCTTCATCCTCAATCCTCACTCCTCCTTCCTCAATCCTCAATCCTGAATCCTCAATCCTCAGTAGTCAATCTCCAATCCTAGATCCTCAATCCCCAATCCTCAATCCTTAATCCACAATCTTCAATCCTCAATCCTCAATTCTCTAACATCAATACTCAATCCTCAATCCTCAATCCTCAATCCCCAATCGTCAATCTTCAATCCTCAATCCTCAATCCTCAAGCCTCAATCCTCAATCCTCAATCTTCAATCCTGAATACTCAATCTTCAATCCTCAATCCTCAATCCTCAATCCTCAATCCTCAATCGTCAGTCTTCAATCCTCAATACTCAATCTTCAATCCTCAATCCTCAATCCTCAATCCTCAATCCTCATTCTTCTATCCTCAATACCCAATACTCAATCTTCAATCCTCGATCCTCAATCCTCAATTCTCATTCCTCAATCCTCAATCCTCAATCCTCAATCCTCAATCCTCAATCTTCAATCCTCAATCCTCAATCCTCAATCCTCAATCCTCAAACCTCAATCCTCAATCCTCAATCCTCAATCCTCAATCCTCAATCCTCAATCCTCAATCCTCAATCCTCAGTCATCAATCCTCAATCTTCAATACACAATCGTGAATCCTCAATCTTCAATACTCAATCCTCAATCCTCAATCCTCAATCCTCAATCCTCAATCCTCATTCCTCAAACCCCGATCCTCAACCCTCAGTCCTCATCCTCCATCATCAATCCTCAATCCTCAATCCTCAATCTTCAATCCTCAATACTCAACCTTCGATTCTCAATCCTCAGTCCTCAAACCTCAAACCTCAATCCTCAGTCATGAATACTCCATCTTCAATACTCAATACACAATCCTCAATCCTCAATCCTCAATCCTCAATCCTCAACCCTCATTCCTCAAACCTCAAACCTCAACCCTCAGTCCTCATCCTCAATTCCCAATTCTCAATCCTCAATCCTCAATTCTCAATCTTCAATCCTCAATAACCAATCTTCAATCCTAAATCCCCAGTCCTCAATCTTCAATCCTCAATGCTCAATCCTCATCCCTCAATCCTCAGTCCTCAATCCTCAATCCTCAATCCTCGTACCTCAATACTCAACCGTCAGTCCTCGTCCTCAATCCTCAACTATCAATACTCAATCCTCTATATTCAATCATCAATTCTCAATCTTCAATCCTCAATCCTCAGTCCTCAATCCTCAATCCTGAATCCTCAGTCCTCAGACCTCAAACCTCAATCCTGAATCTTCAATCCTGAATCCTCAATCTTCAGACCTCAGTCCTCAACGATCAGTTGTCAATTCTCAATCCTCAATACAATATCATCAATTCACAGTTTTCAATACTCAATACTCAATCTGCAATCTTCAAATCTCTATCCACAAACATCAATTCTCATCACTGAACCCTCAACACTCAGTCCCCAATCCTCTATCTTCAATCCTCAATTCTCAATCCTCAATCTTCAATCCTCAATACTCAATCTTCAATCCTCAATCCTCAATCCCCAATCCTCAATCCTCAATCCCCAATCATCGGTCTTCAATACTCAATACTCAATCTGCAATTCTCAGTCCTCAATCCTCAATCCTCAATCCTCATTCTTCAGTCCTCAATACCCAATCCTCAATCTTCAACCCTCAATCCTCAATCCTCAATTCTCAATCCTCAATCCTCAGTCCACAGACCTCAAACCTCAATCCTCAACCCTCAGCCTTCATCCTCAATCCTCACTCCTCCTTCCTCAATCCTCAATCCTGAATCCTCAATCCTCAGTAGTCAATCTCCAATCCTAGATCCTCAATCCCCAATCCTCAATCCTTAATCCACAATCTTCAATCCTCAATCCTCAATTCTCTAACATCAATACTCAATCCTCAATCCTCAATCCTCAATCCCCAATCGTCAATCTTCAATCCTCAATCCTCAATCCTCAAGCCTCAATCCTCAATCCTCAATCTTCAATCCTGAATACTCAATCTTCAATCCTCAATCCTCAATCCTCAATCCTCAATCCTCAATCGTCAGTCTTCAATCCTCAATACTCAATCTTCAATCCTCAATCCTCAATCCTCAATCCTCAATCCTCATTCTTCTATCCTCAATACCCAATACTCAATCTTCAATCCTCGATCCTCAATCCTCAATTCTCATTCCTCAATCCTCAATCCTCAATCCTCAATCCTCAATCCTCAATCTTCAATCCTCAATCCTCAATCCTCAATCCTCAATCCTCAAACCTCAATCCTCAATCCTCAATCCTCAATCCTCAATCCTCAATCCTCAATCCTCAATCCTCAATCCTCAGTCATCAATCCTCAATCTTCAATACACAATCGTGAATCCTCAGTCCACAATTCTCAATCCACAATCCTCGTTCCTCAAACCTCAATCCTCAACCCTCAGTCCTCATCCTCAATTCTCAATTCTCAATCCTCAAACCTCAATCTTCAATCCTCAATACTCAATCCTCAAACCTCCATACTCAACCATCAATCCTCAATTCTCAATCCTCAATCCTCAGTCCACAGTCCTCAAACCTCAACCCTCAACCCTCAGCCCTCATCCTCAATCCTCAATCCTAAATACTCAATCATCAATCTTCAATCCTCAATACTCAGTCTTCAATCGTCAATCCTCAATCCTCAATCCTCAATCCTCAATCCTCAATCATCAATCCTCAATCTTCAATACTCAATCCTCAATCCTCGATCCTCAATCCTCAATACTCAATCTTCAATCCTCAATACTCAATCGACGATCCTCAATCCTCTACACTCGATCCTCAATCCTCAATACTCAGTCTTCAATCCTCAATCCTCAATCCTCAATCCTCAATCCTCAATCCTCAATCATCAATCCTCAATCTTCAATACGCAATCCTCAATCCTCGATCCTCAATCCTCAATACTCAAACATCAATACTCAATTCACAATACTCAATAGAATATCCTGGATTCTCGGTATTCAATACGCAAACCTCAATCCTCAACCATCAGCCCTCATCCTCAATCCTCAATCCTCAATCCTCATTCTTCAGTCCTCAACACCCAATCCTCAATCTTCAACCCTCAATCCTCAATCCTCAATTCTCAATCCTCAATCCTCAGTCCACAGTCCACAAACCTCAATCCTCAACCCTCAGCCATCATCCTCAATGCTCAATCCTCAATCCTCAATCCTCAGTCATCAAACCTCAATCTTCAATACTCAATCCTCAAACCTCAATCCTCAGTCCTCAAACCTCAATTCCGACTCCTCAATCCTGAATGCTCAATCGTCATCCCTCAGTCCGCAACAATCAATTATCAATCCTCAATCCTCAATAGAATATCCTCAATTCACAGTTTTCAATACTGAATCCCCAACCTTCGACCTTCAAATCTCAATACACAGACATCAATTCTCATCACTCAACACTCAACACTCAGTCCCCAATCCTCAATCTTCAATCCTCAATCCTCAACCCTCAATCTTCAATCCTCAATACTCAATCTTCAATCCTCATCCTCAATCCCCAATCCTCAATCCTCAATACTCAATCTTCAATCCTCAATACTCAATCTTCGATCCGCAATCCTCAACACTCAATCCTCAATCCTCAATACTCAGTCATGAATACACAATCTTCAATACTCAATCCTCAATCCTCAATCGTCAATTCTCAATCCTCAATCCTCAACCCTCATTCCTCAAACCTCAATCCTCAACCCTCACTCCTTATCCTCAATTCTTAATTCTCAATCCTCAATCCTCAATTCTCAACCTTCAATACTCAATAATCAATCTCCAATCCTAGATCCTCAATCCCCAATCCTCAATCGTTAATCCTCAATCTTCAATCCTCAATCCCCAGTCCTCAATCCTCAATACTCAATCTTCAATCCTCAATCCTCAATTATCAATCCTCAATACTCAATCCTCAATCGTCAATCCTCAATCGTCAATCCTCAATCCCCAATCCTGAATCTTCAATCCTCAATCCTCAACCCTCAATCCTCAATCCTCAATCTTCAATCCTTAGTACTCAATCTTCAATCCTCAATTCTCAATCCTCAATCCTCAATCCTCAATCTTCAATCCTCAACCGTCAGTCCTCGTCCTCAATCCTCAACCCTCAATCCTCAATCCTCAAACTTCAATCATTAATACTCAATCTTCAATCCTCAATTCTCAATCCTCAATCCTCAATCCTCATTCCGCAATATTCAACACACAACCATCATCCATCAGTTCTCAATACTCAACCATCAATCCTCAATTCTTAATACTCAATGGATTATCCTGAATTCTCGTGATTCAATACCCAATCCACAATATTCAATAATCAGATCTCGATCCTCAAACATCAATTCTCAACACTCAATCCTCAACACTCGGTCCTCTCTCTTCAATCCTCCATCCTCAATCCTCTATCCTCAAGCGTCAATCCTCAACCTTCATTCCTCAAACCTCAATCCTCAACCCTCAGCCCTCATCCTCCATCATCAATCCTCAATCCTCAATTATCAATCTTCAATCCTCAATACTCAACCTACGAACCTCAATCCTCAGTCCTAAATCCTCAAACCTCAGTCCTCAGTCATGAATACTCCATCTTCAATACTCAATACACAATCCTCAATCCTCAATCCTCGTTCCTCAATCCTCAATCCTCAATCCTCAATCCTCAATAGTCAATCTCCAATTCTAGATCCTCAATCCCCAATCCACAATCCTTAATCCTCAATCTTCAATCCTCAATCCTCAATTCTCAATCCTGAATCGTCGATCCTCATTCTTCAATCCTCAATACCTAATCCTCAATCCTCAATACTGAATCGTCAATCCTCAGTCCTCAACTCTCAATCCTCAATCCTCGTTCCTCAAACCTGAATCCTCAACCCTCAGTCCTCATCCTCAATTCTCAATCCTCGATCCTCAAACCTCAATCTTCAATCCTCAATACTCAATCCTCAAACCTCCATACTCAACCATCAATCCTCAATTTTCAATCCTCAATCCTCAGTCCACAGTCCTCAAACCTCAACCCTCAACCCTCAGCCCTCATCCTCAATCCTCAATCCTAAATCCTCAATCATCAATCTTCAATCCTCAATACTCAGTCTTCAATCCTCAATCCTCAATCCTCAATCCTCAATCCTCAATCCTCAATCATCAATCCTCAATCTTCAATACTCAATCCTCAATCCTCGATCCTCAATCCTCAATACTCAATCTTCAATCCTCAATACTCAATCTTCGATCCTCAATCCTCTACACTCAATCCTCAATCCTCAATCCTCAGTCATGAATACTCAATCTTCAATACTCAATCCTCAATCCTCAATCCTCAATCCTCAATCCTCAATCCTCAATCCTCAATTCTCAATCCTCAATCCTCAGTCCACAGTCCTCAAACCTCAATTCTCAACCCTCGTCCATCATCCTCAATCCTCAATCCTCGTTCCTCAATCCTCAATCCTCAGTCCTCAATCCTCAATAGTCAATCTCCAATCCTAGATCCTCAATCCCCAATCGTCAATCCTCATTCTTCATTCCTCAATACTCAATCCTCAATCGTCAATCCTCAATCCTCAATCCTCAATCCTCAATCCTCAATACTCAAACATCAATCCTCAATCTTCAATACACAATCGTGAATCCTCAGTCCACAATTCTCAATCCACCGTCCTCGTTCCTCAAACCTCAATCCTCAACCCTCAGTCCTCATCCTCAATTCTCAATTCTCAATCCTCAAACCTCAATCTTCAATCCTCAATACTCAATCCTCAATCCTCAATACTCAACCATCAATCCTCAATTCTCAATACTCAATAAAATATCCTGGATTCTCAGTATTCAATACTCAAACCTCAATCCTCAACCTTCAGCCCTCATCCTCCATCCTCAATTCTCAATCTTCAAACCTCAATCTCCAATCCTCAATACTCAACCTTCGATCCTCAACCCGCAACACTCAATCCTCAGTCCTCAATCCTCAGTCATGAATACTCAATCGTCAATACTCAATCCTCAATCCGCTATCCTCAATCCTCAATCCTCAATCCTCAATCCTCATTCCTCAAACCTCAATCCTCAACCCTCAGCCATCATCCTCAATCCTCAATCCTCAATCCTCAATCCTCAGTCATCAAACCTCAATCTTCAATACTCAATCCTCAACCCTCAATCCTCAACCGTCAGTCCTCGTCCTCAATTCTCAAACCTCAATCCTCAATCCTCAATCCTCAATCATCAATACTCAATCTTCACTCTTCAATTCTCAATCCTCCATCCTCCATCCTCAATCCTCATTCTTCAGTCCTCAACACCCAATCCTCAATCTTCAACCCTCAATCCTCAATCCTCAATTCTCAATCCTCAATCCTCAGTCCACAGTCCACAAACCTCAATCCTCAACCCTCAGCCATCATCCTCAATCCTCAATCCTCAATCCTCAATCCTCAGTCATCAAACCTCAATCTTCAATACTCAATCCTCAACCCTCAATCCTCAGTCCTCAAACCTCAATTCCGAATCCTCATCCTGAATGCTCAATCGTCATCCTTCAGTCCGCAACAATCAATTATCAATCCTCAATCCTCAATAGAATATCCTCAATTCACAGTTTTCAATACTGAATCCCCAATCTTCGATCTTCAAATCTCAATACACAGACATCAATTCTCATCACTCAACTCTCAACACTCAGTCCTCAATCTTCAATCCTCAATCCTCAATCCTCAATCTTCAATCCTCCATACTCAATCTTCAATCCTCAATCCTCAATCATCAATCCCCAATCCTCAATCCTCAGTCATCAATCCTCAATCTTCAATCCTCAATAATCAATGTCCTATCCTAGACCCTCAATCCCCAATACTCTATCCTTAATCCTCAATATTCAATCCTCTATCCCCAGTCCACAATCTTCAATCCCCAAAGCTCAATAATCAATCCTCAATCCTCAGTCCTCAATCGTCAATCATCAATCCACAAACTTCAATACTCAATCCTCAGTCCTCAGTCCTCAATCCTCAATCCTCAATCCTCAATCCTCAATCATCAATCCTAAATCTTCAATACTCAATCCTCAATCCTCAATCCTCGATCCTCAGTCCTCAGTCCTCAATCCTCAATCCTCAATCCTCAATCCTCAATCATCAATCCTAAATCTTCAATACTCAAACCTCAATCCTCAATCCTCGATCCTCAGTCCTCAATCCTCTATCCTCAATCCTCAATCCTCAATCCTCAATCCTCATTCCTCAAACCTCGATCCTCAACCCTCAGCCATCATCCCCAATCCCCAATCCTCAATCCTCAGTCATCAAACCTCAATCTTCAATACTCAATCCTCAACCCTCAATCCTCAACCGTCAGTCCTCGTCCTCAATCCTCAAACCTCAATCCTCAATCCTCAATCTTCAATCATCAATACTCAATCTTCACTCCTCAATTCTCAATCCTCCATCCTCAATACTCAATCCTCATTCTTCAGTCCTCAACACCCAATCCTCAATCTTCAACCCTCAATCCTCAATCCTCAATTCTCAATCCTCAATCCTCAGTCCACAGTCCACAAACCTCAATCCTCAACCCTCAGCCATCATCCTCAATCCTCAATCCTCAATCCTCAATCCTCAGTCATCAAACCTCAATCTTCAATACTCAATCCTCAACCCTCAATCCTCAATAGAATATCCTCAATTCACAGTTTTCAATACTGAATCCCCAATCTTCGATCTTCAAGTCTCAATACACAGACATCAATTCTCATCACTCAACCCTCAACACTCAGTCCTCAATCTTCAATCCTCAATCCTCAATCCTCAATCTTCAATCCTCCATACTCAATCTTCAATCCTCAATCCTCAATCATCAATCCCCAATCCTCAATCCTCAGTCATCAATCATCAATCCTCAATCGTCAATCCTCAATCCTCAATCCTCAATCATCAATCCTCAATCTTCAGCACTCAATCATCAACCCTCAATCCTCAACCTTCGATCCTTAATCCTCAATCCTCGATCCTCAGTCCTCAATCCTCAATCATCAATCCTCAATCTTCAATACTCAATCCTCAATCCTCAAACCTCAATCCTCAATCCTCAATCATCAATCCTCAATCTTCAACACTCAATCCTCATTCATCAATGCTCAATCCTCAATACTCAAACATCAATCCTCAATTCCCAATACTCAATAGAATATCCTGGATTCTCGGTATACAATACTCAAACCTCAATCCTCAACCATCAGCCCTCATCCTCCATCCTCAATCCTCAATCCTCAAACCTCAATCTCCAATCCTCAATACTCAATCTTCGATCCTCAATCCGCAACACTCAATCCTCAGTCCTCAATCCTCAGTCATGAATACTCAATCTTCAATACTCAATCCTCAATCCTCTATCCTCAATCCTCAATCCTCAATCCTCAATCCTCATTCCTCAAACCTCAATCCTCAACCCTCAGCCATCATCCTCAATCCTCAATCCTCAATCCTCAATCCTCAGTCAGCAAACCTCAATCTTCAATACTCAATCCTCAACCCTCTATCCTCAACCGTCAGTCCGCGTCCTCAATCCTCAAACCTCAATCCTCAATCCTCAATCTTCACTCCTCAATTCTCAATCCTCCATCCTCAATCCTCAATCCTCATTCTTCAGTCCTCAACACCCAATCCTCAATCTTCAACCCTCAATCCTCAATCCTCAATTCTCAATCCTCAATCCTCAGTCCACAGTCCACAAACCTCAATCCTCAACCCTCAGCCATCATCCTCAATCCTCAATCCTCAATCCTCAATCCTCAGTCATCAAACCTCAATCTTCAATACGCAATCCTCAAACCTCAATCCTCAGTCCTCAAACCTCAATTCCGAATCCTCAATCCTGAATGCTCAATCGTCATCCCTCAGTCCGCAACAATCAATTATCAATACTCAATCCTCAATAGAATATCCTCAATTCACAGTTTTCAATACTGAATCCCCAATCTTCGATCTTCAAATCTCAATACACAGACATCAATTCTCATCACTCAACCCTCAACACTCAGTCCTCAATCTTCAATCCTCAATCCTCAATCCTCAATCTTCAATCCTCCATACTCAATCTTCAATCCTCAATCCTCAATCATCAATCCCCAATCCTCAACCCTCAGTCATCAATCCTCAATCTTCAATACTCAATCCTCAATTATCAATCCTCAATCCTCAATCCTCAATCCTCATTCCTCAAACCTCAATCCTCGTACCTCAATCCTCAACCGTCAGTCCTCGTCCTCAATCCTCAACTATCAATCCTCAATCCTCAATATTCAATTATCAATACTCAATCTTCAATCCTCAATCCTCAATGCTCAATCCTCAATCCTCAATCTTCAGTCCTCAAACCTCAATCCTGAATATTCAATCCTGAATCCTCAATCTTCAGACCTCAGTCCTCAACAATCAGTTGTCAATTCTCAATCCACAATACAATATCACCAATTCACAGTTTTCAATACTCAATACTCAATCTGCAATCTTCAAATCTCTATCCACAAACATCAATTCTCATCACTGAACGCTCAACACTCAGTCCCCAATCCTCAATCCTCAATCCTCAATCCTCCATCCTCAATTCTCTATCCTCAATCCTCAGTCCACAGTCCTCAAACCTCAACCCTCAACCCTCAGCCCTCATCCTCAATCCTCAATCCTAAATCCTCAGTCATCAATCTTCAATCCTCAATCCTCAATCCTCAATCCTCAATCCTCAATCCTCAATCCTCATTCCTCAACACCTCAATCCTCAACCCTCACTCCTTATCCTCAATTCTCAATTCTCAATCCTCAATCCTCAATTCTCAACCTTCAATACTCAATAATCAATCTCCAATCCATGATCCTCAATCCCCAATCCTCAATCGTTAATACTCAATCTTCAATCCTCAATCCCCAGTCCTCAATCCTCAATACCCAATCTTCAATCCTCAATCCTCAATTATCAATCCTCAATACTCAATCCTCAATCCTCAATCCTCAATCCTCAATCTTCAATCCTCAACCGTCAGTCCTCGTCCTCAATCCTCAACCCTCAATCCTCAATCCTCAAACTTCAATCATTAATACTCAATCTTCAATCCTCAATTCTCAATCCTCAATCCTCAATCCTCAATCCTCAATATTCAACACTCAACCATCAACCATCAATTCTCAATACTCAACCATCAATCCTCAATTCTTAATACTCAATGGAATATCCTGAATTCTCGTTATTCAATACTCAATCCACAATATTCAATAATCAGATCTCGATCCTCAAACATCAATTCTCAACACTCAATCCTCAACACTCGGTCCTCTCTCTTCAATCCTCCATACTCAATCCTCTATCCTCAAGCGTCAATCCTCAATCCTCATTCTTCAAAGCTCAATCCTCAACCCTCAGTCCTCATCCTCAATTCCCAATTCTCAATCCTCAATCCTCAATTCTCAATCTTAAAATCCTCAATAATCAATCTTCAATCCTCAATCCCCAGTCCACAATCTTCAATCCTCAATGCTCAATCCTCAATCCTCAATCCTCAGTCCTCAATCCTCAATCCTCAATCCTCCTACCTCAATCCTCAACCGTCAGTCCTCGTCCTCAATCCTCAACTATCAGTCCTCAATCCTCAATATTCACTCATCAATACTCAATCTTCAATCCTCAATCCTGAATCCTCAATCCTCAATCCTCAATCCTCAGTCCTCAATCCTCAATCCTCAATCATCAATCCTCAACCCTCATTCTTCAATCCTCAACCGTCAGTCCTCGTCCTCAATCCTCAACCCTCAATCCTCAATCCTCAATCTTCAATCATCAATACTCAATCTTCAATCCTGAATCCTCAATCCTGAATCCTCAATCCTGAATCCTCAATCCTCAATCCTCAATCGTCAATCTTCAATCCTCAATACTCAATCTGCAATCTTAAGTCCTCAATCCTCAATCCTCAATCCTCATTCTTCAATCCTCAAACGTCAGTCCTCGTCCTCAATCCTCAACACTCAATCCTCAATCCTCAATCTTCAATCATCAATACTCAATCTTCAATCTTCAATCCTCAATTCTCATTCCTCAATCCTCAATCCTCAATCTTCAATCCTCCATACTCAATCTTCAATCCTCAATCCTCAATCATCAATCCTCAATCCTCAATCCTCAGTCATCAATCCTCAATCCTCAATCATCAATCCTCAATCCTCAATCCTCAGTCATCAATCCTCAATCTTAAATACTCAATCCTCTATTCTTAATCCTCAATCCTCTATCCTCTATCCTCAATCCTCATTCCTCAAACCTCAATCCTCAACCCTCAGTCCTCTTCCTCAATTCTCAATTCTCAAACCTCAATCCTCAATCCTGTATCTTCAATCCTCAATAATCAATCTCCTATACTAGATCCTCAATCCCCAATACTCTATCCTTAATCCTCAATATTCAATCCTCTATCCCCAGTCCACAATCTTCAATCCCCAAAGCTCAATAATCAATCCTCAATCCTCAGTCCTCAATCGTCAATCATCAATCCACAATCTTCAATACTCAATCCTCAATCCTCAATCCTCAATCCTCAATCCTCAATCCTCAATCATCAATCCTAAATCTTCAATACTCAATCCTCAACCTCAATCCTCAATCCTCAATACTCAACCATCAATACTCAATCCCCAATACTCAATAGAATATCCTGAATTCTCAGGATTCAATACTCAAACCTCAATCCTCAGCCCTCAGCACTCATCCTCCATCCTCAATCCTCAATCCTCAATCCTCAATCTTCAATCCTCAATAATCAACCTCCAGTCCTATATCCTCAATCCCCAATCCTCAATCCTTAATCCTCAATCTTCAATCCTCAATCCACAGTCCTCAATCTTCAATCCTCAATGCTCAATCCTCAATCCTCAATCCTCAGTCATCCGTCCTCAATCCTCAATACTCAAACCTCAATCCTCAACCGTCAGTCCTCGTCCTCAATCCTCAACCCTCAATCCTCAATCCTCAATCTTCAATCATCGATACTCTATCTTCAATCCTCAATCCTCAATCCTCAATCCTAAAACCCTCAATCCTCAATATTCAACACACAACCCTCAACCATCAATCCTCAATACTCAACCATCAATACTCAATTCTCAATACTCAATAGAATATCCTGAATTATCAGTTTTCAATACTCAATCCTCAATCCTCAATCCTCAATCCTCAATCCTCAATCATCAATCCTCGATCTTCAGCACTCAATCATAAACCCTCAATCCTGAATCTTCAATCCTCAATCGTCAACCCTCAATCCTCAATCCTCAATCTTCAATCATCAATACTCAATCTTCAATCCTGAATCCTCAATCCTCAATCCTCAATCCTCAATCCTCAATCGTCAATCTTCAATCCTCAATACTCAATCTGCAATCCTCAGTCCTCAATCCTCAATCCTCAATCCTCATTCTTCAATCCTCAAACGTCAGTCCTCGTCCTCAATCCTCAACACTCAATCCTCAATCCTCAATCTTCAATCATCAATACTCAATCTACAATCCTCAATTCTCATTCCACAATCCTCAATCCTCAATCTTCAATCCTCCATACTCAATCTTCAATCCTCAATCCTCAATCATCAATCCTCAATCCTCAATCCTCAGTCATCAATCCTCAATCCTCAATCATCAATCCTCAATCCTCAATCCTCAGTCATCAATCCTCAATCTTAAATACTCAATCCTCTATCCTCAATCCTCAATCCTCTATCCTCAATCCTCATTCCTCAAACCTCAATCCTCAACCCTCAGTCCTCTTCCTCAATTCTCAATTCTCAATCCTCAATCCTCAATCCTCAATCTTCAATCCTCAATAATCAATCTCCTATCCTAGATCCTCAATCCCCAATACTCTATCCTTAATCCTCAATATTCAATCCTCTATCCCCAGTCCACAATCTTCAATCCCCAAAGCTCAATAATCAATCCTCAATCCTCAGTCCTCAATCGTCAATCATCAATCCACAATCTTCAATACTCAATCCTCAATCCTCAATCCTCAATCCTCAATCCTCAATCCTCAATCATCAATCCTAAATCTTCAATACTCAATCCTCAATCCTCAATCCTCAATCCTCAATACTCAACCATCAATCCTCAATCCCCAATACTCAATAGAATATCCTGAATTCTCAGGATTCAATACTCAAACCACAATCCTCAGCCCTCAGCACTCATCCTCCATCCTCAATCCTCAATACTCAATCCTCAATCTTCAATCCTCAATAATCAACCTCCAATCCTATATCCTCAATCTTCAATCCTCAATCCACAGTCCTCAATCTTCAATCCTCAATCATCAATCCTCAATCTTCAGCACTCAACCATCAACCCTCAATCCTCAATCTTCAATCCTCAATCCTCAATCCTCGATCCTCAATCCTCAATCCTCAATCATCAATCCTCAATCTTCAACACTCAATCCTGAATCCTCAATCCTCAATCCTCGATCCTCAATCATCAATCCTCAATCTTCAATCCTCAATACTCAATCTTCAATCCTCAATCCTCAAACCTCAATCCTCATTCCTCAATCCTCAATCCTCAATCTTCAATCCTCAACCGTCAGTCCTCGTCCTCAATCCTCAAACCTCAATCCTCAATCCTCAATCTTCAATCATCAATACTCAATCTTCACTCCTCAATTCTCAATCCTCAATCCTCAATCCTCGATCCTCATTCTACATTCCTCAACACCCAATCCTCAATCTTCAACCCTCAATCCTCAATCCTCAATTCTCAATCCTCAATCCTCAGTCCACAGTCCTCAAACCTCAATCCTCAACCCTCAGCCATCATCCTCAATCCTCAATCCTCAATCCTCAATCCTCAGTCATCAATCCTCAATCTTCAATACTCAATCCTCAACCCTCAATCCTCAGTCCTCAAACCTCAATTCCGAATCCTCAATCCTGAATGCTCAATCTTCATCCCTCAGTCCGCAACAATCAATTATCAATCCTCAATCCTCAATAGAACATCCTCAATTCACAGTTTTCAATACTGAATCCCCAATCTTCGATCTTTAAATCACAATCCACAGACATCAATTCTCATCACTCAACCCTCAACACTCAGTCCTCAATCTTCAATCCTCAATCCTCAATCCTCAACCTTCAATCCTCCATACTCAATCTTCAATCCTCAATCCTCAATCATCAATCCCCAATCCTCAATCCTCAGTCATCAATCCTCAATCTTCAATACTCAATCCTCAATCATCAATCCTCAATCCTCAATCCTCAATCCTCATTCCTCAAACCTCAATCCTCGTACCTCAATCCTCAACCGTCAGTCCTCGTCCTCAATCCTCAACTATCAATCCTCAATCCTCAATATTCAATCATCAATACTCAATCTTCAATCCTCAATCCACAATCCTCAATCCTCAATCCTCAATCTTCAGTCCTCAAACCTCAATCCTGAATCTTCAATCCTGAATCCTCAATCTTCAGACCTCAGTCCTCAACAATCAGTTGTCAATTCTCAATCCTCAATACAATATCATCAATTCACAGTTTTCAATACTCAATACTCAATCTGCAATCTTCAAATCTCTATCCACAAACATCAATTCTCATCACTGAACCCTCAGCACTCTGTCCCTAATCCTCAATCTTCAATCCTCAATCCTCAATCCTCAGTCTTCAATCCTCAATACTCAATCTTCAATTCTCAAACATCAATACTCAATCCTCAATCCTGAATCCTCAATCCCCAATCCTCAATCTTCAATCCTCAATCCTCAATCCTCAAGCCTCAATCGTCAATCCTCAATCTTCAATCCTGAATACTCAATCTTCAATCCTCAATCCCCAATCCTCAATCCTCAATACTCAATCGTCAGTCTTCAATCCTCAATACTCAATCTTCAATCCTCAATCCTCAATCCTCATTCTTCTATCATCAATACCCAATCCTCAATCTTCAATACTCAATCCTCTGTCCTCAATTCTCAATCCTCAATCCTCATTCCTCAGTCCTCAAACCTCAATCCTCAACCCTCAGCCCTCATCCTCAATCCTCAATCATCAATCTTCAATCCTCAATACTCAGTCTTCAATCCTCAATCCTCAATCCTCAACACTCAATCCTCAATCCTCAATCATCAATCCTCAATCTTCAATACTCGATCCTCAATCCTCGATCCTCAATCCTCAATACTCAATCTTCAATCCTCAATACTCAATCTTCGATCCTCAATCCACAACACTCAATCCTCAATACTCAATCCTCAGTCATGAATACTCAATCTTCAATACTCAATCCTCAATCCTCAATCCTCAATCCTCAATCCTCAATCCTCAATTCTCAATCCTCAATCCTCAATCCTCAGTCCACAGTCCTCAAACCTCAATCCTCAATCCTAACCCTCAGCCCTCATCCTCCATCATCAATCCTCAATCCTCAATCCTCAATCTTCAATCCTCAATACTCAACCTTCGATCCTCAATCCTCAGTCCTAAATCCTCAAACCTCAGTCCTCAGTCATGAATACTCCATCTTCAATACTCAATACACAATCCTCAATCGTCAATCCTCAATCCTCAATCCTCAAGCCTCAATCGTCAATCCTCAATCTTCAATCCTCAATACTCAATCTTCAATCCTCAATCCTCAATCCTCATTCTTCTATCATCAATACCCAATCCTCAATCTTCAATACTCAATCCTCTGTCCTCAATTCTCAATCCTCAATCCTCATTCCTCAGTCCTCAAACCTCAATCCTCAACCCTCAGCCCTCATCCTCAATCCTCAATCATCAATCTTCAATCCTCAATACTCAGTCTTCAATCCTCAATCCTCAATCCTCAACACTCAATCCTCAATCCTCAATCATCAATCCTCAATCTTCAATACTCGATCCTCAATCCTCGATCCTCAATCCTCAATACTCAATCTTCAATCCTCAATACTCAATCTTCGATCCTCAATCCTCAACACTCAATCCTCAATACTCAATCCTCAGTCATGAATACTCAATCTTCAATACTCAATCCTCAATCCTCAATCCTCAATCCTCAATCCTCAATTCTCAATTCTCAATCCTCAATCCTCAATCCTCAGTCCACAGTCCTCAAACCTCAATCCTCAATCCTAACCCTCAGCCCTCATCCTCCATCATCAATCCTCAATCCTCAATCCTCAATCTTCAATCCTCAATACTCAACCTTCGATCCTCAATCCTCAGTCCTAAATCCTCAAACCTCAGTCCTCAGTCATGAATACTCCATCTTCAATACTCAATACACAATCCTCAATCGTCAATCCTCAATCCTCAATCCTCAATCCTCATTCTTCAAACCTCAATCCTCAACCTTCAGTCCTCATCCTCAACTCCCAATTCTCAATCCTCAACCCTCAATTCTCAATCTTCAAACCTCAATAATCAATCTTCAATCCTCAATCCCCAGTCCTCAATCTTCAATCCTCAATGCTCAATCCTCAACCCTCAATCCTCAGTCCTCAATCCTCAATCCTCAACCGTCAGTCCTCGTCCTCAATCCTCAACTATCAATCCTCAATCCTCAATATTCAATCATCAATACTCAACCTTCACTCCTCAATCCTCAATCCTCGTTCCTCAAACCTCAATCCTCAACCCTCAGCCATCATCTTCAATCCTCAATCCTCGTTCCTCAATCCTCAACCCTCAATCCTCAATCCTCAATAGTCAATCTCCAATCCTAGATCCTCAATCCCCAATCCACAATCCTTAATCCTCAATCTTCAATCCTCAATCCTCAATTCTCAATTATCAAACTTCAATCCTCAATACGCAATCTTCAATCCTCAATCCTCAATCCTGAACCGTCGATCCTCATTCTTCACTCCTCAATTCTCAATCCTCCATCCTCAATCCTCAATCCTCATTCTTCAGTCCTCAACACCCTATCCTCAATCTTCAACCCTCAATCCTCAATCCTCAATTCTCAATTCTCAATCCTCAGTCCACAGTCCACAAACCTCAATCCTCAACCCTCAGCCATCACCCTCAATGCTCAATCCTCAATCCTCAATCCTCAGTCATCAAACCTCAATCTTCAATACTCAATCCTCAACCCTCAATCCTCAGTCCTCAAACCTCAATTCCGAATCCTCAATCCTGAATGCTCAATCGTCATCCCTCAGTCCGCAACAATCAATTATCAATCCTCAATCCTCAATAGAATATCCTCAATTCACAGTTTTCAATACTGAATCCCCAACCTTCGATCTTCAAATCTCAATACACAGACATCAATTCTCATCACTCAACACTCAACACTCAGTCCCCAATCCTCAATCTTCAATCCTCAATCCTCAACCCTCAATCTTCAATCCTCAATACTCAATCTTCAATCCTCATCCTCAATCCCCAATCCTCAATCCTCAATACTCAATCTTCAATCCTCAATACTCAATCTTCGATCCGCAATCCTCAACACTCAATCCTCAATCCTCAATACTCAGTCATGAATACACAATCTTCAATACTTAATCCTCAATCCTCAATCGTCAATTCTCAATCCTCAATCCTCAACCCTCATTCCTCAAACCTCAATCCTCAACCCTCACTCCTTATCCTCAATTCTCAATTCTCAATCCTCAATCCTCAATTCTCAACCTTCAATACTCAATAATCAATCTCCAATCCTAGATCCTCAATCCCCAATCCTCAATCGTTAATCCTCAATCTTCAATCCTCAATCCCCAGTCCTCAATCCTCAATACTCAATCTTCAATCCTCAATCCTCAATTATCAATCCTCAATACTCATTCCTCAATCGTCAATCCTCAATCGTCAATCCTCAATCCCCAATCCTGAATCTTCAATCCTCAATCCTCAACCCTCAATCCTCAATCCTCAATCTTCAATCCTTAATACTCAATCTTCAATCCTCAATTCTCAATCCTCAATCCTCAATCCTCAATCTTCAATCCTCAACCGTCAGTCCTCGTCCTCAATCCTCAACCCTCAATCCTCAATCCTCAATCTTCAATCATTAATACTCAATCTTCAATCCTCAATTCTCAATCCTCAATCCTCAATCCTCATTCCGCAATCCTCAATCATCAAACCTCAAACCTCAATCCTCAACCGTCAGTCCTCGTCCTCAATCCTCAACCCTCAATCCTCAATTCACAATTCTCAATCCTCAATCCTCAATCGTCAATCTTCAATCCTCAATAATCAATCTCCAATCCTAGATCCTCAATCTCCAATCCTCAATCCTTAATCCTCAATCTTCAATCCTCAATCCCCAGTCTTCAATCTTCAATCCTCTATTCTCAATCCTCAATCCTCAATCCTCAGTCATCAGTCCTCAATCCTCAATCCTCAAACCTCAATCCTCAACCGTCAGTCCTCGTCCTCAAACCTCAATCCTGAATCCACAATCCTGAATCGTCAATCTTCAGCCCTCAGTCCTCAACAATCAATTGTCAATCTTCAGTCCTCATTAGAATATCCTCAATTCACAGTTTTCAGTACTCAATCCCCAATCTTCAATCTTCAAATCTCAGTCTACAAACATCAATTCGCATCACTCAACACTCAACACTCAGTCCTCAATCTTCAGTCCTCAATCCTCAATCCTCAATCTCCAATCCTCAATACTCAATCTTCAATCCTCAATCCTCAATTCTCAATCCTCAGTCCTCAATCCTCAGTCGCCAATCCTCAATCCCCAATCCTCAACCTTCAATCCTCAGTCCGCAATCCTCAATCATCAATACTCAATGTTCAATCCTCAATACTCAACCTTCAATCCTCAACACTCAATCCTCAATCCACAATCCTCAATCCTCAATCATCAATCTTCAATCCACAATTCCCAATCCTCAATTGTCAATCCTCATTCTTCAAACCTCAATACCCAATCCACGATCCTCAATCCTCAATCCTCCATCCTCAATTCTCAATCCTCAATCCTCAGTCCTCAGTCCTCAAACCTCAATCCTCAATCCTCAGCCCTCATTCTCAATCCTCAATCCTGAATCCTCAATCCTCAATCTTCAATCCTCAGTACTCAGTCTTCAATCATCAATCCTCAATCCTCAATCCTCAATCCTCAATCATCAATACTCAATCCTCAATCATCAACCTTCAATGCTCAATACTCAATCTTCAATCCTCAATACTCAATCCACAATCGACAATTCTCATTCTTCAATCCTCAATACCCAATCCTCAATCCTCAATCATCAATCCTCCATCCTCAATTCTCAATCCTCAATCCTCTGTCCTCAGTCTTCAAACATCAACCCTCAACCCTCAGCCCTCATCCTCAATCCTCAATCCTGAATCCTCAATCATCAATCTACAATCCCCAATACTCAGTCTTCAATCCTCAATCCTCAATCCACAATCCTCAATCCTCAATCCTCAACCCTCAATCCTCAGTCCTCAAACCTCAATTCCGAATCCTCAATCCTGAATGCTCAATCGTCATCCCTCAGTCCGCAACAATCAATTGTCAATCCTCAATCCTCAACAGAATATCCTCAATTCACAGTTTTCAATACTGAATCCCCAATCTTCGATCTTCAAATCTCAATCCACAGACATGAATTCTGATCACTCAACCCTAAACACTCAGTCCTCAATCGTCATTCCTCAATCCTCAATCCTCAATCTTCAATCCTCCATACTCAATCTTCAATCCTCAATCCTCAATCATCAATCCTCAATCCTCAATCCTCAGTCATCAATCCTCAACCTTCAATACTCAATCCTCAATCATCAATCCTCAATCCTCAATCTTCAATCCTTAATACTCAATCTTCAATCCTCAATTCTCAATCCTCAATCCTCAATCCTCAATCTTCAATCCTCAATCCCCAATCCTGAATCTTCAATCCTCAATCCCCAATCCTCAATCCTCAAACCTCAATCTTCAATCCTCAATACTCAATCTTCGATTCTCAATCCTCAATCCTCAATCCTCAATCCCCAATCCTCAATCTTCAATCCTCAATCCTCAATCCTCAATTTCCAATCCTCAATCCTCAATCATCGGTCATGAATACTCAATCTTCATAACTCAATCCTCAATCCTCAATCCTCAATCCTCAATACTCAATCCTCATTCCTCAAACCTCAATCCTCAACCCTCAGTCCTCATCCTCAATTCTCCATTCTCAATCCTCAATCCTCAATCCTCAATCTTCAATAATGGATAATCAATCTCCAGTCCTAGATCCTCAATCCCCAATCCTCAGTCCTTAATCCTCAATCTTCAATCCTCAATCCCCAGTCCTCAATCTTCAATCCTCAATGCTCAATCCTCAATCCTCAATCCTCAATCCTCAGTCCTCAATCCTCAATCATCAAACCTCAAACCTCAATCCTCAACCGTCAGTCCTCGTCCTCAATCCTCAACCCTCAATCCTCAATTCACAATTCTCAATCCTCAATCCTCAATCGTCAATCTTCAATCCTCAATAATCAATCTCCGATCCTAGATCCTCCATCTCCAATCCTCAATCCTTAATCCTCAATCTTCAATCCTCAATCCCCAGTCCTCAATCTTCAATCCTCTATTCTCAATCCTCAATCCTCAATCCTCAGTCATCAGTCCTCAATCCTCAATCCTCAAACCTCAATCCTCAACCGTCAGTCCTCGTCCTCAAACCTCAATCCCGAATCCACAATCCTGAATCGTCAATCTTCAGCCCTCAGTCCTCAACAATCAATTGTCAATCCTCAGTCCTCATTAGAATATCCTCAATTCACAGTTTTCAGTACTCAATCCCCAACCTTCAATCTTCAAATCTCAGTCTACAAACATCAATTCGCATCACTCAACACTCAACACTCAGTCCACAATCTTCAGTCCTCAATCCTCAATCCTCAATCTCCAATCCTCAATACTCAATCTTCAATCCTCAATCCTCAATTCTCAATCCTCAGTCCTCAATCCTCAGTCGCCAATCCTCAATCCCCAATCCTCAACCTTCAATCCTCAGTCCGCAATCCTCAATCATCAATACTCAATGTTCAATCCTCAATACTCAACCTTCAATCCTCAACACTCAATCCTCAATCCACAATCCTCAATCCTCAATCCCCAATCTTCAATCCACAATTCCCAATCCTCAATTGTCAATCCTCATTCTTCAAACCTCAATACCCAATCCACGATCCTCAATCCTCAATCCTCCATCCTCAATTCTCATTCCTCAATCCTCAGTCCTCAGTCCTCAAACCTCAATCCTCAATCCTCAGCCCTCATTCTCAATCCTCAATCCTGAATCCTCAATCCTCAATCTTCAATCCTCAGTACTCAGTCTTCAATCATCAATCCTCAATCCTCAATCCTCAATCCTCAATCCTCAATCATCAATACTCAATCCTCAATCATCAACCTTCAATGCTCAATACTCAATCTTCAATCCTCAATACTCAATCCACAATCGAGAATTCTCATTCTTCAATCCTCAATACCCAATCCTCAATCCTCAATCATCAATCCTCCATCCTCAATTCTCAATCCTCAATCCTCTGTCCTCAGTCTTCAAACCTCAACCCTCAACCCCCAGCCCTCATCCTCAATCCTCAATCCTGAATCCTCAATCCTCAATCTACAATCCCCAATACTCAGTCTTCAATCCTCAATCCTCAATCCACAATCCTCAATCCTCAATCCTCAACCCTCAATCCTCAGTCCTCAAACCTCAATTCCGAATCCTCAATCCTGAATGCTCAATCGTCATCCCTCAGTCCGCAACAATCAATTGTCAATCCTCAATCCTCAACAGAATATCCTCAATTCACAGTTTTCAATACTGAATCCCCAATCTTCGATCTTCAAATCTCAATCCACAGACATGAATTCTCATCACTCAACCCTAAACACTCAGTCCTCAATCGTCAATCCTCAATCCTCAATCCTCAATCTTCAATCCTCCATACTCAATCTTCAATCCTCAATCCTCAATCATCAATCCTCAATCCTCAATCCCCAGTCATCAATCCTCAATCTTCAATACTCAATCCTCAATCATCAATCCTCAATCCTCAATCTTCAATCCTTAATACTCAATCTTAAATCCTCAATTCTCAATCCTCAATCCTCAATCCTCAATCTTCAATCCTCAACCGTCAGTCCTCGTCCTCAATCCTCAACCCTCAATCCTCAATCCTCAAACTTCAATCATTAATACTCAATCTTCAATCCTCAATTCTCAATCCTCAATCCTCAATCCTCATTCCGCAATATTCAACACACAACCATCATCCATCAGTTCTCAATACTCAACCATCAATCCTCAATTCTTAATACTCAATGGAATATCCTGAATTCTCGTGATTCAATACTCAATCCACAATATTCAATAATCAGATCTCGATCCTCAAACATCAATTCTCAACCCTCGTCCATCATCCTCAATCCTCAATCCTCGTTCCTCAATCCTCAATCCTCAGTCCTCAATCCTCAATAGTCAATCTCCAATCCTAGATCCTCAATCCCCAATCGTCAATCCTCATTCTTCATTCCTCAATACTCAATCCTCAATCGTCAATCCTCAATCGTCAATCCTCAATCCCCAATCCTGATCCTTCAATCCTCAATCCTCAATCCTCAATCCTCAAACCTCAATCTTCAATCCTGAATACTCAATCTTCGATTCTCAATCCTCAATCCTCAATCCTCAATCCCCAATCCTCAATCTTCAATCCTCAATCCTCAATCCTCAATCCTCAATCATCAATCCTCAATCCTCAATCCTCAATCCTCATCCCTCAAACCTCAATCCTCAACCCTCAGTCCTCATCCTCAATTCTCAATCCTTAATCCTCAATCCTCAATCCTCAATCTTCAATCCTCAATAGTCAATCCTCAATCCTCAACCCTCAGTCCTCAATACTCAGCCATCAATCCTCAATTCTCAATACTCAATAGAATATACTGAATTCTCAGGATTCAATACTCAAACCTCAATCTTCAGCCCTCAGCCCTCATCCTCCATCCTCAATACTCAATCCTCAATCCTAAATCTTCAATCTTCAACAATCAACCTCCAATCCTAGATCCTCAATCCCCAATCCTCAATCCTTAATCCTCAATCTTCAATCCCCAATCCACAGACCTCGATCTTCAATCCTCAATGCTCAATCCTCAATCCTCAGTCCTCAGTCATCAGTCCTCAATCCTCAATCCTCAAACCTCAATCCTCAACCGTCAGTCCTCGTCCTCAATCCTCAACCCTCAATCCTCAATCCTCAATCTTCAATCATCAATACTCAAACTTCAATCCTCAATCCTCAATCCTGAATCCTAAAATCCTTAATCCTCAATATTCAACACACAACCCTCAACCATCAATCCTCAATACTCAACCATCAATACTCAATTCTCAATACTCAATAGAATATCCTGAATTCTCAGTTTTCAATACTCAATCCTCAATCTTCAATCTTCATGTCTCCATCCACAAACATCAATTCTCATCACTCAACCCTCAACACTCAGTCCTCAATCTTCAATCCTCAATCCTCAATCCTCAGTCATCAAACCTCAATCTTCAATACTCAATCCTCAACCCTCAATCCTCAGTCCTCAAACCTCAATTCCGAATCCTCAATCCTGAATGCTCAATCGTCATCCCTCAGTCCGCAACAATCAATTATCAATCCTCAATCCTCAATAGAATATCCTCAATTCACAGTTCTCAATACTGAATCCCCAATCTTCGATCTTCAAATCTCAATACACAGACATCAATTCTCATCACTCAACCCTCAACACTCAGTCCTCAATCTTCAATCCTCAATCCTCAATCCTCAATCTTCAATCCTCCATACTCAATCCTCAATCCTCAATCATCAATCCCCAATCCTCAATCCTCAGTCATCAATCCTCAATCTTCAATCCTCAATAATCAATCTCCTATCCTAGACCCTCAATCCCCAATACTCTATCCTTAATACTCAATATTCAATCCTCTATCCCCAGTCCACAATCTTCAATCCCCAAAGCTCAATAATCAATCCTCAATCCTCAGTCCTCAATCGTCAATCATCAATCCACAATCTTCAATACTCAATCCTCAGTCCTCAGTCCTCAATCCTCAATCCTCAATCCTCAAGCATCAATCCTAAATCTTCAATACTCAATCCTCAATCCTCAATCCTCAATCCTCAATCCACAATACTCAACCATCAATCCTCAATCCCCAATACTCAATAGAATATCCTGAATTCTCAGGATTCAATACTCAAACCTCAATCCTCAGCCCTCAGCACTCATCCTCCATCCTCAATCCTCAATGCTCAATCCTCAATGCTCAATCCTCAATCCTCAATCCTCAGTCATCCGTCCTCAATCCTCAATCCTCAAACCTCAATCCTCAACCGTCAGTCCTCGTCCTCAATCCTCAACCCTCAATCCTCAATCCTCAATCTTCAATCATCTATACTCAATCTTCAATCCTCAATCCTCAATCCTCAATCCTAAAACCCTCAATCCTCAATATTCAACACACAACCCTCAACCATCAATCCTCAATACTCAACCATCAATACTCAATTCTCAATACTCGATAGAATATCCTGAATTCTCAGTTTTCAATACTCAATCCTCAATCTTCAATCTTCATGTCTCCATCCACAAACATCAATTATCATCTCTCGAACCTCAACACTCAGTCCTCAATCTTCAATCCTCAATCCTCAATACTCAATCCTCAAACCTCAATCTTCAATCCTCAATCCTCAATCCTCAATCATAAATCCTCAATCTTCAAATCTCAATACTCAATCCTCAATCCTCAATCCTCAATCCTCAATCCTCAGTCCTCAATCCTCAATCTTCAATACCCAATCGTCAATCCTCAGTCCACAATTCTCAATCCTCAATCCTCGTTCCTCAAACCTCAATCCTCAACCCTCAGTCCTCATCCTCAATTCTCAATTCTCAATCCTCAAACCTCAATCTTCAATCCTCAATACTCAATCCTCAATCCTCAATACTCAACCATCAATCCTCAATTCTCAATACTCAATAGAATATCCTGAATTCTCAGTATTCAATACTCAAACCTCAATCCTCAACCCTCAGCCCTCATCCTCCATCCTCAATCCTCAATCCTCAAACCTCGATATTCAATCCTCAATACTCAATCTTCGATTCTCAATCCTCAATCCACAATCCTCAATCCCCAACCCTCAATCTTCAATCCTCAATCCTCAATCGTCAATCCTCAATCCTCAATCCTCAATCATCAATCCTCAATCTTCAGCACTCAATCATCAACCCTCAATCCTCAACCTTCGATCCTCAATCCTCAATCCTCGATCCTCAGTCCTCAATCCTCAATCATCAATCCTCAATCTTCAACACTCAATCCTCAATCCTCAAACCTCAATCCTCAATCCTCAAACATCAATCCTCAATCTTCAACACTCAATCCTCAATCATCAATCCTAAATCCTCAATACTCAAACATCAATCCTCAATTCCCAATACTCAATAGAATATCCTGGATTCTCGGTATTCAATACTCAAACCTCAATCCTCAACCATCAGCCCTAATCCTCCATCCTCAATCCTCAATCTTCAAACCTCAATCTCCAATCCTCAATACTCAACCTTCGATCCTCAACCCGCAACACTCAATCCTCAGTCCTCAATCCTCAGTCATGAACACTCAATCTTCAATACTCAATCCTCAATCCTCTATCCTCAATCCTCAATCCTCAATCCTCAATCCTCATTCCTCAAACCTCAATCCTCAACCCTCAGCCATCATCCTCAATCCTCAATCCTCAATCCTCAATCCTCAGTCATCAAACCTCAATCTTCAATACTCAATCCTCAACCCTCAATCCTCAACCGTCAGTCCTCGTCCTCAATCCTCAAACCTCAATCCTCAATCCTCAATCTTCAATCATCAATACTCAATCTTCACTCCTCAATTCTCAATCCTCCATCCTCCATCCTCAATCCTCATTCTTCAGTCCTCAACACCCAATCCTCAATCTTCAACCCTCAATCCTCAATCCTCAATTCTCAATCCTCAATCCTCAGTCCACAGTCCACAAACCTCAATCCTCAACCCTCAGCCATCATCCTCAATCCTCAATCTTCAATACTCAATCCCCAATCCTCAATCCTCAGTCCTCAATCCTCAATACTCAATCTTCAATCCCAATCCTCAATCCTCAATCCTCAATCCTCAATCCTCAATCTTCAATCCTCAGTAATCAATCCTCAATCTTCAATACCCAATCGTCAATCCTCAGTCCACAATTCTCAATCCTCAATCCTCGTTCCTCAAACCTCAATCCTCAACCCTCAGTCCTCATCCTCAATTCTCAATTCTCAATCCTCAATCCTCGATCCTCAATCCACAATACTCAATCTTCAATCCTCAATACTCAATCTTCGATCCTCAATCCTCAACACTCAATCCTCAATCCTCAATCCTCAGTCATGAATACTCAATCTTCAATACTCAATCCTCAATTCTCAATCCTCAATCCTCAATCCTCAATCCTCAATCCTCAATTCTCAATCCTCAATCCTCAGTCCACAGTCCTCAAACCTCAATTCTCAACCCTCGTCCATCATCCTCAATCCTCAATCCTCGTTCCTCAATCCTCAATCCTCGTTCCTCAATCCTCAATCCTCAGTCCTCAGACCTCAATAGTCAATCTCCAATCCTAGATCCTCAATCCCCAATCGTCAATCCTCATTCTTCATTCCTCAATACTCGATCCTCAATCGTCAATCCTCAATCGTCAATCCTCAATCCCCAATCCTGAATCTTCAACCTCAATCCTCAATCCTCAATCCTCAAACCTCAATCTTCAATCCTCAATACTCAATCTTCGATTCTCAATCCTCAATCCTCAATCCTCAATCCCCAATCCTCAATCTTCAATCCTCAATCCTCAATCCTCAATCTTCAATCCTCAATCCTCAATCATCGGTCATGAATACTCAATCTTCATAACTCAATCCTCTATCCTCAATCCTCAATCCTCAATACTCAATCCTCATTCCTCAAACCTCAATCCTCAACCCTCAGTCCTCATCCTCAATTCTCCATTCTCAATCCTCAATCCTCAATCCTCAATCTTCAATAATGAATAATCAATCTCCAATCCTAGATCCTCAATCCCCAATCCTCAGTCCTTAATACTCAATCTTCAATCCTCAATCCCCAGTCATCAATCTTCAATCCTCAATGCTCAATCCTCAATCCTCAATCCTCAATCCTCAGTCCTCAATCCTCAATCATCAAACCTCAAACCTCAATCCTCAACCGTCAGTCCTCGTCCTCAATCCTCAACCCTCAATCCTCAATTCACAATTCTCAATCCTCAATCCTCAATCGTCAATCTCCAATCCTCAATAATCAATCTCCAATCCTAGATCCTCAATCTCCAATCCTCAATCCTTAATCCTCAATCTTCAATCCTCAATGCCCAGTCCTCAATCTTCAATCCTCTATGCTCAATCCTCAATCCTCAATCCTCAGTCATCAGTCCTCAATCCTCAATCCTCAAACCTCAATCCTCAACCGTCAGTCCTCGTCCTCAAACCTCAATCCCGAATCCACAATCCTGAATCGTCAATCTTCAGCCATCAGTCCTCAACAATCAATTGTCAATCTTCAGTCCTCATTAGAATATCCTCAATTCAGAGTTTTCAGTACTCAATCCCCAATCTTCAATCTTCAAATCTCAGTCTACAAACATCAATTCGCATCACTCAACACTCAACACTCAGTCCTCAATCTTTAGTCCTCAATCCTCAATCCTCAATCTCCAATCCTCAATACTCAATCTTCAATCCTCAATCCTCAATTCTCAATCCTCAGTCCTCAATCCTCAGTCGCCAATCCTCAATCCCCAATCCTCAGTCCGCAATCCTCAGTCCGCAATCCTCAATCATCAATACTCAATGTTCAATCCTCAATACTCAACCTTCAATCCTCAACACTCAATCCTCAATCCACAATCCTCAATCCTCAATCATCAATTTTCAATCCACAATTCCCAATCCTCAATTGTCAATCCTCATTCTTCAAACCTCAATACCCAATCCACGATCCTCAATCCTCAATCCTCCATCCTCAATTCTCAATCCTCAATCCTCAGTCCTCAGTCCTCAAACCTCAATCCTCAATCCTCAGCCCTCATTCTCAATCCTCAATCCTGAATCCTCAATCCTCAATCTTCAATCCTCAACCCTCAACCCTCAGCCCTCATCCTCAATCCTCAATCCTCAATCCTGAATCCTCAATCCTCAATCTACAATCCCCAATACTCAGTCTTCAATCCTCAATCCTCAATCCTCAATCCTCAATCCTCAATCCTCAACCCTCAATCCTCAGTCCTCAAACCTCAATTCCGGATCCTCAATCCTGAATGCTCAATCGTCATCCCTCAGTCCGCAACAATCAATTGTCAATCCTCAATCCTCAACAGAATATCCTCAATTCACAGTTTTCAATACTGAATCCCCAATCTTCGATCTTCAAATCTCAATCCACAGACATGAATTCTCATCACTCAACCCTAAACACTCAGTCCTCAATCGTCAATCCTCAATCCTCAATCCTCAATCTTCAATCCTCCATACTCAATCTTCAATCTTCAATCCTCAATCATCAATCCTCAATCCTCAATCCTCAGTCATCAATCCTCAATCTTCAATACTCAATCCTCAATCATCAATCCTCAATCCTCAATCCTCAATCCTCATCCCTCAAACCTCAATCCTCAACCCTCAGTCCTCATCCTCAATTCTCAATCCTTAATCCTCAATCCTCAATCCTCAATCTTCAATCCTCAATAATCAATCCTCAATCCTCAACCCTCAGTCCTCAATACTCAGCCATCAATCCTCAATTCTGAATACTCAATAGAATATACTGAATTCTCAGGATTCAATACTCAAACCTCAATCCTCAGCCCTCAGACCTCATCCTCCATCCTCAATACTCAATCCTCAATCCTAAATCTTCAATCTTCAATAATCAACCTCCAATCCTAGATCCTCAATTCCCAATCCTCAATCCTTAATCATCAATCTTCAATCCCCAATCCACAGTCCTCGATCTTCTATCCTCAATGCTCAATCCTCAATCCTCAGTCCTCAGTCATCAGTCCTCAATCCTAAATCCTCAAACCTCAATCCTCAACCGTCAGTCCTCGTCCTCAATCCTCAACCCTCAATCCTCAATCCTCAATCTTCAATCTTCATGTCTCCATCCACAAACATCAATTCTCATCACTCAACCCTCAACACTCAGTCCTCAATCTTCAATCCTCAATCCTCAATACTCAATCCTCAGTCCTCAATCCTCAGTCATGAATACTCAATCTTCAATACTCAATCCTCAATCCTCTATCCTCAATCCTCAATCCTCAATCCTCAATCCTCATTCCTCAAACCTCAATCCTCAACCCTCAGCCACAATCCCCAATCCTCAATCCTCAATCCTCAGTCATCAAACCTCAATCTTCAATACTCAATCCTCAACCCTCAATCCTCAACCGTCAGTCCTCGTCCTCAATCCTCAAACCTCAATCCTCAATCCTCAATCTTCAATCATCAATACTCAATCTTCACTCCTCAATTCTCAATCCTCCATCCTCAATCCTCAATCCTCATTCTTCAGTCCTCAACACCCAATCCTCAATCTTCAACCCTCAATCCTCAATCCTCAATTCTCAATCCTCAATCCTCAGTCCACAGTCCACAAACCTCAATCCTCAACCCTCAGCCATCATCCTCAATCCTCAATCCTCAATCCTCAATCCTCAGTCATCAAACCTCAATCTTCAATACTCAATCCTCAACCCTCAATCCTCATTAGAATATCCTCAGTTCACAGTTTTCAATACTGAATCCCCAATCTTCGATCTTCAAGTCTCAATACACAGACATCAATTCTCATCACTCAACCCTCAACACTCAGTCCTCAATCTTCAATCCTCAATCCTCAATCCTCAATCTTCAATCCTCCATACTCAATCTTCAATCCTCAATCCTCAATCATCAATCCCCAATCCTCAATCCTCAGTCATCAATCCTCAATCTTCAATACTCAATCCTCAATCCTCAATCCTCAGTCCTCAATCCTCAATACTCAATCTTCAATCCCAATCCTCAATCCTCAATCCTCAATCCTCAATCCTCAGTCATCAATCCTCAATCTTCAATACCCAATCGTCAATCCTCAGTCCACAATTCTCAATCCTCAATCCTCGTTCCTCAAACCTCAATCCTCAACCCTCAGTCCTCATCCGCAATTCTCAATTCTCAATCCTCAAACCTCAATCTTCAATCCTCAATACTCAATCCTCAATCCTCAATACTCAACCATCAATCCTCAATTCTCAATACTCAATAGAATATCCTGAATTCTCAGTATTCAATACTCAAACCTCAATCCTCAACCCTCAGCCCTCATCCTTCATCCTCAATCCTCAATCCTCAAAACTTAATCTTCAATCCTCAATACTCAATCTTCGATTCTCAATCCTCAATCCTCAATCCTCAATCCCCAACCCTCCATCTTCAATCCTCAATCCTCAATCGTCAATCCTCAATCCTCAATCCTCAATCATCAATCCTCAATCTTCAGCACTCAATCATCAACCCTCAATCCTCAACCTTCGATCCTCAATCCTCAATCCTCGGTCCTCAGTCCTCAATCCTCAATCATCAATCCTCAATCTTCAATACTCAATCCTCAATCCTCAAACCTCAATCCTCAATCCTCAATCATCAATCCTCAATCTTCAACACTCAATCCTCATTCATCAATCCTCAATCCTCAATACTCAAACATCAATCCTCAAATCCCAGTACTCAATAGAATATCCTGGATTCTCGGTATACAATACTCAAACCTCAATCCTCAACCATCAGCCCTCATCCTCCATCCTCAATCCTCAATCCTCAAACCTCAACCTCCAATCCTCAATACTCAATCTTCGATCCTCAATCCGCAACACTCAATCCTCAGTCCTCAATCCTCAGTCATGAATACTCAATCTTCAATACTCAATCCTCAATCCTCTATCCTCAATCCTCAATCCTCATACCTCAATCCTCATTCCTCAAACCTCAATCCTCAACCCTCAGCCATCATCCTCAATCCTCAATCCTCAATCCTCAATCCTCAGTCAGCAAACCTCAATCTTCAATACTCAATCCTCAACCCTCAATCCTCAACCGTCAGTCCTCGTCCTCAATCCTCAAACCTCAATCCTCAATCCTCAATCTTCACTCCTCAATTCTCAATCCTCCATCCTCAATCCTCAATCCTCATTCTTCAGTCCTCAACACCCAATCCTCAATCTTCAACCCTCAATCCTCAATCCTCAATTCTCAATCCTCATTCCTCAGTCCACAGTCCACAAACCTCAATCCTCAACCCTCAGCCATCATCCTCAATCCTCAATCCTCAATCCTCAATCCTCAGTCATCAAACCTCAATCTTCAATACTCAATCCTCAACCCTCAATCCTCAGTCCTCAAACCTCAATTCCGAATCCTCAATCCTGAATGCTCAATCGTCATCCCTCAGTCCGCAACAATCAATTATCAATCCTCAATCCTCAATAGAATATCCTCAATTCACAGTTCTCAATACTGAATCCCCAATCTTCGATCTTCAAATCTCAATACACAGACATCAATTCTCATCACTCAACCCTCAACACTCAGTCCTCAATCTTCAATCCTCAATCCTCAATCCTCAATCTTCAATCCTCCATACTCAATCCTCAATCCTCAATCATCAATCCCCAATCCTCAATCCTCAGTCATCAATCCTCAATCTTCAATCCTCAATAATCAATCTCCTATCCTAGACCCTCAATCCCCAATACTCTATCCTTAATACTCAATATTCAATCCTCTATCCCCAGTCCACAATCTTCAATCCCCAAAGCTCAATAATCAATCCTCAATCCTCAGTCCTCAATCGTCAATCATCAATCCACAATCTTCAATACTCAATCCTCAGTCCTCAGTCCTCAATCCTCAATCCTCAATCCTCAATCCTCAATCCTCAATCCTCAATCCTCAATACTCAACCATCAATCCTCAATCCCCAATACTCAATAGAATATCCTGAATTCTCAGGATTCAATACTCAAACCTCAATCCTCAGCCCTCAGCACTCATCCTCCATCCTCAATCCTCAATCCTCAATCCTCAATGCTCAATCCTCAATCCTCAATCCTCAGTCATCCGTCCTCAATCCTCAATCCTCAAACCTCAATCCTCAACCGTCAGTCCTCGTCCTCAATCCTCAACCCTCAATCCTCAATCCTCAATCTTCAATCATCTATACTCAATCTTCAATCCTCAATCCTCAATCCTCAATCCTAAAACCCTCAATCCTCAATATTCAACACACAACCCTCAACCATCAATCCTCAATACTCAACCATCAATACTCAATTCTCAATACTCGATAGAATATCCTGAATTCTCAGTTTTCAATACTCAATCCTCAATCTTCAATCTTCATGTCTCCATCCACAAACATCAATTCTCATCTCTCGAACCTCAACACTCAGTCCTCAATCTTCAATCCTCAATCCTCAATACTCAATCCTCAAACCTCAATCTTCAATCCTCAATCCTCAATCCTCAATCATAAATCCTCAATCTTCAAATCTCAATACTCAATCCTCAATCCTCAATCCTCAATCCTCAATCCTCAGTCCTCAATCCTCAATCTTCAATACCCAATCGTCAATCCTCAGTCCACAATTCTCAATCCTCAATCCTCGTTCCTCAAACCTCAATCCTCAACCCTCAGTCCTCATCCTCAATTCTCAATTCTCAATCCTCAAACCTCAATCTTCAATCCTCAATACTCAATCCTCAATCCTCAATACTCAACCATCAATCCTCAATTCTCAATACTCAATAGAATATCCTGAATTCTCAGTATTCAATACTCAAACCTCAATCCTCAACCCTCAGCCCTCATCCTCCATCCTCAATCCTCAATCCTCAAACCTCGATATTCAATCCTCAATACTCAATCTTCGATTCTCAATCCTCAATCCACAATCCTCAATCCCCAACCCTCAATCTTCAATCCTCAATCCTCAATCGTCAATCCTCAATCCTCAATCCTCAATCATCAATCCTCAATCTTCAGCACTCAATCATCAACCCTCAATCCTCAACCTTCGATCCTCAATCCTCAATCCTCGATCCTCAGTCCTCAATCCTCAATCATCAATCCTCAATCTTCAACACTCAATCCTCAATCCTCAAACCTCAATCCTCAATCCTCAAACATCAATCCTCAATCTTCAACACTCAATCCTCAATCATCAATCCTAAATCCTCAATACTCAAACATCAATCCTCAATTCCCAATACTCAATAGAATATCCTGGATTCTCGGTATTCAATACTCAAACCTCAATCCTCAACCATCAGCCCTAATCCTCCATCCTCAATCCTCAATCTTCAAACCTCAATCTCCAATCCTCAATACTCAACCTTCGATCCTCAACCCGCAACACTCAATCCTCAGTCCTCAATCCTCAGTCATGAACACTCAATCTTCAATACTCAATCCTCAATCCTCTATCCTCAATCCTCAATCCTCAATCCTCAATCCTCATTCCTCAAACCTCAATCCTCAACCCTCAGCCATCATCCTCAATCCTCAATCCTCAATCCTCAATCCTCAGTCATCAAACCTCAATCTTCAATACTCAATCCTCAACCCTCAATCCTCAACCGTCAGTCCTCGTCCTCAATCCTCAAACCTCAATCCTCAATCCTCAATCTTCAATCATCAATACTCAATCTTCACTCCTCAATTCTCAATCCTCCATCCTCCATCCTCAATCCTCATTCTTCAGTCCTCAACACCCAATCCTCAATCTTCAACCCTCAATCCTCAATCCTCAATTCTCAATCCTCAATCCTCAGTCCACAGTCCACAAACCTCAATCCTCAACCCTCAGCCATCATCCTCAATCCTCAATCTTCAATACTCAATCCCCAATCCTCAATCCTCAGTCCTCAATCCTCAATACTCAATCTTCAATCCCAATCCTCAATCCTCAATCCTCAATCCTCAATCCTCAATCTTCAATCCTCAGTAATCAATCCTCAATCTTCAATACCCAATCGTCAATCCTCAGTCCACAATTCTCAATCCTCAATCCTCGTTCCTCAAACCTCAATCCTCAACCCTCAGTCCTCATCCTCAATTCTCAATTCTCAATCCTCAATCCTCGATCCTCAATCCACAATACTCAATCTTCAATCCTCAATACTCAATCTTCGATCCTCAATCCTCAACACTCAATCCTCAATCCTCAATCCTCAGTCATGAATACTCAATCTTCAATACTCAATCCTCAATTCTCAATCCTCAATCCTCAATCCTCAATCCTCAATCCTCAATTCTCAATCCTCAATCCTCAGTCCACAGTCCTCAAACCTCAATTCTCAACCCTCGTCCATCATCCTCAATCCTCAATCCTCGTTCCTCAATCCTCAATCCTCGTTCCTCAATCCTCAATCCTCAGTCCTCAGACCTCAATAGTCAATCTCCAATCCTAGATCCTCAATCCCCAATCGTCAATCCTCATTCTTCATTCCTCAATACTCGATCCTCAATCGTCAATCCTCAATCGTCAATCCTCAATCCCCAATCCTGAATCTTCAACCTCAATCCTCAATCCTCAATCCTCAAACCTCAATCTTCAATCCTCAATACTCAATCTTCGATTCTCAATCCTCAATCCTCAATCCTCAATCCCCAATCCTCAATCTTCAATCCTCAATCCTCAATCCTCAATCTTCAATCCTCAATCCTCAATCATCGGTCATGAATACTCAATCTTCATAACTCAATCCTCTATCCTCAATCCTCAATCCTCAATACTCAATCCTCATTCCTCAAACCTCAATCCTCAACCCTCAGTCCTCATCCTCAATTCTCCATTCTCAATCCTCAATCCTCAATCCTCAATCTTCAATAATGAATAATCAATCTCCAATCCTAGATCCTCAATCCCCAATCCTCAGTCCTTAATACTCAATCTTCAATCCTCAATCCCCAGTCATCAATCTTCAATCCTCAATGCTCAATCCTCAATCCTCAATCCTCAATCCTCAGTCCTCAATCCTCAATCATCAAACCTCAAACCTCAATCCTCAACCGTCAGTCCTCGTCCTCAATCCTCAACCCTCAATCCTCAATTCACAATTCTCAATCCTCAATCCTCAATCGTCAATCTCCAATCCTCAATAATCAATCTCCAATCCTAGATCCTCAATCTCCAATCCTCAATCCTTAATCCTCAATCTTCAATCCTCAATGCCCAGTCCTCAATCTTCAATCCTCTATGCTCAATCCTCAATCCTCAATCCTCAGTCATCAGTCCTCAATCCTCAATCCTCAAACCTCAATCCTCAACCGTCAGTCCTCGTCCTCAAACCTCAATCCCGAATCCACAATCCTGAATCGTCAATCTTCAGCCATCAGTCCTCAACAATCAATTGTCAATCTTCAGTCCTCATTAGAATATCCTCAATTCAGAGTTTTCAGTACTCAATCCCCAATCTTCAATCTTCAAATCTCAGTCTACAAACATCAATTCGCATCACTCAACACTCAACACTCAGTCCTCAATCTTTAGTCCTCAATCCTCAATCCTCAATCTCCAATCCTCAATACTCAATCTTCAATCCTCAATCCTCAATTCTCAATCCTCAGTCCTCAATCCTCAGTCGCCAATCCTCAATCCCCAATCCTCGGTCCGCAATCCTCAGTCCGCAATCCTCAATCATCAATACTCAATGTTCAATCCTCAATACTCAACCTTCAATCCTCAACACTCAATCCTCAATCCACAATCCTCAATCCTCAATCATCAATTTTCAATCCACAATTCCCAATCCTCAATTGTCAATCCTCATTCTTCAAACCTCAATACCCAATCCACGATCCTCAATCCTCAATCCTCCATCCTCAATTCTCAATCCTCAATCCTCAGTCCTCAGTCCTCAAACCTCAATCCTCAATCCTCAGCCCTCATTCTCAATCCTCAATCCTGAATCCTCAATCCTCAATCTTCAATCCTCAACCCTCAACCCTCAGCCCTCATCCTCAATCCTCAATCCTGAATCCTCAATCCTCAATCTACAATCCCCAATACTCAGTCTTCAATCCTCAATCCTCAATCCTCAATCCTCAATCCTCAATCCTCAACCCTCAATCCTCAGTCCTCAAACCTCAATTCCGGATCCTCAATCCTGAATGCTCAATCGTCATCCCTCAGTCCGCAACAATCAATTGTCAATCCTCAATCCTCAACAGAATATCCTCAATTCACAGTTTTCAATACTGAATCCCCAATCTTCGATCTTCAAATCTCAATCCACAGACATGAATTCTCATCACTCAACCCTAAACACTCAGTCCTCAATCGTCAATCCTCAATCCTCAATCCTCAATCTTCAATCCTCCATACTCAATCTTCAATCTTCAATCCTCAATCATCAATCCTCAATCCTCAATCCTCAGTCATCAATCCTCAATCTTCAATACTCAATCCTCAATCATCAATCCTCAATCCTCAATCCTCAATCCTCATCCCTCAAACCTCAATCCTCAACCCTCAGTCCTCATCCTCAATTCTCAATCCTTAATCCTCAATCCTCAATCCTCAATCTTCAATCCTCAATAATCAATCCTCAATCCTCAACCCTCAGTCCTCAATACTCAGCCATCAATCCTCAATTCTGAATACTCAATAGAATATACTGAATTCTCAGGATTCAATACTCAAACCTCAATCCTCAGCCCTCAGACCTCATCCTCCATCCTCAATACTCAATCCTCAATCCTAAATCTTCAATCTTCAATAATCAACCTCCAATCCTAGATCCTCAATTCCCAATCCTCAATCCTTAATCATCAATCTTCAATCCCCAATCCACAGTCCTCGATCTTCTATCCTCAATGCTCAATCCTCAATCCTCAGTCCTCAGTCATCAGTCCTCAATCCTAAATCCTCAAACCTCAATCCTCAACCGTCAGTCCTCGTCCTCAATCCTCAACCCTCAATCCTCAATCCTCAATCTTCAATCTTCATGTCTCCATCCACAAACATCAATTCTCATCACTCAACCCTCAACACTCAGTCCTCAATCTTCAATCCTCAATCCTCAATACTCAATCCTCAGTCCTCAATCCTCAGTCATGAATACTCAATCTTCAATACTCAATCCTCAATCCTCTATCCTCAATCCTCAATCCTCAATCCTCAATCCTCATTCCTCAAACCTCAATCCTCAACCCTCAGCCACAATCCCCAATCCTCAATCCTCAATCCTCAGTCATCAAACCTCAATCTTCAATACTCAATCCTCAACCCTCAATCCTCAACCGTCAGTCCTCGTCCTCAATCCTCAAACCTCAATCCTCAATCCTCAATCTTCAATCATCAATACTCAATCTTCACTCCTCAATTCTCAATCCTCCATCCTCAATCCTCAATCCTCATTCTTCAGTCCTCAACACCCAATCCTCAATCTTCAACCCTCAATCCTCAATCCTCAATTCTCAATCCTCAATCCTCAGTCCACAGTCCACAAACCTCAATCCTCAACCCTCAGCCATCATCCTCAATCCTCAATCCTCAATCCTCAATCCTCAGTCATCAAACCTCAATCTTCAATACTCAATCCTCAACCCTCAATCCTCATTAGAATATCCTCAGTTCACAGTTTTCAATACTGAATCCCCAATCTTCGATCTTCAAGTCTCAATACACAGACATCAATTCTCATCACTCAACCCTCAACACTCAGTCCTCAATCTTCAATCCTCAATCCTCAATCCTCAATCTTCAATCCTCCATACTCAATCTTCAATCCTCAATCCTCAATCATCAATCCCCAATCCTCAATCCTCAGTCATCAATCCTCAATCTTCAATACTCAATCCTCAATCCTCAATCCTCAGTCCTCAATCCTCAATACTCAATCTTCAATCCCAATCCTCAATCCTCAATCCTCAATCCTCAATCCTCAGTCATCAATCCTCAATCTTCAATACCCAATCGTCAATCCTCAGTCCACAATTCTCAATCCTCAATCCTCGTTCCTCAAACCTCAATCCTCAACCCTCAGTCCTCATCCGCAATTCTCAATTCTCAATCCTCAAACCTCAATCTTCAATCCTCAATACTCAATCCTCAATCCTCAATACTCAACCATCAATCCTCAATTCTCAATACTCAATAGAATATCCTGAATTCTCAGTATTCAATACTCAAACCTCAATCCTCAACCCTCAGCCCTCATCCTTCATCCTCAATCCTCAATCCTCAAAACTTAATCTTCAATCCTCAATACTCAATCTTCGATTCTCAATCCTCAATCCTCAATCCTCAATCCCCAACCCTCCATCTTCAATCCTCAATCCTCAATCGTCAATCCTCAATCCTCAATCCTCAATCATCAATCCTCAATCTTCAGCACTCAATCATCAACCCTCAATCCTCAACCTTCGATCCTCAATCCTCAATCCTCGGTCCTCAGTCCTCAATCCTCAATCATCAATCCTCAATCTTCAATACTCAATCCTCAATCCTCAAACCTCAATCCTCAATCCTCAATCATCAATCCTCAATCTTCAACACTCAATCCTCATTCATCAATCCTCAATCCTCAATACTCAAACATCAATCCTCAAATCCCAGTACTCAATAGAATATCCTGGATTCTCGGTATACAATACTCAAACCTCAATCCTCAACCATCAGCCCTCATCCTCCATCCTCAATCCTCAATCCTCAAACCTCAACCTCCAATCCTCAATACTCAATCTTCGATCCTCAATCCGCAACACTCAATCCTCAGTCCTCAATCCTCAGTCATGAATACTCAATCTTCAATACTCAATCCTCAATCCTCTATCCTCAATCCTCAATCCTCATACCTCAATCCTCATTCCTCAAACCTCAATCCTCAACCCTCAGCCATCATCCTCAATCCTCAATCCTCAATCCTCAATCCTCAGTCAGCAAACCTCAATCTTCAATACTCAATCCTCAACCCTCAATCCTCAACCGTCAGTCCTCGTCCTCAATCCTCAAACCTCAATCCTCAATCCTCAATCTTCACTCCTCAATTCTCAATCCTCCATCCTCAATCCTCAATCCTCATTCTTCAGTCCTCAACACCCAATCCTCAATCTTCAACCCTCAATCCTCAATCCTCAATTCTCAATCCTCATTCCTCAGTCCACAGTCCACAAACCTCAATCCTCAACCCTCAGCCATCATCCTCAATCCTCAATCCTCAATCCTCAATCCTCAGTCATCAAACCTCAATCTTCAATACTCAATCCTCAACCCTCAATCCTCAGTCCTCAAACCTCAATTCCGAATCCTCAATCCTGAATGCTCAATCGTCATCCCTCAGTCCGCAACAATCAATTATCAATCCTCAATCCTCAATAGAATATCCTCAATTCACAGTTCTCAATACTGAATCCCCAATCTTCGATCTTCAAATCTCAATACACAGACATCAATTCTCATCACTCAACCCTCAACACTCAGTCCTCAATCTTCAATCCTCAATCCTCAATCCTCAATCTTCAATCCTCCATACTCAATCCTCAATCCTCAATCATCAATCCCCAATCCTCAATCCTCAGTCATCAATCCTCAATCTTCAATCCTCAATAATCAATCTCCTATCCTAGACCCTCAATCCCCAATACTCTATCCTTAATACTCAATATTCAATCCTCTATCCCCAGTCCACAATCTTCAATCCCCAAAGCTCAATAATCAATCCTCAATCCTCAGTCCTCAATCGTCAATCATCAATCCACAATCTTCAATACTCAATCCTCAGTCCTCAGTCCTCAATCCTCAATCCTCAATCCTCAATCCTCAATCCTCAATCCTCAATCCTCAATACTCAACCATCAATCCTCAATCCCCAATACTCAATAGAATATCCTGAATTCTCAGGATTCAATACTCAAACCTCAATCCTCAGCCCTCAGCACTCATCCTCCATCCTCAATCCTCAATCCTCAATCCTCAATGCTCAATCCTCAATCCTCAATCCTCAGTCATCCGTCCTCAATCCTCAATCCTCAAACCTCAATCCTCAACCGTCAGTCCTCGTCCTCAATCCTCAACCCTCAATCCTCAATCCTCAATCTTCAATCATCTATACTCAATCTTCAATCCTCAATCCTCAATCCTCAATCCTAAAACCCTCAATCCTCAATATTCAACACACAACCCTCAACCATCAATCCTCAATACTCAACCATCAATACTCAATTCTCAATACTCGATAGAATATCCTGAATTCTCAGTTTTCAATACTCAATCCTCAATCTTCAATCTTCATGTCTCCATCCACAAACATCAATTCTCATCTCTCGAACCTCAACACTCAGTCCTCAATCTTCAATCCTCAATCCTCAATACTCAATCCTCAAACCTCAATCTTCAATCCTCAATCCTCAATCCTCAATCATAAATCCTCAATCTTCAAATCTCAATACTCAATCCTCAATCCTCAATCCTCAATACTCAACCATCAATCCTCAATCTTCAATCCTCAATACTGGGTTTTCAATCATCAATCCTCAATCCTCAATCCTCAATCCTCAATCCACAATCATCAATCCTCAATCCTTAATCATCAACCTTCAATCCTCAATACTCAATCTTCAATCCTCAATACTCAATCCACAATCGTCAATTCTCGTTCTTCAATCCTCAATACCCAATCCTCAATCCCCAATCCTCAATCCTCCATCCTCAATTCTCAATCCTCAATCCTCTGTCCTCAGTCCTCAGACCTCAACCCTCAACCCTCAGCCCTCATCCTCAATCCTCAATCCTGAATCCTCAATCCTCAACCTTCAATCCCCAATACTCAGTCTTCAATCCTCAATCCTCAATCCTCAATCCTCAGTCCTCAATCCTCAATACTCAATCTTCAATCCCAATCCTCAATCCTCAATCCTCAATCCTCAATCCTCAGTCATCAATCCTCAATCTTCAATACCCAATCGTCAATCCTCAGTCCACAATTCTCAATCCTCAATCCTCGTTCCTCAAACCTCAATCCTCAACCCTCAGTCCTCATCCGCAATTCTCAATTCTCAATCCTCAAACCTCATCTTCAATCCTCAATACTCAATCCTCAATCCTCAATACTCAACCATCAATCCTCAATTCCCAATACTCAATAGAATATCCTGAATTCTCAGTATTCAATACTCAAACCTCAATCCTCAACCCTCAGCCCTCATCCTTCATCCTCAATCCTCAATCCTCAAAACTTAATCTTCAATCCTCAATACTCAATCTTCGATTCTCAATCCTCAATCCTCAATCCTCAATCCCCAACCCTCCATCTTCAATCCTCAATCCTCAATCGTCAATCCTCAATCCTCAATCCTCAATCATCAATCCTCAATCTTCAGCACTCAATCATCAACCCTCAATCCTCAACCTTCGATCCTCAATCCTCAATCCTCGGTCCTCAGTCCTCAATCCTCAATCATCGATCCTCAATCTTCAATACTCAATCCTCAATCCTCAAACCTCAATCCTCAATCCTCAATCATCAATCCTCAATCTTCAACACTCAATCCTCATTCATCAATCCTCAATCCTCAATACTCAAACATCAATCCTCAATTCCCAGTACTCAATAGAATATCCTGGATTCTCGGTATACAATACTCAAACCTCAATCCTCAACCATCAGCCCTCATCCTCCATCCTCAATCCTCAATCCTCAAACCTCAACCTCCAATCCTCAATACTCAATCTTCGATCCTCAATCCGCAACACTCAATCCTCAGTCCTCAATCCTCAGTCATGAATACTCAATCTTCAATACTCAATCCTCAATCCTCTATCCTCAATCCTCAATCCTCATACCTCAATCCTCATTCCTCAAACCTCAATCCTCAACCCTCAGCCATCATCCTCAATCCTCAATCCTCAATCCTCAATCCTCAGTCAGCAAACCTCAATCTTCAATACTCAATCCTCAACCCTCAATCCTCAACCGTCAGTCCTCGTCCTCAATCCTCAAACCTCAATCCTCAATCCTCAATCTTCACTCCTCAATTCTCAATCCTCCATCCTCAATCCTCAATCCTCATTCTTCAGTCCTCAACACCCAATCCTCAATCTTCAACCCTCAATCCTCAATCCTCAATTCTCAATCCTCATTCCTCAGTCCACAGTCCACAAACCTCAATCCTCAACCCTCAGCCATCATCCTCAATCCTCAATCCTCAATCCTCAATCCTCAGTCATCAAACCTCAATCTTCAATACTCAATCCTCAACCCTCAATCCTCAGTCCTCAAACCTCAATTCCGAATCCTCAATCCTGAATGCTCAATCGTCATCCCTCAGTCCGCAACAATCAATTATCAATACTCAATCCTCAATAGAATATCCTCAATTCACAGTTTTCAATACTGAATCCCCAACCTTCGATCTTCAAATCTCAATACACAGACATCAATTCTCATCACTCAACCCTCAACACTCAGTCCTCAATCTTCAATCCTCAATCCTCAATCCTCAATCTTCAATCCTCCATACTCAATCTTCAATCCTCAATCCTCAATCATCAATCCCCAATCCTCAAACCTCAGTCATCAATCCTCAATCTTCAATACTCAATCCTCAATTATCAATCCTCAATCCTCAATCCTCAATCCTCAATCCTCAATCCTCAATTCTCAATCCTCAATCCTCAATTCTCAACCTTCAATACTCAATAATCAATCTCCAATCCCAGATCCTCAATCCCCAATTCTCAATCGTTAATCCTCAATTTTCAATCCTCAATCCCCAGTCCTCAATCCTCAATACTCAATCTTCAATCCTCAATCCTCAATTATCAATCCTCAATACTCAATCCTCAATCGTCAATCCTCAATCGTCAATCCTCAATCCCCAATCCTGAATCTTCAATCCTCAATCCTCAACCCTCAATCCTCAATCCTCAATCTTCAATCCTTAATACTCAATCTTCAATCCTCAATTCTCAATCCTACATTCTCAATCCTCAATCTTCAATCCTCAACCGTCAGTCCTCGTCGTCAATCCTCAACCCTCAATCCTCAATCCTCAAACTTCAATCATTAATACTCAATCTTCAATCCTCAATTCTCAATCCTCAATCCTCAATCCTCATTCCGCAATAGTCAACACACAACCATCATCCTTCAGTTCTCAATACTCAACCATCAATCCTCAATTCTTAATACTCAATGGAATATCCTGAATTCTCGTGATTCAATACTCAATCCACAATATTCAATAATCAGATCTCGATCCTCAAACATCAATTCTCAACACTCAATCCTCAACACTCGGTCCTCTCTCTTCGATCCTCCATACTCAATCCTCTATCCTCAAGCGTCAATCCTCAACCCTCATTCCTCAAACCTCAATCCTCAACCCGCAGCCCTCATCCTCCATCATCAATCCTCAATCCTCAATCCTCAATCTTCGATCCTTAATACTCAACCTTCGATCCTCAATCCTGAGTCCTAAATCCTCAAACCTCAGTCCTCAGTCATGAATACTCCATCTTCAATACTCAATACACAATCCTCAATCGTCAATCCTCAATCCTCAATCCTCAATCCTCATCCTTCAAACCTCAATCCTCAACCCTCAGTCCTCATCCTCAACTCCCAATTCTCAATCCTCAATCCTCAATTCTCAATCTTCAATCCTCAATAATCAATCTTCAATCCTCAATCCCCAGTCCTCAATCATCAATCCTCAATGCTCAATCCTCAATCCTCAACCCTCAGTCCTCAATCCTCAATCCTCAATCGTCATACCACAATCCTCAACCGTCAGTCCTCGTCCTCAATCCTCAACTATCAATCCTCAATCCTCCATATTCAATCATCAATACTCAATCGTCACTCCTCAATCCTCAATCCTCGTTCCTCAAACCTCAATCCTCAACCCTCAGCCATCATCTTCAATCCTCAATCCTTGTTCCTCAATCCTCAATCCTCAATCCTCAATCCTCAATAGTCAATCTCCAATCCTAGATCCTCAATCCCCAATCCACAATCCTTAATCCTCAATCTTCAATCCTCAATCCTCAATTCTCAATTATCAAACTTCAATCCTCAATACTCAAACTTCAATCCTCAATCCTCAATCCTGAATCGTCGATCCTCATTCTTCAATCCTCAATACCCAATCCTCAATCCACAATACTCAATCGTCAATCCTCAGTCCTCAATTCTCAATCCTCAATCCTCGTTCCTCAAACCTCAATCCTCAACCCTCAGTCCTCATCCTCAATTCTCAATCCTCAATCCTCAAACCTCAATCTTCAATCCTCAATACTCAATCCTCAATCCTTCATACTCAACCATCAATCCTCAATTCTCAATACTCAATAGAGTATCCTGAATGCTCAGTATTCAATACTCAAACCTCAATCCTCAACCGTCAGCCCTCATCCTCCATCCTCAATCCTCTATCCTCAAACCTCAATCTTCAATCCTCAATACTGAATCTTCGATTCTCAATTCTCAATCCTCAGTACTCAATCCCCAATCCTCAATCTTCAATCCTCAATACTCAATCCTCAATCCTCAATACTCAACCATCAATCCTCAATTCTCAATACTCAATAGAATATCCTGAATTCTCAGTATTCAATACTCAAACCTCAATCCTCAACCATCAGTCCTCATTCTCCATCCTCAATCCTCAATCCTCAGACCTCAATCTTCAATCCTAAATACTCAATCTTCGATCCTCAATCCTCAACACTCAATCCTCAATCCTCAATCCTCAGTCATGAATACTCAATCTTCAATACTCAATCCTCAATCCTCAATCATCAATCCTCAATCCTCAATCCTCATCCTCATTCCTCAAACCTCAATCCTCAATCTTCTATCCTCAACTGTCAGTCCTCGTCCTCAGTCCTCAACCCTCAATCCTCAATCCTCAATCTTCAATCATCAATACACAATCTTCAATCCTCAATTCTCAATCCTCAATCATCAGTCCTCAATCCTCAATATTCAACACACAACCATCAACCATCAATTCTCAATACTCAACCATGAATCCTCAATTCTTAATACTCAATAGAATATCCTGAATTCTCACGATTCAATACACAATCCACAATATTCAATAATCAAACCTCGAACCACAAACATCAATTCTCAACACTCAAGCCTCAACACTCGGTCCTCTCTCTTCAATCCTCCATCCTCAATCCTCTATGCTCAAGCGTCAATCCTCAACCCTCATTCCGCAAACCTCAATCCTCAACCCTCCATTCTCATCGTCCATCCTCAATCCTCAATCCTCAACCCTCAGCCATCATCCTCAATCCTCAATCCTCAATCCTCAATCCTCAGTCATCAAACCTCAATCTTCAATACTCAATCCTCAACCATCAATCCTCAATTCTCAATACTCAATAGAATATCCTGAATTCTCAGTATTCAATACTCAATCCTCAATCCTCAACCCTCAGTCCTCATTCTCCATCCTCAATCCTCAATCCTCAAACCTCAATCTTCAATCCTCAATACTCAATCTTCGATCCTCAATCCTCAACACTCAATCCTCAATCCTCAATCCTCAGTCATGAATACTCAATCTTCAATACTCAATCCTCAATCCTCAATCATCAATCCTCAATCCTCAATCCTCATCCTCATTCCTCAAACCTCAATCCTCAATCTTCTATCCTCAACTGTCAGTCCTCGTCCTCAGTCCTCAACCCTCAATCCTCAATCCTCAATCTTCAATCATCAATACACAATCTTCAATCCTCAATTCTCAATCCTCAATCCTCAGTCCTCAATCCTCAATATTCAACACACAATCATCAACCATCAATTCTCAATACTCAACCATGAATCATCAATTCTTAATACTCAATAGAATATCCTGAATTCTCACGATTCAATACACAATCCACAATATTCAATAATCAAACCTCGAACCACAAACATCAATTCTCAACACTCAATCCTCAACACTCGGTCCTCTCTCTTCAATCCTCCATCCTCAATCCTCTATGCTCAAGCGTCAATCCTCAACCCTCATTCCGCAAACCTCAATCCTCAACCCTCCATTCTCATCCTCCATCCTCAATCCTCAATCCTCAACCCTCAGCCATCATCCTCAATCCTCAATCCTCAATCCTCAATCCTCAGACATCAAACCTCAATCTTCAATACTCAATCCTCAACCCTCAATCCTCAGTCCTCAAACCTCAATTCCGAATCCTCAATCCTGAATGCTCAATCGTCATCCCTCAGTCCGCAACAATCAATTATCAATACTCAATCCTCAATAGAATATCCTCAATTCACAGTTTTCAATACTGAATCCCCAATCTTCGATCTTCAAATCTCAATACACAGACATCAATTCTCATCACTCAACCCTCAACACTCAGTCCTCAATCTTCAATCCTCAATCCTCAATCCTCAATCTTCAATCCTCCATACTCAATCTTCAATCCTCAATCCTCAATCATCAATCCCCAATCCTCAACCCTCAGTCATCAATCCTCAATCTTCAATACTGAATCATCAATCATCAATCCTCAATCCTCAATCCTCAATCCTCATTCCTCAAACCTCAGTCTTCGTACCTCAATCCTCAACCGTCAGTCCTCGTCCTCAATCCTCAACTATCAATCCTCAATACTCAACCATCGATACTCAATTCTCAATACTCAATAGAATATCCTGAATTCTCAGTTTTCAATACTCAATCCTCAATCTTCAATCTTCATGTCTCCATCCACAAACATCAATTCTCATCTCTCGACCCTCAACACTCAGTCCTCAATCTTCAATCCGCAATCCTCAATACTCAATCCTCAAACCTCAATCTTCAATCCTCAATCCTCAATCCTCAATCATCAATCCTCAATCTTCAAAACTCAATACTCAATCCTCAATTCTCAATCCTCAATACTCGACCATCAATCCTCAATCTTCAATCCTCAATACTCGGTCTTCAATCATCAATCCTCAATCCTCAATCCTCAATCCTCAATCCACAATCATCAATCCTCAATCCTTAATCATCAACCTTCAATCCTCAATACTCAATCTTCAATCCACAATACTCAATCCACAATCGTCAATTCTCGTTCTTCAATCCTCAATACCCAATCCTCAATCCTCAATCCTCAATCCTCCATCCTCAATTCTCGATCCTCAATCCTCTGCCCTCAGTCCTCAAACCTCAACCCTCAACCCTCAGCCCTCATCCTCAATCCTCAATCCTGAATCCTCAATCCTCAATCTTCAATCCCCAATACTCAGTCTTCAATCCTCAATCCTCAATCCTCAATCCTCAGTCCTCAATCCTCAATACTCAATCTTCAATCCCAATCCTCAATCCTCAATCCTCAATCCTCAATCCTCAGTCATCAATCCTCAATCTTCAATACCCAATCGTCAATCCTCAGTCCACAATTCTCAATCCTCAATCCTCGTTCCTCAAACCTCAATCCTCAACCCTCAGTCCTCATCCTCAATTCTCCATTCTCAATCCTCAAACCTCAATCTTCAATCCTCAATACTCAATCCTCAATCCTCAATCCTCAATTCTCAATCCTCAATCCTCAGTCCACAGTCCACAAACCTCAATCCTCAACCCTCAGCCATCATCCTCAATCCTCAATACTCAATCCTCAATCCTCAGTCATCAAACCTCAATCTTCAATACTCAATCCTCAACCCTCAATCCTCAGTCCTCAAACCTCAATTCCGAAACCTCAATCCTGAATGCTCAATCGTCATCCCTCAGTCCGCAACAATCAATTATCAATCCTCAATCCTCAATAGAATATCCTCAATTCACAGTTTTCAATACTGAATCCCCAATCTTCGGTCTTCAAATCTCAATACACAGATATCATTTCTCATCACTCAACCCTCAACACTCAGTCCTCAATCTTCAATCCTCAATCCTCAATCCTCAATCTTCAATCCTCCATACTCAATCTTCAATCCTCAATCCTCAATCATCAATCCCCAATCCTCAATCCTCAGTCATCAATCCTCAATCTTCAATACTCAATCCTCAATTATCAATCCTCAATCCTCAATCCTCAATCCTCATTCCTCAAACCTCAATCCTCGTACCTCAATCCTCAACCGTCAGTCCTCGTCCTCAATCCTCAACTATCAATCCTCAATCCTCAATATTCAATCCTCAATACTCAATCTTCCATCCTCAATCCTCAATTATCAATCCTCAATACTCAATGCTCAATCGTCAATACTCAATCGTCAATCCTCAATCCCCAATCCTGAATCTTCAATCCTCAATCCTCAACCCTCAATCCTCAATCCTCAATCTTCAATCCTTAATACTCAATCTTCAATCCTCAATTCTCAATCCTCAATCCTCAATCCTCAATCTTCAATCCTCAATCCTCAATCCTCAAACTTCAATCATTAATACTCAATCTTCAATCCTCAATTCTCAATCCTCAATCCTCAATCCTCATTCCGCAATATGCAACACACAACCATCATCCATCAGTGCTCAATACTCAACCATCAATCCTCAATTCTTAATACTCAATGGAATATCCTGAATTCTCGTGATTCAATACTCAATCCACAATATTCAATAATCAGATCTCGATCCTCAAACATCAATTCTCAACACTCAATCCTCAACACTCGGTCCTCTCTCTTCGATCCTCCATACTCAATCCTCTATCCTCAAGCGTCAATCCTCAACCCTCATTCCTCAAACCTCAATCCTCAACCCTCAGCCCTCATCCTCCATCATCAATCCTCAATCCTCAATCCTCAATCTTCGATCCTTAATACTCAACCTTCGATCCTCAATCCTGAGTCCTAAATCCTCAAACCTCAGTCCTCTATCCTCAATCCTCAATCCTCATACCTCAATCCTCATTCCTCAAACCTCAATCCTCAACCCTCAGCCATCATCCTCAATCCTCAATCCTCAATCCTCAATCCTCAGTCAGCAAACCTCAATCTTCAATACTCAATCCTCAACCCTCAATCCTCAACCGTCAGTCCTCGTCCTCAATCCTCAAACCTCAATCCTCAATCCTCAATCTTCACTCCTCAATTCTCAATCCTCCATCCTCAATCCTCAATCCTCATTCTTCAGTCCTCAACACCCAATCCTCAATCTTCAACCCTCAATCCTCAATCCTCAATTCTCAATCCTCATTCCTCAGTCCACAGTCCACAAACCTCAATCCTCAACCCTCAGCCATCATCCTCAATCCTCAATCCTCAATCCTCAATCCTCAGTCATCAAACCTCAATCTTCAATACTCAATCCTCAACCCTCAATCCTCAGTCCTCAAACCTCAATTCCGAATCCTCAATCCTGAATGCTCAATCGTCATCCCTCAGTCCGCAACAATCAATTATCAATACTCAATCCTCAATAGAATATCCTCAATTCACAGTTTTCAATACTGAATCCCCAATCTTCGATCTTCAAATCTCAATACACAGACATCAATTCTCATCACTCAACCCTCAACACTCAGTCCTCAATCTTCAATCTTCAATCCTCAATCCTCAATCCTCAATCTTCAATCCTCCATACTCAATCTTCAATCCTCAATCCTCAATCATCAATCCCCAATCCTCAAACCTCAGTCATCAATCCTCAATCTTCAATACTCAATCCTCAATTATCAATCCTCAATCCTCAATCCTCAATCCTCAATCCTCAATCCTCAATTCTCAATCCTCAATCCTCAATTCTCAACCTTCAATACTCAATAATCAATCTCCAATCCCAGATCCTCAATCCCCAATTCTCAATCGTTAATCCTCAATTTTCAATCCTCAATCCCCAGTCCTCAATCCTCAATACTCAATCTTCAATCCTCAATCCTCAATTATCAATCCTCAATACTCAATCCTCAATCGTCAATCCTCAATAGTCAATCCTCAATCCCCAATCCTGAATCTTCAATCCTCAATCCTCAACCCTAAATCCTCAATCCTCAATCTTCAATCCTTAATACTCAATCTTCAATCCTCAATTCTCAATCCTACATCCTCAATCCTCAATCTTCAATCCTCAACCGTCAGTCCTCGTCGTCAATCCTCAACCCTCAATCCTCAATCCTCAAACTTCAATCATTAATACTCAATCTTCAATCCTCAATTCTCAATCCTCAATCCTCAATCCTCATTCCGCAATAGTCAACACACAACCATCATCCTTCAGTTCTCAATACTCAACCATCAATCCTCAATTCTTAATACTCAATGGAATATCCTGAATTCTCGTGATTCAATACTCAATCCACAATATTCAATAATCAGATCTCGATCCTCAAACATCAATTCTCAACACTCAATCCTCAACACTCGGTCCTCTCTCTTCGATCCTCCATACTCAATCCTCTATACTCAAGCGTCAATCCTCAACCCTCATTCCTCAAACCTCAATCCTCAACCCTCAGCCCTCATCCTCCATCATCAATCCTCAATCCTCAATCCTCAATCTTCGATCCTTAATACTCAACCTTCGATCCTCAATCCTGAGTCCTAAATCCTCAAACGTCAGTCCTCAGTCATGAATACTCCATCTTCAATGCTCTATACACAATCCTCAATCGTCAATCCTCAATCCTCAATCCTCAATCCTCATCCTTCAAACCTCAATCCTCAACCCTCAGTCCTCATCCTCAACTCCCAATTCTCAATCCTCAATCCTCAATTCTCAATCTTCAATCCTCAATAATCAATCTTCAATCCTCAATCCCCAGTCCTCAATCATCAATCCTCAATGCTCAATCCTCAATCCTCAACCCTCAGTCCTCAATCCTCAATCCTCAATCCTCATACCACAATCCTCAACCGTCAGTCCTCGTCCTCAATCCTCAACTATCAATCCTCAATCCTCCATATTCCATCATCAATACTCAATCGTCACTCCTCAATCCTCAATCCTCGTTCCTCAAACCTCGATCCTCAACCCTCAGCCATCATCTTCAATCCTCAATCCTTGTTCCTCAATCCTCAATCCTCAATCCTCAATCCTCAATAGTCAATCTCCAATCCTAGATCCTCAATCCCCAATCCACAATCCTTAATCCTCAATCTTCAATCCTCAATCCTCAATTCTCAATTATCAAACTTCAATCCTCAATATTCAATCTTCAATCCTCAATCCTCAATCCTGAATCGTCGATCCTCATTCTTCAATCCTCAATACCCAATCCTCAATCCACAATACTCAATCGTCAATCCTCAGTCCTCAATTCTCAATCCTCAATCCTCGTTCCTCAAACCTCAATCCTCAACCCTCAGTCCTCATCCTCAATTCTCAATCCTCAATCCTCAAACCTCAATCTTCAATCCTCAATACTCAATCCTCAATCCTTCATACTCAACCATCAATCCTTAATTCTCAATACTCAATAGAGTATCCTGAATGCTCAGTATTCAATACTCAAACCTCAATCCTCAACCGTCAGCCCTCATCCTCCATCCTCAATCCTCTATCCTCAAACCTCAATCTTCAATCCTCAATACTGAATCTTCGATTCTCAATTCTCAATCCTCAGTACTCAATCCCCAATCCTCAATCTTCAATCCTCAATACTCAATCCTCAATCCTCAATACTCAACCATCAATCCTCAATTCTCAATACTCAATAGAATATCCTGAATTCTCAGTATTCAATACTCAAACCTCAATCCTCAACCCTCAGTCCTCATTCTCCATCCTCAATCCTCAATCCTCAAACCTCAATCTTCAATCCTAAATACTCAATCTTCGATCCTCAATCCTCAACACTCAATCCTCAATCCTCAATCCTCAGTCATGAATACTCAATCTTCAATACTCAATCCTCAATCCTCAATCATCAATCCTCAATCCTCAATCCTCATCCTCATTCCTCAAACCTCAATCCTCAATCTTCTATCCTCAACTGTCAGTCCTCGTCCTCAGTCCTCAACCCTCAATCCTCAATCCTCAATCTTCAATCATCAATACACAATCTTCGATCCTCAATTCTCAATCCTCAATCCTCAGTCCTCAATCCTCAATATTCAACACACAACCATCAACCATCAATTCTCAATACTCAACCATGAATCCTCAATTCTTAATACTCAATAGAATATCCTGAATTCTCACGATTCAATACACAATCCACAATATTCAATAATCAAACCTCGAACCACAAACATCAATTCTCAACACTCAAGCCTCAACACTCGGTCCTCTCTCTTCAATCCTCCATCCTCAATCCTCTATGCTCAAGCGTCAATCCTCAACCCTCATTCCGCAAACCTCAATCCTCAACCCTCCATTCTCATCCTCCATCCTCAATCCTCAATCCTCAACCCTCAGCCATCATCCTCAATCCTCAATCCTCAATCCTCAATCCTCAGTCATCAAACCTCAATCTTCAATACTCAATCCTCAACCATCAATCCTCAATTCTCAATACTCAATAGAATATCCTGAATTCTCAGTATTCAATACTCAATCCTCAATCCTCAACCCTCAGTCCTCATTCTCCATCCTCAATCCTCAATCCTCAAACCTCAATCTTCAATCCTCAATACTCAATCTTCGATCCTCAATCCTCAACACTCAATCCTCAATCCTCAATCCTCAGTCATGAATACTCAATCTTCAATACTCAATCCTCAATCCTCAATCATCAATCCTCAATCCTCAATCCTCATCCTCATTCCTCAAACCTCAATCCTCAATCTTCTATCCTCAACTGTCAGTCCTCGTCCTCAGTCCTCAACCCTCAATCCTCAATCCTCAATCTTCAATCATCAATACACAATCTTCAATCCTCAATTCTCAATCCTCAATCCTCAGTCCTCAATCCTCAATATTCAACACACAATCATCAACCATCAATTCTCAATACTCAACCATGAATCATCAATTCTTAATACTCAATAGAATATCCTGAATTCTCACGATTCAATACACAATCCACAATATTCAATAATCAAACCTCGAACCACAAACATCAATTCTCAACACTCAATCCTCAACACTCGGTCCTCTCTCTTCAATCCTCCATCCTCAATCCTCTATGCTCAAGCGTCAATCCTCAACCCTCATTCCGCAAACCTCAATCCTCAACCCTCCATTCTCATCCTCCATCCTCAATCCTCAATCCTCAACCCTCAGCCATCATCCTCAATCCTCAATCCTCAATCCTCAATCCTCAGACATCAAACCTCAATCTTCAATACTCAATCCTCAACCCTCAATCCTCAGTCCTCAAACCTCAATTCCGAATCCTCAATCCTGAATGCTCAATCGTCATTCCTCAGTCCGCAACAATCAATTATCAATACTCAATCCTCAATAGAATATCCTCAATTCACAGTTTTCAATACTGAATCCCCAATCTTCGATCTTCAAATCTCAATACACAGACATCAATTCTCATCACTCAACCCTCAACACTCAGTCCTCAATCTTCAATCCTCAATCCTCAATCCTCAATCTTCAATCCTCCATACTCAATCTTCAATCCTCAATCCTCAATCATCAATCCCCAATCCTCAACCCTCAGTCATCAATCCTCAATCTTCAATACTCAATCCTCAATCATCAATCCTCAATCCTCAATCCTCAATCCTCATTCCTCAAACCTCAGTCTTCGTACCTCAATCCTCAACCGTCAGTCCTCGTCCTCAATCCTCAACTATCAATCCTCAATACTCAACCATCGATACTCAATTCTCAATACTCAATAGAATATCCTGAATTCTCAGTTTTCAATACTCAATCCTCAATCTTCAATCTTCATGTCTCCATCCACAAACATCAATTCTCATCTCTCGACCCTCAACACTCAGTCCTCAATCTTCAATCCTCAATCCTCAATACTCAATCCTCAAACCTCAATCTTCAATCCTCAATCCTCAATCCTCAATCATCAATCCTCAATCTTCAAAACTCAATACTCAATCCTCAATTCTCAATCCTCAATACTCGACCATCAATCCTCAATCTTCAATCCTCAATACTCGGTCTTCAATCATCAATCCTCAATCCTCAATCCTCAATCCTCAATCCACAATCATCAATCCTCAATCCTTAATCATCAACCTTCAATCCTCAATACTCAATCTTCAATCCACAATACTCAATGCACAATCGTCAATTCTCGTTCTTCAATCCTCAATACCCAATCCTCAATCCTCAATCCTCAATCCTCCATCCTCAATTCTCGATCCTCAATCCTCTGCCCTCAGTCCTCAAACCTCAACCCTCAACCCTCAGCCCTCATCCTCAATCCTCAATCCTGAATCCTCAATCCTCAATCTTCAATCCCCAATACTCAGTCTTCAATCCTCAATCCTCAATCCTCAATCCTCAGTCCTCAATCCTCAATACTCAATCTTCAATCCCAATCCTCAATCCTCAATCCTCAATCCTCAATCCTCAGTCATCAATCCTCAATCTTCAATACCCAATCGTCAATCCTCAGTCCACAATTCTCAATCCTCAATCCTCGTTCCTCAAACCTCAATCCTCAACCCTCAGTCCTCATCCTCAATTCTCCATTCTCAATCCTCAAACCTCAATCTTCAATCCTCAATACTCAATCCTCAATCCTCAATCCTCAATTCTCAATCCTCAATCCTCAGTCCACAGTCCACAAACCTCAATCCTCAACCCTCAGCCATCATCCTCAATCCTCAATACTCAATCCTCAATCCTCAGTCATCAAACCTCAATCTTCAATACTCAATCCTCAACCCTCAATCCTCAGTCCTCAAACCTCAATTCCGAATCCTCAATCCTGAATGCTCAATCGTCATCCCTCAGTCCGCAACAATCAATTATCAATCCTCAATCCTCAATAGAATATCCTCAATTCACAGTTTTCAATACTGAATCCCCAATCTTCGGTCTTCAAATCTCAATACACAGATATCATTTCTCATCACTCAACCCTCAACACTCAGTCCTCAATCTTCAATCCTCAATCCTCAATCCTCAATCTTCAATCCTCCATACTCAATCTTCAATCCTCAATCCTCAATCATCAATCCCCAATCCTCAATCCTCAGTCATCAATCCTCAATCTTCAATACTCAATCCTCAATTATCAATCCTCAATCCTCAATCCTCAATCCTCATTCCTCAAACCTCAATCCTCGTACCTCAATCCTCAACCGTCAGTCCTCGTCCTCAATCCTCAACTATCAATCCTCAATCCTCAATATTCAATCCTCAATACTCAATCTTCCATCCTCAATCCTCAATTATCAATCCTCAATACTCAATGCTCAATCGTCAATACTCAATCGTCAATCCTCAATCCCCAATCCTGAATCTTCAATCCTCAATCCTCAACCCTCAATCCTCAATCCTCAATCTTCAATCCTTAATACTCAATCTTCAATCCTCAATTCTCAATCCTCAATCCTCAATCCTCAATCTTCAATCCTCAACCGTCAGTCCTCGTCCTCAATCCTCAACCCTCAATCCTCAATCCTCAAACTTCAATCATTAATACTCAATCTTCAATCCTCAATTCTCAATCCTCAATCCTCATTCCGCAATATGCAACACACAACCATCATCCATCAGTGCTCAATACTCAACCATCAATCCTCAATTCTTAATACTCAATGGAATATCCTGAATTCTCGTGATTCAATACTCAATCCACAATATTCAATAATCAGATCTCGATCCTCAAACATCAATACTCAACACTCAATCCTCAACACTCGGTCCTCTCTCTTCAATCCTCCATCCTCAATCCTCTATCCTCAAGCGTCAATCCTCAACCCTCATTCCTCAAACCTCAATCCTCAACCCTCAGCCCTCATCCTCCATCATCAATCCTCAATCCTCAATCCTCAATCTTCAATCCTCAATACTCAACCTTCGATCCTCAATCCTCAGTCCTAAATCCTCAAACCTCAGTCCTCAGTCATGAATACTCCATCTTCAATACTCAATACACAATCCTCAATCGTCAATCCTCAATCCTCAATCCTCAATCCCCATTCTTCAAACCTCAATCCTCAACCCTCAGTCCTCATTCTCAACTCCCAATTCTCAATCCTCAATCCTCAATTCTCAATCTTCAATCCTCAATAATCAATCTTCAATCCTCAATCCCCAGTCCTCAATCTTCAATCCTCAATGCTCAACCCTCAATACTCAATCTTCACTCCTCAATCCTCAATCCTCGTTCCTCAAACCTCAATCCTCAACCCTCAGCCATCATCTTCAATCCTCAACCCTCGTTCCTCAATCCTCAATCCTCAATCCTCAATCCTCAATAGTCAATCTCCAATCCTAGATCCTCAATCCCCAATCCACAATCCTTAATCCTCAATCTTCAATCCTCAATCCTCAATTCTCAATTATCAAACTTCAATCCTCAATACGCAATCTTCAATCCTCAATCCTCAATCCTGAACCGTCGATCCTCATACTTCAATCCTCAATACCCAATCCTCAATCCTTAATACTCAATCGTCAAAGCTCAGTCCTCAATTCTCAATCCTCAATCCTCGTTCCTCAAACCTCAATCCTCAACCGTCAGTCCTCGTCCTCAATCCTCAACTATCAATCCTCAATCCTCAATATTCAATCATCAATACTCAATCTTCAATCCTCAATCCTGAATCCTCAATCCTCAATCCTCAATCCTCAACCCTCAGTCCTCATCCTCAATTCTCCATTCTCAATCCTCAAACCTCAATCTTCAATCCTCAATACTCAATCCTCAATCCTCAATCCTCAATTCTCAATCCTCAATCCTCAGTCCACAGTCCACAAACCTCAATCCTCAACCCTCAGCCATCATCCTCAATCCTCAATACTCAATCCTCAATCCTCAGTCATCAAACCTCAATCTTCAATACTCAATCCTCAACCCTCAATCCTCAGTCCTCAAACCTCAATTCCGAATCCTCAACCCTGAATGCTCAATCGTCATCCCTCAGTCCGCAACAATCAATTATCAATCCTCAATCCTCAATAGAATATCCTCAATTCACAGTTTTCAATACTGAATCCCCAATCTTCGATCTTCAAATCTCAATACACAGATATCATTTCTCATCACTCAACATTCAACACTCAGTCCTCAATCTTCAATCCTCAATCCTCAATCCTCAATCTTCAATCCTCAATCCTCAATTATCAATCCTCAATACTCAATGCTCAATCGTCAATACTCAATCGTCAATCCTCAATCCCCAATCCTGAATCTTCAATCCTCAATCCTCAACCCTCAATCCTCAATCCTCAATCTTCAATCCTTAATACTCAATCTTCAAGCCTCAATTCTCAATCCTCAATCCTCAATCCTCAATCTTCAATCCTCAACCGTCAGTCCTCGTCCTCAATCCTCAACCCTCAATCCTCAATCCTCAAACTTCAATCATTAATACTCAATCTTCAATCCTCAATTCTCAATCCTCAATCCTCAATCCTCAATCCTCAATATTCAACACACAACCATCATCCATCAGTGCTCAATACTCAACCATCAATCCTCAATTCTTAATACTCAATGGAATATCCTGAATTCTCGTGATTCAATACTCAATCCACAATATTCAATAATCAGATCTCGATCCTCAAACATCAATTCTCAACACTCAATCCTCAACACTCGGTCCTCTCTCTTCAATCCTCCATACTCAATCCTCTATCCTCAAGCGTCAATCCTCAACCCTCATTCCTCAAACCTCAATCCTCAACCCTCAGCCCTCATCCACCATCATCAATCCTCAATCCTCAATCCTCAATCTTCGATCCTCAATACTCAACCTTCGATCCTCAATCCTCAGTCCTAAATCCTCAAACCTCAGTCCTCAGTCATGAATACTCCATCTTCAATACTCAATACACAATCCTCAATCGTCAATCCTCAATCCTCAATCCTCAATCCTCATTCTTCAAACCTCAATCCTCAACCCTCAGTCTTCATCCTCAACTCCCAATTCTCAATCCTCAATCCTGAATTCTCAATCTTCAATCCTCAATAATCAATCTTCAATCCTCAATCCCCAGTCCTCAATCATCAATCCTCAATGCTCAATCCTCAATCCTCAATCCTCAGTCCTCAATCCTCAATCCTCAATCCTCATACCACAATCCTCAACCGTCAGTCCTCGTCCTCAATCCTCAACTATGAATCCTCAATCCTCAATAATCAATCATCAATACTCAATCTTCACTCCTCAATCCTCAATCCTCGTTCCTCAATCCTCAATCCTCAGTCCTCAATCCTCAATCCTCAATCCTCATACCACAATCCTCAACCGTCAGTCCTCGTCCTCAATCCTCAACTATCAATCCTCAATCCTAAATATTCAATCATCAATAGTCAATCTTCAATCCTCAGTTCTCAATCCTCAACCCTCAATCCTCAATCCTCAATCCTCATCCTCATTCCTCAAACCTCAATCCTCAATCTTCTATCCTCAACTGTCAGTCCTCGTCCTCAGTCCTCAACCCTCAATCCTCAATCCTCAATCTTCAATCATCAATACACAATCTTCAATCCTCAATTCTCAATCCTCAATCCTCAGTCCTCAATCCTCAATATTCAACACACAACCATCAACCATCAATTCTCAATACTCAACCATGAATCCTCAATTCTTAATACTCAATAGAATATCCTGAATTCTCACGATTCAATACACAATCCACAATATTCAATAATCAAACCTCGAACCACAAACATCAATTCTCAACACTCAAGCCTCAACACTCGGTCCTCTCTCTTCAATCCTCCATCCTCAATCCTCTATGCTCAAGCGTCAATCCTCAACCCTCATTCCGCAAACCTCAATCCTCAACCCTCCATTCTCATCCTCCATCCTCAATCCTCAATCCTCAACCCTCAGCCATCATCCTCAATCCTCAATCCTCAATCCTCAATCCTCAGTCATCAAACCTCAATCTTCAATACTCAATCCTCAACCATCAATCCTCAATTCTCAATACTCAATAGAATATCCTGAATTCTCAGTATTCAATACTCAATCCTCAATCCTCAACCCTCAGTCCTCATTCTCCATCCTCAATCCTCAATCCTCAAACCTCAATCTTCAATCCTCAATACTCAATCTTCGATCCTCAATCCTCAACACTCAATCCTCAATCCTCAATCCTCAGTCATGAATACTCAATCTTCAATACTCAATCCTCAATCCTCAATCATCAATCCTCAATCCTCAATCCTCATCCTCATTCCTCAAACCTCAATCCTCAATCTTCTATCCTCAACTGTCAGTCCTCGTCCTCAGTCCTCAACCCTCAATCCTCAATCCTCAATCTTCAATCATCAATACACAATCTTCAATCCTCAATTCTCAATCCTCAATCCTCAGTCCTCAATCCTCAATATTCAACACACAATCATCAACCATTAATTCTCAATACTCAACCATGAATCATCAATTCTTAATACTCAATAGAATATCCTGAATTCTCACGATTCAATACACAATCCACAATATTCAATAATCAAACCTCGAACCACAAACATCAATTCTCAACACTCAATCCTCAACACTCGGTCCTCTCTCTTCAATCCTCCATCCTCAATCCTCTATGCTCAAGCGTCAATCCTCAACCCTCATTCCGCAAACCTCAATCCTCAACCCTCCATTCTCATCCTCCATCCTCAATCCTCAATCCTCAACCCTCAGCCATCATCCTCAATCCTCAATCCTCAATCCTCAATCCTCAGACATCAAACCTCAATCTTCAATACTCAATCCTCAACCCTCAATCCTCAGTCCTCAAACCTCAATTCCGAATCCTCAATCCTGAATGCTCAATCGTCATCCCTCAGTCCGCAACAATCAATTATCAATACTCAATCCTCAATAGAATATCCTCAATTCACAGTTTTCAATACTGAATCCCCAATCTTCGATCTTCAAATCTCAATACACAGACATCAATTCTCATCACTCAACCCTCAACACTCAGTCCTCAATCTTCAATCCTCAATCCTCAATCCTCAATCTTCAATCCTCCATACTCAATCTTCAATCCTCAATCCTCAATCATCAATCCCCAATCCTCAACCCTCAGTCATCAATCCTCAATCTTCAATACTCAATCCTCAATCATCAATCCTCAATCCTCAATCCTCAATCCTCATTCCTCAAACCTCAGTCTTCGTACCTCAATCCTCAACCGTCAGTCCTCGTCCTCAATCCTCAACTATCAATCCTCAATACTCAACCATCGATACTCAATTCTCAATACTCAATAGAATATCCTGAATTCTCAGTTTTCAATACTCAATCCTCAATCTTCAATCTTCATGTCTCCATCCACAAACATCAATTCTCATCTCTCGACCCTCAACACTCAGTCCTCAATCTTCAATCCGCAATCCTCAATACTCAATCCTCAAACCTCAATCTTCAATCCTCAATCCTCAATCCTCAATCATCAATCCTCAATCTTCAAAACTCAATACTCAATCCTCAATTCTCAATCCTCAATACTCGACCATCAATCCTCAATCTTCAATCCTCAATACTCGGTCTTCAATCATCAATCCTCAATCCTCAATCCTCAATCCTCAATCCACAATCATCAATCCTCAATCCTTAATCATCAACCTTCAATCCTCAATACTCAATCTTCAATCCACAATACTCAATCCACAATCGTCAATTCTCGTTCTTCAATCCTCAATACCCAATCCTCAATCCTCAATCCTCAATCCTCCATCCTCAATTCTCGATCCTCAATCCTCTGCCCTCAGTCCTCAAACCTCAACCCTCAACCCTCAGCCCTCATCCTCAATCCTCAATCCTGAATCCTCAATCCTCAATCTTCAATCCCCAATACTCAGTCTTCAATCCTCAATCCTCAATCCTCAATCCTCAGTCCTCAATCCTCAATACTCAATCTTCAATCCCAATCCTCAATCCTCAATCCTCAATCCTCAATCCTCAGTCATCAATCCTCAATCTTCAATACCCAATCGTCAATCCTCAGTCCACAATTCTCAATCCTCAATCCTCGTTCCTCAAACCTCAATCCTCAACCCTCAGTCCTCATCCTCAATTCTCCATTCTCAATCCTCAAACCTCAATCTTCAATCCTCAATACTCAATCCTCAATCCTCAATCCTCAATTCTCAATCCTCAATCCTCAGTCCACAGTCCACAAACCTCAATCCTCAACCCTCAGCCATCATCCTCAATCCTCAATACTCAATCCTCAATCCTCAGTCATCAAACCTCAATCTTCAATACTCAATCCTCAACCCTCAATCCTCAGTCCTCAAACCTCAATTCCGAATCCTCAATCCTGAATGCTCAATCGTCATCCCTCAGTCCGCAACAATCAATTATCAATCCTCAATCCTCAATAGAATATCCTCAATTCACAGTTTTCAATACTGAATCCCCAATCTTCGGTCTTCAAATCTCAATACACAGATATCATTTCTCATCACTCAACCCTCAACACTCAGTCCTCAATCTTCAATCCTCAATCCTCAATCCTCAATCTTCAATCCTCCATACTCAATCTTCAATCCTCAATCCTCAATCATCAATCCCCAATCCTCAATCCTCAGTCATCAATCCTCAATCTTCAATACTCAATCCTCAATTATCAATCCTCAATCCTCAATCCTCAATCCTCATTCCTCAAACCTCAATCCTCGTACCTCAATCCTCAACCGTCAGTCCTCGTCCTCAATCCTCAACTATCAATCCTCAATCCTCAATATTCAATCCTCAATACTCAATCTTCCATCCTCAATCCTCAATTATCAATCCTCAATACTCAATGCTCAATCGTCAATACTCAATCGTCAATCCTCAATCCCCAATCCTGAATCTTCAATCCTCAATCCTCAACCCTCAATCCTCAATCCTCAATCTTCAATCCTTAATACTCAATCTTCAATCCTCAATTCTCAATCCTCAATCCTCAATCCTCAATCTTCAATCCTCAACCGTCAGTCCTCGTCCTCAATCCTCAACCCTCAATCCTCAATCCTCAAACTTCAATCATTAATACTCAATCTTCAATCCTCAATTCTCAATCCTCAATCCTCAATCCTCATTCCGCAATATGCAACACACAACCATCATCCATCAGTGCTCAATACTCAACCATCAATCCTCAATTCTTAATACTCAATGGAATATCCTGAATTCTCGTGATTCAATACTCAATCCACAATATTCAATAATCAGATCTCGATCCTCAAACATCAATTCTCAACACTCAATCCTCAACACTCGGTCCTCTCTCTTCGATCCTCCATACTCAATCCTCTATCCTCAAGCGTCAATCCTCAACCCTCATTCCTCAAACCTCAATCCTCAACCCTCAGCCCTCATCCTCCATCATCAATCCTCAATCCTCAATCCTCAATCTTCGATCCTTAATACTCAACCTTCGATCCTCAATCCTGAGTCCTAAATCCTCAAACCTCAGTCCTCTATCCTCAATCCTCAATCCTCATACCTCAATCCTCATTCCTCAAACCTCAATCCTCAACCCTCAGCCATCATCCTCAATCCTCAATCCTCAATCCTCAATCCTCAGTCAGCAAACCTCAATCTTCAATACTCAATCCTCAACCCTCAATCCTCAACCGTCAGTCCTCGTCCTCAATCCTCAAACCTCAATCCTCAATCCTCAATCTTCACTCCTCAATTCTCAATCCTCCATCCTCAATCCTCAATCCTCATTCTTCAGTCCTCAACACCCAATCCTCAATCTTCAACCCTCAATCCTCAATCCTCAATTCTCAATCCTCATTGCTCAGTCCACAGTCCACAAACCTCAATCCTCAACCCTCAGCCATCATCCTCAATCCTCAATCCTCAATCCTCAATCCTCAGTCATCAAACCTCAATCTTCAATACTCAATCCTCAACCCTCAATCCTCAGTCCTCAAACCTCAATTCCGAATCCTCAATCCTGAATGCTCAATCGTCATCCCTCAGTCCGCAACAATCAATTATCAATACTCAATCCTCAATAGAATATCCTCAATTCACAGTTTTCAATACTGAATCCCCAATCTTCGATCTTCAAATCTCAATACACAGACATCAATTCTCATCACTCAACCCTCAACACTCAGTCCTCAATCTTCAATCCTCAATCCTCAATCCTCAATCTTCAATCCTCCATACTCAATCTTCAATCCTCAATCCTCAATCATCAATCCCCAATCCTCAAACCTCAGTCATCAATCCTCAATCTTCAATACTCAATCCTCAATTATCAATCCTCAATCCTCAATCCTCAATCCTCAATCCTCAATCCTCAATTCTCAATCCTCAATCCTCAATTCTCAACCTTCAATACTCAATAATCAATCTCCAATCCCAGATCCTCAATCCCCAATTCTCAATCGTTAATCCTCAATTTTCAATCCTCAATCCCCAGTCCTCAATCCTCAATACTCAATCTTCAATCCTCAACCGTCAGTCCTCGTCGTCAATCCTCAACCCTCAATCCTCATTCCTCAAACTTCAATCATTAATACTCAATCTTCAATCCTCAATTCTCAATCCTCAATCCTCAATCCTCATTCCGCAATAGTCAACACACAACCATCATCCTTCAGTTCTCAATACTCAACCATCAATCCTCAATTCTTAATACTCAATGGAATATCCTGAATTCTCGTGATTCAATACTCAATCCACAATATTCAATAATCAGATCTCGATCCTCAAACATCAATTCTCAACACTCAATCCTCAACACTCGGTCCTCTCTCTTCGATCCTCCATACTCAATCCTCTATCCTCAAGCGTCAATCCTCAACCCTCATTCCTCAAACCTCAATCCTCAACCCTCAGCCCTCATCCTCCATCATCAATCCTCAATCCTCAATCCTCAATCTTCGATCCTTAATACTCAACCTTCGATCCTCAATCCTGAGTCCTAAATCCTCAAACCTCAGTCCTCAGTCATGAATACTCCATCTTCAATACTCAATACACAATCCTCAATCGTCAATCCTCAATCCTCAATCCTCAATCCTCATCCTTCAAACCTCAATCCTCAACCCTCAGTCCTCATCCTCAACTCCCAATTCTCAATCCTCAATCCTCAATTCTCAATCTTCAATCCTCAATAATCAATCTTCAATCCTCAATCCCCAGTCCTCAATCATCAATCCTCAATGCTCAATCCTCAATCCTCAACCCTCAGTCCTCAATCCTCAATCCTCAATCCTCATACCACAATCCTCAACCGTCAGTCCTCGTCCTCAATCCTCAACTATCAATCCTCAATCCTCCATATTCAATCATCAATACTCAATCGTCACTCCTCAATCCTCAATCCTCGTTCCTCAAACCTCAATCCTCAACCCTCAGCCATCATCTTCAATCCTCAATCCTTGTTCCTCAATCCTCAATCCTCAATCCTCAATCCTCAATAGTCAATCTCCAATCCTAGATCCTCAATCCCCAATCCACAATCCTTAATCCTCAATCTTCAATCCTCAATCCTCAATTCTCAATTATCAAACTTCAATCCTCAATACTCAATCTTCAATCCTCAATCCTCAATCCTGAATCGTCGATCCTCATTCTTCAATCCTCAATACCCAATCCTCAATCCACAATACTCAATCGTCAATCCTCAGTCCTCAATTCTCAATCCTCAATCCTCGTTCCTCAAACCTCAATCCTCAACCCTCAGTCCTCATCCTCAATTCTCAATCCTCAATCCTCAAACCTCAATCTTCAATCCTCAATACTCAATCCTCAATCCTTCATACTCAACCATCAATCCTCAATTCTCAATACTCAATAGAGTATCCTGAATGCTCAGTATTCAATACTCAAACCTCAATCCTCAACCGTCAGCCCTCATCCTCCATCCTCAATCCTCTATCCTCAAACCTCAATCTTCAATCCTCAATACTGAATCTTCGATTCTCAATTCTCAATCCTCAGTACTCAATCCCCAATCCTCAATCTTCAATCCTCAATACTCAATCCTCAATCGTCAATACTCAACCATCAATCCTCAATTCTCAATACTCAATAGAATATCCTGAATTCTCAGTATTCAATACTCAAACCTCAATCCTCAACCCTCAGTCCTCATTCTCCATCCTCAATCCTCAATCCTCAAACCTCAATCTTCAATCCTAAATACTCAATCTTCGATCCTCAATCCTCAACACTCAATCCTCAATCCTCAATCCTCAGTCATGAATACTCAATCTTCAATACTCAATCCTCAATCCTCAATCATCAATCCTCAATCCTCAATCCTCATCCTCATTCCTCAAACCTCAATCCTCAATCTTCTATCCTCAACTGTCAGTCCTCGTCCTCAGTCCTCAACCCTCAATCCTCAATCCTCAATCTTCAATCATCAATACACAATCTTCGATCCTCAATTCTCAATCCTCAATCCTCAGTCCTCAATCCTCAATATTCAACACACAACCATCAACCATCAATTCTCAATACTCAACCATGAATCCTCAATTCTTAATACTCAATAGAATATCCTGAATTCTCACGATTCAATACACAATCCACAATATTCAATAATCAAACCTCGAACCACAAACATCAATTCTCAACACTCAAGCCTCAACACTCGGTCCTCTCTCTTCAATCCTCCATCCTCAATCCTCTATGCTCAAGCGTCAATCCTCAACCCTCATTCCGCAAACCTCAATCCTCAACCCTCCATTCTCATCCTCCATCCTCAATCCTCAATCCTCAACCCTCAGCCATCATCCTCAATCCTCAATCCTCAATCCTCAATCCTCAGTCATCAAACCTCAATCTTCAATACTCAATCCTCAACCATCAATCCTCAATTCTCAATACTCAATAGAATATCCTGAATTCTCAGTATTCAATACTCAATCCTCAATCCTCAACCCTCAGTCCTCATTCTCCATCCTCAATCCTCAATCCTCAAACCTCAATCTTCAATCCTCAATACTCAATCTTCGATCCTCAATCCTCAACACTCAATCCTCAATCCTCAATCCTCAGTCATGAATACTCAATCTTCAATACTCAATCCTCAATCCTCAATCATCAATCCTCAATCCTCAATCCTCATCCTCATTCCTCAAACCTCAATCCTCAATCTTCTATCCTCAACTGTCAGTCCTCGTCCTCAGTCCTCAACCCTCAATCCTCAATCCTCAATCTTCAATCATCAATACACAATCTTCAATCCTCAATTCTCAATCCTCAATCCTCAGTCCTCAATCCTCAATATTCAACACACAATCATCAACCATCAATTCTCAATACTCAACCATGAATCATCAATTCTTAATACTCAATAGAATATCCTGAATTCTCACGATTCAATACACAATCCACAATATTCAATAATCAAACCTCGAACCACAAACATCAATTCTCAACACTCAATCCTCAACACTCGGTCCTCTCTCTTCAATCCTCCATCCTCAATCCTCTATGCTCAAGCGTCAATCCTCAACCCTCATTCCGCAAACCTCAATCCTCAACCCTCCATTCTCATCCTCCATCCTCAATCCTCAATCCTCAACCCTCAGCCATCATCCTCAATCCTCAATCCTCAATCCTCAATCCTCAGACATCAAACCTCAATCTTCAATACTCAATCCTCAACCCTCAATCCTCAGTCCTCAAACCTCAATTCCGAATCCTCAATCCTGAATGCTCAATCGTCATCCCTCAGTCCGCAACAATCAATTATCAATACTCAATCCTCAATAGAATATCCTCAATTCACAGTTTTCAATACTGAATCCCCAATCTTCGATCTTCAAATCTCAATACACAGACATCAATTCTCATCACTCAACCCTCAACACTCAGTCCTCAATCTTCAATCTTCAATCCTCAATCCTCAATCCTCAATCTTCAATCCTCCATACTCAATCTTCAATCCTCAATCCTCAATCATCAATCCCCAATCCTCAAACCTCAGTCATCAATCCTCAATCTTCAATACTCAATCCTCAATTATCAATCCTCAATCCTCAATCCTCAATCCTCAATCCTCAATCCTCAATTCTCAATCCTCAATCCTCAATTCTCAACCTTCAATACTCAATAATCAATCTCCAATCCCAGATCCTCAATCCCCAATTCTCAATCGTTAATCCTCAATTTTCAATCCTCAATCCCCAGTCCTCAATCCTCAATACTCAATCTTCAATCCTCAATCCTCAATTATCAATCCTCAATACTCAATCCTCAATCGTCAATCCTCAATAGTCAATCCTCAATCCCCAATCCTGAATCTTCAATCCTCAATCCTCAACCCTAAATCCTCAATCCTCAATCTTCAATCCTTAATACTCAATCTTCAATCCTCAATTCTCAATCCTACATCCTCAATCCTCAATCTTCAATCCTCAACCGTCAGTCCTCGTCGTCAATCCTCAACCCTCAATCCTCAATCCTCAAACTTCAATCATTAATACTCAATCTTCAATCCTCAATTCTCAATCCTCAATCCTCAATCCTCATTCCGCAATAGTCAACACACAACCATCATCCTTCAGTTCTCAATACTCAACCATCAATCCTCAATTCTTAATACTCAATGGAATATCCTGAATTCTCGTGATTCAATACTCAATCCACAATATTCAATAATCAGATCTCGATCCTCAAACATCAATTCTCAACACTCAATCCTCAACACTCGGTCCTCTCTCTTCGATCCTCCATACTCAATCCTCTATACTCAAGCGTCAATCCTCAACCCTCATTCCTCAAACCTCAATCCTCAACCCTCAGCCCTCATCCTCCATCATCAATCCTCAATCCTCAATCCTCAATCTTCGATCCTTAATACTCAACCTTCGATCCTCAATCCTGAGTCCTAAATCCTCAAACGTCAGTCCTCAGTCATGAATACTCCATCTTCAATGCTCAATACACAATCCTCAATCGTCAATCCTCAATCCTCAATCCTCAATCCTCATCCTTCAAACCTCAATCCTCAACCCTCAGTCCTCATCCTCAACTCCCAATTCTCAATCCTCAATCCTCAATTCTCAATCTTCAATCCTCAATAATCAATCTTCAATCCTCAATCCCCAGTCCTCAATCATCAATCCTCAATGCTCAATCCTCAATCCTCAACCCTCAGTCCTCAATCCTCAATCCTCAATCCTCATACCACAATCCTCAACCGTCAGTCCTCGTCCTCAATCCTCAACTATCAATCCTCAATCCTCCATATTCCATCATCAATACTCAATCGTCACTCCTCAATCCTCAATCCTCGTTCCTCAAACCTCAATCCTCAACCCTCAGCCATCATCTTCAATCCTCAATCCTTGTTCCTCAATCCTCAATCCTCAATCCTCAATCCTCAATAGTCAATCTCCAATCCTAGATCCTCAATCCCCAATCCACAATCCTTAATCCTCAATCTTCAATCCTCAATCCTCAATTCTCAATTATCAAACTTCAATCCTCAATATTCAATCTTCAATCCTCAATCCTCAATCCTGAATCGTCGATCCTCATTCTTCAATCCTCAATACCCAATCCTCAATCCACAATACTCAATCGTCAATCCTCAGTCCTCAATTCTCAATCCTCAATCCTCGTTCCTCAAACCTCAATCCTCAACCCTCAGTCCTCATCCTCAATTCTCAATCCTCAATCCTCAAACCTCAATCTTCAATCCTCAATACTCAATCCTCAATCCTTCATACTCAACCATCAATCCTTAATTCTCAATACTCAATAGAGTATCCTGAATGCTCAGTATTCAATACTCAAACCTCAATCCTCAACCGTCAGCCCTCATCCTCCATCCTCAATCCTCTATCCTCAAACCTCAATCTTCAATCCTCAATACTGAATCTTCGATTCTCAATTCTCAATCCTCAGTACTCAATCCCCAATCCTCAATCTTCAATCCTCAATACTCAATCCTCAATCCTCAATACTCAACCATCAATCCTCAATTCTCAATACTCAATAGAATATCCTGAATTCTCAGTATTCAATACTCAAACCTCAATCCTCAACCCTCAGTCCTCATTCTCCATCCTCAATCCTCAATCCTCAAACCTCAATCTTCAATCCTAAATACTCAATCTTCGATCCTCAATTCTCAATACTCAATAGAATATCCTGAATTCTCAGTATTCAATACTCAATCCTCAATCCTCAACCCTCAGTCCTCATTCTCCATCCTCAATCCTCAATCCTCAAACCTCAATCTTCAATCCTCAATACTCAATCTTCGATCCTCAATCCTCAACACTCAATCCTCAATCCTCAATCCTCAGTCATGAATACTCAATCTTCAATACTCAATCCTCAATCCTCAATCATCAATCCTCAATCCTCAATCCTCATCCTCATTCCTCAAACCTCAATCCTCAATCTTCTATCCTCAACTGTCAGTCCTCGTCCTCAGTCCTCAACCCTCAATCCTCAATCCTCAATCTTCAATCATCAATACACAATCTTCAATCCTCAATTCTCAATCCTCAATCCTCAGTCCTCAATCCTCAATATTCAACACACAATCATCAACCATTAATTCTCAATACTCAACCATGAATCATCAATTCTTAATACTCAATAGAATATCCTGAATTCTCACGATTCAATACACAATCCACAATATTCAATAATCAAACCTCGAACCACAAACATCAATTCTCAACACTCAATCCTCAACACTCGGTCCTCTCTCTTCAATCCTCCATCCTCAATCCTCTATGCTCAAGCGTCAATCCTCAACCCTCATTCCGCAAACCTCAATCCTCAACCCTCCATTCTCATCCTCCATCCTCAATCCTCAATCCTCAACCCTCAGCCATCATCCTCAATCCTCAATCCTCAATCCTCAATCCTCAGACATCAAACCTCAATCTTCAATACTCAATCCTCAACCCTCAATCCTCAGTCCTCAAACCTCAATTCCGAATCCTCAATCCTGAATGCTCAATCGTCATCCCTCAGTCCGCAACAATCAATTATCAATACTCAATCCTCAATAGAATATCCTCAATTCACAGTTTTCAATACTGAATCCCCAATCTTCGATCTTCAAATCTCAATACACAGACATCAATTCTCATCACTCAACCCTCAACACTCAGTCCTCAATCTTCAATCCTCAATCCTCAATCCTCAATCTTCAATCCTCCATACTCAATCTTCAATCCTCAATCCTCAATCATCAATCCCCAATCCTCAACCCTCAGTCATCAATCCTCAATCTTCAATACTCAATCCTCAATCATCAATCCTCAATCCTCAATCCTCAATCCTCATTCCTCAAACCTCAGTCTTCGTACCTCAATCCTCAACCGTCAGTCCTCGTCCTCAATCCTCAACCCTCAATCCTCATTCCTCAAACTTCAATCATTAATACTCAATCTTCAATCCTCAATTCTCAATCCTCAATCCTCAATCCTCATTCCGCAATAGTCAACACACAACCATCATCCTTCAGTTCTCAATACTCAACCATCAATCCTCAATTCTTAATACTCAATGGAATATCCTGAATTCTCGTGATTCAATACTCAATCCACAATATTCAATAATCAGATCTCGATCCTCAAACATCAATTCTCAACACTCAATCCTCAACACTCGGTCCTCTCTCTTCGATCCTCCATACTCAATCCTCTATCCTCAAGCGTCAATCCTCAACCCTCATTCCTCAAACCTCAATCCTCAACCCTCAGCCCTCATCCTCCATCATCAATCCTCAATCCTCAATCCTCAATCTTCGATCCTTAATACTCAACCTTCGATCCTCAATCCTGAGTCCTAAATCCTCAAACCTCAGTCCTCAGTCATGAATACTCCATCTTCAATACTCAATACACAATCCTCAATCGTCAATCCTCAATCCTCAATCCTCAATCCTCATCCTTCAAACCTCAATCCTCAACCCTCAGTCCTCATCCTCAACTCCCAATTCTCAATCCTCAATCCTCAATTCTCAATCTTCAATCCTCAATAATCAATCTTCAATCCTCAATCCCCAGTCCTCAATCATCAATCCTCAATGCTCAATCCTCAATCCTCAACCCTCAGTCCTCAATCCTCAATCCTCAATCCTCATACCACAATCCTCAACCGTCAGTCCTCGTCCTCAATCCTCAACTATCAATCCTCAATCCTCCATATTCAATCATCAATACTCAATCGTCACTCCTCAATCCTCAATCCTCGTTCCTCAAACCTCAATCCTCAACCCTCAGCCATCATCTTCAATCCTCAATCCTTGTTCCTCAATCCTCAATCCTCAATCCTCAATCCTCAATAGTCAATCTCCAATCCTAGATCCTCAATCCCCAATCCACAATCCTTAATCCTCAATCTTCAATCCTCAATCCTCAATTCTCAATTATCAAACTTCAATCCTCAATACTCAATCTTCAATCCTCAATCCTCAATCCTGAATCGTCGATCCTCATTCTTCAATCCTCAATACCCAATCCTCAATCCACAATACTCAATCGTCAATCCTCAGTCCTCAATTCTCAATCCTCAATCCTCGTTCCTCAAACCTCAATCCTCAACCCTCAGTCCTCATCCTCAATTCTCAATCCTCAATCCTCAAACCTCAATCTTCAATCCTCAATACTCAATCCTCAATCCTTCATACTCAACCATCAATCCTCAATTCTCAATACTCAATAGAGTATCCTGAATGCTCAGTATTCAATACTCAAACCTCAATCCTCAACCGTCAGCCCTCATCCTCCATCCTCAATCCTCTATCCTCAAACCTCAATCTTCAATCCTCAATACTGAATCTTCGATTCTCAATTCTCAATCCTCAGTACTCAATCCCCAATCCTCAATCTTCAATCCTCAATACTCAATCCTCAATCGTCAATACTCAACCATCAATCCTCAATTCTCAATACTCAATAGAATATCCTGAATTCTCAGTATTCAATACTCAAACCTCAATCCTCAACCCTCAGTCCTCATTCTCCATCCTCAATCCTCAATCCTCAAACCTCAATCTTCAATCCTAAATACTCAATCTTCGATCCTCAATCCTCAACACTCAATCCTCAATCCTCAATCCTCAGTCATGAATACTCAATCTTCAATACTCAATCCTCAATCCTCAATCATCAATCCTCAATCCTCAATCCTCATCCTCATTCCTCAAACCTCAATCCTCAATCTTCTATCCTCAACTGTCAGTCCTCGTCCTCAGTCCTCAACCCTCAATCCTCAATCCTCAATCTTCAATCATCAATACACAATCTTCGATCCTCAATTCTCAATCCTCAATCCTCAGTCCTCAATCCTCAATATTCAACACACAACCATCAACCATCAATTCTCAATACTCAACCATGAATCCTCAATTCTTAATACTCAATAGAATATCCTGAATTCTCACGATTCAATACACAATCCACAATATTCAATAATCAAACCTCGAACCACAAACATCAATTCTCAACACTCAAGCCTCAACACTCGGTCCTCTCTCTTCAATCCTCCATCCTCAATCCTCTATGCTCAAGCGTCAATCCTCAACCCTCATTCCGCAAACCTCAATCCTCAACCCTCCATTCTCATCCTCCATCCTCAATCCTCAATCCTCAACCCTCAGCCATCATCCTCAATCCTCAATCCTCAATCCTCAATCCTCAGTCATCAAACCTCAATCTTCAATACTCAATCCTCAACCATCAATCCTCAATTCTCAATACTCAATAGAATATCCTGAATTCTCAGTATTCAATACTCAATCCTCAATCCTCAACCCTCAGTCCTCATTCTCCATCCTCAATCCTCAATCCTCAAACCTCAATCTTCAATCCTCAATACTCAATCTTCGATCCTCAATCCTCAACACTCAATCCTCAATCCTCAATCCTCAGTCATGAATACTCAATCTTCAATACTCAATCCTCAATCCTCAATCATCAATCCTCAATCCTCAATCCTCATCCTCATTCCTCAAACCTCAATCCTCAATCTTCTATCCTCAACTGTCAGTCCTCGTCCTCAGTCCTCAACCCTCAATCCTCAATCCTCAATCTTCAATCATCAATACACAATCTTCAATCCTCAATTCTCAATCCTCAATCCTCAGTCCTCAATCCTCAATATTCAACACACAATCATCAACCATCAATTCTCAATACTCAACCATGAATCATCAATTCTTAATACTCAATAGAATATCCTGAATTCTCACGATTCAATACACAATCCACAATATTCAATAATCAAACCTCGAACCACAAACATCAATTCTCAACACTCAATCCTCAACACTCGGTCCTCTCTCTTCAATCCTCCATCCTCAATCCTCTATGCTCAAGCGTCAATCCTCAACCCTCATTCCGCAAACCTCAATCCTCAACCCTCCATTCTCATCCTCCATCCTCAATCCTCAATCCTCAACCCTCAGCCATCATCCTCAATCCTCAATCCTCAATCCTCAATCCTCAGACATCAAACCTCAATCTTCAATACTCAATCCTCAACCCTCAATCCTCAGTCCTCAAACCTCAATTCCGAATCCTCAATCCTGAATGCTCAATCGTCATCCCTCAGTCCGCAACAATCAATTATCAATACTCAATCCTCAATAGAATATCCTCAATTCACAGTTTTCAATACTGAATCCCCAATCTTCGATCTTCAAATCTCAATACACAGACATCAATTCTCATCACTCAACCCTCAACACTCAGTCCTCAATCTTCAATCTTCAATCCTCAATCCTCAATCCTCAATCTTCAATCCTCCATACTCAATCTTCAATCCTCAATCCTCAATCATCAATCCCCAATCCTCAAACCTCAGTCATCAATCCTCAATCTTCAATACTCAATCCTCAATTATCAATCCTCAATCCTCAATCCTCAATCCTCAATCCTCAATCCTCAATTCTCAATCCTCAATCCTCAATTCTCAACCTTCAATACTCAATAATCAATCTCCAATCCCAGATCCTCAATCCCCAATTCTCAATCGTTAATCCTCAATTTTCAATCCTCAATCCCCAGTCCTCAATCCTCAATACTCAATCTTCAATCCTCAATCCTCAATTATCAATCCTCAATACTCAATCCTCAATCGTCAATCCTCAATAGTCAATCCTCAATCCCCAATCCTGAATCTTCAATCCTCAATCCTCAACCCTAAATCCTCAATCCTCAATCTTCAATCCTTAATACTCAATCTTCAATCCTCAATTCTCAATCCTACATCCTCAATCCTCAATCTTCAATCCTCAACCGTCAGTCCTCGTCGTCAATCCTCAACCCTCAATCCTCAATCCTCAAACTTCAATCATTAATACTCAATCTTCAATCCTCAATTCTCAATCCTCAATCCTCAATCCTCATTCCGCAATAGTCAACACACAACCATCATCCTTCAGTTCTCAATACTCAACCATCAATCCTCAATTCTTAATACTCAATGGAATATCCTGAATTCTCGTGATTCAATACTCAATCCACAATATTCAATAATCAGATCTCGATCCTCAAACATCAATTCTCAACACTCAATCCTCAACACTCGGTCCTCTCTCTTCGATCCTCCATACTCAATCCTCTATACTCAAGCGTCAATCCTCAACCCTCATTCCTCAAACCTCAATCCTCAACCCTCAGCCCTCATCCTCCATCATCAATCCTCAATCCTCAATCCTCAATCTTCGATCCTTAATACTCAACCTTCGATCCTCAATCCTGAGTCCTAAATCCTCAAACGTCAGTCCTCAGTCATGAATACTCCATCTTCAATGCTCAATACACAATCCTCAATCGTCAATCCTCAATCCTCAATCCTCAATCCTCATCCTTCAAACCTCAATCCTCAACCCTCAGTCCTCATCCTCAACTCCCAATTCTCAATCCTCAATCCTCAATTCTCAATCTTCAATCCTCAATAATCAATCTTCAATCCTCAATCCCCAGTCCTCAATCATCAATCCTCAATGCTCAATCCTCAATCCTCAACCCTCAGTCCTCAATCCTCAATCCTCAATCCTCATACCACAATCCTCAACCGTCAGTCCTCGTCCTCAATCCTCAACTATCAATCCTCAATCCTCCATATTCCATCATCAATACTCAATCGTCACTCCTCAATCCTCAATCCTCGTTCCTCAAACCTCAATCCTCAACCCTCAGCCATCATCTTCAATCCTCAATCCTTGTTCCTCAATCCTCAATCCTCAATCCTCAATCCTCAATAGTCAATCTCCAATCCTAGATCCTCAATCCCCAATCCACAATCCTTAATCCTCAATCTTCAATCCTCAATCCTCAATTCTCAATTATCAAACTTCAATCCTCAATATTCAATCTTCAATCCTCAATCCTCAATCCTGAATCGTCGATCCTCATTCTTCAATCCTCAATACCCAATCCTCAATCCACAATACTCAATCGTCAATCCTCAGTCCTCAATTCTCAATCCTCAATCCTCGTTCCTCAAACCTCAATCCTCAACCCTCAGTCCTCATCCTCAATTCTCAATCCTCAATCCTCAAACCTCAATCTTCAATCCTCAATACTCAATCCTCAATCCTTCATACTCAACCATCAATCCTTAATTCTCAATACTCAATAGAGTATCCTGAATGCTCAGTATTCAATACTCAAACCTCAATCCTCAACCGTCAGCCCTCATCCTCCATCCTCAATCCTCTATCCTCAAACCTCAATCTTCAATCCTCAATACTGAATCTTCGATTCTCAATTCTCAATCCTCAGTACTCAATCCCCAATCCTCAATCTTCAATCCTCAATACTCAATCCTCAATCCTCAATACTCAACCATCAATCCTCAATTCTCAATACTCAATAGAATATCCTGAATTCTCAGTATTCAATACTCAAACCTCAATCCTCAACCCTCAGTCCTCATTCTCCATCCTCAATCCTCAATCCTCAAACCTCAATCTTCAATCCTAAATACTCAATCTTCGATCCTCAATTCTCAATACTCAATAGAATATCCTGAATTCTCAGTATTCAATACTCAATCCTCAATCCTCAACCCTCAGTCCTCATTCTCCATCCTCAATCCTCAATCCTCAAACCTCAATCTTCAATCCTCAATACTCAATCTTCGATCCTCAATCCTCAACACTCAATCCTCAATCCTCAATCCTCAGTCATGAATACTCAATCTTCAATACTCAATCCTCAATCCTCAATCATCAATCCTCAATCCTCAATCCTCATCCTCATTCCTCAAACCTCAATCCTCAATCTTCTATCCTCAACTGTCAGTCCTCGTCCTCAGTCCTCAACCCTCAATCCTCAATCCTCAATCTTCAATCATCAATACACAATCTTCAATCCTCAATTCTCAATCCTCAATCCTCAGTCCTCAATCCTCAATATTCAACACACAATCATCAACCATTAATTCTCAATACTCAACCATGAATCATCAATTCTTAATACTCAATAGAATATCCTGAATTCTCACGATTCAATACACAATCCACAATATTCAATAATCAAACCTCGAACCACAAACATCAATTCTCAACACTCAATCCTCAACACTCGGTCCTCTCTCTTCAATCCTCCATCCTCAATCCTCTATGCTCAAGCGTCAATCCTCAACCCTCATTCCGCAAACCTCAATCCTCAACCCTCCATTCTCATCCTCCATCCTCAATCCTCAATCCTCAACCCTCAGCCATCATCCTCAATCCTCAATCCTCAATCCTCAATCCTCAGACATCAAACCTCAATCTTCAATACTCAATCCTCAACCCTCAATCCTCAGTCCTCAAACCTCAATTCCGAATCCTCAATCCTGAATGCTCAATCGTCATCCCTCAGTCCGCAACAATCAATTATCAATACTCAATCCTCAATAGAATATCCTCAATTCACAGTTTTCAATACTGAATCCCCAATCTTCGATCTTCAAATCTCAATACACAGACATCAATTCTCATCACTCAACCCTCAACACTCAGTCCTCAATCTTCAATCCTCAATCCTCAATCCTCAATCTTCAATCCTCCATACTCAATCTTCAATCCTCAATCCTCAATCATCAATCCCCAATCCTCAACCCTCAGTCATCAATCCTCAATCTTCAATACTCAATCCTCAATCATCAATCCTCAATCCTCAATCCTCAATCCTCATTCCTCAAACCTCAGTCTTCGTACCTCAATCCTCAACCGTCAGTCCTCGTCCTCAATCCTCAACTATCAATCCTCAATACTCAACCATCGATACTCAATTCTCAATACTCAATAGAATATCCTGAATTCTCAGTTTTCAATACTCAATCCTCAATCTTCAATCTTCATGTCTCCATCCACAAACATCAATTCTCATCTCTCGACCCTCAACACTCAGTCCTCAATCTTCAATCCGCAATCCTCAATACTCAATCCTCAAACCTCAATCTTCAATCCTCAATCCTCAATCCTCAATCATCAATCCTCAATCTTCAAAACTCAATACTCAATCCTCAATTCTCAATCCTCAATACTCGACCATCAATCCTCAATCTTCAATCCTCAATACTCGGTCTTCAATCATCAATCCTCAATCCTCAATCCTCAATCCTCAATCCACAATCATCAATCCTCAATCCTTAATCATCAACCTTCAATCCTCAATACTCAATCTTCAATCCACAATACTCAATCCACAATCGTCAATTCTCGTTCTTCAATCCTCAATACCCAATCCTCAATCCTCAATCCTCAATCCTCCATCCTCAATTCTCGATCCTCAATCCTCTGCCCTCAGTCCTCAAACCTCAACCCTCAACCCTCAGCCCTCATCCTCAATCCTCAATCCTGAATCTTCAATCCTCAATCTTCAATCCCCAATACTCAGTCTTCAATCCTCAATCCTCAATCCTCAATCCTCAGTCCTCAATCCTCAATACTCAATCTTCAATCCCAATCCTCAATCCTCAATCCTCAATCCTCAATCCTCAGTCATCAATCCTCAATCTTCAATACCCAATCGTCAATCCTCAGTCCACAATTCTCAATCCTCAATCCTCGTTCCTCAAACCTCAATCCTCAACCCTCAGTCCTCATCCTCAATTCTCCATTCTCAATCCTCAAACCTCAATCTTCAATCCTCAATACTCAATCCTCAATCCTCAATCCTCAATTCTCAATCCTCAATCCTCAGTCCACAGTCCACAAACCTCAATCCTCAACCCTCAGCCATCATCCTCAATCCTCAATACTCAATCCTCAATCCTCAGTCATCAAACCTCAATCTTCAATACTCAATCCTCAACCCTCAATCCTCAGTCCTCAAACCTCAATTCCGAATCCTCAATCCTGAATGCTCAATCGTCATCCCTCAGTCCGCAACAATCAATTATCAATCCTCAATCCTCAATAGAATATCCTCAATTCACAGTTTTCAATACTGAATCCCCAATCTTCGGTCTTCAAATCTCAATACACAGATATCATTTCTCATCACTCAACCCTCAACACTCAGTCCTCAATCTTCAATCCTCAATCCTCAATCCTCAATCTTCAATCCTCCATACTCAATCTTCAATCCTCAATCCTCAATCATCAATCCCCAATCCTCAATCCTCAGTCATCAATCCTCAATCTTCAATACTCAATCCTCAATTATCAATCCTCAATCCTCAATCCTCAATCCTCATTCCTCAAACCTCAATCCTCGTACCTCAATCCTCAACCGTCAGTCCTCGTCCTCAATCCTCAACTATCAATCCTCAATCCTCAATATTCAATCCTCAATACTCAATCTTCCATCCTCAATCCTCAATTATCAATCCTCAATACTCAATGCTCAATCGTCAATACTCAATCGTCAATCCTCAATCCCCAATCCTGAATCTTCAATCCTCAATCCTCAACCCTCAATCCTCAATCCTCAATCTTCAATCCTTAATACTCAATCTTCAATCCTCAATTCTCAATCCTCAATCCTCAATCCTCAATCTTCAATCCTCAACCGTCAGTCCTCGTCCTCAATCCTCAACCCTCAATCCTCAATCCTCAAACTTCAATCATTAATACTCAATCTTCAATCCTCAATTCTCAATCCTCAATCCTCAATCCTCATTCCGCAATATGCAACACACAACCATCATCCATCAGTGCTCAATACTCAACCATCAATCCTCAATTCTTAATACTCAATGGAATATCCTGAATTCTCGTGATTCAATACTCAATCCACAATATTCAATAATCAGATCTCGATCCTCAAACATCAATTCTCAACACTCAATCCTCAACACTCGGTCCTCTCTCTTCGATCCTCCATACTCAATCCTCTATCCTCAAGCGTCAATCCTCAACCCTCATTCCTCAAACCTCAATCCTCAACCCTCAGCCCTCATCCTCCATCATCAATCCTCAATCCTCAATCCTCAATCTTCGATCCTTAATACTCAACCTTCGATCCTCAATCCTGAGTCCTAAATCCTCAAACCTCAGTCCTCTATCCTCAATCCTCAATCCTCATACCTCAATCCTCATTCCTCAAACCTCAATCCTCAACCCTCAGCCATCATCCTCAATCCTCAATCCTCAATCCTCAATCCTCAGTCAGCAAACCTCAATCTTCAATACTCAATCCTCAACCCTCAATCCTCAACCGTCAGTCCTCGTCCTCAATCCTCAAACCTCAATCCTCAATCCTCAATCTTCACTCCTCAATTCTCAATCCTCCATCCTCAATCCTCAATCCTCATTCTTCAGTCCTCAACACCCAATCCTCAATCTTCAACCCTCAATCCTCAATCCTCAATTCTCAATCCTCATTGCTCAGTCCACAGTCCACAAACCTCAATCCTCAACCCTCAGCCATCATCCTCAATCCTCAATCCTCAATCCTCAATCCTCAGTCATCAAACCTCAATCTTCAATACTCAATCCTCAACCCTCAATCCTCAGTCCTCAAACCTCAATTCCGAATCCTCAATCCTGAATGCTCAATCGTCATCCCTCAGTCCGCAACAATCAATTATCAATACTCAATCCTCAATAGAATATCCTCAATTCACAGTTTTCAATACTGAATCCCCAATCTTCGATCTTCAAATCTCAATACACAGACATCAATTCTCATCACTCAACCCTCAACACTCAGTCCTCAATCTTCAATCTTCAATCCTCAATCCTCAATCCTCAATCTTCAATCCTCCATACTCAATCTTCAATCCTCAATCCTCAATCATCAATCCCCAATCCTCAAACCTCAGTCATCAATCCTCAATCTTCAATACTCAATCCTCAATTATCAATCCTCAATCCTCAATCCTCAATCCTCAATCCTCAATCCTCAATTCTCAATCCTCAATCCTCAATTCTCAACCTTCAATACTCAATAATCAATCTCCAATCCCAGATCCTCAATCCCCAATTCTCAATCGTTAATCCTCAATTTTCAATCCTCAATCCCCAGTCCTCAATCCTCAATACTCAATCTTCAATCCTCAATCCTCAATTATCAATCCTCAATACTCAATCCTCAATCGTCAATCCTCAATAGTCAATCCTCAATCCCCAATCCTGAATCTTCAATCCTCAATCCTCAACCCTAAATCCTCAATCCTCAATCTTCAATCCTTAATACTCAATCTTCAATCCTCAATTCTCAATCCTACATCCTCAATCCTCAATCTTCAATCCTCAACCGTCAGTCCTCGTCGTCAATCCTCAACCCTCAATCCTCAATCCTCAAACTTCAATCATTAATACTCAATCTTCAATCCTCAATTCTCAATCCTCAATCCTCAATCCTCATTCCGCAATAGTCAACACACAACCATCATCCTTCAGTTCTCAATACTCAACCATCAATCCTCAATTCTTAATACTCAATGGAATATCCTGAATTCTCGTGATTCAATACTCAATCCACAATATTCAATAATCAGATCTCGATCCTCAAACATCAATTCTCAACACTCAATCCTCAACACTCGGTCCTCTCTCTTCGATCCTCCATACTCAATCCTCTATACTCAAGCGTCAATCCTCAACCCTCATTCCTCAAACCTCAATCCTCAACCCTCAGCCCTCATCCTCCATCATCAATCCTCAATCCTCAATCCTCAATCTTCGATCCTTAATACTCAACCTTCGATCCTCAATCCTGAGTCCTAAATCCTCAAACGTCAGTCCTCAGTCATGAATACTCCATCTTCAATGCTCAATACACAATCCTCAATCGTCAATCCTCAATCCTCAATCCTCAATCCTCATCCTTCAAACCTCAATCCTCAACCCTCAGTCCTCATCCTCAACTCCCAATTCTCAATCCTCAATCCTCAATTCTCAATCTTCAATCCTCAATAATCAATCTTCAATCCTCAATCCCCAGTCCTCAATCATCAATCCTCAATGCTCAATCCTCAATCCTCAACCCTCAGTCCTCAATCCTCAATCCTCAATCCTCATACCACAATCCTCAACCGTCAGTCCTCGTCCTCAATCCTCAACTATCAATCCTCAATCCTCCATATTCCATCATCAATACTCAATCGTCACTCCTCAATCCTCAATCCTCGTTCCTCAAACCTCAATCCTCAACCCTCAGCCATCATCTTCAATCCTCAATCCTTGTTCCTCAATCCTCAATCCTCAATCCTCAATCCTCAATAGTCAATCTCCAATCCTAGATCCTCAATCCCCAATCCACAATCCTTAATCCTCAATCTTCAATCCTCAATCCTCAATTCTCAATTATCAAACTTCAATCCTCAATATTCAATCTTCAATCCTCAATCCTCAATCCTGAATCGTCGATCCTCATTCTTCAATCCTCAATACCCAATCCTCAATCCACAATACTCAATCGTCAATCCTCAGTCCTCAATTCTCAATCCTCAATCCTCGTTCCTCAAACCTCAATCCTCAACCCTCAGTCCTCATCCTCAATTCTCAATCCTCAATCCTCAAACCTCAATCTTCAATCCTCAATACTCAATCCTCAATCCTTCATACTCAACCATCAATCCTTAATTCTCAATACTCAATAGAGTATCCTGAATGCTCAGTATTCAATACTCAAACCTCAATCCTCAACCGTCAGCCCTCATCCTCCATCCTCAATCCTCTATCCTCAAACCTCAATCTTCAATCCTCAATACTGAATCTTCGATTCTCAATTCTCAATCCTCAGTACTCAATCCCCAATCCTCAATCTTCAATCCTCAATACTCAATCCTCAATCCTCAATACTCAACCATCAATCCTCAATTCTCAATACTCAATATAATATCCTGAATTCTCAGTATTCAATACTCAAACCTCAATCCTCAACCCTCAGTCCTCATTCTCCATCCTCAATCCTCAATCCTCAAACCTCAATCTTCAATCCTAAATACTCAATCTTCGATCCTCAATCCTCAACACTCAATCCTCAATCCTCAATCCTCAGTCATGAATACTCAATCTTCAATACTCAATCCTCAATCCTCAATCATCAATCCTCAATCCTCAATCCTCATCCTCATTCCTCAAACCTCAATCCTCAATCTTCTATCCTCAACTGTCAGTCCTCGTCCTCAGTCCTCAACCCTCAATCCTCAATCCTCAATCTTCAATCATCAATACACAATCTTCGATCCTCAATTCTCAATCCTCAATCCTCAGTCCTCAATCCTCAATATTCAACACACAACCATCAACCATCAATTCTCAATACTCAACCATGAATCCTCAATTCTTAATACTCAATAGAATATCCTGAATTCTCACGATTCAATACACAATCCACAATATTCAATAATCAAACCTCGAACCACAAACATCAATTCTCAACACTCAAGCCTCAACACTCGGTCCTCTCTCTTCAATCCTCCATCCTCAATCCTCTATGCTCAAGCGTCAATCCTCAACCCTCATTCCGCAAACCTCAATCCTCAACCCTCCATTCTCATCCTCCATCCTCAATCCTCAATCCTCAACCCTCAGCCATCATCCTCAATCCTCAATCCTCAATCCTCAATCCTCAGTCATCAAACCTCAATCTTCAATACTCAATCCTCAACCATCAATCCTCAATTCTCAATACTCAATAGAATATCCTGAATTCTCAGTATTCAATACTCAATCCTCAATCCTCAACCCTCAGTCCTCATTCTCCATCCTCAATCCTCAATCCTCAAACCTCAATCTTCAATCCTCAATACTCAATCTTCGATCCTCAATCCTCAACACTCAATCCTCAATCCTCAATCCTCAGTCATGAATACTCAATCTTCAATACTCAATCCTCAATCCTCAATCATCAATCCTCAATCCTCAATCCTCATCCTCATTCCTCAAACCTCAATCCTCAATCTTCTATCCTCAACTGTCAGTCCTCGTCCTCAGTCCTCAACCCTCAATCCTCAATCCTCAATCTTCAATCATCAATACACAATCTTCAATCCTCAATTCTCAATCCTCAATCCTCAGTCCTCAATCCTCAATATTCAACACACAATCATCAACCATCAATTCTCAATACTCAACCATGAATCATCAATTCTTAATACTCAATAGAATATCCTGAATTCTCACGATTCAATACACAATCCACAATATTCAATAATCAAACCTCGAACCACAAACATCAATTCTCAACACTCAATCCTCAACACTCGGTCCTCTCTCTTCAATCCTCCATCCTCAATCCTCTATGCTCAAGCGTCAATCCTCAACCCTCATTCCGCAAACCTCAATCCTCAACCCTCCATTCTCATCCTCCATCCTCAATCCTCAATCCTCAACCCTCAGCCATCATCCTCAATCCTCAATCCTCAATCCTCAATCCTCAGACATCAAACCTCAATCTTCAATACTCAATCCTCAACCCTCAATCCTCAGTCCTCAAACCTCAATTCCGAATCCTCAATCCTGAATGCTCAATCGTCATTCCTCAGTCCGCAACAATCAATTATCAATACTCAATCCTCAATAGAATATCCTCAATTCACAGTTTTCAATACTGAATCCCCAATCTTCGATCTTCAAATCTCAATACACAGACATCAATTCTCATCACTCAACCCTCAACACTCAGTCCTCAATCTTCAATCCTCAATCCTCAATCCTCAATCTTCAATCCTCCATACTCAATCTTCAATCCTCAATCCTCAATCATCAATCCCCAATCCTCAACCCTCAGTCATCAATCCTCAATCTTCAATACTCAATCCTCAATCATCAATCCTCAATCCTCAATCCTCAATCCTCATTCCTCAAACCTCAGTCTTCGTACCTCAATCCTCAACCGTCAGTCCTCGTCCTCAATCCTCAACTATCAATCCTCAATACTCAACCATCGATACTCAATTCTCAATACTCAATAGAATATCCTGAATTCTCAGTTTTCAATACTCAATCCTCAATCTTCAATCTTCATGTCTCCATCCACAAACATCAATTCTCATCTCTCGACCCTCAACACTCAGTCCTCAATCTTCAATCCTCAATCCTCAATACTCAATCCTCAAACCTCAATCTTCAATCCTCAATCCTCAATCCTCAATCATCAATCCTCAATCTTCAAAACTCAATACTCAATCCTCAATTCTCAATCCTCAATACTCGACCATCAATCCTCAATCTTCAATCCTCAATACTCGGTCTTCAATCATCAATCCTCAATCCTCAATCCTCAATCCTCAATCCACAATCATCAATCCTCAATCCTTAATCATCAACCTTCAATCCTCAATACTCAATCTTCAATCCACAATACTCAATGCACAATCGTCAATTCTCGTTCTTCAATCCTCAATACCCAATCCTCAATCCTCAATCCTCAATCCTCCATCCTCAATTCTCGATCCTCAATCCTCTGCCCTCAGTCCTCAAACCTCAACCCTCAACCCTCAGCCCTCATCCTCAATCCTCAATCCTGAATCCTCAATCCTCAATCTTCAATCCCCAATACTCAGTCTTCAATCCTCAATCCTCAATCCTCAATCCTCAGTCCTCAATCCTCAATACTCAATCTTCAATCCCAATCCTCAATCCTCAATCCTCAATCCTCAATCCTCAGTCATCAATCCTCAATCTTCAATACCCAATCGTCAATCCTCAGTCCACAATTCTCAATCCTCAATCCTCGTTCCTCAAACCTCAATCCTCAACCCTCAGTCCTCATCCTCAATTCTCCATTCTCAATCCTCAAACCTCAATCTTCAATCCTCAATACTCAATCCTCAATCCTCAATCCTCAATTCTCAATCCTCAATCCTCAGTCCACAGTCCACAAACCTCAATCCTCAACCCTCAGCCATCATCCTCAATCCTCAATAGTCAATCCTCAATCCTCAGTCATCAAACCTCAATCTTCAATACTCAATCCTCAACCCTCAATCCTCAGTCCTCAAACCTCAATTCCGAATCCTCAATCCTGAATGCTCAATCGTCATCCCTCAGTCCGCAACAATCAATTATCAATCCTCAATCCTCAATAGAATATCCTCAATTCACAGTTTTCAATACTGAATCCCCAATCTTCGGTCTTCAAATCTCAATACACAGATATCATTTCTCATCACTCAACCCTCAACACTCAGTCCTCAATCTTCAATCCTCAATCCTCAATCCTCAATCTTCAATCCTCCATACTCAATCTTCAATCCTCAATCCTCAATCATCAATCCCCAATCCTCAATCCTCAGTCATCAATCCTCAATCTTCAATACTCAATCCTCAATTATCAATCCTCAATCCTCAATCCTCAATCCTCATTCCTCAAACCTCAATCCTCGTACCTCAATCCTCAACCGTCAGTCCTCGTCCTCAATCCTCAACTATCAATCCTCAATCCTCAATATTCAATCCTCAATACTCAATCTTCCATCCTCAATCCTCAATTATCAATCCTCAATACTCAATGCTCAATCGTCAATACTCAATCGTCAATCCTCAATCCCCAATCCTGAATCTTCAATCCTCAATCCTCAACCCTCAATCCTCAATCCTCAATCTTCAATCCTTAATACTCAATCTTCAATCCTCAATTCTCAATCCTCAATCCTCAATCCTCAATCTTCAATCCTCAACCGTCAGTCCTCGTCCTCAATCCTCAACCCTCAATCCTCAATCCTCAAACTTCAATCATTAATACTCAATCTTCAATCCTCAATTCTCAATCCTCAATCCTCATTCCGCAATATGCAACACACAACCATCATCCATCAGTGCTCAATACTCAACCATCAATCCTCAATTCTTAATACTCAATGGAATATCCTGAATTCTCGTGATTCAATACTCAATCCACAATATTCAATAATCAGATCTCGATCCTCAAACATCAATACTCAACACTCAATCCTCAACACTCGGTCCTCTCTCTTCAATCCTCCATCCTCAATCCTCTATCCTCAAGCGTCAATCCTCAACCCTCATTCCTCAAACCTCAATCCTCAACCCTCAGCCCTCATCCTCCATCATCAATCCTCAATCCTCAATCCTCAATCTTCAATCCTCAATACTCAACCTTCGATCCTCAATCCTCAGTCCTAAATCCTCAAACCTCAGTCCTCAGTCATGAATACTCCATCTTCAATACTCAATACACAATCCTCAATCGTCAATCCTCAATCCTCAATCCTCAATCCTCATTCTTCAAACCTCAATCCTCAACCCTCAGTCCTCATTCTCAACTCCCAATTCTCAATCCTCAATCCTCAATTCTCAATCTTCAATCCTCAATAATCAATCTTCAATCCTCAATCCCCAGTCCTCAATCTTCAATCCTCAATGCTCAACCCTCAATACTCAATCTTCACTCCTCAATCCTCAATCCTCGTTCCTCAAACCTCAATCCTCAACCCTCAGCCATCATCTTCAATCCTCAACCCTCGTTCCTCAATCCTCAATCCTCAATCCTCAATCCTCAATAGTCAATCTCCAATCCTAGATCCTCAATCCCCAATCCACAATCCTTAATCCTCAATCTTCAATCCTCAATCCTCAATTCTCAATTATCAAACTTCAATCCTCAATACGCAATCTTCAATCCTCAATCCTCAATCCTGAACCGTCGATCCTCATACTTCAATCCTCAATACCCAATCCTCAATCCTTAATACTCAATCGTCAAAGCTCAGTCCTCAATTCTCAATCCTCAATCCTCGTTCCTCAAACCTCAATCCTCAACCGTCAGTCCTCGTCCTCAATCCTCAACTATCAATCCTCAATCCTCAATATTCAATCATCAATACTCAATCTTCAATCCTCAATCCTGAATCCTCAATCCTCAATCCTCAATCCTCAACCCTCAGTCCTCATCCTCAATTCTCCATTCTCAATCCTCAAACCTCAATCTTCAATCCTCAATACTCAATCCTCAATCCTCAATCCTCAATTCTCAATCCTCAATCCTCAGTCCACAGTCCACAAACCTCAATCCTCAACCCTCAGCCATCATCCTCAATCCTCAATACTCAATCCTCAATCCTCAGTCATCAAACCTCAATCTTCAATACTCAATCCTCAACCCTCAATCCTCAGTCCTCAAACCTCAATTCCGAATCCTCAACCCTGAATGCTCAATCGTCATCCCTCAGTCCGCAACAATCAATTATCAATCCTCAATCCTCAATAGAATATCCTCAATTCACAGTTTTCAATACTGAATCCCCAATCTTCGATCTTCAAATCTCAATACACAGATATCATTTCTCATCACTCAACATTCAACACTCAGTCCTCAATCTTCAATCCTCAATCCTCAATCCTCAATCTTCAATCCTCAATCCTCAATTATCAATCCTCAATACTCAATGCTCAATCGTCAATACTCAATCGTCAATCCTCAATCCCCAATCCTGAATCTTCAATCCTCAATCCTCAACCCTCAATCCTCAATCCTCAATCTTCAATCCTTAATACTCAATCTTCAAGCCTCAATTCTCAATCCTCAATCCTCAATCCTCAATCTTCAATCCTCAACCGTCAGTCCTCGTCCTCAATCCTCAACCCTCAATCCTCAATCCTCAAACTTCAATCATTAATACTCAATCTTCAATCCTCAATTCTCAATCCTCAATCCTCAATCCTCAATCCTCAATATTCAACACACAACCATCATCCATCAGTGCTCAATACTCAACCATCAATCCTCAATTCTTAATACTCAATGGAATATCCTGAATTCTCGTGATTCAATACTCAATCCACAATATTCAATAATCAGATCTCGATCCTCAAACATCAATTCTCAACACTCAATCCTCAACACTCGGTCCTCTCTCTTCAATCCCCCATACTCAATCCTCTATCCTCAAGCGTCAATCCTCAACCCTCATTCCTCAAACCTCAATCCTCAACCCTCAGCCCTCATCCACCATCATCAATCCTCAATCCTCAATCCTCAATCTTCGATCCTCAATACTCAACCTTCGATCCTCAATCCTCAGTCCTAAATCCTCAAACCTCAGTCCTCAGTCATGAATACTCCATCTTCAATACTCAATACACAATCCTCAATCGTCAATCCTCAATCCTCAATCCTCAATCCTCATTCTTCAAACCTCAATCCTCAACCCTCAGTCTTCATCCTCAACTCCCAATTCTCAATCCTCAATCCTGAATTCTCAATCTTCAATCCTCAATAATCAATCTTCAATCCTCAATCCCCAGTCCTCAATCATCAATCCTCAATGCTCAATCCTCAATCCTCAATCCTCAGTCCTCAATCCTCAATCCTCAATCCTCATACCACAATCCTCAACCGTCAGTCCTCGTCCTCAATCCTCAACTATGAATCCTCAATCCTCAATAATCAATCATCAATACTCAATCTTCACTCCTCAATCCTCAATCCTCGTTCCTCAATCCTCAATCCTCAGTCCTCAATCCTCAATCCTCAATCCTCATACCACAATCCTCAACCGTCAGTCCTCGTCCTCAATCCTCAACTATCAATCCTCAATCCTAAATATTCAATCATCAATAGTCAATCTTCAATCCTCAGTTCTCAATCCTCAACCCTCAATCCTCAATCCTCAATCCTCATCCTCATTCCTCAAACCTCAATCCTCAATCTTCTATCCTCAACTGTCAGTCCTCGTCCTCAGTCCTCAACCCTCAATCCTCAATCCTCAATCTTCAATCATCAATACACAATCTTCAATCCTCAATTCTCAATCCTCAATCCTCAGTCCTCAATCCTCAATATTCAACACACAACCATCAACCATCAATTCTCAATACTCAACCATGAATCCTCAATTCTTAATACTCAATAGAATATCCTGAATTCTCACGATTCAATACACAATCCACAATATTCAATAATCAAACCTCGAACCACAAACATCAATTCTCAACACTCAAGCCTCAACACTCGGTCCTCTCTCTTCAATCCTCCATCCTCAATCCTCTATGCTCAAGCGTCAATCCTCAACCCTCATTCCGCAAACCTCAATCCTCAACCCTCCATTCTCATCCTCCATCCTCAATCCTCAATCCTCAACCCTCAGCCATCATCCTCAATCCTCAATCCTCAATCCTCAATCCTCAGTCATCAAACCTCAATCTTCAATACTCAATCCTCAACCATCAATCCTCAATTCTCAATACTCAATAGAATATCCTGAATTCTCAGTATTCAATACTCAATCCTCAATCCTCAACCCTCAGTCCTCATTCTCCATCCTCAATCCTCAATCCTCAAACCTCAATCTTCAATCCTCAATACTCAATCTTCGATCCTCAATCCTCAACACTCAATCCTCAATCCTCAATCCTCAGTCATGAATACTCAATCTTCAATACTCAATCCTCAATCCTCAATCATCAATCCTCAATCCTCAATCCTCATCCTCATTCCTCAAACCTCAATCCTCAATCTTCTATCCTCAACTGTCAGTCCTCGTCCTCAGTCCTCAACCCTCAATCCTCAATCCTCAATCTTCAATCATCAATACACAATCTTCAATCCTCAATTCTCAATCCTCAATCCTCAGTCCTCAATCCTCAATATTCAACACACAATCATCAACCATTAATTCTCAATACTCAACCATGAATCATCAATTCTTAATACTCAATAGAATATCCTGAATTCTCACGATTCAATACACAATCCACAATATTCAATAATCAAACCTCGAACCACAAACATCAATTCTCAACACTCAATCCTCAACACTCGGTCCTCTCTCTTCAATCCTCCATCCTCAATCCTCTATGCTCAAGCGTCAATCCTCAACCCTCATTCCGCAAACCTCAATCCTCAACCCTCCATTCTCATCCTCCATCCTCAATCCTCAATCCTCAACCCTCAGCCATCATCCTCAATCCTCAATCCTCAATCCTCAATCCTCAGACATCAAACCTCAATCTTCAATACTCAATCCTCAACCCTCAATCCTCAGTCCTCAAACCTCAATTCCGAATCCTCAATCCTGAATGCTCAATCGTCATCCCTCAGTCCGCAACAATCAATTATCAATACTCAATCCTCAATAGAATATCCTCAATTCACAGTTTTCAATACTGAATCCCCAATCTTCGATCTTCAAATCTCAATACACAGACATCAATTCTCATCACTCAACCCTCAACACTCAGTCCTCAATCTTCAATCCTCAATCCTCAATCCTCAATCTTCAATCCTCCATACTCAATCTTCAATCCTCAATCCTCAATCATCAATCCCCAATCCTCAACCCTCAGTCATCAATCCTCAATCTTCAATACTCAATCCTCAATCATCAATCCTCAATCCTCAATCCTCAATCCTCATTCCTCAAACCTCAGTCTTCGTACCTCAATCCTCAACCGTCAGTCCTCGTCCTCAATCCTCAACTATCAATCCTCAATACTCAACCATCGATACTCAATTCTCAATACTCAATAGAATATCCTGAATTCTCAGTTTTCAATACTCAATCCTCAATCTTCAATCTTCATGTCTCCATCCACAAACATCAATTCTCATCTCTCGACCCTCAACACTCAGTCCTCAATCTTCAATCCGCAATCCTCAATACTCAATCCTCAAACCTCAATCTTCAATCCTCAATCCTCAATCCTCAATCATCAATCCTCAATCTTCAAAACTCAATACTCAATCCTCAATTCTCAATCCTCAATACTCGACCATCAATCCTCAATCTTCAATCCTCAATACTCGGTCTTCAATCATCAATCCTCAATCCTCAATCCTCAATCCTCAATCCACAATCATCAATCCTCAATCCTTAATCATCAACCTTCAATCCTCAATACTCAATCTTCAATCCACAATACTCAATCCACAATCGTCAATTCTCGTTCTTCAATCCTCAATACCCAATCCTCAATCCTCAATCCTCAATCCTCCATCCTCAATTCTCGATCCTCAATCCTCTGCCCTCAGTCCTCAAACCTCAACCCTCAACCCTCAGCCCTCATCCTCAATCCTCAATCCTGAATCCTCAATCCTCAATCTTCAATCCCCAATACTCAGTCTTCAATCCTCAATCCTCAATCCTCAATCCTCAGTCCTCAATCCTCAATACTCAATCTTCAATCCCAATCCTCAATCCTCAATCCTCAATCCTCAATCCTCAGTCATCAATCCTCAATCTTCAATACCCAATCGTCAATCCTCAGTCCACAATTCTCAATCCTCAATCCTCGTTCCTCAAACCTCAATCCTCAACCCTCAGTCCTCATCCTCAATTCTCCATTCTCAATCCTCAAACCTCAATCTTCAATCCTCAATACTCAATCCTCAATCCTCAATCCTCAATTCTCAATCCTCAATCCTCAGTCCACAGTCCACAAACCTCAATCCTCAACCCTCAGCCATCATCCTCAATCCTCAATACTCAATCCTCAATCCTCAGTCATCAAACCTCAATCTTCAATACTCAATCCTCAACCCTCAATCCTCAGTCCTCAAACCTCAATTCCGAATCCTCAATCCTGAATGCTCAATCGTCATCCCTCAGTCCGCAACAATCAATTATCAATCCTCAATCCTCAATAGAATATCCTCAATTCACAGTTTTCAATACTGAATCCCCAATCTTCGGTCTTCAAATCTCAATACACAGATATCATTTCTCATCACTCAACCCTCAACACTCAGTCCTCAATCTTCAATCCTCAATCCTCAATCCTCAATCTTCAATCCTCCATACTCAATCTTCAATCCTCAATCCTCAATCATCAATCCCCAATCCTCAATCCTCAGTCATCAATCCTCAATCTTCAATACTCAATCCTCAATTATCAATCCTCAATCCTCAATCCTCAATCCTCATTCCTCAAACCTCAATCCTCGTACCTCAATCCTCAACCGTCAGTCCTCGTCCTCAATCCTCAACTATCAATCCTCAATCCTCAATATTCAATCCTCAATACTCAATCTTCCATCCTCAATCCTCAATTATCAATCCTCAATACTCAATGCTCAATCGTCAATACTCAATCGTCAATCCTCAATCCCCAATCCTGAATCTTCAATCCTCAATCCTCAACCCTCAATCCTCAATCCTCAATCTTCAATCCTTAATACTCAATCTTCAATCCTCAATTCTCAATCCTCAATCCTCAATCCTCAATCTTCAATCCTCAACCGTCAGTCCTCGTCCTCAATCCTCAACCCTCAATCCTCAATCCTCAAACTTCAATCATTAATACTCAATCTTCAATCCTCAATTCTCAATCCTCAATCCTCAATCCTCATTCCGCAATATGCAACACACAACCATCATCCATCAGTGCTCAATACTCAACCATCAATCCTCAATTCTTAATACTCAATGGAATATCCTGAATTCTCGTGATTCAATACTCAATCCACAATATTCAATAATCAGATCTCGATCCTCAAACATCAATTCTCAACACTCAATCCTCAACACTCGGTCCTCTCTCTTCGATCCTCCATACTCAATCCTCTATCCTCAAGCGTCAATCCTCAACCCTCATTCCTCAAACCTCAATCCTCAACCCTCAGCCCTCATCCTCCATCATCAATCCTCAATCCTCAATCCTCAATCTTCGATCCTTAATACTCAACCTTCGATCCTCAATCCTGAGTCCTAAATCCTCAAACCTCAGTCCTCTATCCTCAATCCTCAATCCTCATACCTCAATCCTCATTCCTCAAACCTCAATCCTCAACCCTCAGCCATCATCCTCAATCCTCAATCCTCAATCCTCAATCCTCAGTCAGCAAACCTCAATCTTCAATACTCAATCCTCAACCCTCAATCCTCAACCGTCAGTCCTCGTCCTCAATCCTCAAACCTCAATCCTCAATCCTCAATCTTCACTCCTCAATTCTCAATCCTCCATCCTCAATCCTCAATCCTCATTCTTCAGTCCTCAACACCCAATCCTCAATCTTCAACCCTCAATCCTCAATCCTCAATTCTCAATCCTCATTGCTCAGTCCACAGTCCACAAACCTCAATCCTCAACCCTCAGCCATCATCCTCAATCCTCAATCCTCAATCCTCAATCCTCAGTCATCAAACCTCAATCTTCAATACTCAATCCTCAACCCTCAATCCTCAGTCCTCAAACCTCAATTCCGAATCCTCAATCCTGAATGCTCAATCGTCATCCCTCAGTCCGCAACAATCAATTATCAATACTCAATCCTCAATAGAATATCCTCAATTCACAGTTTTCAATACTGAATCCCCAACCTTCGATCTTCAAATCTCAATACACAGACATCAATTCTCATCACTCAACCCTCAACACTCAGTCCTCAATCTTCAATCCTCAATCCTCAATCCTCAATCTTCAATCCTCCATACTCAATCTTCAATCCTCAATCCTCAATCATCAATCCCCAATCCTCAAACCTCAGTCATCAATCCTCAATCTTCAATACTCAATCCTCAATTATCAATCCTCAATCCTCAATCCTCAATCCTCAATCCTCAATCCTCAATTCTCAATCCTCAATCCTCAATTCTCAACCTTCAATACTCAATAATCAATCTCCAATCCCAGATCCTCAATCCCCAATTCTCAATCGTTAATCCTCAATTTTCAATCCTCAATCCCCAGTCCTCAATCCTCAATCCTCAATCTTCAATCCCAATCCTCAATCCTCAATCCTCAATCCTCAATCCTCAGTCATCAATCCTCAATCTTCAATACCCAATCGTCAATCCTCAGTCCACAATTCTCAATCCTCAATCCTCGTTCCTCAAACCTCAATCCTCAACCCTCAGTCCTCATCCTCAATTCTCCATTCTCAATCCTCAAACCTCAATCTTCAATCCTCAATACTCAATCCTCAATCCTCAATCCTCAATTCTCAATCCTCAATCCTCAGTCCACAGTCCACAAACCTCAATCCTCAACCCTCAGCCATCATCCTCAATCCTCAATACTCAATCCTCAATCCTCAGTCATCAAACCTCAATCTTCAATACTCAATCCTCAACCCTCAATCCTCAGTCCTCAAACCTCAATTCCGAATCCTCAATCCTGAATGCTCAATCGTCATCCCTCAGTCCGCAACAATCAATTATCAATCCTCAATCCTCAATAGAATATCCTCAATTCACAGTTTTCAATACTGAATCCCCAATCTTCGGTCTTCAAATCTCAATACACAGATATCATTTCTCATCACTCAACCCTCAACACTCAGTCCTCAATCTTCAATCCTCAATCCTCAATCCTCAATCTTCAATCCTCCATACTCAATCTTCAATCCTCAATCCTCAATCATCAATCCCCAATCCTCAATCCTCAGTCATCAATCCTCAATCTTCAATACTCAATCCTCAATTATCAATCCTCAATCCTCAATCCTCAATCCTCATTCCTCAAACCTCAATCCTCGTACCTCAATCCTCAACCGTCAGTCCTCGTCCTCAATCCTCAACTATCAATCCTCAATCCTCAATATTCAATCCTCAATACTCAATCTTCCATCCTCAATCCTCAATTATCAATCCTCAATACTCAATGCTCAATCGTCAATACTCAATCGTCAATCCTCAATCCCCAATCCTGAATCTTCAATCCTCAATCCTCAACCCTCAATCCTCAATCCTCAATCTTCAATCCTTAATACTCAATCTTCAATCCTCAATTCTCAATCCTCAATCCTCAATCCTCAATCTTCAATCCTCAACCGTCAGTCCTCGTCCTCAATCCTCAACCCTCAATCCTCAATCCTCAAACTTCAATCATTAATACTCAATCTTCAATCCTCAATTCTCAATCCTCAATCCTCAATCCTCATTCCGCAATATGCAACACACAACCATCATCCATCAGTGCTCAATACTCAACCATCAATCCTCAATTCTTAATACTCAATGGAATATCCTGAATTCTCGTGATTCAATACTCAATCCACAATATTCAATAATCAGATCTCGATCCTCAAACATCAATTCTCAACACTCAATCCTCAACACTCGGTCCTCTCTCTTCGATCCTCCATACTCAATCCTCTATCCTCAAGCGTCAATCCTCAACCCTCATTCCTCAAACCTCAATCCTCAACCCTCAGCCCTCATCCTCCATCATCAATCCTCAATCCTCAATCCTCAATCTTCGATCCTTAATACTCAACCTTCGATCCTCAATCCTGAGTCCTAAATCCTCAAACCTCAGTCCTCTATCCTCAATCCTCAATCCTCATACCTCAATCCTCATTCCTCAAACCTCAATCCTCAACCCTCAGCCATCATCCTCAATCCTCAATCCTCAATCCTCAATCCTCAGTCAGCAAACCTCAATCTTCAATACTCAATCCTCAACCCTCAATCCTCAACCGTCAGTCCTCGTCCTCAATCCTCAAACCTCAATCCTCAATCCTCAATCTTCACTCCTCAATTCTCAATCCTCCATCCTCAATCCTCAATCCTCATTCTTCAGTCCTCAACACCCAATCCTCAATCTTCAACCCTCAATCCTCAATCCTCAATTCTCAATCCTCATTGCTCAGTCCACAGTCCACAAACCTCAATCCTCAACCCTCAGCCATCATCCTCAATCCTCAATCCTCAATCCTCAATCCTCAGTCATCAAACCTCAATCTTCAATACTCAATCCTCAACCCTCAATCCTCAGTCCTCAAACCTCAATTCCGAATCCTCAATCCTGAATGCTCAATCGTCATCCCTCAGTCCGCAACAATCAATTATCAATACTCAATCCTCAATAGAATATCCTCAATTCACAGTTTTCAATACTGAATCCCCAATCTTCGATCTTCAAATCTCAATACACAGACATCAATTCTCATCACTCAACCCTCAACACTCAGTCCTCAATCTTCAATCCTCAATCCTCAATCCTCAATCTTCAATCCTCCATACTCAATCTTCAATCCTCAATCCTCAATCATCAATCCCCAATCCTCAAACCTCAGTCATCAATCCTCAATCTTCAATACTCAATCCTCAATTATCAATCCTCAATCCTCAATCCTCAATCCTCAATCCTCAATCCTCAATTCTCAATCCTCAATCCTCAATTCTCAACCTTCAATACTCAATAATCAATCTCCAATCCCAGATCCTCAATCCCCAATTCTCAATCGTTAATCCTCAATTTTCAATCCTCAATCCCCAGTCCTCAATCCTCAATACTCAATCTTCAATCCTCAACCGTCAGTCCTCGTCGTCAATCCTCAACCCTCAATCCTCATTCCTCAAACTTCAATCATTAATACTCAATCTTCAATCCTCAATTCTCAATCCTCAATCCTCAATCCTCATTCCGCAATAGTCAACACACAACCATCATCCTTCAGTTCTCAATACTCAACCATCAATCCTCAATTCTTAATACTCAATGGAATATCCTGAATTCTCGTGATTCAATACTCAATCCACAATATTCAATAATCAGATCTCGATCCTCAAACATCAATTCTCAACACTCAATCCTCAACACTCGGTCCTCTCTCTTCGATCCTCCATACTCAATCCTCTATCCTCAAGCGTCAATCCTCAACCCTCATTCCTCAAACCTCAATCCTCAACCCTCAGCCCTCATCCTCCATCATCAATCCTCAATCCTCAATCCTCAATCTTCGATCCTTAATACTCAACCTTCGATCCTCAATCCTGAGTCCTAAATCCTCAAACCTCAGTCCTCAGTCATGAATACTCCATCTTCAATACTCAATACACAATCCTCAATCGTCAATCCTCAATCCTCAATCCTCAATCCTCATCCTTCAAACCTCAATCCTCAACCCTCAGTCCTCATCCTCAACTCCCAATTCTCAATCCTCAATCCTCAATTCTCAATCTTCAATCCTCAATAATCAATCTTCAATCCTCAATCCCCAGTCCTCAATCATCAATCCTCAATGCTCAATCCTCAATCCTCAACCCTCAGTCCTCAATCCTCAATCCTCAATCCTCATACCACAATCCTCAACCGTCAGTCCTCGTCCTCAATCCTCAACTATCAATCCTCAATCCTCCATATTCAATCATCAATACTCAATCGTCACTCCTCAATCCTCAATCCTCGTTCCTCAAACCTCAATCCTCAACCCTCAGCCATCATCTTCAATCCTCAATCCTTGTTCCTCAATCCTCAATCCTCAATCCTCAATCCTCAATAGTCAATCTCCAATCCTAGATCCTCAATCCCCAATCCACAATCCTTAATCCTCAATCTTCAATCCTCAATCCTCAATTCTCAATTATCAAACTTCAATCCTCAATACTCAATCTTCAATCCTCAATCCTCAATCCTGAATCGTCGATCCTCATTCTTCAATCCTCAATACCCAATCCTCAATCCACAATACTCAATCGTCAATCCTCAGTCCTCAATTCTCAATCCTCAATCCTCGTTCCTCAAACCTCAATCCTCAACCCTCAGTCCTCATCCTCAATTCTCAATCCTCAATCCTCAAACCTCAATCTTCAATCCTCAATACTCAATCCTCAATCCTTCATACTCAACCATCAATCCTCAATTCTCAATACTCAATAGAGTATCCTGAATGCTCAGTATTCAATACTCAAACCTCAATCCTCAACCGTCAGCCCTCATCCTCCATCCTCAATCCTCTATCCTCAAACCTCAATCTTCAATCCTCAATACTGAATCTTCGATTCTCAATTCTCAATCCTCAGTACTCAATCCCCAATCCTCAATCTTCAATCCTCAATACTCAATCCTCAATCGTCAATACTCAACCATCAATCCTCAATTCTCAATACTCAATAGAATATCCTGAATTCTCAGTATTCAATACTCAAACCTCAATCCTCAACCCTCAGTCCTCATTCTCCATCCTCAATCCTCAATCCTCAAACCTCAATCTTCAATCCTAAATACTCAATCTTCGATCCTCAATCCTCAACACTCAATCCTCAATCCTCAATCCTCAGTCATGAATACTCAATCTTCAATACTCAATCCTCAATCCTCAATCATCAATCCTCAATCCTCAATCCTCATCCTCATTCCTCAAACCTCAATCCTCAATCTTCTATCCTCAACTGTCAGTCCTCGTCCTCAGTCCTCAACCCTCAATCCTCAATCCTCAATCTTCAATCATCAATACACAATCTTCGATCCTCAATTCTCAATCCTCAATCCTCAGTCCTCAATCCTCAATATTCAACACACAACCATCAACCATCAATTCTCAATACTCAACCATGAATCCTCAATTCTTAATACTCAATAGAATATCCTGAATTCTCACGATTCAATACACAATCCACAATATTCAATAATCAAACCTCGAACCACAAACATCAATTCTCAACACTCAAGCCTCAACACTCGGTCCTCTCTCTTCAATCCTCCATCCTCAATCCTCTATGCTCAAGCGTCAATCCTCAACCCTCATTCCGCAAACCTCAATCCTCAACCCTCCATTCTCATCCTCCATCCTCAATCCTCAATCCTCAACCCTCAGCCATCATCCTCAATCCTCAATCCTCAATCCTCAATCCTCAGTCATCAAACCTCAATCTTCAATACTCAATCCTCAACCATCAATCCTCAATTCTCAATACTCAATAGAATATCCTGAATTCTCAGTATTCAATACTCAATCCTCAATCCTCAACCCTCAGTCCTCATTCTCCATCCTCAATCCTCAATCCTCAAACCTCAATCTTCAATCCTCAATACTCAATCTTCGATCCTCAATCCTCAACACTCAATCCTCAATCCTCAATCCTCAGTCATGAATACTCAATCTTCAATACTCAATCCTCAATCCTCAATCATCAATCCTCAATCCTCAATCCTCATCCTCATTCCTCAAACCTCAATCCTCAATCTTCTATCCTCAACTGTCAGTCCTCGTCCTCAGTCCTCAACCCTCAATCCTCAATCCTCAATCTTCAATCATCAATACACAATCTTCAATCCTCAATTCTCAATCCTCAATCCTCAGTCCTCAATCCTCAATATTCAACACACAATCATCAACCATCAATTCTCAATACTCAACCATGAATCATCAATTCTTAATACTCAATAGAATATCCTGAATTCTCACGATTCAATACACAATCCACAATATTCAATAATCAAACCTCGAACCACAAACATCAATTCTCAACACTCAATCCTCAACACTCGGTCCTCTCTCTTCAATCCTCCATCCTCAATCCTCTATGCTCAAGCGTCAATCCTCAACCCTCATTCCGCAAACCTCAATCCTCAACCCTCCATTCTCATCCTCCATCCTCAATCCTCAATCCTCAACCCTCAGCCATCATCCTCAATCCTCAATCCTCAATCCTCAATCCTCAGACATCAAACCTCAATCTTCAATACTCAATCCTCAACCCTCAATCCTCAGTCCTCAAACCTCAATTCCGAATCCTCAATCCTGAATGCTCAATCGTCATCCCTCAGTCCGCAACAATCAATTATCAATACTCAATCCTCAATAGAATATCCTCAATTCACAGTTTTCAATACTGAATCCCCAATCTTCGATCTTCAAATCTCAATACACAGACATCAATTCTCATCACTCAACCCTCAACACTCAGTCCTCAATCTTCAATCCTCAATCCTCAATCCTCAATCTTCAATCCTCCATACTCAATCTTCAATCCTCAATCCTCAATCATCAATCCCCAATCCTCAACCCTCAGTCATCAATCCTCAATCTTCAATACTCAATCCTCAATCATCAATCCTCAATCCTCAATCCTCAATCCTCATTCCTCAAACCTCAGTCTTCGTACCTCAATCCTCAACCGTCAGTCCTCGTCCTCAATCCTCAACTATCAATCCTCAATACTCAACCATCGATACTCAATTCTCAATACTCAATAGAATATCCTGAATTCTCAGTTTTCAATACTCAATCCTCAATCTTCAATCTTCATGTCTCCATCCACAAACATCAATTCTCATCTCTCGAACCTCAACACTCAGTCCTCAATCTTCAATCCTCAATACTCAATCCTCAAACCTCAATCTTCAATCCTCAATCCTCAATCCTCAATCATCAATCCTCAATCTTCAAAACTCAATACTCAATCCTCAATTCTCAATCCTCAATACTCGACCATCAATCCTCAATCTTCAATCCTCAATACTCGGTCTTCAATCATCAATCCTCAATCCTCAATCCTCAATCCTCAATCCACAATCATCAATCCTCAATCCTTAATCATCAACCTTCAATCCTCAATACTCAATCTTCAATCCACAATACTCAATCCACAATCGTCAATTCTCGTTCTTCAATCCTCAATACACAATCCTCAATCCTCAATCCTCAATCCTCCATCCTCAATTCTCGATCCTCAATCCTCTGCCCTCAGTCCTCAAACCTCAACCCTCAACCCTCAGCCCTCATCCTCAATCCTCAATCCTGAATCCTCAATCCTCAATCTTCAATCCCCAATACTCAGTCTTCAATCCTCAATCCTCAATCCTCAATCCTCAGTCCTCAATCCTCAATACTCAATCTTCAATCCCAATCCTCAATCCTCAATCCTCAATCCTCAATCCTCAATCCTCAGTCATCAATCCTCAATCTTCAATACCCAATCGTCAATCCTCAGTCCACAATTCTCAATCCTCAATCCTCGTTCCTCAAACCTCAATCCTCAACCCTCAGTCCTCATCCTCAATTCTCCATTCTCAATCCTCAAACCTCAATCTTCAATCCTCAATACTCAATCCTCAATCCTCAATCCTCAATTCTCAATCCTCAATCCTCAGTCCACAGTCCACAAACCTCAATCCTTAACCCTCAGCCATCATCCTCAATCCTCAATACTCAATCCTCAATCCTCAGTCATCAAACCTCAATCTTCAATACTCAATCCTCAACCCTCAATCCTCAGTCCTCAAACCTCAATTCCGAATCCTCAATCCTGAATGCTCAATCGTCATCCCTCAGTCCGCAACAATCAATTATCAATCCTCAATCCTCAATAGAATATCCTCAATTCACAGTTTTCAATACTGAATCCCCAATCTTCGGTCTTCAAATCTCAATACACAGATATCATTTCTCATCACTCAACCCTCAACACTCAGTCCTCAATCTTCAATCCTCAATCCTCAATCCTCAATCTTCAATCCTCCATACTCAATCTTCAATCCTCAATCCTCAATCATCAATCCCCAATCCTCAATCCTCAGTCATCAATCCTCAATCTTCAATACTCAATCCTCAATTATCAATCCTCAATCCTCAATCCTCAATCCTCATTCCTCAAACCTCAATCCTCGTACCTCAATCCTCAACCGTCAGTCCTCGTCCTCAATCCTCAACTATCAATCCTCAATCCTCAATATTCAATCCTCAATACTCAATCTTCCATCCTCAATCCTCAATTATCAATCCTCAATACTCAATGCTCAATCGTCAATACTCAATCGTCAATCCTCAATCCCCAATCCTGAATCTTCAATCCTCAATCCTCAACCCTCAATCCTCAATCCTCAATCTTCAATCCTTAATACTCAATCTTCAATCCTCAATTCTCAATCCTCAATCCTCAATCCTGAATCTTCAATCCTCAACCGTCAGTCCTCGTCCTCAATCCTCAACCCTCAATCCTCAATCCTCAAACTTCAATCATTAATACTCAATCTTCAATCCTCAAATCTCAATCCTCAATCCTCATTCCGCAATATGCAACACACAACCATCATCCATCAGTGCTCAATACTCAACCATCAATCCTCAATTCTTAATACTCAATGGAATATCCTGAATTCTCGTGATTCAATACTCAATCCACAATATTCAATAATCAGATCTCGATCCTCAAACATCAATACTCAACACTCAATCCTCAACACTCGGTCCTCTCTCTTCAATCCTCCATCCTCAATCCTCTATCCTCAAGCGTCAATCCTCAACCCTCATTCCTCAAACCTCAATCCTCAACCCTCAGCCCTCATCCTCCATCATCAATCCTCAATCCTCAATCCTCAATCTTCAATCCTCAATACTCAACCTTCGATCCTCAATCCTCAGTCCTAAATCCTCAAACCTCAGTCCTCAGTCATGAATACTCCATCTTCAATACTCAATACACAATCCTCAATCGTCAATCCTCAATCCTCAATCCTCAATCCTCATTCTTCAAACCTCAATCCTCAACCCTCAGTCCTCATTCTCAACTCCCAATTCTCAATCCTCAATCCTCAATTCTCAATCTTCAATCCTCAATAATCAATCTTCAATCCTCAATCCCCAGTCCTCAATCTTCAATCCTCAATGCTCAATCCTCAATACTCAATCTTCACTCCTCAATCCTCAATCCTCGTTCCTCAAACCTCAATCCTCAACCCTCAGCCATCATCTTCAATCCTCAACCCTCGTTCCTCAATCCTCAATCCTCAATCCTCAATCCTCAATAGTCAATCTCCAATCCTAGATCCTCAATCCCCAATCCACAATCCTTAATCCTCAATCTTCAATCCTCAATCCTCAATTCTCAATTATCAAACTTCAATCCTCAATACGCAATCTTCAATCCTCAATCCTCAATCCTGAACCGTCGATCCTCATACTTCAATCCTCAATACCCAATCCTCAATCCTTAATACTCAATCGTCAAAGCTCAGTCCTCAATTCTCAATCCTCAATCCTCGTTCCTCAAACCTCAATCCTCAACCGTCAGTCCTCGTCCTCAATCCTCAACTATCAATCCTCAATCCTCAATATTCAATCATCAATACTCAATCTTCAATCCTCAATCCTGAATCCTCAATCCTCAATCCTCAATCCTCAACCCTCAGTCCTCATCCTCAATTCTCCATTCTCAATCCTCAAACCTCAATCTTCAATCCTCAATACTCAATCCTCAATCCTCAATCCTCAATTCTCAATCCTCAATCCTCAATCCTCAAACCTCAATCCTCCATCCTCAATTCTCAGTCCTCAATCCTCAGTCCACAGCCCTCAAACCTCAACCCTCAACCCACAGCCCTCATCCTCAATCCTCAATCCTAAATCCTCAATCATCAATCTTCAATCCTCAATACTCTGTCTTCAATCCTCAATTCTCAATCCTCAGTCCTCAATCCTCAATCCTCAATCCTCATTCCTCAAACCTCAATCCTCAACCCTCACTCCTTATCCTCAATTCTCAATTCTCAATACTCAATCCTCAATTCTCAACCTTCAATACTCAATAATCAATCTCCAATCCTTGATCCTCAATCCCCAATCCTCAATCGTTAATACTCAATCTTCAATCCTCAATCCCCAGTCCTCAATCCTCAATACTCAATCTTCAATCCTCAATCCTCAATTATCAATCCTCAATACTCAATCCTCAATTGTCAATCCTCAATCGTCAATACTCAATCCCCAATCCTGAATCTTCAATCCTCAATCCTCAACCCTCAATCCTCAATCCTCAATCTTCAATCCTTAATACTCAATCTTCAATCCTCAGTTCTCAATCCTCAACCCTCAATCCTCAACCTTCAATCCTCAACCGTCAGTCCTCGTCCTCAATCCTCAACCCTCAATCCTCAATCCTCAAACTTCAATCATTTATACTCAATCTTCAATCCTCAATTCTCAATCCTCAATCCTCAATCCTCAATCCTCAATATTCAACACACAACCATCAACCATTAATTCTCAATACTCAACCATCAATCCTCAATTCTTAATACTCAATGGAATATCCTGAATTCTCGTGATTCAATACTCAATCCACAATATTCATTAATCAGATCTCGATCCTCAAACATCAATTCTCAACACTCAATCCTCAACACTCGGTCCTCTCTCTTCAATCCTCCATACTCAATCCTCTATCCTCAAGCGTCAATCCTCAACCCTCATTCCTCAAACCTCAATCCTCAACCCTCAGCCCTCATCCACCATCATCAATCCTCAATCCTCAATCCTCAATCTTCGATCCTCAATACTCAACCTTCGATCCTCAATCCTCAGTCCTAAATCCTCAAACCTCAGTCCTCAGTCATGAATACTCCATCTTCAATACTCAATACACAATCCTCAATCGTCAATCCTCAATCCTCAATCCTCAATCCTCATTCTTCAAACCTCAATCCTCAACCCTCAGTCTTCATCCTCAACTCCCAATTCTCAATCCTCAATCCTGAATTCTCAATCTTCAATCCTCAATAATCAATCTTCAATCCTCAATCCCCAGTCCTCAATCATCAATCCTCAATGCTCAATCCTCAATCCTCAATCCTCAGTCCTCAATCCTCAATCCTCAATCCTCATACCACAATCCTCAACCGTCAGTCCTCGTCCTCAATCCTCAACTATGAATCCTCAATCCTCAATAATCAATCATCAATACTCAATCTTCACTCCTCAATCCTCAATCCTCGTTCCTCAATCCTCAATCCTCAGTCCTCAATCCTCAATCCTCAATCCTCATACCACAATCCTCAACCGTCAGTCCTCGTCCTCAATCCTCAACTATCAATCCTCAATCCTAAATATTCAATCATCAATAGTCAATCTTCAATCCTCAGTTCTCAATCCTCAACCCTCAATCCTCAATCTTCAATCCTCAACCGTCAGTCCTCGTCCTCAATCCTCAACCCTCAATCCTCAATCCTCAAACTTCAATCATTAATACTCAATCTTCAATCCTCAATAATCAATCCTCAATCCTCAATCCTCAGTCCTCAATCCTCAATCCTCAATCCTCATACCACAATCCTCAACCGTCAGTCCTCGTCCTTAATCCTCAACTATCAATCCTCAATCCTCAATTATCAATCCTCAATACTCAATCCTCAATCGTCAATCCTCAATCGTCAATCCTCAATCCCCAATCCTGAATCTTCAATCCTCAATCCTCAACCCTCAATCCTCAACCCTCAATCTTCAATCCTCAATACTCAATCTTCAATCCTCAATCCTCAATCTTCGATCCTCAATCCACAACACTCAATCCTCAATCCTCAATCCTCAGTCATGAATACTCAATCTTCAATACTCAATCCTCAATCCTCAATCCTCAATCCTCAATCCTCAATCCTCAATCCTCAATTCTCAATCCTCAATCCTCAGTCCACAGTCCTCAAACCTCAATTCTCAACCCTCATCCATCATCCTCAATCCTCAATCCTCGTTCCTCAATCCTCAATCCTCAGTCCTCAATCCTCAATAGTCAATCTCCAATCCTAGATCCTCAATCCCCAATCGTCAATCCTCATTCTTCAATCCTCAATACCCAATCCTCAATCCTCAAACCTCAATCCTCCATCCTCAATTCTCAGTCCTCAATCCTCAGTCCACAGCCCTCAAACCTCAACCCTCAACCCTCAGCCCTCATCCTCAATCCTCAATCCTAAATCCTCAATCATCAATCTTCAATCCTCAATACTCTGTCTTCAATCCTCAATTCTCAATCCTCAGTCCTCAATCCTCAATCCTCAATCCTCATTCCTCAAACCTCAATCCTCAACCCTCACTCCTTATCCTCAATTCTCAATTCTCAATACTCAATCCTCAATTCTCAACCTTCAATACTCAATAATCAATCTCCAATCCTTGATCCTCAATCCCCAATCCTCAATCGTTAATACTCAATCTTCAATCCTCAATCCCCAGTCCTCAATCCTCAATACTCAATCTTCAATCCTCAATCCTCAATTATCAATCCTCAATACTCAATCCTCAATTGTCAATCCTCAATCGTCAATACTCAATCCCCAATCCTGAATCTTCAATCCTCAATCCTCAACCCTCAATCCTCAATCCTCAATCTTCAATCCTTAATACTCAATCTTCAATCCTCAGTTCTCAATCCTCAACCCTCAATCCTCAACCTTCAATCCTCAACCGTCAGTCCTCGTCCTCAATCCTCAACCCTCAATCCCCAATCCTCAAACTTCAATCATTTATACTCAATCTTCAATCCTCAATTCTCAATCCTCAATCCTCAATCCTCAATCCTCAATATTCAACACACAACCATCAACCATTAATTCTCAATACTCAACCATCAATCCTCAATTCTTAATACTCAATGGAATATCCTGAATTCTCGTGATTCAATACTCAATCCACAATATTCAATAATCAGATCTCGATCCTCAAACATCAATTCTCAACACTCAATCCTCAACACTCGGTCCTCTCTCTTCAATCCTCCATACTCAATCCTCTATCCTCAAGCGTCAATCCTCAACCCTCATTCCTCAAACCTCAATCCTCAACCCTCAGCCCTCATCCACCATCATCAATCCTCAATCCTCAATCCTCAATCTTCGATCCTCAATACTCAACCTTCGATCCTCAATCCTCAGTCCTAAATCCTCAAACCTCAGTCCTCAGTCATGAATACTCCATCTTCAATACTCAATACACAATCCTCAATCGTCAATCCTCAATCCTCAATCCTCAATCCTCATTCTTCAAACCTCAATCCTCAACCCTCAGTCTTCATCCTCAACTCCCAATTCTCAATCCTCAATCCTGAATTCTCAATCTTCAATCCTCAATAATCAATCTTCAATCCTCAATCCCCAGTCCTCAATCATCAATCCTCAATGCTCAATCCTCAATCCTCAATCCTCAGTCCTCAATCCTCAATCCTCAATCCTCATACCACAATCCTCAACCGTCAGTCCTCGTCCTCAATCCTCAACTATGAATCCTCAATCCTCAATAATCAATCATCAATACTCAATCTTCACTCCTCAATCCTCAATCCTCGTTCCTCAATCCTCAATCCTCAGTCCTCAATCCTCAATCCTCAATCCTCATACCACAATCCTCAACCGTCAGTCCTCGTCCTCAATCCTCAACTATCAATCCTCAATCCTAAATATTCAATCATCAATAGTCAATCTTCAATCCTCAGTTCTCAATCCTCAACCCTCAATCCTCAATCTTCAATCCTCAACCGTCAGTCCTCGTCCTCAATCCTCAACCCTCAATCCTCAATCCTCAAACTTCAATCATTAATACTCAATCTTCAATCCTCAATAATCAATCCTCAATCCTCAATCCTCAGTCCTCAATCCTCAATCCTCAATCCTCATACCACAATCCTCAACCGTCAGTCCTCGTCCTCAATCCTCAACTATCAATCCTCAATCCTCAATTATCAATCCTCAATACTCAATCCTCAATCGTCAATCCTCAATCGTCAATCCTCAATCCCCAATCCTGAATCTTCAATCCTCAATCCTCAACCCTCAATCCTCAACCCTCAATCTTCAATCCTCAATACTCAATCTTCAATCCTCAATCCTCAAACCTCAATCCTCAATCCTCAATCCTCAATCCTCAATCTTCAATCCTCAACCGTCAGTCCTCGTCCTCAATCCTCAAACCTCAATCCTCAATCCTCAATCTTCAATCATCAATACTCAATCTTCACTCCTCAATTCTCAATCCTCAATCCTCAATCCTCAATCCTCATTCTTCAGTCCTCAACACCCAATCCTCAATCTTCAACCCTCAATCCTCAATCCTCAATTCTCAATCCTCAATCCTCAGTCCACAGTCCTCAAACCTCAATCCTCAACCCTCAGCCATCATCCTCAATCCTCAATCCTCAATCCTCAATCCTCAGTCATCAATCCTCAATCTTCAATACTCAATCCTCAACCCTCAATCCTCAGTCCTCAAACCTCAATTCCGAATCCTCAATCCTGAATGCTCAATCTTCATCCCTCAGTCCGCAACAATCAATTATCAATCCTCAATCCTCAATAGAATATCCTCAATTCACAGTTTTCAATACTGAATCCCCAATCTTCGATCTTTAAATCACAATCCACAGACATCAATTCTCATCACTCAACCCTCAACACTCAGTCCTCAATCTTCAATCCTCAATCCTCAATCCTCAACCTTCAATCCTCCATACTCAATCTTCAATCCTCAATCCTCAATCATCAATCCCCAATCCTCAATCCTCAGTCATCAATCCTCAATCTTCAATACTCAATCCTCAATCATCAATCCTCAATCCTCAATCCTCAATCCTCATTCCTCAAACCTCAATCCTCGTACCTCAATCCTCAACCGTCAGTCCTCGTCCTCAATCCTCAACCATCAATCCTCAATCCTCAATATTCAATCATCAATACTCAATCTTCAATCCTCAATCCACAATCCTCAATCCTCAATCCTCAATCTTCAGTCCTCAAACCTCAATCCTGAATCTTCAATCCTGAATCCTCAATCTTCAGACCTCAGTCCTCAACAATCAGTTGTCAATTCTCAATCCTCAATACAATATCATCAATTCACAGTTTTCAATACTCAATACTCAATCTGCAATCTTCAAATCTCTATCCACAAACATCAATTCTCATCACTGAACCCTCAGCACTTTGTCCCTAATCCTCAATCTTCAATCCTCAATCCTCAATCCTCAGTCTTCAATCCTCAATACTCAATCTTCAATTCTCAAACATCAATACTCAATCCTCAATCCTGAATCCTCAATCCCCAATCCTCAATCTTCAATCCTCAATCCTCAATCCTCAAGCCTCAATCGTCAATCCTCAACCTTCAATCCTGAATACTCAATCTTCAATCCTCAATCCTCAATCCTCAATCCTCAATACTCAATCGTCAGTCTTCAATCCTCAATACTCAATCTTCAATCCTCAATCCTCAATCCTCAATCCTCAATCCTCATTCTTCTATCCTCAATACCCAATCCTCAATCTTCAATCCTCAATCCTCTGTGCTCAATTCTCAACCCTCAATCCTCAGTCCTCAGTCCTCAAACCTCAATCCTCAACCCTCAGCCCTCATCCTCAATCCTCAATCATCAATCTTCAATCCTCAATACTCAGTCTTCAATCCTCAATCCTCAATCCTCAACCCTCAATCCTCAATCCTCAATCATCAATCCTCAATCTTCAATACTCGATCCTCAATCCTCGATCCTCAATCCTCAATACTCAATCTTCAATCCTCAATACTCAATCTTCGATCCTCAATCCTCAACACTCAATCCTCAATCATCAATCCTCAATCTTCAATACTGAATCCTCAATCCTCAATCCTCAATCCTCAATACTCAAACATCAATCCTCAATTCCCAATACTCAATAGAATATCCTGGATTCTCAGTATTCAATACTCAAACCTCAATCCTCAACCATCAACCCTCATCCTCCATCCTCAATCCTGAATCCTCAAACCTCAATCTCCAATCCTCAATACACAATCTTCGATCCTCAATCCGCAACACTCAATCCTCAATCCTCAATCCTCAGTCATGAATACTCAATCTTCAATACTCAATCCTCAATCCTCTATTCTCAATCCTCAATCCTCAATCCCCAATCCTCAATCCTCAGTCATCAATCCTCAATCTTCAATACTCAATCCTCAATCATCAATCCTCAATCCTCAATCCTCAATCCTCATTCCTCAAACCTCAGTCTTCGTACCTCAATCCTCAACCGTCAGTCCTCGTCCTCAATCCTCAACTATCAATCCTCAATACTCAACCATCGATACTCAATTCTCAATACTCAATAGAATATCCTGAATTCTCAGTTTTCAATACTCAATCCTCAATCTTCAATCTTCATGTCTCCATCCACAAACATCAATTCTCATCTCTCGACCCTCAACATTCAGTCCTGAATCTTCAATCCTCAATCCTCAATACTCAATCCTCAAACCTCAATCTTCAATCCTCAATCCTCAATCCTCAATCATCAATCCTCAATCTTCAAAACTCAATACTCAATCCTCAATTCTCAATCCTCAATACTCGACCATCAATGATCAATCTTCAATCCTCAATACTCGGTCTTCAATCATCAATCCTCAATCCTCAATCCTCAATCCTCAATCCTCAATCCACAATCATCAATCCTCAATCCTTAATCATCAACCTTCAATCCTCAATCCTCAATCCTCAGTCCTCAATCCTCAATACTCAATCTTCAATCCCAATCCTCAATCCTCAATCCTCAATCCTCAATCCTCAGTCATCAATCCTCAATCTTCAATACCCAATCGTCAATCCTCAGTCCACAATTCTCAATCCTCAGTCCTCGTTCCTCAAACCTCAATCCTCAACCCTCAGTCCTCATCCTCAATTCTCCATTCTCAATCCTCAAACCTCAATCTTCAATCCTCAATACTCAATCCTCAATCCTCAATCCTCAATTCTCAATCCTCTATCCTCAGTCCACAGTCCACAAACCTCAATCCTCAACCCTCAGCCATCATCCTCAATCCTCAATACTCAATCCTCAATCCTCAGTCATCAAACCTCAATCTTCAATATTCAATCCTCAACCCTCAATCCTCAGTCCTCAAACCTCAATTCCGAATCCTCAATCCTGAATGCTCAATCGTCATCCCTCAGTCCGCAACAATCAATTATCAATCCTCAATCCTCAATAGAATATCCTCAATTCACAGTTTTCAATACTGAATCCCCAATCTTCGATCTTCAAATCTCAATACACAGGCATCATTTCTCATCACTCAACCCTCAACACTCAGTCCTCAATCTTCAATCCTCAATCCTCAATCCTCAATCTTCAATCCTCCATACTCAATCTTCAATCCTCAATCCTCAATCATCAATCCCCAATACTCAATCCTCAGTCATCAATCCTCAATCTTCAATACTCAATCCTCAATTATCAATCCTCAATCCTCAATCCTCAATCCTCATTCCTCAAACCTCAATCCTCGTACCTCAATCCTCAACCGTCAGTCCTCGTCCTCAATCCTCAACTATCAATCCTCAATCCTCAATATTCAATCCTCAATACTCAATCTTCAATCCTCAACCCTCAATTATCAATCCTCAATACTCAATGCTCAATCGTCAATACTCAATCGTCAATCCTCAATCCCCAATCCTGAATCTTCAATCCTCAATCCTCAACCCTCAATCCTCAATCCTCAATCTTCATTCCTTAATACTCAATCTTCAATCCTCAATTCTCAATCCTCAATCCTCAATCCTCAATCTTCAATCTTCAATCCTCAACCGTCAGTCCTCGTCCTCAATCCTCAACCCTCAATCCTCAATCCTCAAACTTCAATCATTAATACTCAATCTTCAATCCTCAATTCTCAATCCTCAATCCTCAATCCTCATTCCGCAATATGCAACACACAACCAACATCCATCAGTGCTCAATACTCAACCATCAATCCTCAATTCTTAATACTCAATGGAATATACTGAATTCTCGTGATTCAATACTCAATCCACAATATTCAATAATCAGATCTCGATCCTCAAACATCAATACTCAACACTCAATCCTCAACACTCGGTCCTCTCTCTTCAATCCTCCATCCTCAATCCTCTATCCTCAAGCGTCAATCCTCAACCCTCAGTCCTCATCCTCAACTCCCAATTCTCAATCCTCAATCCTCAATTCTCAATCTTCAATCCTCAATAATCAATCTTCAATCCTCAATCCCCAGTCCTCAATCTTCAATCCTCAATGCTCAATCCTCAATCCTCAATCCTCAGTCCTCAATCCTCAATCCTCAATCCTCATACCTCAATCCTCAACCGTCAGTCCTCGTCCTCAATCCTCAACTATCAATCCGCAATCCTCAATATACAATCATCAATACTCAATCTTCACTCCTCAATCCTCAATCCTCGTTCCTCAAACCTCAATCCTCAACCCTCAGCCATCATCTTCAATCCTCAATCCTTGTTCCTCAATCCTCAATCCTCAATCCTCAATCCTCAATAGTCAATCTCCAATCCTAGATCCTCAATCCCCAATCCACAATCCTTAATCCTCAATCTTCAATCCTCAATCCTCAATTCTCAATTATCAAACTTCAATCCTCAATACTCAATCTTCAATCCTCAATCCTCAATCCTGAATCGTCGATCCTCATTCTTCAATCCTCAATACCCAATCCTCAATCCTCAATACTCAATCGTCAATCCTCAGTCCTCAATTCTCAATCCTCAGTCCTCGTTCCTCAAACCTCAATCCTCAACCCTCAGTCCTCATCCTCAATTCTCAATCCTCAATCCTCAAACCTCAATCTTCAATCCTCAATACTCAATCCTCTATCCTCCATACTCAACCATCAATCCTCAATTCTCAATACTCAATAGAGTATCCTGAATGCTCAGTATTCAATACTCAAACCTCAATCCTCAACCCTCAGCCCTCATCCTCCATCCTCAATCCTCAATCCTCAAACATCAATCTTCAATCCTCAATACTCAATCTTCGATTCTCAATTCTCAATCCTCAGTACTCAATCCCCAATCCTCAATCTTCAATCCTCAATACTCAATCCTCAATCCTCAATACTCAACCATCAATCCTCAATTCCCAATACTCAATAGAATATCCTGAATTCTCAGTATTCAATACTCAAACCTCAATCCTCAACCCTCAGTCCTCATCCTCCAGCCTCAATCCTCAATCCTCAAACCTCAATCTTCAATCCTCAATACTCAATCTTCGATCCTCAATCCTCAACACTCAATCCTCAATCCTCAATCCTCAGTCATGAATACTCAATCTTCAATACTCAATCCTCAATCCTCAATCATCAATCCTCAATCCTCAATCCTCATCCTCGTTCCTCAAACCTCAATCCTCAATCTTCAATCCTCAACCGTCGGTCCTCGTCATCAGTCCTCAACCCTCAATCCTCAATCCTCAATCTTCAATCATCAATACTCAATCTTCAATCCTCAATTCTCAATCCTCAATCCTCAGTCCTCAATCCTCAATATTCAACACACAACCATCAACCATCAATTCTCAATACTCAACCATCAATACTCAATTCTTAATACTCAATAGAATATCCAATCCACAATATTCAGTAATCAAACATCGAACCACAAACATCAATTCTCAACACTCAATCCTCAACACTCGGTCCTCTCTCTTCAATCCTCCATCCTCAATCCTCTATGCTCAAGCGTCAATCCTCAACCCTCATTCCTCAAACCTCAATCCTCAACCCTCCATCCTCATCCTCCATCCTCAATCCTCAATCCTCAATCCTCAATCTTCCATCCTCAATACTCAACCTTCGATCCTCAATCCTCAGTCCTAAATCCTCAAACCTCAGTCCTCAGTCATGAATACTCCATCTTCAATACTCAATACACAATTCTCAATCGTCAATCCTCAATCCTCAATCCTCAATGCTCATTCTTCAAACCTCAATCCTCAACCCTCAGTCCTCACCCTCAATTCCCAATCCTCAATCCTCAATACTCAATTCTCAATCTTCAATCCTCAATAATCAATTTTCAATCCTCAATCCCCAGTCCTCAATCATCAATCCTCAATGCTCAATCCTCAATCCTCAATCCTCAGTCCTCAATCCTCAATCCTCAATCCTCATACCACAATCCTCAACCGTCAGTCCTCGTCCTCAATCCTCAACTATCAATCCTCAAACCTCAATATTCAATCATCAGTACTCAATCTTCACTCCTCAATCCTCAATCCTCGTTCCTCAAACCTCAATCCTCAACCCTCAGCCATCATCTTCAATCCTCAATCCTTGTTCCACAATCCTCAATCCTCAATCCTCAATCCTCAATAGTCAATCTCCAATCCTAGATCCTCAATCCCCAATCCACAATCCTTAATCCTCAATCTTCAATCCTCAATCCTCAATTCTCAATTATCAAACTTCAATCCTCAATACTCAATCTTCAATCCTCAATCCTCAATCCTGAATCGTCGATCCTCATTCTTCAATCCTCAATACCCAATCCTCAATCCTCAATACTCAATCGTCAATCCTCAGTCCTCAATTCTCAATCCTCAGTCCTCGTTCCTCAAACCTCAATCCTCAACCCTCAGTCCTCATCCTCAATTCTCAATCCTCAATCCTCAAACCTCAATCTTCAATCCTCAATACTCAATCCTCAATCCTCCATACTCAACCATCAATCCTCAATTCGCAATACTCATTAGAGTTTCCTGAATGCTCAGTATTCAATACTCAAACCTCAATCCTCAACCCTCAGCCCTCATCCGCCATCCTCAATCCTCAATCCTCAAACATCAATCTTCAATCCTCAATACTCAATCTTCGATTCTCAATTCTCAATCCTCAGTACTCAATCCCCAATCCTCAATCTTCAATCCTCAATACTCAATCCTCAATCCTCAATACTCAACCATCAATCCTCAATTCCCAATACTCAATAGAATATCCTGAATTCTCAGTATTCAATACTCAAACTTCAATCCTCAACCCTCAGTCCTCATTCTCCAGCCTCAATCCTCAATCCTCAAACCTCAATCTTCAATCCTCAATACTCAATCTTCGATCCTCAATCCTCAACACTCAATCCTCAAACCTCAATCCTCAGTCATGAATACTCAATCTTCAATACTCAATCCTCAATCCTCAATCATCAATCCTCAATCCTCAATCCTCATCCTCATTCCTCAAACCTCAATCCTCAATCTTCAATCCTCAACCGTCAGTCCTCGTCCTCAGTCCTCAATCCTCAATCCTCAATCCTCAATCTTCAATCATCAATACTCAATCTTCAATCCTCAATTCTCAATCCTCAATCCTCAGTCCTCAATCCTCAATATTCAACACACAACCATCAACCATCAATTCTCAATACTCAACCATCAATACTCAATTCTTAATACTCAATAGAATATCCAATCCACAATATTCAGTAATCAAACCTCGAACCACAAACATCAATTCTCAACACTCAATCCTCAACACTCGGTCCTCTCTCTTCAATCCTCCTACCTCAATCCTCTATGCTCAAGCGTCAATCCTCAACCCTCATTCCTCAAACCTCAATCCTCAACCCTCCATCCTCATCCTCCATCCTCAATCCTCAATCCCCAATCCTCAATCTTCCATCCTCAATACTCAACCTTCGATCCTCAATCCTCAGTCCTAAATCCTCAAACGTCAGTCCTCAGTCATGAATACTCCATCTTCAATACTCAATACACAATTCTCAATCGTCAATCCTCAATCCTCAATCCTCAACCCTCATTCCTCAAACCTCAATCCTCAACCCTCCATCCTCATCCTCCATCCTCAATCCTCAATCCCCAATCCTCAATCTTCCATCCTCAATACTCAACCTTCGATCCTCAATCCTCAGTCCTAAATCCTCAAACGTCAGTCCTCAGTCATGAATACTCCATCTTCAATACTCAATACACAATTCTCAATCGTCAATCCTCAATCCTCAATCCTCAAAGCTCATTCTTCAAACCTCAATCCTCAACCCTCAGTCCTCATCCTCAATTCCCAATCCTCAATCCTCAATCCTCAATTCTCAATCTTCAATCCTCAATAATCAATCTTCAATCCTCAATCCCCAGTCCTCAATCTTCAATCCTCAATGCTCAATCCTCAATCCTCAATCCTCAGGCCTCAATCCTCAACCCTCAATCCTCATACCTCAATCCTCAACCGTCAGTCCTCGTCCTCAATCCTCAACTATCAATCCTCAACCCTCAATATTCAATCCTCAATCCTCAACCCTCAATCCTCAATCCTCAATCTTCAATCCTCAATACTCAATCTTCAATCCTCAATCCTCAAACCTCAATCCTCAATCCTCAATCCTCAATCCTCAATCTTCAATCCTCAACCCTCAGTCCTCATCCTCAATTCCCATTCCTCAATCCTCAATCCTCAATTCTCAATCCTCAATCCTCAATATTCAATCATCAATCCTCAAACTTCAATCCTCAATACTCAACATTTGATCCTCAATCCTCAGTCCTAAATGCTCAAACCTCAGTCCTCAGTCATGAATACTCCATCTTCAATACTCAATACAACAATCCTCAAACCTCAATCCTCAACCCTCAGCCATCAACTTCAATCCTCAATCCTTGTTCCTCAATCCTCAATCCTCAATCCTCAATCCTCAATCCTCAATCCTGAATCGTCGATCCTCATTCTTCAATCCTCAGTACCCAATCCTCAATCCTCAATACTCAATCGTCAATCCTCAGTCCTCAATTATCAATCCTCAGTCCTCGTTCCTCAAACCTCAATCCTCAACCCTCAGTCCTCATCCTCAATTCTCAATCCTCAATCCTCAAACCTCAATCTTCAATCCTCAATACTCAATCCTCAATCCTCCACACTCAACCATCAATCCTCAATCCTCAATCCTCAATAGAGTATCCTGAATGCTCAGTATTCAATACTCAAACCTCAATCCTCAACCCTCAGCCCTCATCCTCCATCCTCAATCCTCAATCCTCAAACATCAATCTTCAATCCTCAATACTCAATCTTCGATTCTCAATTCTCAATCCTCAGTACTCAATCCCCAATCCTCAATCTTCAATCCTCAATACTCAATCCTCAATCCTCAGTACTCAACCATCAATCCTCAATTCCCAATACTCAATAGAATATCCTGAATTCTCAGTATTCAATGCTCAAACCTCAATCCTCAACCCTCAGTCCTCATTCTCCAGCCTCAATCCTCAATCCTCAAACCTCAATCTTCAATCCTCAATACTCAATCTTCGATCCTCAATCCTCAACACTCAATCCTCAATCCTCAATCCTCGGTCATGAATACTCAATCTTCAATACTCAATCCTCAATCCTCAATCATCAATCCTCAATCCTCAATCCTCATCCTCATTCCTCAAACCTCAATCCTCAATCTTCAATCCTCAAACCTCAATCCTCAACCCTCAGTCCTCATTCTCCAGCCTCAATCCTCAATCCTCAAACCTCAATCTTCAATCCTCAATACTCAATCTTCGATCCTCAATCCTCAACACTCAATCCTCAATCCTCAATCCTCGGTCATGAATACTCAATCTTCAATACTCAATCCTCAATCCTCAATCATCAATCCTCAATCATCAATCCTCAATGCTCAATCCTCAATCCTCAATCCTCAGTCCTCAATCCTCAATCCTCAATCCTCAGACCACAATCCTCAACCGTCAGTCCTCGTCCTCAATCCTCAACTATCAATCCTCAAACCTCAATATTCAATCATCAATACTCAATCTTCACTCCTCAATCCTCAATCCTCGTTCCTCAAACCTCAATCCTCAACCCTCACCCATCATCTTCAATCCTCAATCCTTGTTCCTCAATCCTCAATCCTCAATCCTCAATCCTCAATAGTCAATCTCCAATCCTAGATCCTCAATCCCCAATCCACAATCCTTAATCCTCAATCTTCAATCCTCAATCCTCAATTCTCAATTATCAAACTTCAATCCTCAATACTCAATCTTCAATCCTCAATCCTCAATCCTGAATCGTCGATCCTCATTCTTCAATCCTCAATACCCAATCCTCAATCCTCAATACTCAATCGTCAATCCACAGTCCTCAAACCTCAATTCTCAACCCTCATCCATCATCCTCAATCCTCAATCCTCGTTCCTCAATCCTCAATCCTCAGTCCTCAATCCTCAATAGTCAATCTCCAATCCTAGATCCTCAATCCCCAATCGTCAATCCTCATTCTTCAATCCTCAATACCCAATCCTCAATCCTCAAACCTCAATCCTCCATCCTCAATTCTCAGTCCTCAATCCTCAGTCCACAGCCCTCAAACCTCAACCCTCAACCCTCAGCCCTCATCCTCAATCCTCAATCCTAAATCCTCACTCATCAATCTTCAATCCTCAATACTCAGTCTTCAATCCTCAATTCTCAATCCTCAGTCCTCAATCCTCAATCCTCAATCCTCATTCCTCAAACCTCAATCCTCAACCCTCACTCCTTATCCTCAATTCTCAATTCTCAATACTCAATCCTCAATTCTCAACCTTCAATACTCAATAATCAATCTCCAATCCTTGATCCTCAATCCCCAATCCTCAATCGTTAATACTCAATCTTCAATCCTCAATCCCCAGTCCTCAATCCTCAATACTCAATCTTCAATCCTCAATCCTCAATTATCAATCCTCAATACTCAATCCTCAATTGTCAATCCTCAATCGTCAATACTCAATCCCCAATCCTGAATCTTCAATCCTCAATCCTCAACCCTCAATCCTCAATCCTCAACCTTCAATCCTTAATACTCAATCTTCAATCCTCAGTTCTCAATCCTCAACCCTCAATCCTCAACCTTCAATCCTCAACCGTCAGTCCTCGTCCTCAATCCTCAACTCTCAATCCTCAATCCTCAAACTTCAATCATTTATACTCAATCTTCAATCCTCAATTCTCAATCCTCAATCCTCAATCCTCAATCCTCAATATTCAACACACAACCATCAACCATCAATTCTCAATACTCAACCATCAATCCTCAATTCTTAATACTCAATGGAATATCCTGAATTCTCGTGATTCAATACTCAATCCACAATATTCAATAATCAGATCTCGATCCTCAAACATCAATTCTCAACACTCAATCCTCAACACTCGGTCCTCTCTCTTCAATCCTCCATACTCAATCCTCTATCCTCAAGCGTCAATCCTCAACCCTCATTCCTCAAACCTCAATTCTCAACCCTCAGACCTCATCCACCATCATCAATCCTCAATCCTCAATCCTCAATCTTCGATCCTCAATACTCAACCTTCGATCCTCAATCCTCAGTCCTAAATCCTCAAACCTCAGTCCTCAGTCATGAATACTCCATCTTCAATACTCAATACACAATCCTCAATCGTCAATTCTCAATCCTCAATCCTCAATCCTCATTCATCAAACCTCAATCCTCAACCCTCAGTCCTCATCCTCAACTCCCAATTCTCAATCCTCAATCCTCAATTCTCAATCTTCAATCCTCAATAATCAATCTTCAATCCTCAATCCCCAGTCCTCAATCATCAATCCTCAATGCTCAATCCTCAATCCTCAATCCTCAGTCCTCAAGCCCCAATCCTCAATCCTCATACCACAATCCTCAACCGTCAGTCCTCGTCCTCAATCCTCAACTATCAATCCTCAATCCTCAATATTCAATCATCAATACTCAATCTTCACTCCTCAATCCTCAATCCTCGTTCCTCAATCCTCAATCCTCAGTCCTCAATCCTCAATCCTCAATCCGCATACCACAATCCTCAACCGTCAGTCCTCGTCCTCAATCCTCAACTATCAATCCTCAATCCTCAATATTCAATCATCAATACTCAATCTTCAATCCTCAGTTCTCAATCCTCAACCCTCAATCCTCAATCTTCAATCCTCAACCGTCAGTCCTCGTCCTCAATCCTCAACCCTCAATCCTCAATCCTCAAACTTCAATCATTAATACTCAATCTTCAATCCTCAATAATCAATCCTCAATCCTCAATCCTCAGTCCTCAATCCTCAATCCTCAATCCTCATACCACAATCCTCAACCGTCAGACCTCGTCCTCAATCCTCAACTATCAATCCTCAATCCTCAATTATCAATCCTCAATACTCAATCCTCAATCGTCAATCCTCAATCGTCAATCCTCAATCCCCAATCCTGAATCTTCAATCCTCAATCCTCAACCCTCAATCCTCAACCCTCAATCTTCAATCCTCAATACTCAATCTTCAATCCTCAATCCTCAAACCTCAATCCTCAATCCTCAATCCTCAATCCTCAATCTTCAATCCTCAACCGTCAGTCCTCGTCCTCAATCCTCAAACCTCAATCCTCAATCCTCAATCTTCAATCATCAATACTCAATCTTCACTCCTCAATTCTCAATCCTCAATCCTCAATCCTCAATCCTCATTCTTCAGTCCTCAACACCCAATCCTCAATCTTCAACCCTCAATCCTCAATCCTAAATTCTCAATCCTCAATCCTCAGTCCACAGTCCTCAAACCTCAATCCTCAACCCTCAGCCATCATCCTCAATCCTCAATCCTCAATTCTCAATCCTCAATCCTCAGTCCACAGTCCTCAAACCTCAATCTTCAACCCTCAGCCATCATCCTCAATCCTCAATCCTCAATCCTCAATCCTCAGTCATCAATCCTCAATCTTCAATACTCAATCCTCAACCCTCAATCCTCAGTCCTCAAACCTCAATTCCGAATCCTCAATCCTGAATGCTCAATCTTCATCCCTCAGTCCGCAACAATCAATTATCAATCCTCAATCCTCAATAGAATATCCTCAATTCACAGTTTTCAATACTGAATCCCCAATCTTCGATCTTTAAATCACAATCCACAGACATCAATTCTCATCACTCAACCCTCAACACTCAGTCCTCAATCTTCAATCCTCAATCCTCAATCCTCAACCTTCAATCCTCCATACTCAATCTTCAATCCTCAATCCTCAATCATCAATCCCCAATCCTCAATCCTCAGTCATCAATCCTCAATCTTCAATCCTCAATCCTCAACCCTCAAGCCTCAATCGTCAATCCTCAATCTTCAATCCTGAATACTCAATCTTCAATCCTCAATCCTCAATCCTCAATCCTCAATACTCAATCGTCAGTCTTCAATCCTCAATACTCAATCTTCAATCCTGAATCCTCAATCTTCAGACCTCAGTCCTCAACAATCAGTTGTCAATTCTCAATCCTCAATACAATATCATCAATTCACAGTTTTCAATACTCAATACTCAATCTGCAATCTTCAAATCTCTATCCACAAACATCAATTCTCATCACTGAACCCTCAGCACTCTGTCCCTAATCCTCAATCTTCAATCCTCAATCCTCAATCCTCAGTCTTCAATCCTCAATACTCAATCTTCAATTCTCAAACATCAATACTCAATCCTCAATCCTGAATCCTCAATCCCCAATCCTCAATCTTCAATCCTCAATCCTCAATCCTCAAGCCTCAATCGTCAATCCTCAATCTTCAATCCTGAATACTCAATCTTCAATCCTCAATCCTCAATCCTCAATCCTCAATACTCAATCGTCAGTCTTCAATCCTCAATACTCAATCTTCAATCCTCAATCCTCAATCCTCAATCCTCAATCCTCATTCTTCTATCCTCAATACCCAATCCTCAATCTTCAATCCTCAATCCACTGTCCTCAATTCTCAATCCTCAATCCTCAGTCCTCAGTCCTCAAACCTCAATCCTCAACCCTCAGCCCTCATCCTCAATCCTCAATCATCAATCTTCAATCCTCAATACTCAGTCTTCAATCCTCAATCCTCAATCCTCAACCCTCAATCCTCAATCCTCAATCATCAGTCCTCAATCTTCAATACTCGATCCTCAATCCTCGATCCTCAATCCTCAATACTCAATCTTCAATCCTCAATACTCAATCTTCGATCCTCAATCCTCAACACTCAATCCTCAATACTCAATCCTCAGTCATGAATACTCAATCTTCAATACTCAATCCTCAATCCTCAATCCTCAATCCTCAATTCTCAATCCTCAATTCTCAATCCTCAATCCTCAATCCTCAGTCCACAGTCCTCAAACCTCAATCCTCAATCCTGAACCCTCCGCCCTCATCCTCCATCATCAATCCTCAATCCTCAATCCTGAATCTTCAATCCTCAATACTCAACCTTCGATCCTCAATCCTCAGTCCTAAATCCTCAAACCTCAGTCCTCAGTCATGAATACTCCATCTTCAATACTCAATACACAATCCTCAATCGTCAATCCTCAATCCTCAATCCTCAATCCTCATTCTTCAAACCTCAATTCTCAACCTTCAGTCCTCATCCTCAACTCCCAATTCTCAATCCTCAACCCTCAATTCTCAATCTTCAAACCTCAATAATCAATCTTCAATCCTCAATCCCCAGTCCTCAATCTTCAATCCTCAATGCTCAATCCTCATTCCTCAATCCTCAGTCCTCAATCCTCAATCCTCAATCCTCAATCCTCAATCATCAATCCTCAATCTTCAGCACTCAATCATAAACCCTCAATCCTGAATCTTCAATCCTCAATCCTCAATCCTCGATCCTCAATCCTCAATCCTCAATCATCAATCCTCAATCTTCAACACTCAATCCTCAATCCTCAATCCTCAATCCTCAATCCTCAATCATCAATCCTCAATCTTCAATACTGAATCCTCAATCCTCAATCCTCAATCCTCAATACTCAAACATCAATCCTCAATTCCCAATACTCAATAGAATATCCTGGATTCTCAGTATTCAATACTCAAACCTCAATCCTCAACCATCAACCCTCATCCTCCATCCTCAATCCTGAATCCTCAAACCTCAATCTCCAATCCTCAATACTCAATCTTCGATCCTCAATCCGCAACACTCAATCCTCAATCCTCAATCCTCAGTCATGAATACTCAATCTTCAATACTCAATCCTCAATCCTCTATTCTCAATCCTCAATCCTCAATCCCCAATCCTCAATCCTCAGTCATCAATCCTCAATCTTCAATACTCAATCCTCAATCATCAATCCTCAATCCTCAATCCTCAATCCTCATTCCTCAAACCTCAGTCTTCGTACCTCAATCCTCAACCGTCAGTCCTCGTCCTCAATCCTCAACTATCAATCCTCAATACTCAACCATCGATACTCAATTCTCAATACTCAATAGAATATCCTGAATTCTCAGTTTTCAATACTCAATCCTCAATCTTCAATCTTCATGTCTCCATCCACAAACATCAATTCTCATCTCTCGACCCTCAACATTCAGTCCTGAATCTTCAATCCTCAATCCTCAATACTCAATCCTCAAACCTCAATCTTCAATCCTCAATCCTCAATCCTCAATCATCAATCCTCAATCTTCAAAACTCAATACTCAATCCTCAATTCTCAATCCTCAATACTCGACCATCAATCATCAATCTTCAATCCTCAATACTCGGTCTTCAATCATCAATCCTCAATCCTCAATCCTCAATCCTCAATCCACAATCATCAATCCTCAATCCTTAATCATCAACCTTCAACCCTCAATCCTCAATCCTCAGTCCTCAATCCTCAATACTCAATCTTCAATCCCAATCCTCAATCCTCAATCCTCAATCCTCAATCCTCAGTCATCAATCCTCAATCTTCAATACCCAATCGTCAATACTCAGTCCACAATTCTCAATCCTCAATCCTCGTTCCTCAAACCTCAATCCTCAACCCTCAGTCCTCATCCTCAATTCTCCATTCTCAATCCTCAAACCTCAATCTTCAATCCTCAATACTCAATCCTCAATCCTCAATCCTCAATTCTCAATCCTCAATCCTCAGTCCACAGTCCACAAACCTCAATCCTCAACCCTCAGCCATCATCCTCAATCCTCAATACTCAATCCTCAATCCTCAGTCATCAAACCTCAATCTTCAATACTCAATCCTCAACCCTCAATCCTCAGTCCTCAAACCTCAATTCCGAATCCTCAATCCTGAATGCTCAATCGTCATCCCTCAGTCCGCAACAATCAATTATCAATCCTCAATCCTCAATAGAATATCCTCAATTCACAGTTTTCAATACTGAATCCCCAATCTTCGATCTTCAAATCTCAATACACAGACATCATTTCTCATCACTCAACCCTCAACACTCAGTCCTCAATCTTCAATCCTCAATCCTCAATCCTCAATCTTCAATCCTCCATACTCTATCTTCAATCCTCAATCCTCAATCATCAATCCCCAATACTCAATCCTCAGTCATCAATCCTCAATCTTCAATACTCAATCCTCAATTATCAATCCTCAATCCTCAATCCTCAATCCTCATTCCTCAAACCTCAATCCTCGTACCTCAATCCTCAACCGTCAGTCCTCGTCCTCAATCCTCAACTATCAATCCTCAATCCTCAATATTCAATCCTCAATACTCAATCTTCAATCCTCAATCCTCAATTATCAATCCTCAATACTCAATGGTCAATCGTCAATACTCAATCGTCAATCCTCAATCCCCAATCCTGAATCTTCAATCCTCAATCCTCAACCCTCAATCCTCAATCCTCAATCTTCAATCCTTAATACTCAATCTTCAATCCTCAATTCTCAATCCTCAATCCTCAATCCTCAATCTTCAATCTTCAATCCTCAACCGTCAGTCCTCGTCCTCAATCCTCAACCCTCAATCCTCAATCCTCAAACTTCAATCATTAATACTCAATCTTCAATCCTCAATTCTCAATCCTCAATCCTCAATCCTCATTCCGCAATATGAAACACACAACCATCATCCATCAGTGCTCAATACTCAACCATCAATCCTCAATTCTTAATACTCAATGGAATATCCTGAATTCTCGTGATTCAATACTCAATCCACAATATTCAATAATCAGATCTCGATCCTCAAACATCAATACTCAACACTCAATCCTCAACACTCGGTCCTCTCTCTTCAATCCTCCATCCTCAATCCTCTATCCTCAAGCGTCAATCCTCAACCCTCAGTCCTCATCCTCAACTCCCAATTCTCAATCCTCAATCCTCAATTCTCAATCTTCAATCCTCAACAATCAATCTTCAATCCTCAATCCCCAGTCCGCAATCTTCAATCCTCAATGCTCAATCCTCAATCCTCAATCCTCAGTCCTCAATCCTCAATCCTCAATCCTCATACCTCAATCCTCAACCGTCAGTCCTCGTCCTCAATCCTCAACTATCAATCCGCAATCCTCAATATACAATCATCAATACTCAATCTTCACTCCTCAATCCTCAATCCTCGTTCCTCAAACCTCAATCCTCAACCCTCAGCCATCATCTTCAATCCTCAATCCTTGTTCCTCAATCCTCAACCCTCAATCCTCAATCCTCAATAGTCAATCTCCAATCCTAGATCCTGAATCCCCAATTGACAATCCTTAATCCTCAATCTTCAATCCTCAATCCTCAATTCTCAATTATCAAACTTCAATCCTCAATACTCAATCTTCAAACCTCAATCCTCAATCCTGAATCGTCGATCCTCATTCTTCAATCCTCAATACCCAATCCTCAATCCTCAATACTCAATCGTCAATCCTCAGTCCGCAATTCTCAATCCTCAGTCCTCGTTCCTCAAACCTCAATCCTCAACCCTCAGTCCTCATCCTCAATTCTCAATCCTCAATCCTCAAACCTCAATCTTCAATCCTCAATACTCAATCCTCTATCCTCCATACTCAACCATCAATCCTCAATTCTCAATACTCAATAGAGTATCCTGAATGCTCAGTATTCAATACTCAAACCTCAATCCTCAACCCTCAGCCCTCATCCTCCATCCTCAATCCTCAATCCTCAAACATCAATCTTCAATCCTCAATACTCAATCTTCGATTCTCAATTCTCAATCCTCAGTACTCAATCCCCAATCCTCAATCTTCAATCCTCAATACTCAATCCTCAATCCTCAATACTCAACCATCAATCCTCAATTCCCAATACTCAATAGAATATCCTGAATTCTCAGTATTCAATACTCAAACCTCAATCCTCAACCCTCAGTCCTCATCCTCCAGCCTCAATCCTCAATCCTCAAACCTCAATCTTCAAACCTCAATACTCAATCTTCGATCCTCAATCCTCAACACTCAATCCTCAATCCTCAATCCTCAGTCATGAATACTCAATCTTCAATACTCAATCCTCAATCCTCAATCATCAATCCTCAATCCTCAATCCTCATCCTCGTTCCTCAAACCTCAATCCTCAATCTTCAATCCTCAACCGTCAGTCCTCGTCCTCAGTCCTCAACCCTCAATCCTCAATCCTCAATCTTCAATCATCAATACTCAATCTTCAATCCTCAATTCTCAATCCTCAATCCTCAGTCCTCAATCCTCAATATTCAACACACAACCATCAACCATCAACTCTCAATACTCAACCATCAATACTCAATTCTTAATACTCAATAGAATATCCAATCCACAATATTCAGTAATCAAACATCGAACCACAAACATCAATTCTCAACAGTCAATCCTCAACACTCGGTCCTCTCTCTTCAATCCTCCATCCTCAATCCTCTATGCTCAAGCGTCAATCCTCAACCCTCATTCCTCAAACCTCAATCCTCAACCCTCCATCCTCATCCTCCATCCTCAATCCTCAATCCTCAATCCTCAATCTTCCATCCTCAATACTCAACCTTCGATCCTCAATCCTCAGTCCTAAATCCTCAAACCTCAGTCCTCAGTCATGAATACTCCATCTTCAATACTCAATACACAATTCTCAATCGTCAATCCTCAATCCGCAATCCTCAATGCTCATTCTTCAAACCTCAATCCTCAACCCTCAGTCCTCATCCTCAATTCCCAATCCTCAATCCTCAATACTCAATTCTCAATCTTCAATCCTCAATAATCAATCTTCAATCCTCAATCCCCAGTCCTCAATCATCAATCCTCAATGCTCAATCCTCAATCCTCAATCCTCAGTCCTCAATCCTCAATCCTCAATCCTCATACCACAATCCTCAACCGTCAGTCCTCGTCCTCAATCCTCAACTATCAATCCTCAAACCTCAATATTCAATCATCAACACTCAATCTTCACTCCTCCATCCTCAATCCTCGTTCCTCAAACCTCAATCCTCAACCCTCAGCCATCATCTTCAATCCTCAATCCTTGTTCCTCAATCCTCAATCCTCAATCCTCAATCCTCAATAGTCAATCTCCAATCCTAGATCCTCAATCCCCAATCCACAATCCTTAATCCTCAATCTTCAATCCTCATCCTCAATTCCCAATCCTCAATCCTCAATACTCAATTCTCAATCTTCAATCCTCAATAATCAATCTTCAATCCTCAATCCCCAGTCCTCAATCATCAATCCTCAATGCTCAATCCTCAATCCTCAACCCTCAGTCCTCATCCTCAATTCTCAATCCTCAATCCTCAAACCTCAATCTTCAATCCTCAATACTCAATCCTCAATCCTCCATACTCAACCATCAATCCTCAATTCTCAATACTCAATAGAGTATCCTGAATGCTCAGTATTCAATACTCAAACCTCAATCCTCAACCCTCAGCCCTCATCCTCCATCCTCAATCCTCAATCCTCAAACATCAATCTTCAATCCTCAATACTCAATCTTCGATTCTCAATTCTCAATCCTCAGTACTCAATCCCCAATCCTCAATCTTCAATCCTCAATACTCAATCCTCAATCCTCAATACTCAACCATCAATCCTCAATTCCCAATACTCAATAGAATATCCTGAATTCTCAGTATTCAATACTCAAACCTCAGTCCTCAACCCTCAGTCCTCATTCTCCAGCCTCAATCCTCAATCCTCAAACCTCAATCCTCAATCCTCAATCATCAATCCTCAATCCTCAATCCTCATCCTCATTCCTCAAACCTCAATCCTCAATCTTCAATCCTCAACCGTCAGTCCTCGTCCTCAGTCCTCAATCCTCAATCCTCAATCCTCAATCTTCAATCATCAATACTCAATCTTCAATCCTCAATTCTCAATCCTCAATCCTCAGTCCTCAATCCTCAATATTCAACACACAACCATCAACCATCAATTCTCAATACTCAACCATCAATACTCAATTCTTAATACTCAATAGAATATCCAATCCACAATATTCAGTAATCAAACCTCGAACCACAAACATCAATTCTCAACACTCAATCCTCAACACTCGGTCCTCTCTCTTCAATCCTCCTACCTCAATCCTCTATGCTCAAGCGTCAATCCTCAACCCTCATTCCTCAAACCTCAATCCTCAACCCTCCATCCTCATCCTCCATCCTCAATCCTCAATCCCCAATCCTCAATCTTCCATCCTCAATACTCAACCTTCGATCCTCAATCCTCAGTCCTAAATCCTCAAACCTCAGTCCTCAGTCATGAATACTCCATCTTCAATACTCAATACACAATTCTCAATCGTCAATCCTCAATCCTCAATCCTCAAAGCTCATTCTTCAAACCTCAATCCTCAACCCTCAGTCCTCATCCTCAATTCCCAATCCTCAATCCTCAATCCTCAATCCTCAATCCTCAATCTTCAATCCTCAATAATCAATCTTCAATCCTCAATCCCCAGTCCTCAATCTTCAATCCTCAATGCTCAATCCTCAATCCTCAATCCTCAGGCCTCAATCCTCAACCCTCAATCCTCATACCTCAATCCTCAACCGTCAGTCCTCGTCCTCAATCCTCAACTATCAGTCCTCAACCCTCAATATTCAATCCTCAATCCTCAACCCTCAATCCTCAATCCTCAATCTTCAATCCTCAATACTCAATCTTCAATCCTCAATCCTCAAACCTCAATCCTCAATCCTCAATCCTCAATCCTCAATCTTCAATCCTCAACCCTCAGTCCTCATCCTCAATCCCTATTCCTCAATCCTCAATCCTCAATTCTCAATCCTCAATCCTCAATATTCAATCATCAATCCTCAAACTTCAATCCCCAATACTCAACCTTTGATCCTCAATCCTCAGTCCTAAATGCTCAAACCTCAGTCCTCAGTCATGAATACTCCATCTTCAATACTCAATACACAATCCTCAATCGTCAATCCTCAATCCTCAATCCTCAATCCTCATTCTTCAAACCTCAATCCTCAACCCTCAGTCCTCATCCTCAACTCCCAATTCTCAATCCTCAATCCTCAATTCTCAATCTTCAATCCTGAATAATCAATCTTCAATCCTCAATCCCCAGTCCTCAATCATCAATCCTCAATGCTCAATCCTCAATCCTCAATCCTCAGTCCTCAATCCTCAATCCTCAATCCTCATACCACAATCCTCAACCGTCAGTCCTCGTCCTCAATCCTCAATCCTCAATATTCAATCATCAATACTCAATCTTCACTCCTCAATCCTCAATCCTCGTTCCTCAAACCTCAATCCTCAACCCTCAGCCATCATCTTCAATCCTCAATCCTTGTTCCTCAATCCTCAATCCTCAATCCTCAATCCTCAATCCTCAATCCTGAATCGTCGATCCTCATTCTTCAATCCTCAATACCCAATCCTCAATCCTCAATACTCAATCGTCAATCCTCAGTCCTCAATTCTCAATCCTCAGTCCTCGTTCCTCAAACCTCAATCCTCAACCCTCAGTCCTCATCCTCAATTCTCAATCCTCAATCCTCAAACCTCAATCTTCAATCCTCAATACTCAATCCTCAATCCTCCATACTCAACCATCAATCCTCAATTCTCAATACTCAATAGAGTATCCTGAATGCTCAGTATTCAATACTCAAACCTCAATCCTCAACCCTCAGCCCTCATCCTCCATCCTCAAACCTCAATCCTCAAACATCAATATTCAATCCTCAATACTCAATCTTCGATTCTCAATTCTCAATACTCAGTACTCAATCCCCAATCCTCAATCTTCAATCCTCAATACTCAATCCTCAATCCTCAATACTCAACCATCAATCCTCAATTCCCAATACTCAATAGAATATCCTGAATTCTCAGTATTCAATACTCAAACCTCAATCCTCAACCCTCAGTCCTCATCCTCAATCCTCAATCCTCAATCCACAATCCTCAGCCATCAATCCTCAATCTTCAATACTCAATCCTCAACCCTCAATCCTCAGTCCTCAAACCTCAATTCCGAATCCTCAATCCTGAGTGCTCTATCTTCATCCCTAAGTCCGCAACAATCAATTATCAATCCTCAATCCTCAATAGAATATCCTCAATTCACAGTTTTCAATACTGAATCCCCAATCTTCGATCTTCAAATCACAATCCACAGACATCAATTCTCATCACTCAACCCTCAACCCTCAGTCCTCAATCTTCAATCCTCAATCCTCAACCCTCAACCTTCAATCCTCCATACTAAATCTTCAATCCTCAATCCTCAATCATCAATTCCCAATCCTCAATCCTCAGTCATCAATCCTCAATCTTCAATACTCAATCCTCAATCATCAATCCTCAATCCTCAATCCTCAATCCTCAATCCTCAATCCTCATTCTTCTATCCTCAATACCCAATCCTCAATCTTCAATCCTCAATCCACTGTCCTCAATTCTCAATCCTCAATCCTCAGTCCTCAGTCCTCAAACCTCAATCCTCAACCCTCAGCCCTCATCCTCAATCCTCAATCATCAATCTTCAATCCTCAATACTCAGTCTTCAATCCTCAATCCGCAATCCTCAACCCTCAATCCTCAATCCTCAATCATCAGTCCTCAATCTTCAATACTCGATCCTCAATCCTCGATCCTCAATCCTCAATACTCAATCTTCAATCCTCAATACTCAATCTTCGATCCTCAATCCTCAACACTCAATCCTCAATACTCAATCCTCAGTCATGAATACTCAATCTTCAATACTCAATCCTCAATCCTCAATCCTCAATCCTCAATTCTCAATCCTCAATTCTCAATCCTCAATCCTCAATCCTCAGTCCACAGTCCTCAAACCTCAATCCTCAATCCTGAACCCTCCGCCCTCATCCTCCATCATCAATCCTCAATCCTCAATCCTGAATCTTCAATCCTCAATACTCAACCTTCGATCCTCAATCCTCAGTCCTAAATCCTCAAACCTCAGTCCTCAGTCATGAATACTCCATCTTCAATACTCAATACACAATCCTCAATCGTCAACCCTCAATCCTCAATCCTCAATCCTCATTCTTCAAACCTCAATCCTCAACCTTCAGTCCTCATCCTCAACTCCCAATTCTCAATCCTCAACCCTCAATTCTCAATCTTCAAACCTCAATAATCAATCTTCAATCCTCAATCCCCAGTCCTCAATCTTCAATCCTCAATGCTCAATCCTCATTCCTCAATCCTCAGTCCTCAATCCTCAATCCTCAATCCTCAATCCTCAATCATCAATCCTCAATCTTCAGCACTCAATCATAAACCCTCAATCCTGAATCTTCAATCCTCAATCCTCAATCCTCGATCCTCAATCCTCAATCCTCAATCATCAATCCTCAATCTTCAACACTCAATCCTCAATCCTCAATCCTCAATCCTCAATCCTCAATCATCAATCCTCAATCTTCAATACTGAATCCTCAATCCTCAATCCTCAATCCTCAATACTCAAACATCAATCCTCAATTCCCAATACTCAATAGAATATCCTGGATTCTCAGTATTCAATACTCAAACCTCAATCCTCAACCATCAACCCTCATCCTCCATCCTCAATCCTGAATCCTCAAACCTCAATCTCCAATCCTCAATACTCAATCTTCGATCCTCAATCCGCAACACTCAATCCTCAATCCTCAATCCTCAGTCATGAATACTCAATCTTCAATACTCAATCCTCAATCCTCTATTCTCAATCCTCAATCCTCAATCCCCAATCCTCAATCCTCAGTCATCAATCCTCAATCTTCAATACTCAATCCTCAATCATCAATCCTCAATCCTCAATCCTCAATCCTCATTCCTCAAACCTCAGTCTTCGTACCTCAATCCTCAACCGTCAGTCCTCGTCCTCAATCCTCAACTATCAATCCTCAATACTCAACCATCGATACTCAATTCTCAATACTCAATAGAATATCCTGAATTCTCAGTTTTCAATACTCAATCCTCAATCTTCAATCTTCATGTCTCCATCCACAAACATCAATTCTCATCTCTCGACCCTCAACATTCAGTCCTGAATCTTCAATCCTCAATCCTCAATACTCAATCCTCAAACCTCAATCTTCAATCCTCAATCCTCAATCCTCAATCATCAATCCTCAGTCTTCAAAACTCAATACTCAATCCTCAATTCTCAATCCTCAATACTCGACCATCAATCATCAATCTTCAATCCTCAATACTCGGTCTTCAATCATCAATCCTCAATCCTCAATCCTCAATCCTCAATCCACAATCATCAATCCTCAATCCTTAATCATCAACCTTCAACCCTCAATCCTCAATCCTCAGTCCTCAATCCTCAATACTCAATCTTCAATCCCAATCCTCAATCCTCAATCCTCAATCCTCAATCCTCAGTCATCAATCCTCAATCTTCAATACCCAATCGTCAATCCTCAGTCCACAATTCTCAATCCTCAATCCTCGTTCCTCAAACCTCAATCCTCAACCCTCAGTCCTCATCCTCAATTCTCCATTCTCAATCCTCAAACCTCAATCTTCAATCCTCAATACTCAATCCTCAATCCTCAATCCTCAATTCTCAATCCTCAATCCTCAGTCCACAGTCCACAAACCTCAATCCTCAACCCTCAGCCATCATCCTCAATCCTCAATACTCAATCCTCAATCCTCAGTCATCAAACCTCAATCTTCAATACTCAATCCTCAACCCTCAATCCTCAGTCCTCAAACCTCAATTCCGAATCCTCAATCCTGAATGCTCAATCGTCATCCCTCAGTCCGCAACAATCAATTATCAATCCTCAATCCTCAATAGAATATCCTCAATTCACAGTTTTCAATACTGAATCCCCAATCTTCGATCTTCAAATCTCAATACACAGACATCATTTCTCATCACTCAACCCTCAACACTCAGTCCTCAATCTTCAATCCTCAATCCTCAATCCTCAATCTTCAATCCTCCATACTCTATCTTCAATCCTCAATCCTCAATCATCAATCCCCAATACTCAATCCTCAGTCATCAATCCTCAATCTTCAATACTCAATCCTCAATTATCAATCCTCAATCCTCAATCCTCAATCCTCATTCCTCAAACCTCAATCCTCGTACCTCAATCCTCAACCGTCAGTCCTCGTTCTCAATCCTCAACTATCAATCCTCAATCCTCAATATTCAATCCTCAATACACAATCTTCAATCCTCAATCCTCAATTATCAATCCTCAATACTCAATGGTCAATCGTCAATACTCAATCGTCAATCCTCAATCCCCAATCCTGAATCTTCAATCCTCAATCCTCAACCCTCAATCCTCAATCCTCAATCTTCAATCCTTAATACTCAATCTTCAATCCTCAATTCTCAATCCTCAATCCTCAATCCTCAATCTTCAATCTTCAATCCTCAACCGTCAGTCCTCGTCCTCAATCCTCAACCCTCAATCCTCAATCCTCAAACTTCAATCATTAATACTCAATCTTCAATCCTCAATTCTCAATCCTCAATCCTCAATCCTCATTCCGCAATATGAAACACACAACCATCATCCATCAGTGCTCAATACTCAACCATCAATCCTCAATTCTTAATACTCAATGGAATATCCTGAATTCTCGTGATTCAATACTCAATCCACAATATTCAATAATCAGATCTCGATCCTCAAACATCAATACTCAACACTCAATCCTCAACACTCGGTCCTCTCTCTTCAATCCTCCTACCTCAATCCTCTATGCTCAAGCGTCAATCCTCAACCCTCATTCCTCAAACCTCAATCCTCAACCCTCCATCCTCATCCTCCATCCTCAATCCTCAATCCCCAATCCTCAATCTTCCATCCTCAATACTCAACCTTCGATCCTCAACCCTCAGTCCTAAATCCTCAAACCTCAGTCCTCAGTCATGAATACTCCATCTTCAATACTCAATACACAATTCTCAATCGTCAATCCTCAATCCTCAATCCTCAAAGCTCATTCTTCAAACCTCAATCCTCAACCCTCAGTCCTCATCCTCAATTCCCAATCCTCAATCCTCAATCCTCAATTCTCAATCTTCAATCCTCAATAATCAATCTTCAATCCTCAATCCCCAGTCCTCAATCTTCAATCCTCAATGCTCAATCCTCAATCCTCAATCCTCAGGCCTCAATCCTCAACCCTCAATCCTCATACCTCAATCCTCAACCGTCAGTCCTCGTCCTCAATCCTCAACTATCAGTCCTCAACCCTCAATATTCAATCCTCAATCCTCAACCCTCAATCCTCAATCCTCAATCTTCAATCCTCAATACTCAATCTTCAATCCTCAATCCTCAAACCTCAATCCTCAATCCTCAATCCTCAATCCTCAATCTTCAATCCTCAACCCTCAGTCCTCATCCTCAATCCCTATTCCTCAATCCTCAATCCTCAATTCTCAATCCTCAATCCTCAATATTCAATCATCAATCCTCAAACTTCAATCCCCAATACTCAACCTTTGATCCTCAATCCTCAGTCCTAAATGCTCAAACCTCAGTCCTCAGTCATGAATACTCCATCTTCAATACTCAATACACAATCCTCAATCGTCAATCCTCAATCCTCAATCCTCAATCCTCATTCTTCAAACCTCAATCCTCAATCCTCAATCCTCAATCCTCAATCCTCAATCCTCAATCATCAATCCTCAATCCTCAATCATCAACCTTCAATCCTCAATACTCAATCTTCAATCCTCAATACTCAATCCACAATCGTCAATTCTCATTCTTCAATCCTCAATACCCTATCCTCAATCCTCAGTCCTCAATCCTCCATCCTCAATTCTCAATCCTCAATCCTCTGTCCTCAGTCCTCAAACCTCAACCCTCAACCCTCAGCCCTCATCCTCAATCCTCAATCCTGAATCCTCAATCCTCAATCTTCAATCCCCAATACTCAGTCTTCAATCCTCAATCCTCAATCCTCAATCCTCAGTCCTCAATCCTCAATCATCAATCCTCAATCTTCAATACTCAATCCTCAATACTCAATCCTCAACCCTCAATCCTCAGTCCTCAAACCTCAATTCCGAATCCTCAATCCTGAATGCTCAATCTTCATCCCTCAGTCCGCAACAATCAATTATCAATCCTCAATCCTCAATAGAATATCCTCAATTCACAGTTTTCAATACTGAATCCCCAATCTTCGATCTTCAAATCACAATCCACAGACATCAATTCTCATCACTCAACCCTCAACGCTCAGTCCTCAATCTTCAATCCTCAATCCTCAATCCTCAACCTTCAATCCTCCATACTAAATCTTCAATCCTCAATCCTCAATCCTCAATCCCCAATCCTCAATCCTCAGTCATCAATCCTCAATCTTCAATACTCAATCCTCAATCATCAATCCTCAATCCTCAATCCTCAATCCTCATTCCTCAAACCTCAATCCTCACACCTCAATCCTCAATCATCAATCCTCAATTTTCAGCACTCAATCATCAACCCTCAATCCTCAATCCTCAATCCTCAATACTCAATCGTCAGTCTTCAAACCTCAATACTCAATCTTCAATCCTCAATCCTCAATCCTCAATCCTCAATCCTCAATCCTCAATCCTCAATCTTCAATCCTCAATACTCAATCGTCAATCCACAATCCTCAGACCTCAGACCTCAATTCTGTATCCTCAATCCTGAATCCTCAATCTTCAGCTCTCAGTCATCAACAATCAGTTTTCAATCCTCAATCCTCAATAGAATATCCTCAATTCACAGTTTTCAATACTCAATACTCAATCTGCAATCTTCCAACCTCTATCCACAAACATCAATTCTCATCACTCAACCCTCAACACTCAATCCTCAATCCTCAATCCTCATTCCTCAAACCTCAATCCTCGTACCTCAATCCTCAACCGTCAGTCCTCGTCCTCAATCCTCAACTATCAATCCTCAATCCTCAATATTCAATCATCAATACTCAATCTTCAATCCTCAATCGTCAATCCTCAATCCTCAATCCTCAATCTTCAGTCCTGAAACCTCAATCCTGAATCTTCAATCCTGAATCCTCAATCTTCAGACCTCAGTCCTCAACAATCAGTTGTCAATTCTCAATCCTCAATACAATATCATCAATTCACAGTTTTCAATACTCAATACTCAATCTGCAATCTTCAAATCTCTATCCACAAACATCAATTCTCATCACTGAACCCTCAGCACTCTATCCCTAATCCTCAATCTTCAATCCTCAATCCTCAATCCTCAGTCTTCAATCCTCAATACTCTATCTTCAATTCTCAAACATCAATACTCAATCCTCAATCCTCAATCCTCAATCCCCAATCCTCAATCTTCAATCCTCAATCCTCAATACTCAAGCCTCAATCGTCAATCCTCAATCTTCAATCCTGAATACTCAATCTTCAATCCTCAATCCTCAATCCTCAATCCTCAATACTCAATCGTCAGTCTTCAATCCTCAATACTCAATCTTCAATCCTCAATCCTCAATCCTCAATCCTCAATCCTCATTCTTCTATCCTCAATACCCAATCCTCAATCTTCAATCCTCAATCCTAAATCTTCGATACTGAATCCTCAATCCTCAATCCTCAATCCTCAATACTCAACCATTAATCCACAATCCCCAATACTCAATAGAATATCCTGAATTCTCAGGATTCAATACTCAAACCTCAATCCTCAGCCCTCAGCACTCATCCTCCATCCTCAATGTTCAATCCTCAATCCTCAATCTTCAATCCTCAATAATCAACCTCCAGTCCTATATCCTCAATCCCCAATCCTCAATCATTAATCCTCAATCTTCAATCCTCAATCCACAGTCCTCAATCTTCAATCCTCAATGCTCAATCCTCAATCCTCAATCCTCAGTCAACCGTCCTCAATCCTCAATCCTCAAACCTCAATCCTCAACCGTCAGTCCTCGTCCTCAATCCTCAACCCTCAATCCTCAATCCTCAATCTTCAATCATCGATACTCAATCTTCAATCCTCAATCCTCAATCCTCAATCCTAAAACCCTCAATCCTCAATATTCAACACACAACCCTCAACAATCAATCCTCAATACTCAACCATCAATACTCAATTCTCAATACTCAATAGAATATCCTGAATTCTCAGTTTTCAATACTCAATCCTCAATCCTCAATCCTCAATCCTCAATCCTCAATCATCAATCCTCAATCTTCAGCACTCAATCATAAACCCTCAATCCTGAATCTTCAATCCTCAATCCTCAATCCACGATCCTCAATCCTCAATCCTCAATCATCAATCCTCAATCTTCAACACTCAATCCTCAATCCTCAATCCTCAATCCTCAATCCTCAATCATCAATCCTCAATCTTCAATACTGAATCTTCAATCCTCAATACTCAATCCACAATCGTCAATTCTCATTCTTCAATCCTCAATACCCTATCCTCAATCCTCAGTCCTCAATCCTCCATCCTCAATTCTCAGTCCTCAATCCTCTGTCCTCAGTCCTCAAACCTCAACCCTCAACCCTCAGCCCTCATCCTCAATCCTCAATCCTGAATCCTCAATCCTCAATCTTCAATCCCCAATACTCAGTCTTCAATCCTCAATCCTCAATCCTCAATCCTCAGTCCTCAATCCTCAATCATCAATCCTCAATCTTCAATACTCAATCCTCAATACTCAATCGTCAGTCTTCAAACCTCAATACTCAATATTCAATCCTCAATCCTCAATCCTCAATCCTTAATCCTCAATCCTCAATCCTCAATCTTCAATCCTCAATACTCAATCGTCAATCCACAATCCTCAGACCTCAAACCTCAATTCTGTATCCTCAATCCTGAATCCTCAATCTTCAGCTCTCAGTCATCAACAATCAGTTGTCAATCCTCAATCCTCAATAGAATATCCTCAATTCACAGTTTTCAATACTCAATACTCAATCTGCAATCTTCCAACCTCTATCCACAAACATCAATTCTCATCACTCAACCCTCAACACTCAGTCCTCAATGTTCAATCCTCAATCCTCAATTCTCAATCTTCATTCCTCAATACTGAATCTTCAGTCCTCAATACTCAATCTTCAATCCTCAATCCTCAATCCTCAATCCTCAATCCTCAATCCTCAATCATCAATCCTCAATCTTCAAAACTCAATTCTCAATCCTCAATACTCAACCATCAATCCTCAACCTTCAATCCTCAATACTCTGTCTTCAATCATCAGTCCTCAATCCTCAATCCTCAATACTCAAACATCAATCCTCAATTCCCAATACTCAATAGAATATCCTGGATTCTCAGTATTCAATACTCAAACCTCAATCCTCAACCATCAACCCTCATCCTCCATCCTCAATCCTGAATCCTCAAACCTCAATCTCCAATCCTCAATACTCAGTCTTCGATCCTCAATCCGCAACACTCAATCCTCAATCCTCAATCCTCAGTCATGAATACTCAATCTTCAATACTCAATCCTCAATCCTCTATCCTCAATCCTCAATCCTCAATCCTCAATCCTCATTCCTCAATCCTCAATTCTCAATCCTCAATACTCAATCCTCAATCGTCAATCCTCAATCGTCAATCCTCAATCCCCAATCCTGAATCTTCAATCCTCAATCCTCAACCCTCAATCCTCAATCCTCAACCTTCAATCCTCAATACTCAATCTTCAATCCTCAATCCTCAAACCTCAATCCTCAATCCTCAATCCTCAATCCTCAATCTTCAATCCTCAACCGTCAGTCCTCGTCCTCAATCCTCAAACCTCAATCCACAATCTTCAATCTTCAATCATCAATACTCAATCTTCACTCCTCAATTCTCAATCCTCAATCCTCAATCCTCAATCCTCATTCTTCAGTCCTCAACGCCCAATCCTCAATCTTCAACCCTCAATCCTCAATCCTCAATTCTCAATCCTCAATCCTCAGTCCACAGTCCTCAAACCTCAATCCTCAACCCTCAGCCATCATCCTCAATCCTCAATCCTCAATCCTCAATCCTCAGTCATCAATCCTCAATCTTCAATACTCAATCCTCAACCCTCAATCCTCAGTCCTCAAACCTCAATTCCGAATCCTCAATCTTCAAAACTCAATTCTCAATCCTCAATACTCAACCATCAATCCTCAATCTTCAATCCTCAATACTCTGTCTTCAATCATCAATCCTCAATCCTCAATCCTCAATCCTCAATCCTCAATCCTCAATCCTCAATCATCAATCTTCAATCCTCAATCATCAACCTTCAATCCTCAATACTCAATCTTCAATCCTCAATACTCAATCCACAATCGTCAATTCTCATTCTTCAATCCTCAATACCCTATCCTCAATCCTCAGTCCTCAATCCTCCATCCTCAATTCTCAATCCTCAATCCTCTGTCCTCAGTCCTCAAAACTCAACCCTCAACCCTCAGCCCTCATCCTCAATCCTCAATCCTGAATCCTCAATCCTCAATCTTCAATCCCCAAAACTCAGTCTTCAATCCTCAATCCTCAATCCTCAATCATCAGTCCTCAATCCTCAATCATCAATCCTCAATCTTCAATACTCAATCCTCAATCCTCAATACTCAACCTTCAATCCCAAACCTCAATCCTCAATCCTCAATCCTCAATCCTCAGTCATCAATCCTCAATCTTCAATACTCAATCGTCAATCCTCAGTCCACAATTCTCAATCCTCAATCCTCGTTCCTCAAACATCAATCCTCAACCCTCAGTCCTCATCCTCAATTCTCAATTCTCAATCCTCAAACCTCAACCTTCAATCCTCAATACTCAATCCTCAATCCTCAATACTCAACCATCAATCCTCAATTCTCAATACTCAATAGAATATCCTGAATTTTCAGTATTCAATACTCAAACCTCAATCCTCAACCCTCAGCCCTCATACTCCATCCTCAATCCTCAATCCTCAAACCTCAATCTTCAATCCTCAATACTCAATCTTCGATTCTCAATCCTCAATCCTCAATCCTCAATCCCCAACCCTCAATCTTCAATCCTCAGCCCTCATCCTCAATCCTCAATCCTTATTCCTCAGTCCTCCACCTTCAATCCTCAATACTCAATTATCAATGCTCAATCTTCAATCCTCAATCCTCAATCCTTAATTCTCAACCCTCAATCCTCAGACCTCAGTCCTCAAACCTCAATCCTCAACCTTCAGCCCTCATCCTGGATCCTCAATCCTCAATCTTTAATCCTCACTCCTCAATCCTCAATTCTCAATCCTAAATCCTTAACCCTCAATCCTCAATCCTCAATCGTCAGTCTTCAATCCTCAATACTCAATCTTCAATCCTCAATCCTCAATACTCAATCGTCAGTCTTCAATCCTCAATACTCAATCTTCAATCCTCAATCCTCAATACACAATCCTCAATCCTCATTCTTCAATCCTCAATACCCAATCCTCAATCTTCAATCCTCAATCCTCAATCCTCAATTCTCAATCCTCAATCCTCAATCCTCAATCCTTAATCCTCAATTTTGAATCCTCAATCCCCAGTCCTCAATCTTCAATCCTCAATGCTCAATCCTCTATCCTCAATCCTCAGTCCTCAATCCTCAATCCTCAATCCTCAATCCTCAATCTTCAATCGGCAATCTTCAATACTCAATCCTCAATCCTCAATCCTCAATCCTCAATCCTCAATCCTCAACCTTCAATCCTCAATACTCAATCATCAATCCTTAATTCTCAATCCTCAATACTCAATCTTCAATCCACAATCCTCAATCTTCAATCCTCAATACTCAATCTATAATCCTCAATCCTCAATCCTCAATACTCAATCCTCAATCCTCAGTCCTCAATCCTCAATCTTCAATCCTCAATACTCAATCTTCAATCCTCAATCCTCAATCCTCAATCCTCAATCCTCATCCTTCAATCCTCAAAACCCAATCCTCAATCTTCAATCCTCAATCCACAATCCTCAATTCTCAATCCTCAATCCTCAATAATCAATCTTCAATCCTCAATCCTCAGTCCCCAAACCTCAATTCTGAATCCTCAATCCTGAATCCTCCATCGTCAGCCCTCAGTCCTCAACAATCAGTTGACAATCCTCAATCCTCAATAGAATATCCTCAATTCACAGATTTCAATGCTCAATACTCTATCTGCAATCTTCAAACCTCTATCCACAAACATCAATTCTCATCACTGAACCCCCAACTCTCAGTCCTCAATGTTCAATACTCAATCTTCAATCCACAATCCTCAATCGTCAATCTTCAATCCTCAATACTCTATCTTCAATCCTCTATCCTCAATCCTCAATCCTCAATCCTCATTCTTCAATCCTCAATACCCAATCCTCAATCCTCATTCTTCAATCCTCAATACCCAATCCTCAATCTTCAATCCTCAATCCTCAATCCTCAATTCTCAATCCTCAATCCTCAGTCCTTAGTCCTTAAACCTCAATCCTCAACCCTCAGCCCTCATCTTCAATCCTCAATTCTCAATCCTCAATCCTCAATCTTCAATCCGCAATATTCACTCTTCAATCCTCAATCCTCAATCCTCAGTCCTCAAACCTCAATCCTCAATCTTCAATCCTCAATACTCAATCTTCAATCCTCGATACTCAATCCTAAATCCTCAGTCCTCACTCTTCAATCCTCAATACCCAATCCTCAATCTTCAATCCTCAATCCTCAATTCTCAATTCTCAATCCTCAATCCTCAATCCTCAATCCTCAGACCTCAAACATCAATTCTCAACACTCAGTCATCGTCCTCAATCCACAACCCTCAATCCTCAATCCTCAATCTTCAACCATCAATATTCAATCTTTAATCCTCAACCCTCAATCCTCAATCCACAATCCTCAATCGTCAATCTTCAATCCTCAATCCCCAGACCTCAATCTTCAATCCTCAATGCTCAATCCTCAATCCTCAATCCTCAGTCCTCAATCCTCAATCCTGAAACCTCAAACCTCAATCCTCAACCGTCAGTCCTCGTCCTCAATCCTCAACACTCAATCCTCAATCCTCAGTCATCAATCATCAAGACTCAATATTCAATCCTCAATCTTCAATCCTCAATCCTCAATCCTCAATCCTCAATATTCAACACACAACCCTCAACCACCAATCCTCAATACTCAACCATCAATACTCAATTCCTAATACTCAATAGAGTATCCTGAATTCTCATGGTCCAATACTCAATCGACAATATTCAATAATCAAATCTCAATCCTCAAACATCAATTCACAACACTCAATCCTCAACACTCAGTCCACTCTTTTCAATCCTCCATCCTCAAACTTCAATCCTCAAGCGTCAATCCTCAATCCTCAATCCTCAACCCTCAATCCTCTGTCCTTAAACCTCAATCCCGAATCCTCAATCCTGAATCCTCAATCTTTAGCCCTCAGTCCTCAACAATCTATAGTCAATACTCAATCCTCAATAGAATATCCTCAATTCACAGTTTTCAATACTCAATCCCCATTCTTCAATCTTCAAATCTCAATCCACAAACATCAATTCCCATCACTCAACCCTCAACACTAAGTCCTCAATCTCCAATACTCAACCCTCAATCCTCAACCTTCAATCCTCAATACTCAATCTTCAATCCTCAATTCTCAATCCTCAATCCTCAATCCTCAGACCTCAAACATCTATACTCAACCCTCTGTCCTCGTCCTCAATCCACAACCCTCAATCCTCAATCCCCAATCTTCAATCCTCAATCCTCAATCCTCAATCCTCAATTCCCAATCCTCAATCCTCAGTCCGCAGTCCTCAAACCTCAATCCTCAACCCTCAGCCCTCACCTTCAATTCTCAATCCTCAATCCTCAATCCTCAATCTTCAATCCTCAATACTCAATCCTCAATCCACAATCCTCAATCTTCAATCCTCAATAGTCAATCTTTAATCCTCAATCCTCAATCCTCAATACTCAACCCTCAATCCTCAGTCCTCAATCCTCAATCTTCAATCCTCAATACTCAATCTTCAATCCTCAATACTCAATCTTCAATCCTCATTCCTCATTCTTCAATTCTCAATACCCAATCCTCAATCTTCAATCCTCAATTCTCAATCCTCAATTCTCAATCCTCAATCCTCAATAATCAATCTTCGATCCTCAATCCTCAGTCCTCAAACATCAATTCTGAATCCTCAATCCTGAATCCTCAATCTTCAGCCCTCAGTCCTCAACAATCAGTTGACAATCCTCAGTCCTCAATAGAATATCCTGCATTCACAGTCTTCAATACTCAATACTCAATCTGCAATCTTCAAACCTCTACCCACAAACATAAATTCTCATCATTGAACCCTCAACACTCAGTCCTCAATGTTCAATACTCAATCTTCAATCCACATTCCTCAATCGTTAATCTTCAATCCTCAATACTCAATCTTCAATCCTCAATCCTCAATCCTCAATCCTCAATCCTCATTCTTCAATCCTCAATACCAAATCCTCAATCCTCAATCCTCAATCCTCAATCCTCAATCCTCAACCTTCAATCCTCAATACTCAATCTTCAATCCTCAATCCTCAATCCTCAATCCTCAATCCTCAATACTCAATCCTCAATATTCAACACAAAACCCTCAACCATCCATCCTCAATATTCAACAATCAATCCCCAATTCTCAATAATCAATAGAATACCCTGAATACTCATCGTTCAATACTCAATCCACAATATTCAATAATCAAATCTCAATCCTCAAACATCAATTCTCAACACTCAATCCTCAACACTCAGTCCACTCTTTTCAATCCTCCATCCTCAAACTTCAATCCTCAAGCGTCAATCCTCAATCCTCAATCCTCAACCCTCAATCCTCCATACTAAATCTTCAATCCTCAATCCTCAATCATCAATCCCCAATCCTCAATCCTCAGTCATCAATCCTCAATACTCAATCCTCAATCCCCAGTCCTCAATCTTCAATCCTCAATGCTCAATCCTCAATCCTCAATCCTCAGTCCTCAATCCTCAATCCTCAATCCTCAATCCTCAATCTTCAATCGGCAATCTTCAATACTCAATCCTCAATCCTCAATCCTCAATCCTCAATCCTCAATCCTCAACCATCAATCCTCAATACTCAATCGTCAATCCTCAATTCTCAATCCTCAATACTCAATCTTCAATCCACAATCCTCAATCTTCAATCCTCAATACTCAATCTATAATCCTCAATCCTCAATCCTCAATACTCAATCCTCAATCCTCAGTCCTCAATCCTCAATATTCAATCCTCTATCCTCAGTCCTCAATCCTCAATCCTCATTCTTCAATCCTCAATACCCAATCCTCAATCCTCATTCTTCAATCCTCAATACCCAATCCTCAATCTTCAATCCTCAATCCTCAATCCTCAATTCTCAATCCTCAATCCTCAGTCCTCAGTCCTTAAACCTCAATCCTCAACCCTCAGCCCTCATCTTCAATCCTCAATTCTCAATCCTCAATCCTCAATCTTCAATCCTCAATATTCACTCTTCAATCCTCAATCCTCAATCCTCAGTCCTCAAACCTCAATCCTCAATCTTCAATCCTCAATACTCAATCTTCAATCCTCGATCCTCAATCCTAAATCCTCAGTCCTCACTCTTCAATCCTCAATACCCAATCCTCAGTCTTCAATCCTCAATCCTCAATCCTCAATTCTCAATCCTCAATCCTCAATCCTCAATCCTCAGGCCTCAAACATCAATTCTCAACACTCAGTCATCGTCCTCAATCCACAACCCTCAATCCTCAATCCTCAATCTTCAACCATCAATATTCAATCTTTAATCCTCAACCCTCAATCCACAATCCTCAATCGTCAATCTTCAATCCTCAATGCTCAATCCTCAATCCTCAATCCTCAGTCAACCGTCCTCAATCCTCAATCCTCAAACCTCAATCCTCAACCGTCAGTCCTCGTCCTCAATCCTCAACCCTCAATCCTCAATCCTCAATCTTCAATCATCGATACTCAATCTTCAATCCTCAATCCTCAATCCTCAATCCTAAAACCCTCAATCCTCAATATTCAACACAGAACCCTCAACAATCAATCCTCAATACTCAACCATCAATACTCAATTCTCAATACTCAATAGAATATCCTCAATTCACAGTTTTCAATACTCAATCCCCATTCTTCAATCTTCAACTCTCAATCCACAAACATCAATTCCCATCACTCAACCCTCAACACTAAGTCCTCAATCTTCAATCCTCAACCCTCAATCCTCAACCTTCAATCCTCAATACTCAATCCTCAATCCTCAATACTCAATCCTCAATCCTCAGTCCTCAATCCTCAATATTCAATCCTCAATACTCAATCTTCAATCCTCAATCCTCAATCCTCAATCCTCAATCCTCATCCTTCAATCCTCAAAACCCAATCCTCAATCTTCAATCCTCAATCCACAATCCTGAATTCTCAATCCTCAATCCTCAATAATCAATCTTCAATCCTCAATCCTCAGTCCTCAAACCTCAATTCTGAATCCTCAATCCTGAATCCTCAATCGTCAGCCCTCAGTCCTCAACTATCAGTTGACAATCCTCAATCCTCAATAGAATATCCTCAATTCACAGATTTCAATGCTCAATACTCAATCTGCAATCTTCAAACCTCTATCCACAAACATCAATTCTCATCACTGGACCCCCAACGCTCTGTCCTCAATGTTCAATACTCAATCTTCAATCCACAATCCTCAATCGTCAATCTTCAATCCTCAATACTCTATCTTCAATCCTCTATCCTCAATCCTCAATCCTCAATCCTCATTCTTCAATCCTCAATACCCAATCCTCAATCCTCATTCTTCAATCCTCAATACCCAATCCTCAATCTTCAATCCTCAATCCTCAATCCTCAATTCTCAATCCTCAATCCTCAGTCCTCAGTCCTTAAACCTCAATCCTCAACCCTCAGCCCTCATCTTCAATCCTCAATTCTCAATCCTCAATCCTCAATCTTCAATCCTCAATATTCACTCTTCAATCCTCAATCCTCAATCCTCAGTCCTCAAACCTCAATCCTCAATCTTCAATCCTCAATACTCAATCTTCAATCCTCGATCCTCAATCCTAAATCCTCAGTCCTCACTCTTCAATCCTCAATACCCAATCCTCAATCTTCAATCCTCAATCCTCAATCCTCAATTCTCAATCCTCAATCCTCAATCCTCAATCCTCAGACCTCAAACATCAATTCTCAACACTCAGTCATCGTCCTCAATCCACAACCCTCAATCCTCAATCCTCAATCTTCAACCATCAATATTCAATCTTTAATCCTCAACCCTCAATCCACAATCCTCAATCGTCAATCTTCAATCCTCAATCCCCAGTCCTCAATCTTCAATCCTCAATGCTCAATCCTCAATCCTCAATCCTCAGTCCTCAACCCTCAATCCTGAAACCTCAAACCTCTATCCTCAACCGTCAGTCCTCGTCCTCAATCCTCAACACTCAATCCTCAATCCTCAATCATCAATCATCAAGACTCAATATTCAATCCTCAATCTTCAATCCTCAATCCTCAATCCTCAATCCTCAATATTCAACACACAACCCTCAACCACCAATCCTCAATACTCAACCATCAATACTCAATTCCTAATACTCAATAGAGTATCCTGAATTCTCATGGTCCAATACTCAATCCACAATATTCAATAATCAAATCTCAATCCTCAAACATCAATTCTCAACACTCAATCCTCAACACTCAGTCCACTCTTTTCAATCCTCCATCCTCAAACTTCAATCCTCAAGCGTCAATCCTCAATCCTCAATCCTCAACCCTCAATCCTCCATACTAAATCTTCAATCCTCAATCCTCAATCATCAATCCCCAATCCTCAATCCTCAGTCATCAATCCTCAATCTTCAATACTCAATCCTCAATCATCAATCCTCAATCCTCAATCCTCAATCCTCATTCCTCAAACCTCAATCCTCGTACCTCAATCCTCAACCGTCAGTCCTCGTCCTCAATCCTCAACTATCAATCCTCAATCCTCAATATTCAATCATCAATACTCAATCTTCAATCCTCAATCGTCATTCCTCAATCCTCAATCCTCAATCTTCAATCATCGATACTCAATCTTCAATCCTCAATCCTCAATCCTCAATACTAAAACCCTCAATCCTCAATATTCAACACACAACCCTCAACAATCAATCCTCAATACTCAACCATCAATACTCAATTCTCAATACTCAATAGAATATCCTCAATTCACAGTTTTCAATACTCAATCCCCATTCTTCAATCTTCAAATCTCAATCCACAAACATCAATTCCCATCACTCAACCCTCAACACTAAGTCCTCAATCTTCAATCCTCAATCCTCAATCCTCAAGCCTCAATCGTCAATCCTCAATCTTCAATCCTGAATACTCAATCTTCAATCCTCAATCCTCAATCCTCAATCCTCAATACTCAATCGTCAGTCTTCAATCCTCAATACTCAATCTTCAATCCTCAATCCTCAATCCTCAATCCTCAATCCTCATTCTTCTATCCTCAATACCCAATCCTCAATCTTCAATCCTCAATCCTAAATCTTCAACACTCAATCCTCAATCCTCAATCCTCAATCCTCAATACTCAACCATCAATCCTCAATCCCCAATACTCAATAGAATATCCTGAATTCTCAGGATCCAATACTCAAACCTCAATCCTCAGCCCTCAGCACTCATCCTCCATCCTCAATCTTCAATCCTCAATCCTCAATCTTCAATCCTCAATAATCAAACTCCAGTCCTATATCCTCAATCCCCAATCCTCAATCATTAATCCTCAATCTTCAATCCTCAATCCACAGTACTCAATCTTCAATCCTCAATGCTCAATCCTCAATCCTCAATCCTCAGTCAACCGTCCTCAATCCTCAATCCTCAAACCTCAATCCTCAACCGTCAGTCCTCGTCCTCAATCCTCAACCCTCAATCCTCAATCCTCAATCTTCAATCATCGATACTCAATCCTCAATCCTCAATCCTCAATCCTCAATCCTAAAACCCTCAATCCTCAATATTCAACACACAACCCTCAACAATCAATCCTCAATACTCAACCATCAATACTCAATTCTCAATACTCAATAGAATATCCTCAATTCACAGTTTTCAATACTCAATCCCCATTCTTCAATCTTCAAATCTCAATCCACAAACATCAATTCCCATCACTCAACCCTCAACACTAAGTCCTCAATCTTCAATCCTCAACCCTCAATCCTCAACCTTCAATCCTCAATACTCAATCTTCAATCCTCAATTCTCAATCCTCAATCCTCAATCCTCAGACCTCAATCATCTATACTCAGCCCTCTGTCCTCGTCCTCAATCCACAACCCTCAATCCTCAATCCCCAATCTTCAATCCTCAATCCTCAATCCTCAATCCTCAATTCCCAATCCTCAATCCTCAGTCCGCAGTCCTCAAACCTCAATCCTCAACCCTCAGCCCTCATCTTCAATTCTCAATCCTCAATCCTCAATCCTCAATCTTCAATCCTCAATACTCAATCTTCAATCCACAATCCTCAATCTTCAATCCTCAATAGTCAATCTTTAATCCTCAATCCTCAATCCTCAATACTCAACCCTCAATCCTCAGTCCTCAATCCTCAATCTTCAATCCTCAATACTCAATCTTCAATCCTCAATACTCAATCTTCAATCCTCATTCCTCATTCTTCAATTCTCAATACCCAATCCTCAATCTTCAATCCTCAATTCTCAATCCTCAATTCTCAATCCTCAATCCTCAATAATCAATCTTCGATCCTCAATCCTCAGTCCTCAAACATCAATTCTGAATCCTCAATCCTGAATCCTCAATCTTCAGCCCTCAGTCCTCAACAATCAGTTGACAATCCTCAGTCCTCAATAGAATATCCTGCATTCACAGTCTTCAATACTCAATACTCAATCTGCAATCTTCAAACCTCTACCCACAAACATAAATTCTCATCGCTGAACCCTCAACACTCAGTCCTCAATGTTCAATACTCAATCTTCAATCCACATTCCTCAATCGTTAATCTTCAATCCTCAATACTCAATCTTCAATCCTCAATCCTCAATCCTCAATCCTCAATCCTCATTCTTCAATCCTCAATACCAAATCCTCAATCCTCAATCCTCAATCCTCAATCCTCAATCCTCAACCTTCAATCCTCAATACTCAATCTTCAATCCTCAATCCTCAATCCTCAATCCTCAATCCTCAATACTCAATCCTCAATATTCAACACAAAACCCTCAACCATCCATCCTCAATATTCAACAATCAATCCTCAATTCTCAATAATCAATAGAATACCCTGAATACTCATCGTTCAATACTCAATCCACAAAAATTAATAATCAAATCTCAACCCTCAAACATCAATTCTCAACACTCAATCCTCAACACTCAGTCCTCTCTCTTCAATCCTCCATCCTCAGTGCTGAATGCTCAATCTTCAATCCTCAATACTCAGTCTTCACTCCTCAATCCTCAGTCCTCAAACCTCAATTCTGAATCCTCAATCCTTAATCCTCAATCTTCAGCCCTCAGTCCTCGACAATCAATTGTCAATCCTCAATCCTCAATAGAGTATCCTCAATTCACAGTTTTCAATACTCAATACTCAATCTGCAATCTTCAAATCTCTATACACAAACATTAATTCTCAGCACTCAACCCTGAACACTCAGTCCCCAATCCTCAATCTTCAATCCTTAATCCTCAATCCTCAATCCTCAATCCTCAGTCCTCAAACCTCAATTCTGAATCCTCAATCCTTAATCCTCAATCTTCAGCCCTCAGTCCTCGACAATCAATTGTCAATCCTCAATCCTCAATAGAGTATCCTCAATTCACAGTTTTCAATACTCAATACTCAATCTGCAATCTTCAAATCTCTATACACAAACATTAATTCTCAGCACTCAACCCTGAACACTCAGTCCCCAATCCTCAATCTTCAATCCTTAATCCTCAATCCTCAATCCTCAATCCTCAATCCTCAATCCTCAATCTTCAATCCTCAATACTCAATCTTCAATCCTCAATCCTCAATCCTCATTCCTCAATCCTCATTCTTCAATCCTCAATACCCAATACTCAATCTTCAATCCTAAATCCTCAATCGTCAATTCTCAATCCTCAATCCTCGGTCCTCACTCCTCAAACATCAATCCTCAACCCTCAGCCCTCATCCTCAATCCTCAATCCTTATTCCTCAGTCCTCCACCTTCAATCCTCAATACTCAATTATCAATGCTCAATCTTCAATCCTCAATCCTCAATCCTTAATTCTCAACCCTCAGTCCTCAGACCTCAGTCCTCAAACCCCAATCCTCAACCTTCAGCCCTCATCCTGGATCCTCAATCCTCAATCTTTAATCCTCACTCCTCAATCCTCAATTCTCAATCCTAAATCCTCAACCCCCAATCCTCAAACCTCAATCGTCAGTCTTCAATCCTCAATACTCAATCTTCAATCCTCAATCCTCAATACTCAATCGTCAGTCTTCAATCCTCAATACTCAATCTTCAATCCTCAATCCTCAATCCTCAATCCTCAATCCTCAATCCTCAATATTCAACACAAAACCCTCAACCATCCATCCTCAGTATTCAACAATCAATCCTCAATTCTCAATCTTCAATCCTCAATACTCAATCTTAAGTCCTCAATCCTCAATCCTCAATCTTCAGTCCTCAATCGTCAATACTCAATCCTCAACCCTCAATCCTCAATCCTCAATACTCAGACCTCAAACATGAATACTCAACCCTCAGTCCTCGTCCTCAATCCACAACCCTCAATCCTCAATACTCAATCTTCAATCATCAATATTCAATCTTCAGTCGTCAATCCTCAATCCTCAACACTCAATCCTCAATCCCCAATGTTCAATCAGCAATAGGCAATCCTCAATCTTCAATCCTCAATCCTCAATCCTCAATCCTCAATCCTCGGACCTCAAACATGAATACTCAACCGTCAGTCCTCGTCCTCAATCCACAACCCTCAATCCTCAATCCTCAATCTTCAATCATCAATATTCAATCTTCAGTCCTCAATCCTCAATCCTCAATCCTCAATCCTCAACCCTCAATGTTCAATCCGCAATACCCAATCCTCAATCGTCAATCCTCAATCCTCAATCCTCAATCCTCAATCCTCAATCCTCAATCCTCAATCCTCAATCTTCAATCCTCAATACTCAAGCTTCAATCCTCGATCCTCAATCCTCAGTCCTTAAACCTCAATTCTGAATCCTCAATCCTGAATCCTCAATCTCCAGCCCTCAGTCTTGAACAATCAGGTGACAATCCTCAATCCTCAATAGCATATCCTCAATTCACAGTTTTCAATACTCAATGCTCAATCTGCAATCTTCAAATCTCTATCCACAAACATCAATTCTGATCACTCAACACTCAACACTCAGTCCTCAATGTTCAATCCTCAATCCTCAATTCACAACCTTCAATCCTCAGTACTCAACCTTAAATCCTCAATCCTCAATCCTCAATATTCAATCCTCAATCCTCAATACTCCATCCTCAACCCCCAATCCTCAATCCTCAATCATCAATCCTCAATCTTCAATACTCAATCCTCAATCCTCAATCCTCAATCCTCAATCCTCAATCCTCAATCTTCAATCATCAATATTCAATCTTCAGTCCTCAATCCTCAATCCTCAATCCTCAATCCTCAACCCTCAATGTTCAATCCGCAATACCCAATCCTCAATCGTCAATCCTCAATCCTCAATCCTCAATCCTCAATCCTCAATCCTCAATCCTCAATCCTCAACCCTCAATCGTCAGTCTTCAAACCTCAATACTCAATCTTCAATCCTCAATCCTCAATCCTCAATCCTCAATCCTCATCCTTCAATCCTCAATACCCAATCCTCAATCTTCAATCCTCAATCCTCAATCCTCAATTCTCAATCCTCAACCCTCAGCCCTCAGTCCTTAAACCTCAATCCTCAACCCTCAGCCCTCATCCTCAATCGTCAATCCTCAATCCTCAATCCTTAATCTTCAATCCTCAATACTCAATCTTCAATCCTCAATCCTCAGACCTCAACGTTCAATCCTCAATGTTCAATCCTCAATACCCAATCCTCAATCTTCACTCCTCAATCCTCAATCCTCAATCCTCAATCCTCAATCCTAAATATTCAATCCTCAATACTCAATCTTCAATACTCAATCCTCAATCCTCAATTCTCAATCCTCAACCCTCAGCCCTCAGTCCTTAAACCTCATTCCTCAACCCTCAGCCCTCATCCTCAATCCTCAACCCTCAATCCTCAAGCGTAAATCCTCAATCCTCAGTCTTCAATCCTCAATACTCAATACCCAATCCTCAGTCTTGAATCCTCAATCCTCAATCATCAATTCTCAATCCTCAATCCTCAGTCCTCAGTCCTTAAACCTCAATCCTCAACCCTCAGCCCTCATCCTCAATCCTCAATCCTCAATCCTCAATCCTCAATCTTCAATCCTCAATACTCAAGCTTCAATCCTCGATCGTCAATCCTCAGTCCTCAAACCTCAATTCTGAATCCTCAATCCTGAATCCTCAATCTCCAGCCCTCAGTCTTGAACAATCAGGTGACAATCCTCAATCCTCAATAGAATATCCTCAATTCACAGATTTCAATACTCAATACTCAATCTGCAATCTTTGAATCTCTATCCACAAACACCAATTCTCATCACTCAACCCACAACACTCAGTCCCCAATCTTCAATTTTCAATCCTCAATCATCAATCCTCAATCCTCAATCCTCAATCCTCAATCCTCAATCCTCAACCCTCAATCGTCAGTCTTCAAACCTCATTACTCAATCTTCAATCCTCAATCCTCAATCCTCAATCCTCAGTCTTCAATCCTCAATACTCAGTACCCAATCCTCAGTCTTCAATCCTCAATCCTCAATCATCAATTCTCAATCCTCAATCCTCAGTCCTCAGTCCTCAATCCTCAATCCTCAGTCCTCAATCCTCAATCCTCAATCCTCAAACCTCAATCCTCAACCGTCAGTCCTCGTCCTCAATCCTCAACACTCAATCCTCAATCCTCAATCTTCAATCATCAATACTCAATCTTCAATCCTCAATGTTCAATCCTAAATCCTCAATCCTCAATCCTCAATATTCAAATCAAAACCATCAACCACCAATCCTCAACACTCAACCATCAATCCTCAATTCTCAATACTCAATAGAGTATCCCGAACTCTCATGGTCCAATACGCAATCCACAATTTTCAATAATCAAATCTCAATCCTGAAACATCAATTCTCAACACTCTATCCTCAACACTCAGTCCTCTCTCTTCAATCCTCCATCCTCAACCCTCAATCCTCAAGCGTCAATCCTCAATCCTCAATCCTCACTCCTCAATCCTCAATCCTCAGTCCTCAAACCACAATCCTGAATCCTCAATCCTGAATCCTCAATCTTCAGCCCTCAGTCCTCAACTATCAGTTGTCAATCCTCAATCCTCACTAGAATATCCACAGTTCAGAGATTTCCATACGCAATACTCAATCTGCAATCTTCAAATCTCTATGCACAAACATCAATTCTCATCACTCAACCCTCAACACTCAGTCCCCAATCCTCAATCTTCAATCATCAATACTCAATCTTCAATTCTCAATCTTCAATCCTCAATCCTCAATCCTCAATTCTCAATCCTCAATTCTCAATCCTCAATCGTCAGTCCTCAATCCCCAGTCCTCAATCTTCAATCCTCAATCCTCAATCCTCAATCCTCAATCCTCAATCCTCAATCTTCAATCCTCAATACTCAATACCCAATCCACAGTCTTCAATCCTCAATCCTCAATCCTCAATTCTCAATCCTCAATCCTCAGTCCTCAGTCCTTAAACCTCAATCCTCAACAGTCAGCCCTCATCCTCAATCCTCAATCCTCAATCCTCAATCCTCAATCTTCAATCCTCAGTACTCAATCCTCAACCCTCAGACCTAATTCTTCAATCCTGAATAACCAATCCTCAATCCTCAATCCTCAATCCTCAATCCTCAATTCTCAATCCTCAATCCTCAATCCTCAGACCTCAAACATCAATACTCAACCCTCAGTCCTCGTCCTCAATCCGCAACCCTCAATCCTCAATGCTCAATCTTCAATCATCAATATTCAATCTTCAATCCTCAATCCTCAATCCTCAATCCTCAATCCTCAATCCACAATCCTCGGACCTCAAACATGAATACTCAACCCTCAGTCCTCGTCCTCAATCCACAAACCTCAATCCTCAATCCTCAATCTTCAATCATCAATATTCAATCTTCAGTCCTCAATCCTCAATCCTCAATCCTCAATGTTCAATCCGCAATACCCAGCCCTCAATCTTCGATCCTCAATGCTCAATCGTCAGTCCTCAATTCTCAATCCTCAACCCTCAGCCCTCAGTCCTTAAACCTCAATCCTCAACCCTCAGCCCTCATCCTCAATCCTCAATCCTCAATCCTCAATCCTTAATCTTCAATCCTCAATACTCAATCTTCAATCCTCAATCCTCAGACCTCAATGTTCAATCCTCAATGTTCAATCCTCAATACCCAATCCTCAATCTTCACTCCTCAATCCTCAATCCTCAATCCTCAATCGTCACTCCTCAATCCTCAGTCCTCAAACCTCAATCCTGAATCCTCAATCCTGAATCCTCAATCTTCAGACCTCAGTCCTCAACAATCAGTTGTCAATTCTCAATCCTCAATAGAATATCATCAATTCACAGTTTTCAATACACAATACTCAATCTGCAATCTTCAAATCTCTATCCACAAACACCAATTCTTATCACTCAACCCTCAACTCTCAGTCCCCAAACCTCAATCTTCAATCCTCAACCCTCAATCCTCAATTCTCAATCCTCAATCTTCAATCCTCAATACTCAATCATCAATCCGCAATCCTCAATCCTCAATCTTCAATCCTCAATACTCAATCTTCAATCCTCAATCCTCAATCCCCACTCCTCAAACCTCAATTCTGAATCCTCAATCCTGAATCCTCAATCTTCAGCCCTCAGTCCTGAACAATCAGGTGACAATCCTCAATCCTCAATAGAATATCCTCAATTCATAGTTTTCAATACTCAATACTCAATCTGCAATCTTCAAATCTCTATCCACAAACATCAATTCTCATCACTCAACCCTCAATACTCAGTCCCCAATGTTCAATCCTCAATCCTCAATTCTCAATCTTCAATCCTCAATACTCCATCTCTAATCCTCAATCCTCAATACTCAATCTACCATCCTCAATCCGCAATACTCAATCCTCAACCCTCAATCCTCAATCCTCAATCATCAATCCTCAATCTTCAATACTCAATCCTCAATCCTCAATCCTCAATCCTCAATCCTCAATCCTCTATCTTAAATCCTCAAACCTCAATCCTCAATCCACAATCCTCAATTCTCAATCTTCAATCCTCAATACTCAATCTTAAATCCTCAATCCTCAATCCTCAATCCTCAATCCTCAATCCTCAATCCTCAATCCTCAATCCTCATCCTTCAATCCTCAATACCCAATCCTCAATCTTCAATCCTCAATCCTCAATCCTCAATTCTCAATCCTGAACCCTTAGCCCTCAGTCCTTAAACCTCAATCCTCAACCCTCAGCCCTCATCCTCAATCCTCAATCCTCAATCCTCAATCCTTAATCTTCAATCCTCAATACTCAATCCTCAATCCTCAATCCTCAGACCTCAATGTTCAATCCTCAATGTTCAATCCTCAATACCCAATCCTCAATCTTCACTCCTCAATCCTCAATCCTCAATCCTCAATCCTCACTCCTCAATCCTCAATCCTCAGTCCTCAAACCACAATCCTGAATTCTGAATCTTCAGCCCTCAGTCCTCAACAATCAGTTGTCAATCCTCAATCCTCACTAGAATATCCCCAGTTCAGAGTTTTCCATACGCAATACTCAATCGGCAATCTTCAAATCTCTATCCACAAACATCAATTGTCATCACTCAACCCTCAACACTCAGTCCCCAATCCACAACCTTCAACCCTCAATCCTCAACCCTCAATCTTCACTCCTCAATCCTCAATCCTCATTCCTCAATCCTCACTCCTCAATACTCAATCCTCAATCCTCAATTCTCAATCGTGAATCCTCAATCCTCAATCCTCAAGCCTCAATCCTCAATACTCAATCCTCAATCCTCAATCCTCAATCGTCACTCCTCAATCCTCAGTCCTCAAACCTCAATCCTGAATCCTCAATCCTGAATCCTCAATCTTCAGACCTCAGTCCTCAACAATCAGTTGTCAATTCTCAATCCTCAATAGAATATCATCAATTCACAGTTTTCAATACACAATACTCAATCTGCAATCTTCAAATCTCTATCCACAAACACCAATTCTCATCACTCAACCCTCAATACTCAGTCCCCAATGTTCAATCCTCAATCCTCAATTCTCAATCTTCAATCCTCAATACTCCATCTCTAATCCTCAATCCTCAATACTCAATCTACCATCCTCAATCCGCAATACTCAATCCTCAACCCTCAATCCTCAATCCTCAATCATCAATCCTCAATCTTCAATACTCAATCCTCAATCCTCAATCCTCAATCCTCAATCCTCAATCCTCTATCTTAAATCCTCAAACCTCAATCCTCAATCCACAATCCTCAATTCTCAATCTTCAATCCTCAATACTCAATCTTAAATCCTCAATCCTCAATCCTCAATCCTCAATCCTCAATCCTCAATCCTCAATCCTCATCCTTCAATCCTCAATACCCAATCCTCAATCTTCAATCCTCAATCCTCAATCCTCAATTCTCAATCCTCAACCCTTAGCCCTCAGTCCTTAAACCTCAATCCTCAACCCTCAGCCCTCATCCTCAATCCTCAATCCTCAATCCTCAATCCTTAATCTTCAATCCTCAATACTCAATCCTCAATCCTCAATCCTCAGACCTCAATGTTCAATCCTCAATGTTCAATCCTCAATACCCAATCCTCAATCTTCACTCCTCAATCCTCAATCCTCAATCCTCAATCCTCACTCCTCAATCCTCAATCCTCAGTCCTCAAACCACAATCCTGAATTCTGAATCTTCAGCCCTCAGTCCTCAACAATCAGTTGTCAATCCTCAATCCTCACTAGAATATCCCCAGTTCAGAGTTTTCCATACGCAATACTCAATCGGCAATCTTCAAATCTCTATCCACAAACATCAATTGTCATCACTCAACCCTCAACACTCAGTCCCCAATCCACAACCTTCAACCCTCAATCCTCAACCCTCAATCTTCACTCCTCAATCCTCAATCCTCATTCCTCAATCCTCACTCCTCAATACTCAATCCTCAATCCTCAATTCTCAATCGTGAATCCTCAATCCTCAATCCTCAAGCCTCAATCCTCAATACTCAATCCTCAATCCTCAAACCTCAATCTTCAATCCTCAATACTCAACCTTCAGTCCTCAATTCTCAATCTTCAATCCTCAATACTCAACCCTCAATCCTCAATCGTCAATCCTCAATACTCAATCTTTAATCCTCAATCCTCAATCCTCAACCTTCAATCCTCAATCCTCTATCCTCAATCCTCTATCCTCAATCCTCAATCCTCAATACTAAATATTCAATTATCAATACTCAGTCTTCAATCCTCAATCCTCAATCCTCAATCCCCAATCCTCAATCCTCAATCCTCAGTCCTCAAACCTCAATCCTGAATGTTCAATCCTCAATACCCAATCCTCAATCTTCACTCCTCAATCCTCAATCCTCAATCCTCAATCCTCAATCATCAATCCTAAATATTCAATCCACAATACTCAATCTTCAATCCTCAATCCTGAATGCTCAATCATCAATCCTCAATTTTCAATCCTGAATACTCAATCATGAATCCTCAATACTCAATCCTCAATCCTCAATCCTCAACCCTCAATCGTCAGTCTTCAAACCTCAATACTCAATCTTCAATCCTCAATCCTCAATCCTCAATCCTCAATCCTCATCCTTCAATCCTCAATACCCAATCCTCAATCTTCACTCCTCAATCCTCAATCCTCAATCCTCAATCCTCAATCATCAATCCTAAATATTCAATCCACAATACTCAATCTTCAATCCTCAATCCTCAATCCTCAATTCTCAATCCTCAACCCTCAGCCCTCAGTCCTTAAACCTCATTCCTCAACCCTCAGCCCTCATCCTCAATACTCAACCCTCAATCCTCAAGCGTAAATCCTCAATCCTCAGTCTTCAATCCTCAATACTCAATACCCAATCCTCAGTCTTGAATCCTCAATCCTCAATCATCAATTCTCAATCCTCAATCCTCAGTCCTCAGTCCTTAAACCTCACTCCTCAACCCTCAGCCCTCATCCTCAATCCTCAATCCTCAATCCTCAATCCTCAATCTTCAATCCTCAATACTCAAGCTTCAATCCTCGATCCTCAATCCTCAGTCCTCAAACCTCAATTCTGAACCCTCAATCCTGAATCCTCAATCTCCAGCCCTCAGTCTTGAACAATCAGGTGACAATCCTCAATCCTCAATAGAATATCCTCAATTCACAGATTTCAATACTCAATACTCAATCTGCAATCTTTGAATCTCTATCCACAAACACCAATTCTCATCACTCAACCCTCAACACTCAGTCCCCAATCTTCAATTTTCAATCCTCAATCATCAATACTCAATCCTCAATCCTCAATCCTCAATCCTCAATCCTCAACCCTCAATCGTCAGTCTTCAAACCTCAATACTCAATCTTCAATCCTCAATCCTCAATCCTCAATCCTCAGTCTTCAATCCTCAATACTCAATACCCAATCCTCAGTCTTCAATCCTCAATCCTCAATCATCGATTCTCAATCCTCAATCCTCAGTCCTCAGTCCTCAATCCTCAATCCTCAGTCCTCCATCCTCAATCCTCAATCCTCAAACCTCAATCCTCAACCGTCAGTCCTCGTCCTCAATCCTCAACACTCAATCCTCAATCCTCAATCTTCAATCATCAATACTCAATCTTCAATCCTCAATGTTCAATCCTAAATCCTCAATCCTCAATCCTCAATATTCAAAACAAAACGCTCAACCACCAATCCTCAACACTCAACCATCAATGCTCAATTCTCAATACTCAATAGAGTATCCCGAATTCTCATGGTCCAATACGCAATCCACAATTTTCAATAATCAAATCTCAATCCTGAAACATCAATTCTCAACACTCTATCCTCAACACGCAGTCCTCTCTCTTCAATCCTCCATCCTCAACCCTCAATCCTCAAGCGTCAATCCTCAATCCTCAATCTTCACTCCTCAATCTTCAATCCTCAGTACTCAACCTTAAATCCTCAATCCTCAGTCCTCAATCTTCAGCCCTCAGTCCTCAACTATCAGTTGTCAATCCTCAATCCTCACTGGAATATCCACAGTTCAGAGTTTTCCACACGCAATACTCAATCTGCAATCTTCAAATCTCTATGCACAAACATCAATTCTCATCACTCAACCCTCAACACTCAGTCCCCAATCCTCAATCTTCAATCATCAATACTCAATCTTCAATCCTCAATCTTCAATCCTCAATCCTCAATCCTCAATTCTCAATCCTCAATTCTCAATCCTCAATCGTCAGTCCTCAATCCCCAATCCTCAATCTTCTATCCTCAATCCTCAATCCTCAATCCTCAATCCTCAATCCTCAATCTTCAATCCTCAATACTCAATACGCAATCCACAGTCTTCAATCCTCAATCCTCAATCCTCAATTCTCAATCCTCAATCCCCAGTCCTCAGTCCTTAAACCTCAATCCTCAACCCTCAGCCCTCATCCTCAATCCTCAATCCTCAATCCTCAATCCTCAATCTTCAATCCTCAGTACTCAATCCTCAACCCTCAGACCTAATTCTTCAATCCTGAATAACCAATCCTCAATCTTCAATCCTCAATCCTCAATCCTCAATTCTCAATCCTCAATCCTCAATCCTCAGACCTCAAACATCAATACTCAACCCTCAGTCCTCGTCCTCAATCCGCAACCCTCAATCCTCAATGCTCAATCTTCAATCATCAATATTCAATCTTCAATCCTCAATCCTCAATCCTCAATCCTCAATCCTCAATCCACAATCCTTGGACCTCAAACATGAATACTCAACCCTCAGTCCTCGTCCTCAATCCACAACCCTCAATCCTCAATCCTCAATCTTCAATCATCAATATTCAATCATCAGTCCTCAATCCTCAATCGTCAATCCTCAATGTTCAATCCGCAATACCCAACCCTCAATCTTCGATCCTCAATCCTCAATCCTCAGTCCTCAATCCTCAATCCTCAATCCTCAGTCCTCAAACCTCAATCCTGAAACCTCAATCCTGAATCCTCAATCTTCAGCCCTCAGTCGTCAACAATCAATAGTCAATTCTCAATCATCCATAGAATATCCTCAATTCACAGTTTTCAATAATCAATCCCCATTCTTCAATCTTCAAATCTCATTCCACAAACATCAATTCCCATCACTCAACCCTCAACACTAAGTCCTCAATGTTCAATCCTCAATCCTCAATCCTCAACCTCCAATCCTCAATACTCAATCTTCAATCCTCAATCTTCAATTCTCAATCCTCAATTCTCAATCCTCAATCGTCAATCCTCAATCCCCAATCCTCAATCTTCAATCCTCAATCCTCTATCCTCAATCCTCAAACCTCAATCCTCAGCCTTCAATCCTCAATACTCAATACCCAATCCTCAGTCTTCAATCCTCAATCCTCAATCATCAATTCTCAATCCTCAATCCTCAGGCCTCAGTCCTTAAACCTCAATCCTCAACCATCAGCCCTCATCCTCAATCCTCAACCCTCAATCCTCAATCCTCAATCTTCAATCCTCAATACTCAATCTTCAATCCTCGATCCTCAATCCTCAGTCCTCAAACCTCAATTCTGAATCATCAATCTCCAGCCCTCAGTCCTGAACAATCAGGTGACAATTCTCAATCCTCAATAGAATATCCCCAATTCACAGTTTTCAATACTCAATGCTCAATCTGCAATCTTCAAATCTCTATCCACAAACATCAATTCTCATCACTCAACACTCAACACTCAGTCCTCAATGTTCAATCCTCAATCCTCAATTCTCAATCTTCAATCCTCAGTACTCAACCTTAAATCCTCAATCCTCAATCCTCAATCTTCAATCCTCAATACTCAATACTCCATCCTCAACCCTCAACCCTCAATCCTCAATCATCAATCCTCAATCTTCAATACTCAATCCTCAATCCTCAATCCTCAATCCTCAATACTCAATCCTCAATCACCAATCCTCAATCTTCAATCCTCAGTACTCAACCTTTAATCCTCAATCCTCAATCCTCAATCTTCAATCCTCAATCCTCAATCCTCAATCCTCAATCCTCAATCCTCAATCCTCAATTCTCAACCTTCAATCCTCAATACTCAATCTTAAGTCCTCAATCCTCAATCCTCAATCTTCAATCCTCAATCCTCAATACTCAATCCTCAACCCTCAATCATCAATCCTCAATACTCAGACCTCAAACATGAATACTCAACCCTCAGTCCTCGTCCTCAATCCACAACCCTCAATCCTCAATACTCAATCTTCAATCATCAATATTCAATCTTCAGTCGTCAATCCTCAATCCTCAACACTCAATCCTCAATCCTCAATGTTCAATCAGCAATAGGCAATCCTCAATCTTCAGTCCTCAATCCTCAATCCTCAGTCCTCAATCCTCAATCCTCGGACCTCAAACATGAATACTCAACCGTCAGTCCTCGTCCTCAATCCACAACCCTCAATCCTCAATCCTCAATCTTCAATCATCAATATTCAATCTTCAGTCCTCAATCCTCAATCCTCAATCCTCAATCCTCAACCCTCAATGTTCAATCCGCAATACCCAATCCTCAATCGTCAATCCTCAATCCTCAATCCTCAATCCTCAATCCTCAATCCTCAATCCTCAGTCCTCAAACCTCAATCCTGAAACCTCAATCCTGAATCCTCAATCTTCAGACCTCAGTCCTCAACAATCAGTTGTCAATTCTCAGTCCTCAATAGAATATCATCAATTCACAGTTTTCAATACTCAATACTGAATTTGTAATCTTTAAATCTCTATCCACATACATCAACTCTCATCACTCAAACCTCAACACTCAGTCCCCAATCCTCAATCTTCAATCCTCAATCCTGAATGCTCAATCATCAATCCTCAATTTTCAATCCTCAATACTCAATCATGAATCCTCAATACTCAATCCTCAATCCTCAATGTTCAATCCGCAATACCCAGCCCTCAATCTTCGATCCTCAATCCTCAATCCTCAGTCCTCAATCCTCAATCCTCAATCCTCAGTCCTCAAACCTCAATCCTGAAACCTCAATCCTGAATCCTCAATCTTCAGCCCTCAGTCGTCAATAATCAATAGTCAATTCTCAATCATCAATAGAATATCCTCAGTTCACAGTTTTCAATAATCAATCCCCATTCTTCAATCTTCAAATCTCAATCCACAAACATCAATTCCCATCACTCAACCCTCAACACTAAGTCCTCAATCTTCAATCCTCAATCCTCAATCCTCAACCTCCAATCCTCAATACTCAATCTTCAATCCTCAATCTTCAATTCTCAATCCTCAATTCTCAATCCTCAATCGTCAATCCTCAATCCCCAATCCTCAATCTTCAATCCTCAATCCTCTATCCTCAATCCTCAAACCTCAATCCTCAGTCTTCAATCCTCAATACTCAATACCCAATCCTCAGTCTTCAATCCTCAATCCTCAATCATCAATTCTCAATCCTCAATCCTCAGGCCTCATCCTCAATCCTCAACCCTCAATCCTCAATCCTCAATCTTCAATCCTCAATACTCAATCTTCAATCCTCAATCCTCAATCCTCAGTCCTCAAACCTCAATTCTGAATCATCAATCTCCAGCCCTCAGTCCTGAACAATCAGGTGACAATTCTCAATCCTCAATAGAATATCCCCAATTCACAGTTTTCAATACTCAATGCTCAATCTGCAATCTTCAAATCTCTATCCACAAACATCAATTCTCATCACTCAGCACTCAACACTCAGTCCTCAATGTTCAATCCTCAATCCTCAATTCTCAATCTTCAATCCTCAGTACTCAACCTTAAATCCTCAATCCTCAATCCTCAATCTTCAATCCTCAATCCTCAATACTCAATCCTCAACCCTCAATCCTCAATCCTCAATCATCAATCCTCAATCTTCAATACTCAATCCTCAATCCTCAATCCTCAATCCTCAATCCTCAATCCTCAATCACCAATCCTCAATCTTCAATCCTCAGTACTCAACCTTTAATCCTCAATCCTCAATCCTCAATCTTCAATCCTCAATCCTCAATCCTCAATCCTCAATCCTCAATCCTCAATCCTCAATCCTCAATCCTCAATCCTCAATCCTCAATTCTCAATCTTCAATCCTCAATACTCAATCTTAAGTCCTCAATCCTCAATCCTCAATCTTCAGTCCACAATCCTCAATACTCAATCCTCAACCCTCAATCCTCAATCCTCAATACTCAGACCTCAAACATGAATACTCAACCCTCAGTCCTCGTCCTCAATCCACAACCCTCAATCCTCAATACTCAATCTTCAATCATCAATATTCAATCTTCAGTCGTCAATCCTCAATCCTCAACACTCAATCCTCAATCCTCAATGTTCAATCAGCAATAGGCAATCCTCAATCTTCAATCCTCAATCCTCAATCCTCAATCTTCAATCCTCGGACCTCAAACATGAATACTCAACCGTCAGTCCTCGTCCTCAATCCACAACCCTCAATCCTCAATCCTCAATCTTCAATCATCAATATTCAATCTTCAGTCCTCAATCCTCAATCCTCAATCCTCAATCCTCAACCCTCAAAGTTCAATCCGCAATACCCAATCCTCAACCTCCAATCCTCAATACTCAATCTTCAATCCTCAATCTTCAATTCTCAATCCTCAATTCTCAATCCTCAATCGTCAATCCTCAATCCCCAATCCTCAATCTTCAATCCTCAATCCTCTATCCTCAATCCTCAAACCTCAATCCTCAGTCTTCAATCCTCAATACTCAATACCCAATCCTCAGTCTTCAATCCTCAATCCTCAATCATCAATTCTCAATCCTCAATCCTCAGGCCTCATCCTCAATCCTCAACCCTCAATCCTCAATCCTCAATCTTCAATCCTCAATACTCAATCTTCAATCCTCAATCCTCAATCCTCAGTCCTCAAACCTCAATTCTGAATCATCAATCTCCAGCCCTCAGTCCTGAACAATCAGGTGACAATTCTCAATCCTCAATAGAATATCCCCAATTCACAGTTTTCAATACTCAATGCTCAATCTGCAATCTTCAAATCTCTATCCACAAACATCAATTCTCATCACTCAGCACTCAACACTCAGTCCTCAATGTTCAATCCTCAATCCTCAATTCTCAATCTTCAATCCTCAGTACTCAACCTTAAATCCTCAATCCTCAATCCTCAATCTTCAATCCTCAATCCTCAATACTCAATCCTCAACCCTCAATCCTCAATCCTCAATCATCAATCCTCAATCTTCAATACTCAATCCTCAATCCTCAATCCTCAATCCTCAATCCTCAATCCTCAATCACCAATCCTCAATCTTCAATCCTCAGTACTCAACCTTTACTCCTCAATCCTCAATCCTCAATCTTCAATCCTCAATCCTCAATCCTCAATCCTCAATCCTCAATCCTCAATCCTCAATCCTCAATCCTCAATCCTCAATCCTCAATCCTCAATTCTCAATCTTCAATCCTCAATACTCAATCTTAAGTCCTCAATCCTCAATCCTCAATCTTCAGTCCTCAATCCTCAATACTCAATCCTCAACCCTCAATCCTCAATCCTCAATACTCAGACCTCAAACATGAATACTCAACCCTCAGTCCTCGTCCTCAATCCACAACCCTCAATCCTCAATACTCAATCTTCAATCATCAATATTCAATCTTCAGTCGTCAATCCTCAATCCTCAACACTCAATCCTCAATCCTCAATGTTCAATCAGCAATAGGCAATCCTCAATCTTCAATCCTCAATCCTCAATCCTCAATCCTCAATCCTCGGACCTCAAACATGAATACTCATCCGTCAGTCCTCGTCCTCAATCCACAACCCTCAATCCTCAATCCTCAATCTTCAATCATCAATATTCAATCTTCAGTCCTCAATCCTCAATCCTCAATCCTCAATCCTCAACCCTCAAAGTTCAATCCGCAATACCCAATCCTCAATCGTCAATCCTCAATCCTCAATCCTCAATCCTCAATCCTCAATCCTCAATCCTCAATCCTCAATCCTCAATCTTCAATCCTCAATACTCAAGCTTCAATCCTCGATCCTCAATCCTCAGTCCTCAAACCTCAATTCTGAATCCTCAATCCTGAATCCTCAATCTCCAGCCCTCAGTCTTGAACAATCAGGTGACAATCCTCAATCCTCAATAGAATATCCTCAATTCACAGATTTGAATACTCAATACTCAATCTGCAATCTTTGAATCTCTATCCACAAACACCAATTCTCATCACTCAACCCACAACACTCAGTCTCCAATCTTCAATTTTCAATCCTCAATCGTCAATCCTCAATCCTCAATCCTCAATCCTCAATCCTCAATCCTCAACCCTCAATCGTCAGTCTTCAAACCTCAATACTCAATCTTCAATCCTCAATCCTCAATCCTCAATCCTCAGTCTTCAATCCTCAATACTCAATACCCAATCCTCAGTCTTCAATCCTCAATCCTCAATCATCAATTCTCAATCCTCAATCCTCAGTCCTCAGTCCTCAATCCTCAATCCTCAGTCCTCAATCCTCAGTCCTCAATCCTCAAACCTCAATCATCAACCGTCAGTCCTCGTCCTCAATCCTCAACACTCAATCCTCAATCCTCAATCTTCAATCATCAATACTCAATCTTCAATCCTCAATGTTCAATCCTAAATCCTCAATCCTCAATCCTCAATATTCAAAACAAAACCCTCAACCACCAATACTCAACACTCAACCATCAATCCTCAATTCTCAATACTCAATAGAGTATCCCGAATTCTCATGGTCCAATACGCAATCCACAATTTTCAATAATCAAATCTCAATCCTGAAACATCAATTCTCAACACTCTATCCTCAACACTCAGTCCTCTCTCTTCAATCCTCCATCCTCAACCCTCAATCCTCAAGCGTCAATCCTCAATCCTCAATCCTCAGTCCTCAATCCTCAATCCTCAGTCCTCAAACCACAATCCTGAATCCTCAATCCTGAATCCTCAATCTTCAGCCCTCAGTCCTCAACTATCAGTTGTCAATCCTCAATCCTCACTAGAATATCCACAGTTCAGAGTTTTCCATACGCAATACTCAATCTGCAATCTTCAAATCTCTATGCACAAACATCAATTCTCATCACTCAACCCTCAACACTCAGTCCCCAATCCTCAACCTTCAATCATCAATACTCAATCTTCAATCCTCAATCTTCAATCCTCAATCCTCAATCCTCAATTCTCAATCCTCAATTCTCAATCCTCAATCGTCAGTCCTCAATCCCCAATCCTCAATCTTCAATCCTCAATCCTCAATCCTCAATCCTCAATCCTCAATCCTCAATCTTCAATCCTCAATACTCAATACCCAATCCACAGTCTTCAATCCTCAATCCTCAATCCTCAATTCTCAATCCTCAATCCTCAGTCCTCAGTCCTTAAACCTCAATCCTCAACCCTCAGCCCTCATCCTCAATCCTCAATCCTCAATCCTCAATCCTCAATCTTCAATCCTCAGTACTCAATCCTCAACCCTCAGACCTAATCCTTCAATCCTGAATAACCAATCCTCAATCTTCAATCCTCAATCCTCAATCCTCAATTCTCAATCCTCAATCCTCAATCCTCAGACCTCAAACATCAATACTCAACCCTCAGTCCTCGTCCTCAATCCGCAACCCTCAATCCTCAATGCTCAATCTTCAATCATCAATATTCAATCTTCAATCCTCAATCCTCAATCCTCAATCCTCAATCCTCAATCCACAATCCTCGGACCTCAAACATGAATACTCAACCCTCAGTCCTCGTCCTCAATCCACAACCCTCAATCCTCAATCCTCAATCTTCAATCTTCAATATTCAATCTTCAGTCCTCAATCCTCAATCCTCAATCCTCAATGTTCAATCCGCAATACCCAGCCCTCAATCTTCGATCCTCAATCCTCAATCCTCAGTCCTCAATCCTCAATCCTCAATCCTCAGTCCTCAAACCTCAATCCTGAAACCTCAATCCTGAATCCTCAATCTTCAGCCCTCAGTCGTCAATAATCAATAGTCAATTCTCAATCATCAATAGAATATCCTCAATTCACAGTTTTCAATAATCAATCCCCATTCTTCAATCTTCAAATCTCAATCCACAAACATCAATTCCCATCACTCAACCCTCAACACTAAGTCCTCAATCTTCAATCCTCAATCCTCAATCCTCAACCTCCAATCCTCAATACTCAATCTTCAATCCTCAATCTTCAATTCTCAATCCTCAATTCTCAATCCTCAATCGTCAATCCTCAATCCCCAATCCTCAATCTTCAATCCTCAATCCTCTATCCTCAATCCTCAAACCTCAATCCTCAGTCTTCAATCCTCAATACTCAATACCCAATCCTCAGTCTTCAATCCTCAATCCTCAATCATCAATTCTCAATCCTCAATCCTCAGGCCTCAGTCCTTAAACCTCAATCCTCAACCCTCAGCCCTTATCTTCAATCCTCAACCCTCAATCCTCAATCCTCAATCTTCAATCCTCAATACTCAATCTTCAATCCTCAATCCTCAATCCTCAGTCCTCAAACCTCAATTCTGAATCATCAATCTCCAGCCCTCAGTCCTGAACAATCAGGTGACAATTCTCAATCCTCAATAGAATATCCCCAATTCACAGTTTTCAATACTCAATGCTCAATCTGCAATCTTCAAATCTCTATCCACAAACATCAATTCTGATCACTCAACACTCAACACTCAGTCCTCAATGTTCAATCCTCAATCCTCAATTCTCAACCTTCAATCCTCAGTACTCAACCTTAAATCCTCAATCCTCAATCCTCAATCTTCAATCCTCAATCCTCAATACTCCATCCTCAACCCTCAATCCTCAATCCTCAATCATCAATCCTCAATCTTCAATACTCAATCCTCAATCCTCAATCCTCAATCCTCAATCCTCAATCCTCAATCACCAATCCTCAATCTTCAATCCTCAGTACTCAACCTTTAATCCTCAATCCTCAATCCTCAATCTTCAATCCTCAATCCTCAATCCTCAATCCTCAATCCTCAATCCTCAATCCTCAATCCTCAATCCTCAATCCTCAATCCTCAATTCTCAATCTTCAATCCTCAATACTCAATCTTAAGTCCTCAATCATCAATCCTCAATCTTCAATCCTCAATCCTCAATACTCAATCCTCAACCCTCAATCCTCAATCCTCAGTACTCAGACCTCAAACATGGATACTCAACCCTCAGTCCTCGTCCTCAATCCACAATCCTCAATCCTCAATCCTCAATTCTCAATCCTCAATTCTCAATCCTCAATCGTCAGTCCTCAATCCCCAATCCTCAATCTTCAATCCTCAATCCTCAATCCTCAATCCTCAATCCTCAATCCTCAATCTTCAATCCTCAATCCACTGTCCTCAATTCTCAATCCACAATCCTCAGTCCTCAGTCCTCAAACCTCAATCCTCAACCCTCAGCCCTCATCCTCAATCCTCAATCATCAATCTTCAATCCTCAATACTCAGTCTTCAATCCTCAATCCTCAATCCTCAACCCTCAATCCTCAATCCTCAATCATCAGTCCTCAATCTTCAATACTCGATCCTCAATCCTCGATCCTCAATCCTCAATACTCAATCTTCAATCCTCAATACTCAATCTTCGATCCTCAATCCTCAACACTCAATCCTCAATACTCAATCCTCAGTCATGAATACTCAATCTTCAATACTCAATCCTCAATCCTCAATCCTCAATCCTCAATTCTCAATCCTCAATTCTCAATCCTCAATCCTCAATCCTCAGTCCACAGTCCTCAAACCTCAATCCTCAATCCTGAACCCTCCGCCCTCATCCTCCATCATCAATCCTCAATCCTCAATCCTGAATCTTCAATCCTCAATACTCAACCTTCGATCCTCAATCCTCAGTCCTAAATCCTCAAACCTCAGTCCTCAGTCATGAATACTCCATCTTCAATACTCAATACACAATCCTCAATCGTCAATCCTCAATCCTCAATCCTCAATCCTCATTCTTCAAACCTCAATCCTCAACCTTCAGTCCTCATCCTCAACTCCCAATTCTCAATCCTCAACCCTCAATTCTCAATCTTCAAACCTCAATAATCAATCTTCAATCCTCAATCCCCAGTCCTCAATCTTCAATCCTCAATGCTCAATCCTCATTCCTCAATCCTCAGTCCTCAATCCTCAATCCTCAATCCTCAATCCTCAATCATCAATCCTCAATCTTCAGCACTCAATCATAAACCCTCAATCCTGAATCTTCAATCCTCAATCCTCAATCCTCGATCCTCAATCCTCAATCCTCAATCATCAATCCTCAATCTTCAACACTCAATCCTCAATCCTCAATCCTCAATCCTCAATCCTCAATCATCAATCCTCAATCTTCAATACTGAATCCTCAATCCTCAATCCTCAATCCTCAATACTCAAACATCAATCCTCAATTCCCAATACTCAATAGAATATCCTGGATTCTCAGTATTCAATACTCAAACCTCAATCCTCAACCATCAACCCTCATCCTCCATCCTCAATCCTGAATCCTCAAACCTCAATCTCCAATCCTCAATACTCAATCTTCGATCTTCAATCCGCAACACTCAATCCTCAATCCTCAATCCTCAGTCATGAATACTCAATCTTCAATACTCAATCCTCAATCCTCTATTCTCAATCCTCAATCCTCAATCCCCAATCCTCAATCCTCAGTCATCAATCCTCAATCTTCAATACTCAATCCTCAATCATCAATCCTCACTCCTCAATCCTCAATCCTCATTCCTCAAACCTCAGTCTTCGTACCTCAATCCTCAACCGTCAGTCCTCGTCCTCAATCCTCAACTATCAATCCTCAATACTCAACCATCGATACTCAATTCTCAATACTCAATAGAATATCCTGAATTCTCAGTTTTCAATACTCAATCCTCAATCTTCAATCTTCATGTCTCCATCCACAAACATCAATTCTCATCTCTCGACCCTCAACATTCAGTCCTGAATCTTCAATCCTCAATCCTCAATACTCAATCCTCAAACCTCAATCTTCAATCCTCAATCCTCAATCCTCAATCATCAATCCTCAATCTTCAAAACTCAATACTCAATCCTCAATTCTCAATCCTCAATACTCGACCATCAATCATCAATCTTCAATCCTCAATACTCGGTCTTCAATCATCAATCCTCAATCCTCAATCCTCAATCCTCAATCCACAATCATCAATCCTCAATCCTTAATCATCAACCTTCAACCCTCAATCCTCAATCCTCAGTCCTCAATCCTCAATACTCAATCTTCAATCCCAATCCTCAATCCTCAATCCTCAATCCTCAATCCTCAGTCATCAATCCTCAATCTTCAATACCCAATCGTCAATACTCAGTCCACAATTCTCAATCCTCAATCCTCGTTCCTCAAACCTCAATCCTCAACCCTCAGTCCTCATCCTCAATTCTCCATTCTCAATCCTCAAACCTCAATCTTCAATCCTCAATACTCAATCCTCAATCCTCAATCCTCAATTCTCAATCCTCAATCCTCAGTCCACAGTCCACAAACCTCAATCCTCAACCCTCAGCCATCATCCTCAATCCTCAATACTCAATCCTCAATCCTCAGTCATCAAACCTCAATCTTCAATACTCAATCCTCAACCCTCAATCCTCAGTCCTCAAACCTCAATTCCGAATCCTCAATCCTGAATGCTCAATCGTCATCCCTCAGTCCGCAACAATCAATTATCAATCCTCAATCCTCAATAGAATATCCTCAATTCACAGTTTTCAATACTGAATCCCCAATCTTCGATCTTCAAATCTCAATACACAGACATCATTTCTCATCACTCAACCCTCAACACTCAGTCCTCAATCTTCAATCCTCAATCCTCAATCCTCAATCTTCAATCCTCCATACTCTATCTTCAATCCTCAATCCTCAATCATCAATCCCCAATACTCAATCCTCAGTCATCAATCCTCAATCTTCAATACTCAATCCTCAATTATCAATCCTCAATCCTCAATCCTCAATCCTCATTCCTCAAACCTCAATCCTCGTACCTCAATCCTCAACCGTCAGTCCTCGTCCTCAATCCTCAACTATCAATCCTCAATCCTCAATATTCAATCCTCAATACTCAATCTTCAATCCTCAATCCTCAATTATCAATCCTCAATACTCAATGGTCAATCGTCAATACTCAATCGTCAATCCTCAATCCCCAATCCTGAATCTTCAATCCTCAATCCTCAACCCTCAATCCTCAATCCTCAATCTTCAATCCTTAATACTCAATCTTCAATCCTCAATTCTCAATCCTCAATCCTCAATCCTCAATCTTCAATCTTCAATCCTCAACCGTCAGTCCTCGTCCTCAATCCTCAACCCTCAATCCTCAATCCTCAAACTTCAATCATTAATACTCAATCTTCAATCCTCAATTCTCAATCCTCAATCCTCAATCCTCATTCCGCAATATGAAACACACAACCATCATCCATCAGTGCTCAATACTCAACCATCAATCCTCAATTCTTAATACTCAATGGAATATCCTGAATTCTCGTGATTCAATACTCAATCCACAATATTCAATAATCAGATCTCGATCCTCAAACATCAATACTCAACACTCAATCCTCAACACTCGGTCCTCTCTCTTCAATCCTCCATCCTCAATCCTCTATCCTCAAGCGTCAATCCTCAACCCTCAGTCCTCATCCTCAACTCCCAATTCTCAATCCTCAATCCTCAATTCTCAATCTTCAATCCTCAACAATCAATCTTCAATCCTCAATCCCCAGTCCGCAATCTTCAATCCTCAATGCTCAATCCTCAATCCTCAATCCTCAGTCCTCAATCCTCAATCCTCAATCCTCATACCTCAATCCTCAACCGTCAGTCCTCGTCCTCAATCCTCAACTATCAATCCGCAATCCTCAATATACAATCATCAATACTCAATCTTCACTCCTCAATCCTCAATCCTCGTTCCTCAAACCTCAATCCTCAACCCTCAGCCATCATCTTCAATCCTCAATCCTTGTTCCTCAATCCTCAACCCTCAATCCTCAATCCTCAATAGTCAATCTCCAATCCTAGATCCTGAATCCCCAATTGACAATCCTTAATCCTCAATCTTCAATCCTCAATCCTCAATTCTCAATTATCAAACTTCAATCCTCAATACTCAATCTTCAAACCTCAATCCTCAATCCTGAATCGTCGATCCTCATTCTTCAATCCTCAATACCCAATCCTCAATCCTCAATACTCAATCGTCAATCCTCAGTCCGCAATTCTCAATCCTCAGTCCTCGTTCCTCAAACCTCAATCCTCAACCCTCAGTCCTCATCCTCAATTCTCAATCCTCAATCCTCAAACCTCAATCTTCAATCCTCAATACTCAATCCTCTATCCTCCATACTCAACCATCAATCCTCAATTCTCAATACTCAATAGAGTATCCTGAATGCTCAGTATTCAATACTCAAACCTCAATCCTCAACCCTCAGCCCTCATCCTCCATCCTCAATCCTCAATCCTCAAACATCAATCTTCAATCCTCAATACTCAATCTTCGATTCTCAATTCTCAATCCTCAGTACTCAATCCCCAATCCTCAATCTTCAATCCTCAATACTCAATCCTCAATCCTCAATACTCAACCATCAATCCTCAATTCCCAATACTCAATAGAATATCCTGAATTCTCAGTATTCAATACTCAAACCTCAATCCTCAACCCTCAGTCCTCATCCTCCAGCCTCAATCCTCAATCCTCAAACCTCAATCTTCAAACCTCAATACTCAATCTTCGATCCTCAATCCTCAACACTCAATCCTCAATCCTCAATCCTCAGTCATGAATACTCAATCTTCAATACTCAATCCTCAATCCTCAATCATCAATCCTCAATCCTCAATCCTCATCCTCGTTCCTCAAACCTCAATCCTCAATCTTCAATCCTCAACCGTCAGTCCTCGTCCTCAGTCCTCAACCCTCAATCCTCAATCCTCAATCTTCAATCATCAATACTCAATCTTCAATCCTCAATTCTCAATCCTCAATCCTCAGTCCTCAATCCTCAATATTCAACACACAACCATCAACCATCAACTCTCAATACTCAACCATCAATACTCAATTCTTAATACTCAATAGAATATCCAATCCACAATATTCAGTAATCAAACATCGAACCACAAACATCAATTCTCAACAGTCAATCCTCAACACTCGGTCCTCTCTCTTCAATCCTCCATCCTCAATCCTCTATGCTCAAGCGTCAATCCTCAACCCTCATTCCTCAAACCTCAATCCTCAACCCTCCATCCTCATCCTCCATCCTCAATCCTCAATCCTCAATCCTCAATCTTCCATCCTCAATACTCAACCTTCGATCCTCAATCCTCAGTCCTAAATCCTCAAACCTCAGTCCTCAGTCATGAATACTCCATCTTCAATACTCAATACACAATTCTCAATCGTCAATCCTCAATCCGCAATCCTCAATGCTCATTCTTCAAACCTCAATCCTCAACCCTCAGTCCTCATCCTCAATTCCCAATCCTCAATCCTCAATACTCAATTCTCAATCTTCAATCCTCAATAATCAATCTTCAATCCTCAATCCCCAGTCCTCAATCATCAATCCTCAATGCTCAATCCTCAATCCTCAATCCTCAGTCCTCAATCCTCAATCCTCAATCCTCATACCACAATCCTCAACCGTCAGTCCTCGTCCTCAATCCTCAACTATCAATCCTCAAACCTCAATATTCAATCATCAACACTCAATCTTCACTCCTCCATCCTCAATCCTCGTTCCTCAAACCTCAATCCTCAACCCTCAGCCATCATCTTCAATCCTCAATCCTTGTTCCTCAATCCTCAATCCTCAATCCTCAATCCTCAATAGTCAATCTCCAATCCTAGATCCTCAATCCCCAATCCACAATCCTTAATCCTCAATCTTCAATCCTCATCCTCAATTCCCAATCCTCAATCCTCAATACTCAATTCTCAATCTTCAATCCTCAATAATCAATCTTCAATCCTCAATCCCCAGTCCTCAATCATCAATCCTCAATGCTCAATCCTCAATCCTCAACCCTCAGTCCTCATCCTCAATTCTCAATCCTCAATCCTCAAACCTCAATCTTCAATCCTCAATACTCAATCCTCAATCCTCCATACTCAACCATCAATCCTCAATTCTCAATACTCAATAGAGTATCCTGAATGCTCAGTATTCAATACTCAAACCTCAATCCTCAACCCTCAGCCCTCATCCTCCATCCTCAATCCTCAATCCTCAAACATCAATCTTCAATCCTCAATACTCAATCTTCGATTCTCAATTCTCAATCCTCAGTACTCAATCCCCAATCCTCAATCTTCAATCCTCAATACTCAATCCTCAATCCTCAATACTCAACCATCAATCCTCAATTCCCAATACTCAATAGAATATCCTGAATTCTCAGTATTCAATACTCAAACCTCAGTCCTCAACCCTCAGTCCTCATTCTCCAGCCTCAATCCTCAATCCTCAAACCTCAATCCTCAATCCTCAATCATCAATCCTCAATCCTCAATCCTCATCCTCATTCCTCAAACCTCAATCCTCAATCTTCAATCCTCAACCGTCAGTCCTCGTCCTCAGTCCTCAATCCTCAATCCTCAATCCTCAATCTTCAATCATCAATACTCAATCTTCAATCCTCAATTCTCAATCCTCAATCCTCAGTCCTCAATCCTCAATATTCAACACACAACCATCAACCATCAATTCTCAATACTCAACCATCAATACTCAATTCTTAATACTCAATAGAATATCCAATCCACAATATTCAGTAATCAAACCTCGAACCACAAACATCAATTCTCAACACTCAATCCTCAACACTCGGTCCTCTCTCTTCAATCCTCCTACCTCAATCCTCTATGCTCAAGCGTCAATCCTCAACCCTCATTCCTCAAACCTCAATCCTCAACCCTCCATCCTCATCCTCCATCCTCAATCCTCAATCCCCAATCCTCAATCTTCCATCCTCAATACTCAACCTTCGATCCTCAATCCTCAGTCCTAAATCCTCAAACCTCAGTCCTCAGTCATGAATACTCCATCTTCAATACTCAATACACAATTCTCAATCGTCAATCCTCAATCCTCAATCCTCAAAGCTCATTCTTCAAACCTCAATCCTCAACCCTCAGTCCTCATCCTCAATTCCCAATCCTCAATCCTCAATCCTCAATTCTCAATCTTCAATCCTCAATAATCAATCTTCAATCCTCAATCCCCAGTCCTCAATCTTCAATCCTCAATGCTCAATCCTCAATCCTCAATCCTCAGGCCTCAATCCTCAACCCTCAATCCTCATACCTCAATCCTCAACCGTCAGTCCTCGTCCTCAATCCTCAACTATCAGTCCTCAACCCTCAATATTCAATCCTCAATCCTCAACCCTCAATCCTCAATCCTCAATCTTCAATCCTCAATACTCAATCTTCAATCCTCAATCCTCAAACCTCAATCCTCAATCCTCAATCCTCAATCCTCAATCTTCAATCCTCAACCCTCAGTCCTCATCCTCAATCCCTATTCCTCAATCCTCAATCCTCAATTCTCAATCCTCAATCCTCAATATTCAATCATCAATCCTCAAACTTCAATCCCCAATACTCAACCTTTGATCCTCAATCCTCAGTCCTAAATGCTCAAACCTCAGTCCTCAGTCATGAATACTCCATCTTCAATACTCAATACACAATCCTCAATCGTCAATCCTCAATCCTCAATCCTCAATCCTCATTCTTCAAACCTCAATCCTCAACCCTCAGTCCTCATCCTCAACTCCCAATTCTCAATCCTCAATCCTCAATTCTCAATCTTCAATCCTGAATAATCAATCTTCAATCCTCAATCCCCAGTCCTCAATCATCAATCCTCAATGCTCAATCCTCAATCCTCAATCCTCAGTCCTCAATCCTCAATCCTCAATCCTCATACCACAATCCTCAACCGTCAGTCCTCGTCCTCAATCCTCAATCCTCAATATTCAATCATCAATACTCAATCTTCACTCCTCAATCCTCAATCCTCGTTCCTCAAACCTCAATCCTCAACCCTCAGCCATCATCTTCAATCCTCAATCCTTGTTCCTCAATCCTCAATCCTCAATCCTCAATCCTCAATCCTCAATCCTGAATCGTCGATCCTCATTCTTCAATCCTCAATACCCAATCCTCAATCCTCAATACTCAATCGTCAATCCTCAGTCCTCAATTCTCAATCCTCAGTCCTCGTTCCTCAAACCTCAATCCTCAACCCTCAGTCCTCATCCTCAATTCTCAATCCTCAATCCTCAAACCTCAATCTTCAATCCTCAATACTCAATCCTCAATCCTCCATACTCAACCATCAATCCTCAATTCTCAATACTCAATAGAGTATCCTGAATGCTCAGTATTCAATACTCAAACCTCAATCCTCAACCCTCAGCCCTCATCCTCCATCCTCAAACCTCAATCCTCAAACATCAATATTCAATCCTCAATACTCAATCTTCGATTCTCAATTCTCAATACTCAGTACTCAATCCCCAATCCTCAATCTTCAATCCTCAATACTCAATCCTCAATCCTCAATACTCAACCATCAATCCTCAATTCCCAATACTCAATAGAATATCCTGAATTCTCAGTATTCAATACTCAAACCTCAATCCTCAACCCTCAGTCCTCATCCTCAATCCTCAATCCTCAATCCACAATCCTCAGCCATCAATCCTCAATCTTCAATACTCAATCCTCAACCCTCAATCCTCAGTCCTCAAACCTCAATTCCGAATCCTCAATCCTGAGTGCTCTATCTTCATCCCTCAGTCCGCAACAATCAATTATCAATCCTCAATCCTCAATAGAATATCCTCAATTCACAGTTTTCAATACTGAATCCCCAATCTTCGATCTTCAAATCACAATCCACAGACATCAATTCTCATCACTCAACCCTCAACCCTCAGTCCTCAATCTTCAATCCTCAATCCTCAACCCTCAACCTTCAATCCTCCATACTAAATCTTCAATCCTCAATCCTCAATCATCAATTCCCAATCCTCAATCCTCAGTCATCAATCCTCAATCTTCAATACTCAATCCTCAATCATCAATCCTCAATCCTCAATCCTCAATCCTCAATCCTCAATCCTCATTCTTCTATCCTCAATACCCAATCCTCAATCTTCAATCCTCAATCCACTGTCCTCAATTCTCAATCCTCAATCCTCAGTCCTCAGTCCTCAAACCTCAATCCTCAACCCTCAGCCCTCATCCTCAATCCTCAATCATCAATCTTCAATCCTCAATACTCAGTCTTCAATCCTCAATCCGCAATCCTCAACCCTCAATCCTCAATCCTCAATCATCAGTCCTCAATCTTCAATACTCGATCCTCAATCCTCGATCCTCAATCCTCAATACTCAATCTTCAATCCTCAATACTCAATCTTCGATCCTCAATCCTCAACACTCAATCCTCAATACTCAATCCTCAGTCATGAATACTCAATCTTCAATACTCAATCCTCAATCCTCAATCCTCAATCCTCAATTCTCAATCCTCAATTCTCAATCCTCAATCCTCAATCCTCAGTCCACAGTCCTCAAACCTCAATCCTCAATCCTGAACCCTCCGCCCTCATCCTCCATCATCAATCCTCAATCCTCAATCCTGAATCTTCAATCCTCAATACTCAACCTTCGATCCTCAATCCTCAGTCCTAAATCCTCAAACCTCAGTCCTCAGTCATGAATACTCCATCTTCAATACTCAATACACAATCCTCAATCGTCAATCCTCAATCCTCAATCCTCAATCCTCATTCTTCAAACCTCAATCCTCAACCTTCAGTCCTCATCCTCAACTCCCAATTCTCAATCCTCAACCCTCAATTCTCAATCTTCAAACCTCAATAATCAATCTTCAATCCTCAATCCCCAGTCCTCAATCTTCAATCCTCAATGCTCAATCCTCATTCCTCAATCCTCAGTCCTCAATCCTCAATCCTCAATCCTCAATCCTCAATCATCAATCCTCAATCTTCAGCACTCAATCATAAACCCTCAATCCTGAATCTTCAATCCTCAATCCTCAATCCTCGATCCTCAATCCTCAATCCTCAATCATCAATCCTCAATCTTCAACACTCAATCCTCAATCCTCAATCCTCAATCCTCAATCCTCAATCATCAATCCTCAATCTTCAATACTGAATCCTCAATCCTCAATCCTCAATCCTCAATACTCAAACATCAATCCTCAATTCCCAATACTCAATAGAATATCCTGGATTCTCAGTATTCAATACTCAAACCTCAATCCTCAACCATCAACCCTCATCCTCCATCCTCAATCCTGAATCCTCAAACCTCAATCTCCAATCCTCAATACTCAATCTTCGATCCTCAATCCGCAACACTCAATCCTCAATCCTCAATCCTCAGTCATGAATACTCAATCTTCAATACTCAATCCTCAATCCTCTATTCTCAATCCTCAATCCTCAATCCCCAATCCTCAATCCTCAGTCATCAATCCTCAATCTTCAATACTCAATCCTCAATCATCAATCCTCAATCCTCAATCCTCAATCCTCATTCCTCAAACCTCAGTCTTCGTACCTCAATCCTCAACCGTCAGTCCTCGTCCTCAATCCTCAACTATCAATCCTCAATACTCAACCATCGATACTCAATTCTCAATACTCAATAGAATATCCTGAATTCTCAGTTTTCAATACTCAATCCTCAATCTTCAATCTTCATGTCTCCATCCACAAACATCAATTCTCATCTCTCGACCCTCAACATTCAGTCCTGAATCTTCAATCCTCAATCCTCAATACTCAATCCTCAAACCTCAATCTTCAATCCTCAATCCTCAATCCTCAATCATCAATCCTCAGTCTTCAAAACTCAATACTCAATCCTCAATTCTCAATCCTCAATACTCGACCATCAATCATCAATCTTCAATCCTCAATACTCGGTCTTCAATCATCAATCCTCAATCCTCAATCCTCAATCCTCAATCCACAATCATCAATCCTCAATCCTTAATCATCAACCTTCAACCCTCAATCCTCAATCCTCAGTCCTCAATCCTCAATACTCAATCTTCAATCCCAATCCTCAATCCTCAATCCTCAATCCTCAATCCTCAGTCATCAATCCTCAATCTTCAATACCCAATCGTCAATCCTCAGTCCACAATTCTCAATCCTCAATCCTCGTTCCTCAAACCTCAATCCTCAACCCTCAGTCCTCATCCTCAATTCTCCATTCTCAATCCTCAAACCTCAATCTTCAATCCTCAATACTCAATCCTCAATCCTCAATCCTCAATTCTCAATCCTCAATCCTCAGTCCACAGTCCACAAACCTCAATCCTCAACCCTCAGCCATCATCCTCAATCCTCAATACTCAATCCTCAATCCTCAGTCATCAAACCTCAATCTTCAATACTCAATCCTCAACCCTCAATCCTCAGTCCTCAAACCTCAATTCCGAATCCTCAATCCTGAATGCTCAATCGTCATCCCTCAGTCCGCAACAATCAATTATCAATCCTCAATCCTCAATAGAATATCCTCAATTCACAGTTTTCAATACTGAATCCCCAATCTTCGATCTTCAAATCTCAATACACAGACATCATTTCTCATCACTCAACCCTCAACACTCAGTCCTCAATCTTCAATCCTCAATCCTCAATCCTCAATCTTCAATCCTCCATACTCTATCTTCAATCCTCAATCCTCAATCATCAATCCCCAATACTCAATCCTCAGTCATCAATCCTCAATCTTCAATACTCAATCCTCAATTATCAATCCTCAATCCTCAATCCTCAATCCTCATTCCTCAAACCTCAATCCTCGTACCTCAATCCTCAACCGTCAGTCCTCGTTCTCAATCCTCAACTATCAATCCTCAATCCTCAATATTCAATCCTCAATACTCAATCTTCAATCCTCAATCCTCAATTATCAATCCTCAATACTCAATGGTCAATCGTCAATACTCAATCGTCAATCCTCAATCCCCAATCCTGAATCTTCAATCCTCAATCCTCAACCCTCAATCCTCAATCCTCAATCTTCAATCCTTAATACTCAATCTTCAATCCTCAATTCTCAATCCTCAATCCTCAATCCTCAATCTTCAATCTTCAATCCTCAACCGTCAGTCCTCGTCCTCAATCCTCAACCCTCAATCCTCAATCCTCAAACTTCAATCATTAATACTCAATCTTCAATCCTCAATTCTCAATCCTCAATCCTCAATCCTCATTCCGCAATATGAAACACACAACCATCATCCATCAGTGCTCAATACTCAACCATCAATCCTCAATTCTTAATACTCAATGGAATATCCTGAATTCTCGTGATTCAATACTCAATCCACAATATTCAATAATCAGATCTCGATCCTCAAACATCAATACTCAACACTCAATCCTCAACACTCGGTCCTCTCTCTTCAATCCTCCTACCTCAATCCTCTATGCTCAAGCGTCAATCCTCAACCCTCATTCCTCAAACCTCAATCCTCAACCCTCCATCCTCATCCTCCATCCTCAATCCTCAATCCCCAATCCTCAATCTTCCATCCTCAATACTCAACCTTCGATCCTCAACCCTCAGTCCTAAATCCTCAAACCTCAGTCCTCAGTCATGAATACTCCATCTTCAATACTCAATACACAATCCTCAATCCTCAATCCTCAATCCTCATTCTTCAAACCTCAATCCTCAATCCTCAATCCTCAATCCTCAATCCTCAATCCTCAATCATCAATCCTCAATCCTCAATCATCAACCTTCAATCCTCAATACTCAATCTTCAATCCTCAATACTCAATCCACAATCGTCAATTCTCATTCTTCAATCCTCAATACCCTATCCTCAATCCTCAGTCCTCAATCCTCCATCCTCAATTCTCAATCCTCAATCCTCTGTCCTCAGTCCTCAAACCTCAACCCTCAACCCTCAGCCCTCATCCTCAATCCTCAATCCTGAATCCTCAATCCTCAATCTTCAATCCCCAATACTCAGTCTTCAATCCTCAATCCTCAATCCTCAATCCTCAGTCCTCAATCCTCAATCATCAATCCTCAATCTTCAATACTCAATCCTCAATACTCAATCCTCAACCCTCAATCCTCAGTCCTCAAACCTCAATTCCGAATCCTCAATCCTGAATGCTCAATCTTCATCCCTCAGTCCGCAACAATCAATTATCAATCCTCAATCCTCAATAGAATATCCTCAATTCACAGTTTTCAATACTGAATCCCCAATCTTCGATCTTCAAATCACAATCCACAGACATCAATTCTCATCACTCAACCCTCAACGCTCAGTCCTCAATCTTCAATCCTCAATCCTCAATCCTCAACCTTCAATCCTCCATACTAAATCTTCAATCCTCAATCCTCAATCCTCAATCCCCAATCCTCAATCCTCAGTCATCAATCCTCAATCTTCAATACTCAATCCTCAATCATCAATCCTCAATCCTCAATCCTCAATCCTCATTCCTCAAACCTCAATCCTCACACCTCAATCCTCAATCATCAATCCTCAATTTTCAGCACTCAATCATCAACCCTCAATCCTCAATCCTCAATCCTCAATACTCAATCGTCAGTCTTCAAACCTCAATACTCAATCTTCAATCCTCAATCCTCAATCCTCAATCCTCAATCCTCAATCCTCAATCCTCAATCTTCAATCCTCAATACTCAATCGTCAATCCACAATCCTCAGACCTCAGACCTCAATTCTGTATCCTCAATCCTGAATCCTCAATCTTCAGCTCTCAGTCATCAACAATCAGTTTTCAATCCTCAATCCTCAATAGAATATCCTCAATTCACAGTTTTCAATACTCAATACTCAATCTGCAATCTTCCAACCTCTATCCACAAACATCAATTCTCATCACTCAACCCTCAACACTCAATCCTCAATCCTCAATCCTCATTCCTCAAACCTCAATCCTCGTACCTCAATCCTCAACCGTCAGTCCTCGTCCTCAATCCTCAACTATCAATCCTCAATCCTCAATATTCAATCATCAATACTCAATCTTCAATCCTCAATCGTCAATCCTCAATCCTCAATCCTCAATCTTCAGTCCTGAAACCTCAATCCTGAATCTTCAATCCTGAATCCTCAATCTTCAGACCTCAGTCCTCAACAATCAGTTGTCAATTCTCAATCCTCAATACAATATCATCAATTCACAGTTTTCAATACTCAATACTCAATCTGCAATCTTCAAATCTCTATCCACAAACATCAATTCTCATCACTGAACCCTCAGCACTCTATCCCTAATCCTCAATCTTCAATCCTCAATCCTCAATCCTCAGTCTTCAATCCTCAATACTCTATCTTCAATTCTCAAACATCAATACTCAATCCTCAATCCTCAATCCTCAATCCCCAATCCTCAATCTTCAATCCTCAATCCTCAATACTCAAGCCTCAATCGTCAATCCTCAATCTTCAATCCTGAATACTCAATCTTCAATCCTCAATCCTCAATCCTCAATCCTCAATACTCAATCGTCAGTCTTCAATCCTCAATACTCAATCTTCAATCCTCAATCCTCAATCCTCAATCCTCAATCCTCATTCTTCTATCCTCAATACCCAATCCTCAATCTTCAATCCTCAATCCTAAATCTTCGATACTGAATCCTCAATCCTCAATCCTCAATCCTCAATACTCAACCATTAATCCTCAATCCCCAATACTCAATAGAATATCCTGAATTCTCAGGATTCAATACTCAAACCTCAATCCTCAGCCCTCAGCACTCATCCTCCATCCTCAATGTTCAATCCTCAATCCTCAATCTTCAATCCTCAATAATCAACCTCCAGTCCTATATCCTCAATCCCCAATCCTCAATCATTAATCCTCAATCTTCAATCCTCAATCCACAGTCCTCAATCTTCAATCCTCAATGCTCAATCCTCAATCCTCAATCCTCAGTCAACCGTCCTCAATCCTCAATCCTCAAACCTCAATCCTCAACCGTCAGTCCTCGTCCTCAATCCTCAACCCTCAATCCTCAATCCTCAATCTTCAATCATCGATACTCAATCTTCAATCCTCAATCCTCAATCCTCAATCCTAAAACCCTCAATCCTCAATATTCAACACACAACCCTCAACAATCAATCCTCAATACTCAACCATCAATACTCAATTCTCAATACTCAATAGAATATCCTGAATTCTCAGTTTTCAATACTCAATCCTCAATCCTCAATCCTCAATCCTCAATCCTCAATCATCAATCCTCAATCTTCAGCACTCAATCATAAACCCTCAATCCTGAATCTTCAATCCTCAATCCTCAATCCACGATCCTCAATCCTCAATCCTCAATCATCAATCCTCAATCTTCAACACTCAATCCTCAATCCTCAATCCTCAATCCTCAGTCCTCAATCATCAATCCTCAATCTTCAATACTGAATCTTCAATCCTCAATACTCAATCCACAATCGTCAATTCTCATTCTTCAATCCTCAATACCCTATCCTCAATATTCAGTCCTCAATCCTCCATCCTCAATTCTCAGTCCTCAATCCTCTGTCCTCAGTCCTCAAACCTCAACCCTCAACCCTCAGCCCTCATCCTCAATCCTCAATCCTGAATCCTCAATCCTCAATCTTCAATCCCCAATACTCAGTCTTCAATCCTCAATCCTCAATCCTCAATCCTCAGTCCTCAATCCTCAATCATCAATCCTCAATCTTCAATACTCAATCCTCAATACTCAATCGTCAGTCTTCAAACCTCAATACTCAATATTCAATCCTCAATCCTCAATCCTCAATCCTTAATCCTCAATCCTCAATCCTCAATCTTCAATCCTCAATACTCAATCGTCAATCCACAATCCTCAGACCTCAAACCTCAATTCTGTATCCTCAATCCTGAATCCTCAATCTTCAGCTCTCAGTCATCAACAATCAGTTGTCAATCCTCAATCCTCAATAGAATATCCTCAATTCACAGTTTTCAATACTCAATACTCAATCTGCAATCTTCCAACCTCTATCCACAAACATCAATTCTCATCACTCAACCCTCAACACTCAGTCCTCAATGTTCAATCCTCAATCCTCAATTCTCAATCTTCATTCCTCAATACTGAATCTTCAGTCCTCAATACTCAATCTTCAATCCTCAATCCTCAATCCTCAATCCTCAATCCTCAATCCTCAATCATCAATCCTCAATCTTCAAAACTCAATTCTCAATCCTCAATACTCAACCATCAATCCTCAACCTTCAATCCTCAATACTCTGTCTTCAATCATCAGTCCTCAATCCTCAATCCTCAATACTCAAACATCAATCCTCAATTCCCAATACTCAATAGAATATCCTGGATTCTCAGTATTCAATACTCAAACCTCAATCCTCAACCATCAACCCTCATCCTCCATCCTCAATCCTGAATCCTCAAACCTCAATCTCCAATCCTCAATACTCAGTCTTCGATCCTCAATCCGCAACACTCAATCCTCAATCCTCAATCCTCAGTCATGAATACTCAATCTTCAATACTCAATCCTCAATCCTCTATCCTCAATCCTCAATCCTCAATCCTCAATCCTCATTCCTCAATCCTCAATTCTCAATCCTCAATACTCAATCCTCAATCGTCAATCCTCAATCGTCAATCCTCAATCCCCAATCCTGAATCTTCAATCCTCAATCCTCAACCCTCAATCCTCAATCCTCAACCTTCAATCCTCAATACTCAATCTTCAATCCTCAATCCTCAAACCTCAATCCTCAATCCTCAATCCTCAATCCTCAATCTTCAATCCTCAACCGTCAGTCCTCGTCCTCAATCCTCAAACCTCAATCCACAATCTTCAATCTTCAATCATCAATACTCAATCTTCACTCCTCAATTCTCAATCCTCAATCCTCAATCCTCAATCCTCATTCTTCAGTCCTCAACGCCCAATCCTCAATCTTCAACCCTCAATCCTCAATCCTCAATTCTCAATCCTCAATCCTCAGTCCACAGTCCTCAAACCTCAATCCTCAACCCTCAGCCATCATCCTCAATCCTCAATCCTCAATCCTCAATCCTCAGTCATCAATCCTCAATCTTCAATACTCAATCCTCAACCCTCAATCCTCAGTCCTCAAACCTCAATTCCGAATCCTCAATCTTCAAAACTCAATTCTCAATCCTCAATACTCAACCATCAATCCTCAATCTTCAATCCTCAATACTCTGTCTTCAATCATCAATCCTCAATCCTCAATCCTCAATCCTCAATCCTCAATCCTCAATCCTCAATCATCAATCTTCAATCCTCAATCATCAACCTTCAATCCTCAATACTCAATCTTCAATCCTCAATACTCAATCCACAATCGTCAATTCTCATTCTTCAATCCTCAATACCCTATCCTCAATCCTCAGTCCTCAATCCTCCATCCTCAATTCTCAATCCTCAATCCTCTGTCCTCAGTCCTCAAAACTCAACCCTCAACCCTCAGCCCTCATCCTCAATCCTCAATCCTGAATCCTCAATCCTCAATCTTCAATCCCCAAAACTCAGTCTTCAATCCTCAATCCTCAATCCTCAATCATCAGTCCTCAATCCTCAATCATCAATCCTCAATCTTCAATACTCAATCCTCAATCCTCAATACTCAACCTTCAATCCCAAACCTCAATCCTCAATCCTCAATCCTCAATCCTCAGTCATCAATCCTCAATCTTCAATACTCAATCGTCAATCCTCAGTCCACAATTCTCAATCCTCAATCCTCGTTCCTCAAACATCAATCCTCAACCCTCAGTCCTCATCCTCAATTCTCAATTCTCAATCCTCAAACCTCAACCTTCAATCCTCAATACTCAATCCTCAATCCTCAATACTCAACCATCAATCCTCAATTCTCAATACTCAATAGAATATCCTGAATTTTCAGTATTCAATACTCAAACCTCAATCCTCAACCCTCAGCCCTCATACTCCATCCTCAATCCTCAATCCTCAAACCTCAATCTTCAATCCTCAATACTCAATCTTCGATTCTCAATCCTCAATCCTCAATCCTCAATCCCCAACCCTCAATCTTCAATCCTCAGCCCTCATCCTCAATCCTCAATCCTTATTCCTCAGTCCTCCACCTTCAATCCTCAATACTCAATTATCAATGCTCAATCTTCAATCCTCAATCCTCAATCCTTAATTCTCAACCCTCAATCCTCAGACCTCAGTCCTCAAACCTCAATCCTCAACCTTCAGCCCTCATCCTGGATCCTCAATCCTCAATCTTTAATCCTCACTCCTCAATCCTCAATTCTCAATCCTAAATCCTTAACCCTCAATCCTCAATCCTCAATCGTCAGTCTTCAATCCTCAATACTCAATCTTCAATCCTCAATCCTCAATACTCAATCGTCAGTCTTCAATCCTCAATACTCAATCTTCAATCCTCAATCCTCAATACACAATCCTCAATCCTCATTCTTCAATCCTCAATACCCAATCCTCAATCTTCAATCCTCAATCCTCAATCCTCAATTCTCAATCCTCAATCCTCAATCCTCAATCCTTAATCCTCAATTTTGAATCCTCAATCCCCAGTCCTCAATCTTCAATCCTCAATGCTCAATCCTCTATCCTCAATCCTCAGTCCTCAATCCTCAATCCTCAATCCTCAATCCTCAATCTTCAATCGGCAATCTTCAATACTCAATCCTCAATCCTCAATCCTCAATCCTCAATCCTCAATCCTCAACCTTCAATCCTCAATACTCAATCATCAATCCTTAATTCTCAATCCTCAATACTCAATCTTCAATCCACAATCCTCAATCTTCAATCCTCAATACTCAATCTATAATCCTCAATCCTCAATCCTCAATACTCAATCCTCAATCCTCAGTCCTCAATCCTCAATCTTCAATCCTCAATACTCAATCTTCAATCCTCAATCCTCAATCCTCAATCCTCAATCCTCATCCTTCAATCCTCAAAACCCAATCCTCAATCTTCAATCCTCAATCCACAATCCTCAATTCTCAATCCTCAATCCTCAATAATCAATCTTCAATCCTCAATCCTCAGTCCCCAAACCTCAATTCTGAATCCTCAATCCTGAATCCTCCATCGTCAGCCCTCAGTCCTCAACAATCAGTTGACAATCCTCAATCCTCAATAGAATATCCTCAATTCACAGATTTCAATGCTCAATACTCTATCTGCAATCTTCAAACCTCTATCCACAAACATCAATTCTCATCACTGAACCCCCAACTCTCAGTCCTCAATGTTCAATACTCAATCTTCAATCCACAATCCTCAATCGTCAATCTTCAATCCTCAATACTCTATCTTCAATCCTCTATCCTCAATCCTCAATCCTCAATCCTCATTCTTCAATCCTCAATACCCAATCCTCAATCCTCATTCTTCAATCCTCAATACCCAATCCTCAATCTTCAATCCTCAATCCTCAATCCTCAATTCTCAATCCTCAATCCTCAGTCCTTAGTCCTTAAACCTCAATCCTCAACCCTCAGCCCTCATCTTCAATCCTCAATTCTCAATCCTCAATCCTCAATCTTCAATCCGCAATATTCACTCTTCAATCCTCAATCCTCAATCCTCAGTCCTCAAACCTCAATCCTCAATCTTCAATCCTCAATACTCAATCTTCAATCCTCGATACTCAATCCTAAATCCTCAGTCCTCACTCTTCAATCCTCAATACCCAATCCTCAATCTTCAATCCTCAATCCTCAATCCTCAATTCTCAATCCTCAATCCTCAATCCTCAATCCTCAGGCCTCAAACATCAATTCTCAACACTCAGTCATCGTCCTCAATCCACAACCCTCAATCCTCAATCCTCAATCTTCAACCATCAATATTCAATCTTTAATCCTCAACCCTCAATCCTCAATCCACAATCCTCAATCGTCAATCTTCAATCCTCAATCCCCAGACCTCAATCTTCAATCCTCAATGCTCAATCCTCAATCCTCAATCCTCAGTCCTCAATCCTCAATCCTGAAACCTCAAACCTCAATCCTCAACCGTCAGTCCTCGTCCTCAATCCTCAACACTCAATCCTCAATCCTCAGTCATCAATCATCAAGACTCAATATTCAATCCTCAATCTTCAATCCTCAATCCTCAATCCTCAATCCTCAATATTCAACACACAACCCTCAACCACCAATCCTCAATACTCAACCATCAATACTCAATTCCTAATACTCAATAGAGTATCCTGAATTCTCATGGTCCAATACTCAATCGACAATATTCAATAATCAAATCTCAATCCTCAAACATCAATTCACAACACTCAATCCTCAACACTCAGTCCACTCTTTTCAATCCTCCATCCTCAAACTTCAATCCTCAAGCGTCAATCCTCAATCCTCAATCCTCAACCCTCAATCCTCTGTCCTTAAACCTCAATCCCGAATCCTCAATCCTGAATCCTCAATCTTTAGCCCTCAGTCCTCAACAATCTATAGTCAATACTCAATCCTCAATAGAATATCCTCAATTCACAGTTTTCAATACTCAATCCCCATTCTTCAATCTTCAAATCTCAATCCACAAACATCAATTCCCATCACTCAACCCTCAACACTAAGTCCTCAATCTCCAATACTCAACCCTCAATCCTCAACCTTCAATCCTCAATACTCAATCTTCAATCCTCAATTCTCAATCCTCAATCCTCAATCCTCAGACCTCAAACATCTATACTCAACCCTCTGTCCTCGTCCTCAATCCACAACCCTCAATCCTCAATCCCCAATCTTCAATCCTCAATCCTCAATCCTCAATCCTCAATTCCCAATCCTCAATCCTCAGTCCGCAGTCCTCAAACCTCAATCCTCAACCCTCAGCCCTCACCTTCAATTCTCAATCCTCAATCCTCAATCCTCAATCTTCAATCCTCAATACTCAATCCTCAATCCACAATCCTCAATCTTCAATCCTCAATAGTCAATCTTTAATCCTCAATCCTCAATCCTCAATACTCAACCCTCAATCCTCAGTCCTCAATCCTCAATCTTCAATCCTCAATACTCAATCTTCAATCCTCAATACTCAATCTTCAATCCTCATTCCTCATTCTTCAATTCTCAATACCCAATCCTCAATCTTCAATCCTCAATTCTCAATCCTCAATTCTCAATCCTCAATCCTCAATAATCAATCTTCGATCCTCAATCCTCAGTCCTCAAACATCAATTCTGAATCCTCAATCCTGAATCCTCAATCTTCAGCCCTCAGTCCTCAACAATCAGTTGACAATCCTCAGTCCTCAATAGAATATCCTGCATTCACAGTCTTCAATACTCAATACTCAATCTGCAATCTTCAAACCTCTACCCACAAACATAAATTCTCATCATTGAACCCTCAACACTCAGTCCTCAATGTTCAATACTCAATCTTCAATCCACATTCCTCAATCGTTAATCTTCAATCCTCAATACTCAATCTTCAATCCTCAATCCTCAATCCTCAATCCTCAATCCTCATTCTTCAATCCTCAATACCAAATCCTCAATCCTCAATCCTCAATCCTCAATCCTCAATCCTCAACCTTCAATCCTCAATACTCAATCTTCAATCCTCAATCCTCAATCCTCAATCCTCAATCCTCAATACTCAATCCTCAATATTCAACACAAAACCCTCAACCATCCATCCTCAATATTCAACAATCAATCCCCAATTCTCAATAATCAATAGAATACCCTGAATACTCATCGTTCAATACTCAATCCACAATATTCAATAATCAAATCTCAATCCTCAAACATCAATTCTCAACACTCAATCCTCAACACTCAGTCCACTCTTTTCAATCCTCCATCCTCAAACTTCAATCCTCAAGCGTCAATCCTCAATCCTCAATCCTCAACCCTCAATCCTCCATACTAAATCTTCAATCCTCAATCCTCAATCATCAATCCCCAATCCTCAATCCTCAGTCATCAATCCTCAATACTCAATCCTCAATCCCCAGTCCTCAATCTTCAATCCTCAATGCTCAATCCTCAATCCTCAATCCTCAGTCCTCAATCCTCAATCCTCAATCCTCAATCCTCAATCTTCAATCGGCAATCTTCAATACTCAATCCTCAATCCTCAATCCTCAATCCTCAATCCTCAATCCTCAACCATCAATCCTCAATACTCAATCGTCAATCCTCAATTCTCAATCCTCAATACTCAATCTTCAATCCACAATCCTCAATCTTCAATCCTCAATACTCAATCTATAATCCTCAATCCTCAATCCTCAATACTCAATCCTCAATCCTCAGTCCTCAATCCTCAATATTCAATCCTCTATCCTCAGTCCTCAATCCTCAATCCTCATTCTTCAATCCTCAATACCCAATCCTCAATCCTCATTCTTCAATCCTCAATACCCAATCCTCAATCTTCAATCCTCAATCCTCAATCCTCAATTCTCAATCCTCAATCCTCAGTCCTCAGTCCTTAAACCTCAATCCTCAACCCTCAGCCCTCATCTTCAATCCTCAATTCTCAATCCTCAATCCTCAATCTTCAATCCTCAATATTCACTCTTCAATCCTCAATCCTCAATCCTCAGTCCTCAAACCTCAATCCTCAATCTTCAATCCTCAATACTCAATCTTCAATCCTCGATCCTCAATCCTAAATCCTCAGTCCTCACTCTTCAATCCTCAATACCCAATCCTCAGTCTTCAATCCTCAATCCTCAATCCTCAATTCTCAATCCTCAATCCTCAATCCTCAATCCTCAGGCCTCAAACATCAATTCTCAACACTCAGTCATCGTCCTCAATCCACAACCCTCAATCCTCAATCCTCAATCTTCAGCCATCAATATTCAATCTTTAATCCTCAACCCTCAATCCACAATCCTCAATCGTCAATCTTCAATCCTCAATGCTCAATCCTCAATCCTCAATCCTCAGTCAACCGTCCTCAATCCTCAATCCTCAAACCTCAATCCTCAACCGTCAGTCCTCGTCCTCAATCCTCAACCCTCAATCCTCAATCCTCAATCTTCAATCATCGATACTCAATCTTCAATCCTCAATCCTCAATCCTCAATCCTAAAACCCTCAATCCTCAATATTCAACACAGAACCCTCAACAATCAATCCTCAATACTCAACCATCAATACTCAATTCTCAATACTCAATAGAATATCCTCAATTCACAGTTTTCAATACTCAATCCCCATTCTTCAATCTTCAACTCTCAATCCACAAACATCAATTCCCATCACTCAACCCTCAACACTAAGTCCTCAATCTTCAATCCTCAACCCTCAATCCTCAACCTTCAATCCTCAATACTCAATCTTCAATCCTCAATTCTCAATCCTCAATCCTCAATCCTCAGACCTCAATCATCTATACTCAGCCCTCTGTCCTCGTCCTCAATCCACAACCCTCAATCCTCAATCCCCAATCTTCAATCCTCAATCCTCAATCCTCAATCCTCAATTCCCAATCCTCAATCCTCAGTCCGCAGTCCTCAAACCTCAATCCTCAACCCTCAGCCCCCATCTTCAATTCTCAATCCTCAATCCTCAATCCTCAATCTTCAATCCTCAATACTCAATCTTCAATCCACAATCCTCAATCTTCAATCCTCAATAGTCAATCTTTAATCCTCAATCCTCAATCCTCAATACTCAACCCTCAATCCTCAGTCCTCAATCCTCAATCTTCAATCCTCAATACTCAATCTTCAATCCTCAATACTCAATCTTCAATCCTCATTCCTCATTCTTCAATTCTCAATACCCAATCCTCAATCTTCAATCCTCAATTCTCAATCCTCAATTCTCAATCCTCAATCCTCAATAATCAATCTTCGATCCTCAATCCTCAGTCCTCAAACATCAATTCTGAATCCTCAATCCTGAATCCTCAATCTTCAGCCCTCAGTCCTCAACAATCAGTTGACAATCCTCAGTCCTCAATAGAATATCCTGCATTCACAGTCTTCAATACTCAATACTCAATCTGCAATCTTCAAACCTCTACCCACAAACATAAATTCTCATCGCTGAACCCTCAACACTCAGTCCTCAATGTTCAATACTCAATCTTCAATCCACATTCCTCAATCGTTAATCTTCAATCCTCAATACTCAATCTTCAATCCTCAATCCTCAATCCTCAATCCTCAATCCTCATTCTTCAATCCTCAATACCAAATCCTCAATCCTCAATCCTCAATCCTCAATCCTCAATCCTCAACCTTCAATCCTCAATACTCAATCTTCAATCCTCAATCCTCAATCCTCAATCCTCAATCCTCAATACTCAATCCTCAATATTCAACACAAAACCCTCAACCATCCATCCTCAATATTCAACAATCAATCCTCAATTCTCAATAATCAATAGAATACCCTGAATACTCATCGTTCAATACTCAATCCACAAAAATTAATAATCAAATCTCAACCCTCAAACATCAATTCTCAACACTCAATCCTCAACACTCAGTCCTCTCTCTTCAATCCTCCATCCTCAGTGCTGAATGCTCAATCTTCAATCCTCAATACTCAGTCTTCACTCCTCAATCCTCAGTCCTCAAACCTCAATTCTGAATCCTCAATCCTTAATCCTCAATCTTCAGCCCTCAGTCCTCGACAATCAATTGTCAATCCTCAATCCTCAATAGAGTATCCTCAATTCACAGTTTTCAATACTCAATACTCAATCTGCAATCTTCAAATCTCTATACACAAACATTAATTCTCAGCACTCAACCCTGAACACTCAGTCCCCAATCCTCAATCTTCAATCCTTAATCCTCAATCCTCAATCCTCAATCCTCAGTCCTCAAACCTCAATTCTGAATCCTCAATCCTTAATCCTCAATCTTCAGCCCTCAGTCCTCGACAATCAATTGTCAATCCTCAATCCTCAATAGAGTATCCTCAATTCACAGTTTTCAATACTCAATACTCAATCTGCAATCTTCAAATCTCTATACACAAACATTAATTCTCAGCACTCAACCCTGAACACTCAGTCCCCAATCCTCAATCTTCAATCCTTAATCCTCAATCCTCAATCCTCAATCCTCAATCCTCAATCCTCAATCTTCAATCCTCAATACTCAATCTTCAATCCTCAATCCTCAATCCTCATTCCTCAATCCTCATTCTTCAATCCTCAATACCCAATACTCAATCTTCAATCCTAAATCCTCAATCGTCAATTCTCAATCCTCAATCCTCGGTCCTCACTCCTCAAACATCAATCCTCAACCCTCAGCCCTGATCCTCAATCCTCAATCCTTATTCCTCAGTCCTCCACCTTCAATCCTCAATACTCAATTATCAATGCTCAATCTTCAATCCTCAATCCTCAATCCTTAATTCTCAACCCTCAGTCCTCAGACCTCAGTCCTCAAACCCCAATCCTCAACCTTCAGCCCTCATCCTGGATCCTCAATCCTCAATCTTTAATCCTCACTCCTCAATCCTCAATTCTCAATCCTAAATCCTCAACCCCCAATCCTCAAACCTCAATCGTCAGTCTTCAATCCTCAATACTCAATCTTCAATCCTCAATCCTCAATACTCAATCGTCAGTCTTCAATCCTCAATACTCAATCTTCAATCCTCAATCCTCAATCCTCAATCCTCAATCCTCAATCCTCAATATTCAACACAAAACCCTCAACCATCCATCCTCAGTATTCAACAATCAATCCTCAATTCTCAATCTTCAATCCTCAATACTCAATCTTAAGTCCTCAATCCTCAATCCTCAATCTTCAGTCCTCAATCGTCAATACTCAATCCTCAACCCTCAATCCTCAATCCTCAATACTCAGACCTCAAACATGAATACTCAACCCTCAGTCCTCGTCCTCAATCCACAACCCTCAATCCTCAATACTCAATCTTCAATCATCAATATTCAATCTTCAGTCGTCAATCCTCAATCCTCAACACTCAATCCTCAATCCCCAATGTTCAATCAGCAATAGGCAATCCTCAATCTTCAATCCTCAATCCTCAATCCTCAATCCTCAATCCTCGGACCTCAAACATGAATACTCAACCGTCAGTCCTCGTCCTCAATCCACAACCCTCAATCCTCAATCCTCAATCTTCAATCATCAATATTCAATCTTCAGTCCTCAATCCTCAATCCTCAATCCTCAATCCTCAACCCTCAATGTTCAATCCGCAATACCCAATCCTCAATCGTCAATCCTCAATCCTCAATCCTCAATCCTCAATCCTCAATCCTCAATCCTCAATCCTCAATCTTCAATCCTCAATACTCAAGCTTCAATCCTCGATCCTCAATCCTCAGTCCTTAAACCTCAATTCTGAATCCTCAATCCTGAATCCTCAATCTCCAGCCCTCAGTCTTGAACAATCAGGTGACAATCCTCAATCCTCAATAGCATATCCTCAATTCACAGTTTTCAATACTCAATGCTCAATCTGCAATCTTCAAATCTCTATCCACAAACATCAATTCTGATCACTCAACACTCAACACTCAGTCCTCAATGTTCAATCCTCAATCCTCAATTCACAACCTTCAATCCTCAGTACTCAACCTTAAATCCTCAATCCTCAATCCTCAATATTCAATCCTCAATCCTCAATACTCCATCCTCAACCCCCAATCCTCAATCCTCAATCATCAATCCTCAATCTTCAATACTCAATCCTCAATCCTCAATCCTCAATCCTCAATCCTCAATCCTCAATCTTCAATCATCAATATTCAATCTTCAGTCCTCAATCCTCAATCCTCAATCCTCAATCCTCAACCCTCAATGTTCAATCCGCAATACCCAATCCTCAATCGTCAATCCTCAATCCTCAATCCTCAATCCTCAATCCTCAATCCTCAATCCTCAATCCTCAACCCTCAATCGTCAGTCTTCAAACCTCAATACTCAATCTTCAATCCTCAATCCTCAATCCTCAATCCTCAATCCTCATCCTTCAATCCTCAATACCCAATCCTCAATCTTCAATCCTCAATCCTCAATCCTCAATTCTCAATCCTCAACCCTCAGCCCTCAGTCCTTAAACCTCAATCCTCAACCCTCAGCCCTCATCCTCAATCCTCAATCCTCAATCCTCAATCCTTAATCTTCAATCCTCAATACTCAATCTTCAATCCTCAATCCTCAGACCTCAACGTTCAATCCTCAATGTTCAATCCTCAATACCCAATCCTCAATCTTCACTCCTCAATCCTCAATCCTCAATCCTCAATCCTCAATCCTAAATATTCAATCCTCAATACTCAATCTTCAATACTCAATCCTCAATCCTCAATTCTCAATCCTCAACCCTCAGCCCTCAGTCCTTAAACCTCATTCCTCAACCCTCAGCCCTCATCCTCAATCCTCAACCCTCAATCCTCAAGCGTAAATCCTCAATCCTCAGTCTTCAATCCTCAATACTCAATACCCAATCCTCAGTCTTGAATCCTCAATCCTCAATCATCAATTCTCAATCCTCAATCCTCAGTCCTCAGTCCTTAAACCTCAATCCTCAACCCTCAGCCCTCATCCTCAATCCTCAATCCTCAATCCTCAATCCTCAATCTTCAATCCTCAATACTCAAGCTTCAATCCTCGATCGTCAATCCTCAGTCCTCAAACCTCAATTCTGAATCCTCAATCCTGAATCCTCAATCTCCAGCCCTCAGTCTTGAACAATCAGGTGACAATCCTCAATCCTCAATAGAATATCCTCAATTCACAGATTTCAATACTCAATACTCAATCTGCAATCTTTGAATCTCTATCCACAAACACCAATTCTCATCACTCAACCCACAACACTCAGTCCCCAATCTTCAATTTTCAATCCTCAATCATCAATCCTCAATCCTCAATCCTCAATCCTCAATCCTCAATCCTCAACCCTCAATCGTCAGTCTTCAAACCTCATTACTCAATCTTCAATCCTCAATCCTCAATCCTCAATCCTCAGTCTTCAATCCTCAATACTCAGTACCCAATCCTCAGTCTTCAATCCTCAATCCTCAATCATCAATTCTCAATCCTCAATCCTCAGTCCTCAGTCCTCAATCCTCAATCCTCAGTCCTCAATCCTCAATCCTCAATCCTCAAACCTCAATCCTCAACCGTCAGTCCTCGTCCTCAATCCTCAACACTCAATCCTCAATCCTCAATCTTCAATCATCAATACTCAATCTTCAATCCTCAATGTTCAATCCTAAATCCTCAATCCTCAATCCTCAATATTCAAATCAAAACCATCAACCACCAATCCTCAACACTCAACCATCAATCCTCAATTCTCAATACTCAATAGAGTATCCCGAACTCTCATGGTCCAATACGCAATCCACAATTTTCAATAATCAAATCTCAATCCTGAAACATCAATTCTCAACACTCTATCCTCAACACTCAGTCCTCTCTCTTCAATCCTCCATCCTCAACCCTCAATCCTCAAGCGTCAATCCTCAATCCTCAATCCTCACTCCTCAATCCTCAATCCTCAGTCCTCAAACCACAATCCTGAATCCTCAATCCTGAATCCTCAATCTTCAGCCCTCAGTCCTCAACTATCAGTTGTCAATCCTCAATCCTCACTAGAATATCCACAGTTCAGAGATTTCCATACGCAATACTCAATCTGCAATCTTCAAATCTCTATGCACAAACATCAATTCTCATCACTCAACCCTCAACACTCAGTCCCCAATCCTCAATCTTCAATCATCAATACTCAATCTTCAATTCTCAATCTTCAATCCTCAATCCTCAATCCTCAATTCTCAATCCTCAATTCTCAATCCTCAATCGTCAGTCCTCAATCCCCAGTCCTCAATCTTCAATCCTCAATCCTCAATCCTCAATCCTCAATCCTCAATCCTCAATCTTCAATCCTCAATACTCAATACCCAATCCACAGTCTTCAATCCTCAATCCTCAATCCTCAATTCTCAATCCTCAATCCTCAGTCCTCAGTCCTTAAACCTCAATCCTCAACCCTCAGCCCTCATCCTCAATCCTCAATCCTCAATCCTCAATCCTCAATCTTCAATCCTCAGTACTCAATCCTCAACCCTCAGACCTAATTCTTCAATCCTGAATAACCAATCCTCAATCCTCAATCCTCAATCCTCAATCCTCAATTCTCAATCCTCAATCCTCAATCCTCAGACCTCAAACATCAATACTCAACCCTCAGTCCTCGTCCTCAATCCGCAACCCTCAATCCTCAATGCTCAATCTTCAATCATCAATATTCAATCTTCAATCCTCAATCCTCAATCCTCAATCCTCAATCCTCAATCCACAATCCTCGGACCTCAAACATGAATACTCAACCCTCAGTCCTCGTCCTCAATCCACAAACCTCAATCCTCAATCCTCAATCTTCAATCATCAATATTCAATCTTCAGTCCTCAATCCTCAATCCTCAATCCTCAATGTTCAATCCGCAATACCCAGCCCTCAATCTTCGATCCTCAATGCTCAATCGTCAGTCCTCAATTCTCAATCCTCAACCCTCAGCCCTCAGTCCTTAAACCTCAATCCTCAACCCTCAGCCCTCATCCTCAATCCTCAATCCTCAATCCTCAATCCTTAATCTTCAATCCTCAATACTCAATCTTCAATCCTCAATCCTCAGACCTCAATGTTCAATCCTCAATGTTCAATCCTCAATACCCAATCCTCAATCTTCACTCCTCAATCCTCAATCCTCAATCCTCAATCGTCACTCCTCAATCCTCAGTCCTCAAACCTCAATCCTGAATCCTCAATCCTGAATCCTCAATCTTCAGACCTCAGTCCTCAACAATCAGTTGTCAATTCTCAATCCTCAATAGAATATCATCAATTCACAGTTTTCAATACACAATACTCAATCTGCAATCTTCAAATCTCTATCCACAAACACCAATTCTTATCACTCAACCCTCAACTCTCAGTCCCCAAACCTCAATCTTCAATCCTCAACCCTCAATCCTCAATTCTCAATCCTCAATCTTCAATCCTCAATACTCAATCATCAATCCGCAATCCTCAATCCTCAATCTTCAATCCTCAATACTCAATCTTCAATCCTCAATCCTCAATCCCCACTCCTCAAACCTCAATTCTGAATCCTCAATCCTGAATCCTCAATCTTCAGCCCTCAGTCCTGAACAATCAGGTGACAATCCTCAATCCTCAATAGAATATCCTCAATTCATAGTTTTCAATACTCAATACTCAATCTGCAATCTTCAAATCTCTATCCACAAACATCAATTCTCATCACTCAACCCTCAATACTCAGTCCCCAATGTTCAATCCTCAATCCTCAATTCTCAATCTTCAATCCTCAATACTCCATCTCTAATCCTCAATCCTCAATACTCAATCTACCATCCTCAATCCGCAATACTCAATCCTCAACCCTCAATCCTCAATCCTCAATCATCAATCCTCAATCTTCAATACTCAATCCTCAATCCTCAATCCTCAATCCTCAATCCTCAATCCTCTATCTTAAATCCTCAAACCTCAATCCTCAATCCACAATCCTCAATTCTCAATCTTCAATCCTCAATACTCAATCTTAAATCCTCAATCCTCAATCCTCAATCCTCAATCCTCAATCCTCAATCCTCAATCCTCAATCCTCATCCTTCAATCCTCAATACCCAATCCTCAATCTTCAATCCTCAATCCTCAATCCTCAATTCTCAATCCTGAACCCTTAGCCCTCAGTCCTTAAACCTCAATCCTCAACCCTCAGCCCTCATCCTCAATCCTCAATCCTCAATCCTCAATCCTTAATCTTCAATCCTCAATACTCAATCCTCAATCCTCAATCCTCAGACCTCAATGTTCAATCCTCAATGTTCAATCCTCAATACCCAATCCTCAATCTTCACTCCTCAATCCTCAATCCTCAATCCTCAATCCTCACTCCTCAATCCTCAATCCTCAGTCCTCAAACCACAATCCTGAATTCTGAATCTTCAGCCCTCAGTCCTCAACAATCAGTTGTCAATCCTCAATCCTCACTAGAATATCCCCAGTTCAGAGTTTTCCATACGCAATACTCAATCGGCAATCTTCAAATCTCTATCCACAAACATCAATTGTCATCACTCAACCCTCAACACTCAGTCCCCAATCCACAACCTTCAACCCTCAATCCTCAACCCTCAATCTTCACTCCTCAATCCTCAATCCTCATTCCTCAATCCTCACTCCTCAATACTCAATCCTCAATCCTCAATTCTCAATCGTGAATCCTCAATCCTCAATCCTCAAGCCTCAATCCTCAATACTCAATCCTCAATCCTCAATCCTCAATCGTCACTCCTCAATCCTCAGTCCTCAAACCTCAATCCTGAATCCTCAATCCTGAATCCTCAATCTTCAGACCTCAGTCCTCAACAATCAGTTGTCAATTCTCAATCCTCAATAGAATATCATCAATTCACAGTTTTCAATACACAATACTCAATCTGCAATCTTCAAATCTCTATCCACAAACACCAATTCTCATCACTCAACCCTCAATACTCAGTCCCCAATGTTCAATCCTCAATCCTCAATTCTCAATCTTCAATCCTCAATACTCCATCTCTAATCCTCAATCCTCAATACTCAATCTACCATCCTCAATCCGCAATACTCAATCCTCAACCCTCAATCCTCAATCCTCAATCATCAATCCTCAATCTTCAATACTCAATCCTCAATCCTCAATCCTCAATCCTCAATCCTCAATCCTCTATCTTAAATCCTCAAACCTCAATCCTCAATCCACAATCCTCAATTCTCAATCTTCAATCCTCAATACTCAATCTTAAATCCTCAATCCTCAATCCTCAATCCTCAATCCTCAATCCTCAATCCTCAATCCTCATCCTTCAATCCTCAATACCCAATCCTCAATCTTCAATCCTCAATCCTCAATCCTCAATTCTCAATCCTCAACCCTTAGCCCTCAGTCCTTAAACCTCAATCCTCAACCCTCAGCCCTCATCCTCAATCCTCAATCCTCAATCCTCAATCCTTAATCTTCAATCCTCAATACTCAATCCTCAATCCTCAATCCTCAGACCTCAATGTTCAATCCTCAATGTTCAATCCTCAATACCCAATCCTCAATCTTCACTCCTCAATCCTCAATCCTCAATCCTCAATCCTCACTCCTCAATCCTCAATCCTCAGTCCTCAAACCACAATCCTGAATTCTGAATCTTCAGCCCTCAGTCCTCAACAATCAGTTGTCAATCCTCAATCCTCACTAGAATATCCCCAGTTCAGAGTTTTCCATACGCAATACTCAATCGGCAATCTTCAAATCTCTATCCACAAACATCAATTGTCATCACTCAACCCTCAACACTCAGTCCCCAATCCACAACCTTCAACCCTCAATCCTCAACCCTCAATCTTCACTCCTCAATCCTCAATCCTCATTCCTCAATCCTCACTCCTCAATACTCAATCCTCAATCCTCAATTCTCAATCGTGAATCCTCAATCCTCAATCCTCAAGCCTCAATCCTCAATACTCAATCCTCAATCCTCAAACCTCAATCTTCAATCCTCAATACTCAACCTTCAGTCCTCAATTCTCAATCTTCAATCCTCAATACTCAACCCTCAATCCTCAATCGTCAATCCTCAATACTCAATCTTTAATCCTCAATCCTCAATCCTCAACCTTCAATCCTCAATCCTCTATCCTCAATCCTCTATCCTCAATCCTCAATCCTCAATACTAAATATTCAATTATCAATACTCAGTCTTCAATCCTCAATCCTCAATCCTCAATCCCCAATCCTCAATCCTCAATCCTCAGTCCTCAAACCTCAATCCTGAATGTTCAATCCTCAATACCCAATCCTCAATCTTCACTCCTCAATCCTCAATCCTCAATCCTCAATCCTCAATCATCAATCCTAAATATTCAATCCACAATACTCAATCTTCAATCCTCAATCCTGAATGCTCAATCATCAATCCTCAATTTTCAATCCTGAATACTCAATCATGAATCCTCAATACTCAATCCTCAATCCTCAATCCTCAACCCTCAATCGTCAGTCTTCAAACCTCAATACTCAATCTTCAATCCTCAATCCTCAATCCTCAATCCTCAATCCTCATCCTTCAATCCTCAATACCCAGTCCTCAATCTTCACTCCTCAATCCTCAATCCTCAATCCTCAATCCTCAATCATCAATCCTAAATATTCAATCCACAATACTCAATCTTCAATCCTCAATCCTCAATCCTCAATTCTCAATCCTCAACCCTCAGCCCTCAGTCCTTAAACCTCATTCCTCAACCCTCAGCCCTCATCCTCAATACTCAACCCTCAATCCTCAAGCGTAAATCCTCAATCCTCAGTCTTCAATCCTCAATACTCAATACCCAATCCTCAGTCTTGAATCCTCAATCCTCAATCATCAATTCTCAATCCTCAATCCTCAGTCCTCAGTCCTTAAACCTCACTCCTCAACCCTCAGCCCTCATCCTCAATCCTCAATCCTCAATCCTCAATCCTCAATCTTCAATCCTCAATACTCAAGCTTCAATCCTCGATCCTCAATCCTCAGTCCTCAAACCTCAATTCTGAATCCTCAATCCTGAATCCTCAATCTCCAGCCCTCAGTCTTGAACAATCAGGTGACAATCCTCAATCCTCAATAGAATATCCTCAATTCACAGATTTCAATACTCAATACTCAATCTGCAATCTTTGAATCTCTATCCACAAACACCAATTCTCATCACTCAACCCTCAACACTCAGTCCCCAATCTTCAATTTTCAATCCTCAATCATCAATACTCAATCCTCAATCCTCAATCCTCAATCCTCAATCCTCAACCCTCAATCGTCAGTCTTCAAACCTCAATACTCAATCTTCAATCCTCAATCCTCAATCCTCAATCCTCAGTCTTCAATCCTCAATACTCAATACCCAATCCTCAGTCTTCAATCCTCAATCCTCAATCATCGATTCTCAATCCTCAATCCTCAGTCCTCAGTCCTCAATCCTCAATCCTCAGTCCTCCATCCTCAATCCTCAATCCTCAAACCTCAATCCTCAACCGTCAGTCCTCGTCCTCAATCCTCAACACTCAATCCTCAATCCTCAATCTTCAATCATCAATACTCAATCTTCAATCCTCAATGTTCAATCCTAAATCCTCAATCCTCAATCCTCAATATTCAAAACAAAACGCTCAACCACCAATCCTCAACACTCAACCATCAATGCTCAATTCTCAATACTCAATAGAGTATCCCGAATTCTCATGGTCCAATACGCAATCCACAATTTTCAATAATCAAATCTCAATCCTGAAACATCAATTCTCAACACTCTATCCTCAACACGCAGTCCTCTCTCTTCAATCCTCCATCCTCAACCCTCAATCCTCAAGCGTCAATCCTCAATCCTCAATCTTCACTCCTCAATCTTCAATCCTCAGTACTCAACCTTAAATCCTCAATCCTCAGTCCTCAATCTTCAGCCCTCAGTCCTCAACTATCAGTTGTCAATCCTCAATCCTCACTGGAATATCCACAGTTCAGAGTTTTCCACACGCAATACTCAATCTGCAATCTTCAAATCTCTATGCACAAACATCAATTCTCATCACTCAACCCTCAACACTCAGTCCCCAATCCTCAATCTTCAATCATCAATACTCAATCTTCAATCCTCAATCTTCAATCCTCAATCCTCAATCCTCAATTCTCAATCCTCAATTCTCAATCCTCAATCGTCAGTCCTCAATCCCCAATCCTCAATCTTCTATCCTCAATCCTCAATCCTCAATCCTCAATCCTCAATCCTCAATCTTCAATCCTCAATACTCAATACGCAATCCACAGTCTTCAATCCTCAATCCTCAATCCTCAATTCTCAATCCTCAATCCCCAGTCCTCAGTCCTTAAACCTCAATCCTCAACCCTCAGCCCTCATCCTCAATCCTCAATCCTCAATCCTCAATCCTCAATCTTCAATCCTCAGTACTCAATCCTCAACCCTCAGACCTAATTCTTCAATCCTGAATAACCAATCCTCAATCTTCAATCCTCAATCCTCAATCCTCAATTCTCAATCCTCAATCCTCAATCCTCAGACCTCAAACATCAATACTCAACCCTCAGTCCTCGTCCTCAATCCGCAACCCTCAATCCTCAATGCTCAATCTTCAATCATCAATATTCAATCTTCAATCCTCAATCCTCAATCCTCAATCCTCAATCCTCAATCCACAATCCTTGGACCTCAAACATGAATACTCAACCCTCAGTCCTCGTCCTCAATCCACAACCCTCAATCCTCAATCCTCAATCTTCAATCATCAATATTCAATCATCAGTCCTCAATCCTCAATCGTCAATCCTCAATGTTCAATCCGCAATACCCAACCCTCAATCTTCGATCCTCAATCCTCAATCCTCAGTCCTCAATCCTCAATCCTCAATCCTCAGTCCTCAAACCTCAATCCTGAAACCTCAATCCTGAATCCTCAATCTTCAGCCCTCAGTCGTCAACAATCAATAGTCAATTCTCAATCATCCATAGAATATCCTCAATTCACAGTTTTCAATAATCAATCCCCATTCTTCAATCTTCAAATCTCATTCCACAAACATCAATTCCCATCACTCAACCCTCAACACTAAGTCCTCAATGTTCAATCCTCAATCCTCAATCCTCAACCTCCAATCCTCAATACTCAATCTTCAATCCTCAATCTTCAATTCTCAATCCTCAATTCTCAATCCTCAATCGTCAATCCTCAATCCCCAATCCTCAATCTTCAATCCTCAATCCTCTATCCTCAATCCTCAAACCTCAATCCTCAGCCTTCAATCCTCAATACTCAATACCCAATCCTCAGTCTTCAATCCTCAATCCTCAATCATCAATTCTCAATCCTCAATCCTCAGGCCTCAGTCCTTAAACCTCAATCCTCAACCATCAGCCCTCATCCTCAATCCTCAACCCTCAATCCTCAATCCTCAATCTTCAATCCTCAATACTCAATCTTCAATCCTCGATCCTCAATCCTCAGTCCTCAAACCTCAATTCTGAATCATCAATCTCCAGCCCTCAGTCCTGAACAATCAGGTGACAATTCTCAATCCTCAATAGAATATCCCCAATTCACAGTTTTCAATACTCAATGCTCAATCTGCAATCTTCAAATCTCTATCCACAAACATCAATTCTCATCACTCAACACTCAACACTCAGTCCTCAATGTTCAATCCTCAATCCTCAATTCTCAATCTTCAATCCTCAGTACTCAACCTTAAATCCTCAATCCTCAATCCTCAATCTTCAATCCTCAATACTCAATACTCCATCCTCAACCCTCAACCCTCAATCCTCAATCATCAATCCTCAATCTTCAATACTCAATCCTCAATCCTCAATCCTCAATCCTCAATACTCAATCCTCAATCACCAATCCTCAATCTTCAATCCTCAGTACTCAACCTTTAATCCTCAATCCTCAATCCTCAATCTTCAATCCTCAATCCTCAATCCTCAATCCTCAATCCTCAATCCTCAATCCTCAATTCTCAACCTTCAATCCTCAATACTCAATCTTAAGTCCTCAATCCTCAATCCTCAATCTCCAATCCTCAATCCTCAATACTCAATCCTCAACCCTCAATCATCAATCCTCAATACTCAGACCTCAAACATGAATACTCAACCCTCAGTCCTCGTCCTCAATCCACAACCCTCAATCCTCAATACTCAATCTTCAATCATCAATATTCAATCTTCAGTCGTCAATCCTCAATCCTCAACACTCAATCCTCAATCCTCAATGTTCAATCAGCAATAGGCAATCCTCAATCTTCAGTCCTCAATCCTCAATCCTCAGTCCTCAATCCTCAATCCTCGGACCTCAAACATGAATACTCAACCGTCAGTCCTCGTCCTCAATCCACAACCCTCAATCCTCAATCCTCAATCTTCAATCATCAATATTCAATCTTCAGTCCTCAATCCTCAATCCTCAATCCTCAATCCTCAACCCTCAATGTTCAATCCGCAATACCCAATCCTCAATCGTCAATCCTCAATCCTCAATCCTCAATCCTCAATCCTCAATCCTCAATCCTCAGTCCTCAAACCTCAATCCTGAAACCTCAATCCTGAATCCTCAATCTTCAGACCTCAGTCCTCAACAATCAGTTGTCAATTCTCAGTCCTCAATAGAATATCATCAATTCACAGTTTTCAATACTCAATACTGAATTTGTAATCTTTAAATCTCTATCCACATACATCAACTCTCATCACTCAAACCTCAACACTCAGTCCCCAATCCTCAATCTTCAATCCTCAATCCTGAATGCTCAATCATCAATCCTCAATTTTCAATCCTCAATACTCAATCATGAATCCTCAATACTCAATCCTCAATCCTCAATCCTCAACCCTCAATCGTCAGTCTTCAAACCTCAATACTCAATCTTCAATCCTCAATCCTCAATCCTCAATCCTCATCCTTCAATCCTCAATACCCAATCCTCAATCGTCAATCCTCAATCCTCAATCCTCAATTCTCAATCCTCGACCCTCAGCCCTCAGTCCTTAAACCTCAATCCTCAACCCTCAGCCCTCATCCTCAATCTTCAATCCTCAATCCTCAGACCTCAACGTTCAATCCTCAATGTTCAATCCTCAATACCCAATCCTCAATCTTCACTCCTCAATCCTCAATCCTCAATCCTCAATCCTCAATCCTAAATATTCAATCCTCAATACTCAATCTTCAATCCTCAATCCTCAATCCTCAATTCTCAATCCTCAACCCTCAGCCCTCAGTCCTTAAACCTCATTCCTCAACCCTCAGCCCTCATCCTCAATCCTCAACCCTCAATCCTCAAGCGTAAATCCTCAATCCTCAGTCTTCAATCCTCAATACTCAATACCCAATCCTCAGTCTTGAATCCTCAATCCTCAATCATCAATTCTCAATCCTCAATCCTCAGTCCTCAGTCCTTAAACCTCAATCCTCAACCCTCAGCCCTCATCCTCAATCCTCAATCCTCAATCCTCAATCCTCAATCTTCAATCCTCAATACTCAAGCTTCAATCCTCGATCCTCAATCCTCAGTCCTCAAACCTCAATTCTGAATCCTCAATCCTGAATCCTCAATCTCCAGCCCTCAGTCTTGAACAATCAGGTGACAATCCTCAATCCTCAATAGAATATCCTCAATTCACAGATTTCAATACTCAATACTCAATCTGCAATCTTTGAATCTCTATCCACAAACACCAATTCTCATCACTCAACCCACAACACTCAGTCCCCAATCTTCAATTTTCAATCCTCAATCATCAATCCTCAATCCTCAATCCTCAATCTTCAATCCTCAATCCTCAACCCTCAATCGTCAGTCTTCAAACCGCAATACTCAATCTTCAATCCTCAATCCTCAATCCTCAATCCTCAGTCTTCAATCCTCAATACTCAATACCCAATCCTCAGTCTTCAATCCTCAATCCTCAATCATCAATTCTCAATCCTCAATCCTCAGTCCTCAGTCCTCAATCCTCAATCCTCAGTCCTCAATCCTCAATCCTCAATCCTCAAACCTCAATCCTCAACCGTCTGTCCTCGTCCTCAATCCTCAACACTCAATCCTCAATCCTCAATCTTCAATCATCAATACTCAATCTTCAATCCTCAATGTTCAATCCTAAATCCTCAATCCTCAATCCTCAATATTCAAAACAAAACCCTCAACCACCAATCCTCAACACTCAACCATCAATCCTCAATTCTCAATACTCAATAGAGTATCCCGAATTCTCATGGTCCAATACGCAATCCACAATTTTCAATAATCAAATCTCAATCCTGAAACATCAATTCTCAACACTCTATCCTCAGCACTCAGTCCTCTCTCTTCAATCCTCCATCCTCAACCCTCAATCCTCAAGCGTCAATCCTCAATCCGCAATCCTCACTCCTCAATCCTCAATCCTCAGTCCTCAAACCACAATCCTGAATCCTCAATCCTGAATCCTCAATCTTCAGCCCTCAGTCCTCAACTATCAGTTGTCAATCCTCAATCCTCACTAGAATATCCACAGTTTAGAGTTTTCCATACGCAATACTCAATCTGCAATCTTCAAATCTCTATGCACAAACATCAATTCTCATCACTCAACCCTCAACACTCAGTCCCCAATCCTCAATCTTCAATCATCAATACTCAATCTTCAATTCTCAATCTTCAATTCTCAATCCTCAATCCTCAATTCTCAATCCTCAATTCTCAATCCTCAATCGTCAGTCCTCAATCCCCAATCCTCAATCTTCAATCCTCAATCCTCAATCCTCAATCCTCAATCCTCAATCCTCAATCCTCAATCTTCAATCCTCAATACTCAATACCCAATCCACAGTCTTCAATCCTCAATCCTCAATCCTCAATTCTCAATCCTCAATCCTCAGTCCTCAGTCCTTAAACCTCAATCCTCAACCCTCAGCCCTCATCCTCAATCCTCAATCCTCAATCCTCAATCCTCAATCTTCAATCCTCAGTACTCAATCCTCAACACTCAGACCTAATTCTTCAATCCTGAATAACCAATCCTCAATCTTCAATCCTCAATCCTCAATCCTCAATTCTCAATCCTCAATCCTCAATCCTCAGACCTCAAACATCAATACTCAACCCTCAGTCCTCGTCCTCAATCCGCAACCCTCAATCCTCAATGCTCAATCTTCAATCATCAATATTCAATCTTCAATCCTCAATCCTCAATCCTCAATCCTCAATCCTCAATCCACAATCCTCGGACCTCAAACATGAATACTCAACCCTCAGTCCTCGTCCTCAATCCACAACCATCAATCCTCAATCCTCAATCTTCAATCATCAATATTCAATCTTCAGTCCTCAATCCTCAATCCTCAATCCTCAATGTTCAATCCGCAATACCCAGCCCTCAATCTTCGATCCTCAATCCTCAATCCTCAGTCCTCAATCCTCAATCCTCAATCCTCAGTCCTCAAACCTCAATCCTGAAACCTCAATCCTGAATCCTCAATCTTCAGCCCTCAGTCGTCAATAATCAATAGTCAATTCTCAATCATCAATAGAATATCCTCAGTTCACAGTTTTCAATAATCAATCCCCATTCTTCAATCTTCAAATCTCAATCCACAAACATCAATTCCCATCACTCAACCCTCAACACTAAGTCCTCAATCTTCAATCCTCAATCCTCAATCCTCAACCTCCAATCCTCAATACTCAATCTTCAATCCTCAATCTTCAATTCTCAATCCTCAATTCTCAATCCTCAATCGTCAATCCTCAATCCCCAATCCTCAATCTTCAATCCTCAATCCTCTATCCTCAATCCTCAAACCTCAATCCTCAGTCTTCAATCCTCAATACTCAATACCCAATCCTCAGTCTTCAATCCTCAATCCTCAATCATCAATTCTCAATCCTCAATCCTCAGGCCTCATCCTCAATCCTCAACCCTCAATCCTCAATCCTCAATCTTCAATCCTCAATACTCAATCTTCAATCCTCAATCCTCAATCCTCAGTCCTCAAACCTCAATTCTGAATCATCAATCTCCAGCCCTCAGTCCTGAACAATCAGGTGACAATTCTCAATCCTCAATAGAATATCCCCAATTCACAGTTTTCAATACTCAATGCTCAATCTGCAATCTTCAAATCTCTATCCACAAACATCAATTCTCATCACTCAGCACTCAACACTCAGTCCTCAATGTTCAATCCTCAATCCTCAATTCTCAATCTTCAATCCTCAGTACTCAACCTTAAATCCTCAATCCTCAATCCTCAATCTTCAATCCTCAATCCTCAATACTCAATCCTCAACCCTCAATCCTCAATCCTCAATCATCAATCCTCAATCTTCAATACTCAATCCTCAATCCTCAATCCTCAATCCTCAATCCTCAATCCTCAATCACCAATCCTCAATCTTCAATCCTCAGTACTCAACCTTTAATCCTCAATCCTCAATCCTCAATCTTCAATCCTCAATCCTCAATCCTCAATCCTCAATCCTCAATCCTCAATCCTCAATCCTCAATCCTCAATCCTCAATCCTCAATTCTCAATCTTCAATCCTCAATACTCAATCTTAAGTCCTCAATCCTCAATCCTCAATCTTCAGTCCTCAATCCTCAATACTCAATCCTCAACCCTCAATCCTCAATCCTCAATACTCAGACCTCAAACATGAATACTCAACCCTCAGTCCTCGTCCTCAATCCACAACCCTCAATCCTCAATACTCAATCTTCAATCATCAATATTCAATCTTCAGTCGTCAATCCTCAATCCTCAACACTCAATCCTCAATCCTCAATGTTCAATCAGCAATAGGCAATCCTCAATCTTCAATCCTCAATCCTCAATCCTCAATCCTCAATCCTCGGACCTCAAACATGAATACTCAACCGTCAGTCCTCGTCCTCAATCCACAACCCTCAATCCTCAATCCTCAATCTTCAATCATCAATATTCAATCTTCAGTCCTCAATCCTCAATCCTCAATCCTCAATCCTCAACCCTCAAAGTTCAATCCGCAATACCCAATCCTCAACCTCCAATCCTCAATACTCAATCTTCAATCCTCAATCTTCAATTCTCAATCCTCAATTCTCAATCCTCAATCGTCAATCCTCAATCCCCAATCCTCAATCTTCAATCCTCAATCCTCTATCCTCAATCCTCAAACCTCAATCCTCAGTCTTCAATCCTCAATACTCAATACCCAATCCTCAGTCTTCAATCCTCAATCCTCAATCATCAATTCTCAATCCTCAATCCTCAGGCCTCATCCTCAATCCTCAACCCTCAATCCTCAATCCTCAATCTTCAATCCTCAATACTCAATCTTCAATCCTCAATCCTCAATCCTCAGTCCTCAAACCTCAATTCTGAATCATCAATCTCCAGCCCTCAGTCCTGAACAATCAGGTGACAATTCTCAATCCTCAATAGAATATCCCCAATTCACAGTTTTCAATACTCAATGCTCAATCTGCAATCTTCAAATCTCTATCCACAAACATCAATTCTCATCACTCAGCACTCAACACTCAGTCCTCAATGTTCAATCCTCAATCCTCAATTCTCAATCTTCAATCCTCAGTACTCAACCTTAAATCCTCAATCCTCAATCCTCAATCTTCAATCCTCAATCCTCAATACTCAATCCTCAACCCTCAATCCTCAATCCTCAATCATCAATCCTCAATCTTCAATACTCAATCCTCAATCCTCAATCCTCAATCCTCAATCCTCAATCCTCAATCACCAATCCTCAATCTTCAATCCTCAGTACTCAACCTTTACTCCTCAATCCTCAATCCTCAATCTTCAATCCTCAATCCTCAATCCTCAATCCTCAATCCTCAATCCTCAATCCTCAATCCTCAATCCTCAATCCTCAATCCTCAATCCTCAATTCTCAATCTTCAATCCTCAATACTCAATCTTAAGTCCTCAATCCTCAATCCTCAATCTTCAGTCCTCAATCCTCAATACTCAATCCTCAACCCTCAATCCTCAATCCTCAATACTCAGACCTCAAACATGAATACTCAACCCTCAGTCCTCGTCCTCAATCCACAACCCTCAATCCTCAATACTCAATCTTCAATCATCAATATTCAATCTTCAGTCGTCAATCCTCAATCCTCAACACTCAATCCTCAATCCTCAATGTTCAATCAGCAATAGGCAATCCTCAATCTTCAATCCTCAATCCTCAATCCTCAATCCTCAATCCTCGGACCTCAAACATGAATACTCATCCGTCAGTCCTCGTCCTCAATCCACAACCCTCAATCCTCAATCCTCAATCTTCAATCATCAATATTCAATCTTCAGTCCTCAATCCTCAATCCTCAATCCTCAATCCTCAACCCTCAAAGTTCAATCCGCAATACCCAATCCTCAATCGTCAATCCTCAATCCTCAATCCTCAATCCTCAATCCTCAATCCTCAATCCTCAATCCTCAATCCTCAATCTTCAATCCTCAATACTCAAGCTTCAATCCTCGATCCTCAATCCTCAGTCCTCAAACCTCAATTCTGAATCCTCAATCCTGAATCCTCAATCTCCAGCCCTCAGTCTTGAACAATCAGGTGACAATCCTCAATCCTCAATAGAATATCCTCAATTCACAGATTTGAATACTCAATACTCAATCTGCAATCTTTGAATCTCTATCCACAAACACCAATTCTCATCACTCAACCCACAACACTCAGTCTCCAATCTTCAATTTTCAATCCTCAATCGTCAATCCTCAATCCTCAATCCTCAATCCTCAATCCTCAATCCTCAACCCTCAATCGTCAGTCTTCAAACCTCAATACTCAATCTTCAATCCTCAATCCTCAATCCTCAATCCTCAGTCTTCAATCCTCAATACTCAATACCCAATCCTCAGTCTTCAATCCTCAATCCTCAATCATCAATTCTCAATCCTCAATCCTCAGTCCTCAGTCCTCAATCCTCAATCCTCAGTCCTCAATCCTCAGTCCTCAATCCTCAAACCTCAATCCTCAACCGTCAGTCCTCGTCCTCAATCCTCAACACTCAATCCTCAATCCTCAATCTTCAATCATCAATACTCAATCTTCAATCCTCAATGTTCAATCCTAAATCCTCAATCCTCAATCCTCAATATTCAAAACAAAACCCTCAACCACCAATACTCAACACTCAACCATCAATCCTCAATTCTCAATACTCAATAGAGTATCCCGAATTCTCATGGTCCAATACGCAATCCACAATTTTCAATAATCAAATCTCAATCCTGAAACATCAATTCTCAACACTCTATCCTCAACACTCAGTCCTCTCTCTTCAATCCTCCATCCTCAACCCTCAATCCTCAAGCGTCAATCCTCAATCCTCAATCCTCAGTCCTCAATCCTCAATCCTCAGTCCTCAAACCACAATCCTGAATCCTCAATCCTGAATCCTCAATCTTCAGCCCTCAGTCCTCAACTATCAGTTGTCAATCCTCAATCCTCACTAGAATATCCACAGTTCAGAGTTTTCCATACGCAATACTCAATCTGCAATCTTCAAATCTCTATGCACAAACATCAATTCTCATCACTCAACCCTCAACACTCAGTCCCCAATCCTCAACCTTCAATCATCAATACTCAATCTTCAATCCTCAATCTTCAATCCTCAATCCTCAATCCTCAATTCTCAATCCTCAATTCTCAATCCTCAATCGTCAGTCCTCAATCCCCAATCCTCAATCTTCAATCCTCAATCCTCAATCCTCAATCCTCAATCCTCAATCCTCAATCTTCAATCCTCAATACTCAATACCCAATCCACAGTCTTCAATCCTCAATCCTCAATCCTCAATTCTCAATCCTCAATCCTCAGTCCTCAGTCCTTAAACCTCAATCCTCAACCCTCAGCCCTCATCCTCAATCCTCAATCCTCAATCCTCAATCCTCAATCTTCAATCCTCAGTACTCAATCCTCAACCCTCAGACCTAATCCTTCAATCCTGAAAAACCAATCCTCAATCTTCAATCCTCAATCCTCAATCCTCAATTCTCAATCCTCAATCCTCAATCCTCAGACCTCAAACATCAATACTCAACCCTCAGTCCTCGTCCTCAATCCGCAACCCTCAATCCTCAATGCTCAATCTTCAATCATCAATATTCAATCTTCAATCCTCAATCCTCAATCCTCAATCCTCAATCCTCAATCCACAATCCTCGGACCTCAAACATGAATACTCAACCCTCAGTCCTCGTCCTCAATCCACAACCCTCAATCCTCAATCCTCAATCTTCAATCTTCAATATTCAATCTTCAGTCCTCAATCCTCAATCCTCAATCCTCAATGTTCAATCCGCAATACCCAGCCCTCAATCTTCGATCCTCAATCCTCAATCCTCAGTCCTCAATCCTCAATCCTCAATCCTCAGTCCTCAAACCTCAATCCTGAAACCTCAATCCTGAATCCTCAATCTTCAGCCCTCAGTCGTCAATAATCAATAGTCAATTCTCAATCATCAATAGAATATCCTCAATTCACAGTTTTCAATAATCAATCCCCATTCTTCAATCTTCAAATCTCAATCCACAAACATCAATTCCCATCACTCAACCCTCAACACTAAGTCCTCAATCTTCAATCCTCAATCCTCAATCCTCAACCTCCAATCCTCAATACTCAATCTTCAATCCTCAATCTTCAATTCTCAATCCTCAATTCTCAATCCTCAATCGTCAATCCTCAATCCCCAATCCTCAATCTTCAATCCTCAATCCTCTATCCTCAATCCTCAAACCTCAATCCTCAGTCTTCAATCCTCAATACTCAATACCCAATCCTCAGTCTTCAATCCTCAATCCTCAATCATCAATTCTCAATCCTCAATCCTCAGGCCTCAGTCCTTAAACCTCAATCCTCAACCCTCAGCCCTTATCTTCAATCCTCAACCCTCAATCCTCAATCCTCAATCTTCAATCCTCAATACTCAATCTTCAATCCTCAATCCTCAATCCTCAGTCCTCAAACCTCAATTCTGAATCATCAATCTCCAGCCCTCAGTCCTGAACAATCAGGTGACAATTCTCAATCCTCAATAGAATATCCCCAATTCACAGTTTTCAATACTCAATGCTCAATCTGCAATCTTCAAATCTCTATCCACAAACATCAATTCTGATCACTCAACACTCAACACTCAGTCCTCAATGTTCAATCCTCAATCCTCAATTCTCAACCTTCAATCCTCAGTACTCAACCTTAAATCCTCAATCCTCAATCCTCAATCTTCAATCCTCAATCCTCAATACTCCATCCTCAACCCTCAATCCTCAATCCTCAATCATCAATCCTCAATCTTCAATACTCAATCCTCAATCCTCAATCCTCAATCCTCAATCCTCAATCCTCAATCACCAATCCTCAATCTTCAATCCTCAGTACTCAACCTTTAATCCTCAATCCTCAATCCTCAATCTTCAATCCTCAATCCTCAATCCTCAATCCTCAATCCTCAATCCTCAATCCTCAATCCTCAATCCTCAATCCTCAATCCTCAATTCTCAATCTTCAATCCTCAATACTCAATCTTAAGTCCTCAATCATCAATCCTCAATCTTCAATCCTCAATCCTCAATACTCAATCCTCAACCCTCAATCCTCAATCCTCAGTACTCAGACCTCAAACATGGATACTCAACCCTCAGTCCTCGTCCTCAATCCACAATCCTCAATCCTCAATCCTCAATTCTCAATCCTCAATTCTCAATCCTCAATCGTCAGTCCTCAATCCCCAATCCTCAATCTTCAATCCTCAATCCTCAATCCTCAATCCTCAATCCTCAATCCTCAATCTTCAATCCTCAATACTCAATACCCAATCCACAGTCTTCAATCCACAACCCTCAATCCTCAATACTCAATCTTCAATCATCAATATTCAATCTTCAGTCGTCAATCCTCAATCCTCAACACTCAATCCTCAATCCTCAATGTTCAATCAGCAATAGGCAATCCTCAATCTTCAATCCTCAATCCTCAATCCTCAATCCTCAATCCTCGGACCTCAAACATGAATACTCAACCGTCAGTCCTCGTCCTCAATCCACAACCCTCAATCCTCAATCCTCAATCTTCAATCATCAATATTCAATCTTCAGTCCTCAATCCTCAATCCTCAATCCTCAATCCTCAACCCTCAAAGTTCAATCCGCAATACCCAATCCTCAACCTCCAATCCTCAATACTCAATCTTCAATCCTCAATCTTCAATTCTCAATCCTCAATTCTCAATCCTCAATCGTCAATCCTCAATCCCCAATCCTCAATCTTCAATCCTCAATCCTCTATCCTCAATCCTCAAACCTCAATCCTCAGTCTTCAATCCTCAATACTCAATACCCAATCCTCAGTCTTCAATCCTCAATCCTCAATCATCAATTCTCAATCCTCAATCCTCAGGCCTCATCCTCAATCCTCAACCCTCAATCCTCAATCCTCAATCTTCAATCCTCAATACTCAATCTTCAATCCTCAATCCTCAATCCTCAGTCCTCAAACCTCAATTCTGAATCATCAATCTCCAGCCCTCAGTCCTGAACAATCAGGTGACAATTCTCAATCCTCAATAGAATATCCCCAATTCACAGTTTTCAATACTCAATGCTCAATCTGCAATCTTCAAATCTCTATCCACAAACATCAATTCTCATCACTCAGCACTCAACACTCAGTCCTCAATGTTCAATCCTCAATCCTCAATTCTCAATCTTCAATCCTCAGTACTCAACCTTAAATCCTCAATCCTCAATCCTCAATCTTCAATCCTCAATCCTCAATACTCAATCCTCAACCCTCAATCCTCAATCCTCAATCATCAATCCTCAATCTTCAATACTCAATCCTCAATCCTCAATCCTCAATCCTCAATCCTCAATCCTCAATCACCAATCCTCAATCTTCAATCCTCAGTACTCAACCTTTACTCCTCAATCCTCAATCCTCAATCTTCAATCCTCAATCCTCAATCCTCAATCCTCAATCCTCAATCCTCAATCCTCAATCCTCAATCCTCAATCCTCAATCCTCAATCCTCAATTCTCAATCTTCAATCCTCAATACTCAATCTTAAGTCCTCAATCCTCAATCCTCAATCTTCAGTCCTCAATCCTCAATACTCAATCCTCAACCCTCAATCCTCAATCCTCAATACTCAGACCTCAAACATGAATACTCAACCCTCAGTCCTCGTCCTCAATCCACAACCCTCAATCCTCAATACTCAATCTTCAATCATCAATATTCAATCTTCAGTCGTCAATCCTCAATCCTCAACACTCAATCCTCAATCCTCAATGTTCAATCAGCAATAGGCAATCCTCAATCTTCAATCCTCAATCCTCAATCCTCAATCCTCAATCCTCGGACCTCAAACATGAATACTCAACCGTCAGTCCTCGTCCTCAATCCACAACCCTCAATCCTCAATCCTCAATCTTCAATCATCAATATTCAATCTTCAGTCCTCAATCCTCAATCCTCAATCCTCAATCCTCAACCCTCAAAGTTCAATCCGCAATACCCAATCCTCAATCGTCAATCCTCAATCCTCAATCCTCAATCCTCAATCCTCAATCCTCAATCCTCAATCCTCAATCCTCAATCTTCAATCCTCAATACTCAAGCTTCAATCCTCGATCCTCAATCCTCAGTCCTCAAACCTCAATTCTGAATCCTCAATCCTGAATCCTCAATCTCCAGCCCTCAGTCTTGAACAATCAGGTGACAATCCTCAATCCTCAATAGAATATCCTCAATTCACAGATTTGAATACTCAATACTCAATCTGCAATCTTTGAATCTCTATCCACAAACACCAATTCTCATCACTCAACCCACAACACTCAGTCTCCAATCTTCAATTTTCAATCCTCAATCGTCAATCCTCAATCCTCAATCCTCAATCCTCAATCCTCAATCCTCAACCCTCAATCGTCAGTCTTCAAACCTCAATACTCAATCTTCAATCCTCAATCCTCAATCCTCAATCCTCAGTCTTCAATCCTCAATACTCAATACCCAATCCTCAGTCTTCAATCCTCAATCCTCAATCATCAATTCTCAATCCTCAATCCTCAGTCCTCAGTCCTCAATCCTCAATCCTCAGTCCTCAATCCTCAGTCCTCAATCCTCAAACCTCAATCCTCAACCGTCAGTCCTCGTCCTCAATCCTCAACACTCAATCCTCAATCCTCAATCTTCAATCATCAATACTCAATCTTCAATCCTCAATGTTCAATCCTAAATCCTCAATCCTCAATCCTCAATATTCAAAACAAAACCCTCAACCACCAATACTCAACACTCAACCATCAATCCTCAATTCTCAATACTCAATAGAGTATCCCGAATTCTCATGGTCCAATACGCAATCCACAATTTTCAATAATCAAATCTCAATCCTGAAACATCAATTCTCAACACTCTATCCTCAACACTCAGTCCTCTCTCTTCAATCCTCCATCCTCAACCCTCAATCCTCAAGCGTCAATCCTCAATCCTCAATCCTCAGTCCTCAATCCTCAATCCTCAGTGCTCAAACCACAATCCTGAATCCTCAATCCTGAATCCTCAATCTTCAGCCCTCAGTCCTCAACTATCAGTTGTCAATCCTCAATCCTCACTAGAATATCCACAGTTCAGAGTTTTCCATACGCAATACTCAATCTGCAATCTTCAAATCTCTATGCACAAACATCAATTCTCATCACTCAACCCTCAACACTCAGTCCCCAATCCTCAACCTTCAATCATCAATACTCAATCTTCAATCCTCAATCTTCAATCCTCAATCCTCAATCCTCAATTCTCAATCCTCAATTCTCAATCCTCAATCGTCAGTCCTCAATCCCCAATCCTCAATCTTCAATCCTCAATCCTCAATCCTCAATCCTCAATCCTCAATCCTCAATCTTCAATCCTCAATACTCAATACCCAATCCACAGTCTTCAATCCTCAATCCTCAATCCTCAATTCTCAATCCTCAATCCTCAGTCCTCAGTCCTTAAACCTCAATCCTCAACCCTCAGCCCTCATCCTCAATCCTCAATCCTCAATCCTCAATCCTCAATCTTCAATCCTCAGTACTCAATCCTCAACCCTCAGACCTAATCCTTCAATCCTGAATAACCAATCCTCAATCTTCAATCCTCAATCCTCAATCCTCAATTCTCAATCCTCAATCCTCAATCCTCAGACCTCAAACATCAATACTCAACCCTCAGTCCTCGTCCTCAATCCGCAACCCTCAATCCTCAATGCTCAATCTTCAATCATCAATATTCAATCTTCAATCCTCAATCCTCAATCCTCAATCCTCAATCCTCAATCCACAATCCTCGGACCTCAAACATGAATACTCAACCCTCAGTCCTCGTCCTCAATCCACAACCCTCAATCCTCAATCCTCAATCTTCAATCTTCAATATTCAATCTTCAGTCCTCAATCCTCAATCCTCAATCCTCAATGTTCAATCCGCAATACCCAGCCCTCAATCTTCGATCCTCAATCCTCAATCCTCAGTCCACAATCCTCAATCCTCAATCCTCAGTCCTCAAACCTCAATCCTGAAACCTCAATCCTGAATCCTCAATCTTCAGCCCTCAGTCGTCAATAATCAATAGTCAATTCTCAATCATCAATAGAATATCCTCAATTCACAGTTTTCAATAATCAATCCCCATTCTTCAATCTTCAAATCTCAATCCACAAACATCAATTCCCATCACTCAACCCTGAACACTAAGTCCTCAATCTTCAATCCTCAATCCTCAATCCTCAACCTCCAATCCTCAATACTCAATCTTCAATCCTCAATCTTCAATTCTCAATCCTCAATTCTCAATCCTCAATCGTCAATCCTCAATCCCCAATCCTCAATCTTCAATCCTCAATCCTCTATCCTCAATCCTCAAACCTCAATCCTCAGTCTTCAATCCTCAATACTCAATACCCAATCCTCAGTCTTCAATCCTCAATCCTCAATCATCAATTCTCAATCCTCAATCCTCAGGCCTCAGTCCTTAAACCTCAATCCTCAACCCTCAGCCCTTATCTTCAATCCTCAACCCTCAATCCTCAATCCTCAATCTTCAATCCTCAATACTCAATCTTCAATCCTCAATCCTCAATCCTCAGTCCTCAAACCTCAATTCTGAATCATCAATCTCCAGCCCTCAGTCCTGAACAATCAGGTGACAATTCTCAATCCTCAATAGAATATCCCCAATTCACAGTTTTCAATACTCAATGCTCAATCTGCAATCTTCAAATCTCTATCCACAAACATCAATTCTGATCACTCAACACTCAACACTCAGTCCTCAATGTTCAATCCTCAATCCTCAATTCTCAACCTTCAATCCTCAGTACTCAACCTTAAATCCTCAATCCTCAATCCTCAATCTTCAATCCTCAATCCTCAATACTCCATCCTCAACCCTCAATCCTCAATCCTCAATCATCAATCCTCAATCTTCAATACTCAATCCTCAATCCTCAATCCTCAATCCTCAATCCTCAATCCTCAATCACCAATCCTCAATCTTCAATCCTCAGTACTCAACCTTTAATCCTCAATCCTCAATCCTCAATCTTCAATCCTCAATCCTCAATCCTCAATCCTCAATCCTCAATCCTCAATCCTCAATCCTCAATCCTCAATCCTCAATCCTCAATTCTCAATCTTCAATCCTCAATACTCAATCTTAAGTCCTCAATCATCAATCCTCAATCTTCAATCCTCAATCCTCAATACTCAATCCTCAACCCTCAATCCTCAATCCTCAGTACTCAGACCTCAAACATGGATACTCAACCCTCAGTCCTCGTCCTCAATCCACAACCCTCAATCCTCAATACTCAATCTTCAATCATCAATATTCAATCTTCAGTCGTCAATCCTCAATCCTCAACACTCAATCCTCAATCCTCAATGTTCAATCAGCAATAGGCAATCCTCAATCTTCAGTCCTCAATCCTCAATCCTCAATCCTCAATCCTCGGACCTCAAACATGAATACTCAACCGTCAGTCCTCGTCCTCAATCCACAACCCTCAATCCTCAATCCTCAATCTTCAATCATCAATATTCAATCTTCAGTCCTCAATCCTCAATCCTCAATCCTCAATCCTCAACCCTCAATGTTCAATCCGCAATACCCAATCCTCAATCGTCAATCCTCAATCCTCAATCCTCAATCCTCAATCCTCAATCCTCAATCCTCAATCCTCAACCCTCAATCGTCAGTCTTCAAACCTCAATACTCAACCTTCAATCCTCAATCCTCAATCCTCAATCCTCAATCCTCATCCTTCAATCCTCAATACCCAATCCTCAATCTTCAATCCTCAATCCTCAATCCTCAATTCTCAATCCTCAACCCTCAGCCCTCAGTCCTTAAACCTCAATCCTCAACCCTCAGCCCTCATCCTCAATCCTCAATCCTCAATCCTCAATCCTTAATCTCCAATCCTCAATACTCAATCTTCAATCCTCAATCCTCAGACCTCAACGTTCAATCCTCAATGTTCAATCCTCAATACCCAATCCTCAATCTTCACTCCTCAATCCTCAATCCTCAATCCTCAATCCTCAATCCTAAATATTCAATCCTCAATACTCAATCTTCAATACTCAATCCTCAATCCTCAATTCTCAATCCTCAACCCTCAGCCCTCAGTCCTTAAACCTCATTCCTCAACCCTCAGCCCTCATCCTCAATCCTCAACCCTCAATCCTCAAGCGTAAATCCTCAATCCTCTGTCTTCAATCCTCAATACTCAATACCCAATCCTCAGTCTTGAATCCTCAATCCTCAATCATCAATTCTCAATCCTCAATCCTCAGTCCTCAGTCCTTAAACCTCAATCCTCAACCCTCAGCCCTCATCCTCAATCCTCAATCCTCAATCCACAATCCTCAATCTTCAATCCTCAATACTCAAGCTTCAATCCTCGATCCTCAATCCTCAGTCCTCAAACCTCAATTCTGAATCCTCAATCCTGAATCCTCAATCTCCAGCCCTCAGTCTTGAACAATCAGGTGACAATCCTCAATCCTCAATAGAATATCCTCAATTCACAGATTTCAATACTCAATACTCAATCTGCAATCTTTGAACCTCTATCCACAAACACCAATTCTCATCACTCAACCCACAACACTCAGTCCCCAATCTTCAATTTTCAATCCTCAATCATCAATCCTCAATCCTCAATCCTCAATCCTCAATCCTCAATCCTCAACCCTCAATCGTCAGCCTTCAAACCTCATTACTCAATCTTCAATCCTCAATCCTCAATCCTCAATCCTCAGTCTTCAATCCTCAATACTCAGTACCCAATCCTCAGTCTTCAATCCTCAATCCTCAATCATCAATTCTCAATCCTCAATCCTCAGTCCTCAGTCCTCAATCCTCAATCCTCAGTCCTCAATCCTCAATCCTCAATCCTCAAACCTCAATCCTCAACCGTCAGTCCTCGTCCTCAATCCTCAACACTCAATCCTCAATCCTCAATCTTCAATCATCAATACTCAATCTTCAATCCTCAATGTTCAATCCTAAATCCTCAATCCTCAATCCTCAATATTCAAAACAAAACCCTCAACCACCAATCCTCAACACTCAACCATCAATCCTCAATTCTCAATACTCAATAGAGTATCCCGAATTCTCATGGTCCAATACGCAATCCACAATTTTCAATAATCAAATCTCAATCCTGAAACATCAATTCTCAACACTCTATCCTCAACACTCAGTCCTCTCTCTTCAATCCTCCATCCTCAACCCTCAATCCTCAAGCGTCAATCCTCAATCCTCAATCCTCACTCCTCAATCCTCAATCCTCAGTCCTCAAACCACAATCCTGAATCCTCAATCCTGAATCCTCAATCTTCAGCCCTCAGTCCTCAACTATCAGTTGTCAATCCTCAATCCTCACTAGAATATCCACAGTTCAGAGTTTTCCATACGCAATACTCAATCTGCAATCTTCAAATCTCTATGCACAAACATCAATTCTCATCACTCAACCCTCAACACTCAGTCCCCAATCCTCAATCTTCAATCATCAATACTCAATCTTCAATTCTCAATCTTCAATCCTCAATCCTCAATCCTCAATTCTCAATCCTCAATTCTCAATCCTCAATCGTCAGTCCTCAATCCCCAATCCTCAATCTTCAATCCTCAATCCTCAATCCTCAATCCTCAATCCTCAATCCTCAATCTTCAATCCTCAATACTCAATACCCAATCCACAGTCTTCAATCCTCAATCCTCAATCCTCAATTCTCAATCCTCAATCCTCAGTCCTCAGTCCTTAAACCTCAATCCTCAACCCTCAGCCCTCATCCTCAATCCTCAATCCTCAATCCTCAATCCTCAATCTTCAATCCTCAGTACTCAATCCTCAACCCTCAGACCTAATTCTTCAATCCTGAATAACCAATCCTCAATCTTCAATCCTCAATCCTCAATCCTCAATTCTCAATCCTCAATCCTCAATCCTCAGACCTCAAACATCAATACTCAACCCTCAGTCCTCGTCCTCAATCCGCAACCCTCAATCCTCAATGCTCAATCTTCAATCATCAATATTCAATCTTCAATCCTCAATCCTCAATCCTCAATCCTCAATCCTCAATCCACAATCCTCGGACCTCAAACATGAATACTCAACCCTCAGTCCTCGTCCTCAATCCACAACCCTCAATCCTCAATCCTCAATCTTCAATCATCAATATTCAATCTTCAGTCCTCAATCCTCAATCCTCAATCCTCAATCTTCAATCCGCAATACCCAGCCCTCAATCTTCGATCCTCAATGCTCAATCCTCAGTCCTCAATCCTCAATCCTCAATCCTCAGTCCTCAAACCTCAATCCTGAAACCTCAATCCTGAATCCTCAATCTTCAGCCCTCAGTCGTCAATAATCAATAGTCAATACTCAATCATCAATAGAATATCCTCAATTCACAGTTTTCAATAATCAATCCCCATTCTTCAATCTTCAAATCTCAATCCACAAACATCAATTCCCATCACTCAACCCTCAACACTAAGTCCTCAATCTTCAATCCTCAATCCTCAATCCTCAACCTCCAATCCTCAATACTCAATCTTCAATCCTCAATCTTCAATTCTCAATCCTCAATTCTCAATCCTCAATCGTCAATCCTCAATCCCCAATCCTCAATCTTCAATCCTCAATCCTCTATCCTCAATCCTGAAACCTCAATCCTCAGTCTTCAATCCTCAATACTCAATACCCAATCCTCAGTCTTCAATCCTCAATCCTCAATCATTAATTCTCAATCCTCAATCCTCAGGCCACTGTCCTTAAACCTCAATCCTCAACCCTCAGCCCTCATCCTCAATCCTCAACCCTCAATCCTCAATCCTCAATCTTCAATCCTCAATACTCAATCTTCAATCCTCAATCCTCAATCCTCAGTCCTCAAACCTCAATTCTGAATCATCAATCTCCAGCCCTCAGTCCTGAACAATCAGGTGACAATGCTCAATCCTAAATAGAATATCCCCAATTCACAGTTTTCAATACTCAATGCTCAATCTGCAATCTTCAAATCTCTATCCACAAACATCAATTCTCATCACTCAACACTCAACACTCAGTCCTCAACGTTCAATCCTCAATCCTCAATTCTCAATCTTCAATCCTCAGTACTCAACCTTAAATCCTCAATCCTCAATCCTCAATCTTCAATCCTCAATCCTCAATACTCAATCCTCAACCCTCAATCCTCAATCCTCAATCATCAATCCTCAATCTTCAATACTCAATCCTCAATCCTCAATCCTCAATCCTCAATCCTCAATCCTCAATCACCAATCCTCAATCTTCAATCCTCAGGACTCAACCTTTAATCCTCAATCCTCAATCCTCAATCATCAATCCTCAATCCTCAATCCGCAATCCTCAATCCTCAATCCTCAATCCTCAATCCTCAATCCTCAATCCTCAATCCTCAATCCTCAATTCTCAATCTTCAATCCTCAATACTCAATCTTAAGTCCTCAATCCTCAATCCTCAATCTTCAGTCCTCAATCCTCAATACTCAATCCTCAACCCTCAATCCTCAATCCTCAATACTCAGACCTCAAACATGAATACTCAACCCTCAGTCCTCGTCCTCAATCCACAACCCTCAATCCTCAATACTCAATCTTCAATCATCAATATTCAATCTTCAGTCGTCAATCCTCAATCCTCAACACTCAATCCTCAATCCTCAATGTTCAATCAGCAATAGGCAATCCTCAATCTTCAATCCTCAATCCTCAATCCTCAATCCTCAATCCTCAATCCTCAATCCTCAGTCCTCAAACCTCAATCCTGAAACCTCAATCCTGAATCCTCAATCTTCAGACCTCAGTCCTCAACAATCAGTTGTCAATTCTCAGTCCTCAATAGAATATCATCAATTCACAGTTTTCAATACTCAATACTGAATTTGTAATCTTTAAATCTCTATCCACATACATCAACTCTCATCACACAAACCTCAACACTCAGTCCCCAATCCTCAATCTTCAATCCTCAATCCTGAATGCTCAATCATCAATCCTCAATTTTCAATCCTCAATACTCAATCATGAATCCTCAATCCTCAATCCTCAATCCTCAATCCTCAACCCTCAACCGTCAGTCTTCAAACCTCAATACTCAATCTTCAATCCTCAATCCTCAATCCTCAATCCTCAATCCTCATCCTTCAATCCTCAGTACCCAATCCTCAATCTTCAATCCTCAATCCGCAATCCTCAATCCTCAATCCTCAATCTTCAATCCTCAATCCTCAACCCTCAATCCTCAATCCTCAATCTTCAATCCTCAATACTCAATCATGAATCCTCAATCCTCAATCCTCAATCCTCAATCCTCAACCCTCAACCGTCAGTCTTCAAACCTCAATACTCAATCTTCATTCCTCAATCCTCAATCCTCAATCCTCAATCCTCATCCTTCAATCCTCAGTACCCAATCCTCAATCTTCAATCCTCAATCCTCAATCCTCAATTCTCAATCCTCAACCCTCAGCCCTCAGTCCTTAAACCTCAACCCTCAACCCTCAGCCCTCATCCTCAATCCTCAATCCTCAATCCTCAATCCTTAATCTTCAATCCTCAATACTCAATCTTCAATCCTCAATCCTCAGACCTCAATGTTCAATCCTCAATGTTCAATCCTCAATACCCAATCCTCAATCTTCACTCCTCAATCCTCAATCCTCAATCTTCAATCCTCAATACTCAATCCTCAATCCTCAACCCTCAATGTTCAATCCGCAATACCCAATCCTCAATCGTCAATCCTCAATCCTCAATCCTCAATCCTCAATCCTCAATCCTCAATCCTCAATCCTCAACCCTCAATCGTCAGTCTTCAAACCTCAATACTCAACCTTCAATCCTCAATCCTCAATCCTCAATCCTCAATCCTCATCCTTCAATCCTCAATACCCAATCCTCAATCTTCAATCCTCAATCCTCAATCCTCAATTCTCAATCCTCAACCCTCAGCCCTCAGTCCTTAAACCTCAATCCTCAACCCTCAGCCCTCATCCTCAATCCTCAATCCTCAATCCTCAATCCTTAATCTCCAATCCTCAATACTCAATCTTCAATCCTCAATCCTCAGACCTCAACGTTCAATCCTCAATGTTCAATCCTCAATACCCAATCCTCAATCTTCACTCCTCAATCCTCAATCCTCAATCCTCAATCCTCAATCCTAAATATTCAATCCTCAATACTCAATCTTCAATACTCAATCCTCAATCCTCAATTCTCAATCCTCAACCCTCAGCCCTCAGTCCTTAAACCTCATTCCTCAACCCTCAGCCCTCATCCTCAATCCTCAACCCTCAATCCTCAAGCGTAAATCCTCAATCCTCTGTCTTCAATCCTCAATACTCAATACCCAATCCTCAGTCTTGAATCCTCAATCCTCAATCATCAATTCTCAATCCTCAATCCTCAGTCCTCAGTCCTTAAACCTCAATCCTCAACCCTCAGCCCTCATCCTCAATCCTCAATCCTCAATCCACAATCCTCAATCTTCAATCCTCAATACTCAAGCTTCAATCCTCGATCCTCAATCCTCAGTCCTCAAACCTCAATTCTGAATCCTCAATCCTGAATCCTCAATCTCCAGCCCTCAGTCTTGAACAATCAGGTGACAATCCTCAATCCTCAATAGAATATCCTCAATTCACAGATTTCAATACTCAATACTCAATCTGCAATCTTTGAACCTCTATCCACAAACACCAATTCTCATCACTCAACCCACAACACACAGTCCCCAATCTTCAATTTTCAATCCTCAATCATCAATCCTCAATCCTCAATCCTCAATCCTCAATCCTCAATCCTCAACCCTCAATCGTCAGCCTTCAAACCTCATTACTCAATCTTCAATCCTCAATCCTCAATCCTCAATCCTCAGTCTTCAATCCTCAATACTCAGTACCCAATCCTCAGTCTTCAATCCTCAATCCTCAATCATCAATTCTCAATCCTCAATCCTCAGTCCTCAGTCCTCAATCCTCAATCCTCAGTCCTCAATCCTCAATCCTCAATCCTCAAACCTCAATCCTCAACCGTCAGTCCTCGTCCTCAATCCTCAACACTCAATCCTCAATCCTCAATCTTCAATCATCAATACTCAATCTTCAATCCTCAATGTTCAATCCTAAATCCTCAATCCTCAATCCTCAATATTCAAAACAAAACCCTCAACCACCAATCCTCAACACTCAACCATCAATCCTCAATTCTCAATACTCAATAGAGTATCCCGAATTCTCATGGTCCAATACGCAATCCACAATTTTCAATAATCAAATCTCAATCCTGAAACATCAATTCTCAACACTCTATCCTCAACACTCAGTCCTCTCTCTTCAATCCTCCATCCTCAACCCTCAATCCTCAAGCGTCAATCCTCAATCCTCAATCCTCACTCCTCAATCCTCAATCCTCAGTCCTCAAACCACAATCCTGAATCCTCAATCCTGAATCCTCAATCTTCAGCCCTCAGTCCTCAACTATCAGTTGTCAATCCTCAATCCTCACTAGAATATCCACAGTTCAGAGTTTTCCATACGCAATACTCAATCTGCAATCTTCAAATCTCTATGCACAAACATCAATTCTCATCACTCAACCCTCAACACTCAGTCCCCAATCCTCAATCTTCAATCATCAATACTCAATCTTCAATTCTCAATCTTCAATCCTCAATCCTCAATCCTCAATTCTCAATCCTCAATTCTCAATCCTCAATCGTCAGTCCTCAATCCCCAATCCTCAATCTTCAATCCTCAATCCTCAATCCTCAATCCTCAATCCTCAATCCTCAATCTTCAATCCTCAATACTCAATACCCAATCCACAGTCTTCAATCCTCAATCCTCAATCCTCAATTCTCAATCCTCAATCCTCAGTCCTCAGTCCTTAAACCTCAATCCTCAACCCTCAGCCCTCATCCTCAATCCTCAATCCTCAATCCTCAATCCTCAATCTTCAATCCTCAGTACTCAATCCTCAACCCTCAGACCTAATTCTTCAATCCTGAATAACCAATCCTCAATCTTCAATCCTCAATCCTCAATCCTCAATTCTCAATCCTCAATCCTCAATCCTCAGACCTCAAACATCAATACTCAACCCTCAGTCCTCGTCCTCAATCCGCAACCCTCAATCCTCAATGCTCAATCTTCAATCATCAATATTCAATCTTCAATCCTCAATCCTCAATCCTCAATCCTCAATCCTCAATCCACAATCCTCGGACCTCAAACATGAATACTCAACCCTCAGTCCTCGTCCTCAATCCACAACCCTCAATCCTCAATCCTCAATCTTCAATCATCAATATTCAATCTTCAGTCCTCAATCCTCAATCCTCAATCCTCAATCTTCAATCCGCAATACCCAGCCCTCAATCTTCGATCCTCAATGCTCAATCCTCAGTCCTCAATCCTCAATCCTCAATCCTCAGTCCTCAAACCTCAATCCTGAAACCTCAATCCTGAATCCTCAATCTTCAGCCCTCAGTCGTCAATAATCAATAGTCAATACTCAATCATCAATAGAATATCCTCAATTCACAGTTTTCAATAATCAATCCCCATTCTTCAATCTTCAAATCTCAATCCACAAACATCAATTCCCATCACTCAACCCTCAACACTAAGTCCTCAATCTTCAATCCTCAATCCTCAATCCTCAACCTCCAATCCTCAATACTCAATCTTCAATCCTCAATCTTCAATTCTCAATCCTCAATTCTCAATCCTCAATCGTCAATCCTCAATCCCCAATCCTCAATCTTCAATCCTCAATCCTCTATCCTCAATCCTGAAACCTCAATCCTCAGTCTTCAATCCTCAATACTCAATACCCAATCCTCAGTCTTCAATCCTCAATCCTCAATCATTAATTCTCAATCCTCAATCCTCAGGCCACTGTCCTTAAACCTCAATCCTCAACCCTCAGCCCTCATCCTCAATCCTCAACCCTCAATCCTCAATCCTCAATCTTCAATCCTCAATACTCAATCTTCAATCCTCAATCCTCAATCCTCAGTCCTCAAACCTCAATTCTGAATCATCAATCTCCAGCCCTCAGTCCTGAACAATCAGGTGACAATGCTCAATCCTAAATAGAATATCCCCAATTCACAGTTTTCAATACTCAATGCTCAATCTGCAATCTTCAAATCTCTATCCACAAACATCAATTCTCATCACTCAACACTCAACACTCAGTCCTCAACGTTCAATCCTCAATCCTCAATTCTCAATCTTCAATCCTCAGTACTCAACCTTAAATCCTCAATCCTCAATCCTCAATCTTCAATCCTCAATCCTCAATACTCAATCCTCAACCCTCAATCCTCAATCCTCAATCATCAATCCTCAATCTTCAATACTCAATCCTCAATCCTCAATCCTCAATCCTCAATCCTCAATCCTCAATCACCAATCCTCAATCTTCAATCCTCAGGACTCAACCTTTAATCCTCAATCCTCAATCCTCAATCATCAATCCTCAATCCTCAATCCGCAATCCTCAATCCTCAATCCTCAATCCTCAATCCTCAATCCTCAATCCTCAATCCTCAATCCTCAATTCTCAATCTTCAATCCTCAATACTCAATCTTAAGTCCTCAATCCTCAATCCTCAATCTTCAGTCCTCAATCCTCAATACTCAATCCTCAACCCTCAATCCTCAATCCTCAATACTCAGACCTCAAACATGAATACTCAACCCTCAGTCCTCGTCCTCAATCCACAACCCTCAATCCTCAATACTCAATCTTCAATCATCAATATTCAATCTTCAGTCGTCAATCCTCAATCCTCAACACTCAATCCTCAATCCTCAATGTTCAATCAGCAATAGGCAATCCTCAATCTTCAATCCTCAATCCTCAATCCTCAATCCTCAATCCTCAATCCTCAATCCTCAGTCCTCAAACCTCAATCCTGAAACCTCAATCCTGAATCCTCAATCTTCAGACCTCAGTCCTCAACAATCAGTTGTCAATTCTCAGTCCTCAATAGAATATCATCAATTCACAGTTTTCAATACTCAATACTGAATTTGTAATCTTTAAATCTCTATCCACATACATCAACTCTCATCACACAAACCTCAACACTCAGTCCCCAATCCTCAATCTTCAATCCTCAATCCTGAATGCTCAATCATCAATCCTCAATTTTCAATCCTCAATACTCAATCATGAATCCTCAATCCTCAATCCTCAATCCTCAATCCTCAACCCTCAACCGTCAGTCTTCAAACCTCAATACTCAATCTTCAATCCTCAATCCTCAATCCTCAATCCTCAATCCTCATCCTTCAATCCTCAGTACCCAATCCTCAATCTTCAATCCTCAATCCGCAATCCTCAATCCTCAATCCTCAATCTTCAATCCTCAATCCTCAACCCTCAATCCTCAATCCTCAATCTTCAATCCTCAATACTCAATCATGAATCCTCAATCCTCAATCCTCAATCCTCAATCCTCAACCCTCAACCGTCAGTCTTCAAACCTCAATACTCAATCTTCATTCCTCAATCCTCAATCCTCAATCCTCAATCCTCATCCTTCAATCCTCAGTACCCAATCCTCAATCTTCAATCCTCAATCCTCAATCCTCAATTCTCAATCCTCAACCCTCAGCCCTCAGTCCTTAAACCTCAACCCTCAACCCTCAGCCCTCATCCTCAATCCTCAATCCTCAATCCTCAATCCTTAATCTTCAATCCTCAATACTCAATCTTCAATCCTCAATCCTCAGACCTCAATGTTCAATCCTCAATGTTCAATCCTCAATACCCAATCCTCAATCTTCACTCCTCAATCCTCAATCCTCAATCTTCAATCCTCAATACTCAATCTTCAATCCTCAATCCTCAATCCCCACTCCTCAAACCTCAATTCTGAATCCTCAATCCTGAATCCTCAATCTTCAGCCTTCAGTCCTGAACAATCAGGTGACAATCCTCAATCCTCAATAGAATATCCTCAATTCATAGTTTTCAATACTCAATACTCAATCTGCAATCTTCAAATCTCTATCCACAAACATCAATTCTCATCACTCAACCCTCAATACTCAGTCCTCAATGTTCAATCCTCAATCCTCAATTCTCAATCTTCAATCCTCAATCCTCAATCCTCAACCTTCAATCCTCAATCCTCTATCCTCAATCCTCTATCCTCAATCCTCAATCCTCAATCCTCAATCCTCAATACTAAATATTCAATTATCAATACTCAGTCTTCAATCCTCAATCCTCAATCCTCAATCCTCACTCCTCATTCTTCAATCCTCAATACCCAATCCTCAATCTTCAATCCTCAAACCTCAATCCTCAATTCTCAATCCTCAATCCTCAATCCTCAATCCTCAATCCTCAATACTCAATCCTCAATCCTCAATCCTCAATCTTCAATCCTCAATACTCAATCTTCAGTCCTCAATTCTCAATACTCAATACTCAATAATCAGACCTCAACCATCAATACTGAACCCTCAGTCCTTGTCCTCGATCCACAACCCTCAATCCTCAATCCTCAATCTTCAATCATCAATATTCAATATTCAGTCCTCAATCCTCAATCCTCAATCCTCAATCCTCAATCCTCAATGTTCAATCCGCAATACCCAATCCTGAATCTTCAATCCTCAATCCTCAATCCTCAATCCCCAATCCTCAATCCTCAATCCTCAGTCCTCAAACCTCAATCCTGAATCCTCAATCCTGAATCCCCAATCTTCAGACCTCAGTCCTCAACAATCAGTTGTCAATTCTCAATCCTCAATAGAATATCATCAATTCACAGTTTTCAATACACAATACTCAATCTGCAATCTTTAAATCTCTATCCACAAACACTAATTCTTATCACTCAACCCTCAACACTCAGTCCCCAATCCCCAATGTTCAATCCTCAATACCCAATCCTCAATCTTCGCTCCTCAATCCTCAACCCTCATTCCTCAATCCTCACTCCTCAATACTCAATCCTCAGTCCTCAAACCACAATCCTGAATCCTCAATCCTGAATCCTCAATCTTCAGCCCTCAGTGCTCAACAATCAGTTGTCATTCCTCAATCCTCACTAGAATATCCCCAGTTCAGAGTTTTCCATACGCAATACTCAATCTGCAATCTTCAAATCTCTATCCACAAACATGAATTGTCATCACTCAACCCTCAACACTCAGTCCCCAATCCTCAACCTTCAACCCTCAATCCTCAACCCTCAATCCTCAATCCTCAATCTTCAATCCTCAATACTCAATCTTCAATCCTCAATCCTCAATCCTCAATCCTCAACTCTCAATCCTTAATCCTCAATCCTCAATCCTCAATCCTCAATCCTCAATACTCAATCGTCAATCCTCAATCCTCAATCTTCAATCCTCAATACTCAATCTTCAGTCCTCAATTCTCAATCTTCAATCCTCAATACTCAATCCTCAATCCTCAATCGTCAATCCTCAATACTCAATCTTTAATCCTCAATCCTCAATCCTCAACCTTCAATCCTCAATCGTCTATCCTCAATCCTCTATCCTCAATCCTCAATCCTCAATCCTCAATCCTCAATACTAAATATTCAATCCTCAATACTCAGTCTTCAATCCTCAATCCTCAATCCTCAATCCTCACTCCTCATTCTTCAATCCTCAATACCCAATCCTCAATCTTCAATCCTCAAACCTCAATCCTCAATTCTCAATCCTCAATACTCAATCCTCAATCCTCAATCCTCAATACTCAATCCTCAATCCTCAATCCTCAATCTTCAATCCTCAATACTCAATCTTCTGTCCTCAATTCTCAATACTCAATACTCAATAATCAGACCTCAACCATCAATACTGAACCCTCAGTCCTTGTCCTCAATCCACAACCCTCAATCCTCAATCCTCAATCTTCAATCATCAATATTCAATATTCAGTCCTCAATCCTCAATCCTCAATCCTCAATCCTCAATCCTCAATCCTCAATGTTCAATCCGCAATACCCAATCCTGAATCTTCAATCCTCAATCCTCAATCCTCAATCCCCAATCCTCAATCCTCAATCCTCAGTCCTCAAACCTCAATCCTGAATCCTCAATCCTGAATCCTCAATCTTCAGACCTCAGTCCTCAACAATCAGTTGTCAATTCTCAATCCTCAATAGAATATCATCAATTCACAGTTTTCAATACACAATACTCAATCTGCGATCTTTAAATCTCTATCCACAAACACCAATTCTTATCACTCAACCCTCAACTCTCAGTCCCCAAACCTCAATCTTCAATCCTCAACCCTCAATCCTCAATCCTCAATCCTCAATCCTCAATTCTCAATCTTCAATCCTCAATACTCAATCTTAAATCCTCAATCCTCAATCCTCAATCTTCAATCCTCAATCTTCAATTCTCAATCCTCAATTCTCAATCCTCAATCGTCAATCCTCAATCCCCAATCCTCAATCTTCAATCCTCAATCCTCTATCCTCAATCCTCAAACCTCAATCCTCAGTCTTCAATCCTCAATACTCAATACCCAATCCTCAGTCTTCAATCCTCAATCCTCAATCCTCAATCCTCAATCCTCAATCCTCAATTCTCAATCTTCAATCCTCAATACTCAATCTTAAATCCTCAATCCTCAATCCTCAATCTTCAATCCTCAATCCTCAATACTCAATCCTCAACCCTCAATCCTCAATCCTCAATACTCAGACCTCAAACATGAATACTCAACCCTCAGTCCTCGTCCTCAATCCACAACCCTCAATCCTCAATACTCAATCTTCAATCATCAATATTCAATCTTCAGTCGTCAATCCTCAATCCTCAACACTCAATCCTCAATCCTCAATGTTCAATCAGCAATAGGCAATCCTCAATCTTCAATCCTCAATCCTCAATCCTCAATCCTCAATCCTCGGACCTCAAACATGAATACTCAACCGTCAGACCTCGTCCTCAATCCACAACCCTCAATCCTCAATCCTCAATCTTCAATCATCAATATTCAATCTTCAGTCCTCAATCCTCAATCCTCAATCCTCAATCCTCAACCCTCAATGTTCAATCCGCAATACCCAATCCTCAATCCTCAATCCTCAATCCTCAATCCTCAGTCCTCAAACCTCAATCCTGAAACCTCAATCCTGAATCCTCAATCTTCAGACCTCAGTCCTCAACAATCAGTTGTCAATTCTCAGTCCTCAATAGAATATCATCAATTCAGAGTTTTCAATACACAATACTCAATCTGCGATCTTTAAATCTCTATCCACAAACACCAATTCTTATCACTCAACCCTCAACTCTCAGTCCCCAAACCTCAATCTTCAATCCTCAATCCTCAACCTCCAATCCTCAATACTCAATCTTCAATCCTCAATCTTCAATTCTCAATCCTCAATTCTCAATCCTCAATCGTCAATCCTCAATCCCCAATCCTCAATCTTCAATCCTCAATCCTCTATCCTCAATCCTCAAACCTCAATCCTCAGTCTTCAATCCTCAATACTCAATACCCAATCCTCAGTCTTCAATCCTCAATCCTCAATCCTCAATCCTCAATCCTCAATCCTCAATTCTCAATCTTCAATCCTCAATACTCAATCTTAAATCCTCAATCCTCAATCCTCAATCTTCAATCCTCAATCCTCAATACTCAATCCTCAACCCTCAATCCTCAATCCTCAATACTCAGACCTCAAACATGAATACTCAACCCTCAGTCCTCGTCCTCAATCCACAACCCTCAATCCTCAATACTCAATCTTCAATCATCAATATTCAATCTTCAGTCGTCAATCCTCAATCCTCAACACTCAATCCTCAATCCTCAATGTTCAATCAGCAATAGGCAATCCTCAATCTTCAATCCTCAATCCTCAATCCTCAATCCTCAATCCTCGGACCTCAAACATGAATACTCAACCGTCAGACCTCGTCCTCAATCCACAACCCTCAATCCTCAATCCTCAATCTTCAATCATCAATATTCAATCTTCAGTCCTCAATCCTCAATCCTCAATCCTCAATCCTCAACCCTCAATGTTCAATCCGCAATACCCAATCCTCAATCCTCAATCCTCAATCCTCAATCCTCAGTCCTCAAACCTCAATCCTGAAACCTCAACCCTGAATCCTCAATCTTCAGACCTCAGTCCTCAACAATCAGTTGTCAATTCTCAGTCCTCAATAGAATATCATCAATTCACAGTTTTCAATACTCAATACTGAATTTGTAATCTTTAAATCTCTATCCACATACATCAACTCTCATCACTCAAACCTCAACACTCAGTCCCCAATCCTCAATCTTCAATCCTCAATCCTGAATGCTCAATCATCAATCCTCAATTTTCAATCCTTAATACTCAATCATGAATCCTCAATACTCAATCCTCAATCCTCAATCCTCAACCCTCAATCGTCAGTCTTCAAACCTCAATACTCAATCATCAATCCTCAATCCTCAATACTCAATCCTCAATCCTCATCCTTCAATCCTCAATACCCAATCCTCAATCTTCAATCCTCAATCCTCAATCCTCAATTCTCAATCCTCAACCCTCAGCCCTCAGTCCTTAAACCTCAATCCTCAACCCTCAGCCCTCATCCTCAATCCTCAATCCTCAATCCTCAATCCTTAATCTTCAATCCTCAATACTCAATCTTCAATCCTCAATCCTCAGACCTCAACGTTCAATCCTCAATGTTCAATCCTCAATACCCAATCCTCAATCTTCACTCCTCAATCCTCAATCCTCAATCCTCAATCCTCAATCCTAAATATTCAATCCTCAATACTCAATCTTCAATCCTCAATCCTCAATCCTCAATTCTCAATCCTCAACCCTCAGCCCTCAGTCCTTAAACCTCATTCCTCAACCCTCAGCCCTCATCCTCAATCCTCAACCCTCAATCCTCAATACTCAATCTTCAATCATCAATATTCAATCTTCAGTCGTCAATCCTCAATCCTCAACACTCAATCCTCAATCCTCAATGTTCAATCAGCAATAGGCAATCCTCAATCTTCAATCCTCAATCCTCAATCCTCAATCCTCAATCCTCGGACCTCAAACATGAATACTCAACCGTCAGACCTCGTCCTCAATCCACAACCCTCAATCCTCAATCCTCAATCTTCAATCATCAATATTCAATCTTCAGTCCTCAATCCTCAATCCTCAATCCTCAATCCTCAACCCTCAATGTTCAATCCGCAATACCCAATCCTCAATCCTCAATCCTCAATCCTCAATCCTCAGTCCTCAAACCTCAATCCTGAAACCTCAATCCTGAATCCTCAATCTTCAGACCTCAGTCCTCAACAATCAGTTGTCAATTCTCAGTCCTCAATAGAATATCATCAATTCACAGTTTTCAATACACAATACTCAATCTGCGATCTTTAAATCTCTATCCACAAACACCAATTCTTATCACTCAACCCTCAACTCTCAGTCCCCAAACCTCAATCTTCAATCCTCAATCCTCAACCTCCAATCCTCAATACTCAATCTTCAATCCTCAATCTTCAATTCTCAATCCTCAATTCTCAATCCTCAATCGTCAATCCTCAATCCCCAATCCTCAATCTTCAATCCTCAATCCTCTATCCTCAATCCTCAAACCTCAATCCTCAGTCTTCAATCCTCAATACTCAATACCCAATCCTCAGTCTTCAATCCTCAATCCTCAATCCTCAATCCTCAATCCTCAATCCTCAATTCTCAATCTTCAATCCTCAATACTCAATCTTAAATCCTCAATCCTCAATCCTCAATCTTCAATCCTCAATCCTCAATACTCAATCCTCAACCCTCAATCCTCAATCCTCAATACTCAGACCTCAAACATGAATACTCAACCCTCAGTCCTCGTCCTCAATCCACAACCCTCAATCCTCAATACTCAATCTTCAATCATCAATATTCAATCTTCAGTCGTCAATCCTCAATCCTCAACACTCAATCCTCAATCCTCAATGTTCAATCAGCAATAGGCAATCCTCAATCTTCAATCCTCAATCCTCAATCCTCAATCCTCAATCCTCGGACCTCAAACATGAATACTCAACCGTCAGACCTCGTCCTCAATCCACAACCCTCAATCCTCAATCCTCAATCTTCAATCATCAATATTCAATCTTCAGTCCTCAATCCTCAATCCTCAATCCTCAATCCTCAACCCTCAATGTTCAATCCGCAATACCCAATCCTCAATCCTCAATCCTCAATCCTCAATCCTCAGTCCTCAAACCTCAATCCTGAAACCTCAACCCTGAATCCTCAATCTTCAGACCTCAGTCCTCAACAATCAGTTGTCAATTCTCAGTCCTCAATAGAATATCATCAATTCACAGTTTTCAATACTCAATACTGAATTTGTAATCTTTAAATCTCTATCCACATACATCAACTCTCATCACTCAAACCTCAACACTCAGTCCCCAATCCTCAATCTTCAATCCTCAATCCTGAATGCTCAATCATCAATCCTCAATTTTCAATCCTTAATACTCAATCATGAATCCTCAATACTCAATCCTCAATCCTCAATCCTCAACCCTCAATCGTCAGTCTTCAAACCTCAATACTCAATCATCAATCCTCAATCCTCAATACTCAATCCTCAATCCTCATCCTTCAATCCTCAATACCCAATCCTCAATCTTCAATCCTCAATCCTCAATCCTCAATTCTCAATCCTCAACCCTCAGCCCTCAGTCCTTAAACCTCAATCCTCAACCCTCAGCCCTCATCCTCAATCCTCAATCCTCAATCCTCAATCCTTAATCTTCAATCCTCAATACTCAATCTTCAATCCTCAATCCTCAGACCTCAACGTTCAATCCTCAATGTTCAATCCTCAATACCCAATCCTCAATCTTCACTCCTCAATCCTCAATCCTCAATCCTCAATCCTCAATCCTAAATATTCAATCCTCAATACTCAATCTTCAATCCTCAATCCTCAATCCTCAATTCTCAATCCTCAACCCTCAGCCCTCAGTCCTTAAACCTCATTCCTCAACCCTCAGCCCTCATCCTCAATCCTCAATCCTCAATCCTCAATCCTTAATCTTCAATCCTCAATACTCAATCTTCAATCCTCAATCCTCAGACCTCAATGTTCAATCCTCAATGTTCAATCCTCAACACTCAGATCCCAATCCTCAATCTTCAATCCTCAATCCTCAATCCTCAATCCTCAATCCTCAATCCTCAATCTTCAATCCTCAATACTCAATCATGAATCCTCAATCCTCAATCCTCAATCCTCAATCCTCAATCCTCAAACCTCAATCGTCAGTCTTCAAACCTCAATACTCAATCTTCAATCCTCAATCCTCAATCCTCAATCCTCATCCTTCAATCCTCAATACCCAATCCTCAATCTTCAATCCTCAATACTCAATCCTCAATTCTCAATCCTCAACCCTCAGCCCTCAGTCCCTAAACCTCAATCCTCAACCCTCAGCCCTCATCCTCAATCCTCAAACCTCAATCCTCAATCCTTAATCTTCAATCCTCAATCCTCAATCCTCACTCCTCAACCCTCAATCCTCAGTCCTCAAACCACAATCCTGAATCCTCAATCCTGAATCCACAATCTTCAGCCCTCAGTCCTCAACAATCGGTTGTCAATCCTCAATCCTCACTAGAATATCCCCAGTTCAGAGTTTTCCATACGCAATGCTCAATTTGCAATCTTCAAATCTCTATCCACAAACATCAATTCTCATCACTCAACCCTCAACACTCAGTCGCCAATCCTGAATCTTCAATCCTCAATGCTCAACCCTCAATCCTCAATCCTCAATCTTCAATCCTCAATACTCAATCTTCAATCCTCAATCCTCAATCCTCAATCCTCAATCTTCATTCCTCAATCCTCAATCCTCAATCCTCAATCCTTATTCTTCAATCCTCAATACCCAATCCTCAACCGTCAATCCTCAATCTTCAATCCACAATACTCAATTTTTAATCCCCAATCCTCAATCCTCAATCCTCAATCCTCAATCCTCAATCTTCAATACTCAATCCTCAATCCTCAATCCTCAATCCACAATCCTCAATCCTCAATCCTCAATCGTCAATCCTCAATACTCAATCTTTAATCCTCAATGCTCAATCCTCAACCTTCAATCCTCAATCCTCTATCCTCAATCCTCTATCCTCAATCCTCAATCCTCAATCCTCAATCCTCAATCCTAAATATTCAATCCTCAATACTCAATCTTCAATCCTCAATCCTCAATCCTCAATCCTCACTCCTCGTTCTTCAATCCTCGATACCCAAAACTCAATCTTCAATCCTCAAACCTCAATCCTCAATTCTCAATCCTCAATCCTCAATCCTCAATCCTCAATCCTCAATCCTCAATACTCAATCCTCAATCCTCAATCCTCAATCTTCAATACTCAATCCTCAAACCTCAATCCTCAATCCTCAATCCTCAATCCTCAATCTTCAATCCTCAATACCCAATCTTTAATCCTCAAACCTCAATTCTCAATCCTCAACCCTCAGCCCTCAGTCCTTAAACCTCAATCCTCAACCCTCAGCCCTCAGTCCTTAAACCTCAATCCTCAACCCTCAGCCCTCATCCTCAATCCTCAATCCTCAATCCTTAATCTTCAATCCTCAATACTCAATCTTCAATCCTCAATCCTCAGACCACAATGTTGAATCCTCAATGTTCAATCCTCAATACCCAATCCTCAATCTTCACTCCTCAATCCTCAATCCTCAATCCTCAATCCTCACTCCTCAATCCTCAATCCTCAGTCCTCAAACCACAATCCTGAATCCTCAATCCTGAATCCTCAATCTTCAGCCCTCAGTCCTCAACAATCACTTGTCAATCCTTAATCCTCACTAGAATATCCCCAGTTCAGAGTTTTCCATACGCAATACTCGATCTGCAATCTTCAAATCTCTATCCACAAACATCAATTCTCATCACTCAACCCTCAACACTCAGTCCACAATCCTCAATCTTCAATCCTCAATCCTCAACCCTCAATCCTCAATCCTCAATCTTCAATCCTCAATACTCAATCATGAATCCTCAATCCTCAATCCTCAATCCTCAATCCTCAACCCTCAACCGTCAGCCTTCAAACCTCAATACTCAATCTTCAATCCTCAATCCTCAATCCTCAATCCTCAATCCTCATCCTTCAATCCTCAGTACCCAATCCTCAATCTTCAATCCTCAATCCTCAATCCTCAATTCTCAATCCTCAACCCTCAGCCCTCAGTCCTTAAACCTCAATCCTCAACCCTCAGCCCTCATCCTCAATCCTCAATCCTCAATCCTCAATCCTTAGTCTTCAATCCTCAATACTCAATCTTCAATCCTCAATCCTCAGACCTCAATGTTCAATCCTCAATGTTCAATCCTCAATACCCAATCCTCAATCTTCACTCCTCAATCCTCAATCCTCAATCCTCAATCCTCAATCCTCAATCCTCAATCCTCAAACCTCAATCGTCAGTCTTCAAACCTCAATACTCAATCTTCAATCCTCAATCCTCAATCCTCAATCCTCATCCTTCAATCCTCAATACCCAATCCTCAATCTTCAATCCTCAATACTCAATCATCAATTCTCAATCCTCAACCCTCAGCCCTCAGTCCATAAACCTCAATCCTCAACCCTCAGCCCTCATCCTCAATCCTCAAACCTCAATCCTCAATCCTTAATCTTCAATCCTCAATACTCAATCTTCAATCCTCAATCCTCAGACCTCAATGTTCAATCCTCAATACCCAATCCTCAATCTTCGCTCCTCAATCCTCAATCCTCAATCCTCAATCCTCAATCCTCAATCCTCAATCCTCAATCCTCAATCCACAATCCTCAATCCTCAATCCTCAATCGTCAATCCTCAATACTCAATCTTTAATCCTCAATCCTCAGACCTCAATGTTCAATCCTCAATACCCAATCCTCAAACTTCGCTCCTCAATCCTCAATCCTCAATCCTCACTCCTCAATCTTCAATACTCAATCCTCAAACCACAATCCTGAATCCTCAATCCTGAATCCACAATCTTCAGCCCTCAGTCCTCAACAATCGGTTGTCAATCCTCAATCCTCACTAGAATATCCCCAGTTCAGAGTTTTCCATACGCAATGCTCAATTTGCAATCTTCAAATCTCTATCCACAAACATCAATTCTCATCACTCAACCCTCAACACTCAGTCGCCAATCCTGAATCTTCAATCCTCAATGCTCAACCCTCAATCCTCAATCCTCAATCTTCAATCCTCAATACTCAATCTTCAATCCTCAATCCTCAATCCTCAATCCTCAATCTTCATTCCTCAATCCTCAATCCTCAATCCTCAATCCTCATTCTTCAATCCTCAATACCCAATCCTCAACCGTCAATCCTCAATCTTCAATCCACAATACCCAATTTTTAATCCCCAATCCTCAATCCTCAATCCTCAATCCTCAATCCTCAATCTTCAATACTCAATCCTCAATCCTCAATCCTCAATCCACAATCCTCAATCCTCAATCCTTAAACCTCAATCCTCAACCCTCAGCCCTCATCCTCAATCCTCAATCCTCAATCCTCAATCCTTAATCTTCAATCCTCAATACTCAATCTTCAATCCTCAATCCTCAGACCTCAATGTTCAATCCTCAATGTTCAATCCTCAATACCCAATCCTCAATCTTCACTCCTCAATCCTCAATCCTCAATCCTCAATCGTCACTCCTCAATCCTCAGTTCTCAAACCTCAATCCTGAATCCTCAATCCTGAATCCTCAATCTTCAGACCTCAGTCCTCAACAATCAGTTGTCAATTCTCAATCCTCAATAGAATATCATCAATTCACAGTTTTCAATACACAATACTCAATCTGCAATCTTCAAATCTCTATCCACAAACACCAATTCTTATCACTCAACCCTCAACTCTCAGTCCCCAAACCTCAATCTTCAATCCTCAACCCTCAATCCTCAATCCTCAATCCTCAATCTTCAATCCTCAATACTCAATCATCAACCCGCAATCCTCAATCCTCAATCTTCAATCCTCAGTACTCAATCTTCAATCCTCAATCCTCAATCCCCACTCCTCAAACCTCAATTCTGAATCCTCAATCCTGAATCCTCAATCTTCAGCCCTCAGTCCTGAACAATCAGGTGACAATCCTCAATCCTCAATAGAATATCCTCAATTCACAGTTTTCAATACTCAATACTCAATCTGCAATCTTCAAATCTCTATCCACAAACATCAATTCTCATCACTCAACCCTCAATACTCAGTCCTCAATGTTCAATCCTCAATCCTCAATTCTCAATCTTCAATCCTCAATACTCCATCTCTAATCCTCAATCCTCAATACTCAATCTACCATCCTCAATCCGCAATACTCAATCCTCAACCCTCAATCCTCAATCCTCAATCATCAATCCTCAATCTTCAATACTCAATCCTCAATCCTCAATCCTCAATCCTCAATCCTCAATCCTCTATCTTAAATCCTCAAACCTCAATCCTCAATCCACAATTCTCAATTCTCAATCTTCAATCCTCAATACTCAATCTTAAATCCTCAATCCTCAATCCTCAATCCTCAATCCTAAATCCTCAATCCTCAATCCTCATCCTTCAATCCTCAATACCCAATCCTCAATCTTCAATCCTCAATCCTCTATCCTCAATTCTCAATCCTCAACCCTTAGCCCTCAGTCCTTAAACCTCAATCCTCAACCCTCAGCCCTCATCCTCAATCCTCAATCCTCAATCCTCAATCCTCAATACTAAATATTCAATCCTCAATACTCAATCTTCAGTCCTCAATTCTCAATCTTCAATCCTCAATACTCAATCCTCAATCCTCAATCGTCAATCCTCAATACTCAATCTTTAATCCTCAATCCTCAATCCTCAACCTTCAATCCTCAATCCTCTATCCTGAATCCTCTATCCTCTATCCTCAATCCTCAATCCTCAATCCTCAATCCTCAATACTAAATATTCAATCCTCAATACTCAATCTTCAATCCTCAATCCTCAATCCTCAATCCTCACTCCTCATTCTTCAATCCTCAATACCCAATCCTCAATCTTCAATCCTCAAACCTCAATCCTCAATTCTCAATCCTCAATCCTCAATCCTCAATCCTCAATCCTCAATACTCAATCCTCAATCCTCAATCCTCAATCTTCAATCCTCAATACTCAATCTTCAGTCCTCAATTCTCAATACTCAATACTCAATAATCAGACCTCAACCATCAATACTGAACCCTCAGTCCTTGTCCTCAATCCACAACCCTCAATCCTCAATCCTCAATCTTCAATCATCAATATTCAATATTCAGTCCTCAATCCTCAATCCTCAATCCTCAATCCTCAATCCTCAATCTTCAATACTCAATCCTCAATCCTCAATCCTCAATCCACAATCCTCAATCCTCAATCCTCAATCGTCAATCCTCAATACTCGATCTTTAATCCTCAATGCTCAATCCTCAACCTTCAATCCTCAATCCTCAATCCTCAATCTTCAATCCTCAATACCCAATCTTTAATCCTCAAACCTCAATTCTCAATCCTCAACCCTCAGCCCTCAGTCCTTAAACCTCAATCCTCAACCCTCAGCCCTCAGTCCTTAAACCTCAATCCTCAACCCTCAGCCCTCATCCTCAATCCTCAATCCTCAATCCTTAATCTTCAATCCTCAATACTCAATCTTCAATCCTCAATCCTCAGACCACAATGTTGAATCCTCAATGTTCAATCCTCAATACCCAATCCTCAATCTTCACTCCTCAATCCTCAATCCTCAATCCTCAATCCTCACTCCTCAATCCTCAATCCTCAGTCCTCAAACCACAATCCTGAATCCTCAATCCTGAATCCTCAATCTTCAGCCCTCAGTCCTCAACAATCACTTGTCAATCCTTAATCCTCACTAGAATATCCCCAGTTCAGAGTTATCCATACGCAATACTCGATCTGCAATCTTCAAATCTCTATCCACAAACATCAATTCTCATCACTCAACCCTCAACACTCAGTCCACAATCCTCAATCTTCAATCCTCAATCCTCAACCCTCAATCCTCAATCCTCAATCTTCAATCCTCAATACTCAATCATGAATCCTCAATCCTCAATCCTCAATCCTCAATCCTCAACCCTCAACCGTCAGCCTTCAAACCTCAATACTCAATCTTCAATCCTCAATCCTCAATCCTCAATCCTCATCCTTCAATCCTCAGTACCCAATCCTCAATCTTCAATCCTCAATCCTCAATCCTCAATTCTCAATCCTCAACCCTCAGCCCTCAGTCCTTAAACCTCAATCCTCAACCCTCAGCCCTCATCCTCAATCCTCAATCCTCAATCCTCAATCCTTAATCTTCAATCCTCAATACTCAATCTTCAATCCTCAATCCTCAGACCTCAATGTTCAATCCTCAATGTTCAATCCTCAATACCCAATCCTCAATCTTCACTCCTCAATCCTCAATCCTCAATCCTCAATCGTCACTCCTCAATCCTCAGTTCTCAAACCTCAATCCTGAATCCTCAATCCTGAATCCTCAATCTTCAGACCTCAGTCCTCAACAATCAGTTGTCAATTCTCAATCCTCAATAGAATATCATCAATTCACAGTTTTCAATACACAATACTCAATCTGCAATCTTCAAATCTCTATCCACAAACACCAATTCTTATCACTCAACCCTCAACTCTCAGTCCCCAAACCTCAATCTTCAATCCTCAACCCTCAATCCTCAATCCTCAATCCTCAATCTTCAATCCTCAATACTCAATCATCAATCCGCAATCCTCAATCCTCAATCTTCAATCCTCAATACTCAATCTTCAATCCTCAATCCTCAATCCCCACTCCTCAAACCTCAATTCTGAATCCTCAATCCTGAATCCTCAATCTTCAGCCCTCAGTCCTGAACAATCAGGTGACAATCCTCAATCCTCAATAGAATATCCTCAATTCACAGTTTTCAATACTCAATACTCAATCTGCAATCTTCAAATCTCTATCCACAAACATCAATTCTCATCACTCAACCCTCAATACTCAGTCCTCAATGTTCAATCCTCAATCCTCAATTCTCAATCTTCAATCCTCAATACTCCATCTCTAATCCTCAATCCTCAATACTCAATCTACCATCCTCAATCCGCAATACTCAATCCTCAATCATCAATCCTCAAACCTCAATCCTCAATCCTCAATCCTCAACCCTCAATCGTGAGTCTTCAAACCTCAATACTCAATCTTCAATCCTCAATCCTCAATCCTCAATCCTCAATCCTCAATCCTCATCCTTCAATCCTCAATGCGCAATCCTCAATCTTTAATCCTCAATCCTCAATCCTCAATTCTCAATCCTCAATCCTCAGTCCTCAGTCCTTAAACCTCAATCCTCAACCCTCAGCCCTCATCATCAATCCTCAATCCTCAATCCTCAATCCTCAATCTTCAACCCTCAACACTCAGTCCTCAATGCTCAAACCTCAATCCTCAATTCTCAATCTTCAATCCTCAATACTCAATCTTCAATCCTCAATCCTCAATACTCAATCCTCAATACTCAATCCTCAAACCGCAATCATCAATCCTCAATCTTCAATACTCAATCCTCAATCCTCAATCCTCAATACTCAATCCTCAATCCTCAATCATCAATCCTCAATCTTTAATCCTCAATACTCAATCTTTAATCCTCAGTCCTCAATCCTCAATCTTCAATCTTTAATCCTCAACCCGCAATCCTCAATCCTCAATCCTCAATCCTCAGTCCTCAATCCGCAATCTTCAATTCTCAATACTCAATCTTCAATCCTCAATCCTCAATCCTCAACCCTCAGTCCTCATTCTTCAATTCTCAATAACCAATCCTCAATCTTCAATCCTCATTCCTCAATCCTCAATTCTCAATCCTCAATCCTCAATCCTCAGACCTCAAACATCAATACTCAACCCTCAGTCCTCGTCCTCAATCCGCAACTCTCAAGCCTCAATCCTCAATCTTCAATCATCAATATTCAATCTTCAATACTCAATTATCAATCCTCAATCATCAATCCTCAATCCCCAATGTTCAATTCTCGATACCCAATCCTCAATCTTCAATCCTCAATCCTCAATCCTCAATGCTCAATCCTCAATCTTCAATCATGAATATTCAATCTTCAATACTCAATCCTCAATCCTCAATCCTCAATCCTCAATCCTCAGTCATCAATCCTCAATCTTCAATACTCAATCCTCAATCCTCAATCCTCAATACTCAATCCTCAATCCTCAATCATCAATCCTCAATCTTCAATCCTCAATACTCAATCTTTAATCCTCAGTCCTCAATCCTCAATCTTCAATCTTCAATCCTCAAACCGCAATCCTCAATCCCCAATCCTCAATCCTCAGTCCTCAATCCGCAATATTCAATCCTCAATACTCAATCTTCAATCCTCAATCCTCAATCCTCAACCCTCAGTCCACATTCTTCAATCCTCAATAACCAATCCTCAATCTTCAATCCTCATTCCTCAATCCTCAATTCTCAATCCTCAATCCTCAATCCTCAGACCTCAAACATAAATACTCACCCCTCAGTCCTCGTCGTCAATCCGCAACACTCAATCCTCAATCCTCAATCTTCAATCATCAATATTCAATCTTCAATACTCAATCCTCAATCCTCAATCCTCAATCCTCAATCCTCAATGTTCAATCCTCGATACCCAATCCTCAATCTTCAATCCTCAATCCTCAATCCTCAATCCTCAATCCTCAATCCTCAATCCTCAATCCTCAATCCTCAATCCTCAATCCTCAATCTTGAATACTCAATACTCAATCTTCAATCCCCAATCCTCAATCTTCAATCCTCAATCCTCAATCCTCAATCCTCAATCCTCAATCCTCAATCTTCAATCCTCTACACTCAATCATCAATCTTCAATCCTCAATACTCAACCTTCAATCCTCAAAGCTCAATCCTCAACATTCAATCCTCAATACTCAATCTTCAATCGTCAATCCTCAGTCCTCATCCTCAATCCTCAATCCTCAATCCTCAATCCTCAATCTTCAATCCTCAATACTCAATATTCAATCCTCAATCCTCAATCCTCAGTCCTCAAACCTCAATTCTGAATCCTCAATCCTGAATCCTCAATCTTCAGCCCTCAGTCCTCAACAATCAGGTGACAATCCTCAATCCTCAATAGAATATCCTCAATTCGCAGCTTTCGATACACAATACTCAATCTGCAATCTTCAATTCTCTATCCACAAACATCAATTCTCATCACTCAACCCTCAACACTCAGTCCTCAATGTTCAATCCTCAATCATCAATCCTCAATCTTCAATCGTCAATATTCAATCTTCAATACTCAATCCTCAATCCTCAATCCTCAATCCTCAATCCTCAATGTTCAATCCTCGATACCCAGTCCTCAACCTTCAATCCTCAATCCTCAATCCTCAATCCTCAATCCTCAATCCTCAATCCTCAGTCCTCAAACCACAGTCCTGAATCCTCAATCCTGAATCCTCAATCTTCAGCCCTGAGTCCTCAACAATCAGATGTCAATCCTCAATCCTCACTAGAATATCCTCAGTTCAGAGCTTTCCATACGCAATACTCAGTCTGCAATCTTCCAATCTCTATCCACAAACATCAATTCTCATCACTCAACCCTCAACACTCAGTCCCCAATACTCAATCTTCAATCCTCAATCCTCAACCCTCAATCCTCAATCCTCAATCTTCAATCCTGAATACTCAATCTTCAATCCTCAATCCTCAATCCTCAATCCTCAGTCCTCAAACCTCAATTCTGAATCCTCGATCCTGAATCCTCAATCTCCAGCCCTCAGTCCTGAACAATCAGGTGACAATCCTCAATCCTCAATAGAATATCCTCAATTCACAGTTTTCAATACTCAATACTCAATCTGCAATCTTCAAATCTCTATCCACAAACATCAATTCTCATCACTCAACACTCAACACTCAGTCTTCAATGTTCAATCCTCAATCCTCAATTCTCAATCTTCAATCCTCAATACTCAATCTTAAATCCTCAATCCTCAACCCTCAATACCCAATCCTCAATCTTCAATCCTCAATCCTCAAACCTCAATTCTCAATCCTCAATCCTCAACCCTCAATCCTCAATCCTCAATCCACAATTCTCCGCCCTCAATCTTCAGTCTTCAAACCTCAATATTCAATCTTCAATCCTCAATCCTCAATCCTCAATCCTCAATCCTCATCCTTCATTCCTCAATACCCAATCCTCAATCTTCAATCCTCAATCCTCAGTCCTCAAATCTCAATCCTCAATCCTCAGTCCTCAGTCCTTAAACCTCAATCCTCAGCCCTCAGCCCTCATTCTCAATCCTCAACCCTCAATCCTCAATCCTCAATCTTCAATCCTCAATACTCAATCTTCAATCCTCAATCCTCAATCCTCACTCCTCAAACCTCAATTCTGAATCCTCAATCCTGAATCCTCAATCTTCAGCCCTCAGTCCTCAACAATCAGGTGACAATCCTCAATCCTTAATAGAATATCCTCAATTCACAGCTATCAATACTCAATACTCAATCTGCAATCTTCAAATCACTATCCACAAACATCAATTCTCATCACTCAACCCTCAACACTCAGTCCTCAATGTTTAGTCCTCAATCCTCAATCCTCAATCCTCAGTCTTCAATCCTCAATACTCAATACCCAATCCTCAGTCTTCAATCCTCAATCCTCAATCATCAATTCTCAATCCTCAATCCTCAGTCCTCAGTCCTCAATCCTCAATCCTCAGTCCTCAATCCTCAATCCTCAATCCTCAAACCTCAATCCTCAACCGTCAGTCCTCGTCCTCAATCCTCACCACTCAATCCTCAATCCTCAATCTTCAATCATCAATACTCAATCTTCAATCCTCAATGTTCAATCCTAAATGCTCAATCCTCAATCCTCAATATTCAAAACAAAACCCTCAACCACCAATCCTCAACACTCAACCATCTATCCTCAATTCTCAATACTCAATAGAGTATCCCGAATTCTCATGGTCCAATACGCAATCCACAATTTTCAATAATCAAATCTCAATCCTGAAACATCAATTCTCAACACTCTATCCTCAACACTCAGTCCTCTCTCTTCAATCCTCCATCCTCAACCCTCAATCCTCAAGCGTCAATCCTCAATCCTCAATCCTCACTCCTCAATCCTCAATCCTCAGTCCTCAAACCACAATCCTGAATGCTCAATCCTGAATCCTCAACCTTCAGCCCTCAGTCCTCAACTATCAGTTGTCAATCCTCAATCCTCACTAGAATATCCACAGTTCAGAGCTTTCCATACGCAATACTCAATCTGCAATCTTCAAATCTCTATGCACAAACATCAATTCTCATCACTCAACCCTCAACACTCAGTCCCCAATCCTCAATCTTCAATCATCAATACTCAATCTTCAATTCTCAATCTTCAATCCTCAATCCTCAATCCTCAATTCTCAATCCTCAATTCTCAATCCTCAATCGTCAGTCCTCAATCCCCAATCCTCAATCTTCAATCCTCAATCCTCAATCCTCAATCCTCAATCCTCAATCCTCAATCTTCAATCCTCAATACTCAATACCCAATCCACAGTCTTCAATCCTCAATCCTCAATCCTCAATTCTCAATCCTCAATCCTCAGTCCTCAGACCTCAAACATCAATACTCAACCCTCAGTCCTCGTCCTCAATCCGCAACCCTCAATCCTCAATGCTCAATCTTCAATCATCAATATTCAATCTTCAATCCTCAATCCTCAATCCTCAATCCTCAATCCTCATTCCACAATCCTCGGACCTCAAACATGAATACTCAACCCTCAGTCCTCGTCCTCAATCCACAACCCTCGATCCTCAATCCTCAATCTTCAATCATCAATATTCAATCTTCAGTCCTCAATCCTCAATCCTCAATCCTCAATGTTCAATCCGCAATACCCAGCCCTCAATCTTCGATCCTCAATGATCAATCCTCAGTCCTCAATCCTCAATCCTCAATCCTCAGTCCTCAAACCTCAATCCTGAAACCTCAATCCTGAATCCTCAATCTTCAGCCCTCAGTCGTCAATAATCAATAGTCAATTCTCAATCATCAATAGAATATCCTCAATTCACAGTTTTCAATAATCAATCCCCATTCTTCAATCTTCAAATCTCAATCCACAAACATCAATTCCCATCACTCAACCCTCAACACTAAGTCCTCAATCTTCAATCCTCAATCCTCAATCCTCAACCTCCAATCCTCAATACTCAATCTTCAATCCGCAATCTTCAATTCTCAATCCTCAATTCACAATCCTCAATCGTCAATCCTCAATCCCCAATCCTCAATCTTCAATCCTCAATCCTCTATCCTCAATCCTGAAACCTCAATCCTCAGTCTTCAATCCTCAATACTCAATACCCAATACTCAGTCTTCAATCCTCAATCCTCAATCATCAATTCTCAATCCTCAATCCTCAGGCGTCAGTCCTTAAACCTCAATCCTCAACCCTCAGCCCTCATCCTCAATCCTCAACCCTCAATCCTCAATCCTCAATCTTCAATCCTCAATACTCAATCTTCAATCCTCAATCCTCAATCCTCAGTCCTCAAACCTCAATTCTGATTCATCAATCTCCAGCCCTCAGTCCTGAACAATCAGGTGACAATTCTCAATCCTCAATAGAATATCCCCAATTCACAGTTTTCAATACTCAATGCTCAATCTGCAATCTTCAAATCTCTATCCACAAACATCAATTCTCATCACTCAACACTCAACACTCAGTCCTCAATGTTCAATCCTCAATCCTCAATTCTCAATCTTCAATCCTCAGTACTCAACCTTAAATCCTCAATCCTCAATCCTCAATCTTCAATCCTCAATCCTCAATACTCAATCCTCAACCCTCAATCCTCAATCCTCAATCATCAATCCTCAATCTTCATTACTCAATCCTCAATCCTCAATCCTCAATCCTCAATCCTCAATCCTCAATCACCAATCCTCAATCTTCAATCCTCAGTACTCAACCTTTAATCCTCAATCCTCAATCCTCAATCTTCAATCCTCAATCCTCAATCCTCAATCCTCAATTCTCAATCCTCAATCCTCAATCCTCAATCCTCAATCCTTAATCCTCAATCCTCAATCCTCAATCCTCAATCCTCAATCCTCAATCCTCAATCCTCAATCCTCAACCCTCAACCGTCAGTCTTCAAACCTCAATACTCAATCTTCAATCCTCAATCCTCAATCCTCAATCCTCAATCCTCATCCTTCAATCCTCAGTATCCAATCCTCAATCTTCAATCCTCAATCCTCAATCCTCAATTCTCAATCCTCAACCCTCAGCCCTCAGCCCTTAAACCTCAATCCTCAACCCTCAGCCCTCATCCTCAATCCTCAATCATCAATCCTCAATCCTTAATCTTCAATCCTCAATAGTCAATCTTCAATCCTCAATCCTCAGACCTCAATGTTCAATCCTCAATGTTCAATCCTCAATACCCAATCCTCAATCTTCACTCCTCAATCCTCAATCCTCAATCCTCAATCGTCACACCTCAATCCTCAGTCCTCAAACCTCAATCCTGAATCCTCAATCCTGAATCCTCAATCTTCAGACCTCAGTCCTCAACAATCAGTTGTCAATTCTCAATCCTCAATAGAATATCATCAATTCACAGTTTTCAATACACAATACTCAATCTGCAATCTTCAAATCTCTATCCACAAACACCAATTCTTATCACTCAACCCTCAACTCTCAGTCCCCAAACCTCAATCTTCAATCCTCAACCCTCAATCCTCAATTCTCAATCCTCAATCTTCAATCCTCAATACTCAATCATCAGTCCGCAATCCTCAATCCTCAATCTTCAATCCTCAATACTCAATCTTCAATCCTCAATCCTCAATCCCCACTCCTCAAACATCAATTCTGAATCCTCAATCCTGAATCCTCAATCTTCAGCCCTCAGTCCTGAACAATCAGGTGACAATCCTCAATCCTCAATAGAATATCCTCAATTCATAGTTTTCAATACTCAATACTCAATCTGCAATCTTCAAATCTCTATCCACAAACATCAATTCTCATCACTCAACCCTCAATACTCAGTCCTCAATGTTCAATCCTCAATCCTCAATTCTCAATCTTCAATCCTCAATACTCCATCTCTAATCCTCAATCCTCAATACTCAATCTACCATCCTCAATCCGCAATACTCAATCCTCAACCCTCAATCCTCAATCCTCAATCATCAATCCTCAATCTTCAATACTCAATCCTCAATCCTTAATCCTCAATCCTCAATCCTCAATCCTCTATCTTAAATTCTCAAACCTCAATCCTCAATCCACAATCCTCAATTCTCAATCTTCAATCCTCAATACTCAATCTTAAATCCTCAATCCTCAATCCTCAATCCTCAATCCTCAATCCTCAATCCTCAATCCTCAATCCTTAATCTTCAATCCTCAATACTCAATCTTCAATCCTCAATCCTCAGACCTCAACGTTCAATCCTCAATGTTCAATCCTCAATACCCAATCCTCAATCTTCACTCCTCAATCCTCAATCCTCAATCCTCAATCGTCACTCCTCAATCCTCAGTCCTCAAACCTCAATCCTGAATCCTCAATCCTGAATCCTCAATCTTCAGACCTCAGTCCTCAACAATCAGTTGTCAATTCTCAATCCTCAATAGAATATCATCAATTCACAGTTTTCAATACACAATACTCAATCTGCAATCTTCAAATCTCTATCCACAAACACCAATTCTTATCACTCAACCCTCAACTCTCAGTCCCCAAACCTCAATCTTCAATCCTCAACCCTCAATCCTCAATCCTCAATCCTCAATCTTCAATCCTCAATACTCAATCATCAATCCGCAATCCTCAATCCTCAATCTTCAATCCTCAATACTCAATCTTCAATCCTCAATCCTCAATCCCCACTCCTCAAACCTCAATTCTGAATCCTCAATCCTGAATCCTCAATCTTCAGACCTCAGTCCTGAACAATCAGGTGACAATCCTCAATCCTCAATAGAATATCCTCAATTCACAGTTTTCAATACTCAATACTCAATCTGCAATCTTCAAATCTCTATCCACAAACATCAATTCTCATCACTCAACCCTCAATACTCAGTCCTCAATGTTCAATCCTCAATCCTCAATTCTCAATCTTCAATCCTCAATACTCCATCTCTAATCCTCAATCCTCAATACTCAATATACCATCCTCAATCCGCAATGCTCAATCCTCAACCCTCAATCCTCAATCCTCAATCATCAATCCTCAATCTTCAATACTCAATCCTCAATCCTCAATCTTCAATCCTCAAACCTCAATCCTCAATTCTCAATCCTCAATCCTCAATCCTCAATCCTCAATCCTCAATACTCAATCCTCAATCCTCAATCCTCAATCTTCAATCCTCAATACTCAATCTTCAGTCCTCAATTCTCATTACTCAATACTCAATAATCAGACCTCAACCATCAATACTGAACCCTCAGTCCTTGTCCTCAATCCACAACCCTCAATCCTCAATCCTCAATCTTCAATCATCAATATTCAATATTCAGTCCTCAATGCTCAATCCTCAATCCTCAATCCTCAATCCTCAATGTTCAATCCGCAATACCCAATCCTGAATCTTCAATCCTCAATCCTCAATCCTCAATCCCCAATCCTCAATCCTCAATCCTCAGTCCTCAAACCTCAATCCTGAATCCTCAATCCTGAATCCTCAATCTTCAGACCTCAGTCCTCAACAATCAGTTGTCAATTCTCAATCCTCAATAGAATATCATCAATTCACAGTTTTCAATACACAATACTCAATCTGCAATCTTTAAATCTCTATCCACAAACACCAATTCTTATCACTCAACCCTCAACTCTCAGTCCCCAAACCTCAATCTTCAATCCTCAACCCTCAATCCTCAATCCTCAATCATCAATCCTCAATCTTCAATACTCAATCCTCAATCCTCAATCCTCAACCCTCAACCCTCAATCCTCTATCTTAAATCCTCAAACCTCAATCCTCAATCCACAATCCTCAATTCTCAATCTTCAATCCTCAATACTCAATCTTAAATCCTCAATCCTCAATCCTCAATCCTCAATCCTCAATCCTCAATCCTCAATCCTCATCCTTCAATCCTCAATACCCAATCCTCAATCTTCAATCCTCAAACCTCAATCCTCAATTCTCAATCCTCAATCCTCAATCCTCAATCCTCAATCCTCAATACTCAATCCTCAATCCTCAATCCTCAATCTTCAATCCTCAATACTCAATCTTCAGTCCTCAATTCTCAATACTAAATACTCAATAATCAGACCTCAACCATCAATATTGAACCCTCAGTCCTTGTCCTCAATCCACAACCCTCAATCCTCAATCCTCAATCTTCAATCATCAATATTCAATATTCAGTCCTCAATCCTCAATCCTCAATCCTCAATCCTCAATCCTCAATGTTCAATCCGCAATACCCAATCATGAATCTTCAATCCTCAATCCTCAATCCTCAATCCCCAATCCTCAATCCTCAATCCTCAGTCCTCAAGCCTCAATCCTGAATCCTCAATCCTGAATCCTCAATCTTCAGACCTCAGTCCTCAACAATCAGTTGTCAATTCTCAATCCTCAAAAGAATATCATCAATTCACAGTTTTCAATACACAATACTCAATCTGCAATCTTTAAATCTCTATCCACAAACACCAATTCTTATCACTCAACCCTCAACTCTCAGTCCCCAAACCTCAATCTTCAATCCTCAACCCTCAATCCTCATTCGTCAATCATCAATCCTCAATCTTCAATACTCAATCCTCAATCCTCAATCCTCAACCCTCAATCCTCAATGCTCTATCTTAAATCCTCAAACCTCAATCCTCAATCCACAATCTTCAATTCTCAATCTTCAATCCTCAATACTCAATCTTAAATCCTCAATCCTCAATCCTCAATCCTCAATCCTCTATCCTCAATCCTCAATCCTCATCCTTCAATCCTCAATACCCAATCCTCAATCTTCAATCCTCAATCCTCAATCCTCAATTCTCAATCCTCAACCCTCAGCCCTCAGTCCTTAAACCTCAATCCTCAACACTCAGCCCTCATCCTCAATCCTCAATCCTCAATCCTCAATCCTCAATCCTTAATCTTCACTCCTCAATCCTCAATCCTCAATCCTCAATCCTCAAACCTCAGTCCTCAAACCACAATCCTGAATCCTCAATCCTGAATCCTCAATCTTCAGCCCTCAGTCCTCAACAATCACTTGTCAATCCTCAATCCTCACTAGAATATCCTCAGTTCAGAGCTTTCCATACGCAATACTCAATCTGCGATCTCCAAACCTCTATCCACAAACATCAATTCTCATCACTCAACCCTCAACACTCAGTCCCCAATCCTCAATCTGCAATCCTCAATCCTCAACACTCAATGCTCAATCCTCAACCTTCAATCCTCAATACTCAATCTTCAATCCTCAATCCTCAACACTCAATCCTCAGTCCTCAAACCTCAATTCTGAATCCTCGATCCTGAATCCTCAATCTCCAGCCCTCAGTCCTGAACAATCAGGTGACAATCCTCAATCCTTAATAGAATATCCTCAATTCACAGTTTTCAATACTCAATACTCAATCTGCAATCTTCAAATCTCTATCCACAAACATCAATTCTCATCACTCAACACTCAACACTCAGTCCTCAATGTTCAATCCTCAATCCTCAATCCTTAATTCTCAATCTTCAATCCTCAATACTCAATCTTAAATCCTCAATCCTCAATCCTCAATACCTAACCCTCAATCTTCAATCCTCAATCATCAATCCTCAATTCTCAATCCTCAATCCTCAACCCTCAATCCTCAATCCTCAATCCTCAATCCTCAATCCTCAATCCTCAACCCTCAATCGTCAGTCTTCAAACCTCAATATTCAATCTTCAATCCTCAATCCTCAATCCTCAATCCTCAATCCTCATCCTTCATTCCTCAATACCCAATCCTCAATCTTCAATCCTCAATCCTCAATCCTCAATTCTCAATCCTCAATCCTCAGTCCTCAGTCCTTAAACCTCAATCCTCAGCCCTCAGCCCTCATCCTCAATCCTCAATCCTCAATCCTCAATCCTCAACCTTCAATCCTCAATCCTCAATCCTCAGTCCTCAAACCTCAATGCTGAATCCTCAATCCTGAATCCTCAATCTTCAGCCCTCAGTCCTCAACAATCAGGTGACAATCCTCAATCCTCAATAGAATATCCTCTATTCACAGTTTTCAATACTCAATACTCAATCTGCAATCTTCAAATCACTATCCAGAAACATCAATTCTCATCACTCAACCCTCAACACTCAGTCCTCAATGTTCAATCCTCAATCCTCAATCCTCAATCTTCAATCCTCAATACTCAATCTATAATCCTCAATCCTCAACCCTCAATCTTCAATCCTCAATCCTCAATACTCAATCCTCAACCCTCAATCCTCAATCCTCAATCATCAATCCTCAATCTTCAATACTCAATCCTCAATCCTCAATCCTCAATCCTCAATCCTCAATCCTCGATCCTCAATCACCAATCCTCAATCTTCAATCCTCAGTACTCAACCTTTAATCCTCAATCCTCAATCCTCAATCCTCAATCCTCAATCTTCAATCCTCAATACTCAATCATCAATCCGCAATCCTCAATCCTCAATCTTCAATCCTCAATACTCAATCTTCAATCCTCAGTCCTCAATCCCCACTCCTCAAACCTCAATTCTGAATCCTCAATCCTGAATCCTCAATCTTCAGACCTCAGTCCTGAACAATCAGGTGACAATCTTCAATCCTCAATAGAATATCCTCAATTCACAGTTTTCAATACTCAATACTCAATCTGCAATCTTCAAATCTCTATCCACAAACATCAATTCTCATCACTCAACCCTCAATACTCAGTCCTCAATGTTCAATCCTCAATCCTCAATTCTCAATCTTCAATCCTCAATACTCCATCTCTAATCCTCAATCCTCAATACTCAATATACCATCCTCAATCCGCAATGCTCAATCCTCAACCCTCAATCCTCAATCCTCAATCATCAATCCTCAATCTTCAATACTCAATCCTCAATCCTCAATCCTCAATCCTCAATCCTCAATCCTCTATCTTAAATCCTCAAACCTCAATCCTCAATCCACAATCCTCAATTCTCAATCTTCAATCCTCAATACTCAATCTTAAATCCTCAATCCTCAATCCTCAATCCTCAATCCCCACTCCTCAAACATCAATTCTGAATCCTCAATCCTGAATCCTCAATCTTCAGCCCTCAGTCCTGAACAATCAGGTGACAATCCTCAATCCTCAATAGAATATCCTCAATTCATAGTTTTCAATACTCAATACTCAATCTGCAATCTTCAAATCTCTATCCACAAACATCAATTCTCATCACTCAACCCTCAATACTCAGTCCTCAATGTTCAATCCTCAATCCTCAATTCTCAATCTTCAATCCTCAATACTCCATCTCTAATCCTCAATCCTCAATACTCAATCTACCATCCTCAATCCGCAATACTCAATCCTCAACCCTCAATCCTCAATCCTCAATCATCAATCCTCAATCTTCAATACTCAATCCTCAATCCTTAATCCTCAATCCTCAATCCTCAATCCTCTATCTTAAATCCTCAAACCTCAATCCTCAATCCACAATCCTCAATTCTCAATCTTCAATCCTCAATACTCAATCTTAAATCCTCAATCCTCAATCCTCAATCCTCAATCCTCAATCCTCAATCCTCAATCCTCAATCCTTAATCTTCAATCCTCAATACTCAATCTTCAATCCTCAATCCTCAGACCTCAACGTTCAATCCTCAATGTTCAATCCTCAATACCCAATCCTCAATCTTCACTCCTCAATCCTCAATCCTCAATCCTCAATCGTCACTCCTCAATCCTCAGTCCTCAAACCTCAATCCTGAATCCTCAATCCTGAATCCTCAATCTTCAGACCTCAGTCCTCAACAATCAGTTGTCAATTCTCAATCCTCAATAGAATATCATCAATTCACAGTTTTCAATACACAATACTCAATCTGCAATCTTCAAATCTCTATCCACAAACACCAATTCTTATCACTCAACCCTCAACTCTCAGTCCCCAAACCTCAATCTTCAATCCTCAACCCTCAATCCTCAATCCTCAATCCTCAATCTTCAATCCTCAATACTCAATCATCAATCCGCAATCCTCAATCCTCAATCTTCAATCCTCAATACTCAATCTTCAATCCTCAATCCTCAATCCCCACTCCTCAAACCTCAATTCTGAATCCTCAATCCTGAATCCTCAATCTTCAGACCTCAGTCCTGAACAATCAGGTGACAATCCTCAATCCTCAATAGAATATCCTCAATTCACAGTTTTCAATACTCAATACTCAATCTGCAATCTTCAAATCTCTATCCACAAACATCAATTCTCATCACTCAACCCTCAATACTCAGTCCTCAATGTTCAATCCTCAATCCTCAATTCTCAATCTTCAATCCTCAATACTCCATCTCTAATCCTCAATCCTCAATACTCAATATACCATCCTCAATCCGCAATGCTCAATCCTCAACCCTCAATCCTCAATCCTCAATCATCAATCCTCAATCTTCAATACTCAATCCTCAATCCTCAATCTTCAATCCTCAAACCTCAATCCTCAATTCTCAATCCTCAATCCTCAATCCTCAATCCTCAATCCTCAATACTCAATCCTCAATCCTCAATCCTCAATCTTCAATCCTCAATACTCAATCTTCAGTCCTCAATTCTCATTACTCAATACTCAATAATCAGACCTCAACCATCAATACTGAACCCTCAGTCCTTGTCCTCAATCCACAACCCTCAATCCTCAATCCTCAATCTTCAATCATCAATATTCAATATTCAGTCCTCAATCCTCAATCCTCAATCCTCAATCCTCAATCCTCAATGTTCAATCCGCAATACCCAATCATGAATCTTCAATCCTCAATCCTCAATCCTCAATCCCCAATCCTCAATCCTCAATCCTCAGTCCTCAAGCCTCAATCCTGAATCCTCAATCCTGAATCCTCAATCTTCAGACCTCAGTCCTCAACAATCAGTTGTCAATTCTCAATCCTCAAAAGAATATCATCAATTCACAGTTTTCAATACACAATACTCAATCTGCAATCTTTAAATCTCTATCCACAAACACCAATTCTTATCACTCAACCCTCAACTCTCAGTCCCCAAACCTCAATCTTCAATCCTCAACCCTCAATCCTCAATCGTCAATCATCAATCCTCAATCTTCAATACTCAATCCTCAATCCTCAATCCTCAACCCTCAATCCTCAATGCTCTATCTTAAATCCTCAAACCTCAATCCTCAATCCACAATCTTCAATTCTCAATCTTCAATCCTCAATACTCAATCTTAAATCCTCAATCCTCAATCCTCAATCCTCAATCCTCTATCCTCAATCCTCAATCCTCATCCTTCAATCCTCAATACCCAATCCTCAATCTTCAATCCTCAATCCTCAATCCTCAATTCTCAATCCTCAACCCTCAGCCCTCAGTCCTTAAACCTCAATCCTCAACACTCAGCCCTCATCCTCAATCCTCAATCCTCAATCCTCAATCCTCAATCCTTAATCTTCACTCCTCAATCCTCAATCCTCAATCCTCAATCCTCAAACCTCAGTCCTCAAACCACAATCCTGAATCCTCAATCCTGAATCCTCAATCTTCAGCCCTCAGTCCTCAACAATCACTTGTCAATCCTCAATCCTCACTAGAATATCCTCAGTTCAGAGCTTTCCATACGCAATACTCAATCTGCGATCTCCAAATCTCTATCCACAAACATCAATTCTCATCACTCAACCCTCAACACTCAGTCCCCAATCCTCAATCTGCAATCCTCAATCCTCAACACTCAATGCTCAATCCTCAACCTTCAATCCTCAATACTCAATCTTCAATCCTCAATCCTCAACACTCAATCCTCAGTCCTCAAACCTCAATTCTGAATCCTCGATCCTGAATCCTCAATCTCCAGCCCTCAGTCCTGAACAATCAGGTGACAATCCTCAATCCTTAATAGAATATCCTCAATTCACAGTTTTCAATACTCAATACTCAATCTGCAATCTTCAAATCTCTATCCACAAACATCAATTCTCATCACTCAACACTCAACACTCAGTCCTCAATGTTCAATCCTCAATCCTCAATCCTTAATTCTCAATCTTCAATCCTCAATACTCAATCTTAAATCCTCAATCCTCAATCCTCAATACCTAACCCTCAATCTTCAATCCTCAATCATCAATCCTCAATTCTCAATCCTCAATCCTCAACCCTCAATCCTCAATCCTCAATCCTCAATCCTCAATCCTCAATCCTCAACCCTCAATCGTCAGTCTTCAAACCTCAATATTCAATCTTCAATCCTCAATCCTCAATCCTCAATCCTCAATCCTCATCCTTCATTCCTCAATACCCAATCCTCAATCTTCAATCCTCAATCCTCAATCCTCAATTCTCAATCCTCAATCCTCAGTCCTCAGTCCTTAAACCTCAATCCTCAGCCCTCAGCCCTCATCCTCAATCCTCAATCCTCAATCCTCAATCCTCAACCTTCAATCCTCAATCCTCAATCCTCAGTCCTCAAACCTCAATTCTGAATCCTCAATCCTGAATCCTCAATCTTCAGCCCTCAGTCCTCAACAATCAGGTGACAATCCTCAATCCTCAATAGAATATCCTCTATTCACAGTTTTCAATACTCAATACTAAATCTGCAATCTTCAAATCACTATCCAGAAACATCAATTCTCATCACTCAACCCTCAACACTCAGTCCTCAATGTTCAATCCTCAATCCTCAATCCTCAATCTTCAATCCTCAATACTCAATCTATAATCCTCAATCCTCAACCCTCAATCTTCAATCCTCAATCCTCAATACTCAATCCTCAACCCTCAATCCTCAATCCTCAATCATCAATCCTCAATCTTCAATACTCAATCCTCAATCCTCAATCCTCAATCCTCAATCCTCAATCCTCGATCCTCAATCACCAATCCTCAATCTTCAATCCTCAGTACTCAACCTTTAATCCTCAATCCTCAATCCTCAATCCTCAATCCTCAATCTTCAATCCTCAATACTCAATCATCAATCCGCAATCCTCAATCCTCAATCTTCAATCCTCAATACTCAATCTTCAATCCTCAGTCCTCAATCCCCACTCCTCAAACCTCAATTCTGAATCCTCAATCCTGAATCCTCAATCTTCAGACCTCAGTCCTGAACAATCAGGTGACAATCTTCAATCCTCAATAGAATATCCTCAATTCACAGTTTTCAATACTCAATACTCAATCTGCAATCTTCAAATCTCTATCCACAAACATCAATTCTCATCACTCAACCCTCAATACTCAATCCTCAATGTTCAATCCTCAATCCTCAATTCTCAATCTTCAATCCTCAATACTCCATCTCTAATCCTCAATCCTCAATACTCAATATACCATCCTCAATCCGCAATGCTCAATCCTCAACCCTCAATCCTCAATCCTCAATCATCAATCCTCAATCTTCAATACTCAATCCTCAATCCTCAATCCTCAATCCTCAATCCTTAATCTTCAATCTTCAATACTCAATCTTCAATCCTCAATCCTCAGACCTCAATGTTCAATCCTCAATGTTCAATCCTCAATACCCAATCCTCAATCTTCACTCCTCAATCCTCAATCCTCAATCCTCAATCGTCACTCCTCAATCCTCAGTCCTCAAACCTCAATCCTGAATCCTCAATCCTGAATCCTCAATCTTCAGACCTCAGTCCTCAACAATCAGTTGTCAATTCTCAATCCTCAATAGAATATCATCAATTCACAGTTTTCAATACACAATACTCAATCTGCAATCTTCAAATCTCTATCCACAAACACCACTTCTTATCACTCAACCCTCAACTCTCAGTCCCCAAACCTCAATCTTCAATCCTCAACCCTCAATCCTCAATCCTCAATCCTCAATCTTCAATCCTCAATACTCAATCATCAATCCGCAATCCTCAATCCTCAATCTTCAATCCTCAATACTCAATCTTCAATCCTCAATCCTCAATCCCCACTACTCAAACCTCAATTCTGAATCCTCAATCCTGAATTCTCAATCTTCAGCCCTCAGTCCTGAACAATCAGGTGACAATCCTCAATCCTCAATAGAATATCCTCAATTCACAGTTTTCAATACTCAATACTCAATCTGCAATCTTCAAATCTCTATCCACAAACATCAATTCTCATCACTCAACCCTCAATACACAGTCCTCAATGTTCAATCCTCAATCCTCAATTCTCAATCTTCAATCCACAATACTCCATCTCTAATCCTCAATCCTCAATACTCAATCTACCATCCTCAATCCGCAATACTCAATCCTCAACCCTCAATCCTCAATCCTTAATCATCAATCCTCAATCTTCAATCCTCAATACCCAATCCTCAATCTTCAATCCTCAAACCTCAATCCTCAATTCTCAATCCTCAATCCTCAATCCTCAATCCTCAATCCTCAATACTCAATCCTCAATCCTCAATCCTCAATCTTCAATCCTCAATACTCAATCTTCAGTCCTCAATTCTCATTACTCAATACTCAATAATCAGACCTCAACCATCAATACTGAACCCTCAGTCCTTGTCCTCAATCCACAACCCTCAATCCTCAATCCTCAATCTTCAATCATCAATATTCAATATTCAGTCCTCAATGCTCAATCCTCAATCCTCAATCCTCAATCCTCAATGATCAATCCGCAATACCCAATCCTGAATCTTCAATCCTCAATCCTCAATCATCAATCCCCAATCCTCAATCCTCAATCCTCAGTCCTCAAACCTCAATCCTGAATCCTCAATCCTGAATCCTCAGTCTTCAGACCTCAGTCCTCAACAATCAGTTGTCAGTTCTCAATCCTCAATAGAATATCATCAATTCACAGTTTTCAATACACAATACTCAATCTGCAATCTTTAAATCTCTATCCACAAACACCAATTCTTATCACTCAACCCTCAACTCTCAGTCCCCAAACCTCAATCTTCAATCCTCAACCCTCAATCCTCAATCCTCAATCATCAATCCTCAATCTTCAATACTCAATCCTCAATCCTCAATCCTCAACCCTCAACCCTCAATCCTCTATCTTAAATCCTCAAACCTCAATCCTCAATCCACAATCCTCAATTCTCAATCTTCAATCCTCAATACTCAATCTTAAATCCTCAATCCTCAATCCTCAATCCTCAATCCTCAATCCTCAATCCTCAATCCTCATCCTTCAATCCTCAATACCCAATCCTCAATCTTCAATCCTCAAACCTCAATCCTCAATTCTCAATCCTCAATCCTCAATCCTCAATCCTCAATCCTCAATACTCAATCCTCAATCCTCAATCCTCAATCTTCAATCCTCAATACTCAATCTTCAGTCCTCAATTCTCAATACTAAATACTCAATAATCAGACCTCAACCATCAATATTGAACCCTCAGTCCTTGTCCTCAATCCACAACCCTCAATCCTCAATCCTCAATCTTCAATCATCAATATTCAATATTCAGTCCTCAATCCTCAATCCTCAATCCTCAATCCTCAATCCTCAATGTTCAATCCGCAATACCCAATCATGAATCTTCAATCCTCAATCCTCAATCCTCAATCCCCAATCCTCAATCCTCAATCCTCAGTCCTCAAGCCTCAATCCTGAATCCTCAATCCTGAATCCTCAATCTTCAGACCTCAGTCCTCAACAATCAGTTGTCAATTCTCAATCCTCAATAGAATATCATCAATTCACAGTTTTCAATACACAATACTCAATCTGCAATCTTTAAATCTCTATCCACAAACACCAATTCTTATCACTCAACCCTCAACTCTCAGTCCCCAAACCTCAATCTTCAATCCTCAACCCTCAATCCTCAATCCTCAATCATCAATCCTCAATCTTCATTACTCAATCCTCAATCCTCAATCCTCAACCCTCAATCCTCAATCCTCTATCTTAAATCCTCAAACCTCAATCCTCAATCCACAATCTTCAATTCTCCATCTTCAATCCTCAATACTCAATCTTAAATCCTCAATCCTCAATCCTCAATCCTCAATCCTCTATCCTCAATCCTCAATCCTCATCCTTCAATCCTCAATACCCAATCCTCAATCTTCAATCCTCAATCCTCAATCCTCAATTCTCAATCCTCAACCCTCAGCCCTCAGTCCTTAAACCTCAATCCTCAACCCTCAGCCCTCATCCTCAATCCTCAATCCTCAATCCTCAATCCTCAATCCTTAATCTTCACTCCTCAATCCTCAATCCTCAATCCTCAATCCTCAAACCTCAGTCCTCAAACCACAATCCTGAATCCTCAATCCTGAATCCTCAATCTTCAGCCCTCAGTCCTCAACAATCACTTGTCAATCCTCAATCCTCACTAGAATATCCTCAGTTCAGAGCTTTCCATACGCAATACTCAATCTGCGATCTCCAAATCTCTATCCACAAACATCAATTCTCATCACTCAACCCTCAACACTCAGTCCCCAATCCTCAATCTGCAATCCTCAATCCTCAACACTCAATGCTCAATCCTCAACCTTCAATCCTCAATACTCAATCTTCAATCCTCAATCCTCAACACTCAATCCTCAGTCCTCAAACCTCAATTCTGAATCCTCGATCCTGAATCCTCAATCTCCAGCCCTCAGTCCTGAACAATCAGGTGACAATCCTCAATCCTTAATAGAATATCCTCAATTCACAGTTTTCAATACTCAATACTCAATCTGCAATCTTCAAATCTCTATCCACAAACATCAATTCTCATCACTCAACACTCAACACTCAGTCCTCAATGTTCAATCCTCAATCCTCAATCCTTAATTCTCAATCTTCAATCCTCAATACTCAATCTTAAATCCTCAATCCTCAATCCTCAATACCTAACCCTCAATCTTCAATCCTCAATCCTCAATCCTCAATTCTCAATCCTCAATCCTCAACCCTCAATCCTCAATCCTCAATCCTCAATCCTCAATCCTCAATCCTCAACCCTCAATCGTCAGTCTTCAAACCTCAATATTCAATCTTCAATCCTCAATCCTCAATCCTCAATCCTCAATCCTCATCCTTCATTCCTCAATACCCAATCCTCAATCTTCAATCCTCAATCCTCAATCCTCAATTCTCAATCCTCAATCCTCAGTCCTCAGTCCTTAAACCTCAATCCTCAGCCCTCAGCCCTCATCCTCAATCCTCAATCCTCAATCCTCAATCCTCAACCTTCAATCCTCAATCCTCAATCCTCAGTCCTCAAACCTCAATTCTGAATCCTCAATCCTGAATCCTCAATCTTCAGCCCTCAGTCCTCAACAATCAGGTGACAATCCTCAATCCTCAATAGAATATCCTCTATTCACAGTTTTCAATACTCAATACTCAATCTGCAATCTTCAAATCTCTATCCACAAACATCAATTCTCATCACTCAACCCTCAATACTCAGTCCTCAATGTTCAATCCTCAATCCTCAATTCTCAATCTTCAATCCTCAATACTCCATCTCTAATCCTCAATCCTCAATACTCAATATACCATCCTCAATCCGCAATGCTCAATCCTCAACCCTCAATCCTCAATCATCAATCCTCAATCTTCAATACTCAATCCTCAATCCTCAATCCTCAATCCTCAATCCTCAATCCTCTATCTTAAATCCTCAAACCTCAATCCTCAATCCACAATCCTCAATTCTCAATCTTCAATCCTCAATACTCAATCTTAAATCCTCAATCCTCAATCCTCAATCCTCAATCCTCACTCCTCAATCCTCAATCCTCAGTCCTCAAACCACAATCCTGAATTCTCAATCTTTAGCCCTCAGTCCTCAACAATCAGTTGTCAATCCTCAATCCTCACTAGAATATCCCCAGTTCAGAGTTTTCCATACGCAATACTCGATCTGCAATCTTCAAATCTCTATCCACAAACATCAATTCTCATCACTCAGCCCTCAACACTCAGTCCACAATCCTCAATCTTCAATCCTCAATCCTCAACCCTCAATCCTCAATCCTCAATCTTCAATCCTCAATACTCAATCATGAATCCTCAATCCTCAATCCTCAATCCTCAATCCTCAACCCTCAACCGTCAGCCTTCAAACCTCAATACTCAATCTTCAATCCTCAATCCTCAATCCTCAATCCTCAATCCTCATCCTTCAATCCTCAGTACCCAATCCTCAATCTTCAATCCTCAATCCTCAGTCCTCAATCCTCAATTCTCAATCCTCAACCCTCAGCCCTCAGTCCTTAAACCTCAATCCTCAACCCCCAGCCCTCATCCTCAATCCTCAATCCTCAATCCTCAATCCTTAATCTTCAATCTTCAATACTCAATCTTCAATCCTCAATCCTCAGACCTCAATGTTCAATCCTCAATGTTCAATCCTCAATACCCAATCCTCAATCTTCACTCCTCAATCCTCAATCCTCAATCCTCAATCGTCACTCCTCAATCCTCAGTCCTCAAACCTCAATCCTGAATCCTCAATCCTGAATCCTCAATCTTCAGACCTCAGTCCTCAACAATCAGTTGTCAATTCTCAATCCTCAATAGAATATCATCAATTCACAGTTTTCAATACACAATACTCAATCTGCAATCTTCAAATCTCTATCCACAAACACCACTTCTTATCACTCAACCCTCAACTCTCAGTCCCCAAACCTCAATCTTCAATCCTCAACCCTCAATCCTCAATCCTCAATCCTCAATCTTCAATCCTCAATACTCAATCATCAATCCGCAATCCTCAATCCTCAATCTTCAATCCTCAATACTCAATCTTCAATCCTCAATCCTCAATCCCCACTCCTCAAACCTCAATTCTGAATCCTCAATCCTGAATTCTCAATCTTCAGCCCTCAGTCCTGAACAATCAGGTGACAATCCTCAATCCTCAATAGAATATCCTCAATTCACAGTTTTCAATACTCAATACTCAATCTGCAATCTTCAAATCTCTATCCGCAAACATCAATTCTCATCACTCAACCCTCAATACACAGTCCTCAATGTTCAATCCTCAATCCTCAATTCTCAATCTTCAATCCACAATACTCCATCTCTAATCCTCAATCCTCAATACTCAATCTACCATCCTCAATCCGCAACACTCAATACTCAGTCCTCAATGTTCAATCCTCAATCCTCAAATCTCAATCTTCAATCCTCAATACTCCATCTCTAATCCTCAATCCTCAATACTCAATCTACCATTCTCAATCCGCAATACTCAATCCTCAACCCTCAATCCTCAATCCTCAATCATCAATCCTCAATCTTCAATACTCAATCCTCAATCCTCAATCCTCAATCCTCAATCCTCAATCCTCTATCTTAAATCCTCAAACCTCAATCCTCAATCCACAATCCTCAATTCTCAATCTTCAATCCTCAATACTCAATCTTAAATCCTCAATCCTCAATCCTCAATCCTCAATCCTCAATCCTCAATCCTCAATCCTCAATCCTCAATCCTCAATCCTCATCCTTCAATCCTCAATACCCAATCCTCAATCTTCAATCCTCAATCCTCAATCCTCAATTCTCAATCCTCAACCCTTAGCCCTCAGTCCTTAAACCTCAATCCTCAACCCTCAGCCCTCATCCTCAATCCTCAATCCTCAATCCTCAATCCTCACTCCTCAATCCTCAATCCTCAGTCCTCAAACCACAATCCTGAATTCTCAATCTTCAGCCCTCAGTCCTCAACAATCAGTTGTCAATCCTCAATCCTCACTAGAATATCCCCAGTTCAGAGTTTTCCATACGCAATACTCAATCTGCAATCTTCAAATCTCTATCCACAAACATCAATTGTCATCACTCAACCCTCAACACTCAGTCCCCAATCCTCAACCTTCAACCCTCAATCCTCAACCCTCAATCCACAATCCTCAATCTTCAATCCTCAATACTCAATCTTCAATCCTCAATCCTCAATCCTCAATCCTCAATTCTCAATCCTTAATCCTCAATCCTCAATCCTCAATCCTCAATCCTCAATCCTCAATCCTCAATACTAAATATTCAATCCTCAATACTCAATCTTCAATCCTCAATCCTCAATCCTCAAGCCTCAGTCCTCATTCTTCAATCCTCAATACCCAATCCTCAATCTTCAATCCTCAAACCTCAATCCTCAATTCTCAATCCTCAATCCTCAATCCTCAATCCTCAATCCTCAATCGTCAATCCTCAATCCTCAATCCTCACTCCTCATTCTTCAATCCTCAATACCCAATCCTCAATCTTCAATCCTCAAACCTCAATCCTCAATTCTCAATCCTCAATCCTCAATCCTCAATCCTCAACCCTCAAAACTCAATCCTCAATCCTCAATCCTCAATCTTCAATCCTCAATACTCAATCTTCAGTCCTCAATTCTCAATACTCAATACTCAATAATCAGACCTCAACCATCAATACTGAACCCTCAGTCCTTGTCCTCAATCCACAACCCTCAATCCTCAATCCTCAACCTTCAATCATCAATATTCAATATTCAGTCCTCAATGCTCAATCCTCAATCCTCAATCCTCAATCCTCAATGTTCAATCCGCAATACCCAATCCTGAATCTTCACTCCTCAATCCTCAATCCTCAATCCCCAATCCTCAATCCTCAATCCTCAGTCCTCAAACCTCAATCCTGAATCCTCAATCCTGAATCGTCAATCTTCAGACCTCAGTCCTCAACAATCAGTTGTCAATTCTCAATCCTCAGTAGAATATCATCAATTCACAGTTTTCAATACACAATACTCAATCTGCAATCTTTAAATCTCTATCCACAAACACCAATTCTTATCACTCAACCCTCAACTCTCAGTCCCCAAACCTCAATCTTCAATCCTCAACCCTCAATCCTCAATTCTCAATCCTCAATCTTCAATCCTCAATACTCAATCATCAATCCGCAATCCTCAATCCTCAATCTTCAATCCTCAATACTCAATCTTCAATCCTCAATCCTCAATCCCCACTCCTCAAACCTCAATTCTGAATCCTCAATCCTGAATCCTCAATCTTCAGCCCTCAGTCCTGAACAATCAGGTGACAATCCTCAATCCTCAATAGAATATCCTCAATTCATAGTTTTCAATACTCTATACTCAATCTGCAATCTTCAAATCTCTATCCACAAACATCAATTCTCATCACTCAACCCTCAATACTCAGTCCTCAATGTTCAATCCTCAATCCTCAATTCTCAATCTTCAATCCTCAATACTCCATCTCTAATCCTCAATCCTCAATACTCAATCTACCATCCTCAATCCGCAATACTCAATCCTCAACCCTCAATCCTCAATCATCAATCCTCAATCTTCAATACTCAATCCTCAATCCTCAATCCTCAATCCTCAATCCTCAATCCTCTATCTTAAATCCTCAAACCTCAATCCTCAATCCACAATCCTCAATCCTCAATCCTCATCCTTCAATCCTCAATACCCAATCCTCAATCTTCAATCCTCAATCCTCAATCCTCAATTCTCAATCCTCAACCCTTAGCCCTCAGTCCTTAAACCTCAATCCTCAACCCTCAGCCCTCATCCTCAATTCTCAATCCTCAATCCTCAATCCTTAATCTTCAATCCTCAATACTCAATCTTCAATCCTCAATCCTCAGACCTCAATGTTCAATCCTCAATGTTCAATCCTCAATACCCAATCCTCAATCTTCACTCCTCAATCCTCAATCCTCAATCCTCAATCCTCACTCCTCAATCCTCAATCCTCAGTCCTCAAACCACAATCCTGAATTCTGAATCTTCAGCCCTCAGTCCTCAACAATCAGTTGTCAATCCTCAATCCTCACTAGAATATCCCCAGTTCAGAGTTTTCCATACGCAATACTCAATCGGCAATCTTCAAATCTCTATCCACAAACATCAATTGTCATCACTCAACCCTCAACACTCAGTCCCCAATCCTCAACCTTCAACCCTCAATCCTCAACCCTCAATCTTCACTCCTCAATCCTCAATCCTCATTCCTCAATCCTCACTCCTCAATACTCAATCCTCAATCCTCAATTCTCAATCCTGAATCCTCAATCCTCAATCCTCAATCCTCAATCCTCAATACTCAATCCTCAATCCTCAATCCTCAATCCTCAATCTTCAATCCTCAATACTCAATCTTCAGTCCTCAATTCTCAATCTTCAATCCTCAATACTCAACCCTCAATCCTCAATCGTCAATCCTCAATACTCAATCTTTAATCCTCAATCCTCAATCCTCAACCTTCAATCCTCAATCCTCTATCCTCAATCCTCTATCCTCAACCCTCAATCCGCAATCCTCAATCCTCAATACTAAATATTCAATTATCAATACTCAGTCTTCAATCCTCAATCCTCAATCCTCAATCCTCACTCCTCATTCTTCAATCCTCAATACCCAATCCTCAATCTTCAATCCTCAAACCTCAATCCTCAATTCTCATTCCTCAATCCTCAATCCTCAATCCTCAATCCTCAATACTCAATCCTCAATCCTCAATCCTCAATCTTCAATCCTCAATACTCAATCTTCAGTCCTCAATTCTCAATACTCAATACTCAATAATCAGACCTCAACCATCAATACTGAACCCTCAGTCCTTGTCCTCGATCCACAACCCTCAATCCTCAATCCTCAATCTTCAATCATCAATATTCAATATTCAGTCCTCAATCCTCAATCCTCAATCCTCAATCCTCAATCCTCAATGTTCAATCCGCAATACCCAATCCTGAATCTTCAATCCTCAATCCTCAATCCTCAATCCCCAATCCTCAATCCTCAATCCTCAGTCCTCAAACCTCAATCCTGAATCCTCAATCCTGAATCCCCAATCTTCAGACCTCAGTCCTCAACAATCAGTTGTCAATTCTCAATCCTCAATAGAATATCATCAATTCACAGTTTTCAATACACAATACTCAATCTGCAATCTTTAAATCTCTATCCACAAACACCAATTCTTATCACTCAACCCTCAACACTCAGTCCCCAATCCCCAATGTTCAATCCTCAATACCCAATCCTCAATCCTCGCTCCTCAATCCTCATTCCTCATTCCTCAATCCTCACTCCTCAATACTCAATCCTCAGTGCTCAAACCACAATCCTGAATCCTCAATCCTGAATCCTCAATCTTCAGCCCTCAGTCCTCAACAATCAGTTGTCAATCCTCAATCCTCACTAGAATATCCCCAGTTCAGAGTTTTCCATACGCAATACTCAATCTGCAATCTTCAAATCTCTATCCACAAACATCAATTGTCATCACTCAACCCTCAACACTCAGTCCCCAATCCTCAACCTTCAACCCTCAATCCTCAACCCTCAATCCTCAATCCTCAATCTTCAATCCTCAATACTCAATCTTCAATCATCAATCCTCAATCCTCAACTCTCAATCCTTAATCCTAAATCCTCAATCCTCAATCCTCAATCCTCAATACTCAATCCTCAATCCTCAATCCTCAATCTTCAATCCTCAATACTCAATCTTCAGTCCTCAATTCTCAATCTTCAATCCTCAATACTCAATCCTCAATCCTCAATCGTCAATCCTCAATACTCAATCTTTAATCCTCAATCCTCAATCCTCAACCTTCAATCCTCAATCCTCTATCCTCAATCCTCTATCCTCAATCCTCAATCCTCAATCCTCAATCCTCAATACTAAATATTCAATCCTCAATACTCAGTCTTCAATCCTCAATCCTCAATCCTCAATCCTCACTCCTCATTCTTCAATCCTCAATACCCAATCCTCAATCTTCAATCCTCAAACCTCAATCCTCAATTCTCAATCCTCAATCCTCAATCCTCAATCCTCAATCCTCAATACTCAATCCTCAAACCTCAATCCTCAATCTTCAATCCTCAATACTCAATCTTCAGTCCTCAATTCTCAATACTCAATACTCAATAATCAGACCTCAACCATCAATACTGAACCCTCAGTCCTTGTCCTCAATCCACAACACTCAATCCTCAATCCTCAATCTTCAATCATCAATATTCAATATTCAGACCTCAATCCTCAATCCTCAATCCTCAATCCTCAATCCTCAATGTTCAATCCGCAATACCCAATCCTGAATCTTCAATCCTCAATCCTCAATCCTCAATTCCCAATCCTCAATCCTCAATCCTCAGTCCTCAAACCTCAATCCTGAATCCTCAATCCTGAATCCTCAATCTTCAGACCCCAGTCCTCAACAATCAGTTGTCAATTCTCAATCCTCAATAGAATATCATCAATTCACAGTTTTCAATACACAATACTCAATCTGCAATCTTTAAATCTCTATCCACAAACACCAATTCTTATCACTCAACCCTCAACACTCAGTCCCCAATCCCCAATGTTCAATCCTCAATACCCAATCCTCAATCCTCGCTCCTCAATCCTCATTCCTCATTCCTCAATCCTCACTCCTCAATACTCAATCCTCAGTGCTCAAACCACAATCCTGAATCCTCAATCCTGAATCCTCAATCTTCAGCCCTCAGTCCTCAACAATCAGTTGTCAATCCTCAATCCTCACTAGAATATCCCCAGTTCAGAGTTTTCCATACGCAATACTCAATCTGCAATCTTCAAATCTCTATCCACAAACATCAATTGTCATCACTCAACCCTCAACACTCAGTCCCCAATCCTCAACCTTCAACCCTCAATCCTCAACCCTCAATCCTCAATCCTCAATCTTCAATCCTCAATACTCAATCTTCAATCATCAATCCTCAATCCTCAATCCTCAACTCTCAATCCTTAATCCTAAATCCTCAATCCTCAATCCTCAATCCTCAATACTCAATCCTCAATCCTCAATCCTCAATCTTCAATCCTCAATACTCAATCTTCAGTCCTCAATTCTCAATCTTCAATCCTCAATACTCAATCCTCAATCCTCAATCGTCAATCCTCAATACTCAATCTTTAATCCTCAATCCTCAATCCTCAACCTTCAATCCTCAATCCTCTATCCTCAATCCTCTATCCTCATTCCTCAATCCTCACTCCTCAATACTCAATCCTCAGTGCTCAAACCACAATCCTGAATCCTCAATCCTGAATCCTCAATCTTCAGCCCTCAGTCCTCAACAATCAGTTGTCAATCCTCAATCCTCACTAGAATATCCCCAGTTCAGAGTTTTCCATACGCAATACTCAATCTGCAATCTTCAAATCTCTATCCACAAACATCAATTGTCATCACTCAACCCTCAACACTCAGTCCCCAATCCTCAACCTTCAACCCTCAATCCTCAACCCTCAATCCTCAATCCTCAATCTTCAATCCTCAATACTCAATCTTCAATCATCAATCCTCAATCCTCAATCCTCAACTCTCAATCCTTAATCCTAAATCCTCAATCCTCAATCCTCAATCCTCAATACTCAATCCTCAAACCTCAATCCTCAATCTTCAATCCTCAATACTCAATCTTCAGTCCTCAATTCTCAATACTCAATACTCAATAATCAGACCTCAACCATCAATACTGAACCCTCAGTCCTTGTCCTCAATCCACAACACTCAATCCTCAATCCTCAATCTTCAATCATCAATATTCAATATTCAGACCTCAATCCTCAATCCTCAATCCTCAATCCTCAATCCTCAATGTTCAATCCGCAATACCCAATCCTGAATCTTCAATCCTCAATCCTCAATCCTCAATTCCCAATCCTCAATCCTCAATCCTCAGTCCTCAAACCTCAATCCTGAATCCTCAATCCTGAATCCTCAATCTTCAGACCCCAGTCCTCAACAATCAGTTGTCAATTCTCAATCCTCAATAGAATATCATCAATTCACAGTTTTCAATACACAATACTCAATCTGCAATCTTTAAATCTCTATCCACAAACACCAATTCTTATCACTCAACCCTCAACTCTCAGTCCCCAATCCTCAATCTTCAATCCTCAATCCTCAACCTCCAATCCTCAATACTCAATCTTCAATCCTCAATCTTCAATTCTCAATCCTCAATTCTCAATCCTCAATCCTCAGGCCTCAGTCCTTAAACCTCAATCCTCAACCCTCAGCCCTCATCCTCAATCCTCAACCCTCAATCCTCAATCCTCAATCTTCAATCCTCAATACTCAATCTTCAATCCTCAATCCTCAATCCTCAGTCCTCAAACCTCAATTCTGAATCCTCAATACTGAATCCTCAATCTCCAGCCCTCAGTCCTGAACAATCAGGTGACAATTCTCAATCCTCAATAGAATATCCCCAATTCACAGTTTTCAATACTCAATGCTCAATCTGCAATCTTCAAATCTCTATCCACAAACATCAATTCTCATCACTCAACACTCAACACTCAGTCCTCAATGTTCAATCCTCAATCCTCAATTCTCAATCTTCAATCCTCAGTACTCAACCTTAAATCCTCAATCCTCAATCCTCAATCTTCAATCCTCAATCCTCAATACTCAATCCTCAACCCTCAATACTCAATCCTCAATCATCAATCCTCACTCCTCAATCCTCAATCCTCAGTCCTCAAACCACAATCCTGAATCCTCAATCCTGAATCCACAATCTTCAGCCCTCAGTCCTCAACAATCGGTTGTCAATCCTCAATCCTCACTAGAATATCCCCAGTTCAGAGTTTTCCATACGCAATACTCAATCTGCAATCTTCAAATCTCTATCCACAAACATCAATTCTCATCACTCAACCCTCAACACTCAGTCGCCAATCCTGAATCTTCAATCCTCAATCCTCAACACTCAATCCTCAATCCTCAATCTTCAATCCTCAATACTCAATCTTCAATCCTCAATCCTCAATCCTCAATCCTCAATCTTCATTCCTCAATCCTCAATCCTCAATCCTCAATCCTCATTCTTCAATACTCAATACCCAATCCTCAACCGTCAATATTCAATCTTCAATCCACAATACTCAATTTTTAATACTCAATCCTCAATCCTCAATCCTCAATCTTCAATACTCAATCCTCAATCCTCAATCCTCAATCCACAATCCTCAACCCTCAATCCTCAATCGTCAATCCTCAATACTCAATCTTTAATCCTCAATCCTCAATCCTCAACTTTCAATCCTCAATCCTCTATCCTCAATCCTCTATCCTCAATCCTCAATCCTCAATCGTCAATCCTCAATCCTAAATATTCAATCCTCAATACTCAATCTTCAATCCTCAATCCTCAATCCTCAATCCTCACTCCTCGTTCTTCAATCCTCGATACCCAATCCTCAATCTTCAATCCTCAAACATCAATCCTCAATTCTCAATCCTCAATCCTCAATCCTCAATCCTCAATCCTCAATCCTCAATACTCAATCCTCAATCCTCAATCCTCAATCTTCAATACTCAATCCTCAACCCTCAATCCTCAATCATCAATCCTCAATCCTCAATCATCAATCCTCAATCTTCAATCCTCAATACTCAATCTTTAATCCTCAAACCTCAATTCTCAATCCTCAACCCTCAGCCCTCAGTCCTTAAACCTCAATCCTCAACCCTCAGCCCTCAGTCCTTAAACCTCAATCCTCAACCCTCAGCCCTCATCCTCAATCCTCAATCCTCAATCCTCAATCCTTAATCTTCAATCCTCAATACTCAATCTTAAATCCTCAATCCTCAATCCTCAATACCTAACCCTCAATCTTCAATCCTCAATCCTCAATCCTCAATTCTCAATCCTCAATCCTCAACCCTCAATCCTCAATCCTCAATCCTCAATCCTCAATCCTCAATCCTCAACCCTCAATCGTCAGTCTTCAAACCTCAATATTCAATCTTCAATCCTCAATCCTCAATCCTCAATCCTCAATCCTCATCCTTCATTCCTCAATACCCAATCCTCAATCTTCAATCCTCAATCCTCAATCCTCAATTCTCAATCCTCAATCCTCAGTCCTCAGTCCTTAAACCTCAATCCTCAGCCCTCAGCCCACATCCTCAATCCTCAATCCTCAATCCTCAATCCTCAACCCTCAATCTTCAATCCTCAATCCCCAATACTCAATCTTCAATCCTCAATCCTCAATCCTCAATCATCAATCCTCAATCTTCAATACTCAATCCTCAATCCTCAATCCTGAATCCTCAATCCTCAATCCTCAATCATCAATCCTCAATCTTCAATCCTCAACACTCAATCTTTAATCCTCAATCTTCAGTCCTCAATCCTCAATCCTCAACCCTCAATCCTCAATCCTCACACCTCAAACATCAATACTCAACCCTCAGTCCTCGTCCTCAATCCACAACGCTCAATCCTCAATCCCCAATCTTCAATCATCAACATTCAATCTTCAGTCCTCAATCCTCAATCCTCAATCCTTAATCCTCATTTCTCAATGTTCAATCAGCAATACCCAACCCTCAATCTTCAATCCTCAATCCTCAATCCTCAATCCTCACTCCTCAATCCTCAATCCTCAGTCCTCAAACCTCAATCCTGAATCCTCAATCTTCAGACCTCAGTCCTCAACAATCAGTTGTCAATTCTCAATCCTCCATAGAATATCATCAATTCACAGTTTTCAATACTCAATACTGAATCTGTAATCTTTAAATCTCTATCCACAAACATCAATTCCCATCACTCAATCCTCAACACTCAGTCCCCAATCCTCAATCATCAATCCTCAATACTCAATCCTCAATCCTCAATCCTCAATCTTCAATCCTCAATACTCAATCATCAATCCTCAAACCTCAATCCTCAATCCTCAATCCTCAACCCTCAATCGTGTGTCTTCAAACCTCAATACTCAATCTTCAATCCTCAATCCTCAATCCTCAATCCTCAATCCTCAGTCCTCATCCTTCAATCCTCAATACGCAATCCTCAATCTTTAATCCTCAATCCTCAATCCTCAATTCTCAATCCTCAATCCTCAGTCCTCAGTCCTTAAACCTCAATCCTCAACCCTCAGCCCTCATCATCAATCCTCAATCCTCAATCCTCAATCCTCAATTCTCAATCTTCAACCCTCAACACTCAGTCCTCAATGTTCAAACCTCAATCCTCAATTCTCAATCTTCAATCCTCAATACTCAATCTTCAATCCTCAATCCTCAATACTCAATCCTCAATACTCAATCCTCAAACCGCAATCATCAATCCTCAATCTTCAATACTCAATCCTCAATCCTCAATCCTCAATACTCAATCCTCAATCCTCAATCATCAATCCTCAATCTTTAATCCTCAATAATCAATCTTTAATCCTCAGTCCTCAATCCTCAATCTTCAATCTTTAATCCTCAACCCGCAATCCTCAATCCTCAATCCTCAATCCTCAGTCCTCAATCCGCAATCTTCAATCCTCAGCCCTCATCCTCAATCCTCAATCCTCAGACCTCAAACATAAATACTCAACCCTCAGTCCTCGTCCTCAATCCGCAACCCTCAATCCTCAATGCTCAATCTTCAATCATCAATATTCAATCTTCAATCCTCAATCCTCAATCCTCAATCCTCAATCCTCAATCCTCATTCCACAATCCTCGGACCTCAAACATGAATACTCAACCCTCAGTCCTCGTCCTCAATCCACAACCCTCGATCCTCAATCCTCAATCTTCAATCATCAATATTCAATCTTCAGTCCTCAATCCTCAATCCTCAATCCTCAATGTTCAATCCGCAATACCCAGCCCTCAATCTTCGATGCTCAATGCTCAATCCTCAGTCCTCAATCCTCAATCCTCAATCCTCAGTCCTCAAACCTCAATCCTGAAACCTCAATCCTGAATCCTCAATCTTCAGCCCTCAGTCGTCAATAATCAATAGTCAATACTCAATCATCAATAGAATATCCTCAATTCACAGTTTTCAATAATCAATCCCCATTCTTCAATCTTCAAATCTCAATCCACAAACATCAATTCCCATCACTCAACCCTCAACACTAAGTCCTCAATCTTCAATCCTCAATCCTCAATCCTCAACCTCCAATCCTCAATACTCAATCTTCAATCCGCAATCTTCAATTCTCAATCCTCAATTCTCAGTCCTCAATCGTCAATCCTCAATCCCCAATCCTCAATCTTCAATCCTCAATCCTCTATCCTCAATCCTGAAACCTCAATCCTCAGTCTTCAATCCTCAATACTCAATACCCAATCCTCAGTCTTCAATCCTCAATCCTCAATCATCAATTCTCAATCCTCAATCCTCAGGCCTCAGTCCTTAAACCTCAATCCTCAACCCTCAGCCCTCATCCTCAATCCTCAACCCTCAATCCTCAATCCTCAATCTTCAATCCTCAATACTCAATCTTCAATCCTCAATCCTCAATCCTCAGTCCTCAAACCTCAATTCTGAATCATCAATCTCCAGCCCTCAGTCCTGAACAATCAGGTGACAATTCTCAATCCTCAATAGAATATCCCCAATTCACAGTTTTCAATACTCAATGCTCAATCTGCAATCTTCAAATCTCTATCCACAAACATCAATTCTCATCACTCAACACTCAACACTCAGTCCTCAATGTTCAATCCTCAATCCTCAATTCTCAATCTTCAATCCTCAGTACTCAACCTTAAATCCTCAATCCTCAATCCTCAATCTTCAATCCTCAATCCTCAATACTCAATCCTCAACCCTCAATCCTCAATCCTCAATCATCAATCCTCAATCTTCAATACTCAATCCTCAATCCTCAATCCTCAATCCTCAATCCTCAATCCTCAATCACCAATCCTCAATCTTCAATCCTCAGTACTCAACCTTTAATCCTCAATCCTCAATCCTCAATCTTCAATCCTCAATCCTCAATCCTCAATCCTCAATCCTCAATCCTCAATCCTCAATCCTCAATCCTCAATCCTCAATCCTCAATCCTCAATCCTCAATTCTCAATCTTCAGTCCTCAATACTCAATCTTAAGTCCTCAATCCTCAATCCTCAATCTTCAGTCCTCAATCCTCAATACTCAATCCTCAACCCTCAATCCTCAATCCTCAATACTCAGACCTCAAACATGAATACTCAACCCTCAGTCCTCGTCCTCAATCCACAACCCTCAATCCTCAATACTCAATCTTCAATCATCAATATTCAATCTTCAGTCGTCAATCCTCAATCCTCAACACTCAATCCTCAATCCTCAATGTTCAATCAGCAATAGGCAATCCTCAATCTTCAATCCTCAGTCCTCAATCCTCAATCCTCAATCCTCATTCCTCAATCCTCAGTCCTCAAACCTCAATCCTGAAACCTCAATCCTGAATCCTCAATCTTCAGACCTCAGTCCTCAACAATCAGTTGTCAATTCTCAGGCCTCAATAGAATATCATCAATTCACAGTTTTCAATACTCAATACTGAATTTGTAATCTTTAAATCTCTATCCACATACATCAACTCTCATCACACAAACCTCAACACTCAGTCCCCAATCCTCAATCTTCAATCCTCAATCCTGAATGCTCAATCATCAATCCTCAATTTTCAATCCTCAATACTCAATCATGAATCCTCAATACTCAATCCTCAATCCTCAATCCTCAACCCTCAATCGTCAGTCTTCAAACCTCAATACTCAATCTTCAATCCTCAATCATCCATCCTCAATCCTCAATCCTCATCCTTCAATCCTCAATACCCAATCCTCAATCTTCAATCCTCAATCCTCAATCCTCAATTCTCAATCCTCAACCGTCAGCCCTCAGTCCTTAAACCTCAATCCTCAACCCTCAACCCTCATCCTCAATCCTCAATCCTCAATCCTCAATCCTTAATCTTCAATCCTCAATACTCAATCTTCAATCCTCAATCCTCAGACCTCAACGTTCAATACTCAACGTTCAATCCTCAATACCCAATCCTCAATCTTCACTCCTCAATCCTCAATCCTCAATCCTCAATCCTCAATCCTAAATATTCAATCCTCAATACTCAATCTTCAATCCTCAATCCTCAATCCTCAATTCTCAATCCTCAACCCTCAGCCCTCAGTCCTTAAACCTCATTCCTCAACCCTCAGCCCTCATCCTCAATCCTCAATCCTCAATCCTCAATCCTTAATGTTCAATCCTCAATACTCAATCTTCAATCCTCAATCCTCAGACCTCAATGTTCAATCCTCAATGTTCAATCCTCAACACTCAGTCCCCAATCCTCAATCTTCAATCCTCAATCCTCAATCCTCAATCCTCAATCCTCAATCCTCAATCCTCAATACTCAATCCTCAATCCTCAACCTTCAATCCTCAATCCTCTATCCTCAATCCTCTATCCTCAATCCTCAATCCTCAATCCTCAATCTTCAATCCTCAATCCTCAACCCTCAATCCTCAATCCTCAATCTTCAATCCTCAATACTCAATCATGAATCCTCAATCCTCAATCCTCAATCCTCAATCCTCAACCCTCAACCGTCAGTCTTCAAACCTCAATACTCAATCTTCAATCCTCAATCCTCAATCCTCAATCCTCAATCCTCATCCTTCAATCCTCAGTACCCAATCCTCAATCTTCAATCCTCAATCCTCAATCCTCAATTCTCAATCCTCAACCCTCAGCCCTCAGTCCTTAAACCTCAATCCTCAACCCTCAGCCCTCATCCTCAATCCTCAATCCTCAATCCTCAATCCTTAACCTTCAATCCTCAATACTCAATCTTCAATCCTCAATCCTCAGACCTCAATGTTCAATCCTCAATGTTCAATCCTCAATACCCAATCCTCAATCTTCACTCCTCAATCCTCAATCCTCAATCCTCAATCGTCACTCCTCAATCCTCAGTCCTCAAACCTCAATCCTGAATCCTCAATCCTGAATCCTCAATCTTCAGACCTCAGTCCTCAACAATCAGTTGTCAATTCTCAATCCTCAATTGAATATCATCAATTCACAGTTTTCAATACACAATACTCAATCTGCAATCTTCAAATCTCTATACACAAACACCAATTCTTATCACTCAACCCTCAACTCTCAGTCCCCAAACCTCAATCTTCAATCCTCAACCCTCAATCCTCAATTCTCAATCCTCAATCTTCAATCCTCAACACTCAATCATCAATCCGCAATCCTCAATCCTCAATCTTCAATCCTCAATGCTCAATCTTCAATCCTCAATCCTCAATCCCCACTCCTCAAACCTCAATTCTGAATCCTCAATCCTGAATCCTCAATCTTCAGCCCTCAGTCCTGAACAATCAGGTGACAATCCTCAATCCTCAATAGAATATCCTCAATTCATAGTTTTCAATACTCTATACTCAATCTGCAATCTTCAAATCTCTATCCACAAACATCAATTCTCATCACTCAACCCTCAATACTCAGTCCTCAATGTTCAATCCTCAATCCACAATTCTCAATCTTCAATCCTCAATACTCCATCTCTAATCCTCAATCCTCAATACTCAATCTACCATCCTCAATCCGCAATACTCAATCCTCAACCCTCAATCCTCAATCCTCAATCATCAATCCTCAATCTTCAATACTCAATCCTCAATCCTCAATCCTCAATCCTCAATCCTCAATCCTCTATCTTAAATCCTCAAACCTCAATCCTCAATCCACAATCCTCAATTCTCAATCTTCAATCCTCAATACTCAATCTTAAATCCTCAATCCTCAATCCTCAACCCTCAATCCTCAATCCTCAATCCTCAATCCTCATCCTTCAATCCTCAATACCCAATCCTCAATCTTCAATCCTCAATCCTCAATCCTCAATTCTCAATCCTCAACCCTTAGCCCTCAGTCCTTAAACCTCAATCCTCAACCCTCAGCCCTCATCCTCAACCCTCAATCCTCAATCCTCAATCCTTAATCTTCAATCCTCAATACTCAATCTTCAATCCTCAATCCTCAGACCTCAATGTTCAATCCTCAATGTTCAATCCTCAATACCCAATCCTCAATCTTCACTCCTCAATCCTCAATCCTCAATCCTCAATCCTCACTCCTCAATCCTCAATCCTCAGTCCTCAAACCACAATCCTGAATTCTGAATCTTCAGCCCTCAGTCCTCAACAATCAGTTGTCAATCCTCAATCCTCACTAGAATATCCCCAGTTCAGAGTTTTCCATACGCAATACTCAATCTGCAATCTTCAAATCTCTATCCACAAACATCAATTGTCATCACTCAACCCTCAACACTCAGTCCCCAATCCTCAACCTTCAACCCTCAATCCTCAACCCTCAATCCTCAATCCTCAATCTTCAATCCTCAATACTCAATCTTCAATCATCAATCCTCAATCCTCAATCCTCAACTCTCAATCCTTAATACTCAATCCTCAATCCTCAATCCTCAATCCTCAATACTCAATCCTCAATCCTCAATCCTCAATCTTCAATCCTCAATACTCAATCTTCAGTCCTCAATTCTCAATCTTCAATCCTCAATACTCAATCCTCAATCCTCAATCGTCAATCCTCAATACTCAATCTTTAATCCTCAATCCTCAATCCTCAACCTTCAATCCTCAATCCTCTATCCTCAATCCTCTATCCTCAATCCTCAATCCTCAATCCTCAATCCTCAATACTAAATATTCAATCCTCAATACTCAGTCTTCAATCCTCAATCCTCAATCCTCAATCCTCACTCCTCATTCTTCAATCCTCAATACCCAATCCTCAATCTTCAATCCTCAAACCTCAATCCTCAATTCTCAATCCTCAATCCTCAATCCTCAATCCTCAATCCTCAATACTCAATCCTCAAACCTCAATCCTCAATCTTCAATCCTCAATACTCAATCTTCAGTCCTCAATTCTCAATACTCAATACTCAATAATCAGACCTCAACCATCAATACTGAACCCTCAGTCCTTGTCCTCAATCCACAACACTCAATCCTCAATCCTCAATCTTCAATCATCAATATTCAATATTCAGACCTCAATCCTCAATCCTCAATACTCAATCCTCAATCCTCAATGTTCAATCCGCAATACCCAATCCTGAATCTTCAATCCTCAATCCTCAATCCTCAATTCCCAATCCTCAATCCTCAATCCTCAATCCTCAGTCCTCAAACCTCAATCCTGAATCCTCAATCCTGAATCCTCAATCTTCAGACCCCAGTCCTCAACAATCAGTTGTCAATTCTCAATCCTCAATAGAATATCATCAATTCACAGTTTTCAATACACAATACTCAATCTGCAATCTTTAAATCTCTATCCACAAACACCAATTCTTATCACTCAACCCTCAACTCTCAGTCCCCAATCCTCAATATTCAATCCTCAATCCTCAACCTCCAATCCTCAATACTCAATCTTCAATCCTCAATCTTCAATTCTCAATCCTCAATTCTCAATCCTCAATCCTCAGGCCTCAGTCCTTAAACCTCAATCCTCATCCCTCAGCCCTCATCCTCAATCCTCAACCCTCAATCCTCAATCCTCAATCTTCAATCCTCAATACTCAATCTTCAATCCTCAATCCTCAATCCTCAGTCCTCAAACCTCAATTCTGAATCCTCAATACTGAATCCTCAATCTCCAGCCCTCAGTCCTGAACAATCAGGTGACAATTCTGAATCCTCAATAGAATATCCCCAATTCACAGTTTTCAATACTCAATGCTCAATCTGCAATCTTCAAATCTCTATCCACAAACATCAATTCTCATCACTCAACACTCAACACTCAGTCCTCAATGTTCAATCCTCAATCCTCAATTCTCAATCTTCAATCCTCAGTACTCAACCTTAAATCCTCAATCCTCAATCCTCAATCTTCAATCCTCAATCCTCAATACTCAATCCTCAACCCTCAATACTCAATCATCAATCATCAATCCTCACTCCTCAATCCTCAATCCTCAGTCCTCAAACCACAATCCTGAATCCTCAATCCTGAATCCACAATCTTCAGCCCTCAGTCCTCAACAATCGGTTGTCAATCCTCAATCCGCACTAGAATATCCCCAGTTCAGAGTTTTCCATACGCAATACTCAATCTGCAATCTTCAAATCTCTATCCACAAACATCAATTCTCATCACTCAACCCTCAACACTCAGTCGCCAATCCTGAATCTTCAATCCTCAATCCTCAACACTCAATCCTCAATCCTCAATCTTCAATCCTCAATACTCAATCTTCAATCCTCAATCCTCAATCCTCAATCCTCAATCTTCATTCCTCAATCCTCAATCCTCAATCCTCAATCCTCATTCTTCAATCCTCAATACCCAATCCTCAACCGTCAATATTCAATCTTCAATCCACAATACTCAATTTTTAATACTCAATCCTCAATCCTCAATCCTCAATCTTCAATACTCAATCCTCAATCCTCAATCCTCAATCCACAATCCTCAATCCTCAATCCTCAATCGTCAATCCTCAATACTCAATCTTTAATCCTCAATCCTCAATCCTCAACTTTCAATCCTCAATCCTCTATCCTCAATCCTCAATCCTCAATCGTCAATCCTCAATCCTAAATATTCAATCCTCAATACTCAATCTTCAATCCTCAATCCTCAATCCTCAATCCTCACTCCTCGTTCTTCAATCCTCGATACCCAATCCTCAATCTTCAATCCTCAAACCTCAATCCTCAATTCTCAATCCTCAATCCTCAATCCTCAATCCTCAATCCTCAATCCTCAATACTCAATCCTCAATCCTCAATCCTCAATCTTCAATACTCAATCCTCAACCCTCAATCCTCAATCATCAATCCTCAATCCTCAATCATCAATCCTCAATCTTCAATCCTCAATACTCAATCTTTAATCCTCAAACCTCAATTCTCAATCCTCAACCCTCAGCCCTCAGTCCTTAAACCTCAATCCTCAACCCTCAGCCCTCAGTCCTTAAACCTCAATCCTCAACCCTCAGCCCTCATCCTCAATCCTCAATCCTCAATCCTCAATCCTTAATCTTCAATCCACAATACTCAATCTTCAATCCTCAATCCTCAGACCTCAATGTTGAATCCTCAATGTTCAATCCTCAATACCCAATCCTCAACCTTCACTCCTCAATCCCCAATCCTCAATCCTCAATCCTCACTCCTCAATCCTCAATCCTCAGTCCTCAAACCACAATCCTGAATCCTCAATCCTGAATCCTCAATCTTCAGCCCTCAGTCCTCAACAATCACTTGTCAATCCTCAATCCTCACTAGAATATCCCCAGTTCAGAGTTTTCCATACGCAATACTCGATCTGCAATCTTCAAATCTCTATCCACAAACATCAATTCTCATCACTCAACCCTCAACACTCAGTCCACAATCCTCAATCTTCAATCCTCAATCCTCAACCCTCAATCCTCAATCCTCAATCTTCAATCCTCAATACTCAATCATGAATCCTCAATCCTCAATCCTCAATCCTCAATCCTCAACCCTCAACCGTCAGTCTTCAAACCTCAATACTCAATCTTCAATCCTCAATCCTCAATCCTCAATCCTCAATCCTCATCCTTCAATCCTCAGTACCCAATCCTCAATCCTCAATCCTCAATCCTCAATCCTCAATTCTCAATCCTCAACCCTCAGCCCTCAGTCCTTAAACCTCAATCCTCAACCCTCAGCCCTCATCCTCAATCCTCAATCCTCAATCCTCAATCCTTAATCTTCAATCCTCAATACTCAATCTTCAATCCTCAATCCTCAGACCTCAATGTTCAATCCTCAATGTTCAATCCTCAATACCCAATCCTCAATCTTCACTCCTCAATCCTCAATCCTCAATCCTCAATCGTCACTCCTCAATCCTAAGTCCTCAAACCTCAATCCTGAATCCTCAATCCTGAATCCTCAATCTTCAGACCTCAGTCCTCAACAATCAGTTGTCAATTCTCAATCCTCAATAGAATATCATCAATTCACAGTTTTCAATACACAATACTCAATCTGCAATCTTCAAATCTCTATCCACAAACACCAATTCTTATCACTCAACCCTCAACTCTCAGTCCCCAAACCTCAATCTTCAATCCTCAACCCTCAATCCTCAATCCTCAATCCTCAATCTTCAATCCTCAATACTCAATCATCAATCCGCAATCCTCAATCCTCAATCTTCAATCCTCAATACTCAATCTTCAATCCTCAATCCTCAATCCCCACTCCTCAAACCTCAATTCTGAATCCTCAATCCTGAATCCTCAATCTTCAGCCCTCAGTCCTGAACAATCAGGTGACAATCCTCAATCCTCAATAGAATATCCTCAATTCACAGTTTTCAATACTCAATACTCAATCTGCAATCTTCAAATCTCTATCCACAAACATCAATTCTCAACACTCAACCCTCAATACTCAGTCCTCAATGTTCAATCCTCAATCCTCAATTCTCAATCTTCAATCCTCAATACTCCATCTCTAATCCTCAATCCTCAATACTCAATATACCATCCTCAATCCGCAACACTCAATCCTCAACCCTCAATCCTCAATCCTCAATCATCAATCCTCAATCTTCAATACTCAATCCTCAATCCTCAATCCTCAATCCTCAATCCTCAATCCTCTATCTTAAATCCTCAAACCTCAATCCTCAATCCACAATCCTCAATTCTCAATCTTCAATCCTCAATACTCAATCTTAAATCCTCAATCCTCAATCCTCAATCCTCAATCCTCACTCCTCAATCCTCAATCCTCAGTCCTCAAACCACAATCCTGAATTCTCAATCTTTAGCCCTCAGTCCTCAACAATCAGTTGTCAATCCTCAATCCTCACTAGAATATCCCCAGTTCAGAGTTTTCCATACGCAATACTCGATCTGCAATCTTCAAATCTCTATCCACAAACATCAATTCTCATCACTCAACCCTCAACACTCAGTCCACAATCCTCAATCTTCAATCCTCAATCCTCAACCCTCAATCCTCAATCCTCAATCTTCAATCCTCAATACTCAATCATGAATCCTCAATCCTCAATCCTCAATCCTCAATCCTCAACCCTCAACCGTCAGCCTTCAAACCTCAATACTCAATCTTCAATCCTCAATCCTCAATCCTCAATCCTCAATCCTCATCCTTCAATCCTCAGTACCCAATCCTCAATCTTCAATCCTCAATCCTCAATCCTCAATTCTCAATCCTCAACCCTCAGCCCTCAGTCCTTAAACCTCAATCCTCAACCCTCAGCCCTCATCCTCAATCCTCAATCCTCAATCCTCAATCCTTAATCTTCAATCCTCAATACTCAATCTTCAATCCTCAATCCTCAGACCTCAAGGTTCAATCCTCAATGTTCAATCCTCAATACCCAATCCTCAATCTTCACTCCTCAATCCTCAATCCTCAATCCTCAATCGTCACTCCTCAATCCTCAGTCCTCAAACCTCAATCCTGAATCCTCAATCCTGAATCCTCAATCTTCAGACCTCAGTCCTCAACAATCAGTTGTCAATTCTCAATCCTCAATAGAATATCATCAATTCACAGTTTTCAATACACAATACTCAATCTGCAATCTTCAAATCTCTATCCACAAACACCAATTCTTATTACTCAACACTCAACTCTCAGTCCCCAAACCTCAATCTTCAATCCTCAACCCTCAATCCTCAATCCTCAATCCTCAATCTTCAATCCTCAATACTCAATCATCAATCCGCAATCCTCAATCCTCAATCTTCAATCCTCAATACTCAATCTTCAATCCTCAATCCTCAATCCCTACTCCTCAAACCTCAATTCTGAATCCTCAATCCTGAATCCTCAATCTTCAGCCCTCAGTCCTGAACAATCAGGTGACAATCCTCAATCCTCAATAGAATATCCTCAATTCACAGTTTTCAATACTCAATACTCAATCTGCAATCTTCAAATCTCTATCCACAAACATCAATTCTCATCACTCAACCCTCAATACTCAGTCCTCAATGTTCAATCCTCAATCCTCAATTCTCAATCTTCAATCCTCAATACTCCATCTCTAATCCTCAATCCTCAATACTCAATCTACCATCCTCAATCCGCAATACTCAATCCTCAACCCTCAATCCTCAATCCTCAATCATCAATCCTCAATCTTCAATACTCAATCCTCAATCCTCAATCCTCAATCATCAATCCTCAATCCTCTATCCTCAATCCTCTATCCTCAATCCTCAATCCTCAATCCTCAATCCTCAATACTAAATATTCAATCCTCAATAATCAGTCTTCAATCCTCAATCCTCAATCCTCAATCCTCACTCCTCATTCTTCAATCCTCAATACCCAATCCTCAATCTTCAATCCTCAAACCTCAATCCTCAATTCTCAATCCTCAATCCTCAATCCTCAATCCTCAATCCTCAATACTCAATCCTCAAACCTCAATCCTCAATCTTCAATCCTCAATACTCAATCTTCAGTCCTCAATTCTCAATACTCAATACTCAATAATCAGACCTCAACCATCAATACTGAACCCTCAGTCCTTGTCCTCAATCCACAACACTCAATCCTCAATCCTCAATCTTCAATCATCAATATTCAATATTCAGACCTCAATCCTCAATCCTCAATCCTCAATCCTCAATCCTCAATGTTCAATCCGCAATACCCAATCCTGAATCTTCAATCCTCAATCCTCAATCCTCAATTCCCAATCCTCAATCCTCAATCCTCAGTCCTCAAACCTCAATCCTGAATCCTCAATCCTGAATCCTCAATCTTCAGACCCCAGTCCTCAACAATCAGTTGTCAATTCTCAATCCTCAATAGAATATCATCAATTCACAGTTTTCAATACACAATACTCAATCTGCAATCTTTAAATCTCTATCCACAAACACCAATTCTTATCACTCAACCCTCAACTCTCAGTCCCCAATCCTCAATCTTCAATCCTCAATCCTCAACCTCCAATCCTCAATACTCAATCTTCAATCCTCAATCTTCAATTCTCAATCCTCAATTCTCAATCCTCAATCCTCAGGCCTCAGTCCTTAAACCTCAATCCTCATCCCTCAGCCCTCATCCTCAATCCTCAACCCTCAATCCTCAATCCTCAATCTTCAATCCTCAATACTCAATCTTCAATCCTCAATCCTCAATCCTCAGTCCTCAAACCTCAATTCTGAATCCTCAATACTGAATCCTCAATCTCCAGCCCTCAGTCCTGAACAATCAGGTGACAATTCTGAATCCTCAATAGAATATCCCCAATTCACAGTTTTCAATACTCAATGCTCAATCTGCAATCTTCAAATCTCTATCCACAAACATCAATTCTCATCACTCAACACTCAACACTCAGTCCTCAATGTTCAATCCTCAATCCTCAATTCTCAATCTTCAATCCTCAGTACTCAACCTTAAATCCTCAATCCTCAATCCTCAATCTTCAATCCTCAATCCTCAATACTCAATCCTCAACCCTCAATACTCAATCCTCAATCATCAATCCTCACTCCTCAATCCTCAATCCTCAGTCCTCAAACCACAATCCTGAATCCTCAATCCTGAATCCACAATCTTCAGCCCTCAGTCCTCAACAATCGGTTGTCAATCCTCAATCCTCACTAGAATATCCCCAGTTCAGAGTTTTCCATACGCAATACTCAATCTGCAATCTTCAAATCTCTATCCACAAACATCAATTCTCATCACGCAACCCTCAACACTCAGTCGCCAATCCTGAATCTTCAATCCTCAATCCTCAACACTCAATCCTCAATCCTCAATCTTCAATCCTCAATACTCAATCTTCAATCCTCAATCCTCAATCCTCAATCCTCAATCTTCATTCCTCAATCCTCAATCCTCAATCCTCAATCCTCATTCTTCAATCCTCAATACCCAATCCTCAACCGTCAATATTCAATCTTCAATCCACAATACTCAATTTTTAATACTCAATCCTCAATCCTCAATCCTCAATCTTCAATACTCAATCCTCAATCCTCAATCCTCAATCCACAATCCTCAATCCTCAATCCTCAATCGTCAATCCTCAATACTCAATCTTTAATCCTCAATCCTCAATCCTCAACTTTCAATCCTCAATCCTCTATCCTCAATCCTCTATCCTCAATCCTCAATCCTCAATCGTCAATCCTCAATCCTAAATATTCAATCCTCAATACTCAATCTTCAATCCTCAATCCTCAATCCTCAATCCTCACTCCTCGTTCTTCAATCCTCGATACCCAATCCTCAATCTTCAATCCTCAAACCTCAATCCTCAATTCTCAATCCTCAATCCTCAATCCTCAATCCTCAATCCTCAATCCTCAATACTCAATCCTCAATCCTCAATCCTCAATCTTCAATACTCAATCCTCAACCCTCAATCCTCAATCATCAATCCTCAATCCTCAAGCATCAATCCTCAATCTTCAATCCTCAATACTCAATCTTTAATCCTCAAACCTCAATTCTCAATCCTCAACCCTCAGCCCTCAGTCCTTAAACCTCAATCCTCAACCCTCAGCCCTCAGTCCTTAAACCTCAATCCTCAACCCTCAGCCCTCATCCTCAATCCTCAATCCTCAATCCTCAATCCTTAATCTTCAATCCTCAATACTCAATATTCAATCCTCAATCCTCAGACCTCAATGTTGAATCCTCAATGTTCAATCCTCAATACCCAATCCTCAACCTTCACTCCTCAATCCCCAATCCTCAATCCTCAATCCTCACTCCTCAATCCTCAATCCTCAGTCCTCAAACCACAATCCTGAATCCTCAATCCTGAATCCTCAATCTTCAGCCCTCAGTCCTCAACAATCACTTGTCAATCCTCAATCCTCACTAGAATATCCCCAGTTCAGAGTTTTCCATACGCAATACTCGATCTGCAATCTTCAAATCTCTATCCACAAACATCAATTCTCATCACTCAACCCTCAACACTCAGTCCACAATCCTCAATCTTCAATCCTCAATCCTCAACCCTCAATCCTCAATCCTCAATCTTCAATCCTCAATACTCAATCATGAATCCTCAATCCTCAATCCTCAATCCTCAATCCTCAACCCTCAACCGTCAGTCTTCAAACCTCAATACTCAATCTTCAATCCTCAATCCTCAATCCTCAATCCTCAATCCTCATCCTTCAATCCTCAGTACCCAATCCTCAATCCTCAATCCTCAATCCTCAATCCTCAATTCTCAATCCTCAACCCTCAGCCCTCAGTCCTTAAACCTCAATCCTCAACCCTCAGCCCTCATCCTCAATCCTCAATCCTCAATCCTCAATCCTTAATCTTCAATCCTCAATACTCAATCTTCAATCCTCAATCCTCAGACCTCAATGTTCAATCCTCAATGTTCAATCCTCAATACCCAATCCTCAATCTTCACTCCTCAATCCTCAATCCTCAATCCTCAATCGTCACTCCTCAATCCTAAGTCCTCAAACCTCAATCCTGAATCCTCAATCCTGAATCCTCAATCTTCAGACCTCAGTCCTCAACAATCAGTTGTCAATTCTCAATCCTCAATAGAATATCATCAATTCACAGTTTTCAATACACAATACTCAATCTGCAATCTTCAAATCTCTATCCACAAACACCAATTCTTATCACTCAACCCTCAACTCTCAGTCCCCAAACCTCAATCTTCAATCCTCAACCCTCAATCCTCAATCCTCAATCCTCAATCTTCAATCCTCAATACTCAATCATCAATCCGCAATCCTCAATCCTCAATCTTCAATCCTCAATACTCAATCTTCAATCCTCAATCCTCAATCCCCACTCCTCAAACCTCAATTCTGAATCCTCAATCCTGAATCCTCAATCTTCAGCCCTCAGTCCTGAACAATCAGGTGACAATCCTCAATCCTCAATAGAATATCCTCAATTCACAGTTTTCAATACTCAATACTCAATCTGCAATCTTCAAATCTCTATCCACAAACATCAATTCTCATCACTCAACCCTCAATACTCAGTCCTCAATGTTCAATCCTCAATCCTCAATTCTCAATTTTCAATCCTCAATACTCCATCTCTAATCCTCAATCCTCAATACTCAATATACCATCCTCAATCCGCAACACTCAATCCTCAACCCTCAATCCTCAATCCTCAATCATCAATCCTCAATCTTCAATACTCAATCCTCAATCCTCAATCCTCAATCCTCAATCCTCAATCCTCTATCTTAAATCCTCAAACCTCAATCCTCAATCCACAATCCTCAATTCTCAATCTTCAATCCTCAATACTCAATCTTAAATCCTCAATCCTCAATCCTCAATCCTCAATCCTCACTCCTCAATCCTCAATCCTCAGTCCGCAAACCACAATCCTGAATTCTCAATCTTTAGCCCTCAGTCCTCAACAATCAGTTGTCAATCCTCAATCCTCACTAGAATATCCCCAGTTCAGAGTTTTCCATACGCAATACTCGATCTGCAATCTTCAAATCTCTATCCACAAACATCAATTCTCATCACTCAACCCTCAACACTCAGTCCACAATCCTCAATCTTCAATCCTCAATCCTCAACCCTCAATCCTCAATCCTCAATCTTCAATCCTCAATACTCAATCATGAATCCTCAATCCTCAATCCTCAATCCTCAATCCTCAACCCTCAACCGTCAGCCTTCAAACCTCAATACTCAATCTTCAATCCTCAATCCTCAATCCTCAATCCTCATCCTTCAATCCTCAGTACCCAATCCTCAATCTTCAATCCTCAATCCTCAATCCTCAATTCTCAATCCTCAACCCTCAGCCCTCAGTCCTTAAACCTCAATCCTCAACCCTCAGCCCTCATCCTCAATCCTCAATCCTCAATCCTCAATCCTTAATCTTCAATCCTCAATACTCAATCTTCAATCCTCACTCCTCAGACCTCAAGGTTCAATCCTCAATGTTCAATCCTCAATACCCAATCCTCAATCTTCACTCCTCAATCCTCAATCCTCAATCCTCAATCGTCACTCCTCAATCCTCAGTCCTCAAACCTCAATCCTGAATCCTCAATCCTGAATCCTCAATCTTCAGACCTCAGTCCTCAACAATCAGTTGTCAATTCTCAATCCTCAATAGAATATCATCAATTCACAGTTTTCAATACACAATACTCAATCTGCAATCTTCAAATCTCTATCCACAAACACCAATTCTTATTACTCAACACTCAACTCTCAGTCCCCAAACCTCAATCTTCAATCCTCAACCCTCAATCCTCAATCCTCAATCCTCAATCTTCAATCCTCAATACTCAATCATCAATCCGCAATCCTCAATCCTCAATCTTCAATACTCAATACTCAATCTTCAATCCTCAATCCTCAATCCCTACTCCTCAAACCTCAATTCTGAATCCTCAATCCTGAATCCTCAATCTTCAGCCCTCAGTCCTGAACAATCAGGGGACAATCCTCAATCCTCAATAGAATATCCTCAATTCACAGTTTTCAATACTCAATACTCAATCTGCAATCTTCAAATCTCTATCCACAAATATCAATTCTCATCACTCAACCCTCAATACTCAGTCCTCAATGTTCAATCCTCAATCCTCAATTCTCAATCTTCAATCCTCAATACTCCATCTCTAATCCTCAATCCTCAATACTCAATCTACCATCCTCAATCCGCAATACTCAATCCTCAACCCTCAATCCTCAATCCTCAATCATCAATCCTCAATCTTCAATACTCAATCCTCAATCCTCAATCCTCAATCATCAATCCTCAATCCTCTATCCTCAATCCTCTATCCTCAATCCTCAATCCTCAATCCTCAATCCTCAATACTAAATATTCAATCCTCAATACTCAGTCTTCAATCCTCAATCCTCAATCCTCAATCCTCACTCCTCATTCTTCAATCCTCAATACCCAATCCTCAATCTTCAATCCTCAAACCTCAATCCTCAATTCTCAATCCTCAATCCTCAATCCTCAATCCTCAATCCTCAATACTCAATCCTCAAACCTCAATCCTCAATCTTCAATCCTCAATACTCAATCTTCAGTCCTCAATTCTCAATACTCAATACTCAATAATCAGACCTCAACCATCAATACTGAACCCTCAGTCCTTGTCCTCAATCCACAACACTCAATCCTCAATCCTCAATCTTCAATCATCAATATTCAATATTCAGACCTCAATCCTCAATCCTCAATCCTCAATCCTCAATCCTCAATGTTCAATCCGCAATACCCAATCCTGAATCTTCAATCCTCAATCCTCAATCCTCAATTCCCAATCCTCAATCCTCAATCCTCAGTCCTCAAACCTCAATCCTGAATCCTCAATCCTGAATCCTCAATCTTCAGACCCCAGTCCTCAACAATCAGTTGTCAATTCTCAATCCTCAATAGAATATCATCAATTCACAGTTTTCAATACACAATACTCAATCTGCAATCTTTAAATCTCTATCCACAAACACCAATTCTTATCACTCAACCCTCAACTCTCAGTCCCCAATCCTCAATCTTCAATCCTCAATCCTCAACCTCCAATCCTCAATACTCAATCTTCAATCCTCAATCTTCAATTCTCAATCCTCAATTCTCAATCCTCAATCCTCAGGCCTCAGTCCTTAAACCTCAATCCTCAACCCTCAACCCTCATCCTCAATCCTCAACCTTCAATCCTCAATCCTCAATCTTCAATCCTCAATACTCAATCTTCAATCCTCAATCCTCAATCCTCAGTCCTCAAACCTCAATTCTGAATCCTCAATACTGAATCCTCAATCTCCAGCCCTCAGTCCTGAACAATCAGGTGACAATTCTCAATCCTCAATAGAATATCCCCAATTCACAGTTTTCAATACTCAATGCTCAATCTGCAATCTTCAAATCTCTATCCACAAACATCAATTCTCATCACTCAACACTCAACACTCAGTCCTCAATGTTCAATCCTCAATCCTCAATTCAAAATCATCAATCCTCAGTACTCAACCTTAAATCCTCAATCCTCAATCCTCAATCTTCAATCCTCAATCCTCAATACTCAATCCTCAACCCTCAATACTCAATCCTCAATCATCAATCCTCACTCCTCAATCCTCAATCCTCAGTCCTCAAACCACAATCCTGAATCCTCAATCCTGAATCCACAATCTTCAGCCCTCAGTCCTCAACAATCGGTTGTCAATCCTCAATCCTCACTAGAATATCCCCAGTTCAGAGTTTTCCATACGCAATACTCAATCTGCAATCTTCAAATCTCTATCCACAAACATCAATTCTCATCACTCAACCCTCAACACTCAGTCGCCAATCCTGAATCTTCAATCCTCAATCCTCAACACTCAATCCTCAATCCTCAATCTTCAATCCTCAATACTCAATCTTCAATCCTCAATCCTCAATCCTCAATCCTCAATCTTCATTCCTCAATCCTCAATCCTCAATCCTCAATCCTCATTCTTCAATCCTCAATACACAATCCTCAACCGTCAATATTCAATCTTCAATCCACAATACTCAATTTTTAATACTCAATCCTCAATCCTCAATCCTCAATCTTCAATACTCAATCCTCAATCCTCAATCCTCAATCCACAATCCTCAATCCTCAATCCTCAATCGTCAATCCTCAATACTCAATCTTTAATCCTCAATCCTCAATCCTCAACTTTCAATCCTCAATCCTCTATCCTCAATCCTCTATCCTCAATCCTCAATCCTCAATCGTCAATCCTCAATCCTAAATATTCAATCCTCAATACTCAATCTTCAATCCTCAATCCTCAATCCTCAATCCTCACTCCTCGTTCTTCAATCCTCGATACCCAATCCTCAATCTTCAATCCTCAAACCTCAATCCTCAATTCTCAATCCTCAATCCTCAATCCTCAATCCTCAATCCTCAATCCTCAATCCTCAATACTCAATCCTCAATCCTCAATCCTCAATCTTCAATACTCAATCCTCAACCCTCAATCCTCAATCATCAATCCTCAATCCTCAATCATCAATCCTCAATCTTCAATCCTCAATACTCAATCTTTAATCCTCAAACCTCAATTCTCAATCCTCAACCCTCAGCCCTCAGTCCTTAAACCTCAATCCTCAACCCTCAGCCCTCAGTCCTTAAACCTCAATCCTCAACCCTCAGCCCTCATCCTCAATCCTCAATGCTCAATCCTCAATCCTTAATCTTCAATCCTCAATACTCAATCTTAAATCCTCAATCCTCAATCCTCAATACCTAACCCTCAATCTTCAATCCTCAATCCTCAATCCTCAATTCTCAATCCTCAATCCTCAACCCTCAATCCTCAATCCTCAATCCTCAATCCTCAATCCTCAATCCTCAACCCTCAATCGTCAGTCTTCAAACCTCAATATTCAATCTTCAATCCTCAATCCTCAATCCTCAATCCTCAATCCTCATCCTTCATTCCTCAATACCCAATCCTCAATCTTCAATCCTCAATCCTCAATCCTCAATTCTCAATCCTAAGTCCTCAGTCCTCAGTCCTTAAACCTCAATCCTCAGCCCTCAGCCCACATCCTCAATCCTCAATCCTCAATCCTCAATCCTCAACCTTCAATCCTCAATCCTCAATCCTCAGTCCTCAAACCTCAATTCTGTATCCTCAATCCTGAATCCTCAATCTTCAGCCCTCAGTCCTCAACAATCAGGTGACAATCCTCAATCCTCAATAGAATATCCTCTATTCACAGTTTTCAATACTCAATACTAAATCTGCAATCTTCAAATCACTATCCAGAAACATCAATTCTCATCACTCAACCCTCAACACTCAGTCCTCAATGTTCAATCCTCAATCCTCAATCCTCAATCTTCAATCCTCAATACTCAATCTATAATCCTCAATCCTCAACCCTCAATCTTCAATCCTCAATCCCCAATACTCAATCTTCAATCCTCAATCCTCAATGCTCAATCATCAATCCTCAATCTTCAATACTCAATCCTCAATCCTCAATCCTGAATCCTCAATCCTCAATCCTCAATCATCAATCCTCAATCTTCAATCCTCAACACTCAATCTTTAATCCTCAATCTTCAGTCCTCAATCCTCAATCCTCAACCCTCAATCCTCAATCCTCACACCTCAAACATCAATACTCAACCCTCAGTCCTCGTCCTCAATCCACAACGCTCAATCCTCAATCCCCAATCTTCAATCATCAACATTCAATCTTCAGTCCTCAATCCTCAATCCTCAATCCTTAATCCTCATTTCTCAATGTTCAATCAGCAATACCCAACCCTCAATCTTCAATCCTCAATCCTCAATCCTCAATCCTCACTCCTCAATCCTCAATCCTCAGTCCTCAAACCTCAATCCTGAATCCTCAATCTTCAGACCTCAGTCCTCAACAATCAGTTGTCAATTCTCAATCCTCAATAGAATATCCTCAATTCACAGTTTTCAATACTCAATACTCAATCTGCAATCTTCAAATCTCTATCCACAAACATCAATTCTCATCACTCAACCCTCAATACTCAGTCCTCAATGTTCAATCCTCAATCCTCAATTCTCAATCTTCAATCCTCAATACTCCATCTCTAATCCTCAATCCTCAATACTCAATATACCATCCTCAATCCGCAACACTCAATCCTCAGCCCTCAATCCTCAATCCTCAATCATCAATCCTCAATCTTCAATACTCAATCCTCAATCCTCAATCCTCAATCCTCAATCCTCAATCCTCTATCTTAAATCCTCAAACCTCAATCCTCAATCCACAATCCTCAATTCTCAATCTTCAATCCTCAATACTCAATCTTAAATCCTCAATCCTCAATCCTCAATCCTCAATCCTCACTCCTCAATCCTCAATCCTCAGTCCTCAAACCACAATCCTGAATTCTCAATCTTTAGCCCTCAGTCCTCAACAATCAGTTGTCATTCCTCAATCCTCACTAGAATATCCCCAGTTCAGAGTTTTCCATACGCAATACTCGATCTGCAATCTTCAAATCTCTATCCACAAACATCAATTCTCATCACTCAACCCTCAACACTCAGTCCACAATCCTCAATCTTCAATCCTCAATCCTCAACCCTCAATCCTCAATCCTCCATCTTCAATCCTCAATACTCAATCATGAATCCTCAATCCTCAATCCTCAATCCTCAATCCTCAACCCTCTACCGTCAGCCTTCAAACCTCAATACTCAATCTTCAATCCTCAATCCTCAATCCTCAATCCTCAATCCTCATCCTTCAATCCTCAGTACCCAATCCTCAATCTTCAATCCTCAATCCTCAATCCTCAATTCTCAATCCTCAACCCTCAGCCCTCAGTCCTTAAACCTCAATCCTCAACCCTCAGCCCTCATCCTCAATCCTCAATCCTCAATCCTCAATCCTTAATCTTCAATCCTCAATACTCAATCTTCAATCCTCAATACTCAGACCTCAAGGTTCAATCCTCAATGTTCAATCCTCAATACCCAATCCTCAATCTTCACTCCTCAATCCTCAATCCTCAATCCTCAATCGTCACTCCTCAATCCTCAGTCCTCAAACCTCAATCCTGAATCCTCAATCCTGAATCCTCAATCTTCAGACCTCAGTCCTCAACAATCAGTTGTCAATTCTCAATCCTCAATAGAATATCATCAATTCACAGTTTTCAATACACAATACTCAATCTGCAATCTTCAAATCTCTATCCACAAACACCAATTCTTATTACTCAACACTCAACTCTCAGTCCCCAAACCTCAATCTTCAATCCTCAACCCTCAATCCACAATCCTCAATCCTCAATCTTCAATCCTCAATACTCAATCATCAATCCGCAATCCTCAATCCTCAATCTTCAATCCTCAATACTCAATCTTCAATCCTCAATCCTCAATCCCTACTCCTCAAACCTCAATTCTGAATCCTCAATCCTGAATCCTCAATCTTCAGCCCTCAGTCCTGAACAATCAGGTGACAATCCTCAATCCTCAATAGAATATCCTCAATTCACAGTTTTCAATACTCAATACTCAATCTGCAATCTTCAAATCTCTATCCACAAACATCAATTCTCATCACTCAACCCTCAATACTCAGTCCTCAATGTTCAATCCTCAATCCTCAATTCTCAATCTTCAATCCTCAATACTCCATCTCTAATCCTCAATCCTCAATACTCAATCTACCATCCTCAATCCGCAATACTCAATCCTCAACCCTCAATCCTCAATCCTCAATCATCAATCCTCAATCTTCAATACTCAATCCTCAATCCTCAATCCTCAATCCTCAATCCTCAATCCTCTATCTTAAATCCTCAAACCTCAATCCTCAATCCACAATCCTCAATTCTCAATCTTCAATCCTCAATACTCAATCTTAAATCCTCAATCCTCAATCCTCAATCCTCAATCCTCAATCCTCAATCCTCAATCCTCAATCCTCATCCTTCAATCCTCAATACCCAATCCTCAATCTTCAATCCTCAATCCTCAATCCTCAATTCTCAATCCTCAACCCTCAGCCCTCAGTCCTTAAACCTCAATCCTCAACCCTCAGCCCTCATCCTCAATCCTCAATCCTCAATCCTCAATCCTTAATCTTCACTCCTCAATCCTCAATCCTCAATCGTCAATCCTCAAACCTCAGTCCTCAATACTAAATATTCAATCCTCAATACTCAGTCTTCAATCCTCAATCCTCAATCCTCAATCCTCACTCCTCATTCTTCAATCCTCAATACCCAATCCTCAATCTTCAATCCTCAAACCTCAATCCTCAATTCTCAATCCTCAATCCTGAATCCTCAATCCTCAATCCTCAATACTCAATCCTCAATCCTCAATCCTCAATCTTCAATCCTCAATACTCAATCTTCAGTCCGCAATTCTCAATACTAAATACTCAATAATCAGACCTCAACCATCAATACTGAACCCTCAGTCCTTGTCCTCAATCCACAACCCTCAATCCTCAATCCTCAATCTTCAATCATCAATATTCAATATTCAGTCCTCAATCCTCAATCCTCAATCCTCAATCCTCAATCCTCAATGTTCAATCCGCAATACCCAATCATGAATCTTCAATCCTCAATCCTCAATCCTCAATCCCCAATCCTCAATCCTCAATCCTCAGTCCTCAAACCTCAATCCTGAATCCTCAATCCTGAATCCTCAATCTTCAGACCTCAGTCCTCAACAATCAGTTGTCAATTCTCAATCCTCAATAGAATATCATCAATTCACAGTTTTCAATACACAATACTCAATCTGCAATATTTAAATCTCTATCCACAAACACCAATTCTTATCACTCAACCCTCAACTCTCAGTCCCCAAACCTCAATCTTCAATCCTCAACCCTCAATCCTCAATCCTCAATCATCAATCCTCAATCTTCAATACTCAATCCTCAATCCTCAATCCTCAACCCTCAATCCTCAATCCTCTATGTTAAATCCTCAAACCTCAATCCTCAATCCACAATCCTCAATTCTCAATCTTCAATCCTCAATACTCAATCTTAAATCCTCAATCCTCAATCCTCAATCCTCAATCCTCAATCCTCAATCCTCAATCCTCATCCTTCAATCCTCAATACCCAATCCTCAATCTTCAATCCTCAATCCTCAATCCTCAATTCTCAATCCTCAACCCTCAGCCCTCAGTCCTTAAACCTCAATCCTCAACCCTCAGCCCTCATCCTCAATCCTCAATCCTCAATCCTCAATCCTTAATCTTCACTCCTCAAACCTCAATTCTCAATCCTCAATCCTCAAACCTCAGTCCTCAAACCACAATCCTGAATCCTCAATCCTGAATCCTCAATCTTCAGCCCTCAGTCCTCAACAATCACTTGTCAATCCTCAATCCTCACTAGAATATCCTCAGTTCAGAGCTTTCCATACGCAATACTCAATCTGCGATCTCCAAATCTCTATCCACAAACATCAATTCTCATCACTCAACCCTCAACACTCAGTCCCCAATCCTCAATCTGCAATCCTCAATCCTCAACACTCAATCCTCAATCCTCAACCTTCAATCCTCAATACTCAATCTTCAATCCTCAATCCTCAACACTCAATCCTCAGTCCTCAAACCTCAATTCTGAATCCTCGATCCTGAATCCTCAATCTCCAGCCCTCAGTCCTGAACAATCAGGTGACAATCCTCAATCCTTAATAGAATATCCTCAATTCACAGTTTTCAATACTCAATACTCAATCTGCAATCTTCAAATCTCTATCCACAAACATCAATTCTCATCACTCAACACTCAACACTCAGTCCTCAATGTTCAATCCTCAATCCTCAATCCTTAATTCTCAATCTTCAATCCTCAATACTCAATCTTAAATCCTCAATCCTCAATCCTCAATACCTAACCCTCAATCTTCAATCCTCAATCCTCAATCCTCAATTCTCAATCCTCAATCCTCAACCCTCAATCCTCAATCCTCAATCCTCAATCCTCAATCCTCAATCCTCAACCCTCAATCGTCAGTCTTCAAAACTCAATATTCAATCTTCAATCCTCAATCCTCAATCCTCAATCCTCAATCCTCATCCTTCATTCCTCAATACCCAATCCTCAATCTTCAATCCTCAATCCTCAATCCTCAATTCTCAATCCTCAATCCTCAGTCCTCAGTCCTTAAACCTCAATCCTCAGCCCTCAGCCCTCATCCTCAATCCTCAATCCTCAACCCTCAATCCTCAATCCTCACACCTCAAACATCAATACTCAACCCTCAGTCCTCGTCCTCAATCCACAACGCTCAATCCTCAATCCCCAATCTTCAATCATCAACATTCAATCTTCAGTCCTCAATCCTCAATCCTCAATCCTCATTTCTCAATGTTCAATCAGCAATACCCAATCCTCAATCTTCAATCCTCAATCCTCAATCCTCAATCCTCACTCCTCAATCCTCAATCCTCAGTCCTCAAACCTCAATCCTGAATCCTCAAACCTGAATCCTCAATCTTCAGACCTCAGTCCTCAACAATCAGTTGTCAATTCTCAATCCTCCATAGAATATCATCAATTCACAGTTTTCAATACTCAATACTGAATCTGTAATCTTTAAATCTCTATCCACAAACATCAAATCTCATCACTCAATCCTCAACACTCGGTCCCCAATCCTCAATCATCAATCCTCAATACTCAATCCTCAATCCTCAATCCTCAATCTTCAATCCTCAATACTCAATCATCAATCCTCAAACCTCAATCCTCAATCCTCAATCCTCAACCCTCAATCGTGAGTCTTCAAACCTCAATACTCAATCTTCAATCCTCAATCCTCAATCCTCAATCCTCAATCCTCAATCCTCATCCTTCAATCCTCAATACGCAATCCTCAATCTTTAATCCTCAATCCTCAATCCTCAATTCTCAATCCTCAATCCTCAGTCCTCAGTCCTTAAACCTCAATCCTCAACCCTCAGCCCTCATCATCAATCCTCAATCCTCAATCCTCAATACTCAATCTTTAATCCTCAGTCCTCAATCCTCAATCTTCAATCTTTAATCCTCAACCCGCAATCCTCAATCCTCAATCCTCAATCCTCAGTCCTCAATCCGCAATCTTCAATCCTCAATACTCAATCTTCAATCCTCAATCCTCAATCCTCAACCCTCAGTCCTCATTCTTCAATTCTCAATAACCAATCCTCAATCTTCAATCCTCATTCCTCAATCCTCAATTCTCAATCCTCAATCCTCAATCCACAGACCTCAAACATCAATACTCAACCCTCAGTCCTCGTCCTCAATCCGCAACTCTCAAGCCTCAATCCTCAATCTCCAATCATCAATATTCAATCTTCAATACTCAATTATCAATCCTCAATCATCAATCCTCAATCCCCAATGTTCAATTCTCGATACCCAAACCTCAATCTTCAATCCTCAATCCTCAATCCTCAATGCTCAATCCTCAATCTTCAATCATGAATATTCAATCTTCAATACTCAATCCTCAATCCTCAATCCTCAATCCTCAATCCTCAATCCTCAATGTTCAATCCTCGATACCCAATCCTCAATCTTCAATCCTCAATCCTCAATCCTCAATCCTCAATCCTCAATCCTCAATACTCAGTCCTCAAACCACAATCCTGAATTCTCAATCCTGAATCCTCAATCTTCAGCCCTCAGTCCTGAACAATCAGGAGACAATCCTCAATCCTCAATAGAATATCCTCAATTCACAGTTTTCAATACTCAATTCTCAATCTGCAATCTTCAAGTATCTATCCACAAACATCAATTCTCATCTCTCAACACTCAACACTCAGTCCTCAATGTTCAACCCTCAACCCTCAATTCTCAATCTTCAATCCTCAATACTCAATCCTCAATCCTCATCCTTCAATCCTCAATACCCAATCCTCAATCTTCAATCCTCAATCCTCAATCCTCAATCCTCAGTCCTCAGTCCTTAAACCTCAATCCTCAACCCTCAGCCCTCATCCTCAATCCTCAATCCTCAATCCTCAATCCTCAATCCTCAATCTTCAACCCTCAACACTCAGTCCTCAATGTTCAAACCTCAATCCTCAATTCTCAATCTGCAATCCTCAATACTCAATCTTCAATCCTCAATCCTCAATACTCAATCCTCAATCCTCAATACCCAATCCTCAATCTTCAATCCTCAATCCTCAATCCTCAATTCTCAATCCTCAATCCTCAACCCTCAATCCTCAATCCTCAATCCTCAATCCTCAACCCTCAATCGTCAGTATTCAAACCTCAATATTCAATCTTCAATCGTCAATCCTAAATCCTCATTCCTCAATCCTCAATCCTCAGACCTCAAACATCAATACCCAACCCTCAGTCCTCGTCCTCAATCCGCAACACTCAATCCTCAATCCTCAATCTTCAATCATCAATATTCAATCTTCAATACTCAATCCTCAATCCTCAATCCTCAATCCTCAATCCTCAATCCTCAATGTTCAATCCTCGATACCCAATCCTCAATCTTCAATCCTCAATCCTCAATCCTCAATCCTCAATCCTCAATCCTCAATCCTCAGTCCTCAAACCACAATCCTGAATCCTCAATCCTGAATCCTCAATCTTCAGCCCTCAGTCCTCAACAATCAGATGTCAATCCTCAATCCTCACTAGAATATCCTCAGTTCAGAGCTTTCCATACGCAATACTCAGTCTGCAATCTTCAAATCTCTATCCACAAACATCAATTCTCATCACTCAACCCTCAACACTCAGTCCCCAATCCTCAATCTTCAATCCTCAATCCTCAACCCTCAATCCTCAATCCTCAATCTTCAATCCTCAATACTCAATCTTCAATCCTCAATCCTCAATCCTCAATCCTCAGTCCTCAAACCTCAATTCTGAATCCTCGATCCTGAATCCTCAATCTCCAGCCCTCAGTCCTGAACAATCAGGTGACAATCCTCAATCCTCAATAGAATATCCTCAATTCACAGTTTTCAATACTCAATACTCAATCTGCAATCTTCAAATCACTATCCACAAACATCAATTCTCATCACTCAACCCTCAACACTCAGTCCTCAATGTTCAATCCTCAATCCTCAATTCTCAATCTTCAATCCTCAATACTAAATCTATAATCCTCAATCCTCAATCCTCAATCTTCAATCCTCAATCCCCAATACTCAATCCTCAATCCTCAATCCTCAATCCTCAATCATCAATCCTCAGTCTTCAAACCTCAATACTCAATCTCCAATCCTCAATCCTCAATCCTCAATCCTCAATTCTCAATCCTCAATCCTCAGTCCTCAGTCCTTAAACCTCAATCCTCAGCCCTCAGCCCTCATCCTCAATCCTCAAACCTCAACCCTCAATCCTCAATCCTCACACCTCAAACATCAATACTCAACCCTCAGTCCTCGTCCTCAATCCACAACGCTCAATCCTCAATCCCCAATCTTCAATCATCAACATTCAATCTTCAGTCCTCAATCCTCAATCCTCAATCCTCATTTCTCAATGTTCAATCAGCAATACCCAATCCTCAATCTTCAATCCTCAATCCTCAATCCTCAATCCTCACTCCTCAATCCTCAATCCTCAGTCCTCAAACCTCAATCCTGAATCCTCAAACCTGAATCCTCAATCTTCAGACCTCAGTCCTCAACAATCAGTTGTCAATTCTCAATCCTCCATAGAATATCATCAATTCACAGTTTTCAATACTCAATACTGAATCTGTAATCTTTAAATCTCTATCCACAAACATCAAATCTCATCAATCAATCCTCAACACTCGGTCCCCAATCCTCAATCATCAATCCTCAATACTCAATCCTCAATCCTCAATCCTCAATCTTCAATCCTCAATACTCAATCATCAATCCTCAAACCTCAATCCTCAATCCTCAATCCTCAACCCTCAATCGTGAGTCTTCAAACCTCAATACTCAATCTTCAATCCTCAATCCTCAATCCTCAATCCTCAATCCTCAATCCTCATCCTTCAATCCTCAATACGCAATCCTCAATCTTTAATCCTCAATCCTCAATCCTCAATTCTCAATCCTCAATCCTCAGTCCTCAGTCCTTAAACCTCAATCCTCAACCCTCAGCCCTCATCATCAATCCTCAATCCTCAATCCTCAATACTCAATCTTTAATCCTCAGTCCTCAATCCTCAATCTTCAATCTTTAATCCTCAACCCGCAATCCTCAATCCTCAATCCTCAATCCTCAGTCCTCAATCCGCAATCTTCAATCCTCAATACTCAATCTTCAATCCTCAATCCTCAATCCTCAACCCTCAGTCCTCATTCTTCAATTCTCAATAACCAATCCTCAATCTTCAATCCTCATTCCTCAATCCTCAATTCTCAATCCTCAATCCTCAATCCACAGACCTCAAACATCAATACTCAACCCTCAGTCCTCGTCCTCAATCCGCAACTCTCAAGCCTCAATCCTCAATCTTCAATCATCAATATTCAATCTTCAATACTCAATTATCAATCCTCAATCATCAATCCTCAATCCCCAATGTTCAATTCTCGATACCCAAACCTCAATCTTCAATCCTCAATCCTCAATCCTCAATGCTCAATCCTCAATCTTCAATCATGAATATTCAATCTTCAATACTCAATCCTCAATCCTCAATCCTCAATCCTCAATCCTCAATGTTCAATCCTCGATACCCAATCCTCAATCTTCAATCCTCAATCCTCAATCCTCAATCCTCAATCCTCAATCCTCAATACTCAGTCCTCAAACCACAATCCTGAATTCTCAATCCTGAATCCTCAATCTTCAGCCCTCAGTCCTGAACAATCAGGAGACAATCCTCAATCCTCAATAGAATATCCTCAATTCACAGTTTTCAATACTCAATTCTCAATCTGCAATCTTCAAGTATCTATCCACAAACATCAATTCTCATCTCTCAACACTCAACACTCAGTCCTCAATGTTCAACCCTCAACCCTCAATTCTCAATCTTTAATCCTCAATACTCAATCCTCAATCCTCATCCTTCAATCCTCAATACCCAATCCTCAATCTTCAATCCTCAATCCTCAATCCTCAATCCTCAGTCCTCAGTCCTTAAACCTCAATCCTCAACCCTCAGCCCTCATCCTCAATCCTCAATCCTCAATCCTCAATCCTCAATCCTCAATCTTCAACCCTCAACACTCAGTCCTCAATGTTCAAACCTCAATCCTCAATTCTCAATCTGCAATCCTCAATACTCAATCTTCAATCCTCAATCCTCAATACTCAATCCTCAATCCTCAATACCCAATCCTCAATCTTCAATCCTCAATCCTCAATCCTCAATTCTCAATCCTCAATCCTCAACCCTCAATCCTCAATCCTCAATCCTCAATCCTCAACCCTCAATCGTCAGTCTTCAAACCTCAATATTCAATCTTCAATCGTCAATCCTAAATCCTCATTCCTCAATCCTCAATCCTCAGACCTCAAACATCAATACCCAACCCTCAGTCCTCGTCCTCAATCCGCAACACTCAATCCTCAATCCTCAATCTTCAATCATCAATATTCAATCTTCAATACTCAATCCTCAATCCTCAATCCTCAATCCTCAATCCTCAATCCTCAATGTTCAATCCTCGATACCCAATCCTCAATCTTCAATCCTCAATCCTCAATCCTCAATCCTCAATCCTCAATCCTCAATCCTCAGTCCTCAAACCACAATCCTGAATCCTCAATCCTGAATCCTCAATCTTCAGCCCTCAGTCCTCAACAATCAGATGTCAATCCTCAATCCTCACTAGAATATCCTCAGTTCAGAGCTTTCCATACGCAATACTCAGTCTGCAATCTTCAAATCTCTATCCACAAACATCAATTCTCATCACTCAACCCTCAACACTCAGTCCCCAATCCTCAATCTTCAATCCTCAATCCTCAACCCTCAATCCTCAATCCTCAATCTTCAATCCTCAATACTCAATCTTCAATCCTCAATCCTCAATCCTCAATCCTCAGTCCTCAAACCTCAATTCTGAATCCTCGATCCTGAATCCTCAATCTCCAGCCCTCAGTCCTGAACAATCAGGTGACAATCCTCAATCCTCAATAGAATATCCTCAATTCACAGTTTTCAATACTCAATACTCAATCTGCAATCTTCAAATCACTATCCACAAACATCAATTCTCATCACTCAACCCTCAACACTCAGTCCTCAATGTTCAATACTCAATCCTCAATTCTCAATCTTCAATCCTCAATACTAAATCTATAATCCTCAATCCTCAATCCTCAATCTTCAATCCTCAATCCCCAATACTCAATCCTCAATCCTCAATCCTCAATCCTCAATCATCAATCCTCAGTCTTCAAACCTCAATACTCAATCTCCAATCCTCAATCCTCAATCCTCAATCCTCAATTCTCAATCCTCAATCCTCAGTCCTCAGTCCTTAAACCTCAATCCTCAGCCCTCAGCCCTCATCGTCAATCCTCAATCCTCAACCCTCAATCCTCAATCCTCACACCTCAAACATCAATACTCAACCCTCAGTCCTCGTCCTCAATCCACAACGCTCAATCCTCAATCCCCAATCTTCAATCATCAACATTCAATCTTCAGTCCTCAATCCTCAATCCTCAATCCTCATTTCTCAATGTTCAATCAGCAATACCCAATCCTCAATCTTCAATCCTCAATCCTCAATCCTCAATCCTCACTCCTCAATCCTCAATCCTCAGTCCTCAAACCTCAATCCTGAATCCTCAAACCTGAATCCTCAATCTTCAGACCTCAGTCCTCAACAATCAGTTGTCAATTCTCAATCCTCCATAGAATATCATCAATTCACAGTTTTCAATACTCAATACTGAATCTGTAATCTTTAAATCTCTATCCACAAACATCAAATCTCATCACTCAATCCTCAACACTCGGTCCCCAATCCTCAATCATCAATCCTCAATACTCAATCCTCAATCCTCAATCCTCAATCTTCAATCCTCAATACTCAATCATCAATCCTCAGACCTCAATCCTCAATCCTCAATCCTCAACCCTCAATCGTGAGTCTTCAAACCTCAATACTCAATCTTCAATCCTCAATCCTCAATCCTCAATCCTCAATCCTCAATCCTCATCCTTCAATCCTCAATACGCAATCCTCAATCTTTAATCCTCAATCCTCAATCCTCAATTCTCAATCCTCAATCCTCAGTCCTCAGTCCTTAAACCTCAATCCTCAACCCTCAGCCCTCATCATCAATCCTCAATCCTCAATCCTCAATACTCAATCTTTAATCCTCAGTCCTCAATCCTCAATCTTCAATCTTTAATCCTCAACCCGCAATCCTCAATCCTCAATCCTCAATCCTCAGTCCTCAATCCGCAATCTTCAATCCTCAATACTCAATCTTCAATCCTCAATCCTCAATCCTCAACCCTCAGTCCTCATTCTTCAATTCTCAATAACCAATCCTCAATCTTCAATCCTCATTCCTCAATCCTCAATTCTCAATCCTCAATCCTCAATCCACAGACCTCAAACATCAATACTCAACCCTCAGTCCTCGTCCTCAATCCGCAACTCTCAAGCCTCAATCCTCAATCTTCAATCATCAATATTCAATCTTCAATACTCAATTATCAATCCTCAATCATCAATCCTCAATCCCCAATGTTCAATTCTCGATACCCAAACCTCAATCTTCAATCCTCAATCCTCAATCCTCAATGCTCAATCCTCAATCTTCAATCATGAATATTCAATCTTCAATACTCAATCCTCAATCCTCAATCCTCAATCCTCAATCCTCAATGTTCAATCCTCGATACCCAATCCTCAATCTTCAATCCTCAATCCTCAATCCTCAATCCTCAATCCTCAATCCTCAATACTCAGTCCTCAAACCACAATCCTGAATTCTCAATCCTGAATCCTCGATCTTCAGCCCTCAGTCCTGAACAATCAGGAGACAATCCTCAATCCTCAATAGAATATCCTCAATTCACAGTTTTCAATACTCAATTCTCAATCTGCAATCTTCAAGTATCTATCCACAAACATCAATTCTCATCTCTCAACACTCAACACTCAGTCCTCAATGTTCAACCCTCAAACCTCAATTCTCAGTCTTCAATCCTCAATACTCAATCCTCAATCCTCATCCTTCAATCCTCAATACCCAATCCTCAATCTTCAATCCTCAATCCTCAATCCTCAATCCTCAGTCCTCAGTCCTTAAACCTCAATCCTCAACCCTCAGCCCTCATCCTCAATCCTGAATCCTCAATCCTCAATCCTCAATCCTCAATCTTCAACCCTCAACACTCAGTCCTCAATGTTCAAACCTCAATCCTCAATTCTCAATCTGCAATCCTCAATACTCAATCTTCAATCCTCAATCCTCAATACTCAATCCTCAATCCTCAATACCCAATCCTCAATCTTCAATCCTCAATCCTCAATCCTCAATTCTCAATCCTCAATCCTCAACCCTCAATCCTCAATCCTCAATCCTCAATCCTCAACCCTCAATCGTCAGTATTCAAACCTCAATATTCAATCTTCAATCGTCAATCCTAAATCCTCATTCCTCAATCCTCAATCCTCAGACCTCAAACATCAATACCCAACCCTCAGTCCTCGTCCTCAATCCGCAACACTCAATCCTCAATCCTCAATCTTCAATCATCAATATTCAATCTTCAATACTCAATCCTCAATCCTCAATCCTCAATCCTCAATCCTCAATCCTCAATGTTCAATCCTCGATACCCAATCCTCAATCTTCAATCCTCAATCCTCAATCCTCAATCCTCAATCCTCAATCCTCAATCCTCAGTCCTCAAACCACAATCCTGAATCCTCAATCCTGAATCCTCAATCTTCAGCCCTCAGTCCTCAACAATCAGATGTCAATCCTCAATCCTCACTAGAATATCCTCAGTTCAGAGCTTTCCATACGCAATACTCAGTCTGCAATCTTCAAATCTCTATCCACAAACATCAATTCTCATCACTCAACCCTCAACACTCAGTCCCCAATCCTCAATCTTCAATCCTCAATCCTCAACCCTCAATCCTCAATCCTCAATCTTCAATCCTCAATACTCAATCTTCAATCCTCAATCCTCAATCCTCAATCCTCAGTCCTCAAACCTCAATTCTGAATCCTCGATCCTGAATCCTCAATCTCCAGCCCTCAGTCCTGAACAATCAGGTGACAATCCTCAATCCTCAATAGAATATCCTCAATTCACAGTTTTCAATACTCAATACTCAATCTGCAATCTTCAAATCTCTATCCACAAGCATCAATTCTCATCACTCAACCCTCAACACTCAGTCCTCAATGTTCAATCCTCAATCATCAATCCTCAATCTTCAATCTTCAATACTCAATCTTCAATCCTCAATCCTCAATCCTCAATCCTCAATCCTCAATCCTCAATCCTCATTCTTCAATCCTCAATACCCAATCCTCAATCTTCAATCCTCAATCCTCAATCCCCAATTCTCAATCCTCAATCCTCAATCCTCAGACCTCAAACATCAATCCTCAACCGTCAGTCCTCGTCCTCAATCCTCAACACTCAATCCTAAATCCTCAATCTTCAATCGTCAATATTCAATCTTCAATACTCAATCCTCAATCCTCAATCCTCAATCCTCAATCCTCAATGTTCAATCCTCGATACCCGGTCCTCAACCTTCAATCCTCAATCCTCAATCCTCAATCCTCAATCCTCAATCCTCAATCCCCAATCCTCAATCCTCAATCATCAAACCTCAACCTTCAATACTCAATCCTCAATCCTCAATCCTTAATACTCAATCCTCAATCCTCAATGATCAATCCTCAATCTTCAATCCTCAATTCTCAATCTTTAATCCTCAGTCCTCAATCCTCAATCATCAATCTTCAATCTTCAATCCTCGACCCGCAATCCTCAATCCTCAATCCTCAATCCTCAGTCCTCAATCCGCAATATTCAATCCCCAATACTCAATCTTCAATCCTCAATCCTCAATCCTCAATCCTCAATCCTCTATCCTCAATCTTGAATTCTCAATACTCAATCTTCAATCCCCAATCCTCAATCTTCAATCCTCAATCCTCAATCCTCAATCCTCAATCCTCAATCCTCAATGTTCAATCCTCAACAGTCAATCATCAATCTTCAATCCTCAATACTCAATCTTCAATCCTCAATGCTCAATCCTCAACCTTCAATCCTCAATACTCAATCTTCATCATCAATCCTCAATCCTCAATCCTCAATCCTCATTCTACAATCCTCAATACCCAATCCTCAACCTTCAATCCTCAATCCTCAATCCCCAATTCTCAATCCTCAATCCTCAATCCTCAGACCTCAAGCATCAATCCTCAACCGTCAGTCCTCGTCCTCAATCCTCAACACTGAATCCTAAATCCTCAATCTTCAATCGTCAATACTAAATCTTCAATCCTCAATCTGCAGTCCTCAATCCTCAATCCTCAATCCTCAATATTCAACACACAACCCTCAACCATCAATCCTCAATACTCAACCATCAATACTCAATTCTCAATACTCAATAGAATATCCTGAATTCTCATGGTTCAATACTCAATCCACAAATTCAATAATCAAATCTCAATCCTCAAACATCAATCCTCAACACTCAATACTCAACACTCAATCCTCTGTCCTCAAACCTCAATCCCGAACCCTCAATCCTGAATCCTCAATCTTCAGCACTCGGTCCTCTACAATCAATTGTCAATCCTCAATCCTCAATAGAATATCCTCAATTCACAGTTTTCAATACTCAATCCCCGTTCTTCAATCTTCAAATCTCAATCCACAAACATCAATTCCCATCACTCAACCCTCAACACTAAGTCCTCAATATTCAATCCACAGTCCTCAATCCTCAATCTTCAATCCTCAATCCTCAATCCTCAATCGTCATTACTCAATCCTCAATCGTCAATCCTCAATCCCCAATCCTCAATCTTCAATCCTCAATCCTCAATCCTCAATTCTCAATCCTCAATCCTCATTCCTCAATCTTCAATCCTCAATACTCAATCCACAATCCTCAATATTCAATCCTCAATACTCAATCTTCAATCCACAATCCGCAATCCTCAGTCCTCAATCCTCAATCCTCAATCCTCAATCCTCAATCTTGAATCCTCAATACTCAATCTTCAATCCCCAATCCTCAATCTTCAATCCTCAATCCTCAAAGCTCAATCCTCAACATTCAATCCTCAATACTCAATCTTCAATCGTCAATCCTCAGTCCTCATCCTCAATCCTCAATCCTCAATCCTCAATCCTCAATCTTCAATCCTCAATACTCAATATTCAATCCTCAATCCTCAATCCTCAGGCCTCAAACCTCAATTCTGAATCCTCAATCCTGAATCCTCAATCTTCAGCCCTCAGTCCTCAACAATCAGGTGACAATCCTCAATCCTCAGTAGAATATCCTCAATTCGCAGCTTTCGATACACAATACTCAATCTGCAATCTTCAAATCTCTATCCACAAGCATCAATTCTCATCACTCAACCCTCAACACTCAGTCCTCAATGTTCAATCCTCAATCATCAATCCTCAATCTTCAATCTTCAATACTCAATCTTCAATCCTCAATCTTCAATCCTCAATCCTCAATCCTCAATCCTCATTCTTCAATCCTCAATACCCAATCCTCAATCTTCAATCCTCAATCCTCAATCACCAATTCTCAATCCTCAATCCTCAATCCTCAGACCTCAAACATCAATCCTCAACCGTCAGTCCTCGTCCTCAATCCTCAACACTCAATCCTAAATCCTCAATCTTCAATCGTCAATATTCAATCTTCAATACTCAATCCTCAATCCTCAATCCTCAATCCTCAATCCTCAATGTTCAATCCTCGATACCCAGTCCTCAACCTTCAATCCTCAATCCTCAATCCTCAATCCTCAATCCTCAGTCCTCAAACCACAATCCTGAATCCTCAATCCTGAATCCTCAATCTTCAGCCCTGAGTCCTCAACAATCAGATGTCAATCCTCAATCCTCACTAGAATAGCCTCAGTTCAGAGCTTTCCATACGCAATACTCAGTCTGCAATCTTCAAATCTCTATCCACAAACATCAATTCTCATCACTCAAACCTCAACACTCAGTCCCCAATACTCAATCTTCAATCCTCAATCCTCAACCCTCAATCCTCAATCCTCAATCTTCAATCCTGAATACTCAATCTGCAATCCTCAATCCTCAATCCTCAATCCTCAGTCCTCAAACCTCAATTCTGAATCCTCGATCCTGAATCCTCAATCTCCAGCCCTCAGTCCTGAACAATCAGGTGACAATCCTCAATCCTCAATAGAATATCCTCAATTCACAGTTTTCAATACTCAATACTCAATCTGCAATCTTCAAATCTCTATCCACAAACAACAATTCTCATCACTCAACACTCAACACTCAGTCTTCAATGTTCAATCCTCAATCCTCAATTCTCAATCTTCAATCCTCAATACTCAATCTTAAATCCTCAATCCTCAACCCTCAATACCCAATCCTCAATCTTCAATCCTCAATCCTCAATCCTCAATTCTCAATCCTCAATCCTCAACCCTCAATCCTCAATCCTCAATCCTCAATTCTCAACCCTCAATCGTCAGTCTTCAAACCTCAATATTCAATCTTCAATCCTCAATCCTCAATCCTCAATCCTCAATCCTCATCCTTCATTCCTCAATGCCCAATCCTCAATCTTCAATCCTCAATCCTCAGTCCTCAAATCTCAATCCTCAATCCTCAGTCCTCAGTCCTTAAACCTCAATCCTCAGCCCTCAGCCCTCATTCTCAATCCTCAATCCTCAATCCTCAATCCTCAATCTTCAATCCTCAATTCTCAATCTTCAATCCTCAATCCTCAATCCTCAGTCCTCAAACTTCAATTCTGAATCCTCAATCCTGAATCCTCAATCTTCAGCCCTCAGTCCTCAACAATCAGGTGACAATCCTCAATCCTTAATAGAATATCCTCAATTCACAGTTTTCAATACTCAATACTCAATCTGCAATCTTCAAATCACTATCCACAAACATGAATTCTCATCACTCAACCCTCAACACTCAGTCCTCAATGTTCAATCCTCAATCCTCAATTCTCAATCTTCAATCCTCAATACTCAATCTATAATCCTCAATCCTCAATCCTCGATCTTCAATCCTAAATCCTCAATTCTCAATCTTCAATCCTTAGTACTCAATATTAAATCCTCAATTCTCAATCCTCAATACCCAATTCTCAATCTTCAATCCTCAATCCTCAATCCTCAATCCTCAATCCTCAATCCTCAACCCTCAATCCTCAATCCTCAATCCTCAATCCTCAATCCTCAACCCTCAATCGTCAGTCTTCACACCTCAATGTTCAATCTTCAATCCTCAATCCTCAATCCTGAATCCTCAATCTTCAGACCTCAGTCCTCAACAATCAGCTGTCAATTCTCAATACTCAATAGAATATCATCAATTCACAGTTTTCAATACTCAATACTGAATCTGTAATCTTTAAATCTCTATCCACAAACATCAATTCTCATCACTCAAACCTCAACACTCAGTCCCCAATCCTCAATCATCAATCCTCAATCCTCAATCCTCAATCCTCAATCCTCAATCTTCAATCCTCAATACTCAATCATCAATCCTCAAACCTCAATCCTCAATCCTCAATCCTCAACCCTCGATCCTCAGTCTTCAAACCTCAATACTCAATATCCAATCCTCAATCCTCAATCCTCAATCCTCAATCTTCAATCCTCAATCCTCAATCTTCAACCCTCAACACTCAGTCCTCAATGTTCAATCCTCAATCCTCAATTCTGAACCTTCAGTCCACAATACTCAATCTTCAATCCTCAATCCCCAATACTCAATCCTCAATCCCCAATCCTCAATCCTCAATCACCAAACCTCAATCTTCAATACTCAATCCTCAATCCTCAATCCTTAATACTCAATCCTCAATCCTCAATCATCAATCCTCAATCTTCAATCCTCAATTCTCAATCTTTAATCCTCAGTCCTCAATCCTCAATCTTCAATCTTCAATCTTCAATCCTCGAACAGCAATCCTCAATCCTCAATCCTCAATCCTCAGTCCTCAATCCGCAATATTCAATCCTCAATACTCAATCTTCAATCCTCAATCCTCAATCCTCAATCCTCAATCCTCTATCCTCAATCTTGAATCCTCAATACTCAGTCTTCAATCCCCAATCCTCAATCTTCAATCCTCAATCCTCAATCCTCAATCCTCAATCCTCATCCCTCAATGTTCAATCCTCAACAGTCAATCATCAATCTTCAATCCTCAATACTCAATCTTCAATCCTCAATGCTCAATCCTCAACCTTCAATCCTCAATACTCAATCTTCAATCGTCAATCCTCAGTCCTCATCCTCAATCCTCAATCCTCAATCCTCAATCCACAATCCTCAATATTCAATCCTCAATCCTCAATCCCCAATTCTCAGTCCTCAATCCTCAATCCTCAGACCTCAAACATCAATCCTCAACCGTCAGCCCTCGTCCTCAATCCTCAACACTCAATCCTAAATCCTCAATCTTCAATCGTCAATACTAAATCTTCAATCCTCAATCTTCAGTCTTCAATCCTCAATCCTCAATCCTCAATATTCAACACACAACCCTCAACCATCAATCCTCAATACTCAACCATCAATACTCAATTCTCAATACTCAATAGAATATCCTGAATTCTCATGGTTCAATACTCAATCCACAAATTCAATAATCAAATCTCAATCCTCAAACATCAATCCTCAACACTCAATACTCAACACTCAATCCTCAGTCCTCAAACATCAATCCCGAATCCTCAATCCTGAATCCTCAATCTTCAGCCCTCAGTCCTCAACAATCAATTGTCAATCCTCAATCCTCAATAGAATGTCCTCAATTCACAGTTTTCAATACTCAATCCCCATTCTTCAATCTTCAAATCTCAATCCACAAACATCAATTCTCATCACTCAACCCTCAACACTCAGTCCTCAATGTTCAATCCTCAATCCTCAATCCTAAATCTTCAATCCTCAATACTCAATCTTCAATCCTCAATCCTCAATCCTCAATCCTCAGTACTCGATCTTCAATCCTCAATCCTCAATCCTCAATCCTCAATCCTCACCCTTCATTCCTCAATACCCAATCCTCAATCTTCAATCCTCAATCCTGAATCCTCAATCCTCAAATCTCAATCCTCAATCCTCAGTCCTCAGTCCTTAAACCTCAATCCTCAGCCCTCAGCTCTCATTCTCAATCCTCAATCCTCAATCCTCGATCCTCAATCTTCAATCCTCAATACTCAATCTTCAATCCTCAATCCTCAATCCTCAGTCCTCAAACCTCAATTCTGAATCCTCAATCCTGAATCCTGAAGCTTCAGCCCTCAGTCCTCAACAATCAGGTGACAATCCTCAATCCTCAATAGAAGATCCTCAATTCACAGTTTTCAATAGTCAATACTCAATCTGCAATCTTCAAATCTCTATCCACAAACATCAATTCTCATCACTCAACACTCAACACTCAGTCCTCAATGTTCAATCCTCAATCCTCAATTCTCAATCTTCAATCCTTAATACTCAATATTAAATCCTCAATCCTCAATCCTCAATACCCAATTCTCAATCTTCAATCCTCAATCCTCAATCCTCAATCCTCAATCCTCAATCCTCAATCCTCAATCTTGAATCCTCAATACTCAATCTTCAACCCCAATACTCAATCTTCAATCCTCAATCCTCAATCCTCAATCCTCAATCCTCAATCCTCAATCTTCAATCCTCTACACTCAATCATCAATCTTCAATCCTCAATACTCAACCTTCAATCCTCAAAGCTCAATCCTCAACATTCAATCCTCAATACTCAATCTTCAATCGTCAATCCTCAGTCCTCATCCTCAATCCTCAATCCTCAATCCTCAATCCTCAATCTTCAATCCTCAATACTCAATATTCAATCCTCAATCCTCAATCCTCAGACCTCAAACCTCAATTCTGAATCCTCAATCCTGAATCCTCAATCTTCAGCTCTCAGTCCTCAACAATCAGGTGACAATCCTCAATCCTCAATAGAATATCCTCAATTCGCAGCTTTCGATACACAATACTCAATCTGCAATCTTCAAATCTTTATCCACAAACATCAATTCTCATCACTCAACCCTCAACACTCAGTCCTCAATGTTCAATCCTCAATCATCAATCCTCAATCTTCAACCTTCAATACTCAATCTTCAATCCTGAATCCTCAATCCTCAATCCTCAATCCTCAATCCTCATTCTTCAATCCTCAATACCCAATCCTCAATCTTCAATCCTCAATCCTCAATCCCCATTTCTCAATCCTCAATCCTCAATCCTCAGACCTCAAACATCAATCCTCAACCGTCAGTCCTCGTCCTCAATCCTCAACACTCAATCCTAAATCCTCAATCTTCAATCCTCAATACTCAATCTTCAATCCTCAATCCTCAATCCTCAGTCCTCAAACCTCAATTCTGAATCCTCAATCCTGAATCCTCAAGCTTCAGCCCTCAGTCCTCAACAATCAGGTGACAATCCTCAATCCTCAATAGAATATCCTCAATTCACAGTTTTCAATAGTCAATACTCAATCTGCAATCTTCAAATCTCTATCCACAAACATCAATTCTCATCACTCAACACTCAACACTCAGTCCTCAATGTTCAATCCTCAATCCTCAATTCTCAATCTTCAATCCTTAATACTCAATATTAAATCCTCAATCCTCAATCCTCAATACCCAATTCTCAATCTTCAATCCTCAATCCTCAATCCTCAATCCTCAATCCTCAATCCTCAATCTTGAATCCTCAATACTCAATCTTCAACCCCAATACTCAATCTTCAATCCTCAATCCTCAATCCTCAATCCTCAATCCTCAATCCTCAATCTTCAATCCTCTACACTCAATCATCAATCTTCAATCCTCAATTCTCAACCTTCAATCCTCAAAGCTCAATCCTCAACATTCAATCCTCAATACTCAATCTTCAATCGTCAATCCTCAGTCCTCATCCTCAATCCTCAATCCTCAATCCTCAATCCTCAATCTTCAATCCACAATACTCAATATTCAATCCTCAATCCTCAATCGTCAGTCTTCAAACCTCAATCCTCATTCTTCAATCCTCAATCCTCAATCCTCAATCCTCAGTCCTCATCCTTCATTCCTCAATACCCAATCCTCAATCTTCAATCCTCAATCCTCAGTCCTCAAATCTCAATCCTCAATCCTCAGTCCTCAGTCCTTAAACCTCAATCCTCAGCCCTCAGCCCTCATTCTCAATCCTCAATCCTCAATCCTCAATCCTCAATCTTCAATCCTCAATACTCAATCTTCAATCCTCAATCCTCAATCCTCAGTCCTCAAACCTCAATTCTGAATCCTCAATCCTGAATCCTCAATCTTCAGCCCTCAGTCCTCAACAATCAGGTGACAATCCTCAATCCTTAATAGAATATCCTCAATTCACAGTTTTCAATACTCAATACTCAATCTGCAATCTTCAAATCACTATCCACAAACATCAATTCTCATCACTCAACCCTCAACACTCAGTCCTCAATGTTCAATCCTCAATCCTCAATACTCAATCTATAATCCTCAATCCTCAATCCTCAATCTTCAATCCTAAATCCTCAATTCTCAATCTTCAATCCTTAATACTCAATATTAAATCCCCAATTCTCAATCCTCAATACCCAATTCTCAATCCTCAATCCTCAATCCTCAATTCTCAATCCTCAATCCTCAACCCTCAATCCTCAATCCTCAATCCTCAATCCTCAATCCTCAACCCTCAATCGTCAGTCTTCACACCTCAATGTTCAATCTTCAATCCTCAATCCTCAATACTGAATCCTCAATCTTCAGACCTCAGTCCTCAACAATCAGCTGTCAATTCTCAATACTCAATAGAATATCATCAATTCACAGTTTTCAATACTCAATACTGAATCTGTAATCTTTAAATCTCTATCCACAAACATCAATTCTCATCACTCAAACCTCAACACTCAGTCCCCAATCCTCAATCATCAATCCTCAATCCTCAATCCTCAATCCTCAATCCTCAATCTTCAATCCTCTATACTCAATCATCAATCCTCAAACATCAATCCTCAATCCTCAATCCTCAACCCTCAATCCTCAGTCTTCAAACCTCAATACTCAATATCCAATCCTCAATCCTCAATCCTCAATCCTCAATCTTCAATCCTCAATCCTCAATCTTCAGCCCTCAACACTCAGTCCTCAATGTTCAAACCTCAATCCTCAATTCTGAACCTTCAATCCACAATACTCAATCTTCAATCCTCAATCCTCAATACTCAATCCTCAATCCCCAATCCTCAATCCTCAATCATCAAACCTCAATCTTCAATACTCAATCCTCAATCCTCAATCCTTAATACTCAATCCTCAATCCTCAATCATCAATCCTCAATCTTCAATCCTCAATTCTCAATCTTTAATCCTCAGTCCTCAATCCTCAATGTTCAATCCTCAACAGTCAATCATCAATCTTCAATCCTCAATACTCAATCTTCAATCCTCAATGCTCAATCCTCAACCTTCAATCCTCAATACTCAATCTTCAATCGTCAATCCTCAGTCCTCATCCTCAATCCTCAATCCTCAATCCTCAATCCACAATCCTCAATATTCAATCCTCAATCCTCAATCCCCAATTCTCAGTCCTCAATCCTCAATCCTCAGACCTCAAACATCAATCCTCAACCGTCAGTCCTCGTCCTCAATCCTCAACACTCAATCCTAAATCCTCAATCTTCAATCGTCAATACTAAATCTTCAATCCTCAATCTTCAGTCTTCAATCCTCAATCCTCAATCCTCAATATTCAACACACAACCCTCAACCATCAATCCTCAATACTCAACCATCAATACTCAATTCTCAATACTCAATAGAATATCCTGAATTCTCATGGTTCAATACTCAATCCACAAATTCAATAAACAAATCTCAATCCTCAAACATCAATCCTCAACACTCAATACTCAACACTCAATCCTCAGTCCTCAAACCTCAATCCCGAATCCTCAATCCTGAAACCTCAATCTTCAGCCCTCAGTCCTCAACAATCAATTGTCAATCCTCAATCCTCAATAGAATATCCTCAATTCACAGTTTTCAATACTCAATCCCCATTCTTCAATCTTCAAATCTCAATCCACAAACATCAATTCTCATCACTCAACCCTCAACACTCAGTCCTCAATGTTCAATCCTCAATCCTCAATCCTAAATCTTCAATCCTCAATACTCAATCTTCAATCCTCAATCCTCAATCCTCAATCCTCAACCCTCATTCTACAATCCTCAATACCCAATCCTCAATCTTCAATCCTCAATCCCCAATTCTCAATCCTCAATCCTCAATCCTCAGACCTCAAACATCAATCCTCAACCGTCAGTCCTCGTCCTCAATCCTCAACACTGAATCCTAAATCCTCAATCTTCAATCGTCAATACTAAATCTTCAATCCTCAATCTTCAGTCCTCAATCCTCAATTCTCAATCCTCAATATTCAACACACAACCCTCAACCATCAATCCTCAATACTCAACCATCAATACTCAATTCTCAATACTCAATAGAATATCCTGAATTCTCATGGTTCAATACTCAATCCACAAATTCAATAATCAAATCTCAATCCTCAAACATCAATCCTCAACACTCAATACTCAACACTCAATCCTCTGTCCTCAAACCTCAATCCCGAATCCTCAGTCCTGAATCCTCAATCTTCAGCACTCAGTCCTCAACAATCAATTGTCAATCCTCAATCCTCAATAGAATATCCTCAATTCACAGTTTTCAATACTCAATTCCCATTCTTCAATCTTCAAATCTCAATCCACAAACATCAATTCCCATCACTCAACCCTCAGCACTAAGTCCTCAATATTCAATCCACAGTCCTCAATCCTCAATCTTCAATCCTCAATCCTCAATCCTCAATCGTCATTACTCAATCCTCAATCGTCAATCCTCAATCCCCAATCCTCAATCTTCAATCCTCAATCCTCAATCCTCAATCCTCAATAGTCAATCTTCAATCCTCAATACTCAATCTTCAATCCTCAATCATCAATCCTCAGTCCTCAATCCTCAATCGTCAATCCTCAATCCTCAATCCTCAATTCTCAATCCTCAATCCTCATTCCTCAGACCTCAAACATCAATACTCAACCATCAGACATCGTCCTCAATCCACAACCCTCAATCCTCAATCCTCAACCTTCAATCATCAATATTCAATCTTCAATCCTCAATCCTCAATGTTCAATACTCAATCCTCAATCCTCAATGTTCAATCCTCAATCCTCAACCCTCAATCTTCAATCCTCAATCCTCAATCCTCAACCCTCAATCCTCAAACCTCAACGCTCAGTCCTCAAACCACAATCCTGAATCCTCAATCCTCAAACCTCAATCTTCAGCCCTCAGTCCTCAACAATCAGTTGTCAATCCTCAATCCTCAATAGAATATCCTCTGTTCAGAGCTTTCCATACGCAATACTCAATCTGCAATCTTCAAATCTCTATCCACAAACATCAATTCTCATCACTCAACCATCAACGCTCAGTCCCCAATCCTCAATCTTCAATCCTCAATTCTCAATTCTCAATCCCCAATCCTCAATCTTCAATCCTCAATACTCAATCTTCAATCCACAATACTCAATATTCAATCCTCAATCCTCAATCGTCAGTCTTCAAACCTCAATCCTCATTCTTCAATCCTCAATCCTCAATCCTCAATCCTCAGTCCTCATCCTTCATTCCTCAATACCCAATCCTCAATCTTCAATCCTCAATCCTCAGTCCTCAAATCTCAATCCTCAATCCTCAGTCCTCAGTCCTTAAACCTCAATCCTCAGCCCTCAGCCCTCATTCTCAATCCTCAATCCTCAATCCTCAATCCTCAATCTTCAATCCTCAATACTCAATCTTCAATCCTCAATCCTCAATCCTCAGTCCTCAAACCTCAATTCTGAATCCTCAATCCTGAATCCTCAATCTTCAGCCCTCAGTCCTCAACAATCAGGTGACAATCCTCAATCCTTAATAGAATATCCTCAATTCACAGTTTTCAATACTCAATACTCAATCTGCAATCTTCAAATCACTATCCACAAACATCAATTCTCATCACTCAACCCTCAACACTCAGTCCTCAATGTTCAATCCTCAATCCTCAATACTCAATCTATAATCCTCAATCCTCAATCCTCAATCTTCAATCCTAAATCCTCAATTCTCAATCTTCAATCCTTAATACTCAATATTAAATCCCCAATTCTCAATCCTCAATACCCAATTCTCAATCCTCAATCCTCAATCCTCAATTCTCAATCCTCAATCCTCAACCCTCAATCCTCAATCCTCAATCCTCAATCCTCAATCCTCAACCCTCAATCGTCAGTCTTCACACCTCAATGTTCAATCTTCAATCCTCAATCCTCAATACTGAATCCTCAATCTTCAGACCTCAGTCCTCAACAATCAGCTGTCAATTCTCAATACTCAATAGAATATCATCAATTCACAGTTTTCAATACTCAATACTGAATCTGTAATCTTTAAATCTCTATCCACAAACATCAATTCTCATCACTCAAACCTCAACACTCAGTCCCCAATCCTCAATCATCAATCCTCAATCCTCAATCCTCAATCCTCAATCCTCAATCTTCAATCCTCTATACTCAATCATCAATCCTCAAACATCAATCCTCAATCCTCAATCCTCAACCCTCAATCCTCAGTCTTCAAACCTCAATACTCAATATCCAATCCTCAATCCTCAATCCTCAATCCTCAATCTTCAATCCTCAATCCTCAATCTTCAGCCCTCAACACTCAGTCCTCAATGTTCAAACCTCAATCCTCAATTCTGAACCTTCAATCCACAATACTCAATCTTCAATCCTCAATCCTCAATACTCAATCCTCAATCCCCAATCCTCAATCCTCAATCATCAAACCTCAATCTTCAATACTCAATCCTCAATCCTCAATCCTTAATACTCAATCCTCAATCCTCAATCATCAATCCTCAATCTTCAATCCTCAATTCTCAATCTTTAATCCTCAGTCCTCAATCCTCAATGTTCAATCCTCAACAGTCAATCATCAATCTTCAATCCTCAATACTCAATCTTCAATCCTCAATGCTCAATCCTCAACCTTCAATCCTCAATACTCAATCTTCAATCGTCAATCCTCAGTCCTCATCCTCAATCCTCAATCCTCAATCCTCAATCCACAATCCTCAATATTCAATCCTCAATACTCAATCCCCAATTCTCAGTCCTCAATCCTCAATCCTCAGACCTCAAACATCAATCCTCAACCGTCAGTCCTCGTCCTCAATCCTCAACACTCAATCCTAAATCCTCAATCTTCAATCGTCAATACTAAATCTTCAATCCTCAATCTTCAGTCTTCAATCCTCAATCCTCAATCCTCAATATTCAACACACAACCCTCAACCATCAATCCTCAATACTCAACCATCAATACTCAATTCTCAATACTCAATAGAATATCCTGAATTCTCATGGTTCAATACTCAATCCACAAATTCAATAAACAAATCTCAATCCTCAAACATCAATCCTCAACACTCAATACTCAACACTCAATCCTCAGTCCTCAAACCTCAATCCCGAATCCTCAATCCTGAAACCTCAATCTTCAGCCCTCAGTCCTCAACAATCAATTGTCAATACTCAATCCTCAATAGAATATCCTCAATTCACAGTTTTCAATACTCAATCCCCATTCTTCAATCTTCAAATCTCAATCCACAAACATCAATTCTCATCACTCAACCCTCAACACTCAGTCCTCAATGTTCAATCCTCAATCCTCAATCCTAAATCTTCAATCCTCAATACTCAATCTTCAATCCTCAATCCTCAATCCTCAATCCTCAACCCTCATTCTACAATCCTCAATACCCAATCCTCAATCTTCAATCCTCAATCCCCAATTCTCAATCCTCAATCCTCAATCCTCAGACCTCAAACATCAATCCTCAACCGTCAGTCCTCGTCCTCAATCCTCAACACTGAATCCTAAATCCTCAATCTTCAATCGTCAATACTAAATCTTCAATCCTCAATCTTCAGTCCTCAATCCTCAATTCTCAATCCTCAATATTCAACACACAACCCTCAACCATCAATCCTCAATACTCAACCATCAATACTCAATTCTCAATACTCAATAGAATATCCTGAATTCTCATGGTTCAATACTCAATCCACAAATTCAATAATCAAATCTCAATCCTCAAACATCAATCCTCAACACTCAATACTCAACACTCAATCCTCTGTCCTCAAACCTCAATCCCGAATCCTCAGTCCTGAATCCTCAATCTTCAGCACTCAGTCCTCAACAATCAATTGTCAATCCTCAATCCTCAATAGAATATCCTCAATTCACAGTTTTCAATACTCAATTCCCATTCTTCAATCTTCAAATCTCAATCCACAAACATCAATTCCCATCACTCAACCCTCAGCACTAAGTCCTCAATATTCAATCCACAGTCCTCAATCCTCAATCTTCAATCCTCAATCCTCAATCCTCAATCGTCATTACTCAATCCTCAATCGTCAATCCTCAATCCCCAATCCTCAATCTTCAATCCTCAATCCTCAATCCTCAATCCTCAATAGTCAATCTTCAATCCTCAATACTCAATCTTCAATCCTCAATCATCAATCCTCAGTCCTCAATCCTCAATCGTCAATCCTCAATCCTCAATCCTCAATTCTCAATCCTCAATCCTCATTCCTCAGACCTCAAACATCAATACTCAACCATCAGACATCGTCCTCAATCCACAACCCTCAATCCTCAATCCTCAACCTTCAATCATCAATATTCAATCTTCAATCCTCAATCCTCAATGTTCAATACTCAATCCTCAATCCTCAATGTTCAATCCTCAATCCTCAACCCTCAATCTTCAATCCTCAATCCTCAATCCTCAACCCTCAATCCTCAAACCTCAACGCTCAGTCCTCAAACCACAATCCTGAATCCTCAATCCTCAAACCTCAATCTTCAGCCCTCAGTCCTCAACAATCAGTTGTCAATCCTCAATCCTCAATAGAATATCCTCTGTTCAGAGCTTTCCATACGCAATACTCAATCTGCAATCTTCAAATCTCTATCCACAAACATCAATTCTCATCACTCAACCATCAACGCTCAGTCCCCAATCCTCAATCTTCAATCCTCAATTCTCAATTCTCAATCCCCAATCCTCAATCTTCAATCCTCAATACTCAATCTTCAATCCTCAATCTTCAATCCTCAATCCTCAATCATCAATCCTCAATCCTCAGTCCTCAATCCTCAATCCTCATTCTTCAATCCTCGATACCCAGTCCTCAATCTTCAATCCTAAATCCTCAGTCCTCAATTCTCAATCCTCAATCCTCAGTCCTCAGTCTTCAAACCGCAATCCTCAACCCTCAGCCCTCATAGTCAATCCTCAATCCTCAATTCTCAATACTCAATCTTCAATCCTCAATACTGTATCTTCAATCCTCAATCCTCATTCCTCAATTCTCAATCCTCAATACTCAGTCCTCAATCGTCAATCCTCAATCCTCAATCCTCAATCCTCAATCCTCAGTCCTCAAACCACAATCCTGAATCCTCAATCCTGAATCCTGAATCTTCAGCGCCCTGTCCTCAACAATCAGTTATCAATCCTCAATCCTCAATAGAATATCCTAAGTTCGGAGTTTTCCATACGCAATACTCAATCTGCAATCTTCAAATCTCTATCCACAAACATCAATTCTCATCACTCAACCCTCAACATTCAGTCCCCAATCCTCAATCTACAATCCTCAATCCTCGGTCCTCAATCCTCAATCCTCAATCTTCAATCCTCAATACTCAATCTTCAATCCTCCATCCTCAATCCTCAATCTTCAATCCTCAATCCTCAATCCTCAATCCTCAATCCTCAATCCTCATTCTTCAATCCTCAATACCCAATCCTCAATCTTCAATCCTCAATCCTCAATCCCCAATTCTCAATCCTCAATCCTCAATCCTCAGACCTCAAACATCAATCCTCAACCGTCAGTCCTCGTCCTCAATCCTCAGCACTCAATCCTAAATCCTCAATCTTCAATCGTCAATATTCAATCTTCAATACTCAATCCTCAATCCTCAATCCTCAATCCTCAATCCTCAATGTTCAATTCTCGATACCCAGTCATCAACCTTCAATCCTCAATCCTCAATCCTCAATCCTCAATCCTCAATCCTCAATCCTCAGTCCTCAAACCACAATCCTGAATCCTCAATCCTGAATCCTCAATCTTCAGCCCTCAGTCCTCAACAATCAGATGTCAATCCTCAATCCTCACTAGAATATCCTCAGTTCAGAGCTTTCCATTCGCAATACTCAGTCTGCAATCTTCAAATCTCTATCCACAAACATCAATTCTCATCACTCAACCCTCAACACTCAGTCCCCAATCCTCAATCTTCAATCCTCAATCCTCAGCCCTCAATCCTCAATCCTCAATCTTCAATCCTGAATACTCAATCTTCAATCCTCAATCCTCAATCCTCAATCCTCAGTCCCCAAACCTCAATTCTGAATCCTCGATCCTGAATCCTCAATCTCCAGCCCTCAGTCCTGAACAATCAGGTGACAATCCTCAATCCTCAATAGAATATCCTCAATTCACAGTTTTCAATACTCAATACTCAATCTGCAATCTTCAAATCTCTATCCACAAACATCAATTCTCATCCCTCAACACTCAACACTCAGTCTTCAATGTTCAATCCTCAATCCTCAATTCTCAATCTTCAATCCTCAATACTCAATCTTAAATCCTCAATCCTCAACCCTCAATACCCAATCCTCAATCTTCAATCCTCAATCCTCAATCCTCAATCCTCAATCCACAATCCTCAATATTCAATCCTCAATCCTCAATCCCCAATTCTCAGTCCTCAATCCTCAATCCTCAGACCTCAAACATCAATCCTCAACCGTCAGTCCTCGTCCTCAATCCTCAACACTCAATCCTAAATCCTCAATCTTCAATCGTCAATACTAAATCTTCAATCCTCAATCTTCAGTCTTCAATCCTCAATCCTCAATCCTCAATATTCAACACACAACCCTCAACCATCAATCCTCAATACTCAACCATCAATACTCAATTCTCAATACTCAATAGAATATCCTGAATTCTCATGGCTCAATACTCAATCCACAAATTCGATAATCAAATCTCAATCCTCAAACATCAATCCTCAACACTCAATACTCAACACTCAATCCTCAGTCCTCAAACCTCAATCCCGAATCCTCAATCCTGAATCCTCAATCTTCAGCCCTCAGTCCTCAACAATCAATTGTCAATCCTCAATCCTCAATAGAATATCCTCAATTCACAGTTTTCAATACTCAATCCCCATTCTTCAATCTTCAAATCTCAATCCACAAACATCAATTCTCATCACTCAACCCTCAACACTAAGTACTCAATATTCAATCCACAGTACTCAATCCTCAATCTTCAATCCTCAATCCTCAATTCTCAATCGTCATTACTCAATCCTCAATCGTCAATCCTCAATCCCCAATCCTCAATCTTCAATCCTCAATCCTCAATCCTCAATCCTCAATAGTCAATCTTCAATCCTCAATACTCAATCTTCAATCCTCAATCATCAATCCTCAGTCCTCAATCCTCAATTGTCAATCCTCAATCCTCAATCCTCAATTCTCAATCCTCAATCCTCATTCCTCAGACCTCGAACATCAATACGCAACCATCAGACATCGTCCTCAATCCACAACCCTCAATCCTCAATCCTCAACCTTCAATCATCGATATTCAATCTTCAATCCTCAATCCTCAATGTTCAATACTCAATCCTCAATCCTCAATGTTCAATCCTCAATCCTCAATCCTCAATCTTCAATCCTCAATCCTCAATCCTCAATCCTCAATCCTCAAACCTCAACGCTCAGTCCTCAAACCACAATCCTGAATCCTCAATCCTGAAACCTCAATCTTCAGACCTCAGTCCTCAACAATCAGTTGTCAATCCTCAATCCTCAATAGAATATCCTCAGTTCAGAGCTTTCCATACGCAATACTCAATCTGCAATCTTCAAATCTCTATCCACAAACATCAATTGTCATCACTCAACCATCAACACTCAGTCCCCAACCCTCAATCTTCAATCCTCAATTCTCAATCCTCAATCCCCAATCCTCAATCTTCAATCCTCAATACTCAATCTTCAATCCTCAATCTTCAATCCTCAATCCTCAATCTTCAATCCTCAATCCTCAGTCCTCAATCCTCAATCCTCATTCTTCAATCCTCGATACCCAGTCGTCAATCTTCAATCCTAAATCCTCAATCCTCAATTCTCAATCCTCAATCCTCAGTCCTCAGTCCTCAAACCGCAATCCTCAACCCTCAGCCCTCATAGTCAATCCTCAATCCTCAATTCTCAATACTCAATCTTCAATCCTCAATACTGTATCTTCAATCCTCAATCCTCATTCCTCAATTCTCAATCCTCAATACTCAGTCCTCAATCGTCAATCCTCAATCCTCAATCCTCAATCCTCAATCTTCTATCATCAATATTCAATCTTCAATCCTGAATCCTCAATCATCAATCGACAATCCTCAATCCTCAATGTTCAGTCCTCAATACTCAATCCTCAATCTTCAATCCTCAATCTTCAATCCTCAATCCTCAATCCTCAATCCTCAATCCTCAGTCCTCAAACCATAATCCTGAATCCTCAATCCTGTATCCTCAATCTTCAGCGCCCTGTCCTCAACAATCAGTTATCAATCCTCAGTCCTCAATAGAATATCCTAAGTTCGGAGTTTTCCATACGCAATACTCAATCTGCAATCTTCAAATCTCTATCCACAAACATCAATTCTCATCACTCAACCCTCAACACTCAGTCCCCAATCCTCAATCTACAATCCTCAATCCTCGGTCCTCAATCCTCAATCCTCAATCTTCAATCCTCAATACTCAATCTTCAATCCTCCATCCTCAATCCTCAATCTTCAATCCTCAATCCTCAATCCTCAATCCTCAATCCTCAATCCTCAATCCTCATTCTTCAATCCTCAATACCCAATCCTCAATCCTCAATCCTCAATCCTCAATCCCCAATTCTCAATCCTCAATCCTCAATCCTCAGACCTCAAACATCAATCCTCAACCGTCAGTCCTCGTCCTCAATCCTCAACACTCAATCCTAAATCCTCAATCTTCAATCGTCAATATTCAACCTTCAATACTCAATCCTCAATCCTCAATCCTCAATCCTCAATCCTCAATGTTCAATTCTCGATACCCAGTCCTCAACCTTCAATCCTCAATCCTCAATCCTCAATCCTCAATCCTCAATCCTCAATCCTCAGTCCTCAAACCACAATCCTGAATCCTCAATCCTGAATCCTCAATCTTCAGCCCTCAGTCCTCAACAATCAGATGTCAATCCTCAATCCTCACTAGAATATCCTCAGTTCAGAGCTTTCCATTCGCAATACTCAGTCTGCAATCTTCAAATCTCTATCCACAAACATCAATTCTCATCACTCAACCCTCAACACTCAGTCCCCAATCCTCAATCTTCAATCCTCAATCCTCAACCCTCAATCCTCAATCCTCAATCTTCAATCCTGAATACTCAATCTTCAATCCTCAATCCTCAATCCTCAATCCTCAGTCCTCAAACCTCAATTCTGAATCCTCGATCCTGAATCCTCAATCTCCAGCCCTCAGTCCTGAACAATCAGGTGACAATCCTCAATCCTCAATAGAATATCCTCAATTCACAGTTTTCAATACTCAATACTTAATCTGCAATCTTCAAATCTCTATCCACAAACATCAATTCTCATCCCTCAACACTCAGCACTCAGTCTTCAATGTTCAATCCTCAATCCTCAATTCTCAATCTTCAATCCTCAATACTCAATCTTAAATCCTCAATCCTCAACCCTCAATACCCAATCCTCAATCTTCAATCCTCAATCCTCAATCCTCAATCCTCAATCCACAATCCTCAATATTCAATCCTCAATCCTCAATCCCCAATTCTCAGTCCTCAATCCTCAATCCTCAGACCTCAAACATCAATCCTCAACCGTCAGTCCTCGTCCTCAATCCTCAACACTCAATCCTAAATCCTCAATCTTCAATCGTCAATACTAAATCTTCAATCCTCAATCTTCAGTCTTCAATCCTCAATCCTCAATCCTCAATATTCAACACACAACCCTCAACCATCAATCCTCAATACTCAACCATCAATACTCAATTCTCAATACTCAATAGAATATCCTGAATTCTCATGGCTCAATACTCAATCCACAAATTCAATAATCAAATCTCAATCCTCAAACATCAATCCTCAACACTCAATACTCAACACTCAATCCTCAGTCCTCAAACCTCAATCCCGAATCCTCAATCCTGAATCCTCAATCTTCAGCCCTCAGTCCTCAACAATCAATTGTCAATCCTCAATCCTCAATAGAATATCCTCAATTCACAGTTTTCAATACTCAATCCCCATTCTTCAATCTTCAAATCTCAATCCACAAACATCAATTCTCATCACTCAACCCTCAACACTAAGTACTCAATATTCAATCCACAGTACTCAATCCTCAATCTTCAATCCTCAATCCTCAATTCTCAATCGTCATTACTCAATCCTCAATCGTCAATCCTCAATCCCCAATCCTCAATCTTCAATCCTCAATCCTCAATCCTCAATCCTCAATAGTCAATCTTCAATCCTCAATACTCAATCTTCAATCCTCAATCATCAATCCTCAGTCCTCAATCCTCAATTGTCAATCCTCAATCCTCAATCCTCAATTCTCAATCCTCAATCCTCATTCCTCAGACCTAGAACATCAATACGCAACCATCAGACATCGTCCTCAATCCACAACCCTCAATCCTCAATCCTCAACCTTCGATCATCGATATTCAATCTTCAATCCTCAATCCTCAATGTTCAATACTCAATCCTCAATCCTCAATGTTCAATCCTCAATCCTCAATCCTCAATCTTCAATCCTCAATCCTCAATCCTCAATCCTCAATCCTCAAACCTCAACGCTCAGTCCTCAAACCACAATCCTGAATCCTCAATCCTGAAACCTCAATCTTCAGACCTCAGTCCTCAACAATCAGTTGTCAATCCTCAATCCTCAATAGAATATCCTCAGTTCAGAGCTTTCCATACGCAATACTCAATCTGCAATCTTCAAATCTCTATCCACAAACATCAATTGTCATCACTCAACCATCAACACTCAGTCCCCAACCCTCAATCTTCAATCCTCAATTCTCAATCCTCAATCCCCAATCCTCAATCTTCAATCCTCAATACTCAATCTTCAATCCTCAATCTTCAATCCTCAATCCTCAATCTTCAATCCTCAATCCTCAGTCCTCAATCCTCAATCCTCATTCTTCAATCCTCGATACCCAGTCCTCAATCTTCAATCCTAAATCCTCAATCCTCAATTCTCAATCCTCAATCCTCAGTCCTCAGTCCTCAAACCGCAATCCTCAACCCTCAGCCCTCATAGTCAATCCTCAATCCTCAATTCTCAATACTCAATCTTCAATCCTCAATACTGTATCTTCAATCCTCAATCCTCATTCCTCAATTCTCAATCCTCAATACTCAGTCCTCAATCTTCAATCCTCAATCCTCAATCCTCAATCCTCAATCTTCTATCATCAATATTCAATCTTCAATCCTGAATCCCCAATCATCAATCGACAATCCTCAATCCTCAATGTTCAGTCCTCAATACTCAATCCTCAATCTTCAATCCTCAATCTTCAATCCTCAATCCTCAATCCTCAATCCTCAATCCTCAGTCCTCAAACCACAATCCTGAATCCTCAATCCTGTATCCTCAATCTTCAGCGCCCTGTCCTCAACAATCAGTTATCAATCCTCAGTCCTCAATAGAATATCCTAAGTTCGGAGTTTTCCATACGCAATACTCAATCTGCAATCTTCAAATCTCTATCCACAAACATCAATTCTCATCACTCAACCCTCAACACTCAGTCCCCAATCCTCAATCTACAATCCTCAATCCTCGGTCCTCAATCCTCAATCCTCAATCTTCAATCCTCAATACTCAATCTTCAATCCTCCATCCTCAATCCTCAATCTTCAATCCTCAATCCTCAATCCTCAATCCTCAATCCTCAATCCTCATTCTTCAATCCTCAATACCCAATCCTCAATCCTCAATCCTCAATCCTCAATCCCCAATTCTCAATCCTCAATCCTCAATCCTCAGACCTCAAACATCAATCCTCAACCGTCAGTCCTCGTCCTCAATCCTCAACACTCAATCCTAAATCCTCAATCTTCAATCGTCAATATTCAATCTTCAATACTCAATCCTCAATCCTCAATCCTCAATCCTCAATCCTCAATGTTCAATCCTCGATACCCAGTCCTCAACCTTCAATCCTCAATCCTCAATCCTCAATCCTCAATCCTCAATCCTCAATCCTCAGTCCTCAAACCACAATCCTGAATCCTCAATCCTGAATCCTCAATCTTCAGCCCTGAGTCCTCAACAATCAGATGTCAATCCTCAATCCTCACTAGAATATCCTCAGTTCAGAGCTTTCCATACGCAATACTCAGTCTGCAATCTTCAAATCTCTATCCACAAACATCAATTCTCATCACTCAACCCTCAACACTCAGTCCCCAATCCTCAATCTTCAATCCTCAATCCTCAACCCTCAATCCTCAATCCTCAATCTTCAATCCTGAATACTCAATCTTCAATCCTCAATCCTCAATCCTCAATCCTCAGTCCTCAAACCTCAATTCTGAATCCTCGATCCTGAATCCTCAATCTCTAGCCCTCAGTCCTGAACAATCAGGTGACAATCCTCAATCCTCAATAGAATTTCCTCAGTTCACAGTTTTCAATACTCAATACTCAATCTGCAATCTTCAAATCTCTATCCACAAACATCAATTCTCATCACTCAACACTCAACACTCAGTCCTCAATGTTCAATCCTCAATCCTCAATTCTCAATCTTCAATCCTTAATACTCACTATTAAATCCTCAATCCTCAATCCTCAATCCTCAATTCTCAATCCTCATTCCTCAACCCTCAATCCTCAATCCTCAATCCTCAATCCTCAATCCTCAACCCTCAATCGTCAGTCTTCACACCTCAATATTCAATCTTCAATCCTCAATCCTCAATCCTGAATCCTCAATCTTCAGGCCTCAGTCCTCAACAATCAGTTGTCAATTCTCAATACTCAATAGAATATCATCAATTCACAGTTTTCAATACTCAATACTGAATCTGTAATCTTTAAATCTCTATCCACAAACATCAATTCTCATCACTCAAACCTCAACACTCAGTCCCCAATCCTCAATCCTCAATCCTCAATCCTCAATCCTCAATCCTCAATCTTCAACCCTCAACACTCAGTCCTCAATGTTCAAACCTCAATCCTCAATTCTCAATCTTCAATCCTCAATACTCAATCTTCAATCCTCAATCCTCAATACTCAATCCTCAGACCTCAATCCTCAATCCTCAATCATCAATCCTCAATCTTCAATACTCAATCCTCAATCCTCAATCCTCAATACTCAATCCTCAATCCTCAATCATCAATCCTCAATCTTCAATCCTCAATACTCAATCTTTAATCCTCAGTCCTCAATCCTCAATCTTCAATCTTCAATCCTCAACCCGCAATCCTCAATCCCCAATCCTCAATCCTCAGTCCTCAGTCCGCAATATTCAATCCTCAGTACTCAATCTTCAATCCTCAATCCTCAATCCTCAACCCTCAGTCCTCATTCTTCAATCCTCAATAACCAATCCTCAATCTTCAATCCTCATTCCTCAATCCTCAATTCTCAATCCTCAATCCTCAATCCTCAGACCTCAAACATCAATACTCAACCCTCAGTCCTCGTCGGCAATCCGCAACACTCAATCCTCAATCCTCAATCTTCAATCATCAATATTCAATCTTCAATACTCAATCCTCAATCCTCAATCCTCAATCCTCAATCCTGAATGTTCAATCCTCGATACCCAATCCTCAATCTTCAATCCTCAATCCTCAATCCTCAATCCTCAATCCTCAACCCTCAATCCTCAGTCCTCAAACCACAATCCTGAATCCTCAATCCTGAATCCTCAATTTTCAGCCCTCAGTCCTCAACAATCAGTTGTCAATCCTCAATCCTCACTAGAATAACCTCAGTTCAGAGATTTCCATACGCAGTACTCAATCTGCAATCTTCAAATCCCTATCCACAAACATCAATTCCCATCACTCAACCCTCAACACTCAGTCCCCAATCCTCAATCTGCAATCCTCAATCCTCAACCTTCAATCCTCAATCCTCAATCTTCAATCCTCAGTACTCAATCTTCAATCCTCAATCCTCAATCCTCAATCCTCAATCCTCATCCTTCATTCCTCAATACCCAATCCTCAATCTTCAATCCTCAATCCTCAACCCTCAATCCTCAAATCTCAATCCTCAATCCTCAGTCCTCAGTCCTTAAACCTCAATCCTCAGCCCTCAGCCCTCATTCTCAATCCTCAATCCTCAATCCTCAATCCTCAATCTTCAATCCTCAATACTCAATCTTCAATCCTCAATCCTCAATCCTCAGTCCTCAAACCTCAATTCTGAATCCTCAATCCTGAATCCTCAATCTTCAGCCCTCAGTACTCAACAATCAGGTGACAATCCTCAATCCTCAATAGAATATCCTCAATTCACAGTTTTCAATAGTCAATACTCAATCTGCAATCTTCAAATCTCTATCCACAAACATCAATTCTCATCACTCAACACTCAACACTCAGTCCTCAATGTTCAATCCTCAATCCTCAATTCTCAATCTTCAATCCTTAATACTCAATATTAAATCCTCAATCCTCAATCCTCAATACCCAATTCTCAATCTTCAATCCTCAATCCTCAATCCTCAGTCCTCAAACCTCAATTCTGAATCCTCAATCCTGAATCCTCAATCTTCAGCCCTCAGTCCTCAACAATCAGGTGACAATCCTCAATCCTCAATAGAATATCCTCAATTCACAGTTTTCAATACTCAATTCTGAATCTGTAATCTTTAAATCTCTATCCACAAACATCAATTCTCATCACTCAAACCTCAACACTCAGTCCCCAATCCTCAATCATCAATCCTCAATCCTCAATCCTCAATCTTCAATCCTCATTCTTCAATCCTCGATACCCAGTCCTCAATCTTCAATCCTAAATCCTCAATCCTCAATTCTCAATCCTCAATCCTCAGTCCTCAGTCCTCAAACCGCAATCCTCAACCCTCAGCCCTCATAGTCAATCCTCAATCCTCAATTCTCAATACTCAATCTTCAATCCTCAATACTGTATCTTCAATCCTCAAACCTCAATCCTCAATCCTCAATCCTTAATACTCAATCCTCAATCCTCAATCATCAATCCTCAATCTTCAATCCTCAATTCTCAATCTTTAATCCTCAGTCCTCAATCCTCAATCTTCAATCCTCAATACTCAATCTTTAATCCTCAGTCCTCAATCCTCAATCTTCAATCTTCAATCCTCAACCCGCAATCCTCAATCCCCAATCCTCAATCCTCAGTCCTCAATCCGCAACATTCAATCCTCAATACTCAATCTTCAATCCTCAATCCTCAATCCTCAACCCTCAGTCCTCATTCTTCAATCCTCAATAACCAATCCTCAATCTTCAATCCTCATTCCTCAATCCTCAATTCTCAATCCTCAATCCTCAATCCTCAGACCTCAAACATCAATACTCGACCCTCAGTCCTCGTCGTCAATCCGCAACACTCAATCCTCAATCCTCAATCTTCAATCATCAATATTCAATCTTCAATACTCAATCCTCAATCCTCAATCCTCAATCCTCAATCCTCAATGTTCAATCCTCGATACCCAATCCTCAATCCTCAATTCTCAATCCTCAATCCTCAACCCTCAATCCTCAATCCTCAATCCTCAATCCTCAATCCTCAACCCTCAATCGTCAGTCTTCACACCTCAATATTCAATCTTCAATCCTCAATCCTCAATCCTGAATCCTCAATCTTCAGACCTCAGTCCTCAACAATCAGTTGTCAATTCTGAATACTCAATAGAATATCATCAATTCACAGTTTTCAATACTCAATACTGAATCTGTAATCTTTAAATCTCTATCCACAAACATCAATTCTCATCACTCAAACCTCAACACTCAGTCCCCAATCCTCAATCCTCAATCCTCAATCCTCAATCCACAATCCTCAATCTTCAACCCTCAACACTCAGTCCTCAATGTTCAAACCTCAATCCTCAATTCTCAATCTTCAATCCTCAATACTCAATCTTCAATCCTCAATCCTCAATACTCAATCCTCAATCCTCAATCCTCAATCCTCAATCATCAATCCTCAATCTTCAATACTCAATCCTCAATCCTCAATCCTCAATACTCAATCCTCAATCCTCAATCATCAATCCTCAATCTTCAATCCTCAATACTCAATCTTTAATCCTCAGTCCTCAATCCTCAATCTTCAATCTTCAATACTCAACCCGCAATCCTCAATCTCCAATCCTCAATCCTCAGTCCACAATCCGCAATATTCAATCCTCAATACTCAATCTTCAATCTTCAATCCTCAATCCTCAACCCTCAGTCCTCATTCTTCAATCCTCAATAACCAATCCTCAATCTTCAATCCTCATTCCTCAATCCTCAATTCTCAATCCTCAATCCTCAATCCTCAGACCACAAACATCAATACTCAACCCTCAGTCCTCGTCGTCAATCCGCAACACTCAATCCTCAATCCTCAATCTTCAATCATCAATATTCAATCTTCAATACTCAATCCTCAATCCTCAATCCTCAATCCTCAATCCTCAATCCTCAATGTTCAATCCTCGATACTCAATCCTCAATCTTCAATCCTCAATCCTCAATCCTCAATCCTCAATCCTGAATCCTCAATCTTCAGCGCCCTGTCCTCAACAATCAGTTATCAATCCTCAATCCTCAATAGAATATCCTAAGTTCGGAGTTTTCCATACGCAATACTCAATCTGCAATCTTCAAATCTCTATCCACAAACATCAATTCTCATCACTCAACCCTCAACACTCAGTCCCCAATCCTCAATCTACAATCCTCAATCCTCGGTCCTCAAACCTCAATCCTCAATCCTCAATCCTTAATACTCAATCCTCAATCCTCAATCATCAATCCTCAATCTTCAATCCTCAATTCTCAATCTTTAATCCTCAGTCCTCAATCCTCAATCTTCAATCCTCAATACTCAATCTTTAATCCTCAGTCCTCAATCCTCAATCTTCAATCTTCAATCCTCAACCCGCAATCCTCAATCCCCAATCCTCAATCCTCAGTCCTAAATCCGCAACATTCAATCCTCAATACTCAATCTTCAATCCTCAATCCTCAATCCTCAACCCTCAGTCCTCATTCTTCAATCCTCAATAACCAATCCTCAATCTTCAATCCTCATTCCTCAATCCTCAATTCTCAATCCTCAATCCTCAATCCTCAGACCTCAAACATCAATACTCGACCCTCAGTCCTCGTCGTCAATCCGCAACACTCAATCCTCAATCCTCAATCTTCAATCATCAATATTCAATCTTCAATACTCAATCCTCAATCCTCAATCCTCAATCCTCAATCCTCAATGTTCAATCCTCGATACCCAATCCTCAATCCTCAATTCTCAATCCTCAATCCTCAACCCTCAATCCTCAATCCTCAATCCTCAATCCTCAATCCTCAACCCTCAATCGTCAGTCTTCACACCTCAATATTCAATCTTCAATCCTCAATCCTCAATCCTGAATCCTCAATCTTCAGACCTCAGTCCTCAACAATCAGTTGTCAATTCTGAATACTCAATAGAATATCATCAATTCACAGTTTTCGATACTCAATACTGAATCTGTAATCTTTAAATCTCTATCCACGAACATCAATTCTCATCACTCAAACCTCAACACTCAGTCCCCAATCCTCAATCCTCAATCCTCAATCCTCAATCCACAATCCTCAATCTTCAACCCTCAACACTCAGTCCTCAATGTTCAAACCTCAATCCTCAATTCTCAATCTTCAATCCTCAATACTCAATCTTCAATCCTCAATCCTCAATACTCAATCTTCAATCCTCAATCCTCAATCCTCAATCCTCAATCCTCAGACCTCAAACATCAATCCTCAACCGTCAGTCCTCGTCCTCAATCCTCAGCACTCAATCCTAAATCCTCAATCTTCAATCGTCAATATTCAATCTTCAATACTCAATCCTCAATCCTCAATCCTCAATCCTCAATCCTCAATGTTCAATTCTCGATACCCAGTCCTCAACCTTCAATCCTCAATCCTCAATCCTCAATCCTCAATCCTCAATCCTCAATCCTCAGTCCTCAAACCACAATCCTGAATCCTCAATCCTGAATCCTCAATCTTCAGCCCTCAGTCCTCAACAATCAGATGTCAATCCTCAATCCTCACTAGAATATCCTCAGTTCAGAGCTTTCCATTCGCAATACTCAGTCTGCAATCTTCAAATCTCTATCCACAAACATCAATTCTCATCACTCAACCCTCAACACTCAGTCCCCAATCCTCAATCTTCAATCCTCAATCCTCAACCCTCAATCCTCAATCCTCAATCTTCAATCCTGAATACTCAATCTTCAATCCTCAATCCTCAATCCTCAATCCTCAGTCCTCAAACCTCAATTCTGAATCCTCGATCCTGAATCCTCAATCTCCAGCCCTCAGTCCTGAACAATCAGGTGACAATCCTCAATCCTCAATAGAATATCCTCAATTCACAGTTTTCAATACTCAATACTCAATCTGCAATCTTCAAATCTCTATCCACAAACATCAATTCTCATCCCTCAACACTCAACACTCAGTCTTCAATGTTCAATCCTCAATCCTCAATTCTCAATCTTCAATCCTCAATACTCAATCTTAAATCCTCAATCCTCAACCCTCAATACCCAATCCTCAATCTTCAATCCTCAATCCTCAATCCTCAATCCTCAATCCACAATCCTCAATATTCAATCCTCAATCCTCAATCCCCAATTCTCAGTCCTCAATCCTCAATCCTCAGACCTCAAACATCAATCCTCAACCGTCAGTCCTCGTCCTCAATCCTCAACACTCAATCCTAAATCCTCAATCTTCAATCGTCAATACTAAATCTTCAATCCTCAATCTTCAGTCTTCAATCCTCAATCCTCAATCCTCAATATTCAACACACAACCCTCAACCATCAATCCTCAATACTCAACCATCAATACTCAATTCTCAATACTCAGTAGAATATCCTGAATTCTCATGGTTCAATACTCAATCCACAAATTCAATAATCAAATCTCAATCCTCAAACATCAATCCTCAACACTCAATACTCAACACTCAATCCTCAGTCCTCAAACCTCAATCCCGAATCCTCAATCCTGAATCCTCAATCTTCAGCCCTCAGTCCTCAACAATCAATTGTCAATCCTCAATCCTCAATAGAATATCCTCAATTCACAGTTTTCAATACTCAATCCCCATTCTTCAATCTTCAAATCTCAATCCACAAACATCAATTCTCATCACTCAACCCTCAACACTAAGTACTCAATATTCAATCCACAGTACTCAATCCTCAATCTTCAATCCTCAATCCTCAATTCTCAATCGTCATTACTCAATCCTCAATCGTCAATCCTCAATCCCCAATCCTCAATCTTCAATCCTCAATCCTCAATCCTCAATCCTCAATAGTCAATCTTCAATCCTCAATACTCAATCTTCAATCCTCAATCATCAATCCTCAGTCCTCAATCCTCAATTGTCAATCCTCAATCCTCAATCCTCAATTCTCAATCCTCAATCCTCATTCCTCAGACCTCGAACATCAATACGCAACCATCAGACATCGTCCTCAATCCACAACCCTCAATCCTCAATCCTCAACCTTCAACCATCGATATTCAATCTTCAATCCTCAATCCTCAATGTTCAATACTCAATCCTCAATCCTCAATGTTCAATCCTCAATCCTCAATCCTCAATCTTCAATCCTCAATCCTCAATCCTCAATCCTCAATCCTCAAACCTCAACGCTCAGTCCTCAAACCACAATCCTGAATCCTCAATCCTGAAACCTCAATCTTCAGACCTCAGTCCTCAACAATCAGTTGTCAATCCTCAATCCTCAATAGAATATCCTCAGTTCAGAGCTTTCCATACGCAATACTCAATCTGCAATCTTCAAATCTCTATCCACAAACATCAATTGTCATCACTCAACCATCAACACTCAGTCCCCAACCCTCAATCTTCAATCCTCAATTCTCAATCCTCAATCCCCAATCCTCAATCTTCAATCCTCAATACTCAATCTTCAATCCTCAATCTTCAATCCTCAATCCTCAATCTTCAATCCTCAATCCTCAGTCCTCAATCCTCAATCCTCATTCTTCAATCCTCGATACCCAGTCCTCAATCTTCAATCCTAAATCCTCAATCCTCAATTCTCAATCCTCAATCCTCAGTCCTCAGTCCTCAAACCGCAATCCTCAACCCTCAGCCCTCATAGTCAATCCTCAATCCTCAATTCTCAATACTCAATCTTCAATCCTCAATACTGTACCTTCAATCCTCAATCCTCATTCCTCAATTCTCAATCCTCAATACTCAGTCCTCAATCGTCAATCCTCAATCCTCAATCCTCAATCCTCAATCTTCTATCATCAATATTCAATCTTCAATCCTGAATCCTCAATCATCAATCGACAATCCTCAATCCTCAATGTTCAGTCCTCAATACTCAATCCTCAATCTTCAATCCTCAATCTTCAATCCTCAATCCTCAATCCTCAATCCTCAATCCTCAGTCCTCAAACCACAATCCTGAATCCTCAATCCTGTATCCTCAATCTTCAGCGCCCTGTCCTCAACAATCAGTTATCAATCCTCAGTCCTCAATAGAATATCCTAAGTTCGGAGTTTTCCATACGCAATACTCAATCTGCAATCTTCAAATCTCTATCCACAAACATCAATTCTCATCACTCAACCCTCAACACTCAGTCCCCAATCCTCAATCTACAATCCTCAATCCTCGGTCCTCAATCCTCAATCCTCAATCTTCAATCCTCAATACTCAATCTTCAATCCTCCATCCTCAATCCTCAATCTTCAATCCTCAATCCTCAATCCTCAATCCTCAATCCTCAATCCTCATTCTTCAATCCTCAATACCCAATCCTCAATCTTCAATCCTCAATCCTCAATCCCCAATTCTCAATCCTCAATCCTCAATCCTCAGACCTCAAACATCAATCCTCAACCGTCAGTCCTCGTCCTCAATCCTCAACACTCAATCCTAAATCCTCAATCTTCAATCGTCAATATTCAATCTTCAATACTCAATCCTCAATCCTCAATCCTCAATCCTCAATCCTCAATGTTCAATCCTCGATACCCAGTCCTCAACCTTCAATCCTCAATCCTCAATCCTCAATCCTCAATCCTCAATCCTCAATCCTCAGTCCTCAAACCACAATCCTGAATCCTCAATCCTGAATCCTCAATCTTCAGCCCTGAGTCCTCAACAATCAGATGTCAATCCTCAATCCTCACTAGAATATCCTCAGTTCAGAGCTTTCCATACGCAATACTCAGTCTGCAATCTTCAAATCTCTATCCACAAACATCAATTCTCATCACTCAACCCTCAACACTCAGTCCCCAATCCTCAATCTTCAATCCTCAATCCTCAACCCTCAATCCTCAATCCTCAATCTTCAATCCTGAATACTCAATCTTCAATCCTCAATCCTCAATCCTCAATCCTCAGTCCTCAAACCTCAATTCTGAATCCTCGATCCTGAATCCTCAATCTCTAGGCCTCAGTCCTGAACAATCAGGTGACAATCCTCAATCCTCAATAGAATTTCCTCAGTTCACAGTTTTCAATACTCAATACTCAATCTGCAATCTTCAAATCTCTATCCACAAACATCAATTCTCATCACTCAACACTCAACACTCAGTCCTCAATGTTCAATCCTCAATCTTCAATTCTCAATCTTCAATCCTTAATACTCACTATTAAATCCTCAATCCTCAATCCTCAATCCTCAATTCTCAATCCTCATTCCTCAACCCTCAATCCTCAATCCTCAATCCTCAATCCTCAATCCTCAACCCTCAATCGTCAGTCTTCACACCTCAATATTCAATCTTCAATCCTCAATCCTCAATCCTGAATCCTCAATCTTCAGGCCTCAGTCCTCAACAATCAGTTGTCAATTCTCAATACTCAATAGAATATCATCAATTCACAGTTTTCAATACTCAATACTGAATCTGTAATCTTTAAATCTCTATCCACAAACATCAATTCTCATCACTCAAACCTCAACACTCAGTCCCCAATCCTCAATCCTCAATCCTCAATCCTCAATCCTCAATCCTCAATCTTCAACCCTCAACACTCAGTCCTCAATGTTCAAACCTCAATCCTCAATTCTCAATCTTCAATCCTCAATACTCAATCTTCAATCCTCAATCCTCAATACTCAATCCTCAGTCCTCAATCCTCAATCCTCAATCATCAATCCTCAATCTTCAATACTCAATCCTCAATCCTCAATCCTCAATCCTCAATCTTCAATCCTCAATACTCAATCTTTAATCCTCAGTCCTCAATCCTCAATCTTCAATCTTCAATCCTCAACCCGCAATCCTCAATCCCCAATCCTCAATCCTCAGTCCTCAGTCCGCAATATTCAATCCTCAGTACTCAATCTTCAATCCTCAATCCTCAATCCTCAACCCTCAGTCCTCATTCTTCAATCCTCAATAACCAATCCTCAATCTTCAATCCTCATTCCTCAATCCTCAATTCTCAATCCTCAATCCTCAATCCTCAGACCTCAAACATCAATACTCAACCCTCAGTCCTCGTCGGCAATCCGCAACACTCAATCCTCAATCCTCAATCTTCAATCATCAATATTCACTCTTCAATACTCAATCCTCAATCCTCAATCCTCAATCCTCAATCCTGAATGTTCAATCCTCGATACCCAATCCTCAATCTTCAATCCTCAATCCTCAATCCTCAATCCTCAATCCTCAATCCTCAATCCTCAGTCCTCAAACCACAATCCTGAATCCTCAATCCTGAATCCTCAATTTTCAGCCCTCAGTCCTCAACAATCAGTTGTCAATCCTCAATCCTCACTAGAATAACCTCAGTTCAGAGATTTCCATACGCAGTACTCAATCTGCAATCTTCAAATCCCTATCCACAAACATCAATTCCCATCACTCAACCCTCAACACTCAGTCCCCAATCCTCAATCTGCAATCCTCAATCCTCAACCTTCAATCCTCAATCCTCAATCTTCAATCCTCAGTACTCAATCTTCAATCCTCAATCCTCAATCCTCAATCCTCAATCGTCAATCCTCATCCTTCATTCCTCAATACCCAATCCTCAATCTTCAATCCTCAATCCTCAACCCTCAATCCTCAAATCTCAATCCTCAATCCTCAGTCCTCAGTCCTTAAACCTCAATCCTCAGCCCTCAGCCCTCATTCTCAATCCTCAATCCTCAATCCTCAATCCTCAATCTTCAATCCTCAATACTCAATCTTCAATCCTCAATCCTCAATCCTCAGTCCTCAAACCTCAATTCTGAATCCTCAATCCTGAATCCTCAATCTTCAGCCCTCAGTCCTCAACAATCAGGTGACAATCCTCAATCCTCAATAGAATATCCTCAATTCACAGTTTTCAATAGTCAATACTCAATCTGCAATCTTCAAATCTCTATCCACAAACATCAATTCTCATCACTCAACACTCAACACTCAGTCCTCAATGTTCAATCCTCAATCCTCAATTCTCAATCTTCAATCCTTAATACTCAATATTAAATCCTCAATCCTCAATCCTCAATACCCAATTCTCAATCTTCAATCCTCAATCCTCAATCCTCAGTCCTCAAACCTCAATTCTGAATCCTCAATCCTGAATCCTCAATCTTCAGCCCTCAGTCCTCAACAATCAGGTGACAATCCTCAATCCTCAATAGAATATCCTCAATTCACAGTTTTCAATACTCAATTCTGAATCTGTAATCTTTAAATCTCTATCCACAAACATCAATTCTCATCACTCAAACCTCAACACTCAGTCCCCAATCCTCAATCATCAATCCTCAATCCTCAATCCTCAATCTTCAATCCTCATTCTTCAATCCTCGATGCCCAGTCCTCAATCTTCAATCCTAAATCCTCAATCCTCAATTCTCAATCCTCAATCCTCAGTCCTCAGTCCTCAAACCGCAATCCTCAACCCTCAGCCCTCATAGTCAATCCTCAATCCTCAATTCTCAATACTCAATCTTCAATCCTCAATACTGTATCTTCAATCCTCAATCCTCATTCCTCAATTCTCAATCCTCAATACTCAGTCCTCAATCGTCAATCCTCAATCCTCAATCCTCAATCCTCAATCTTCTATCATCAATATTCAATCTTCAATCCTCAATCCTCAATCATCAATCGACAATCCTCAATCCTCAATGTTCAGTCCTCAATACTCAATCCTCAATCTTCAATCCTCAACCTTCAATCCTCAATCCTCAATCCTGAATCCTCAATCCTCAGTCCTCAAACCACAATCCTGAATCCTCAATCCTGAATCCTCAATCTTCAGCGCCCTGTCCTCAACAATCAGTTATCAATCCTCAATCCTCAATAGAATATCCTAAGTTCGGAGTTTTCCATACGCAATACTCAATCTGCAATCTTCAAATCTCTATCCACAAACATCAATTCTCATCACTCAACCCTCAACACTCAGTCCCCAATCCTCAATCTACAATCCTCAATCCTCGGTCCTCAAACCTCAATCCTCAATCCTCAATCCTTAATACTCAATCCTCAATCCTCAATCATCAATCCTCAATCTTCAATCCTCAATTCTCAATCTTTAATCCTCAGTCCTCAATCCTCAATCTTCAATCCTCAATACTCAATCTTTAATCCTCAGTCCTCAATCCTCAATCTTCAATCTTCAATCCTCAACCCGCAATCCTCAATCCCCAATCCTCAATCCTCAGTCCTCAATCCGCAACATTCAATCCTCAATACTCAATCTTCAATCCTCAATCCTCAATCCTCAACCCTCAGTCCTCATTCTTCAATCCTCAATAACCAATCCTCAATCTTCAATCCTCATTCCTCAATCCTCAATTCTCAATCCTCAATCCTCAATCCTCAGACCTCAAACATCAATACTCAACCCTCAGTCCTCGTCGTCAATCCGCAACACTCAATCCTCAATCCTCAATCTTCAATCATCAATATTCAATCTTCAATACTCAATCCTCAATCATCAATCCTCAATCCTCAATCCTCAATGTTCAATCCTCGATACCCAATCCTCAATCCTCAATTCTCAATCCTCAATCCTCAACCCTCAATCCTCAATCCTCAATCCTCAATCCTCAATCCTCAACCCTCAATCGTCAGTCTTCACACCTCAATATTCAATCTTCAATCCTCAATCCTCAATCCTGAATCCTCAATCTTCAGACCTCAGTCCTCAACAATCAGTTGTCAATTCTCAATACTCAATAGAATATCATCAATTCACAGTTTTCAATACTCAATACTGAATCTGTAATCCTTAAATCTCTATCCACAAACATCAATTCTCATCACTCAAACCTCAACACTCAGTCCCCAATCCTCAATCCTCAATCCTCAATCCTCAATCCTCAATCCTCAATCTTCAACCCTCAACACTCAGTCCTCAATGTTCAAACCTCAATCCTCAATTCTCAATCTTCAATCCTCAATACTCAATCTTCAATCCTCAATCCTCAATACTCAATCCTCAATCCTCAATCCTCAATCCTCAATCATCAATCCTCAATCTTCAATACTCAATCCTCAATCCTCAATCCTCAATACTCAATCCTCAATCCTCAATCATCAATCCTCAATCTTCAATCCTCAATACTCAATCTTTAATCCTCAGTCCTCAATCCTCAATCTTCAATCTTCAATACTCAACCCGCAATCCTCAATCCCCAATCCTCAATCCTCAGTCCACAATCCGCAATATTCAATCCTCAATACTCAATCTTCAATCTTCAATCCTCAATCCTCAACCCTCAGTCCTCATTCTTCAATCCTCAATAACCAATCCTCAATCTTCAATCCCCATTCCTCAATCCTCAATTCTCAATCCTCAATCCTCAATCCTCAGACCTCAAACATCAATACTCAACCCTCAGTCCTCGTCGTCAATCCGCAACACTCAATCCTCAATCCTCAATCTTCAATCATCAATATTCAATCTTCAATACTCAATCCTCAATCCTCAATCCTCAATCCTCAATCCTCAATGTTCAATCCTCGATACTCAATCCTCAATCTTCAATCCTCAATCCTCAATCCTCAATCCTCAATCCTCAATCCTCAGTCCTCAGTCCTCAAACCACAATCCTGAATCCTCAATCCTGAATCCTCAATTTGCAGCCCTAAGTCCTCAACAATCAGTTGTCAATCCTCAATCCTCACTAGAATAACCTCAGTTCAGAGATTTCCATACGCAGTACTCAATCTGCAATCTTCAAATCCCTATCCACAAACATCAATTCCCATCACTCAACCCTCAACACTCAGTCCCCAATCCTCAATCTGCAATCCTCAATCCTCAACCTTCAATCCTCAATCCTCAATCTTCAATCCTCAGTACTCAATCTTCAATCCTCAATCCTCAATCCTCAATCCTCAATCCTCATCCTTCATTCCTCAATACCCAATCCTCAATCTTCAATCCTCAATCCTCAATCCTCTATCCTCAAATCTCAATCCTCAATCCTCAGTCCTCAGTCCTTAAACCTCAATCCTCAGCCCTCAGCCCTCATTCTCAATCCTCAATCCTCAATCCTCAATCCTCAATCTTCAATCCTCAATACTCAATCTTCAATCCTCAATCCTCAATCCTCAGTCCTCAAACCTCAATTCTGAATCCTCAATCCTGAATCCTCAATCTTCAGCCCTCAGTCTTCAACAATCAGGTGACAATCCTCAATCCTCAATAGAATATCCTCAATTCACAGTTTTCAATAGTCAATACTCAATCTGCAATCTTCAAATCTCTATCCACAAACATCAATTCTCATCACTCAACACTCAACACTCAGTCCTCAATGTTCAATCCTCAATCCTCAATTCTCAATCTTCAATCCTTAATACTCAATATTAAATCCTCAATCCTCAATCCTCAATACCCAATTCTCAATCTTCAATCCTCAATCCTCAATCCTCAGTCCTCAAACCTCAATTCTGAATCCTCAATCCTCAATCCTCAATCTTCAACCCTCAACACTCAGTCCTCAATGTTCAAACCTCAATCCTCAATTCTGAACCTTCAATCCACAATACTCAATCTTCAATCCTCAATCCTCAATACTCAATCCTCAATCCCCAATCCTCAATCCTCAATCATCAAACCTCAATCTTCAATACTCAATCCTCAATCCTCAATCCTTAATACTCAATCCTCAATCCTCAATCATCAATCCTCAATCTTCAATCCTCAATTCTCAATCTTTAATCCTCAGTCCTCAATCCTCAATCTTCAATCTTCAATCTTCAATCCTCGACCCGCAATCCTCAATCCTCAATCCTCAATCCTCAGTCCTCAATCCGCAATATTCAATCCTCAATACTCAATCTTCAATCCTCAATCCTCAATCCTCAACCCTCAGTCCTCATTCTTCAATCCTCAATAACCAATCCTCAATCTTCAATCCTCATTCCTCAATCCTCAATTCTCAATCCTCAATCCTCAATCCTCAGACCTCAAACATCAATGCTCAACCCTCAGTCCTCGTCCTCAATCCGCAACCCTCAATCCTCAATCCTCAATCTTCAATCATCAATATTCAATCTTCAATACTCAATCCTCAATCCTCAATCCTCAATCCTCAATCCTCAATGTTCAATCCTCGATACCCAATCCTCAATCTTCAATCCTCAATCCTCAATCCTCAATCCTCAATCCTCAATCCTCAATCCTCAGTCCTCAAACCACAATCCTGAATCCTCAATCCTGAATCCTCAATCTTCAGCCCTCAGTTCTCAACCATCAGTTGTCAATCCTCAATCCTCACTAGAATATCCTCAGTTCAGAGCTTTCCATACGCAATACTCAATCTGCAATCTTCAAATCCCTATCCACAAACATCAATTCTCATCACTCAACCCTCAACACTCAGTCCCCAATCCTCAATCTGCAATCCTCAATCCTCAACCTTCAATCCTCAATCCTCAATCTTCAATCCTCATTACTCAATCTTCAATCCTCAATCCTCAACCCTCAATCCTCAGTCCTCAAACCTCAATTCTGAATCCTCGATCCTGAATCCTCAATCTCCAGCCCTCAGTCCTGAACAATCAGGTGACAATCCTCAATCCTCAATAGAATATCCTCAATTCACATTTTTCAATACTCAATACTCAATCTGCAATCTTCAAATCTCTATCCACAAACATCAATTCTCATCACTCAACACTCAACACTCAGTCTTCAATGTTCAATCCTCAATCCTCAATTCTCAATCTTCAATCCTCAATACTCAATCTTAAATCCTCAATCCTCAACCCTCAATACCCAATCCTCAATCTTCAATCCTCAATCCTCAATCCTCAATTCTCAATCCTCAATCCTCAACCCTCAATCCTCAATCCTCAATCCTGAATTCTCAACCCTCAATCGTCAGTCTTCAAACCTCAATATTCAATCTTCAATCCTCAATCCTCAATCCTCAATCCTCAATCCTCATCCTTCATTCCTCAATACCCAATCCTCAATCTTCAATCCTCAATCCTCAGTCCTCAAATCTCAATCCTCAATCCTCAGACCTCAGTCCTTAAACCTCAATCCTCAGCCCTCAGCCCTCATTCTCAATCCTCAATCCTCAATCCTCAATCATCAATCTTCAATCCTCAATACTCAATCTTCAATCCTCAATCCTCAATCCTCAGTCCTCAAACCTCAATTCTGAATCCTCAATCCTGAATCCTCAATCTTCAGCCCTCAGTCCTCAACAATAAGGTGACAATCCTCAATCCTTAATAGAATATCCTCAATTCACAGTTTTCAATACTCAATACTCAATCTGCAATCTTCAAATCACTATCCACAAACATCAATTCTCATCACTCAACCCTCAACACTCAGTCCTCAATGTTCAATGCTCAATCCTCAATTCTCAATCTTCAATCCTCAATACTCAATCTTAAATCCTCAATACTCAACCCTCAATACCCAATCCTCAATCCTCAATACTCAATCTTCAATCCTCAATCCTCAATCCTCAATCCTCAATCCTCAATCCTCAATCCTCATCCTTCATTCCTCAATACCCAATCCTCAATCTTCAATCCTCAATCCTCAATCCTCAAATCTCAATCCTCAATCCTCAGTCCTCAGTCCTTAAACCTCAATCCTCAGCCCTCAGCCCTCATTCTCAATCCTCAATCCTCAATCCTCAATCCTCAATCTTCAATCCTCAATACTCAATCCACAATCCTCAATATTCAATCCTCAATACTCAATCTTCAATCCACAATCCGCAATCCTCAATCCTCAATCCTCAATCCTCAATCCTCAATCCTCAATCTTGGGTCCTCAATACTCAATCTTCAATCCCCAATCCTCAATCTTCAATCCTCAATCCTCAATCCTCAATCCTCAATCCTCAATCCTCAACCTTCAATCCTCTACACTCAATCATCAATCTTCAATCCTCAATACTCAACCTTCAATCCTCAAAGCTCAATCCTCAACATTCAATCCTCAATACTCAATCTTCAATCGTCAATCCTCAGTCCTCATCCTCAATCCCCAATCCTCAATCCTCAATCATCAATCTTCAATCCTCAATACTCAATATTCAATCCTCAATCCTCAATCCTCAGACCTCAAACCTCAATTCTGAATCCTCAATCCTGAATCCTCAATCTTCAGCCCTCAGTCCTCAACAATCAGGTGACAATCCTCAATCCTCAATAGAATAACCTCAATTCGCAGCTTTCGATACACAATACTCAGTCTGCAATCTTCAAATCTCTATCCACAAACATCAATTCTCATCACTCAACTCTCAACACTCAGTCCCCAATCCTCAATCTTCAATCCTCAATCCTCAACACTCAATCCTCAATCCTCAATCTTCAATCCTGAGTACTCAATCTTCAATCCTCAATCCTCAATCCTCAATCCTCAGTCCTCAAACCTCAATTCTGAATCCTCGATCCTGAATCCTCAATCTCCAGCCCTCAGTCCTGAACAATCAGGTGACAATCCTCAATCCTCAATAGAATTTCCTCAGTTCACAGTTTTCAATACTCAATACTCAATCTGCAATCTTCAAATCTCTATCCACAAACATCAATTCTCATCACTCAAACCTCAACACTCAGACCCCAATCCTCAATCCTCAATCATCAATCCTCAATCCTCAATCCTCAATCTTCAACCCTCAACACTCAGTCCTCAATGTTCAAACCTCAATCCTCAATTCTCAATCTTCAATCCTCAATACTCAATCTTCAATCCTCAATCCTCAATACTCAATCCTCAATCCTGAATCCTCAATCTTCAGCCCTCAGTCTTCAACAATCAGGTGACAATCCTCAATCCTCAATAGAATATCCTCAATTCACAGTTTTCAATAGTCAACACTCAATCTGCAATCTTCAAATCTCTATCCACAAACATCAATTCTCATCACTCAACACTCAACACTCAGTCCTCAATGTTCAATCCTCAATCCTCAATTCTCAATCTTCAATCCTTAATACTCAATATTAAATCCTCAATCCTCAATCCTCAATACCCAATTCTCAATCTTCAATCCTCAATCCTCAATCCTCAGTCCTCAAACCTCAATTCTGAATCCTCAATCCTGAATCCTCAATCTTCAGCCCTCAGTCCTCAACAATCAGGTGACAATCCTCAATCCACAATAGAATATCCTCAATTCACAGTTTTCAATACTCAATTCTGAATCTGTAATCTTTAAATCTCTATCCACAAACATCAATTCTCATCACTCAAACCTCAACACTCAGTCCCCAATCCTCAATCATCAATCCTCAATCCTCAATCCTCAATCCTCAATCCTCAATCCTCAATCCTCATTGCTCAATCCTCAATCTTCAACCCTCAATACTCAACCTTCAGTCCTCAATCCTCAATCCTCAATCCTCAATCCTCAATCCTCATTCTTCAATCCTCAATACCCAATCCTCAATCTTGAATCCTCAATCCGCAATCCTCAATTCTCAATCCTCACTCCTCAATCCTCAGACCTCAAACATCAATACTCAACCCTCAGTCCTCGTCCTCAATCCACAGCCCTCAATCCTCAATCCTCAATCTTCAATCATCAATATTCAATCTTCAGTCCTCAACCGTCAGTCCTCAATCCTCAATCCTCAATCCTCAATCCTCAATCCTCAATCCTTAATCCTGAATACTCAATTCTCAATCGCCAATCCTCAATCCCCAATCCTTAATTTTCAATCCTCAATACTCAATCCTCAATCCACAATCCTCAATATTCAATCCTCAATACTCAATCTTCAACCCACAATCCGCAATCCTCAATCCTCAATCCTCAATCCTCAATCCTCAATCCTCAATCTTGAATCCTCAATACTCAATCTTCAATCCCCAATCCTCAGTCTTCAATCCTCAATACTCAATATGCAATCCTCAATCCTCAATCCTCAGACCTCAAACCTCAATTCTGAATCCTCAATCCTGAATCCTCAATCTTCAGCAATCAGTCCTCAACAATCAGGTGACAATCCTCAATCCTCAATAGAATATCCTCAATTCACAGTTTTCAATACTCAATACTCAATCTGCAATCTTCAAATCTCTATCCACAAACATCAATTCTCATCACTCAACACTCAACACTCAGTCCTCAATGTTCAATCCTCAATCCTCAATTCTCAATCTTCAATCCTCAATACTCAATCTTAAATCCTCAATCCTCAACACTCAATACCCAATCCTCAATCTTCAATCCTCAATCCTCAATCCCCAATTCTCAATCCTCAATCCTCAACCCTCAATCCTCAATCCGCAATCCTCAATCCTCAACCCTCAATCGTCAGTCTTCAAACCTCAATATTCAATCTTCAATCCTCAATCCTCAATCCTCAATCCTCAATCCTCCATCCTCAATCGTCAGTCTTCAATCCTCAATACTCAATCTTCAATCCTCAATCCTCAATCCTCAATACTCAATCCTCAATCCTCAATACTCAACCTTCGATCCTCAATCCTCAGTCCTCAAACCTCAAACCTCAATCCCCAGTCATGAATACTCCATCTTCAATACTCAATACACAATCCTCAATCCCCAATCCTCAAACCTCAATCCTCAATCCTCATTCCTCAAACCTCAAACCTCAACCCTCAGACCTAATCCTCAATCCTCAACTATCAATCCTCAATCCTCAATATTCAATCATCAATACTCAATCTTCAATCCTCAATCCTCAATCCTCAATACTCAATCCTCAATCCTCATTCCTCAAACCTCAAACCTCAACCCTCAGTCCTCATCCCCAATTCCCAATTCCCAATACTCAATCCTCAATTCTCAATCATCAATCCTCAATAACCAATCTTCAATCCGCAATCCCCAGTCCTCAATCTTCAATCCTCAATGCTCAATCCTCAATCCTCAATCCTCAGTCCTCAATCCTCAATCCTCAATCCTCGTACCTCAATCCTCAACCGTCAGTCCTCGTCCTCAATCCTCAACTATCAATCCTCAATCCTCAATATTCAATCATCAATACTCAAACTTCAATCCTCAATCCTCAATACTCAATCCTCAATCCTCAATCCTCGATCTTCAGTCCTCAAACCTCAATCCTGAATCTTCAATCCTGAATCCTCAATCTTCAGACCTCAGTCCTCAACAATCAGTTGTCAATTCTCAATCCTCAATACAATATCATCAATTCACAGTTTTCAATACTCAATACTCAATCTGCAATCTTCAAATCTCTATCCACAAACATCAATCCTCATCACTGAACCCTCAGCACTCTGTCCCCAATCCTCAATCTTCAATCCTCAATCCTCAATCCTCAATCTTCAATCCTCAATTCTCAATCTTCAATCCTCAATCCTCAATCCCCAATCCTCAATCCTCAATCCTCAATCGTCAGTCTTCAATACTCAATACTCAATCTGCAATTCTCGGTCCTCAATCCTCAATCCTCAATCCTCATTCTTCAGGCCTCAATACCCAATCCTCAATCTTCAACCCTCAATCCTCAATCCTCAATCCTCAATCCTCAATCCTCAATCCTCAATCCTCAATCATCAATCCTCAATCCTCAATCCTCAATCCTCAATCGTCAATCCTCAATCCTCAATCATCAACCTTCAATCCACAATACTCAATCTTCAATCCTCAATACTCGATCCAAAATCGTCAATTCTCATTCTTCAATCCTCAATACCTAATCCTCAATCCTCAATCCTCAATCCTCAGTCGTCAATCCTCAATCTTCTATACTCAATCGTCAATCCTCAGTCCACAATTCTCAATCCTCAATCCTCTGTCCTCAGTCCTCAAACCTCAATCCTCAACCCTCAGCCCTCATCCTCAATCCTCAATCCTGAGCCTTCAATCCTGAATCCTCAATCTTCAGACCTCAGTCATCAACAATCAGTTATCAATTCTCAATCCTCAATACAATATCATCAATTCACAGTTTTCAATACTCAATACTCAATCTGCAATCTTCAAATCTCTATGCACAAACGTCAATTCTCATCACTGAACCCTCAACACTCAGTCCCCAATCCTCAATCTTATATCCTCAATCCTCAATCCTCAATCGTCAAATCTCAATCTTCAATCCTCAATACTCAATCTTCAATCCTCAATCCTCAATCCCCAATCCTCAATCCTCAATCCTCAATCATCAATCCTCAATCTTCAATACTCAATCCTCAATCCTCAATCCTCAATCCACCATCCTCAATTCTCAATCCTCAATCCTCTGTCCTCAGTCCTCATTCCTCAACCCTCAACCCTCAGCCCTCATCCTCAATCCTCAATCCTGAATCCTCAATCCTCAATCTTCAATCCTCAATACTCAGTCTTCAATCCTCAATCCTCAATCCTCAATCATCAGTCCTCAATCCACAATCATCAATCCTCAATCTTCAATACTCAATCCTCAATCCTCAATCCTCAATCCTCAATACTCAATCTTCAATCGTCAATCCTCAATCCTCAATCCTCTACCCTCAGCCCTCATCCTCAATCCTCAATCCTGAATCCTCAATCCTCAATGTTCAATCCTCAATACTCAGTCTTCAATCATCAATCCTCAGTACTCAATCCTCAATACTCAATCCTCAATCATCAATCCTCAATCCTCAATCATCAACCTTCAATCCTCAATACTCAATCTTCAATCCTCAATATTCAATCCTCAATACTCAATCTTCAATCCTCAATATTCAATCCTCAATATTCAACACACAACCATCAACCATCAATTCTCAATACTCAACCATCAATCCTCAATTCTCAATACTCAATAGAATATCCTGTATTCTCATGACTCAATACTCAATCCACAATATTCAATAATCAAATCTCGATCCTCAAACATCAATTCTCAACACTCAATCCTGAACACTCGGTCCTCTCTCTTCAATCCTCCATCCTCAATCCTCTGTCCCCAAGCGTCAATCCTCAATCCTCAATCCTTAACCCTCAATCCTCAGACCTCAAACCTCAATTCTGAATCCTCAATCCTGAATCCTCAATCTTCAGCCCTCAGTCATCAACAATCAGTTGTCAATCCTCAATCCTCAATAGAATATCCTCAATTCACAGTTTTCAATACTCAATACTCTATCTGCAATCTTCCAACCTCTATCCACAAACATCAATTCTCATCTCTCAACACTCAACACTCAGTCCTCAATGTTCAATCCTCAATCCTCAATTCTCAATCTGCATTCCTCAATACTGAATCCTCAATCCTCAATCCTCAATAGTCAATCTCCAACCCTCAATCCTCAAGCCTCAATCCTAAATCCACAATCTTCAATCCTCAATCCTCAATTCTCAATCACCAATACTCAATCCTCAATCCTCAATCCTCAATCCTCAAACCTCAATCCTCAATCCTCATTCCTCAAACCCCAATCCTCAACCCTCAGTCCTCATCCTCCATCATCAATCCTCAATCCTCAATACTCAATCTTCAATCCTCAATACTCAACCTTCGATCCACAATCCTCAGTCCTCAAACCTCAAACCTCAATCCTCAGTCATGAATACTCCATCTTCAATACTCAATACACAATCCTCAATCCCCAATCCTCAAACCTCAATCCTCAATCCTCATTCCTCAAACCTCAAACCTCAACCATCAGTCCTCATCCTCAATCCTCAACTATCAATCCTCAGTCCTCAATATTCAATCATCAATACTCAATCTTCAGTCCTCAATCCTCAATCCTCAATACTCAATCCTCAATCCTCATTCCTCAAACCTCAAACCTCAACCCTCAGTCCTCATCCTCAATTCCCAATTCTCAATCCTCAATCCTCAATTCTCAATCTTCAATCCTCAATAACCAATCTTCAATCCTCAATCCGCAGTCCTCAATCTTCAATCCTCAATGCTCAATCCTCAATCCTCAATCCTCAGTCCTCTATCCTCAATCCTCAATCCTCGTACCTCAATCCTCAACCGTCAGTCCTCGTCCTCAATCCTCGACTATCAATCCTCAATCCTCAATATTCAATTATCAATACTCAAACTTCAATCCTCAATCCTCAATACTCAATCCTCAATCCTCAATCCTCGATCTTCAGTCCTCAAACCTCAATCCTGAATCTTCAATCCTGAATCCTCAATCTTCAGACCTCAGTCCTCAACAATCAGTTGTCAATTCTCAATCATCAATACAATATCATCAATTCACAGCATTCAATACTCAATACTCAATCTGCAATCTTCAAATCTCTATCCACAAACATCAATTCTCATCACTGAACACTCAGCACTCTGTCCCCAATCCTCAATCTTCAATCCTCAATCCTCAATCCTCAATCTTCAATCCTCAATACTCAATCTTCAATCCTCAATCCTCAATCCCCAATCCTCAATCCTCAATCCTCAATCGTCAGTCTTCAATACTCAATACTGAATCTGCAATTCTCAGTCCTCAATCCTCAATCCTCAATCCTCATTCTTCAGGCCTCAATACCCAATCCTCAATCTTCAACCCTCAATCCTCAATCCTCAATCCTCAATCCTCAATCCTCAATCCTCAATCTTCAATCATCAATCCTCAATCTTCAATACTCAATCCTAAATCCTCAATCCTCAATCCTCAATCCACAATCCTCAATCCTCAACCCTCAATCCTCATTCCTCAAACCTCAAACCTCAACCCTCAGTCCTCATTCTCAATTCTCAATTCTCAATCCTCAATCCTCAATTCTCAATCTTCAATCCTCAATAATCAATCTCCAATCCTAGATACTCAATCCCCAATCCTCAATCGTTAATCCTCAATCTTCAATCCTCAATCCCCAGTCCTCAATCCTCAATACTCAATCTTCAATCCTCAATCCTCAATTCTCAATCCTCAATACTCAATCCTCAATCGTCAATCCTCAATCGTCAATCATCAATCCGCAATCCTGAATCTTCAATCCTCAATCCTCAACCCTCAATCCTCAATCCTCAATCTTCAATCCTCAATACTCAATCTTCAAACCTCAATCCTCAAACCTCAATCTTCAATACTCAATCCTCAATCCTCAATCCTCATTCTTCAGGCCTCAATACCCAATCCTCAATCTTCAACCCTCAATCCTCAATCCTCAATCCTCAATCCTCAATCCTCAATCCTCAATCCTCAATCATCAATCCTCAATCTTCAATACTCAATCCTCAATCCTCAATCCTCAATCCTCAATACTCAAACATCAATCCTCAATTCCCAATACTCAATAGAATATCCTGGACTCTCAGTATTCAATACTCAAACCTCAATCCTCAACCATCAGCCCTCATCCTCCATCCTCAATCCTCAATCCTCAAACCTCAAACCTCAACCCTCAGTCCTCATACTCAATTCTCAATTCTCAATCCCCAATCCTCAATTCTCAATCTTCAATCCTCAATAATCAATCTCCAACCCTAGATACTCAATCCCCAATCCTCAATCGTTAATCCTCAATCTTCAATCCTCAATCCCCAGTCCTCAATCCTCAATACTCAATCTTCAATCCTCAATCCACAATTCTCAATCCTCAATACTCAATCCTCAATCGTCAATCCTCAATCGTCAATCATCAATCCGCAATCCTGAATCTTCAATCCTCAATCCTCAACCCTCAATCCTCAATCCTCGATCTTCAATCCTCAATACTCAATCTTCAACCCTCAATCCTCAAACCTCAATCCTCAGTACTCAATCGTCAATCCTCAATCTTCAATCCTCAACCGTCAGTCCTCGTCCTCAATCCTCAAACCTCAATCCTCAATCCTCAATCTTCAATCATCAATACTCAATCTTCAATCCTCCATTCTCAATCCTCAATCCTCAATCCTCAATCCTCAATATTCAACACACAACCATCAGCCATCAATTCTCAATACTCAACCATCAATCCTCAAATCTTAATACTCAATAGAATATTCTGAATTCTCATGATTCAATACTCAACCCACAATATTCAATAATCAAATCTCGATCCTCAAACATCAATTCTCAACACTCAATCCTCAACACTCGGTCCTCTCTCTTCAATCCTCCAACCTCAATCCTCTATCCTCAAGCGTCAATCCTCAATCCTCAATCCTCAACCCACAATCCTCAGTCCTCAAACCTCAATTCCGTATCCTCAATCCTGAATGCTCAATCTTCATTCCTCAGTCCGCAACAATCAATAGTCAATCCTCAATCCTCAACAGAATATCCTCTATTCACAGTTTTCAATACTCAATCCCCAATCTTCAATCTTCAAATCTCAATCCACAGTCATCAATTCTCATCACTCAACCCTCAAAACTCAGTCCTGAATCTTCAATCCTCAATCCTCAATCCTCAATCTTCTATCCTCCATACTCAATCTTCAATCCTCAATCCTCAATCATCAATCATCAATCCACAATCCTCAGTCATCAGTCCACAATCTTCAATACTCAATCCTCAGTCCTCAATCCTTAATCATCAATCCTCAAGCCTCAATCCTCAATCCTCAATCTTCAATCCTGAATACTCAATCTTCAATCCTCAATCCTCAATCCTCAATCCTCAATCCTCCATCCTCAATCGTCAGTCTTCAATCCTCAATACTCAATCTTCAATCCTCAATCCTCAATCCTCAACCCTCAAACCTCATTCTTCTATCCTCAATACCCAATCCTCAATCTTCAATCCTCAATCCTCAATCCTCAATTCTCAATCCTCAATCCTCAGTCCTCAGTCCTCAAACCTCAATCCTCAACCCTCAGCCCTCATCATCAATCCTCAATCCTCAATCCTCAATCTTCAATAGTCAATCCTCAATCCTCAATCCTCAATCCTCAATACTCAAACATCAATCCTCAATTCCCAATACTCAATAGAATATCCTGGACTCTCAGTATTCAATACTCAAACCTCAATCCTCAACCATCAGCCCTCATCCTCCATCCTCAATCCTCAATCCTCAAACCTCAATCTCCAATCCTCAATACACAATCTTCGATCCTCAATCCGCAACACTCAATCCTCCATCCTCAATCCTCAGTCATGAATACTCAATCATCAATACTCAATCCTCAATACTCAATCCTCAATCCTCAATCCTCAATCCTCAATCCTCAATCCTCATTCCTCAAACCTCAAACCTCAACCCTCAGTCCTCAACCTCAATTCTCAATTCTCAATCCTCAATCCTCAATTCCCAATCTTCAATCCTCAAGAATCAATCTCCAATCCTAGATACTCAATCCCCAATCCTCAATCGTTAATCCTCAATCTTCAATCCTCAATCCCCAGTCCTCAATCCTCAATACTCAATATTCAATCCTCAATCCACAATTCTCAATCCTCAATACTCAATCCTCAATCGTCAATCCTCAATCGTCAATCATCAATCCGCAATCCTGAATCTTCAATCCTCAATCCTCAACCCTCAATCCTCAATCCTCAATCTTCAATCCTCAATACTCAATCTTCAACCCTCAATCCTCAAACCTCAATCCTCAGTCCTCAATCCTCAATCCTCAATCTTCAATCCTCAACCGTCAGTCCTCGTCCTCAATCCTCAATCCTCAATCCTCAGTCCTCATCCCTCAGCCCTCATCCTCAATCCTCAATCCTGAATCCTCAATCCTCAATGTTCAATCCTCAATACTCAGTCTTCAATCATCAATCCTCAATACTCAATCCTCAATCCTCAATCCTGAAACCCCAATCCTCAACCCTCAGTCCTCATCCTGCATCATCAATCCGCAATCCTCAATCCTCAACCTTCAATCCTCAATACTCAACCTTCGATCCTCAATCCTCAGTCCTCAAACCTCAAACCTCAATCCTCAGTCATGAATACTCCATCTTCAATACTCAATACACAATCCTCAATCCTCAATCCTCAAACCTCAATCCTCAATCGTCATTCCTCAAACCTCAAACCTCAGCCCTCAGTCCTCATCCTCAATCCTCAACTATCAATCCTCAATCCTCAATATTCAATCATCAATACTCAATGTTCAATCCTCAATCCTCAATCCTCAATACTCAATCCTCAATCCTCATTACTCAAACCTCAAACCTCAACCCTCAGTCCTCATCCTTAATTCCCAATTCTCAATCCTCAATCCTCAATTCTCAATTTTCAATCCTCAATAACCAATCTTCAATCCTCAATCCCCAGTCGTCAATCTTCGATCCTCAATGCTCAATCCTCAATCCTCAATCCTCAGTCCTCAATCCTCAATCCTCAATCCTCGTATCTCAAACCTCAACCGTCAGTCCTCGTCCTCAATCCTCAACTATCAATACTCAATCCTCAATATTCAATCATCAATACTCAATCTTCAATCCTCAATCCTCAATCCTCAATCCTCAATCCTCAATCCTCAATCTTCAGTCCTCAAACCTCAATCCTGAATCTTCAATCCTGAATCCTCAATCTTCAGACCTCAGTCCTCAACAATCAGTTGTCAATTCTCAATACTCAATACAATATCATCAATTCACAGGTTTCAATACTCAATACTCAATCTGCAATCTTCAAATCTCTATCCACAAACATCAACTCTCATCACTGAACCCTCAGCACTCTGTCCCCAATCCTCAATCTTCAATCCTCAATCCTCAATCCTCAATCTTCAGTCCTCAATACTCAATCTTCAATCCTCAATTCTCAATCCCCAATCCTCAATCCTCAATCCTCAATCGTCAGTCTTCAATACTCAATACTCAATCTGCAATTCTCAGTCCTCAATCCTCAATCCTCAATCCTCATTCTTCAGTCCTCAATACCCAATCATCAATCTTCAACCCTCAATCCTCAATCCTCAACTCTCAATCCTCAATCCTCAGTCCACAGTCCTCAAACCTCAATCCTCAACCCTCAGCCATCATCCTCAATCCTCAATCCTCGTTCCTCAATCCTCAATCCTCAATCCTCAATCCTCAATAGACAATCTCCAATCCTAGATCCTCAATCCCCAATCCTCAATCCTTAATCCACAATTTTCAATCCTCAATCCTCAATTCTCAAACATCAATACTCAATCCTCAATCCTCAATCCTCAATCCCCAATCCTCAATCTTCAATCCTCGATCCTCAATCCTCAAGCCTCAATCCTCAATCCTCAATCCTCAATCCTCAATACTCAATTCTCAATCCTCAATCCTCAATTCCCAATCTTCAATCCTCAAGAATCAATCTCCAATCCTAGATACTCAATCCCCAATCCTCAATCGTTAATCCTCAATCTTCAATCCTCAATCCCCAGTCCTCAATCCTCAATACTCAATCTTCAATCCTCAATCCACAATTCTCAATCCTCAATACTCAATCCTCAATCGTCAATCCTCAATCGTCAATCATCAATCCGCAATCCTGAATCTTCAATCCTCAATCCTCAACCCTCAATCCTCAATCCTCAATCTTCAATCCTCAATACTCAATCTTCAATCCTCCATTCTCAATCCTCAATCCTCAATCCTCAATCCTCAATATTCAACACACAACCATCAGCCATCAATTCTCAATACTCAACCATCAATCCTCAAATCTTAATACTCAATAGAATATCCTGAATTCTCATGATTCAATACTCAACCCACAATATTCAATAATTAAATCTCGATCCTCAAACATCAATTCTCAACACTCAATCCTCAACACTCGGTCCTCTCTCTTCAATCCTCCAACCTCAATCCTCTATCCTCAAGCGTCAATCCTCAATCCTCAATCCTCAACCCACAATCCTCAGTCCTCAAACCTCAATTCCGTATCCTCAATCCTGAATGCTCAATCTTCATTCCTCAGTCCGCAACAATCAATAGTCAATCCCCAATCCTCAACAGAATATCCTCTATTCACAGTTTTCAATACTCAATCCCCAATCTTCAATCTTCAAATCTCAATCCACAGTCATCAATTCTCATCACTCAACCCTCAACACTCAGTCCTGAATCTTCAATCCTCAATCCTCAATCCTCAATCTTCTATCCTCCATACTCAATCTTCAATCCTCAATACTCAGTCTTCAACCATCAATCCTCAATACTCAATCCTCAATCCTCAATCCTCAAACCCCAATCCTCAACCCTCAGTCCTCATCCTGCATCATCAATACTCAATCCTCAATCCTCAATCTTCAATCCTCAATACTCAACCTTCGATCCTCAATCCTCAGTCCTCAAACCTCAAACCTCAATCCTCAGTCATGAATACTCCATCTTCAATACTCAATACACAATCCTCAATCCTCAATCCTCAACCCTCAGTCCTCATCCTCAATCCTCAACTATCAATCCTCAATCCTCAATATTCAATCATCAATACTCAATGTTCAATCCTCAATCCTCAATCCTCAATACTCAATCCTCAATCCTCATTACTGAAACCTCAAACCTCAACCCTCAGTCCTCATCCTCAATTCCCAATTCTCAATCCTCAATCCTCAATTCTCAATTTTCAATCCTCAATAACCAATCTTCAATCCTCAATCCCCAGTCGTCAATCTTCGATCCTCAATGCTCAATCCTCAATCCTCAATCCTCAGTCTTCATTCATCAATCCTCAATACTCAATCCTCAATCCACAATCCTCAAACCCCAATCCTCAACCCTCAGTCCTCATCCTGCATCATCAATACTCAATCCTCAATCCTCAATCTTCAATCCTCAATACTCAACCTTCGATCCTCAATCCTCAGTCCTCAAACCTCAAACCTCAATCCTCAGTCATGAATACTCCATCTTCAATACTCAATACACAATCCTCAATCCTCAAACCTCAACCCTCAGTCCTCATCCTCAATCCTCAACTATCAATCCTCAATCCTCAATATTCAATCATCAATACTCAATGTTCAATCCTCAATCCTCAATCCTCAATACTCAATCCTCAATCCTCATTACTGAAACCTCAAACCTCAACCCTCAGTCCTCATCCTCAATTCCCAATTCTCAATCCTCAATCCTCAATTCTCAATTTTCAATCCTCAATAACCAATCTTCAATCCTCAACCCCCAGTCGTCAATCTTCGATCCTCAATGCTCAATCCTCAATCCTCAATCCTCAGTCCTCAATCCTCAATCCTCAATCCTCGTACCTCAATCCTCAACCGTCAGTCCTCGTCCTCAATCCTCAACTATCAATACTCAATCCTCAATATTCAATCATCAATACTCAATCTTCAATCCTCAATCCTCAATCCTCAATCCTCAATCCTCAATCCTCAATCTTCAGTCCTCAAACCTCAATCCTGAATCTTCAATCCTGAATCCTCAATCTTCAGACCTCAGTCCTCAACAATCAGTTGTCAATTCTCAATACTCAATACAATATCATCAATTCACAGGTTTCAATACTCAATACTCAATCTGCAATCTTCAAATCTCTATCCACAAACATCAATTCTCATCACTGAACCCTCAGCGCTCTGTCCCCAATCCTCAATCTTCAATCCTCAATCCTCAATCCTCAATCTTCAGTCCTCAATACTCAATCTTCAATCCTCAATTCTCAATCCCCAATCCTCAATCCTCAATCCTCAGTCGTCAGTCTTCAATACTCAATACTCAATCTGCAATTCTCAGTCCTCAATCCTCAATCCTCAATCCTCATTCTTCAGTCCTCAATACCCAATCATCAATCTTCAACCCTCAGTCCTCAATCCTCAACTCTCAATCCTCAATCCTCAGTCCACAGTCCTCAAACCTCAATCCTCAACCCTCAGCCATCATCCTCAATCCTCAATCCTCGTTCCTCAATCCTCAATCCTCAATCCTCAATCCTCAATAGACAATCTCCAATCCTAGATCCTCAATCCCCAATCCTCAATCCTTAATCCACAATTTTCAATCCTCAATCCTCAATTCTCAAACATCAATACTCAATCCTCAATCCTCAATCCTCAATCCCCAATCCTCAATCTTCAATCCTCGATCCTCAATCCTCGATCCTGAATCCTCAACCCTCAATGTTCAATCCTCAATACTCAATCCTCAATCCTCAATAGAATATCCTCAATTCACAGTTTTCAATACTCAATACTCAATCTGCAATCTTCCAACCTCTATCCACAAACCTCAATTCTCACAACTCAACCCTCAACACTCAGTCCTCAATGTTCAATCCTCAATCCTCAATCCTCAATCCTCAATCATCAATCCTCAATCTTCAAAACTCAATCCTCAATCGTCATTCCTCAAACCTCGAACCTCAACCCTCAGTCCTCATCCTCAATCCTCAACTATCAATCCTCAATCCTCAATATTCAATCATCAATACTCAAACTTCAATCCTCAATCCTCAATACTCAATCCTCAATCCTCAATCCTCGATCTTCAGTCCTCAAACCTCAATCCTGAATCTTCAATCCTGAATCCTCAATCTTCAGACCTCAGTCCTCAACAATCAGTTGTCAATTCTCAATCCTCAATACAATATCATCAATTCACAGTTTTCAATACTCAATACTCAATCTGCAATCTTCAAATCTCTATCCACAAACATCAATTCTCATCACTGAACCCTCAGCACTCTGTCCCCAATCCTCAATCTTCAATACTCAATCCTCAATCCTCAATCTTCAATCCTCAATACTCAATCTTCAATCCTCAATCCTCAATCCCCAATCCTCAATCCTCAATCCTCAATCGTCAGTCTTCTATACTCAATACTCAATCTGCAATTCTCAGTCCTCAATCCTCAATCCTCAATCCTCATTCTTCAGGCCTCAATACCCAATCCTCAATCTTCAACCCTCAATCCTCAATCCTCAATCCTCAATCCTCAATCCTCAATCCTCAATTCCCAATACTCAATAGAATATCCTGGACTCTCAGTATTCAATACTCAAACCTCAATCCTCAACCATCAGCCCTCATCCTCCATCCTCAATCCTCAATCCTCAAACCTCAATCTCCAATCCTCAATACTCAATCTTCGATCCTCAATCCGCAACACTCAATCCTCCATCCTCAATCCTCAGTCATGAATACTCAATCTTCAATACTCAATCCTCAATACTCAATCCTCAATCCTCAATCCTCAATCCTCAATCCTCAATCCTCATTCCTCAAACCTCAAACCTCAACCCTCAGTCCTCAACCTCAATTCTCAATTCTCAATCCTCAATCCTCAATTCCCAATCTTCAATCCTCAAGAATCAATCTCCAATCCTAGATACTCAATCCCCAATCCTGAATCGTTAATCCTCAATCTTCAATCCTCAATCCCCAGTCCTCAATCCTCAATACTCAATCTTCAATCCTCAATCCACAATTCTCAATCCTCAATACTCAATCCTCAATCGTCAATCCTCAATCGTCAATCATCAATCCGCAATCCTGAATCTTCAATCCTCAATCCTCAACCCTCAATCCTCAATCCTCAATCTTCAATCCTCAATACTCAATCTTCAACCCTCAATCCTCAAACCTCAATCCTCAGTCCTCAATCCTCAATCCTCAATCTTCAATCCTCAACCGTCAGTCCTCTTCCTCAATCCTCAATCCCCAATCCTCAGTCCTCATCCCTCAGCCCTCATCCTCAATCCTCAATCCTGAATCCTCAATCCTCAATGTTCAATCCTCAATACTCAGTCTTCAATCATCAATCCTCAATACTCAATCCTCAATCCTCAATCCTGAAACCCCAATCCTCAACCCTCAGTCCTCATCCTGCATCATCAATCCGCAATCCTCAATCCTCAACCTTCAATCCTCAATACTCAACCTTCGATCCTCAATCCTCAGTCCTCAAACCTCAAACCTCAATCCTCAGTCATGAATACTCCATCTTCAATACTCAATACACAATCCTCAATCCTCAATCCTCAAACCTCAATCCTCAATCGTCATTCCTCAGACCTCAAACCTCAACCCTCAGTCCTCATCCTCAATCCTCAACTATCAATCCTCAATCCTCAATATTCAATCATCAATACTCAATGTTCAATCCTCAATCCTCAATCCTCAATCCTCAATACTCAATCCTCAATCCTCATTACTCAAACCTCAAACCTCAACCCTCAGTCCTCATCCTCAATTCCCAATTCTGAATCCTCAATCCTCAATTCTCAATTTTCAATCCTCAATAACCAATCTTCAATCCTCAATCCCCAGTCGTCAATCTTCGATCCTCAATGCTCAATCCTCAATCCTCAATCCTCAGTCCTCAATCCTCAATCTTCAATCCTCAATTCCCAATCCTCAATAGTCAATCCTCAATCCTCAATCCTCAGTCATCAATCCTCAATCTTCAATACTCAATCCACAATCCTCAATCCTCAATCCTCAATCCTCAATCGTCAATCCTCATTCCTCAAACCTCAATCCTCAACCCTCAGTCCTCATCCTCAATTCTCAATTCTCAATCCTCAATCCTCAATACTCAATCTTCAATCCTCAATAATCAATCTCCTATCCTAGATCCTCAGTCCCCAATACTCTATCCTTAATCCTCAATATTCAGTCCTCTATCCCCAGTCCACAATCTTCAATCCCCAACGCTCAATAATCAATCCTCAATCCTCAGTCCTCAATCATCAATCACCAGTGCACAATCTTCAATACTCAATCCTCAATCCTCAATCCTCAATGCTCAATCCTCAATCCTCAATCATCAATCCTGAATCTTCAATACTCAATTCTCAATCCTCAATCCTCAATCCTCAATCGTCAATCCTCATTCTTCAATCCTCAATACCCAATCCTCAATCCTCAATCCTCAATCCTCAATCCTCAATCCTCAATCCTCATTCCTCAAACCTCAACCCTCAACCCTCAGTCCTCATCCTCAATTCTCAATTCTTAATCCTCAATCCTCAATCCTCAATCTTCAATCCTCAATAATCAATCCTCAATACTCAGTCTTCAATCCTCAATCCTCAATCCTCAATCCTCAGTCCGCAATCCTCAATCATCAATGCTCAACCTTCAATACTCAATCCTCAATCCTCAAACCTCAATCCTCAATACTCAACCTTCAATCCTCCATACTCAATCTACAATCCTCAATCCTCAATCATCAATCCTCAATCCTCAATCCTCAGTCATCAATCCTCAATCTTCAATACTCAATCCTCAATCCTCAATCCTCAATCCTCAATCCTCAATCCCCAGTCCTCAATTCTCAATCCTGAATCCTCAGTCCCCAGTCCTCAAACCTCAGTCCTCAAACCTCAGCCATCATCCTCAATCGTCAATCCTCGTTCCTCAATCCTCCATGCTCAATCTTCAATCCTCAATCCTCAATCATCAATCGTCAATACTCAATCCTCAGTCATCAATCCTCAATCTTCAACCCTCAATCCTCAATCCTCAATCCTCAATCCTCAATCCTCAATCCTCAATTCCCAATACTCAATAGAATATCCTGGACTCTCAGTATTCAATACTCAAACCTCAATCCTCAACCATCAGCCCTCATCCTCCATCCTCAATCCTCAATCCTCAAACCTCAATCTCCAATCCTCAATACTCAATCTTCGATCCTCAATCCGCAACACTCAATCCTCCATCCTCAATCCTCAGTCATGAATACTCAATCTTCAATACTCAATCCTCAATACTCAATCCTCAATCCTCAATCCTCAATCCTCAATCCTCAATCCTCATTCCTCAAACCTCAAACCTCAACCCTCAGTCCTCAACCTCAATTCTCAATTCTCAATCCTCAATCCTCAATTCCCAATCTTCAATCCTCAAGAATCAATCTCCAATCCTAGATACTCAATCCCCAATCCTGAATCGTTAATCCTCAATCTTCAATCCTCAATCCCCAGTCCTCAATCCTCAATACTCAATCTTCAATCCTCAATCCACAATTCTCAATCCTCAATACTCAATCCTCAATCGTCAATCCTCAATCGTCAATCATCAATCCGCAATCCTGAATCTTCAATCCTCAATCCTCAACCCTCAATCCTCAATCCTCAATCTTCAATCCTCAATACTCAATCTTCAACCCTCAATCCTCAAACCTCAATCCTCAGTCCTCAATCCTCAATCCTCAATCTTCAATCCTCAACCGTCTGTCCTCTTCCTCAATCCTCAATCCCCAATCCTCAGTCCTCATCCCTCAGCCCTCATCCTCAATACTCAATCCTGAATCCTCAATCCTCAATGTTCAATCCTCAATACTCAGTCTTCAATCATCAATCCTCAATACTCAATCCTCAATCCTCAATCCTGAAACCCCAATCCTCAACCCTCAGTCCTCATCCTGCATCATCAATCCGCAATCCTCAATCCTCAACCTTCAATCCTCAATACTCAACCTTCGATCCTCAATCCTCAGTCCTCAAACCTCAAACCTCAATCCTCAGTCATGAATACTCCATCTTCAATACTCAATACACAATCCTCAATCCTCAATCCTCAAACCTCAATCCTCAATCGTCATTCCTCAGACCTCAAACCTCAACCCTCAGTCCTCATCCTCAATCCTCAACTATCAATCCTCAATCCTCAATATTCAATCATCAATACTCAATGTTCAATCCTCAATCCTCAATCCTCAATCCTCAATCCTCTGTCCTCAGTCCTCAAACCTCAACCCTCAACCCTCAGCCCTCATTCTCAATCCTCAATCCTGAATCCTCAATCCTCAATCTTCAATCCTCAATACTCAGTCTTCAATCCTCAATCCTCAATCCTCAATCCTCAGTCCTCTATCCACAATCGTCAATCCTCAATCTTCAATACTCAATCCTCAATCCTCAATCCTCAATCCTCAATACTCAATCTTCAATCGTCAATCCTCAATCCTCAATCCTCTACCCTCAGCCCTCATCCTCAATCCTCAATCCTGAATCCTCAATCCTCAATGTTCAATCCTCAATACTCAGTCTTCAATCATCAATCCTCAGTACTCAATCCTCAATACTCAATCCTCAATCATCAATCCTCAATTCTCAATACTCAATAGAATATCCTGTATTCTCATGATTCAATACTCAATCCACAATATTCAATAATCAAATCTCGATCCTCAAACATCAATTCTCAACACACAATCCTGAACACTCGGTCCTCTCTCTGCAATCCTCCATCCTCAATCCTCTGTCCCCAAGCGTCAATCCTCAATCCTCAATCCTCAACCCTCAATCCTCAGTCCTCAAACCTCAATTCCGAATCCTCAACCCTGAATGCTCAATCTTCATCCCTCAGTCCGCAACAATCAATTGTCAATCCTCAATCCTCAATAGAATAACCTCAATTCACAGTTTTCAATACTGAATCCCCAATCTTCAGTCTTCAAATCTCACTTCACAGACATCAATTCTCATGACTCAACCCTGAACTCTCAGCCCTCAATCTACAATCCTCAATCCTCAATCCTCAATCCTCAATCCTCAATCCTCAATCCTCAATCCTCAGATATCAATCCTCAATCTTCAATACTCAATCGTCAATCCTCAGTCCTCAATTCTCAACCCTCAATCCTCGTCCCTCAAACCTCAATCCTCAACCCTCAGTCCTCATCCTCAATTCTCAATTCTCAATCCTCAAACCTCAATCTTCAATACTCTATACTCAATCCTCAATCCTCAATACTCAGCCATCAATCCTCAATTCTCTATACTCAATAGAATATCCTGAATTCTCAGTATTCAATACTCAAACCTCAACGCTCAACCCTCAGCCCTCATCCTCCATCCTCAATCCACAATCCTCAAACCTCAACCTTCAATCCTCAATACTCAATCTTCGATTCTCAATCCTCAATCCTCAATCCTCAATCCCAATCCTCAATCTTCAATCCTCAATCCTCAATCCTCAATCCTCAATCCTCAATCCTCAATCCTCAATCATCAATCCTCAATCTTCAACACTCAATCCTCAATCCTCAATCCTCAATCTTCAATCCTCAATCCTAAATCCTCGATCCTCAATCCTCAATCCTCAATCATCAATCCTCAATCTTCAACATACAATCCTCAATCCCCAATCCTCAATACTCAATCCTCAATCATCAATCCTCAATCTTCAATACTCAATCCTCAATCCTCAATCCTCAATCCTCAATACTCCACCATCAATCCTCAGTTCTCAATACTCAATAGAATATCCTGAATTCTCAGTATTCAATACTTAAACCTCAATCCTCAACCCTCAGCCCTCTACCTCCATCCTCAATCCTCAATCCTCAAACCTCAACCTTCAATCCTCAATACTCAATCTTCGATCCTCAAACCTCAACCCTCAATCCTCAATCCTCAATCCTCAGTCATGAATACTCAATCTTCAATACTCAATCCTCAATCCTCAATCGTCCATCCTCAACCCTCAGTCCTCAATCCTCAATCTTCAATCGTCAATACTCAATCTTCAATGCTAAATCCTCAATCCTGAATCCTCAATCCTCAATCCTCAATATTCAATAAACAACTCTCAAACATCAATCCTCAATACTCAATCGTCAGTCTTCAATCCTCAATACTCAATCTTCAATCCTCAATCCTCAATCGTCAATCCTCTGTCATCAACCCTCAATCTTCAATACTCAATCCTCAATCTTCAATCCTCAATCCTCACTCCTCAATCCTCAATCCTCAGTCCTCAATCCACAATCATCAATCCTCAATCTTCAATACTCAATCCTGAATCCCCAATCCTCAATCCTCAATACTCGACCTTCAACCCTCAATCCTCAATCCTCAATCCTCAACCCTCATCCCTCATACTCAATCCTCAATCCTGAATTCTCAAACCTCAATCTTCAATCCTCAATACTCAGTCTTCAATCCTCAATCCTCAATCCTCAGTCCTCAGTCCTCAATCCTCAATCCTCAATTCTCAATCCTCAATCCTCAACCCTCAGCCCTCATCCTCAATCCTCAATCCTGAATCCTCAATCCTGAATCTGCAATCCTCAATACTCAGTCTTCAATCCTCAATCCTCAATCCTCAATCCTCAGTCCTCAATCCACAATCTTCAATCCTCAATCTTCAATACTCAATCCTCAATCTTCAATCCTCAATCCTCAATCCTCAATCCTCAATCCTCAGTCCTCAATCCACAATCATCAATCCTCAATCTTCACTACTCAATCCTGAATCCTCAATCCTCAATCCTCAATACTCAATCTTCAATCCTCAATCCTCAATCCTCAATCCTCAACCCTCAGCCCTCCTCCTCAATCCTCAATCCTGAATCCTCAATCATCAATCCTCAATCCTCAATCATCAACCTTCAATCCTCAATACTCAATCTTCAATCCTCAATACTCAATCCTCAATATTCAACACACAACCATCAACCATCAGTTCTCAATACTCAACCATCAATCCTCACTTCTCAATACTCAATAGAATATCTTGAATTCTAATGATTCAATACTCAATCCACAATATTCAATAATCAAATCTCGATCCTCAAACATCAATTCTCAACACTCAATCCTCAACACTCGGTCCTCTCTCTTCAATCCTCCATCCTCAATCCTCTATCCCCAAGCGGCAATCCTCAATCCTCAATCCTCAACCCTCAATCCTCAGTCCTCAAACCTCAATTCCGAATCCTCAATCCTGAATGCTCAATCCTCATCCCTCAGTCCGCAACAATCAATGGTCAATCCTCAATCCTCAATAGAATATCCTCAACTCACAGTTTTCAATACTGAATCCCCAATCTTCAATCTTCAAATCTCAATCCACAGACATCAGTTCTCATCACTCAAACTTAAAAATTCAGTCCTCAATCTCCAATCCTCAATCCTCAATCCTCAATCTTCAATCCTCCATACTCAATCTTCAATCCTCAATGCTCAGTCATCAATCCTCAATCCTCAATCCTCAGTCATCAATCCTCAATCTTCAATACTCAATCCTCAATCATCAATCCTCAATCCTCAATCCTCAATCCTCATTCCTCAAACCTCAATCCTCAACCCTCAGTCCTCATCCTCAATTCTCAATTCTTAATCCTCAATCCCCAATCCTGAATCCTCAATCTTCAATAATCAATCCTCAATACTCAGTCTTCAATCCTCAATCCTCAACGCCTCAATCCTCAGTCCTTTATCCACAATCATCAATCCTCAATCTTCAATACTCAATCCTCAATCCTCAATACTCAATCCTCAATACTCAATCTTCAATCCTCAATCCTCAATCCTCAATCCTCTACCCTCAGCCCTCATCCTCAATCCTCAGTCTTCAATACTCAATCGTCAACGTTCAATCCTCAATACTCAGTCTTCAATCATCAATCCTCAATACTCAATCCTCAATCGTCAATCCTCAATCATCAATCCTCAATCCTCAATAATCAAACTTCAATCCTCAATACTCAATCCTCATTCCTCAAACCTCAATTCTCAACCCTCAGTCCTCAGCCTCAATTCTTATTTCTTAATCCTCAATCCTCAATCCTCAATCTTCAATCCTCAATATTCAAACCTCAATACTCAGTCTTCAATCCTCAATCCTCAGTCCTCAATCCTCAATCCTCAATCCTCAATCCTCAGTCCTCAATCCACAATCATCAATCCTCAATCTTCAATTCTCAATACTCAATCCTCAATCCTCAATCCTCAATCATCAATCCTCAATCCTCAATCATCAACCTTCAATCCTCAATACTCAATCTTCAATCCTCAATACTCAATCCTCAATATTCAACACACAACCATGAACCATCAATTCTCAATACTCAACCATCAATCCTCAATTCTCAATACTCAATAGAATATCCTGAATTCTCTTGATACAATACTCAATCCACAATATTCAATAATCAAATCTCGATCCTCAAACATCAATTCTCAACACTCAATCCTCAACTCTCGGTCCTCTCTCTTCAATCCTTCATCCTCAATCCTCTATCCCCAAGCGTCAATCCTCAATCCTCAATCCTCAATCCTCAATCCTCAGTCCTCAAACCTCAATTCCGAATCCTCAATCCTGAATGCTCAATCTTCATTCCTCAAACCTCAATCCTCAACCCTCAGTCCTCATCCTCAATCTTCGATCCTCAATCCTCAACCCTCAATCCTCAATCCTCAATCCTCAGTCATGAATACTCAATCTTCAATACTCAATCCTCAATCCTCAATCCTCCATTCTCAACCCTCAGTCCTCAATCCTCAATGTTCAATCATCAATACTCAATCTTCAATGCCAAATCCTCAATCCTCAATCCTAAAATCCTCAATCCTCAATATTCAATACACAACCCTCAAACATCAATCCTCAATACTCAATCGTCAGTCTTCAATCCTCAATACTCAATCTTCAACCCTCAATCCTCAATCCTCAATCCTCAATCCTCAATCTTCAATCCTCAATACCCTATCCTCAATCTTCAATCCTCAATCCCCAATCCTCAATCCTTAACACTCAATCTTCAATCATCAATCCCCAGTCCACAATCTTCAATCCTCAATGCTCAATCCTCAATCCTCAATCCTCAGTCATCAGTCCTCAATCCTCAATCCTCAAACCTGAATCCTCAACCGTCAGTTCACGTCCTCAAACCTCAATCCCGAATCCTCAATCCTGAATCGTCAACCTTCAGCCCTCAGTCCTCAACAATCAATTGTCAATCCTCAGTCCTCATTAGAATATCCTCAATTCACAGTTTTCAGTACTCAATCCCCAATCATCAATCTTCAAATCTCAGTCTACAAACATCAATTCGCATCACTCAAATCTCAACACTCAGTCCTCAGTCTTCAGTCCTCAATCCACAATCCTCAATCTTCAATCCTCAATACTCAATCTTCAATCCTCAATCCTCAATTCTCAATCCTCAGTCCTCAATCCTCAATCGCCAATCCTCAATCCCCAATCCTCAGTCTTCAGTCCTCAATCATCAATACTCAATGATCATTCCTCAATACTCAACCTTCAATCCTCAACCCTCAATCCACAAGCCACAACCCTCAATCCTCAATCATCAACCTTCAATCCTCAATCCTCAATCCTCAATCTTCAATCCTCAATCCTAAATCCTCGATCCTCAATCCTCAATCCTCAATCATCAATCCTCAATCTTCAACACTCAATCCTCAATCCTCAATCCTCAATCTTCAATCCTCAATCCTAAATCCTCGATTCTCAACCCTCAATCCTCAATCATCAATCCTCAATCTTCAACACACAATCCTCAATCCCCAATCCTCAATCCTCAATCCTCAATCATCAATCCTCAATCCTCAACCCTCAGCCCTCCTCCTCAATCCTCAATCCTGAATCCTCAATCCTCAATGTTCAATCCTCAGTACTCAGTCTTCAATCATCAATCCTCAATACTCAATCCTCAATCCTCAATCCTCAATCATCAATCCTCAATCCTCAATCATCAACCTTCAATCCTCAATACTCAATCTTCAATCCTCAGTACTCAATCCTCAATATTCAACACACAACCATCAACCATCAGTTCTCAATACTCAACCATCAATCCTCAATTCTCAATACTCAATAGAATATCCTGAATTCTCATGATTCAATACTCAATCCACAATATTCCATAATCAAATATCGATCCTCAAACATCAATTCTCAACAAACAATCCTCAACAGTCGGACCTCTCTCTTCAATCCTCCATCCTCAATCCTCTATCCCCAAGCGTCAATCCTCAATCCTCAATCCTCAACCCTCAATCATCAGTCCTCAAACCTCAATCCCGAATCCTCAATCCTGAATGCTCAATCTTCATCCCTCAGTCCGCAACAACCAATTGTCAATCCTCAATCCTCAATAGAATATCCTCAACTCACAGTTTTCAATACTGAATCCCCAATCTTCAATCTTCAAATCTCAATCCACAGACATCAGTTCTCATCACTCAACCCTCAACACTCAGTCCTCAATCTCCAATCCTCAATCCTCAATCCTCAATCTTCAATCCTCCATACTCAATCTTCAATCCTCAATCCTCAATCATCAATCCTCAATCCTCAATCCTCAGTCATCAATCCTCAATCTTCAATACTCAATCCTCAATCATCAATCCTCAATCCTCAATCCTCAATCCTCATTCCTCAAACCTCAATCCTCAACCCTCAGTCCTCATCCTCAATTCTCAATTCTTAATCCTCAATCCTCAACCCTGAATCCTCAATCTTCAATAATCAATCTTCAATACTCAGTCTTCGATCCTCAAACCTCAACGCCTCAATCCTCAGTCCTCAATCCACAATCATCAATCCTCAATCTTCAATACTCAATCCTCAATCCTCAATCCTCAATCCTCAATACTCAATCTTCAATCCTCAATCCTCAATCCTCAATCCTCAGTCATCAATCCTCAATCTTCAATACTCAATCCTCAATCCTCAATCCTCAACCCTCAATCCTCAGTCCTCAATCCACAATCATCAATCCTCAATACTCAATCCTCAATCCTCAATCCTCAATCATCAGTCCTCAATCCTCAATCATCGACCTTCAATCCTCAATACTCAATCTTCAATCCTCAATACTCAATCCTCAATATTCAACACACAACCATCAACCATCAATTCTCAATACTCAACCATCAATCCTCAATTCTCAATACTCAATAGAATATCCTGAATTCTAATGATTCAATAATCAATCCACAATATTCAATAATCAAATCTCGATCCTCAAACATCAATTCTCAACACTCAATCCTCAACACTCGGTCCTCTCTCTTCAATCCTCCATCCTCAATCCTCTATCCCCAAGCGGCAATCCTCAATCCTCAATCCTCAATCCTCAACCCTCAATCCTCAGTCCTCAAACCTCAATTCCGAATCCTCAATCCTGAATGCTCAATCTTCATCCCTCAGTCCGCAACAATCAATTGTCAATCCTCAATCCTCAATAGAATATCCTCAACTCACAGTTTTCAATACTGAATCCCCAATCTTCAATCTTCAAATCTCAATCCACAGACATCAGTTCTCATCACTCAACCCTCAATCCTCAATCCTCAGTCATCAATCCTCAATCTTCAATTCTCAATCCTCAATCATCAATCCTCAATCCTCAATCCTCAATCCCCATTCCTCAAACCTCAATCCTCAGCCCTCAGTCCTCATCCTCAATTCTCAATTCTTAATCCTCCATCCTCAATCCTGAATCCTCAATCTTCAATAATCAATCCTCAATACTCAGTCTTCAATCCTCAATCCTCAACGCCTCAATCCTCAGTCCTCAATCCACAATCATCAATCCTCAATCTTCAATACTCAATCCTCAATCCTCAATACTCAATCCTGAATGCTCAATCTTCATTCCTCAAACCTCAATCCTCAACCCTCAGTCCTCATCCTCAATCTTCGATCCTCAATCCTCAACCCTCAATCCTCAATCCTCAATCCTCAGTCATGAATACTCAATCTTCAATACTCAATCCTCAATCCTCAATCCTCCATCCTCAACCCTCAGTCCTCAATCCTCAATGTTCAATCATCAATACTCAATCTTCAATGCCAAATCCTCAATCCTCAATCCTAAAATCCTCAATCCTCAATATTCAATACACAATCCTCAATACTCAATCGTCAGTCTTCAATCCTCAATACTCAATGTTCAATCCTCAATCCTCAATCCTCAATCCTCAATCCTCAATCTTCAATCCTCAATACCCTATCCTCAATCTTCAATCCTCAATCCCCAATCCTCAATCCTTAACCCTCAATCTTCAATCAACAATCCCCAGTCCACAATCTTCAATCCTCAATGCTCAATCCTCAATCCTCAATCCTCAGTCATCAGTCCTCAATCCTCAATCCTCAAACCTGAATCCTCAACCGTCAGTTCACGTCCTCAAACCTCAATCCCGAATCCTCAATCCTGAATCGTCAACCTTCAGCCCTCAGGCCTCAACAATCAATTGTCAATCCTCAGTCCTCATTAGAGTATCCTCAATTCACAGTTTTCAGTACTCAATCCCCAATCATCAATCTTCAAATCTCAGTCTACAAACATCAATTCGCATCACTCAAAGCTCAACACTCAGTCCTCAATCTTCAGTCCTCAATCCACAATCCTCAATCTTCAATCCTCAATACTCAATCTTCAATCCCCAAACCTCAATTCTCAATCCTCAGTCCTCAATCCTCAATCGCCAATCCTCAATCCCCAATCCTCAATCTTCAATCCTCAGTTCTCAGTCCTCAATCATCAATACTCAATGATCAATCCTCAATACTCAACCTTCAATCCTCAACCCTCAATCCACAAGCCACAACCCTCAATCCTCAATCATCAACCTTCAATCCTCAATCCTCAATCCTCAATCTTCAATCCTCAATCCTAAATCCTGGATCCTCAATCCTCAATCCTCAATCATCAATCCTCAATCTTCAACATACTATCCTCAATCCCCAATCCTCAATCGTCAATCCTCAATCATCAATCCTCAATCTTCAATACTCAATCCTCAATCCTCATTCCTCAATCCTCAATACTCAACCATCAATCCTCAATCCTCAATACTCAATAGAATATCCTGAATTCTCAGTATTCAATACTTAAGCCTCAATCCTCAACCCTCAGCCCTCTACCTCCATCCTCAATCCTCAATCCTCAAACCTCAATCTTCAATCCTCAATACTCAATCTTCGATCCTCAATCCTCAACCCTCAATCCTCAATCCTCAATCCTCAATCCTCAGTCATGAATACTCAATCGTCAATACTCAATCTTCAATCATCAATACTCAATCTTCAATGCTAAATCCTCAATCCTGAATCCTCAATCCTCAATCCTCAATATTCAATACACAACCCTCAAACATCAATCCTCAATACTCAATCGTCAGTCTTCAATCCTCAATACTCAATCTTCAATCCTCAATCCTCAATCCTCAATCCTCAGTCATCAATCCTCAATCTTCAATACTCAATCCTCAATCTTCAATCCTCAATCCTCAATCCTCAATCCTCAATCCTCAGTCCTCAATCCACAATCATCAATCCTCAATCTTCAATACTCAATCCTGAATCCTCAATCGTCAATCCTCAATACTCGATCTTCAACCCTCAATCCTCAATCCTCAATCCTCAACCCTCAATCATCAGTCCTCAAACCTCAATCCCGAATCCTCAATCCTGAATGCTCAATCTTCATCCCTCAGTCCGCAACAATCAATTGTCAATCCTCAATCCTCAATAGAATATCCTCAACTCACAGTTTTCAATACTGAATCCCCAATCTTCAATCTTCAAATCTCAATCCACAGACATCAGTTCTCATCACTCAACCCTCAACACTCAGTCCTCAAAGTCCAATCCTCAATCCTCAATCCTCAATCTTCAATCCTCCATACTCAATCTTCAATCCTCAATCCTCAATCATCAATCCTAAATCCTCAATCCTCAGTCATCAATCCTCAATCTTCAATACTCAATCCTCAATCATCAATCCTCAATCCTCAATCCTCAATCCTCATTCCTCAAACCTCAATCCTCAACCCTCAGTCCTCATCCTCAATTCTCAATTCTTAATCCTCAATCCTCAATCCTGAATCCTCAATCTTCAATAATCAATCTTCAATACTCAGTCTTCAATCCTCAATCCTCAACGCCTCAATCCTCAGTCCTCAATCCACAATCATCAATCCTCAATCTTCAATACTCAATCCTCAATCCTCAATCCTCAATCCTCAATCCTCAATGTTCAATCCTCAATCCTCAATCCTCAATCCTCTACCCTCAGCCCTCATCCTCAATCCTCAGTCTTCAATACTCAATCGACAATGTTCAATCCTCAATACTCAGACTTCAATCATCAATCCTCAATACTCAATCCTCAATCCTCAATCCTCAATCATCAATCCTCAATCCTCAATCATCGACCTTCAATCCTCAATACTCAATCTTCAATCCTCAATACTCAATCCTCAATATTCAATCCTCAATACTCAGTCTTCAATCCTCAATCCTCAATCCTCAGTCCTCAATCCTCAATCCTCAATTCTCAATCCTCAATCCTCAACCCTCAGCCCTCATCCCCAATCCTCAATCCTGAATCCTCAATCCTGAATCTTCAATCCTCAATACTCAGTCTTCAATCCTCAATCCTCAATCCTCAATCATCAGTCCTCAATCCACAATCTGCAATCCCCAATCTTCAATACTCAATCCTCAATCTTCAATCCTCAATCCTCAATCCTCAATCCTCAATCCTCAGTCCTCAATCCACAATCATCAATCCTCAATCTTCAATACTCAATCCTGAATCCTCAGTCCTCAATCCTCAATACTCAATCTTCAATCCTCAATCCTCAATCCTCAATCCTCAACCCTCAGCCCTCCTCCTCAATCCTCAATCCTGTATCCTCAATCCTCAATGTTCAATCCTCAGTACTCAGTCTTCAATCATCAATCCTCAATACTCAATCCTCAATCCTCAATCCTCAATCATCAATCCTCAATCCTCAATCATCAACCTTCAATCCTCAATACTCAATCTTCAATCCTCAATACTCAATCCTCAATATTCAACACACAACCATCAACCATCAGTTCTCAATACTCAACCATCAATCCTCAATTCTCAATACTCAATAGAATATCCTGAATTCTCATGATTCAATACTCAATCCACAATATTCAATAATCAAATATCGATCCTCAAACATCAATTCTCAACAAACAATCCTCAACAGTCGGTCCTCTCTCTTCAATCGTCCGCCCTCAATCCTCTATCCCCAAGCGTCAATCCTCAATCCTCAATCCTCAACCCTCATCCCTCATACTCAATCCTCAATCCTGAATTCTCAAACCTCAATCTTCAATCCTCAATACTCAGTCTTCAATCCTCAATCCTCAATCCTCAGTCCTCAATCCTCAATCCTCAATTCTCAATCCTCAATCCTCAACCCTCAGGCCTCATCCTCAATCCTCAATCCTGAATCCTCAATCCTGAATCTTCAATCCTCAATACTCAGTCTTCAATCCTCAATCCTCAATCCTCAATCCTCAGTCCTCAATCCACAATCTGCAGTCCCCAATCTTCAATACTCAATCCTCAATCTTCAATCCTCAATCCTCAATCCTCAATCCTCAATCCTCAGTCCTCAATCCACAATCATCAATCCTCAATCTTCAATACTCAATCCTGAATCCTCAATCCTCAATCCTCAATACTCAATCTTCAATCCTCAATCCTCAATCCTCAATCCTCAACCCTCAGCCCTCCTCCTCAATCCTCAATCCTGAATCCTCAATCCTCAATGTTCAATCCTCAGTACTCAGTCTTCAATCATCAATCCTCAATACTCAATCCTCAATCCTCAATCCTCAATCATCAATCCTCAATCCTCAATCATCAACCTTCAATCCTCGATACTCAATCTTCAATCCTCAATACTCAATCCTCAATATTCAACACACAACCATCAACCATCAGTTCTCAATACTCAACCATCAATCCTCAATTCTCAATACTCAATAGAATATCCTGAATTCTCATGATTCAATACTCAATCCACAATATTCAATAATCAAATCTCGATCCTCAAACATCAATTCTCAACACTCAATCCTCAACACTCGGTCCTCTCTCTTCAATCCTCCATCCTCAATACTCTATCCCCAAGCGTCAATCCTCAATCCTCAATCCTCAACCCTCAATCCTCAGTCCTCAAACCTCAATTCCGAATCCTCAATCCTGAATGCTCAATCTTCATTCCTCAAACCTCAATCCTCAACCCTCAGTCCTCATCCTCAATCCTCAATCATCAATCCTCAATCCTCAATCCTCAATCCTCATTCCTCAAACCTCAATCCTCAACCCTCAGTCCTCATCCTCAATTCTCAATTCTTAATCCTCAATCCTCAATCCTCAATCTTCAATCCTCAATAATCAATCCTCAATACTCAGTCTTCAATCCTCAATCCTCAATCCTCAATCCTCAGTCCGCAATCCTCAATCATCAATCCTCAATCTTCAATACTCAATCCTCAATCCTCAATCCTCAATCCTCAATACTCAATCTTCAATCCTCAATCCTCAATCCTCAATCCTCAATCCTCAATCCTCAGATATCAATCCTCAATCTTCAATACTCAATCGTCAATCCTCAGTCCTCAATTCTCAACCCTCAATCCTCGTCCCTCAAACCTCAATCCTCAACCCTCAGTCCTCATCCTCAATTCTCAATTCTCAATCCTCAAACCTCAATCTTCAATACTCTATACTCAATCCTCAATCCTCAATACTCAGCCATCAATCCTCAATTCTCTATACTCAATAGAATATCCTGAATTCTCAGTATTCAATACTCAAACCTCAACGCTCAACCCTCAGCCCTCATCCTCCATCCTCAATCCACAATCCTCAAACCTCAACCTTCAATCCTCAATACTCAATCTTCGATTCTCAATCCTCAATCCTCAATCCTCAATCCCAATCCTCAATCTTCAATCCTCAATCCTCAATCCTCAATCCTCAATCCTCAATCCTCAATCCTCAATCATCAATCCTCAATCTTCAACACTCAATCCTCAATCCTCAATCCTCAATCTTCAATCCTCAATCCTAAATCCTCGATCCTCAATCCTCAATCCTCAATCATCAATCCTCAATCTTCAACATACAATCCTCAATCCCCAATCCTCAATACTCAATCCTCAATCATCAATCCTCAATCTTCAATACTCAATCCTCAATCCTCAATCCTCAATCCTCAATACTCCACCATCAATCCTCAGTTCTCAATACTCAATAGAATATCCTGAATTCTCAGTATTCAATACTTAAACCTCAATCCTCAACCCTCAGCCCTCTACCTCCATCCTCAATCCTCAATCCTCAAACCTCAACCTTCAATCCTCAATACTCAATCTTCGATCCTCAAACCTCAACCCTCAATCCTCAATCCTCAATCCTCAGTCATGAATACTCAATCTTCAATACTCAATCCTCAATCCTCAATCGTCCATCCTCAACCCTCAGTCCTCAATCCTCAATCTTCAATCGTCAATACTCAATCTTCAATGCTAAATCCTCAATCCTGAATCCTCAATCCTCAATCCTCAATATTCAATAAACAACTCTCAAACATCAATCCTCAATACTCAATCGTCAGTCTTCAATCCTCAATACTCAATCTTCAATCCTCAATCCTCAATCGTCAATCCTCTGTCATCAACCCTCAATCTTCAATACTCAATCCTCAATCTTCAATCCTCAATCCTCAATCCTCAATCCTCAATCCTCAGTCCTCAATCCACAATCATCAATCCTCAATCTTCAATACTCAATCCTGAATCCCCAATCCTCAATCCTCAATACTCGACCTTCAACCCTCAATCCTCAATCCTCAATCCTCAACCCTCATCCCTCATACTCAATCCTCAATCCTGAATTCTCAAACCTCAATCTTCAATCCTCAATACTCAGTCTTCAATCCTCAATCCTCAATCCTCAGTCCTCAGTCCTCAATCCTCAATCCTCAATTCTCAATCCTCAATCCTCAACCCTCAGCCCTCATCCTCAATCCTCAATCCTGAATCCTCAATCCTGAATCTTCAATCCTCAATACTCAGTCTTCAATCCTCAATCCTCAATCCTCAATCCTCAGTCCTCAATCCACAATCTTCAATCCTCAATCTTCAATACTCAATCCTCAATCATCAATCCTCAATCCTCAATCCTCAATCCTCATTCCTCAAACCTCAATCCTCAACCCTCAGTCCTCATCCTCAATTCTCAATTCTTAATCCTCAATCCCCAATCCTGAATCCTCAATCTTCAATAATCAATCCTCAATACTCAGTCTTCAATCCTCAATCCTCAACGCCTCAATCCTCAGTCCTTTATCCACAATCATCAATCCTCAATCTTCAATACTCAATCCTCAATCCTCAATACTCAATCCTCAATACTCAATCTTCAATCCTCAATCCTCAATCCTCAATCCTCTACCCTCAGCCCTCATCCTCAATCCTCAGTCTTCAATACTCAATCGTCAACGTTCAATCCTCAATACTCAGTCTTCAATCATCAATCCTCAATACTCAATCCTCAATCGTCAATCCTCAATCATCAATCCTCAATCCTCAATAATCAAACTTCAATCCTCAATACTCAATCCTCATTCCTCAAACCTCAATTCTCAACCCTCAGTCCTCATCCTCAATTCTTATTTCTTAATCCTCAATCCTCAATCCTCAATCTTCAATCCTCAATATTCAAACCTCAATACTCAGTCTTCAATCCTCAATCCTCAGTCCTCAATCCTCAATCCTCAATCCTCAATCCTCAGTCCTCAATCCACAATCATCAATCCTCAATCTTCAATTCTCAATACTCAATCCTCAATCCTCAATCCTCAATCATCAATCCTCAATCCTCAATCATCAACCTTCAATCCTCAATACTCAATCTTCAATCCTCAATACTCAATCTTCAATCCTCAATACTCAATACTCAATATTCAACACACAACCATGAACCATCAATTCTCAATACTCAACCATCAATCCTCAATTCTCAATACTCAATAGAATATCCTGAATTCTCTTGATACAATACTCAATCCACAATATTCAATAATCAAATCTCGATCCTCAAACATCAATTCTCAACACTCAATCCTCAACTCTCGGTCCTCTCTCTTCAATCCTTCATCCTCAATCCTCTATCCCCAAGCGTCAATCCTCAATCCTCAATCCTCAATCCTCAATCCTCAGTCCTCAAACCTCAATTCCGAATCCTCAATCCTGAATGCTCAATCTTCATTCCTCAAACCTCAATCCTCAACCCTCAGTCCTCATCCTCAATCTTCGATCCTCAATCCTCAACCCTCAATCCTCAATCCTCAATCCTCAGTCATGAATACTCAATCTTCAATACTCAATCCTCAATCCTCAATCCTCCATCCTCAACCCTCAGTCCTCAATCCTCAATGTTCAATCATCAATACTCAATCTTCAATGCCAAATCCTCAATCCTCAATCCTAAAATCCTCAATCCTCAATATTCAATACACAACCCTCAAACATCAATCCTCAATACTCAATCGTCAGTCTTCAATCCTCAATACTCAATCTTCAACCCTCAATCCTCAATCCTCAATCCTCAATCCTCAATCTTCAATCCTCAATACCCTATCCTCAATCTTCAATCCTCAATCCCCAATCCTCAATCCTTAACACTCAATCCTCAATCATCAATCCCCAGTCCACAATCTTCAATCCTCAATGCTCAATCCTCAATCCTCAATCCTCAGTCATCAGTCCTCAATCCTCAATCCTCAAACCTGAATCCTCAACCGTCAGTTCACGTCCTCAAACCTCAATCCCGAATCCTCAATCCTGAATCGTCAACCTTCAGCCCTCAGTCCTCAACAATCAATTGTCAATCCTCAGTCCTCATTAGAATATCCTCAATTCACAGTTTTCAGTACTCAATCCCCAATCATCAATCTTCAAATCTCAGTCTACAAACATCAATTCGCATCACTCAAATCTCAACACTCAGTCCTCAGTCTTCAGTCCTCAATCCACAATCCTCAATCTTCAATCCTCAATACTCAATCTTCAATCCTCAATCCTCAATTCTCAATCCTCAGTCCTCAATCCTCAATCGCCAATCCTCAATCCCCAATCCTCAGTCTTCAGTCCTCAATCATCAATACTCAATGATCATTCCTCAATACTCAACCTTCAATCCTCAACCCTCAATCCACAAGCCACAACCCTCAATCCTCAATCATCAACCTTCAATCCTCAATCCTCAATCCTCAATCTTCAATCCTCAATCCTAAATCCTCGATCCTCAATCCTCAATCCTCAATCATCAATCCTCAATCTTCAACACTCAATCCTCAATCCTCAATCCTCAATCTTCAATCCTCAATCCTAAATCCTCGATTCTCAATCCTCAATCCTCAATCATCAATCCTCAATCTTCAACACACAATCCTCAATCCCCAATCCTCAATCCTCAATCCTCAATCATCAATCCTCAATCTTCAATGCTCAACCCTCAATCCTCAATCCTCAATCCTCAATCCTCAATTCTCAATCCTCAATCCTCAACCCTCAGCCCTCATCCTCAATCCTCAATCCTGAATCCTCAATCCTGAATCTTCAATCCTCAATACTCAGTCTTCAATCCTCAATCCTCAATCCTCAATCCTCAGTCCTCAATCCACAATCTTCAATCCTCAATCTTCAATACTCAATCCTCAATCTTCAATCCTCAATCCTCAATCCTCAATCCTCAATCCTCAGTCCTCAATCCACAATCATCAATCCTCAATCTTCAATACTCAATCCTGAATCCTCAATCCTCAATCCTCAATACTCAATCTTCAATCCTCAATCCTCAATCCTCAATCCTCAACCCTCAGCCCTCCTCCTCAATCCTCAATCCTGAATCCTCAATCCTCAATGTTCAATCCTCAGTACTCAGTCTTCAATCATCAATCCTCAATACTCAATCCTCAATCCTCAATCCTCAATCATCAATCCTCAATCCTCAATCATCAACCTTCAATCCTCAATACTCAATCTTCAATCCTCAGTACTCAATCCTCAATATTCAACACACAACCATCAACCATCAGTTCTCAATACTCAACCATCAATCCTCAATTCTCAATACTCAATAGAATATCCTGAATTCTCATGATTCAATACTCAATCCACAATATTCCATAATCAAATATCGATCCTCAAACATCAATTCTCAACAAACAATCCTCAACAGTCGGACCTCTCTCTTCAATCCTCCATCCTCAATCCTCTATCCCCAAGCGTCAATCCTCAATCCTCAATCCTCAACCCTCAATCATCAGTCCTCAAACCTCAATCCCGAATCCTCAATCCTGAATGCTCAATCTTCATCCCTCAGTCCGCAACAACCAATTGTCAATCCTCAATCCTCAATAGAATATCCTCAACTCACAGTTTTCAATACTGAATCCCCAATCTTCAATCTTCAAATCTCAATCCACAGACATCAGTTCTCATCACTCAACCCTCAACACTCAGTCCTCAATCTCCAATCCTCAATCCTCAATCCTCAATCTTCAATCCTCCATACTCAATCTTCAATCCTCAATCCTCAATCATCAATCCTCAATCCTCAATCCTCAGTCATCAATCCTCAATCTTCAATACTCAATCCTCAATCATCAATCCTCAATCCTCAATCCTCAATCCTCATTCCTCAAACCTCAATCCTCAACCCTCAGTCCTCATCCTCAATTCTCAATTCTTAATCCTCAATCCTCAACCCTGAATCCTCAATCTTCAATAATCAATCTTCAATACTCAGTCTTCGATCCTCAAACCTCAACGCCTCAATCCTCAGTCCTCAATCCACAATCATCAATCCTCAATCTTCAATACTCAATCCTCAATCCTCAATCCTCAATCCTCAATACTCAATCTTCAATCCTCAATCCTCAATCCTCAATCCTCAGTCATCAATCCTCAATCTTCAATACTCAATCCTCAATCCTCAATCCTCAACCCTCAATCCTCAGTCCTCAATCCACAATCATCAATCCTCAATACTCAATCCTCAATCCTCAATCCTCAATCATCAGTCCTCAATCCTCAATCATCGACCTTCAATCCTCAATACTCAATCTTCAATCCTCAATACTCAATCCTCAATATTCAACACACAACCATCAACCATCAATTCTCAATACTCAACCATCAATCCTCAATTCTCAATACTCAATAGAATATCCTGAATTCTAATGATTCAATAATCAATCCACAATATTCAATAATCAAATCTCGTTCCTCAAACATCAATTCTCAACACTCAATCCTCAACACTCGGTCCTCTCTCTTCAATCCTCCATCCTCAATCCTCTATCCCCAAGCGGCAATCCTCAATCCTCAATCCTCAATCCTCAACCCTCAATCCTCAGTCCTCAAACCTCAATTCCGAATCCTCAATCCTGAATGCTCAATCTTCATTCCTCAAACCTCAATCCTCAACCCTCAGTCCTCATCCTCAATCCTCAATCATCAATCCTCAATCCTCAATCCTCAATCCTCATTCCTCAAACCTCAATCCTCAACCCTCAGTCCTCATCCTCAATTCTCAATTCTTAATCCTCAATCCTCAATCCTCAATCTTCAATCCTCAATAATCAATCCTCAATACTCAGTCTTCAATCCTCAATCCTCAATCCTCAGTCCGCAATCCTCAATCATCAATCCTCAATCTTCAATACTCAATCCTCAATCCTCAATCCTCAATCCTCAATACTCAATCTTCAATCCTCAATCCTCAATCCTCAATCCTCAATCCTCAATCCTCAGATATCAATCCTCAATCTTCAATACTCAATCGTCAATCCTCAGTCCTCAATTCTCAACCCTCAATCCTCGTCCCTCAAACCTCAATCCTCAACCCTCAGTCCTCATCCTCAATTCTCAATTCTCAATCCTCAAACCTCAATCTTCAATACTCTATACTCAATCCTCAATCCTCAATACTCAGCCATCAATCCTCAATTCTCTATACTCAATAGAATATCCTGAATTCTCAGTATTCAATACTCAAACCTCAACGCTCAACCCTCAGCCCTCATCCTCCATCCTCAATCCACAATCCTCAAACCTCAACCTTCAATCCTCAATACTCAATCTTCGATTCTCAATCCTCAATCCTCAATCCTCAATCCCAATCCTCAATCTTCAATCCTCAATCCTCAATCCTCAATCCTCAATCCTCAATCCTCAATCCTCAATCATCAATCCTCAATCTTCAACACTCAATCCTCAATCCTCAATCCTCAATCTTCAATCCTCAATCCTAAATCCTCGATCCTCAATCCTCAATCCTCAATCATCAATCCTCAATCTTCAACATACAATCCTCAATCCCCAATCCTCAATACTCAATCCTCAATCATCAATCCTCAATCTTCAATACTCAATCCTCAATCCTCAATCCTCAATCCTCAATACTCCACCATCAATCCTCAGTTCTCAATACTCAATAGAATATCCTGAATTCTCAGTATTCAATACTTAAACCTCAATCCTCAACCCTCAGCCCTCTACCTCCATCCTCAATCCTCAATCCTCAAACCTCAACCTTCAATCCTCAATACTCAATCTTCGATCCTCAAACCTCAACCCTCAATCCTCAATCCTCAATCCTCAGTCATGAATACTCAATCTTCAATGCTCAATCCTCAATCCTCAATCGTCCATCCTCAACCCTCAGTCCTCAATCCTCAATCTTCAATCGTCAATACTCAATCTTCAATGCTAAATCCTCAATCCTGAATCCTCAATCCTCAATCCTCAATATTCAATAAACAACTCTCAAACATCAATCCTCAATACTCAATCGTCAGTCTTCAATCCTCAATACTCAATCTTCAATCCTCAATCCTCAATCGTCAATCCTCTGTCATCAACCCTCAATCTTCAATACTCAATCCTCAATCTTCAATCCTCAATCCTCAATCCTCAATCCTCAATCCCCAGTCCTCAATCCACAATCATCAATCCTCAATCTTCAATACTCAATCCTGAATCCCCAATCCTCAATCCTCAATACTCGACCTTCAACCCTCAATCCTCAATCCTCAATCCTCAACCCTCATCCCTCATACTCAATCCTCAATCCTGAATTCTCAAACCTCAATCTTCAATCCTCAATACTCAGTCTTCAATCCTCAATCCTCAATCCTCAGTCCTCAGTCCTCAATCCTCAATCCTCAATTCTCAATCCTCAATCCTCAACCCTCAGCCCTCATCCTCAATCCTCAATCCTGAATCCTCAATCCTGAATCTTCAATCCTCAATACTCAGTCTTCAATCCTCAATCCTCAATCCTCAATCCTCAGTCCTCAATCCACAATCTTCAATCCTCAATCTTCAATACTCAATCCTCAATCTTCAATCCTCAATCCTCAATCCTCAATCCTCAATCCTCAGTCCTCAATCCACAATCATCAATCCTCAATCTTCACTACTCAATCCTGAATCCTCAATCCTCAATCCTCAATACTCAATCTTCAATCCTCAATCCTCAATCCTCAATCCTCAACCCTCAGCCCTCCTCCTCAATCCTCAATCCTGAATCCTCAATCCTCAATGTTCAATCCTCAGTACTCAGTCTTCAATCATCAATCCTCAATACTCAATCCTCAATCCTCAATCCTCAATCATCAATCCTCAATCCTCAATCATCAACCTTCAATCCTCAATACTCAATCTTCAATCCTCAATACTCAATCCTCAATATTCAACACACAACCATCAACCATCAGTTCTCAATACTCAACCATCAATCCTCACTTCTCAATACTCAATAGAATATCTTGAATTCTAATGATTCAATACTCAATCCACAATATTCAATAATCAAATCTCGATCCTCAAACATCAATTCTCAACACTCAATCCTCAACACTCGGTCCTCTCTCTTCAATCCTCCATCCTCAATCCTCTATCCCCAAGCGGCAATCCTCAATCCTCAATCCTCAACCCTCAATCCTCAGTCCTCAAACCTCAATTCCGAATCCTCAATCCTGAATGCTCAATCCTCATCCCTCAGTCCGCAACAATCAATGGTCAATCCTCAATCCTCAATAGAATATCCTCAACTCACAGTTTTCAATACTGAATCCCCAATCTTCAATCTTCAAATCTCAATCCACAGACATCAGTTCTCATCACTCAAACTTAAAAATTCAGTCCTCAATCTCCAATCCTCAATCCTCAATCCTCAATCTTCAATCCTCCATACTCAATCTTCAATCCTCAATCCTCAGTCATCAATCCTCAATCCTCAATCCTCAGTCATCAATCCTCAATCTTCAATACTCAATCCTCAATCATCAATCCTCAATCCTCAATCCTCAATCCTCATTCCTCAAACCTCAATCCTCAACCCTCAGTCCTCATCCTCAATTCTCAATTCTTAATCCTCAATCCCCAATCCTGAATCCTCAATCTTCAATAATCAATCCTCGATACTCAGTCTTCAATCCTCAATCCTCAACGCCTCAATCCTCAGTCCTTTATCCACAATCATCAATCCTCAATCTTCAATACTCAATCCTCAATCCTCAATACTCAATCCTCAATACTCAATCTTCAATCCTCAATCCTCAATCCTCAATCCTCTACCCTCAGCCCTCATCCTCAATCCTCAGTCTTCAATACTCAATCGTCAACGTTCAATCCTCAATACTCAGTCTTCAATCATCAATCCTCAATACTCAATCCTCAATCGTCAATCCTCAATCATCAATCCTCAATCCTCAATAATCAAACTTCAATCCTCAATACTCAATCCTCATTCCTCAAACCTCAATTCTCAACCCTCAGTCCTCATCCTCAATTCTTATTTCTTAATCCTCAATCCTCAATCCTCAATCTTCAATCCTCAATATTCAAACCTCAATACTCAGTCTTCAATCCTCAATCCTCAGTCCTCAATCCTCAATCCTCAATCCTCAATCCTCAGTCCTCAATCCACAATCATCAATCCTCAATCTTCAATTCTCAATACTCAATCCTCAATCCTCAATCCTCAATCATCAATCCTCAATCCTCAATCATCAACCTTCAATCCTCAATACTCAATCTTCAATCCTCAATACTCAATCTTCAATCCTCAATACTCAATACTCAATATTCAACACACAACCATGAACCATCAATTCTCAATACTCAACCATCAATCCTCAATTCTCAATACTCAATAGAATATCCTGAATTCTCTTGATACAATACTCAATCCACAATATTCAATAATCAAATCTCGATCCTCAAACATCAATTCTCAACACTCAATCCTCAACTCTCGGTCCTCTCTCTTCAATCCTTCATCCTCAATCCTCTATCCCCAAGCGTCAATCCTCAATCCTCAATCCTCAATCCTCAATCCTCAGTCCTCAAACCTCAATTCCGAATCCTCAATCCTGAATGCTCAATCTTCATTCCTCAAACCTCAATCCTCAACCCTCAGTCCTCATCCTCAATCTTCGATCCTCAATCCTCAACCCTCAATCCTCAATCCTCAATCCTCAGTCATGAATACTCAATCTTCAATACTCAATCCTCAATCCTCAATCCTCCATCCTCAACCCTCAGTCCTCAATCCTCAATGTTCAATCATCAATACTCAATCTTCAATGCCAAATCCTCAATCCTCAATCCTAAAATCCTCAATCCTCAATATTCAATACACAACCCTCAAACATCAATCCTCAATACTCAATCGTCAGTCTTCAATCCTCAATACTCAATCTTCAACCCTCAATCCTCAATCCTCAATCCTCAATCCTCAATCTTCAATCCTCAATACCCTATCCTCAATCTTCAATCCTCAATCCCCAATCCTCAATCCTTAACACTCAATCTTCAATCATCAATCCCCAGTCCACAATCTTCAATCCTCAATGCTCAATCCTCAATCCTCAATCCTCAGTCATCAGTCCTCAATCCTCAATCCTCAAACCTGAATCCTCAACCGTCAGTTCACGTCCTCAAACCTCAATCCCGAATCCTCAATCCTGAATCGTCAACCTTCAGCCCTCAGTCCTCAACAATCAATTGTCAATCCTCAGTCCTCATTAGAATATCCTCAATTCACAGTTTTCAGTACTCAATCCCCAATCATCAATCTTCAAATCTCAGTCTACAAACATCAATTCGCATCACTCAAATCTCAACACTCAGTCCTCAGTCTTCAGTCCTCAATCCACAATCCTCAATCTTCAATCCTCAATACTCAATCTTCAATCCTCAATCCTCAATTCTCAATCCTCAGTCCTCAATCCTCAATCGCCAATCCTCAATCCCCAATCCTCAGTCTTCAGTCCTCAATCATCAATTCTCAATGATCATTCCTCAATACTCAACCTTCAATCCTCAACCCTCAATCCACAAGCCACAACCCTCAATCCTCAATCATCAACCTTCAATCCTCAATCCTCAATCCTCAATCTTCAATCCTCAATCCTAAATCCTCGATCCTCAATCCTCAACCCTCAATCATCAATCCTCAATCTTCAACACTCAATCCTCAATCCTCAATCCTCAATCTTCAATCCTCAATCCTAAATCCTCGATTCTCAATCCTCAATCCTCAATCATCAATCCTCAATCTTCAACACACAATCCTCAATCCCCAATCCTCAATCCTCAATCCTCAATCATCAATCCTCAATCTTCAATGCTCAACCCTCAATCCTCAATCCTCAATCCTCAATCCTCAATTCTCAATCCTCAATCCTCAACCCTCAGCCCTCATCCTCAATCCTCAATCCTGAATCCTCAATCCTGAATCTTCAATCCTCAATACTCAGTCTTCAATCCTCAATCCTCAATCCTCAATCCTCAGTCCTCAATCCACAATCTGCAATCCCCAATCTTCAATACTCAATCCTCAATCTTCAATCCTCAATCCTCAATCCTCAATCCTCAATCCTCAGTCCTCAATCCACAATCATCAATCCTCAATCTTCAATACTCAATCCTGAATCCTCAATCCTCAATCCTCAATACTCAATCTTCAATCCTCAATCCTCAATCCTCAATCCTCAACCCTCAGCCCTCCTCCTCAATCCTCAATCCTGTATCCTCAATCCTCAATGTTCAATCCTCAGTACTCAGTCTTCAATCATCAATCCTCAATACTCAATCCTCAATCCTCAATCCTCAATCATCAATCCTCAATCCTCAATCATCAACCTTCAATCCTCAATACTCAATCTTCAATCCTCAATACTCAATCCTCAATATTCAACACACAACCATCAACCATCAGTTCTCAATACTCAACCATCAATCCTCAATTCTCAATACTCAATAGAATATCCTGAATTCTCATGATTCAATACTCAATCCACAATATTCAATAATCAAATATCGATCCTCAAACATCAATTCTCAACAAACAATCCTCAACAGTCGGTCCTCTCTCTTCAATCGTCCGCCCTCAATCCTCTATCCCCAAGCGTCAATCCTCAATCCTCAATCCTCAACCCTCATCCCTCATACTCAATCCTCAATCCTGAATTCTCAAACCTCAATCTTCAATCCTCAATACTCAGTCTTCAATCCTCAATCCTCAATCCTCAGTCCTCAATCCTCAATCCTCAATTCTCAATCCTCAATCCTCAACCCTCAGCCCTCATCCTCAATCCTCAATCCTGAATCCTCAATCCTGAATCTTCAATCCTCAATACTCAGTCTTCAATCCTCAATCCTCAATCCTCAATCCTCAGTCCTCAATCCACAATCTGCAGTCCCCAATCTTCAATACTCAATCCTCAATCTTCAATCCTCAATCCTCAATCCTCAATCCTCAATCCTCAGTCCTCAATCCACAATCATCAATCCTCAATCTTCAATACTCAATCCTGAATCCTCAATCCTCAATCCTCAATACTCAATCTTCAATCCTCAATCCTCAATCCTCAATCCTCAACCCTCAGCCCTCCTCCTCAATCCTCAATCCTGAATCCTCAATCCTCAATGTTCAATCCTCAGTACTCAGTCTTCAATCATCAATCCTCAATACTCAATCCTCAATCCTCAATCCTCAATCATCAATCCTCAATCCTCAATCATCAACCTTCAATCCTCGATACTCAATCTTCAATCCTCAATACTCAATCCTCAATATTCAACACACAACCATCAACCATCAGTTCTCAATACTCAACCATCAATCCTCAATTCTCAATACTCAATAGAATATCCTGAACTCTCATGATTCAATACTCAATCCACAATATTCAATAATCAAATATCGATCCTCAAACATCAATTCTCAACAAACAATCCTCAACAGTCGGTCCTCTCACTTCAATCCTCAATCCTCAATCCTCTATCCCCAAGCGTCAATCCTCAATCCTCAATCCTCAACCCTCAATCGTCAGTCCTCAAACCTCAATCCCGAATCCTCAATCCTGAATGCTCAATCTTCATCCCTCAGTCCGCAACAATCAATTGTCAATCCTCAATCCTCAATAGAATATCCTCAACTCACAGTTTTCAATACAGAATCCCCAATCTTCAATCTTCAAATCTCAATCCACAGACATCAGTTCTCATCACTCAACCCTCAACACTCAGTCCTCAATCTCCAATCCTCAATCCTCAATCCTCAATCTTCAATCCTCCATACTCAATCTTCAATCCTCAATCCTCAATCATCAATCCTCAATCCTCAATCCTCAGTCATCAATCCTCAATCTTCAATACTCAATCCTCAATCATCAATCCTCAATCCTCAATCCTCAATCCTCATTCCTCAAACCTCAATCCTCAACCCTCAGTCCTCATCCTCAATTCTCAATTCTTAATCCCCAATCCTCAATCCTGAATCCTCAATCTTCAATAATCAATCTTCAATACTCAGTCTTCGATCCTCAAACCTCAACGCCTCAATCCTCAGTCCTCAATCCACAATCATCAATCCTCAATCTTCAATACTCAATCCTCAATCCTCAATCCTCAATCCTCAATACTCAATCTTCAATCCTCAATCCTCAATCCTCAATCCTCAGTCATCAATCCTCAATCTTCAATACTCAATCCTCAATCCTCAATCCTCAATCCTCAATCCTCAGTCCTCAATCCACAATCATCAATCCTCAATACTCAATCCTCAATCCTCAATCCTCAATCATCAATCCTCAATCCTCAATCATCGACCTTCAATCCTCAATACTCAATCTTCAATCCTCAATACTCAATCCTCAATATTCAACACACAACAATCAACCATCAATTCTCAGTACTCAACCATCAATCCTCAATTCTCAATACTCAATAGAATATCCTGAATTCTCATGATACAATACTCAATTCACAATATTCAATAATCAAATCTCGATCCTCAAACATCAATTCTCAACACTCAATCCTCAACACTCGGTCCTCTCTCTTCAATCCTCCATCCTCAATACTCTATCCCCAAGCGTCAATCCTCAATCCTCAATCCTCAACCCTCAATCCTCAGTCCTCAAACCTCAATTCCGAATCCTCAATCCTGAATGCTCAATCTTCATTCCTCAAACCTCAATCCTCAACCCTCAGTCCTCATCCTCAATCCTCAATCATCAATCCTCAATCCTCAATCCTCAATCCTCATTCCTCAAACCTCAATCCTCAACCCTCAGTCCTCATCCTCAATTCTCAATTCTTAATCCTCAATCCTCAATCCTCAATCTTCAATCCTCAATAATCAATCCTCAATACTCAGTCTTCAATCCTCAATCCTCAATCCTCAATCCTCAGTCCGCAATCCTCAATCATCAATCCTCAATCTTCAATACTCAATCCTCAATCCTCAATCCTCATTCCTCAATACTCAATCTTCAATCCTCAATCCTCAATCCTCAATCCTCAATCCTCAATCCTCAGATATCAATCCTCAATCTTCAATACTCAATCGTCAATCCTCAGTCCTCAATTCTCAACCCTCAATCCTCGTCCCTCAAACCTCAATCCTCAACCCTCAGTCCTCATCCTCAATTCTCAATTCTCAATCCTCAAACCTCAATCTTCAATACTCTATACTCAATCCTCAATCCTCAATACTCAGCCATCAATCCTCAATTCTCTATACTCAATAGAATATCCTGAATTCTCAGTATTCAATACTCAAACCTCAACGCTCAACCCTCAGCCCTCATCCTCCATCCTCAATCCACAATCCTCAAACCTCAACCTTCAATCCTCAATACTCAATCTTCGATTCTCAATCCTCAATCCTCAATCCTCAATCCCAATCCTCAATCTTCAATCCTCAATCCTCAATCCTCAATCCTCAATCCTCAATCCTCAATCCTCAATCATCAATCCTCAATCTTCAACACTCAATCCTCAATCCTCAATCCTCAATCTTCAATCCTCAATCCTAAATCCTCGATCCTCAATCCTCAATCCTCAATCATCAATCCTCAATCTTCAACATACAATCCTCAATCCCCAATCCTCAATACTCAATCCTCAATCATCAATCCTCAATCTTCAATACTCAATCCTCAATCCTCAATCCTCAATCCTCAATACTCCACCATCAATCCTCAGTTCTCAATACTCAATAGAATATCCTGAATTCTCAGTATTCAATACTTAAACCTCAATCCTCAACCCTCAGCCCTCTACCTCCATCCTCAATCCTCAATCCTCAAACCTCAACCTTCAATCCTCAATACTCAATCTTCGATCCTCAAACCTCAACCCTCAATCCTCAATCCTCAATCCTCAGTCATGAATACTCAATCTTCAATACTCAATCCTCAATCCTCAATCGTCCATCCTCAACCCTCAGTCCTCAATCCTCAATCTTCAATCGTCAATACTCAATCTTCAATGCTAAATCCTCAATCCTGAATCCTCAATCCTCAATCCTCAATATTCAATAAACAACTCTCAAACATCAATCCTCAATACTCAATCGTCAGTCTTCAATCCTCAATACTCAATCTTCAATCCTCAATCCTCAATCGTCAATCCTCTGTCATCAACCCTCAATCTTCAATACTCAATCCTCAATCTTCAATCCTCAATCCTCAATCCTCAATCCTCAATCCTCAGTCCTCAATCCACAATCATCAATCCTCAATCTTCAATACTCAATCCTGAATCCCCAATCCTCAATCCTCAATACTCGACCTTCAACCCTCAATCCTCAATCCTCAATCCTCAACCCTCATCCCTCATACTCAATCCTCAATCCTGAATTCTCAAACCTCAATCTTCAATCCTCAATACTCAGTCTTCAATCCTCAATCCTCAATCCTCAGTCCTCAGTCCTCAATCCTCAATCCTCAATTCTCAATCCTCAATCCTCAACCCTCAGCCCTCATCCTCAATCCTCAATCCTGAATCCTCAATCCTGAATCTTCAATCCTCAATACTCAGTCTTCAATCCTCAATCCTCAATCCTCAATCCTCAGTCCTCAATCCACAATCTTCAATCCTCAATCTTCAATACTCAATCCTCAATCTTCAATCCTCAATTCTGAATCCTCAATCCTCAATCCTCAGTCCTCAATCCACAATCATCAATCCTCAATCTTCACTACTCAATCCTGAATCCTCAATCCTCAATCCTCAATACTCAATCTTCAATCCTCAATCCTCAATCCTCAATCCTCAACCCTCAGCCCTCCTCCTCAATCCTCAATCCTGAATCCTCAATCCTCAATGTTCAATCCTCAGTACTCAGTCTTCAATCATCAATCCTCAATACTCAATCCTCAATCCTCAATCCTCAATCATCAATCCTCAATCCTCAATCATCAACCTTCAATCCTCAATACTCAATCTTCAATCCTCAATACTCAATCCTCAATATTCAACACACAACCATCAACCATCAGTTCTCAATACTCAACCATCAATCCTCACTTCTCAATACTCAATAGAATATCTTGAATTCTAATGATTCAATACTCAATCCACAATATTCAATAATCAAATCTCGATCCTCAAACATCAATTCTCAACACTCAATCCTCAACACTCGGTCCTCTCTCTTCAATCCTCCATCCTCAATCCTCTATCCCCAAGCGGCAATCCTCAATCCTCAATCCTCAACACTCAATCCTCAGTCCTCAAACCTCAATTCCGAATCCTCAATCCTGAATGCTCAATCCTCATCCCTCAGTCCGCAACAATCAATGGTCAATCCTCAATCCTCAATAGAATATCCTCAACTCACAGTTTTCAATACTGAATCCCCAATCTTCAATCTTCAAATCTCAATCCACAGACATCAGTTCTCATCACTCAAACTTAAAAATTCAGTCCTCAATCTCCAATCCTCAATCCTCAATCCTCAATCTTCAATCCTCCATACTCAATCTTCAATCCTCAATCCTCAGTCATCAATCCTCAATCCTCAATCCTCAGTCATCAATCCTCAATCTTCAATACTCAATCCTCAATCATCAATCCTCAATCCTCAATCCTCAATCCTCATTCCTCAAACCTCAATCCTCAACCCTCAGTCCTCATCCTCAATTCTCAATTCTTAATCCTCAATCCCCAATCCTGAATCCTCAATCTTCAATAATCAATCCTCAATACTCAGTCTTCAATCCTCAATCCTCAACGCCTCAATCCTCAGTCCTTTATCCACAATCATCAATCCTCAATCTTCAATACTCAATCCTCAATCCTCAATACTCAATCCTCAATACTCAATCTTCAATCCTCAATCCTCAATCCTCAATCCTCTACCCTCAGCCCTCATCCTCAATCCTCAGTCTTCAATACTCAATCGTCAACGTTCAATCCTCAATACTCAGTCTTCAATCATCAATCCTCAATACTCAATCCTCAATCGTCAATCCTCAATCATCAATCCTCAATCCTCAATAAACAAACTTCAATCCTCAATACTCAATCCTCATTCCTCAAACCTCAATTCTCAACCCTCAGTCCTCATCCTCAATTCTTATTTCTTAATCCTCAATCCTCAATCCTCAATCTTCAATCCTCAATACTCAATCTTCAATCCTCAATACTCAATACTCAATATTCAACACACAACCATGAACCATCAATTCTCAATACTCAACCATCAATCCTCAATTCTCAATACTCAATAGAATATCCTGAATTCTCTTGATACAATACTCAATCCACAATATTCAATAATCAAATCTCGATCCTCAAACATCAATTCTCAACACTCAATCCTCAACTCTCGGTCCTCTCTCTTCAATCCTTCATCCTCAATCCTCTATCCCCAAGCGTCAATCCTCAATCCTCAATCCTCAATCCTCAATCCTCAGTCCTCAAACCTCAATTCCGAATCCTCAATCCTGAATGCTCAATCTTCATTCCTCAAACCTCAATCCTCAACCCTCAGTCCTCATCCTCAATCTTCGATCCTCAATTCTCAACCCTCAATCCTCAATCCTCAATCCTCAGTCATGAATACTCAATCTTCAATACTCAATCCTCAATCCTCAATCCTCCATCCTCAACCCTCAGTCCTCAATCCTCAATGTTCAATCATCAATACTCAATCTTCAATGCCAAATCCTCAATCCTCAATCCTAAAATCCTTAATCCTCAATATTCAATACACAACCCTCAAACATCAATCCTCAATACTCAATCGTCAGTCTTCAATCCTCAATACTCAATCTTCAACCCTCAATCCTCAATCCTCAATCCTCAATCCTCAATCTTCAATCCTCAATACCCTATCCTCAATCTTCAATCCTCAATCCCCAATCCTCAATCCTTAACACTCAATCTTCAATCATCAATCCCCAGTCCACAATCTTCAATCCTCAATGCTCAATCCTCAATCCTCAATCCTCAGTCATCAGTCCTCAATCCTCAATCCTCAAACCTGAATCCTCAACCGTCAGTTCACGTCCTCAAACCTCAATCCCGAATCCTCAATCCTGAATCGTCAACCTTCAGCCCTCAGTCCTCAACAATCAATTGTCAATCCTCAGTCCTCATTAGAATATCCTCAATTCACAGTTTTCAGTACTCAATCCCCAATCATCAATCTTCAAATCTCAGTCTACAAACATCAATTCGCATCACTCAAATCTCAACACTCAGTCCTCAGTCTTCAGTCCTCAATCCACAATCCTCAATCTTCAATCCTCAATACTCAATCTTCAATCCTCAATCCTCAATTCTCAATCCTCAGTCCTCAATCCTCAATCGCCAATCTTCAATCCTCAATCCTCAATCATCAATCCTCAATCCTCAATCATCAACCTTCAATCCTCAATACTCAATCTTCAATCCTCAATACTCAATCCTCAATATTCAACACACAACCATCAACCATCAGTTCTCAATACTCAACCATCAATCCTCACTTCTCAATACTCAATAGAATATTTTGAATTCTAATGATTCAATACTCAATCCACAATATTCAATAATCAAATCTCGATCCTCAAACATCAATTCTCAACACTCAATCCTCAACACTCGGTCCTCTCTCTTCAATCCTCCATCCTCAATCCTCTATCCCCAAGCGGCAATCCTCAATCCTCAATCCTCAACCCTCAATCCTCAGTCCTCAAACCTCAATTCCGAATCCTCAATCCTGAATGCTCAATCCTCATCCCTCAGTCCGCAACAATCAATGGTCAATCCTCAATCCTCAATATAATATCCTCAACTCACAGTTTTCAATACTGAATCCCCAATCTTCAATCTTCAAATCTCAATCCACAGACATCAGTTCTCATCACTCAAACTTAAAAATTCAGTCCTCAATCTCCAATCCTCAATCCTCAATCCTCAATCTTCAATCCTCCATACTCAATCTTCAATCCTCAATCCTCAGTCATCAATCCTCAATCCTCAATCCTCAGTCATCAATCCTCAATCTTCAATACTCAATCCTCAATCATCAATCCTCAATCCTCAATCCTCAATCCTCATTCCTCAAACCTCAATCCTCAACCCTCAGTCCTCATCCTCAATTCTCAATTCTTAATCCTCAATCCCCAATCCTGAATCCTCAATCTTCAATAATCAATCCTCAATACTCAGTCTTCAATCCTCAATCCTCAACGCCTCAATCCTCAGTCCTTTATCCACAATCATCAATCCTCAATCTTCAATACTCAATCCTCAATCCTCAATACTCAATCCTCAATACTCAATCTTCAATCCTCAATCCTCAATCCTCAATCCTCTACCCTCAGCCCTCATCCTCAATCCTCAGTCTTCAATACTCAATCGTCAACGTTCAATCCTCAATACTCAGTTTTCAATCATCAATCCTCAATACTCAATCCTCAATCGTCAATCCTCAATCATCAATCCTCAATCCTCAATAATCAAACTTCAATCCTCAATACTCAATCCTCATTCCTCAAACCTCAATTCTCAACCCTCAGTCCTCATCCTCAATTCTTATTTCTTAATCCTCAATCCTCAATCCTCAATCTTCAATCCTCAATATTCAAACCTCAATACTCAGTCTTCAATCCTCAATTCTCAGTCCTCAATCCTCAATCCTCAATCCTCAATCCTCAGTCCTCAATCCACAATCATCAATCCTCAATCTTCAATTCTCAATACTCAATCCTCAATCCTCAATCCTCAATCATCAATCCTCAATACTCAATCATCAACCTTCAATCCTCAATACTCAATCTTCAATCCTCAATACTCAATCTTCAATCCTCAATACTCAATACTCAATATTCAACACACAACCATGAACCATCAATTCTCAATACTCAACCATCAATCCTCAATTCTCAATACTCAATAGAATATCCTGAATTCTCTTGATACAATACTCAATCCACAATATTCAATAATCAAATCTCGATCCTCAAACATCAATTCTCAACACTCAATCCTCAACTCTCGGTCCTCTCTCTTCAATCCTTCATCCTCAATCCTCTATCCCCAAGCGTCAATCCTCAATCCTCAATCCTCAATCCTCAATCCTCAGTCCTCAAACCTCAATTCCGAATCCTCAATCCTGAATGCTCAATCTTCATTCCTCAAACCTCAATCCTCAACCCTCAGTCCTCATCCTCAATCTTCGATCCTCAATCCTCAACCCTCAATCCTCAATCCTCAATCCTCAGTCATGAATACTCAATCTTCAATACTCAATCCTCAATCCTCAATCCTCCATCCTCAACCCTCAGTCCTCAATCCTCAATGTTCAATCATCAATACTCAATCTTCAATGCCAAATCCTCAATCCTCAATCCTAAAATCCTCAATCCTCAATATTCAATACACAACCCTCAAACATCAATCCTCAATACTCAATCGTCAGTCTTCAATCCTCAATACTCAATCTTCAACCCTCAATCCTCAATCCTCAATCCTCAATCCTCAATCTTCAATCCTCAATACCCTATCCTCAATCTTCAATCCTCAATCCCCAATCCTCAATCCTTAACACTCAATCTTCAATCATCAATCCCCAGTCCACAATCTTCAATCCTCAATGCTCAATCCTCAATCCTCAATCCTCAGTCATCAGTCCTCAATCCTCAATCCTCAAACCTGAATCCTCAACCGTCAGTTCACGTCCTCAAACCTCAATCCCGAATCCTCAATCCTGAATCGTCAACCTTCAGCCCTCAGTCCTCAACAATCAATTGTCAATCCTCAGTCCTCATTAGAATATCCTCAATTCACAGTTTTCAGTACTCAATCCCCAATCATCAATCTTCAAATCTCAGTCTACAAACATCAATTCGCATCACTCAAATCTCAACACTCAGTCCTCAGTCTTCAGTCCTCAATCCACAATCCTCAATCTTCAATCCTCAATACTCAATCTTCAATCCTCAATCCTCAATTCTCAATCCTCAGTCCTCAATCCTCAATCGCCAATCCTCAATCCCCAATCCTCAGTCTTCAGTCCTCAATCATCAATACTCAATGATCATTCCTCAATACTCAACCTTCAATCCTCAACCCTCAATCCACAAGCCACAACCCTCAATCCTCAATCATCAACCTTCAATCCTCAATCCTCAATCCTCAATCTTCAATCCTCAATCCTAAATCCTCGATCCTCAATCCTCAATCCTCAATCATCAATCCTCAATCTTCAACACTCAATCCTCAATCCTCAATCCTCAATCTTCAATCCTCAATCCTAAATCCTCGATTCTCAATCCTCAATCCTCAATCATCAATCCTCAATCTTCAACACACAATCCTCAATCCCCAATCCTCAATCCTCAATCCTCAATCATCAATCCTCAATCTTCAATGCTCAACCCTCAATCCTCAATCCTCAATCCTCAATCCTCAATTCTCAATCCTCAATCCTCAACCCTCAGCCCTCATCCTCAATCCTCAATCCTGAATCCTCAATCCTGAATCTTCAATCCTCAATACTCAGTCTTCAATCCTCAATCCTCAATCCTCAATCCTCAGTCCTCAATCCACAATCTTCAATCCTCAATCTTCAATACTCAATCCTCAATCTTCAATCCTCAATCCTCAATCCTCAATCCTCAATCCTCAGTCCTCAATCCACAATCATCAATCCTCAATCTTCAATACTCAATCCTGAATCCTCAATCCTCAATCCTCAATACTCAATCTTCAATCCTCAATCCTCAATCCTCAATCCTCAACCCTCAGCCCTCCTCCTCAATCCTCAATCCTGAATCCTCAATCCTCAATGTTCAATCCTCAGTACTCAGTCTTCAAGCATCAATCCTCAATACTCAATCCTCAATCCTCAATCCTCAATCATCAATCCTCAATCCTCAATCATCAACCTTCAATCCTCAATACTCAATCTTCAATCCTCAGTACTCAATCCTCAATATTCAACACACAACCATCAACCATCAGTTCTCAATACTCAACCATCAATCCTCAATTCTCAATACTCAATAGAATATCCTGAATTCTCATGATTCAATACTCAATCCACAATATTCCATAATCAAATATCGATCCTCAAACATCAATTCTCAACAAACAATCCTCAACAGTCGGACCTCTCTCTTCAATCCTCCATCCTCAATCCTCTATCCCCAAGCGTCAATCCTCAATCCTCAATCCTCAACCCTCAATCATCAGTCCTCAAACCTCAATCCCGAATCCTCAATCCTGAATGCTCAATCTTCATCCCTCAGTCCGCAACAACCAATTGTCAATCCTCAATCCTCAATAGAATATCCTCAACTCACAGTTTTCAATACTGAATCCCCAATCTTCAATCTTCAAATCTCAATCCACAGACATCAGTTCTCATCACTCAACCCTCAACACTCAGTCCTCAATCTCCAATCCTCAATCCTCAATCCTCAATCTTCAATCCTCCATACTCAATCTTCAATCCTCAATCCTCAATCATCAATCCTCAATCCTCAATCCTCAGTCATCAATCCTCAATCTTCAATACTCAATCCTCAATCATCAATCCTCAATCCTCAATCCTCAATCCTCATTCCTCAAACCTCAATCCTCAACCCTCAGTCCTCATCCTCAATTCTCAATTCTTAATCCTCAATCCTCAACCCTGAATCCTCAATCTTCAATAATCAATCTTCAATACTCAGTCTTCGATCCTCAAACCTCAACGCCTCAATCCTCAGTCCTCAATCCACAATCATCAATCCTCAATCTTCAATACTCAATCCTCAATCCTCAATCCTCAATCCTCAATACTCAATCTTCAATCCTCAATCCTCAATCCTCAATCCTCAGTCATCAATCCTCAATCTTCAATACTCAATCCTCAATCCTCAATCCTCAACCCTCAATCCTCAGTCCTCAATCCACAATCATCAATCCTCAATACTCAATCCTCAGTCCTCAATCCTCAATCATCAGTCCTCAATCCTCAATCATCGACCTTCAATCCTCAATACTCAATCTTCAATCCTCAATACTCAATCCTCAATATTCAACACACAACCATCAACCATCAATTCTCAATACTCAACCATCAATCCTCAATTCTCAATACTCAATAGAATATCCTGAATTCTAATGATTCAATAATCAATCCACAATATTCAATAATCAAATCTCGATCCTCAAACATCAATTCTCAACACTCAATCCTCAACACTCGGTCCTCTCTCTTCAGTCCTCCATCCTCAATCCTCTATCCCCAAGCGGCAATCCTCAATCCTCAATCCTCAATCCTCAACCCTCAATCCTCAGTCCTCAAACCTCAATTCCGAATCCTCAATCCTGAATGCTCAATCTTCATCCCTCAGTCCGCAACAATCAATTGTCAATCCTCAATCCTCAATAGAATATCCTCAACTCACAGTTTTCAATACTGAATCCCCAATCTTCAATCTTCAAATCTCAATCCACAGACATCAGTTCTCATCACTCAACCCTCAATCCTCAATCCTCAGTCATCAATCCTCAATCTTCAATACTCAATCCTCAATCATCAATCCTCAATCCTCAATCCTCAATCCTCATTCCTCAAACCTCAATCCTCAGCCCTCAGTCCTCATCCTCAATTCTCAATTCTTAATCCTCCATCCTCAATCCTGAATACTCAATCTTCAATAATCAATCCTCAATACTCAGTCTTCAATCCTCAATCCTCAACGCCTCAATCCTCAGTCCTCAATCCACAATCATCAATCCTCAATCTTCAATACTCAATCCTCAATCCTCAATACTCAATCCTGAATGCTCAATCTTCATTCCTCAAACCTCAATCCTCAACCCTCAGTCCTCATCCTCAATCTTCGATCCTCAATCCTCAACCCTCAATCCTCAATCCTCAATCCTCAGTCATGAATACTCAATCTTCAATACTCAATCCTCAATCCTCAATCCTCCATCCTCAACCCTCAGTCCTCAATCCTCAATGTTCAATCATCAATACTCAATCTTCAATGCCAAATCCTCAATCCTCAATCCTAAAATCCTCAATCCTCAATATTCAATACACAATCCTCAATACTCAATCGTCAGTCTTCAATCCTCAATACTCAATCTTCAATCCTCAATCCTCAATCCTCAATCCTCAATCCTCAATCTTCAATCCTCAATACCCTATCCTCAATCTTCAATCCTCAATCCCCAATCCTCAATCCTTAACCCTCAATCTTCAATCATCAATCCCCAGTCCACAATCTTCAATCCTCAATGCTCAATCCTCAATCCTCAATCCTCAGTCATCAGTCCTCAATCCTCAATCCTCAAACCTGAATCCTCAACCGTCAGTTCACGTCCTCAAACCTCAATCCCGAATCCTCAATCCTGAATCGTCAACCTTCAGCCCTCAGGCCTCAACAATCAATTGTCAATCCTCAGTCCTCATTAGAGTATCCTCAATTCACAGTTTTCAGTACTCAATCCCCAATCATCAATCTTCAAATCTCAGTCTACAAACATCAATTCGCATCACTCAAAGCTCAACACTCAGTCCTCAATCTTCAGTCCTCAATCCACAATCCTCAATCTTCAATCCTCAATACTCAATCTTCAATCCCCAAACCTCAATTCTCAATCCTCAGTCCTCAATCCTCAATCGCCAATCCTCAATCCCCAATCCTCAATCTTCAATCCTCAGTCCTCAGTCCTCAATCATCAATACTCAATGATCAATCCTCAATACTCAACCTTCAATCCTCAACCCTCAATCCACAAGCCACAACCCTCAATCCTCAATCATCAACCTTCAATCCTCAATCCTCAATCCTCAATCTTCAATCCTCAATCCTAAATCCTGGATCCTCAATCCTCAATCCTCAATCATCAATCCTCAATCTTCACCATACTATCCTCAATCCCCAATCCTCAATCCTCAATCCTCAATCATCAATCCTCAATCTTCAATACTCAATCCTCAATCCTCATTCCTCAATCCTCAATACTCAACCATCAATCCTCAATCCTCAATACTCAATAGAATATCCTGAATTCTCAGTATTCAATACTTAAACCTCAATCCTCAACCCTCAGCCCTCTACCTCCATCCTCAATCCTCAATCCTCAAACCTCAATCTTCAATCCTCAATACTCAATCTTCGATCCTCAATCCTCAACCCTCAATCGTCAATCCTCAATCCTCAGTCATGAATACTCAATCTTCAATACTCAATCTTCAATCATCAATACTCAATCTTCAATGCTAAATCCTCAATCCTGAATCCTCAATCCTCAATCCTCAATATTCAATACACAACCCTCAAACATCAATCCTCAATACTCAATCGTCAGTCTTCAATCCTCAATACTCAATCTTCAATCCTCAATCCTCAATCCTCAATCCTCAGTCATCAATCCTCAATCTTCAATACTCAATCCTCAATCTCCAATCCTCAATCCTCAATCCTCAATCCTCAATCCTCAGTCCTCAATCTACAATCATCAATCCTCAATCTTCAATACTCAATCCTGAATCCTCAATCGTCAATCCTCAATACTCGATCTTCAACCCTCAATCCTCAATCCTCAATCCTCAACCCTCAATCATCAGTCCTCAAACCTCAATCCCGAATCCTCAATCCTGAATGCTCAATCTTCATCCCTCAGTCCGCAACAATCAATTGTCAATCCTCAATCCTCAATAGAATATCCTCAACTCACAGTTTTCAATACTGAATCCCCAATCTTCAATCTTCAAATCTCAATCCACAGACATCAGTTCTCATCACTCAACCCTCAACACTCAGTCCTCAAAGTCCAATCCTCAATCCTCAATCCTCAATCTTCAATCCTCCATACTCAATCTTCAATCCTCAATCCTCAATCATCAATCCTAAATCCTCAATCCTCAGTCATCAATCCTCAATCTTCAATACTCAATCCTCAATCATCAATCCTCAATCCTCAATCCTCAACCCTCATTCCTCAAACCTCAATCCTCAACCCTCAGTCCTCATCCTCAATTCTCAATTCTTAATCCTGAATCCTCAATCCTGAATCCTCAATCTTCAATAATCAATCTTCAATACTCAGTCTTCAATCCTCAATCCTCAACGCCTCAATCCTCAGTCCTCAATCCACAATCATCAATCCTCAATCTTCAATACTCAATCCTCAATCCTCAATCCTCAATCCTCAATCCTCAATGTTCAATCCTCAATCCTCAATCCTCAATCCTCTACCCTCAGCCCTCATCCTCAATCCTCAGTCTTCAATACTCAATCGACAATGTTCAATCCTCAATACTCAGACTTCAATCATCAATCCTCAATACTCAATCCTCAATCCTCAATCCTCAATCATCAATCCTCAATCCTCAATCATCGACCTTCAATCCCCAATACTCAATCTTCAATCCTCAATACTCAATCCTCAATATTCAATCCTCAATACTCAGTCTTCAATCCTCAATCCTCAATCCTCAGTCCTCAATCCTCAATCCTCAATTCTCAATCCTCAATCCTCAACCCTCAGCCCTCATCCCCAATCCTCAATCCTGAATTCTCAAACCTCAATCTTCAATCCTCAATACTCAGTCTTCAATCCTCAATCCTCAATCCTCAGTCCTCAATCCTCAATCCTCAATTCTCAATCCTCAATCCTCAACCCTCAGCCCTCATCCTCAATCCTCAATCCTGAATCCTCAATCCTGAATCTTCAATCCTCAATACTCAGTCTTCAATCCTCAATCCTCAATCCTCAATCCTCAGTCCTCAATCCACAATCTGCAGTCCCCAATCTTCAATACTCAATCCTCAATCTTCAATCCTCAATCCTCAATCCTCAATCCTCAATCCTCAGTCCTCAATCCACAATCATCAATCCTCAATCTTCAATACTCAATCCTGAATCCTCAATCCTCAATCCTCAATACTCAATCTTCAATCCTCAATCCTCAATCCTCAATCCTCAACCCTCAGCCCTCCTCCTCAATCCTCAATCCTGAATCCTCAATCCTCAATGTTCAATCCTCAGTACTCAGTCTTCAATCATCAATCCTCAATACTCAATCCTCAATCCTCAATCCTCAATCATCAATCCTCAATCCTCAATCATCAACCTTCAATCCTCAATACTCAATCTTCAATCCTCAATACTCAATCCTCAATATTCAACACACAACCATCAACCATCAGTTCTCAATACTCAACCATCAATCCTCAATTCTCAATACTCAATAGAATATCCTGAATTCTCATGATTCAATACTCAATCCACAATATTCAATAATCAAATATCGATCCTCAAACATCAATTCTCAACAAACAATCCTCAACAGTCGGTCCTCTCTCTTCAATCGTCCACCCTCAATCCTCTATCCCCAAGCGTCAATCCTCAATCCTCAATCCTCAACCCTCAATCATCAGTCCTCAAACCTCAATCCCGAATCCTCAATCCTGAATGCTCAATCTTCATCCCTCAGTCCGCAACAATCAATTGTCAATCCTCAATCCTCAATAGAATATCCTCAACTCACAGTTTTCAATACTGAATCCCCAATCTTCAATCTTCAAATCTCAATCCACAGACATCAGTTCTCAGCACTCAACCCTCAACACTCAGTCCTCAAAGTCCAATCCTCAATCCTCAATCCTCAATCTTCAATCCTCCATACCCAATCTTCAATCCTCAATCCTCAATCATCAATCCTCAATCCTCAATCCTCAGTCATCAATCCTCAATCTTCAATACTCAATCCTCAATCATCAATCCTCAATCCTCAATCCTCAATCCTCATTCCTCAAACCTCAATCCTCAGTCCTCATCCTCAATTCTCAATTCTTAATCCTCAATCCTCAATCCTGAATCCTCAATCTTCAATAATCAATCTTCAATACTCAGTCTTCAATCCCCAATCCTCAACGCCTCAATCCTCAGTCCTCAATCCACAATCATCAATCCTCAATCTTCAATACTCAATCCTCAATCCTCAATCCTCAATCCTCAATCCTCAATGTTCAATCCTCAATCCTCAATCCTCAATCCTCTACCCTCAGCCCTCATCCTCAATCCTCAGCCTTCAATACTCAATCGTCAATGTTCAATCCTTAATACTCAGTCTTCAATCATCAATCCTCAATACTCAATCCTCAATCTTCAATCCTCAATCCTCAATCCTCAATCCTCAATCCTCAGTCCTCAATCCACAATCATCAATCCTCAATCTTCAATACTCAATCATGAATCCTCAATCCTCAATCCTCAATACTCGATCTTCAACCCTCAATCCTCAATCCTCAACCCTCATCCCTCATACTCAATCCTCAATCCTGAATTCTCAAACCTCAATCTTCAATCCTCAATACTCAGTCTTCAATCCTCAATCCTCAATCCTCAGTCCTCAATCCTCAATCCTCAATTCTCAATCGTCAATCCTCAACCCTCAGTCCTCATCCTCAATTCTCAATTCTCAATCCTCAAACCTCAATCTTCAATACTCTATACTCAATCCTCAATCCTCAATACTCAACCATCAATCCTCAATCCTCAATACTCAATAGAATATCCTGAATTCTCAGTATTCAATACTTAAACCTCAATCCTCAACCCTCAGCCCTCTACCTCCATCCTCAATCCTCAATCCTCAAACCTCAATCTTCAATCCTCAATACTCAGTCTTCAATCCTCAATCCTCAGTCCTCAATCCTCAATCCTCAATTCTCAATCCTCAACCCTCAACCCTCAGCCCTCATCCTCAATCCTCAATCCTCAATCCTGAATCCTCAATCCTCAACCTTCAATCCTCAATACTCAGTCTTCAATCCTCAATCCTCAATCCTCAATCCTCAGTCCTCAATCCACAATCATCAATCCTCAATCTTCAATACTCAATCCTCAATCCTCAATTCCCAATACTCAATAGAACATCCTGGATTCTCATTATTCAATACTCAAACCTCAATCCTCAAACATCAGCCCTTATACTCCATCCTCAATCCTCAATCCTCAAACCTCAATCTCCAATCCTCAATACTCAATCTTCGATCCTCAATCCGCAACACTCAATCCTCAATCCTCAATCCTCAGTCATGAATACTCAATCTTCAATACTCAATCCTCAATCCTCAATCCTCAATCCTCAATCCTCAATCCTCAATCCTCATTCCTCAAACCTCAAACCTCAACCCTCAGTCCTCATCCTCAATTCTCAATTCTCAATCCTCAATCCCCAATTCTCAATCTTCAATCCTCAATAATCAATCTCCAATCCTAGATACTCAATCCCCAATCCTCAATCGTTAATCCTCAATCTTCAATCCTCAAACCCAGTCCACAATCCTCAATACTCAATCTTCAATCCTCAATCCTCAATTCTCAATACTCAACCCTCAGCCCTCATCCTCAATCCTCAATCCTGAATCCACAATCCTCAATGTTCAAACCTCAGTACTCAGTCTTCAATCATCAATCCTCAATACTCAATCCTCAATCCTCAATCCTCAATCTTCAATCCTCAATCCCCATTCCTCAATCCTTAATCCTCAATCCTCGATCTTCAATCCTCAATACTCAATCCACAATCGTCAATTCTCATTCTTCAATCCTCAATACCCAATCCTCAATCCTCAATCCTCAATCGTCAATAGTCAATCCTCAATCCTCAACCCTCAATCCTCAATACTCAATCTTCAATCCTCAATACTCAATCCACAATCGTCAATTCTCATTCTTCAATCCTCAATACCCAATGCTCATTCCTCAATCCTCAATCTTCAATAGTCAATCCTCAATCCTCAATCCTCAATCCTCAATACTCAATCTTCAATCCTCAATCCTCAATCCTCAATACTCAACCCTCAGCCCTCATCCTCAATCCTCAATCCTGAATCCACAATCCTCAATGTTCAAACCTCAATACTCAGTCTTCAATCATCAATCCTCAATACTCAATCCTCAATCCTCAATCCTCAATCATCAATCCTCAATACTCAATCCTCAATCCTCAATCCTCAATCATCAATCCTCAATCCTCATTCCTCAATCCTCAATCCTCAATCCTCGATCTTCAATCCTCAATACTCAATCGTCAATCCACAATCCTCAGACCTCAAACCTCAATTCTGAATCCTCAATCCTGAATCCTCAATCTTCAGCTCTCAGTCATCAACAATCTGTTGTCAATCCTCAATCCTCAATAGAATATCCTCAATCCACAGTTTTCAATACTCAATACTCAATCTGCAATCTTCCAACCTCTATCCACAAACATCAATTCTGATCACTCAACCCTCAACACTCAGTCCTCAATGTTCAACCCTCAATCCTCAATTGTCAATCTTCATTAATCAATACTGAATCTTCAATCTTCAATACTCAATCTTCAATCCTCAATCCTCAATCCTCAATCCTCAATCCTCAATCATCAATCCTCAATCTTCAAAACTCAATCCTCAATCCGAAATTCTCAATCCTCAATACTCAACCATCAATCCTCAATCTTCAATCCTCAATACTCAGTCTTCAATCATCAATCCTCAATCCTCAATCCTCAGTCCGCAATCCTCAATCATCAATCCTCAATCTTCAATACTCAATCCTCAATCCTCAATCCTCAATCCTCAATCCTCAATACTCAATCTTCAATCCTCAATCCTCAATCCTCAATCCTCAATCCTCAATCCTCAGACATCAATCCTCAATCTTCACTACTCAATCCTCAATACTCAATCCTGAATGCTCAATCTTCATTCCTCAAACCTCAATCCTCAACCCTCAGTCCTCATCCTCAATCTTCGATCCTCAATCCTCAACCCTCAATCCTCAATCCTCAATCCTCAGTCATGAATACTCAATCTTCAATACTCAATCCTCAATCCTCAATCCTCCATCCTCAACCCTCAGTCCTCAATCCTCAATGTTCAATCATCAATACTCAATCTTCAATGCCAAATCCTCAATCCTCAATCCTAAAATCCTCAATCCTCAATATTCAATACACAATCCTCAATACTCAATCGTCAGTCTTCAATCCTCAATACTCAATCTTCAATCCTCAATCCTCAATCCTCAATCCTCAATCCTCAATCTTCAATCCTCAATACCCTATCCTCAATCTTCAATCCTCAATCCCCAATCCTCAATCCTTAACCCTCAATCTTCAATCATCAATCCCCAGTCCACAATCTTCAATCCTCAATGCTCAATCCTCAATCCTCAATCCTCAGTCATCAGTCCTCAATCCTCAATCCTCAAACCTGAATCCTCAACCGTCAGTTCACGTCCTCAAACCTCAATCCCGAATCCTCAATCCTGAATCGTCAACCTTCAGCCCTCAGGCCTCAACAATCAATTGTCAATCCTCAGTCCTCATTAGAGTATCCTCAATTCACAGTTTTCAGTACTCAATCCCCAATCATCAATCTTCAAATCTCAGTCTACAAACATCAATTCGCATCACTCAAAGCTCAACACTCAGTCCTCAATCTTCAGTCCTCAATCCACAATCCTCAATCTTCAATCCTCAATACTCAATCTTCAATCCCCAAACCTCAATTCTCAATCCTCAGTCCTCAATCCTCAATCGCCAATCCTCAATCCCCAATCCTCAATCTTCAATCCTCAGTCCTCAGTCCTCAATCATCAATACTCAATGATCAATCCTCAATACTCAACCTTCAATCCTCAACCCTCAATCCACAAGCCACAACCCTCAATCCTCAATCATCAACCTTCAATCCTCAATCCTCAATCCTCAATCTTCAATCCTCAATCCTAAATCCTGGATCCTCAATCCTCAATCCTCAATCATCAATCCTCAATCTTCACCATACTATCCTCAATCCCCAATCCTCAATCCTCAATCCTCAATCATCAATCCTCAATCTTCAATACTCAATCCTCAATCCTCATTCCTCAATCCTCAATACTCAACCATCAATCCTCAATCCTCAATACTCAATAGAATATCCTGAATTCTCAGTATTCAATACTTAAACCTCAATCCTCAACCCTCAGCCCTCTACCTCCATCCTCAATCCTCAATCCTCAAACCTCAATCTTCAATCCTCAATACTCAATCTTCGATCCTCAATCCTCAACCCTCAATCCTCAATCCTCAATCCTCAGTCATGAATACTCAATCTTCAATACTCAATCTTCAATCATCAATACTCAATCTTCAATGCTAAATCCTCAATCCTGAATCCTCAATCCTCAATCCTCAATATTCAATACACAACCCTCAAACATCAATCCTCAATACTCAATCGTCAGTCTTCAATCCTCAATACTCAATCTTCAATCCTCAATCCTCAATCCTCAATCCTCAGTCATCAATCCTCAATCTTCAATACTCAATCCTCAATCTCCAATCCTCAATCCTCAATCCTCAATCCTCAATCCTCAGTCCTCAATCTACAATCATCAATCCTCAATCTTCAATACTCAATCCTGAATCCTCAATCGTCAATCCTCAATACTCGATCTTCAACCCTCAATCCTCAATCCTCAATCCTCAACCCTCAATCATCAGTCCTCAAACCTCAATCCCGAATCCTCAATCCTGAATGCTCAATCTTCATCCCTCAGTCCGCAACAATCAATTGTCAATCCTCAATCCTCAATAGAATATCCTCAACTCACAGTTTTCAATACTGAATCCCCAATCTTCAATCTTCAAATCTCAATCCACAGACATCAGTTCTCATCACTCAACCCTCAACACTCAGTCCTCAAAGTCCAATCCTCAATCCTCAATCCTCAATCTTCAATCCTCCATACTCAATCTTCAATCCTCAATCCTCAATCATCAATCCTAAATCCTCAATCCTCAGTCATCAATCCTCAATCTTCAATACTCAATCCTCAATCATCAATCCTCAATCCTCAATCCTCAACCCTCATTCCTCAAACCTCAATCCTCAACCCTCAGTCCTCATCCTCAATTCTCAATTCTTAATCCTGAATCCTCAATCCTGAATCCTCAATCTTCAATAATCAATCTTCAATACTCAGTCTTCAATCCTCAATCCTCAACGCCTCAATCCTCAGTCCTCAATCCACAATCATCAATCCTCAATCTTCAATACTCAATCCTCAATCCTCAATCCTCAATCCTCAATCCTCAATGTTCAATCCTCAATCCTCAATCCTCAATCCTCTACCCTCAGCCCTCATCCTCAATCCTCAGTCTTCAATACTCAATCGACAATGTTCAATCCTCAATACTCAGACTTCAATCATCAATCCTCAATACTCAATCCTCAATCCTCAATCCTCAATCATCAATCCTCAATCCTCAATCATCGACCTTCAATCCCCAATACTCAATCTTCAATCCTCAATACTCAATCCTCAATATTCAATCCTCAATACTCAGTCTTCAATCCTCAATCCTCAATCCTCAGTCCTCAATCCTCAATCCTCAATTCTCAATCCTCAATCCTCAACCCTCAGCCCTCATCCCCAATCCTCAATCCTGAATTCTCAAACCTCAATCTTCAATCCTCAATACTCAGTCTTCAATCCTCAATCCTCAATCCTCAGTCCTCAATCCTCAATCCTCAATTCTCAATCCTCAATCCTCAACCCTCAGCCCTCATCCTCAATCCTCAATCCTGAATCCTCAATCCTGAATCTTCAATCCTCAATACTCAGTCTTCAATCCTCAATCCTCAATCCTCAATCCTCAGTCCTCAATCCACAATCTGCAGTCCCCAATCTTCAATACTCAATCCTCAATCTTCAATCCTCAATCCTCAATCCTCAATCCTCAATCCTCAGTCCTCAATCCACAATCATCAATCCTCAATCTTCAATACTCAATCCTGAATCCTCAATCCTCAATCCTCAATACTCAATCTTCAATCCTCAATCCTCAATCCTCAATCCTCAACCCTCAGCCCTCCTCCTCAATCCTCAATCCTGAATCCTCAATCCTCAATGTTCAATCCTCAGTACTCAGTCTTCAATCATCAATCCTCAATACTCAATCCTCAATCCTCAATCCTCAATCATCAATCCTCAATCCTCAATCATCAACCTTCAATCCTCAATACTCAATCTTCAATCCTCAATACTCAATCCTCAATATTCAACACACAACCATCAACCATCAGTTCTCAATACTCAACCATCAATCCTCAATTCTCAATACTCAATAGAATATCCTGAATTCTCATGATTCAATACTCAATCCACAATATTCAATAATCAAATATCGATCCTCAAACATCAATTCTCAACAAACAATCCTCAACAGTCGGTCCTCTCTCTTCAATCGTCCACCCTCAATCCTCTATCCCCAAGCGTCAATCCTCAATCCTCAATCCTCAACCCTCAATCATCAGTCCTCAAACCTCAATCCCGAATCCTCAATCCTGAATGCTCAATCTTCATCCCTCAGTCCGCAACAATCAATTGTCAATCCTCAATCCTCAATAGAATATCCTCAACTGACAGTTTTCAATACTGAATCCCCAATCTTCAATCTTCAAATCTCAATCCACAGACATCAGTTCTCAGCACTCAACCCTCAACACTCAGTCCTCAAAGTCCAATCCTCAATCCTCAATCCTCAATCTTCAATCCTCCATACCCAATCTTCAATCCTCAATCCTCAATCATCAATCCTCAATCCTCAATCCTCAGTCATCAATCCTCAATCTTCAATACTCAATCCTCAATCATCAATCCTCAATCCTCAATCCTCAATCCTCATTCCTCAAACCTCAATCCTCAGTCCTCATCCTCAATTCTCAATTCTTAATCCTCAATCCTCAATCCTGAATCCTCAATCTTCAATAATCAATCTTCAATACTCAGTCTTCAATCCCCAATCCTCAACGCCTCAATCCTCAGTCCTCAATCCACAATCATCAATCCTCAATCTTCAATACTCAATCCTCAATCCTCAATCCTCAATCCTCAATCCTCAATGTTCAATCCTCAATCCTCAATCCTCAATCCTCTACCCTCAGCCCTCATCCTCAATCCTCAGCCTTCAATACTCAATCGTCAATGTTCAATCCTTAATACTCAGTCTTCAATCATCAATCCTCAATACTCAATCCTCAATCTTCAATCCTCAATCCTCAATCCTCAATCCTCAATCCTCAGTCCTCAATCCACAATCATCAATCCTCAATCTTCAATACTCAATCATGAATCCTCAATCCTCAATCCTCAATACTCGATCTTCAACCCTCAATCCTCAATCCTCAACCCTCATCCCTCATACTCAATCCTCAATCCTGAATTCTCAAACCTCAATCTTCAATCCTCAATACTCAGTCTTCAATCCTCAATCCTCAATCCTCAGTCCTCAATCCTCAATCCTCAATTCTCAATCGTCAATCCTCAACCCTCAGTCCTCATCCTCAATTCTCAATTCTCAATCCTCAAACCTCAATCTTCAATACTCTATACTCAATCCTCAATCCTCAATACTCAACCATCAATCCTCAATCCTCAATACTCAATAGAATATCCTGAATTCTCAGTATTCAATACTTAAACCTCAATCCTCAACCCTCAGCCCTCTACCTCCATCCTCAATCCTCAATCCTCAAACCTCAATCTTCAATCCTCAATACTCAGTCTTCAATCCTCAATCCTCAGTCCTCAATCCTCAATCCTCAATTCTCAATCCTCAACCCTCAACCCTCAGCCCTCATCCTCAATCCTCAATCCTCAATCCTGAATCCTCAATCCTCAACCTTCAATCCTCAATACTCAGTCTTCAATCCTCAATCCTCAATCCTCAATCCTCAGTCCTCAATCCACAATCATCAATCCTCAATCTTCAATACTCAATCCTCAATCCTCAATTCCCAATACTCAATAGAACATCCTGGATTCTCATTATTCAATACTCAAACCTCAATCCTCAAACATCAGCCCTTATACTCCATCCTCAATCCTCAATCCTCAAACCTCAATCTCCAATCCTCAATACTCAATCTTCGATCCTCAATCCGCAACACTCAATCCTCAATCCTCAATCCTCAGTCATGAATACTCAATCTTCAATACTCAATCCTCAATCCTCAATCCTCAATCCTCAATCCTCAATCCTCAATCCTCATTCCTCAAACCTCAAACCTCAACCCTCAGTCCTCATCCTCAATTCTCAATTCTCAATCCTCAATCCCCAATTCTCAATCTTCAATCCTCAATAATCAATCTCCAATCCTAGATACTCAATCCCCAATCCTCAATCGTTAATCCTCAATCTTCAATCCTCAAACCCAGTCCACAATCCTCAATACTCAATCTTCAATCCTCAATCCTCAATTCTCAATACTCAACCCTCAGCCCTCATCCTCAATCCTCAATCCTGAATCCACAATCCTCAATGTTCAAACCTCAGTACTCAGTCTTCAATCATCAATCCTCAATACTCAATCCTCAATCCTCAATCCTCAATCTTCAATCCTCAATCCCCATTCCTCAATCCTTAATCCTCAATCCTCGATCTTCAATCCTCAATACTCAATCCACAATCGTCAATTCTCATTCTTCAATCCTCAATACCCAATCCTCAATCCTCAATCCTCAATCGTCAATAGTCAATCCTCAATCCTCAACCCTCAATCCTCAATACTCAATCTTCAATCCTCAATACTCAATCCACAATCGTCAATTCTCATTCTTCAATCCTCAATACCCAATGCTCATTCCTCAATCCTCAATCTTCAATAGTCAATCCTCAATCCTCAATCCTCAATCCTCAATACTCAATCTTCAATCCTCAATCCTCAATCCTCAATACTCAACCCTCAGCCCTCATCCTCAATCCTCAATCCTGAATCCACAATCCTCAATGTTCAAACCTCAATACTCAGTCTTCAATCATCAATCCTCAATACTCAATCCTCAATCCTCAATCCTCAATCATCAATCCTCAATACTCAATCCTCAATCCTCAATCCTCAATCATCAATCCTCAATCCTCATTCCTCAATCCTCAATCCTCAATCCTCGATCTTCAATCCTCAATACTCAATCGTCAATCCACAATCCTCAGACCTCAAACCTCAATTCTGAATCCTCAATCCTGAATCCTCAATCTTCAGCTCTCAGTCATCAACAATCTGTTGTCAATCCTCAATCCTCAATAGAATATCCTCAATCCACAGTTTTCAATACTCAATACTCAATCTGCAATCTTCCAACCTCTATCCACAAACATCAATTCTGATCACTCAACCCTCAACACTCAGTCCTCAATGTTCAACCCTCAATCCTCAATTGTCAATCTTCATTAATCAATACTGAATCTTCAATCTTCAATACTCAATCTTCAATCCTCAATCCTCAATCCTCAATCCTCAATCCTCAATCATCAATCCTCAATCTTCAAAACTCAATCCTCAATCCGAAATTCTCAATCCTCAATACTCAACCATCAATCCTCAATCTTCAATCCTCAATACTCAGTCTTCAATCATCAATCCTCAATCCTCAATCCTCAGTCCGCAATCCTCAATCATCAATCCTCAATCTTCAATACTCAATCCTCAATCCTCAATCCTCAATCCTCAATCCTCAATACTCAATCTTCAATCCTCAATCCTCAATCCTCAATCCTCAATCCTCAATCCTCAGACATCAATCCTCAATCTTCACTACTCAATCGTCAATCCTCAGTCCTCAATTCTCAATCCTCAATCCTCGTTCCTCAAACCTCAATCCTCAACCCTCAGTCCTCATACTCAATTCTCAATTCTCAATCCTCAAACCTCAATCTTCAATCCTCAATACTCAACCATCAATCCTCAATTCTCTATACTCAATAGAATATCCTGAATTCTCAGTATTCAATACTCAAACCTCAACGCTCAACCCTCAGCCCTCATCCTCCATCCTCAATCCACAGTCCTCAAACCTCAACCTTCAATCCTCAATACTCAATCTTCGATTCTCAATCCTCAATCCTCAATCCTCAACCCCAATCCTCAATCTTCAATCCTCAATCCTCAATCCTCAATCCTCAAACCTCAATGCTCAATCATCAATCCTCAATCTTCAACACTCAATCCTCAATCCTCAATCCTCAATCTTCAACACACAATCCTCAATCCCCAATCCTCAATCCTCAATCCTCAATCATCAATCCTCAATCTTCAATACTCAATCCTCAATCCTCAATCCTCAATCCTCAATACTCAACAATCAATCCTCAATTCTCAATACTCAATAGTATATCCTGAGTTCTCAGTATTCAATACTTAAACCTCAATCCTCAACCATCAGCCCTTATCCTCCATCCTCAATCCTCAATCCTCAAACCTCAATCTCCAATCCTCAATACTCAATCTTCGATCCTCAATCCGCAACACTCAATCCTCAATCCTCAATCCTCAGTCATGAATACTCAATCTTCAATACTCAATCCTCAATCCTCAATCCTCAATCCTCAATCCTCAATCCTCAATCCTCATTCCTCAAACCTCAAACCTCAACCCTCAGTCCTCATCCTCAATTCTCAATTCTCAATCCTCAATCCCCAATTCGCAATCTTCAATCCTCAATAATCAATCTCCAATCCTAGATACTCAATCCCCAATCCTCGATCGTTAATCCTCAATCTTCTATCCTCAATCCCCAGTCCTCAATCCTCAATACTCAATCTTCAATCCTCAATCCTCAATCCTCAATCTTCAATCATAAATACTCAATCTTCAATCCTCAAACCTCATTCCTCAATACTGAATCCTCAGTCCTCAATCCTCAATAGTCAATCTCCTATCCTCAATCCTCAATCCTCAATCCTTAATCCACAATCTTCAATCCTCAATCCTCAATTCTCAATCATCAATACTCAATCCTCAATCCTCAATCCTCAAACCCCAACCCTCAATCCTCAGTCATCAATCCTCATCCTCAATCCTCGATTTTCAATCCTCAATACTCAGTCTTCAATCATCAATCCTCAATCATCAATCCTCAATCCTCAATCCTCAATCATCAATCCGCAATCCTCAATCATCAACCTTTATTCCTCAATACTCAATCTTCAATCCTCAATACTCAATCCACAATCGTCAATTCTCATTCTTCAATCCTCAATACCCAATCCTCAATCCTCAATCCTCAATCTTCAATAGTCAATCCTCAATCTTCAATCCTCAATCCTCAATACTCAATCTTCAATCCTCAATCCTCAATCCTCAATCCTCAACCCTCAGCCCTCATCCTCAATCCTCAATCCTGAATCCACAATCCTCAATGTTCAAACCTCAATACTCAGTCTTCAATCATCAATCCTCAATACTCAATCCTCAATCCTCAATCCTCAATCATCAATCCTCAATCCCCATTCCTCAATCCTTAATCCTCAATCCTCGATCTTCAATCCTCAATACTCAATCCACAATCGTCAATTCTCATTCTTCAATCCTCAATACCCAATCCTCAATCCTCAATCCTCAATCGTCAATAGTCAATCCTCAATCCTCAACCCTCAATCCTCAATACTCAATCTTCAATCCTCAATCCTCAAACCTCAATCCTCATCCCTCAGCCCACATCCTCAATCCTCAATCCTGAATCCTCAATCCTCAATGTTCAATCCTCAATACTCAGTCTTCAATCATCAATCCTCAATACTCAATCCTCAATCCTCAATCCTCAATCATCAATCCTCAATCCTCATTCCTCAATCCTCAATCCTCAATCCTCGATCTTCAATCCTCAATACTCAATCGTCAATCCACAATCCTCAGACCTCAAACCTCAATTCTGAATCCTCAATCCTGAATCCTCAATCTTCAGCTCTCAGTCATCAACAATCAGTTGTCAATCCTCAATCCTCAGTAGAATATCCTCAATTCACAGTTTTCAATACTCAATACTCAATCTGCAATCTTCCAACCTCTATCCACAAACATCAATTCTGATCACTCAACCCTCAACACTCAGTCCTCAATGTTCAACCCTCAATCCTCAATTGTCAATCTTCATTAATCAATACTGAATCTTCAATCTTCAATACTCAATCCTCAATCCTCAATCCTCAATCCTCAATCCTCAATACTCAATCTTCAATCCTCAATCCTCAATCCTCAATCCTCAATCCTCAATCCTCAGACATCAATCCTCAATCTTCAATACTCAATCGTCAATCCTCAGTCCTCAATTCTCAATCCTCAATCCTCGTTCCTCAAACCTCAATCCTCAACCCTCAGTCCTCATACTCAATTCTCAATTCTCAATCCTCAAACCTCAATCTTCAATCCTCAATACTCAATCCTCAATCCTCAATACTCAACCATCAATCCTCAATTCTCTATACTCAATAGAATATCCTGAATTCTCAGTATTCAATACTCAAACCTCAACGCTCAACCCTCAGCCCTCATCCTCCATCCTCAATCCACAGTCCTCAAACCTCAACCTTCAATCCTCAATACTCAATCTTCGATTCTCAATCCTCAATCCTCAATCCTCAACCCCAATCCTCAATCTTCAATCCTCAATCCTCAATCCTCAATCCTCAAACCTCAATCCTCAATCATCAATCCTCAATCTTCAACACTCAATCCTCAATCCTCAATCCTCAATCTTCAATCCTCAATCCTAAATCCTCGATCCTCAATCCTCAATCCTCAATAATCAATCCTCAATCTTCAACACACAATCCTCAATCCCCAATCCTCAATCGTCAATCCTCAATCATCAATCCTCAATCTTCAATACTCAATCCTCAATCCTCAATCCTCAATCCTCAATACTCAACAATCAATCCTCAATTCTCAATACTCAATAGTATATCCTGAGTTCTCAGTATTCAATACATAAACCTCAATCCTCAACCATCAGCCCTCATCCTCCATCCTCAATCCTCAATCCTCAAACCTCAATCTTCAATCCTCAATAATCAATCTTCGATCCTCAATCCTCAACCCTCAATCCTCAATCCTCAATTCTCAGTCATGAATACTCAATCTTCAATACACAATCCTCAATCCTCAATCCTCCATCCTCAACCCTCAATCCTCAATCATCAATCTTCAATCATCAATACTCAATCTTCAATGCTAAATCCTCAATCCTCAATCCTCAATCCTCAATCCTCATTATTCAATACACAACCCTCAAACATCAATCCTCAATACTCAATCGTCACTCTTCAATCCTCAATACTCAATCTCCAATCCTCAATCCTCAATACTCAATCTTCAATCCTCAATTCCCAATCCTCAATCGTCAATCCTCAATCCTCAATACTCAGTCATCAATCCTCAATCTTCAATACTCAATCCTCAATCCTCAATCCTCAATCCTCAATCCTCAATCCTCAATCCTCATTCCTCAAACCTCAATCCTCAACCCTCAGTCCTCATCCTCAATTCTCAATTCTCAATCCTCAATCCTCAATCCTCAATCTTCAATCCTCAAAATTCAAACCTCAATACTCAGTCTTCAATCCTCAATCCTCAATCCTCAATCCTCAATCCTCAATCCTCAATCCTCAGTCCTCAATCCACAATCATCAATCCTCAATCTTCAATTCTCAATACTCAATCCTCAATCCTCAATCCTCAATCATCAATCCTCAATCCTCAATCATCAACCTTCTATCCTCAATACTCAATCTTCAATCCTCAATCCTCAATCATCAATCCTCAATACTCAATCCTCAGTCATCAATCCTCAATCTTCAATACTCAATCCTCAATCATCAATCCTCAATCCTCAATGCTCAATCCTCATTCCTCAAACCTCAATCCTCAACCCTCAGACCTCATCCTCAATTCTCAATTCTTAATCCTCAATCCTCAATCCTCAATTTTCAATCCTCAAAATTCAATCCTCAATACTCAGTCTTCAATCCTCAATCCTCTATCCTCAACCCTCAGTCCGCAATCCTCAACATTCAAACCTCAATCTTCAATACTCAATCCTCAATCCGAAATCCTCTATCCTCAATGCTCAATCCTCATTCCTCAAACCTCAATCCTCAACCCTCAGTCCTCATCCTCAATTCTCAATTCTTAATCCTCAATCCTCAATCCTCAATCTTCAATCCTCAATAATCAATCCTCAATACTCAGTCTTCAATCCTCAATCCTCAATCCTCAATCCTCAGTCCGCAATCCTCAATCTTCAATACTCAATCCTCAATACTCAATCCTCAATCCTCAATCCTCAATCCTCAATACTCAATCTTCAATCCTCAATCCTCAATCCTCAATCATCAATCCTCAATCCTCATTCCTCAATCCTCAATCCTCAATCCTCGATCTTCAATCCTCAATACTCAATCGTCAATCCACAATCCTCAGACCTCAAACCTCAATTCTGAATCCTCAATCCTGAATCCTCAATCTTCAGCTCTCAGTCATCAACAATCTGTTGTCAATCCTCAATCCTCAATAGAATATCCTCAATCCACAGTTTTCAATACTCAATACTCAATCTGCAATCTTCCAACCTCTATCCACAAACATCAATTCTGATCACTCAACCCTCAACACTCAGTCCTCAATGTTCAACCCTCAATCCTCAATTGTCAATCTTCATTAATCAATACTGAATCTTCAATCTTCAATACTCAATCTTCAATCCTCAATCCTCAATCCTCAATCCTCAATCCTCAATCATCAATCCTCAATCTTCAAAACTCAATCCTCAATCCGAAATTCTCAATCCTCAATACTCAACCATCAATCCTCAATCTTCAATCCTCAATACTCAGTCTTCAATCATCAATCCTCAATCCTCAATCCTCAGTCCGCAATCCTCAATCATCAATCCTCAATCTTCAATACTCAATCCTCAATCCTCAATCCTCAATCCTCAATCCTCAATACTCAATCTTCAATCCTCAATCCTCAATCCTCAATCCTCAATCCTCAATCCTCAATACTCAACAATCAATCCTCAATTCTCAATACTCAATAGTATATCCTGAGTTCTCAGTATTCAATACTTAAACCTCAATCCTCAACCATCAGCCCTTATCCTCCATCCTCAATCCTCAATCCTCAAACCTCAATCTCCAATCCTCAATACTCAATCTTCGATCCTCAATCCGCAACACTCAATCCTCAATCCTCAATCCTCAGTCATGAATACTCAATCTTCAATACTCAATCCTCAATCCTCAATCCTCAATCCTCAATCCTCAATCCTCAATCCTCATTCCTCAAACCTCAAACCTCAACCCTCAGTCCTCATCCTCAATTCTCAATTCTCAATCCTCAATCCCCAATTCGCAATCTTCAATCCTCAATAATCAATCTCCAATCCTAGATACTCAATCCCCAATCCTCGATCGTTAATCCTCAATCTTCTATCCTCAATCCCCAGTCCTCAATCCTCAATACTCAATCTTCAATCCTCAATCCTCAATCCTCAATCTTCAATCATAAATACTCAATCTTCAATCCTCAAACCTCATTCCTCAATACTGAATCCTCAGTCCTCAATCCTCAATAGTCAATCTCCTATCCTCAATCCTCAATCCTCAATCCTTAATCCACAATCTTCAATCCTCAATCCTCAATTCTCAATCATCAATACTCAATCCTCAATCCTCAATCCTCAAACCCCAACCCTCAATCCTCAGTCATCAATCCTCAATCCTCAATCCTCGATTTTCAATCCTCAATACTCAGTCTTCAATCATCAATCCTCAATCATCAATCCTCAATCCTCAATCCTCAATCATCAATCCGCAATCCTCAATCATCAACCTTTATTCCTCAATACTCAATCTTCAATCCTCAATACTCAATCCACAATCGTCAATTCTCATTCTTCAATCCTCAATACCCAATCCTCAATCCTCAATCCTCAATCTTCAATAGTCAATCCTCAATCTTCAATCCTCAATCCTCAATACTCAATCTTCAATCCTCAATCCTCAATCCTCAATCCTCAACCCTCAGCCCTCATCCTCAATCCTCAATCCTGAATCCACAATCCTCAATGTTCAAACCTCAATACTCAGTCTTCAATCATCAATCCTCAATACTCAATCCTCAATCCTCAATCCTCAATCATCAATCCTCAATCCCCATTCCTCAATCCTTAATCCTCAATCCTCGATCTTCAATCCTCAATACTCAATCCACAATCGTCAATTCTCATTCTTCAATCCTCAATACCCAATCCTCAATCCTCAATCCTCAATCGTCAATAGTCAATCCTCAATCCTCAACCCTCAATCCTCAATACTCAATCTTCAATCCTCAATCCTCAAACCTCAATCCTCATCCCTCAGCCCACATCCTCAATCCTCAATCCTGAATCCTCAATCCTCAATGTTCAATCCTCAATACTCAGTCTTCAATCATCAATCCTCAATACTCAATCCTCAATCCTCAATCCTCAATCATCAATCCTCAATCCTTATTCCTCAATCCTCAATCCTCAATCCTCGATCTTCAATCCTCAATACTCAATCGTCAATCCACAATCCTCAGACCTCAAACCTCAATTCTGAATCCTCAATCCTGAATCCTCAATCTTCAGCTCTCAGTCATCAACAATCAGTTGTCAATCCTCAATCCTCAGTAGAATATCCTCAATTCACAGTTTTCAATACTCAATACTCAATCTGCAATCTTCCAACCTCTATCCACAAACATCAATTCTGATCACTCAACCCTCAACACTCAGTCCTCAATGTTCAACCCTCAATCCTCAATTGTCAATCTTCATTAATCAATACTGAATCTTCAATACTCAATCCTCAATCCTCAATCCTCAATCCTCAATCCTCAATACTCAATCTTCAATCCTCAATCCTCAATCCTCAATCCTCAATCCTCAATCCTCAGACATCAATCCTCAATCTTCAATACTCAATCGTCAATCCTCAGTCCTCAATTCTCAATCCTCAATCCTCGTTCCTCAAACCTCAATCCTCAACCCTCAGTCCTCATACTCAATTCTCAATTCTCAATCCTCAAACCTCAATCTTCAATCCTCAATACTCAATCCTCAATCCTCAATACTCAACCATCAATCCTCAATTCTCTATACTCAATAGAATATCCTGAATTCTCAGTATTCAATACTCAAACCTCAACGCTCAACCCTCAGCCCTCATCCTCCATCCTCAATCCACAGTCCTCAAACATCAACCTTCAATCCTCAATACTCAATCTTCGATTCTCAATCCTCAATCCTCAATCCTCAACCCCAATCCTCAATCTTCAATCCTCAATCCTCAATCCTCAATCCTCAAACCTCAATCCTCAATCATCAATCCTCAATCTTCAACACTCAATCCTCAATCCTCAATCCTCAATCTTCAATCCTCAATCCTAAATCCTCGATCCTCAATCCTCAATCCTCAATAATCAATCCTCAATCTTCAACACACAATCCTCAATCCCCAATCCTCAATCCTCAATCCTCAATCATCAATCCTCAATCTTCAATACTCAATCCTCAATCCTCAATCCTCAATCCTCAATACTCAACAATCAATCCTCAATTCTCAATACTCAATAGTATATCCTGAGTTCTCAGTATTCAATACATAAACCTCAATCCTCAACCATCAGCCGTCATCCTCCATCCTCAATCCTCAATCCTCAAACCTCAATCTTCAATCCTCAATAATCAATCTTCGATCCTCAATCCTCAACCCTCAATCCTCAATCCTCAATTCTCAGTCATGAATACTCAATCTTCAATACTCAATCCTCAATCCTCAATCCTCCATCCTCAACCCTCAATCCTCAATCATCAATCTTCAATCATCAATACTCAATCTTCAATGCTAAATCCTCAATCCTCAATCCTCAATCCTCAATCCTCATTATTCAATACACAACCCTCAAACATCAATCCTCAATACTCAATCGTCACTCTTCAATCCTCAATACTCAATCTCCAATCCTCAATCCTCAATACTCAATCTTCAATCCTCAATTCCCAATCCTCAATCGTCAATCCTCAATCCTCAATACTCAGTCATCAATCCTCAATCTTCAATACTCAATCCTCAATCCTCAATCCTCAATCCTCAATCCTCAATCCTCAATCCTCATTCCTCAAACCTCAATCCTCAACCCTCAGTCCTCATCCTCAATTCTCAATTCTCAATCCTCAATCCTCAATCCTCAATCTTCAATCCTCAAAATTCAAACCTCAATACTCAGTCTTCAATCCTCAATCCTCAATCCTCAATCCTCAATCCTCAATCCTCAATCCTCAGTCCTCAATCCACAATCATCAATCCTCAATCTTCAATTCTCAATACTCAATCCTCAATCCTCAATCCTCAATCATCAATCCTCAATCCTCAATCATCAACCTTCTATCCTCAATACTCAATCTTCAATCCTCAATCCTCAATCATCAATCCTCAATACTCAATCCTCAGTCATCAATCCTCAATCTTCAATACTCAATCCTCAATCATCAATCCTCAATCCTCAATGCTCAATCCTCATTCCTCAAACCTCAATCCTCAACCCTCAGACCTCATCCTCAATTCTCAATTCTTAATCCTCAATCCTCAATCCTCAATTTTCAATCCTCAAAATTCAATCCTCAATACTCAGTCTTCAATCCTCAATCCTCTATCCTCAACCCTCAGTCCGCAATCCTCAACATTCAAACCTCAATCTTCAATACTCAATCCTCAATCCGAAATCCTCTATCCTCAATGCTCAATCCTCATTCCTCAAACCTCAATCCTCAACCCTCAGTCCTCATCCTCAATTCTCAATTCTTAATCCTCAATCCTCAATCCTCAATCTTCAATCCTCAATAATCAATCCTCAATACTCAGTCTTCAATCCTCAATCCTCAATCCTCAATCCTCAGTCCGCAATCCTCAATCTTCAATACTCAATCCTCAATACTCAATCCTCAATCCTCAATCCTCAATCCTCAATACTCAATCTTCAATCCTCAATCCTCAATCCTCAATCCTCAATCCTCAACCCTCAGACATCAATCCTCAATCTTCAATACTCAATCGTCAATCCTCAGTCCTCAATTCTCAATCCTCGTTCCACAAACCTCAATCCTCAGACCTCAGTCCTCATCCTCAATTCTCAATTCTCAATCCTCAAACCTCAATCTTCAATACTCAATACTCAATCCTCAATCCTCAATACTCAACCATCAATACCCAATTCTCTATACTCAATAGAATATCCTGAATTCTCAGTATTCAATACACAAACCTCAATGCTCAACCATCAGCCCTCATCCTCCATCCTCAATCCACAATCCTCAAACCTCAATCTTCAATCCTCAATACTCAATCTTCGATTCTCAATCCTCAATCCTCAATCCTCAATCCCAATCCTCAATCTTCAATCCTCAATCCTCAATCCTCAATCCTCAATCCTCAGTCCTCAACCCTCAGACATCAATCCTCAATCTTCAATACTCAATCGTCAATCCTCAGTCCTCAATTCTCAATCCTCGTTCCTCAAACCTCAATCCTCAACCCTCAGTCCTCATCCTCAATTCTCAATTCTCAATCCTCAAACTTCAATCTTCAATACTCAATACTCAATCCTCAATCCTCAATACTCAACCATCAATACCCAATTCTCTATACTCAATAGAATATCCTGAATTCTCAGTATTCAATACAGAAACCTCAATGCTCAACCATCAGCCCTCATCCTCCATCCTCAATCCACAATCCTCAAACCTCAATCTTCAATCCTCAATACTCAATCTTCGATTCTCAATCCTCAATCCTCAATCCTCAATCCCAATCCTCAATCTTCAATCCTCAATCCTCAATCCTCAATCCTCAATCCTCAATCCCCAATCCTCAATCATCAATCCTCAATCTTCAACACTCAATCCTCAATCCTCAATCCTCAATCTTCAATCCTCAATCCTAAATCCTCGATCCTCAATCCTCAATCCTCAATCATCAATCCTCAATCTTCAACATACAATCCTCGATCCCCAATCCTCAATTCTCAATCCTCAATCATCAATCCTCAATCTTCAATACTCAATCCTCGATCCTCAATCCTCAATCCTCAATACTCCACCATCAATCCTCAATTCTCAATACTCAATAGAATATCCTGAATTCTCAGTATTCAATACTTAAACCTCAATCCTCAACCCTCAGCCCTCATCCTCCATCCTCAATCCTCAATCGTCAAACCTCAATCTTCAATCCTCACTACTCAATCTTCGGTCCTCAATCCTCAACCCTCAATGCTCAATCCTCAATCCTCAGTCATGAATACTCAATCTTCAGTACTCAATCCTCAATCCTCAATCCTCAATCCTCCATCCTCAACCCTCAGTCCTCAGTCCTCAATCTTCAATCATCAATACTCAATCTTCAATGCTAAATCCTCAATCCTCAGTCCTCAATCCTCAATCCTCAATATTCAATACACAACCCTCAAACATCAATCCTCAATACGCAATCGTCAGGCTTCAATCCTCAATACTCAATCTTCAATCCTCAATCCTCAATCCTCAATCCTCAATCCTCAATCCTAAATCTTCAATCCTCAATCCTCAGTCATCAACCCTCAATCTTCAATACTCAATCCTCAATCATCAATCCTCAATCCTCAATCCTCAATCCTCATTCCTCAAACCTCAACCCTCAACCCTCAGTCCTCATCCTCAATTCTCAATTCTTAATCCTCAATGCTCAATCCTCAATCTTCAATCCTCAAAATTCAAACCTCAATACTCAGTCTTCAATCCTCAATCCTCAATCCTCAATCCTCAATCCTCAATCCTCAATCCTCAATCCTCAGTCCTCAATCCACAATCATCAATCCTCAATCTTCAATTCTCAATACTCAATCCTCAATCCTCAATCCTCAATCCTCATTCCTCAAACCTCAATCCTCAACCCTCAGTCCTCATCCTCAATTCTCAATTCTTAACCCTCAATCCTCAATCCTCAATCTTCAATCCTCAATAATCAATCCTCAATACTCAGTCTTCAATCCTCAATCCTCAATCCTCAATCCTCAGTCCGCAATCCTCAATCATCAATCCTCAATCTTCAATACTCAATCCTCAATCCTCAATCCTCAATCCTCAATACTCAATACTCAATCCTCAATCCTCAATCCTCAATCCTCAATCCTCAATCCTCAATCCTCAGACATCAATCCTCAATCTTCAATACTCAATCCTCAATCATCAATCCTCAATCCTCAATCCTCAATCCACATTCCTCAAACCTCAATCCTCAACGCTCAGTCCTCATCCTCAATTCTCAATTCTTAATCCTCAATCCTCAATCCTGAATCCTCAATCCTCAATCTTCAATCCTCAATACTCAGTCTTCAATCCTCAATCCTCAATCCTCAATCCTCGGTCCTCAATCCACAATCATCCATCCTCAATCTTCAATACTCAATCCTCAATCCTCAATCCCCAATCCTCAATTCTCAATCCTGAATCCTCAGTCCTAAGCCCTCAAACCTCAGTCCTCAAACCTCAGCCATCATCCTCAATCGTCAATCCTCGTTCCTCAATCCTCAATCCTCAATCTTCAATCCTCCATGCTCAATCTTCAATCCTCAATCCTCAATCATCAATCCTCAATACTCAATCCTCTGTCATCAATCCTCAATCTTCAATACTCAATCCTCAATCATCAATCCTCAATCCTCAATGCTCAATCCTCATTCCTCAAACCTCAATCCTCAACCTTCAGACCTCATCCTCAATTCTCAATTCTTAATCCTCAATCCTCAATCCTCAATTTTCAATCCTCAAAATTCAATCCTCAATCCTCAATCCTCAATCTTCAATCATCAATACTCAACCTTCAATGCTAAATCCTCAATCCTCAATCCTCAATCCTCAAACCTCAATCTTCAATACTCAATACTCAATCCTCAATCCTCAATACTCAACCATCAATACCCAATTCTCTATACTCAATAGAATATCCTGAATTCTCAGTATTCAATACACAAACCTCAATGCTCAACCATCAGCCCTCATCCTCCATCCTCAGTCCACAATCCTCAAACCTCAATCTTCAATCCTCAATACTCAATCTTCGATTCTCAATCCTCAATCCTCAATCCTCAATCCCAATCCTCAATCTTCAATCCTCAATCCTCAATCCTCAATCCTCAATCCTCAATCCTCAACCCTCAGACATCAATCCTCAACCTTCAATACTCAATCGTCAATCCTCAGTCCTCAATACTCAATCTTCGATTCTCAATCCTCAATCCTCAATCCTCAATCCCAATCCTCAATCTTCAATCCTCAATCCTCAATCCTCAATCCTCAATCCTCAATCCTCAATCCTCAATCATCAATCCTCAATCTTCAACACTCAATCCTCAATCCTCAATCCTCAATCTTCAATCCTCAATCCTAAATCCTCGATCCTCAATCCTCAATCCTCAATCATCAATCCTCAATCTTCAACATACAATCCTCGATCCCCAATAATCAATCCTCAATCCTCAATCATCAATCCTCAATCTTCAATACTCAATCCTCGATCCTCAATCCTCAATCCTCAATACTCCACCATCAATCCTCAATTCTCAATACTCAATAGAATATCCTGAATTCTCAGTATTCAATACTTAAACCTCAATCCTCAACCCTCAGCCCTCATCCTCCATCCTCAATCCTCAATCGCCAAACCTCAATCTTCAATCCTCACTACTCAATCTTCGGTCCTCAATCCTCAACCCTCATGCTCAATCCTCAATCCTCAGTCATGAATACTCAATCTTCAATACTCAATCCTCAATCCTCAATCCTCCATCCTCAACCCTCAGTCCTCAGTCCTCAATCTTCAATCATCAATACTCAATCTTCAATGCTAAATCCTCAATCCTCAGTCCTCAATCCTCAATCCTCAATATTCAATACACAACCCTCAAACATCAATCCTCAATACTCAATCGTCAGCCTTCAATCCTCAATACTCAATCTTCAATCCTCAATCCTCAATCCTCAATCCTCAATCCTAAATCTTCAATCCTCAATCCTCAGTCATCAACCCTCAATCTTCAATACTCAATCCTCAATCATCAATCCTCAATCCTCAATCCTCAATCCTCATTCCTCAAACCTCAATCCTCAACCCTCAGTCCTCATCCTCAATTCTCAATTCTTAATCCTCAATGCTCAATCCTCAATCTTCAATCCTCAAAATTCAAACCTCAATACTCAGTCTTCAATCCTCAATCCTCAATCCTCAATCCTCAATCCTCAATCCTCAATCCTCAGTCCTCAATCCACAATCATCAATCCTCAATCTTCAATTCTCAATACTCAATCCTCTATCCTCAATCCTCAATCATCAATCCTCAATCCTCAATCATCAACATTCAATCCTCAATACTCAATCTTCAATCCTCAATACTCAATCTTCAATCCTCAATGCTCAATCCTCAATATTCAACACACAATCATCAACCATCAATTCTTAATACTCAACCATCAATCCTCAATTCTCAATACTCAATAGAATATCCTGAATTCTCATGATACAATACTCAATCCACAATATTCAATATTCAAATCTCGATCCTCAAACATCAATTCTCAACACTCAATCCTCAACACTCGGTCCTCTCTCTTCAATCCTCCATCCTCAATCCTCTATCCCCAAGCGTCTATCCTCAATCCTCAGTCCTCAACCCTCAATCCTCAGTCCTCAAACCTCAATTCCGAATCCTCAATCCTGAATGCTCAATCTTCATTCCTCAAACCTCAATCCTCAAACCTCAGTCCTCATCCTCAATCCTCAATCATCAATCCTCAATCCTCAATCCTCAGACCGCAATCCTCAATCATCAATCCTCAATCTTCAATACTCAATCCTCAATCCTCAATCCTCAATCCTCAATCCTCAATACTCAATCTTCAATCCTCAATCCTCAACCCTCAATCCTCAATCCTCAATCTTCAATCATCAATACCCAACCTTCAATGCTAAATCCTCAATCCTCAATCCTCAATCCTCAATCCTCATTATTCAATACACAACCCTCAAACATCAATCCTCAATACTCAATCGTCAGTCTTCAATCCTCAATACTCAATCTTCAATCCTCAATCCTCAATCCTCAATCCTCAATCCTCATCCTTCAATCCTCAATACCCTATCCTCAATCGTCAATCCTCAATCCCCAATCCTCAATCCTTAATCCTCAATCTTCAATCATCAATCCCCAGTTCACAATCTTCAATCCTCAATGCTCAATCCTCAATCCTCAATCCTCAGTCATCAGTCCTCAATCCTCAATCCTCAAACCTGAATCCTCAACCGTCAGTCCTCGTCCTCAAACCTCAATCCCGAATCCTCAATCGTGAATCGTCAATCTTCAGCCCTCAGTCCTCAACAATCAATTGTCAATCCTCAGTCCTCATTAGAATATCCTCAATTCACAGTTTTCAGTACTCAATCCCCAATCTTCAATCTTCAAATCTCACTCTACAAACATCAATTCGCATAACTCAAAACTCAACACTCAGTCCTCAATGTTCAGTCCTCAATCCTCAATCCTCAATCTTCAATCCTTAGTACTCAGTCTTCAATCCTCAATCCTCAATTCTCAATCCTCAGTCCTCAATCCTCAATCGCCAATCCTCAATCCCCAATCCTCAATCTTCAATCCTCAGTCCTCAGTCCTCAATCATCAATACTCAATGATCAATCCCCAATACTCAACCTTCAATCCTCAACCCTCAATCCTCAAACCACAACCCTCAATCCTCAATCATCAACCTTCAATCCTCAATACTCAATCTTCAATCCTCAATTCCCAATCCTCAATCGTCAATTCTCATTCTTCAATCCTCAATACCCAATCCTCAATCCTCAATCCTCAATCTTCAATAGTCAATCCTCAATCTTCAATCCTCAATCCTCAATACTCAATCTTCAATCCTTAATCCTCAATCCTCAATCCTCAACCCTCAGCCCTCATCCTCAATCCTCAATCCTGAATCCACAATCCTCAATGTTCAAACCTCAATACTCAGTCTTCAATCATCAATCCTCAATACTCAATCCTCAATCCTCAATCCTCAATCATCAATCCTCAATCCCCATTCCTCAATCCTTAATCCTCAATCCTCGATCTTCAATCCTCAATACTCAATCCACAATCGTCAATTCTCATTCTTCAATCCTCAATACCCAATCCTCAATCCTCAATCCTCAATCGTCAATAGTCAATCCTCAATCCTCAACCCTCAATCCTCAATACTCAATCTTCAATCCTCAATCCTCAAACCTCAATCCTCATCCCTCAGCCCACATCCTCAATCCTCAATCCTGAATCCTCAATCCTCAATGTTCAATCCTCAATACTCAGTCTTCAATCATCAATCCTCAATACTCAATCCTCAATCCTCAATCCTCAATCATCAATCCTCAATCCTCATTCCTCAATCCTCAATCCTCAATCCTCGATCTTCAATCCTCAATACTCAATCGTCAATCCACAATCCTCAGACCTCAAACCTCAATTCTGAATCCTCAATCCTGAATCCTCAATCTTCAGCTCTCAGTCATCAACAATCAGTTGTCAATCCTCAATCCTCAGTAGAATATCCTCAATTCACAGTTTTCAATACTCAATACTCAATCTGCAATCTTCCAACCTCTATCCACAAACATCAATTCTGATCACTCAACCCTCAACACTCAGTCCTCAATGTTCAACCCTCAATCCTCAATTGTCAATCTTCATTAATCAATACTGAATCTTCAATCTTCAATACTCAATCCTCAATCCTCAATCCTCAATCCTCAATCCTCAATACTCAATCTTCAATCCTCAATCCTCAATCCTCAATCCTCAATCCTCAATCCTCAGACATCAATCCTCAATCTTCAATACTCAATCGTCAATCCTCAGTCCTCAATTCTCAATCCTCAATCCTCGTTCCTCAAACCTCAATCCTCAACCCTCAGTCCTCATACTCAATTCTCAATTCTCAATCCTCAAACCTCAATCTTCAATCCTCAATACTCAATCCTCAATCCTCAATACTCAACCATCAATCCTCAATTCTCTATACTCAATAGAATATCCTGAATTCTCAGTATTCAATACTCAAACCTCAACGCTCAACCCTCAGCCCTCATCCTCCATCCTCAATCCACAGTCCTCAAACCTCAACCTTCAATCCTCAATACTCAATCTTCGATTCTCAATCCTCAATCCTCAATCCTCAACCCCAATCCTCAATCTTCAATCCTCAATCCTCAATCCTCAATCCTCAAACCTCAATCCTCAATCATCAATCCTCAATCTTCAACACTCAATCCTCAATCCTCAATCCTCAATCTTCAATCCTCAATCCTAAATCCTCGATCCTCAATCCTCAATCCTCAATAATCAATCCTCAATCTTCAACACACAATCCTCAATCCCCAATCCTCAATCCTCAATCCTCAATCATCAATCCTCAATCCTCAATCCTCAACACTCAGACATCAATCCTCAATCTTCAATACTCAATCGTCAATCCTCAGTCCTCAATTCTCAATCCTCGTTCCTCAAACCTCAATCCTCAACCCTCAGTCCTCATCCTCAATTCTCAATTCTCAATCCTCAAACCTCAATCTTCAATACTCAATACTCAATCCTCAATCCTCAATACTCAACCATCAATACTCAATTCTCTATACTCAATAGAATATCCTGAATTCCCAGTATTCAATACACAAACCTCAATCCTCAATCCTCAGTCATCAACCCTCAATCTTCAATCCTCAACCCTCAATCCTCAATACTCAATCCTCAATCCTCAATCATCAATCCTCAATCTTCAACACTCAATCCTCAATCCTCAATCCTCAATCTTCAATCCTCAACCCTAAATCCTCGATCCTCAATCTTCAATCCTCAATCATCAATCCTCAATCTTCAGCACACAATCCTCAATCCCCAATCCTCGATCCTCAATCCTCAATCATCAATCCTCAATCTTCAATACTCAATCCTCAATCCTCAATCCTCAATCCTCAATACTCAACCATCAATCCTGAATTCTCAATACTCAATAGAATATCCTGAATTCTCAGTATTCAATACTTAAACCTCAATCCTCAACCCTCAGCCCTCATCCTCCATCCTCCATCCTCAATCCTCAATCCTCAAACCTCAATCTTCAATCCTCAATACTCAATCTTCGATCCTCAATCCTCAACCCTCAATCCTCAATCCTCAATCCTCAGTCATGAATACTCAATCTTCAATACTCAATCCTCAATCCTCATTCCTCCATCCTCAACCCTCAGTCCTCAATCCTCAATCCTCAATCCTCATTCTTCAATCCTCAATACCCTATCCTCAATCTTCAATCCTCAATCCCCAATCCTCAATCCTTAATCCTCAATCTTCAATCATCAATCCCCAGTCAACAATCTTCAATCCTCAATGCTCAATCCTCAATCCTCAATCCTCAGTTATCAGTCCTCAATCCTCAATCCTCAAACCTGAATCCTCAACCGTCAGTCCTCGTCCTCAAACCTCAATCCCGAATCCTCAATCCTGAATCGTCAATCTTCAGCCCTCAGTCCTCAACAATCAATTGTCAATCCTCAGTCCTCATTAGAATATCCTCAATTCACAGTTTTCAGTACTCAATCCCCAATCTTCAATCTTCAAATCTCAGTCTACAAACATCAATTCGCATCACTCAAAACTCAACACTCAGTCCTCAATCTTCAGCCCTCAATCCTCAATCCTCAATCTTCAATCCTCAATACTCAATCTTCAATCCTCAATCCTCAATTCTCAATCCTCAGTCCTCAATCCTCAATCGCCAATCCTCAATCCCCAATCCTCAACCTTCAATCCTCAGTCCTCAGTCCTCAATCATCAATACTCAATGATCAATCCTCAATTTTCAACCTTCAATCCTCAACCCTCAATCCTCAAACCACAACCCTCAATCCTCAATCATCAACCTTCAATCCTCAATACTCAATCTTCAATCCTCAATTCCCAATACTCAATCCTCAATCTTCAGTCATCAATCCTCAATCTTCAATACTCAATCCTCAACCCTCAATCCTCAATCCTCAATCCTCAATCCTCAATCCTCAATCATCAATCCTCAATCCTCAATCCTCAGTCATCAATCCTCAATCTTCAATACTCAATCCTCAATCCTCAATCCTCAATCATCAATACTCAATCCTCAGTCCTCAATCCACATTCATCAATCCTCAATCTTCAATACTCAATCCTCAATCCTCAACCCTCAGTCCTCATCCTCAATCCTCAATCATCAATCCTCAATCCTCAATCCTCAATCCTCATTCCTCAATCCTCAATCCTCAAACCTCAGTCCTCATCCTCAATTCTCAATTCTTAATCCTCAATCCTCAATCCTCAATCTTCAATCCTCAATAATCAATCCTCAATACTCAGTCTTCAATCCTCAATACTCAATCCTCAATCCTCTGTCCGCAATCCTCAATCATCAATCCTCAATCTTCAATCCTCAGTCCGCAATCCTCAATCATCAATCCTCAATCTTCAATACTCAATCCTCAATCCTCAATCCTCAATACTCAATCCTCAATACTCAATCTTCAATCCTCAATCCTCAATCCTCAATCCCCAATCCTCAATCCTCAGACATCAACCCTCAATCTTCAATACTCAATCGTCAATCCTCAGTCCTCAATTCTCAACCCTCAATCCTCGTTCCTCAAACCTCAATCCTCAACCCTCAGTCCTCATCCTCAATTCTGAATTCTCAATCCTCAAACCTCAATCTTCAATCCTCAATACTCAATCCTCAATCCTCAATACTCAACCATCAATCCTCAATTCTCTATACTCAATAGAATATCCTGAATTCTCAGTATTCAATACTGAAACCTCAACGCTCAACCCTCAGCCCTCATCCTCCATCCTCAATCCACAGTCCTCAAACCTCAACCTTCAATCCTCAGTACTCAATCTTCGATTCTCAATCCTCAATCCTCAATCCTCAACCCCAATCCTCAATCCTCAATCCTCAATCCTCAATCCTCAATCCTCAAACCTCAATCCTCAATCATCAATCCTCAATCTTCAACACTCAATCCTCAATCCTCAATCCTCAATCTTCAATCCTCAATCCTAAATCCTCGATCCTCAATCCTCAATCCTCAATCATCAATCCTCAATCTTCAACACACAATCCTCAATCCCCAATCCTCAATCCTCAATCCTCAATCATCAATCCTCAATCTTCAATACTCAATCCTCAATCCTCAATCCTCAATCCTGAATCCTCAAACCTCAATCTTCAATCCTCAACACTCAGTCTTCAATTATCAATCCTCAATCCTCAATCCTCAATCCTCAATCCTCAATCCTCAATTCTCAATCCTCAATCCTCAACCCTCAGCCCTCATCCTCAATCCTCAATCCTGAATCCTCAATCCTCAATCTTCAATCCTCAATACTCAGTCTTCAATCCTCAATCCTCAATCCTCAATCCTCAGTCCTCAATCCACAATCATCTATCCTCAATCTTCAATACTCAATCCTCAATCCTCAATCCTCAATCCTCAATACTCAATCTTCAATCCTCAATCCTCAATCCTCAATCCTCTACCCTCAGCCCTCATCCTCAATCCTCAGTCTTCAATACTCAATCGTCAATGTTCAATCCTCAATACTCAGTCTTCAATCATCAATCCTCAATACTCAATACTCAATCCTCAATCCTCAATCATCAATCCTCAATCCTCAATCATCAATCCTCAATCCTCAATCCTCAATCCTCATTCCTCAAACCTCAATCCTCAACCCTCAGTCCTCATCCTCAATTCTCAATTCTTAATCCTCAATGCTCAATCCTCAATCTTCAATCCTCAAAATTCAAACCTCAATACTCAGTCTTCAATCCTCAATCCTCAATCCTCAATCCTCAATCCTCAATCCTCAATCCTCAGTCCTCAATCCACAATCATCAATCCTCAATCTTCAATTCTCAATACTCAATCCTCTATCCTCAATCCTCAATCATCAATCCTCAATCCTCAATCATCAACATTCAATCCTCAATACTCAATCTTCAATCCTCAATACTCAATCTTCAATCCTCAATGCTCAATCCTCAATATTCAACACACAATCATCAACCATCAATTCTTAATACTCAACCATCAATCCTCAATTCTCAATACTCAATAGAATATCCTGAATTCTCATGATACAATACTCAATCCACAATATTCAATATTCAAATCTCGATCCTCAAACATCAATTCTCAACACTCAATCCTCAACACTCGGTCCTCTCTCTTCAATCCTCCATCCTCAATCCTCTATCCCCAAGCGTCTATCCTCAATCCTCAGTCCTCAACCCTCAATCCTCAGTCCTCAAACCTCAATTCCGAATCCTCAATCCTGAATGCTCAATCTTCATTCCTCAAACCTCAATCCTCAAACCTCAGTCCTCATCCTCAATCCTCAATCATCAATCCTCAATCCTCAATCCTCAGACCGCAATCCTCAATCATCAATCCTCAATCTTCAATACTCAATCCTCAATCCTCAATCCTCAATCCTCAATCCTCAATACTCAATCTTCAATCCTCAATCCTCAACCCTCAATCCTCAATCCTCAATCTTCAATCATCAATACCCAACCTTCAATGCTAAATCCTCAATCCTCAATCCTCAATCCTCAATCCTCATTATTCAATACACAACCCTCAAACATCAATCCTCAATACTCAATCGTCAGTCTTCAATCCTCAATACTCAATCTTCAATCCTCAATCCTCAATCCTCAATCCTCAATCCTCATTCTTCAATCCTCAATACCCTATCCTCAATCGTCAATCCTCAATCCCCAATCCTCAATCCTTAATCCTCAATCTTCAATCATCAATCCCCAGTTCACAATCTTCAATCCTCAATGCTCAATCCTCAATCCTCAATCCTCAGTCATCAGTCCTCAATCCTCAATCCTCAAACCTGAATCCTCAACCGTCAGTCCTCGTCCTCAAACCTCAATCCCGAATCCTCAATCGTGAATCGTCAATCTTCAGCCCTCAGTCCTCAACAATCAATTGTCAATCCTCAGTCCTCATTAGAATATCCTCAATTCACAGTTTTCAGTACTCAATCCCCAATCTTCAATCTTCAAATCTCACTCTACAAACATCAATTCGCATCACTCAAAACTCAACACTCAGTCCTCAATCTTCAGTCCTCAATCCTCAATCCTCAATCTTCAATCCTTAGTACTCAGTCTTCAATCCTCAATCCTCAATTCTCAATCCTCAGTCCTCAATCCTCAATCGCCAATCCTCAATCCCCAATCCTCAATCTTCAATCCTCAGTCCTCAGTCCTCAATCATCAATACTCAATGATCAATCCCCAATACTCAACCTTCAATCCTCAACCCTCAATCCTCAAACCACAACCCTCAATCCTCAATCATCAACCTTCAATCCTCAATACTCAATCTTCAATCCTCAATTCCCAATCCTCAATCGTCAATTCTCATTCTTCAATCCTCAATACCCAATCCTCAATCCTCAATCCTCAATCTTCAATAGTCAATCCTCAATCTTCAATCCTCAATCCTCAATACTCAATCTTCAATCCTTAATCCTCAATCCTCAATCCTCAACCCTCAGCCCTCATCCTCAATCCTCAATCCTGAATCCACAATCCTCAATGTTCAAACCTCAATACTCAGTCTTCAATCATCAATCCTCAATACTCAATCCTCAATCCTCAATCCTCAATCATCAATCCTCAATCCCCATTCCTCAATCCTTAATCCTCAATCCTCGATCTTCAATCCTCAATACTCAATCCACAATCGTCAATTCTCATTCTTCAATCCTCAATACCCAATCCTCAATCCTCAATCCTCAATCGTCAATAGTCAATCCTCAATCCTCAACCCTCAATCCTCAATACTCAATCTTCAATCCTCAATCCTCAAACCTCAATCCTCATCCCTCAGCCCACATCCTCAATCCTCAATCCTGAATCCTCAATCCTCAATGTTCAATCCTCAATACTCAGTCTTCAATCATCAATCCTCAATACTCAATCCTCAATCCTCAATCCTCAATCATCAATCCTCAATCCTCATTCCTCAATCCTCAATCCTCAATCCTCGATCTTCAATCCTCAATACTCAATCGTCAATCCACAATCCTCAGACCTCAAACCTCAATTCTGAATCCTCAATCCTGAATCCTCAATCTTCAGCTCTCAGTCATCAACAATCAGTTGTCAATCCTCAATCCTCAGTAGAATATCCTCAATTCACAGTTTTCAATACTCAATACTCAATCTGCAATCTTCCAACCTCTATCCACAAACATCAATTCTGATCACTCAACCCTCAACACTCAGTCCTCAATGTTCAACCCTCAATCCTCAATTGTCAATCTTCATTAATCAATACTGAATCTTCAATCTTCAATACTCAATCCTCAATCCTCAATCCTCAATCCTCAATCCTCAATACTCAATCTTCAATCCTCAATCCTCAATCCTCAATCCTCAATCCTCAATCCTCAGACATCAATCCTCAATCTTCAATACTCAATCGTCAATCCTCAGTCCTCAATTCTCAATCCTCAATCCTCGTTCCTCAAACCTCAATCCTCAACCCTCAGTCCTCATACTCAATTCTCAATTCTCAATCCTCAAACCTCAATCTTCAATCCTCAATACTCAATCCTCAATCCTCAATACTCAACCATCAATCCTCAATTCTCTATACTCAATAGAATATCCTGAATTCTCAGTATTCAATACTCAAACCTCAACGCTCAACCCTCAGCCCTCATCCTCCATCCTCAATCCACAGTCCTCAAACCTCAACCTTCAATCCTCAATACTCAATCTTCGATTCTCAATCCTCAATCCTCAATCCTCAACCCCAATCCTCAATCTTCAATCCTCAATCCTCAATCCTCAATCCTCAAACCTCAATCCTCAATCATCAATCCTCAATCTTCAACACTCAATCCTCAATCCTCAATCCTCAATCTTCAATCCTCAATCCTAAATCCTCGATCCTCAATCCTCAATCCTCAATAATCAATCCTCAATCTTCAACACACAATCCTCAATCCCCAATCCTCAATCCTCAATCCTCAATCATCAATCCTCAATCCTCAATCCTCAACACTCAGACATCAATCCTCAATCTTCAATACTCAATCGTCAATCCTCAGTCCTCAATTCTCAATCCTCGTTCCTCAAACCTCAATCCTCAACCCTCAGTCCTCATCCTCAATTCTCAATTCTCAATCCTCAAACCTCAATCTTCAATACTCAATACTCAATCCTCAATCCTCAATACTCAACCATCAATACTCAATTCTCTATACTCAATAGAATATCCTGAATTCCCAGTATTCAATACACAAACCTCAATCCTCAATCCTCAGTCATCAACCCTCAATCTTCAATCCTCAACCCTCAATCCTCAATACTCAATCCTCAATCCTCAATCATCAATCCTCAATCTTCAACACTCAATCCTCAATCCTCAATCCTCAATCTTCAATCCTCAACCCTAAATCCTCGATCCTCAATCTTCAATCCTCAATCATCAATCCTCAATCTTCAGCACACAATCCTCAATCCCCAATCCTCGATCCTCAATCCTCAATCATCAATCCTCAATCTTCAATACTCAATCCTCAATCCTCAATCCTCAATCCTCAATACTCAACCATCAATCCTGAATTCTCAATACTCAATAGAATATCCTGAATTCTCAGTATTCAATACTTAAACCTCAATCCTCAACCCTCAGCCCTCATCCTCCATCCTCCATCCTCAATCCTCAATCCTCAAACCTCAATCTTCAATCCTCAATACTCAATCTTCGATCCTCAATCCTCAACCCTCAATCCTCAATCCTCAATCCTCAGTCATGAATACTCAATCTTCAATACTCAATCCTCAATCCTCATTCCTCCATCCTCAACCCTCAGTCCTCAATCCTCAATCCTCAATCCTCATTCTTCAATCCTCAATACCCTATCCTCAATCTTCAATCCTCAATCCCCAATCCTCAATCCTTAATCCTCAATCTTCAATCATCAATCCCCAGTCAACAATCTTCAATCCTCAATGCTCAATCCTCAATCCTCAATCCTCAGTTATCAGTCCTCAATCCTCAATCCTCAAACCTGAATCCTCAACCGTCAGTCCTCGTCCTCAAACCTCAATCCCGAATCCTCAATCCTGAATCGTCAATCTTCAGCCCTCAGTCCTCAACAATCAATTGTCAATCCTCAGTCCTCATTAGAATATCCTCAATTCACAGTTTTCAGTACTCAATCCCCAATCTTCAATCTTCAAATCTCAGTCTACAAACATCAATTCGCATCACTCAAAACTCAACACTCAGTCCTCAATCTTCAGCCCTCAATCCTCAATCCTCAATCTTCAATCCTCAATACTCAATCTTCAATCCTCAATCCTCAATTCTCAATCCTCAGTCCTCAATCCTCAATCGCCAATCCTCAATCCCCAATCCTCAACCTTCAATCCTCAGTCCTCAGTCCTCAATCATCAATACTCAATGATCAATCCTCAATTTTCAACCTTCAATCCTCAACCCTCAATCCTCAAACCACAACCCTCAATCCTCAATCATCAACCTTCAATCCTCAATACTCAATCTTCAATCCTCAATTCCCAATACTCAATCCTCAATCTTCAGTCATCAATCCTCAATCTTCAATACTCAATCCTCAACCCTCAATCCTCAATCCTCAATCCTCAATCCTCAATCCTCAATCATCAATCCTCAATCCTCAATCCTCAGTCATCAATCCTCAATCTTCAATACTCAATCCTCAATCCTCAATCCTCAATCATCAATACTCAATCCTCAGTCCTCAATCCACATTCATCAATCCTCAATCTTCAATACTCAATCCTCAATCCTCAACCCTCAGTCCTCATCCTCAATCCTCAATCATCAATCCTCAATCCTCAATCCTCAATCCTCATTCCTCAATCCTCAATCCTCAAACCTCAGTCCTCATCCTCAATTCTCAATTCTTAATCCTCAATCCTCAATCCTCAATCTTCAATCCTCAATAATCAATCCTCAATACTCAGTCTTCAATCCTCAATACTCAATCCTCAATCCTCTGTCCGCAATCCTCAATCATCAATCCTCAATCTTCAATCCTCAGTCCGCAATCCTCAATCATCAATCCTCAATCTTCAATACTCAATCCTCAATCCTCAATCCTCAATACTCAATCCTCAATACTCAATCTTCAATCCTCAATCCTCAATCCTCAATCCCCAATCCTCAATCCTCAGACATCAACCCTCAATCTTCAATACTCAATCGTCAATCCTCAGTCCTCAATTCTCAACCCTCAATCCTCGTTCCTCAAACCTCAATCCTCAACCCTCAGTCCTCATCCTCAATTCTGAATTCTCAATCCTCAAACCTCAATCTTCAATCCTCAATACTCAATCCTCAATCCTCAATACTCAACCATCAATCCTCAATTCTCTATACTCAATAGAATATCCTGAATTCTCAGTATTCAATACTGAAACCTCAACGCTCAACCCTCAGCCCTCATCCTCCATCCTCAATCCACAGTCCTCAAACCTCAACCTTCAATCCTCAGTACTCAATCTTCGATTCTCAATCCTCAATCCTCAATCCTCAACCCCAATCCTCAATCCTCAATCCTCAATCCTCAATCCTCAATCCTCAAACCTCAATCCTCAATCATCAATCCTCAATCTTCAACACTCAATCCTCAATCCTCAATCCTCAATCTTCAATCCTCAATCCTAAATCCTCGATCCTCAATCCTCAATCCTCAATCATCAATCCTCAATCTTCAACACACAATCCTCAATCCCCAATCCTCAATCCTCAATCCTCAATCATCAATCCTCAATCTTCAATACTCAATCCTCAATCCTCAATCCTCAATCCTGAATCCTCAAACCTCAATCTTCAATCCTCAATACTCAGTCTTCAATTATCAATCCTCAATCCTCAATCCTCAATCCTCAATCCTCAATCCTCAATTCTCAATCCTCAATCCTCAACCCTCAGCCCTCATCCTCAATCCTCAATCCTGAATCCTCAATCCTCAATCTTCAATCCTCAATACTCAGTCTTCAATCCTCAATCCTCAATCCTCAATCCTCAGTCCTCAATCCACAATCATCTATCCTCAATCTTCAATACTCAATCCTCAATCCTCAATCCTCAATCCTCAATACTCAATCTTCAATCCTCAATCCTCAATCCTCAATCCTCTACCCTCAGCCCTCATCCTCAATCCTCAGTCTTCAATACTCAATCGTCAATGTTCAATCCTCAATACTCAGTCTTCAATCATCAATCCTCAATACTCAATACTCAATCCTCAATCCTCAATCATCAATCCTCAATCCTCAATCATCAACCTTCAATCCTCAATACTCAATCCTCATTCCTCAAACCTCAATCCTCAACCCTCAGTCCTCATCCTCAATTCTTAATTCTTAATCCTCAATCCTCAATCCTCAATCTTCAATCCTCAAAATTCAAACCTCAATACTCAGTCTTCAATTCTCAATCCTCAATCCTCAATCCTCAATCCTCAATCCTCAATCCTCAGTACTCAATTCACAATCTTCAATCCTCAATCCTCAATCCTCAATCATCAATACTCAATCCTCAATCCTCAATCCTCAATCCCCAACCCTCAATCCTCAGTCCTCAAACCTCAATCCCCAATCCTCAATCATCAATCCTCAATCTTCAATACTCAATCCACAATCCTCAATCCTCAATCCTCAATACTCAACCATCAATCCTCAATTCTCAATACTCAATAGAATATCCTGAATTCTCAGTATTCAATACTTAAACCTCAATCCTCAACCCTCAGCCCTCATCCTCCATCCTCAATCCTCAATCCTCAAACCTCAATCTTCAATGCTCAATACTCAATCTTCGATCCTCAATCCTCAACCCTCAATCCTCAATCCTCAATCCTCAGTCATGAATACTCAATCTTCAATACTCTATCCTCAATCCTCAATCCTCAATCCTCAACCCTCAATCCTCAATCCTCAACCCTCAATCCTCAATCCTCAATCTTCAATCATCAATACTCAATCTTCAATGCTCAATCCTCAATCCTCAATCCTCAATCCTCAATCCTCAATATTCAATACACAACCCTCAAACATCAATCCTCAATACTCAATCATCAGTCCTCAATTCTCAATACTCAATAGAGTATCCTGAATTCTCTGTTGTCAATACTCAATCCTCAATCTTCAATCTTCAAGTCTCCATCCACAGACAACAATTCTCATCACTCAACCCTCAACACTCTGTCCTCAATCTTCAATCCTCAATCCTCAATCCTCAATCCTCAATTCTCAATCCTCAGTCCTCAATCCTCAATCGCCAATCCTCAATCCCCAATCCTCAATCTTCAATTCTCAGTCCTCAATCCTCAATCATCAATACTCAATGTTCAATCCTCAATACTCAACCTTCAATCCTCAACCCTCAATCCTTAATCCGCAATCCTCAATCCTCAATCATCAACCTTCAATCCTCAATACTCAATCTTCAATCCTCAATTCCCAATCCTCAATCGTCAATCCTCATTCTTCAATCCTCAATACCCAATCCTCAATCCTCAATCCTAAATCCGCCATCCTCAATTCTCAATCCTCAACCCTCAGTCCTCAGTCCTCAAACCTCAATCCTCAACCATCAGCCCTCATTCTCAATCCTCAATACTGAATCCTCAATCATCAGTCTTCAATCCTCAATACTCAATCTTCAATCCTCAATCCTCAATCCTCAATCCTCAATCCTCATTCTTCAATCCTCAATACCCAATCCTCAATCTTCGATCCTCAATCCCCAATCCTCTATCCTTAATCCTCGATCTTCAATCCTCAATCCCAAGTCCACAATCTTCAATCCTCAATGCTCAATCCTCAATCCTCAATCCTCAGTCATCAGTCCTCAGTCCTCAATCCTCAAACCTCAATCCTCAACAGTCAGTCCCCGACCTCAAACCTCAATCCCGAATCCTCAACCCTGAATCGTCAATCTTCAGGCCTTAGTCCTCAACAATCAATTATCAATCCTCAGTCCTCATTAGAATATCCTCAATTCACAGTTTTCAGTAACCAATCCCCAATCTTCAATCTTCAAATCTCAGTCTACAAACATCAATTCGCATCACTCAACACTCAACACTCAGTCCTCAATCTTCAGTCCTCAATCCACAATCCTCAATCTTCAATCCTCAATACTCATTCTTCAATCTTCAATCCTCAATTCTCAATCCTCAATCATCAATCCTCAATCCTCAATCCTCAATCCTCATTTCTCAAACCTCAATCCTCAACCCTCAGTCCTCATCCTCAATTCTCAATTCTTAATCCTCAATCCTCAATCTTCTATCCTCAATAATCAATCATCAATACTCAGTCTTCAATCCTCAATACTCAGTCTTCAACCATCAATCCTCAATCCTCAATCCTCAATCCTCAATCCTCAGTCATCAATCCTCAATCCTCAATCATCAACCTTCAATCTTCAATACTCAATCTTCAATCCTCAATACTCAATCCACAATAGTCAATTGTCATTCTTCAATCCTCAATACCCAATCCTCAATCCTCAATCCTCAATCCTGAATCCTCCATCCTCAATACTCAATCCTCTATCCTCTGTCCTCAGTCCTCAAACCTCAACCCTCAACCCTTAGCCCTCATCCTCAATCCTCAATCCTGAATCCTCAATCCTCAATCTTCAATCTCCTATCCTAGATCCTCAATCCACAATACTCTATCCTTAATCCTCAATATTCAAACCTCTATCCCCAGTCCACAATCTTCAATCCCCAAAGCTCAATAATCAATCCTCAATCCTCAGGCCTCAATCGTCAATCATCAGTCCACAATCTTCAATACTCAATCCTCAATCCTCAATCCTCAATCCTCAATCCTCAATCCTCAATCATCCATCCTGAATCTTCAATACTCAATCCTCAATCCTCAATACTCAAGCCTCAATCCTCAATCCTCAGTCTTCAATCCTGAATACTCAATCTTCTATCCTCAATCCTCAATCCTCAATCCTCAATCCTCAATCATCAGTCTTCAATCCTCAATACTCAATATTCAATCTTCAATCCTCAATCCTCAATCCTCAATCCTCATTCTTCAATCCTCAATACCCAATCCTCAATCTTCGATCCTCAATCCCCAATCCTCTATCCTTAATCCTCAATCTTCAATCCTCAATCCCAAGTCCACAATCTTCAATCCTCAATGCTCAATCCTCAATCCTCAATCCTCAGTCATCAGTCCTCAGTCCTCAATCCTCAAACCTCGATCCTCAACAGTCAGTCCTCGTCCTCAAACCTCAATCCCGAATCCTCAACCCTGAATCGTCAACCTTCAGGCCTCAGTCCTCAACAATCAATTGTCAATCCTCAGTCCTCATTAGAATATCCTCAATTCACAGTTTTCAGTACTCAATCCCCAATCCTCAAACTTCAAATCTCAGTCTACAAACATCAATTCGCATCACTCAACACTCAACACTCAGTCCTCAATCTTCAGTCCTCAATCCTCAATCCTCAATCTTCAATCCTCAATACTCAATCTTCAATCTTCAATCCTCAATTCTCAATCCTCAGTCCTCAATCCTCAATCGCCAATCCTCAATCCCCAATCCTCAACCTTCAATCCTCAACCCTCAATCCTCAATCCACAATCCTCAATTCTCAATCATCAACCTTCAATCTTCAGTACTCAATCTTCAATCCTCAATTCCCAGCCCTCAATCGTCAATCCTCAATCCTCAATCCTCAGTCATCAACCCTCAATCTTCAATACTCAATCCTCAATCCTCAATCCTCACTCCTCAATCCTCAATCCTCAATCCTCATTGCTCAATCTTCAATCCTCAACCCTCAGTCCCCATCCTCAATTCTCAATTCTCAATCCTCAATCCTCAATACTCAATCTTCAATCCTCAATAATCAACCTCCTATCCTAGATCCTCAATCCCCAATACTCTATCCTTAATCCTCAATATTCAATCCTCTATCCCCAGTCCACGATCTTCAATCCCCAAAGCTCAATAATCAATCCTCAATCCTCAGTCCTCAATCGTCAATCATCAGTCCACAATCTTCAATACTCAATCCTCAATCCTCAATCGTCAATCCTCAATCCTCAATCCTCAATCATCCATTCTGAATATTCAATACTCAATCCTCAATCCTCAATCCTCAATCCTCAATCGTCAATCCTCATTCTTCAATCCTCAATACCCAATCCTCAATACTCAATCATCAATCCTCAAGTCTCAATCCTCAATCCTCAGTCCTCAGACCTCACAGCTCAGTCCTCAAACCTCAGCCATCATCCTCAATCGTCAATCCTCGTTCCTCAATCCTCAATCCTCGTTCCTCAATCCTCAATCCTCAATCTTCAATCCTCCATACTCAATCTTCAATCCTCAATCCTCAATCCTCAATCCTCAATCTTCAATCCTCCATACTCAACCTTCAATCCTCAATCCTCAATCATCAATCCTCAATCCTCAATCCTCAGTCATCAATCCTCAATCTTCAGTACTCAATCCTCAATCCTCAATCTTCAATCCTCAATAATCAATCATCAATACTCAGCCTTCAATCCTCAATCCTCAATCCTCAATCCTCAGTCCGCAATCCTCAATCATCAATCCTCAATCTTCAATACTCAATCCTCAATCCTCAATCCTCAATCCTCAGTCTTCAACCCTCAATGCTCAATCTTCAATCCTCAGTCCTCAATCCTCAATCCTCAATCCTCAATCCTCAATGTTCAACACACAACCCTCAACCATCAATCCTCAATACTCAACCATCGATCCTCAAATCTCAATACTCAGTAGAATATCCGGAATTCTCATGGTTCAATACTCAATCCACAATATTCAATAATCAAATCTCAATCCTGAAACATCAATTCTCAACACTCAATCCTCAACGCTCAGTCCTCTCACTTCAATCCTCCATCCTCAATCCTCTATCCTCAAGCGTCAATCCTCAATCCTCAATCCTCATCCCTCAATCCTCAGACATCAATCCTCAATTCCGAATCCTCAATCCTGAATGCTCAATCTTCATCCCTTAGTCTGCAACAATCAGTTGCCAATCCTCAATGCTCAATAGAATATCATCAACTCACAGCTTTCAATACTCAATCCCCAATCTTCAATCTTCAAATCTCAATCCACAAACATCAACTCTCATCACTCTACCCTCAACGCTCAGTCCTCAATCTTCAATCCTCAATCCTCAATCCTCAAACTCCAATCCTCAATACTCAATCTTCAATCCTCAATCCTCAATTCTCAATTCTCAATCCTCAATCCTCAATCCTCAGTCGTCAATCCCCAATCCCCAATCCTCAATCATCAGTCCTCAATCCTCAATCCTCAATCCTCAATCGTCAATCCTCAATCCCCAATCCTCTATCTTCAATCCTCAATCCTCAATCCTCAATCCTCCATCCTCAATCCTCAATCTTCAAGCCTCAATACTCAAACTTCAATCCTCAATCCTCAGTCCTCAATCCCCAGTCCTCAATCTTCAATCCTCAATGCCCAATAATCAATCCTCAATGCTCAGTCCTCAATCCTCAATCTTCACTCCTCAATCCCCAATCCTCAATACTCAATCGTCAATCCTCAATCCTCAATCCTCAAACCTCAACATTCTACACACAAACCTCAACCAACAATCCTCAATACTCAACTATCGATCCTCAGTTTTCAATACTCAATAGAATATCCTGAATTCTCAGGATTCTATACTCAATCCACAATAGTCAATCATCAAATCTCAATCCTCAGTCATCAATCCTCAACACTCAATCCTCAGACATCTGTCCTCATTCTTCAATCCTCAGTCCTCCATCCTCAATCCTCAATCCTCGATCTTCAATCATCAATCCTCAATACTCAAGCCTCAATCCTCAATCCTCAGTCTTCAATCCTGAATACTCAATCTTCTATCCTCAATCCTCAATCCTCAATCCTCAATCCTCAATCATCAGTCTTCAATCCTCAATACTCAATCTTCAATCTTCAATCCTCAATCCTAAATCCTCAATCCTCATTCTTCAATCCTCAATACCCAATCCTCAATCTTCGATCCTCAATCCCCAATCCTCTATCCTTAATCCTCAATCTTCAATCCTCAATCCCAAGTCCACAATCTTCAATCCTCAATGCTCAATCCTCAATCCTCAATCCTCAGTCATCAGTCCTCAGTCCTCAATCCTCAAACCTCGATCCTCAACAGTCAGTCCTCGTCCTCAAACCTCAATCCCGAATCCTCAACCCTGAATCGTCAACCTTCAGGCCTCAGTCCTCAACAATCAATTGTCAATCCTCAGTCCTCATTAGAATATCCTCAATTCACAGTTTTCAGTACTCAATCCCCAATCCTCAAACTTCAAATCTCAGTCTACAAACATCAATTCGCATCACTCAACACTCAACACTCAGTCCTCAATCTTCAGTCCTCAATCCTCAATCCTCAATCTTCAATCCTCAATACTCAATCTTCAATCTTCAATCCTCAATTCTCAATCCTCAGTCCTCAATCCTCAATCGCCAATCCTCAATCCCCAATCCTCAACCTTCAATCCTCAACCCTCAATCCTCAATCCACAATCCTCAATTCTCAATCATCAACCTTCAATCTTCAGTACTCAATCTTCAATCCTCAATTCCCAGCCCTCAATCGTCAATCCTCAATCCTCAATCCTCAGTCATCAACCCTCAATCTTCAATACTCAATCCTCAATCCTCAATCCTCACTCCTCAATCCTCAATCCTCAATCCTCATTGCTCAATCTTCAATCCTCAACCCTCAGTCCCCATCCTCAGTTCTCAATTCTCAATCCTCAATCCTCAATACTCAATCTTCAATCCTCAATAATCAACCTCCTATCCTAGATCCTCAATCCCCAATACTCTATCCTTAATCCTCAATATTCAATCCTCAATCTTCAATCCTCCATACTCAACCTTCAATCCTCAATCCTCAATCATCAATCCTCAATCCTCAATCCTCAGTCATCAATCCTCAATCTTCAGTACTCAATCCTCAATCCTCAATCTTCAATCCTCAATAATCAATCATCAATACTCAGCCTTCAATCCTCAATCCTCAATCCTCAATCCTCAGTCCGCAATCCTCAATCATCAATCCTCAATCTTCAATACTCAATCCTCAATCCTCAATCCTCAATCCTCAGTCTTCAACCCTCAATGCTCAATCTTCAATCCTCAGTCCTCAATCCTCAATCCTCAATCCTCAATCCTCAATGTTCAACACACAACCCTCAACCATCAATCCTCAATACTCAACCATCAATCCTCAAATCTCAATACTCAGTAGAATATCCGGAATTCTCATGGTTCAATACTCAATCCACAATATTCAATAATCAAATCTCAATCCTGAAACATCAATTCTCAACACTCAATCCTCAACGCTCAGTCCTCTCACTTCAATCCTCCATCCTCAATCCTCTATCCTCAAGCGTCAATGCTCAATCCTCAATCCTCATCCCTCAATCCTCAGACATCAAACCTCAATTCCGAATCCTCAATCCTGAATGCTCAATCTTCATCCCTCAGTCTGCAACAATCAGTTGCCAATCCTCAATGCTCAATAGAATATCATCAACTCACAGCTTTCAATACTCAATCCCCAATCTTCAATCTTCAAATCTCAATCCACAAACATCAACTCTCATCACTCTACCCTCAACGCTCAGTCCTCAATCTTCAATCCTCAATCCTCAATCCTCAAACTCCAATCCTCAATACTCAATCTTCAATCCTCAATCCTCAATTCTCAATTCTCAATCCTCAATCCTCAATCCTCAGTCGTCAATCCCCAATCCCCAATCCTCAATCATCAGTCCTCAATCCTCAATCCTCAATCCTCAATCGTCAATCCTCAATCCCCAATCCTCTATCTTCAATCCTCAATCCTCAATCCTCAATCCTCCATCCTCAATCCTCAATCTTCAAGCCTCAATACTCAAACTTCAATCCTCAATCCTCAGTCCTCAATCCCCAGTCCTCAATCTTCAATCCTCAATGCCCAATAATCAATCCTCAATGCTCAGTCCTCAATCCTCAATCTTCACTCCTCAATCCCCAATCCTCAATACTCAATCGTCAATCCTCAATCCTCAATCCTCAAACCTCAATATTCTACACACAAACCTCAACCAACAATCCTCAATACTCAACTATCGATCCTCAGTTTTCAATACTCAATAGAATATCCTGAATTCTCAGGATTCTATACTCAATCCACAATAGTCAATCATCAAATCTCAATCCTCAGTCATCAATCCTCAACACTCAATCCTCAGACATCTGTCCTCATTCTTCAATCCTCAGTCCTCCATCCTCAATCCTCAATCCTCGATCTTCAATCATCAATCCTCAATTCTCAGTCCTCAATACTCAATCTTCAATCCTCAATCCTCAATCCTCAATCCTCAATGCTCAATCCTCAATCCTCAATATTCAACACACAACCCTCAACCATCAATTCTCAATACTCAACCATCAATCCTCAATTCTCAATACTCAATGGAATATCCTGAATTCTCATGGTTCAATACTCAATCCACAATCTTCAATCTTCAAGTCTCCATCCACAAACATCAATCCTCAACACTCAATCCTCAGACATCTGTCCTCATTCTTCAATCCTCAGTCCTCCATCCTCAATCCTCAATCCTCGATCTTCAATCATCAATCCTCAATTCTCAATCCTCAATACTCAATCTTCGATCCTCAATCCTCAATCCTGAATCCTCAATCCTCAAACTTCAATCATCAATACTCAATCTTCAATCCTCAATAATCAATCTCCAATCCTAGATCCTCAATCCCCAATCCTCAATCGTTAATCCTCAATCTTCATTCCTCAATCCCCAGTCCTCAATCCTAAATACTCAATCTTCAATCCTCAATCCTTAATTCTCAATCCTCAATACTCAATCTTCAATCCTCAATCCTCAATCCTCAATCCTCAACTCTCAATCGTCAGGCCTCAAACCTCAATTCCGAATCCTCAATCGTGAATGCTCAATCTTCATCCCACAGGCCGCAACAATCAATTGTCAATCCTCAATCCTCAATAGAGTATCCTCAATTCACAGTTTTCAATACTCAATCCCCAATCTTCAATCTTCAAATCTCAATCCACAGACATCAATTCTCATCACTCAACCTTCAACGCTCAGTCCTCAATCTTCAGTCCTCAATCCTCAATCCTCAATCTTCAATCCTCCATACTCAATCTTCAATCCTCAATCCTCAATCATCAATCCTCAATCCTCAATCCTCAGTCATCAATCCTCAATCTTCAATACTCAATCCTAAATCCTCAATCCTGAGTCCTCAACCCTCAATCCTCATTCCTCAAACCTCCATCCTCAACCCTCAGTCCTCATCCTCAATTCTCAATTCACAATCCTCAATCCTCAATCCTCAATCTTCAATCCTCAATAATCAATCTCCTATCCTAGATCCTCAATCCCCAATACTCTATCATTAATCCTCAATATTCAATCCTCTATCCCCAGTCCTCAATCTTCAATCCCCAAAGCTCAATAATCAATCCTCAATCCGCAGTCCTCAATCCTCAATCCTCAGTCCTCAATCCACAATCCTCAATACTCAAACATCAATCCTCAACCGTCAGTCCTCGTCCTCAATCCTCAACCCTCAATCCTCAATCCTCAGTCTTCAATCCTCAATCCTCAATGCTCAATCCTCAATCGTCAAACCTCAATCCCCAATCGTCAATCTTCAATCCTCAATCCCCAATACTCAATCCTCAATCCTCAATCTTCAATCCTCCATACTCAATCTTCAATCCTCAATCCTCAATCATCAATCCTCAATCCCCAATCCTCAGTCATCAATCCTCAATCTTCAATACTCATTCCTCAATCATCAATCCTCAATCCTCAATCCTCAATCCTCATTCCTCTATCCTCAATCCTCAACCCTCAGTCCTCAGCCTCAATTCTCAATTCTCAATTCTCAATCCTCAATCCTCAGTCTTCAATCCTCAATAATCAATCTCCTATCCTAGATCCTCAATCCCCAATACTCTATCCTTAATCCTCAATATTCAATCCTCTATCCCCAGTCCACAATCTTCAAGCCCCAAAGCTCAATAATCAATCCTGAATCCTCAGTCCTCAATCGTCAATCATCAGTCCACAATCCTCAATACTCAATCCTCAATCCTCAATCCTCAGTCATCAATCCTCAATCTTCAATACTCAATCCTAAATCCTCAATCCTGAGTCCTCAACCCTCAATCCTCATTCCTCAAACCTCAATCCTCAACCCTCAGTCCTCATCCTCAATTCTCAATTCACAATCCTCAATCCTCAATCCTCAATCTTCAATCCTCAATAATCAATCTCCTATCCTAGATCCTCAATCCCCAATACTCTATCATTAATCCTCAATATTCAATCCTCTATCCCCAGTCCTCAATATTCAATCCCCAAAGCTCAATAATCAATCCTCAATCCGCAGTCCTCAATCCTCAATCCTCGGTCCTCAATCCTCAATCCTCAATACTCAAACATCAATCCTCAACCGTCAGTCCTCGTCCTCAATCCTCAACCCTCAATCCTCAATCCTCAGTCTTCAATCCTCAGTCCTCAATGCTCAATCCTCAATTGTCAATCCTCAATCCCCAATCGTCAATCTTCAATCCTCAATCCCCAATACTCAATCCTCAATCCTCAATCTTCAATCCTACATACTCAATCTTCAATCCTCAATCCTCAATCATCAATCCTCAATCCCCAATCCTCAGTCATCAATCCTCAATCTTCAATACTCAATCCTCAATCATCAATCCTCAATCCTCAATCCTCAATACTCAACCCTCAGCCCTCATCCTCAATACTCAATTCTGAATCCTCAATCCTCAATCTTCAATCCTCAATACTCAGTCTTCAATCCTCAACACTCAATCCTCAATCCTCAATACTCAATCTTCAATCCTCAATCCTCAATCCTCAATCCTCAACCCTCAGCCCTCATCCTCAATCCTCAATCCTGAATCATCAATCCTCAATGTTCAGTCCTCAATACTCAGTCTTCAATCATCAATCCTCAATACTCAATACTCAATCCTCAATCCTCAATCATCAACCTTCATTCCTCAATACTCAATCTTCAATCCTCAATACTCAATCCTCAATATTCAACACACAACCATCAACCATCAATTCTCAATACTCAACCATCAATGCTCAATTCTCAATACTCAATAGAATATCCTGAATTCTCATGATTCAAAACTCAATCCACAATATTCAATAATCAAATCTCGATCCTCAAACATCAATTCTCAACACTCAATCCTCAACACTCAGTCCTCTCACTTCAATCCTCCATCCTCAGCCCTCTATCCTCAAGCGTCAATCCTGAATCCTCAATCCTCATCCCTCAATCCTCAGACATCAAACCTCAATTCCGAATCCTCAATCCTGAATGCTCAATCTTCATCCCTCACTCTGCAACAATCAGTTGCCAATCCTCAATGCTCAATAGAATATCATCAACTCACAGTTTTCAATACTCAATCCCCAATCTTCAATCTTCAAATCTCAATCCACAAACATCAACTCTCATCACTCTACCCTCAACACTCAGTCCTCAATCTGCAATCCTCAATCCTCAATCCTCAAACTCCAATCCTCAATACTCAATCTTCAATCCTCAATCCACAATTCTCAATTCTCAATCCTCAATCCTCAATCCTCAATCGTCAATCCCCAATCCCCAATCCTCAATCATCAGTCCTGAATCCTCAATCCTCAATCCTCAATCGTCAATCCTCAATCCCCAATCCTCTATCTTCAATCCTCAATCCTCAATCCTCAATCCTCCATCCTCAATCCTCAATCTTCAAGCCTCAATACTCAAACTTCAATCCTCAATCCTCAGTCCTCAATCCCCAGTCCTCAATCTTCAATCCTCAATGCCCAATAATCAATCCTCAATGCTCAGTCCTCAATCCTCAATCTTCAGTCCTCAATCCCCAATCCTCAATCCTCAATCGTCAGTCCTCAATCCTCAATCCTCAAACCTCAATATTCTACACACAAACCTCAACCAACAATCCTCAATACTCAACTATCGATCCACAGTTTTCAATACTCAATAGAATATCCTGAATTCTCAGGATTCTATACTCAATCCACAATACTCAATCATCAAATCTCAATCCTCAGTCATCAATCCTCAACACTCAATCCTCAGACATCTGTCCTCATTCTTCAATCCTCAGTCCTCCATCCTCAATCCTCAATCCTCGATCTTCAATCATCAATCCTCAATTCTCAGTTCTCAATACTCAATCTTCAATCCTCAATCCTCAATCCTCAATCCTCAATGCTCAATCCTCAATCCTCAATATTCAACACACAACCCTCAACCATCAATTCTCAATACTCAACCATCAATCCTCAATTCTCAATACTCAATGGAATATCCTGAATTCTCATGGTTCAATACTCAATCCACAATCTTCAATCTTCAAGTCTCCATCCACAAACATCAATCCTCAACACTCAATCCTCAGACATCTGTCCTCATTCTTCAATCCTCAGTCCTCCATCCTCAATCCTCAATCCTCGATCTTCAATCATCAATCCTCAATTCTCAATCCTCAATACTCAATCTTCGATCCTCAATCCTCAATCCTGAATCCTCAATCCTCAAACTTCAATCATCAATACTCAATCTTCAATCCTCAATAATCAATCTCCAATCCTAGATCCTCAATCCCCAATCCTCAATCGTTAATCCTCAATCTTCAGTCCTCAATCCCCAGTCCTCAATCCTCAATACTCAATCTTCAATCCTCAATCCTCAATTCTCAATCATCAATACTCAATCTTCAATCCTCAGTCCTCAATCCTCAATCCTCAACTCTCAATCGTCAGGCCTCAAACCTCAATTCCGAATCCTCAATCGTGAATGCTCAATCTTCATCCCACAGGCCGCAACAATCAATTGTCAATCCTCAATCCTCAATAGAGTATCCTCAATTCACAGTTTTCAATACTCAATCCCCAATCTTCAATCTTCAAATCTCAATCCACAGACATCAATTCTCATCACTCAACCCTCAACACTCAGTCCTCAATCTTCAGTCCTCAATCCTCAATCCTCAATATTAAATCCTCCATACTCAATCTTCAATCCTCAATCCTCAATCATCAATCCTCAATCCTCAATCCTCAGTCATCAATCCTCAATCTTCAATACTCAATCTTAAATCCTCAATCCTGAATCCTCAACCCTCAATCCTCATTCCTCAAACCTCAATCCTCAACCCTCGGTCCTCATCCTCAATTCTCAATTCTCAAACCTCAAACCTCAATCTTCAATCCTCAATACTCAATCCTCAATCCTCAATACTCAACCATCAATCCTCAATTCTCAATACTCAATAGAATATCCTGAATTCTCAGTATTCAATACTCAAACCTCAATCCTCAACCCTCAGCCCTCATCCTCCATTCTCAATCCTCAATCCTCAAACCTCAATCTTCAATCCTCAATACTCAATCTTCGATTCTCAATCCTCAATCCTCAATCCTCAATCCCAATCCTCAATCTTCAATCCTCAATCCTCAATCCTCAGTCCTCAATCCTCAATCCTTAATCATCAATCCTCAATCTTCAACACTCAATCCTCAATCCTCAATCATCAATCTTCAATCCTCAATCCTCAATCCTCGATTCTCAATCCTCAATCCTCAATCATCAATCCTCAATCTACAACACTCAATCCTCTATCCCCAATCCTCAATCTTCAATCCTCAATCATCGATCCTCAATCTTCAATACTCAATCCTCAATCCTCAATCCTCAATCCTCAATACTGAACCATCAATCCTCAATTCTCAATACTCAACAGAATATCCTGAGTTCTCAGTATTCAATACTCAAACCTCAATCCTCAACACTCAGCCCTCATCCTCCATCCTCAATCCTCAATCCTCAATCCTCAATCTTCAATCCTCAATACTCAATCTTCGATCCTCAATCCTCAATCTTCAATCCTCAATCCTCAATCCTCAGTCATGAATACTCAATCTTCAATACTCAATCCTCAATCCTCAGTCCTCAATCCTCAATCCTCAATCCTCAATCATCCATGCTGAATCTTCAATACTCAATCCTCAATCCTCAATCCTCAATCCTCAATCGTCAATCCTCATTCTTCAATCCTCAATACCCAATCCTCAATCCTCAATCATCAATCCTCAAGTCTCAATCCTCAGTCATCAATCCTCAATCTTCAGTACTCAATCCTCAATCATCAATCCTCAATCCTCAATCCTCAATCCTCATTCCTCAAACCTCAATCCTGAACCCTCAGTCCTCATCCTCAATTCTCAATTCTTAATCCTCAATCCTCAATCCTCAATCTTCAATCCTCAATAATCAATCATCAATACTCAGCTTTCAATCCTCAATCCTCAATCCTCAATCCTCAGTCCGCAATCCTCAATCATCAATCCTCAATCTTCAATACTCAATCCTCAATCCTCAATCCTCAATCCTTAATCTTCAATCCTCAATGCTCAATCTTCAATCCTCAGTCCTCAATCCTCAATCCTCAATCCTCAATCCTCAATATTCAACACACAACCCTCAACCATCAATCCTCAATACTCAACCATCAATTCTCAAATCTCAATACTCAGAATATCCGGAATTCTCATGTTTCAATACTCAATCCACAATATTCAATAATCAAATCTCAATCCTGAAACATCAATTCTCAACACTCAATCCTCAACACTCAGTCCTCTCACTTCAATCCTCCATCCTCAATCCTCTATCCTCAAGCGTCAATCCTCAATCCTCAATCCTCATCCCTCAATCCTCAGACATCAAACCTCAATTCCGAATCCTCAATCCTGAATGCTCAATCTTCATCCCTCAGTCTGCAACAATCAGTTGCCAATCCTCAATGCTCAATAGAATATCATCAACTCACAGCTTTCAATACTCAATCCCCAATCTTCAATCTTCAAATCTCAATCCACAAACATCAACTCTCATCACTCTACCCTCAACGCTCAGTCCTCAATCTTCAATCCTCAATCCTCAATCCTCAAACTCCAATCCTCAATACTCAATCTTCAATCCTCAATCCTCAATTCTCAATTCTCAATCCTCAATCCTCAATCCTCAATCGTCAATCCCCAATCCCCAATCCTCAATCATCATTCCTCAATCCTCAATCCTCAATCCTCAATCGTCAATCCTCAATCCCCAATCCTCTATCTTCAATCCTCAATACTCAATCCTCAATCCTCCATCCTCAATACTCAATCTTCAAGCCTCAATACTCAAACTTCAATCCTCAATCCACAGTCCTCAATCCCCAGTCCTCAATCTTCAATCCTCAATGCCCAATAATCAATCCTCAATGCTCAGTCCTCAATCCTCAATCTTCACTCCTCAATCCCCAATCCTCAATCCTCAATCGTCAATCCTCAATCCTCAATCCTCAAACCTCAATATTCTACACACAAACCTCAACCAACAATCCTCAATACTCAACTATCGATCCTCAGCTTTCAATACTCAATAGAATATCCTGAATTCTCAGGATTCTATACTCAATTCACAATACTCAATCATCAAATCTCAATCCTCAGTCATCAATCCTCAACACTCAATCCTCAGACATCTGTCCTCATTCTTCAATCCTCGGTCCTCCATCCTCAATCCTCAATCCTCGATCTTCAATCATCAATCCTCAATTCTCAGTCCTCAATACTCAATCTTCAATCCTCAATCCTCAATCCTCAATCCCCAATACTCAATCCTCAATCCTCAGTCTTCAATCCTCCATACTCAATCTTCAATCCTCAATCCTCAATCATCAATCCTCAATCCCCAATCCTCAGTCATCAATCCTCAATATTCAATACTCAATCCTCAATCATCAATCCTCAATCCTCAATCCTCAATCCTCATTCCTCAATGTTCAATACTCAATCCTCAATCCTCAATCCTCAATCCTGAATCGTCAATCCTCATTCTTCAATCCTCAATACCCTATCCTCAATCCTCAATCCTCAATCCTCAATCCTCATTGCTCTATCCTCAATCCTCAACCCTCAGTCCTCAGCCTCAATTCTCAATTCTCAATTCTCAATTCTCAATCCTCAATCCTCAATCTTCAATCCTCAATAATCAATCTCCTATCCTAGATCCTCAATCCTCAATCCTCAATCCTCAGTCCGCAATCCTCAATCATCAATCCTCAATCTTCAATACACAATCCTCAATCCTCAATCCTCAATCCTCAATACTCAATCTTCAATCCTCAATCCTCAACCCTCAATCCTCAATCCTCAATGCTCAGTCATCAATCCTCAATCTTCAATACTCAATCGTCAATCCTCAGTCCTCAATTCTCAATTCTCAATCCTCGTTCCTCAAACCTCAATACTCAGTCCTCAGCCCTCATCCTCAATTCTCAATTCTCAAACCTCAAACCTCAATCTTCAATCCTCAATACTCAATCCTCAATCCTCAATACTCAACCATCAATACTCAATTCTCAATACTCAATAGAATATCCTGAATTCTCAGTATTCAATACTCAAACCTCAATCCTCAACCCTCAGCCCTCATCCTCCATTCTCAATCCTCAATCCTCAAACCTCAATCTTCAATCCTCAATACTCAATCTTCGATTCTCAATCCTCAATCCTCAATCCTCAATCCCAATCCTCAATCTTCAATCCTCAATCCTCAATCCTCAGTCCTCAATCCTCAATCCTTAATCATCAATCCTCAATCTTCAACACTCAATCCTCAATCCTCAATCATCAATCTTCAATCCTCAATCCTCAATCCTCGATTCTCAATCCTCAATCCTCAATCATCAATCCTCAATCTACAACACTCAATCCTCTATCCCCAATCCTCAATCTTCAATCCTCAATCATCGATCCTCAATCTTCAATACTCAATCCTCAATCCTCAATCCTCAATCCTCAATACTGAACCATCAATCCTCAATTCTCAATACTCAACAGAATATCCTGAGTTCTCAGTATTCAATACTCAAACCTCAATCCTCAACCCTCAGCCCTCATCCTCCATCCTCAATCCTCAATCCTCAATCCTCAATCTTCAATCCTCAATACTCAATCTTCGATCCTCAATCCTCAATCTTCAATCCTCAATCCTCAATCCTCAGTCATGAATACTCAGTCTTCAATACTCAATCCTCAATCCTCAGTCCTCAATCCTCAATCCTCAATCCTCAATCATCCATGCTGAATCTTCAATACTCAATCCTCAATCCTCAATCCTCAATCCTCAATCGTCAATCCTCATTCTTCAATCCTCAATACCCAATCCTCAATCCTCAATCATCAATCCTCAAGTCTCAATCCTCAGTCATCAATCCTCAATCTTCAGTACTCAATCCTCAATCATCAATCCTCAATCCTCAATCCTCAATCCTCATTCCTCAAACCTCAATCCTGAACCCTCAGTCCTCATCCTCAATTCTCAATTCTTAATCCTCAATCCTCAATCCTCAATCTTCAATCCTCAATAATCAATCATCAATACTCAGCTTTCAATCCTCAATCCTCAATCCTCAATCCTCAGTCCGCAATCCTCAATCATCAATCCTCAATCTTCAATACTCAATCCTCAATCCTCAATCCTCAATCCTTAATCTTCAATCCTCAATGCTCAATCTTCAATCCTCAGTCCTCAATCCTCAATCCTCAATCCTCAATCCTCAATATTCAACACACAACCCTCAACCATCAATCCTCAATACTCAACCATCAATTCTCAAATCTCAATACTCAGTAGAATATCCGGAATTCTCATGTTTCAATACTCAATCCACAATATTCAATAATCAAATCTCAATCCTGAAACATCAATTCTCAACACTCAATCCTCAACACTCAGTCCTCTCACTTCAATCCTCCATCCTCAATCCTCTATCCTCAAGCGTCAATCCTCAATCCTCAATCCTCATCCCTCAATCCTCAGACATCAAACCTCAATTCCGAATCCTCAATCCTGAATGCTCAATCTTCATCCCTCAGTCTGCAACAATCAGTTGCCAATCCTCAATGCTCAATAGAATATCATCAACTCACAGCTTTCAATACTCAATCCCCAATCTTCAATCTTCAAATCTCAATCCACAAACATCAACTCTCATCACTCTACCCTCAACGCTCAGTCCTCAATCTTCAATCCTCAATCCTCAATCCTCAAACTCCAATCCTCAATACTCAATCTTCAATCCTCAATCCTCAATTCTCAATTCTCAATCCTCAATCCTCAATCCTCAATCGTCAATCCCCAATCCCCAATCCTCAATCATCATTCCTCAATCCTCAATCCTCAATCCTCAATCGTCAATCCTCAATCCCCAATCCTCTATCTTCAATCCTCAATACTCAATCCTCAATCCTCCATCCTCAATACTCAATCTTCAAGCCTCAGTACTCAAACTTCAATCCTCAATCCACAGTCCTCAATCCCCAGTCCTCAATCTTCAATCCTCAATGCCCAATAATCAATCCTCAATGCTCAGTCCTCAATCCTCAATCTTCACTCCTCAATCCCCAATCCTCAATCCTCAATCGTCAATCCTCAATCCTCAATCCTCAAACCTCAATATTCTACACACAAACCTCAACCAACAATCCTCAATACTCAACTATCGATCCTCAGCTTTCAATACTCAATAGAATATCCTGAATTCTCAGGATTCTATACTCAATTCACAATACTCAATCATCAAATCTCAATCCTCAGTCATCAATCCTCAACACTCAATCCTCAGACATCTGTCCTCATTCTTCAATCCTCAGTCCTCCATCCTCAATCCTCAATCCTCGATCTTCAATCATCAATCCTCAATTCTCAGTCCTCAATACTCAATCTTCAATCCTCAATCCTCAATCCTCAATCCCCAATACTCAATCCTCAATCCTCAGTCTTCAATCCTCCATACTCAATCTTCAATCCTCAATCCTCAATCATCAATCCTCAATCCCCAATCCTCAGTCATCAATCCTCAATATTCAATACTCAATCCTCAATCATCAATCCTCAATCCTCAATCCTCAATCCTCATTCCTCAATGTTCAATACTCAATCCTCAATCCTCAATCCTCAATCCTGAATCGTCAATCCTCATTCTTCAATCCTCAATACCCTATCCTCAATCCTCAATCCTCAATCCTCAATCCTCATTGCTCTATCCTCAATCCTCAACCCTCAGTCCTCAGCCTCAATTCTCAATTCTCAATTCTCAATTCTCAATCCTCAATCCTCAATCTTCAATCCTCAATAATCAATCTCCTATCCTAGATCCTCAATCCTCAATCCTCAATCCTCAGTCCGCAATCCTCAATCATCAATCCTCAATCTTCAATACACAATCCTCAATCCTCAATCCTCAATCCTCAATACTCAATCTTCAATCCTCAATCCTCAACCCTCAATCCTCAATCCTCAATGCTCAGTCATCAATCCTCAATCTTCAATACTCAATCGTCAATCCTCAGTCCTCAATTCTCAATTCTCAATCCTCGTTCCTCAAACCTCAATACTCAGTCCTCAGCCCTCATCCTCAATTCTCAATTCTCAAACCTCAAACCTCAATCTTCAATCCTCAATACTCAATCCTCAATCCTCAATACTCAACCATCAATCCTCAATTCTCAATACTCAATAGAATATCCTGAATTCTCAGTATTCAATACTCAAACCTCAATCCTCAACCCTCAGCCCTCATCCTCCATTCTCAATCCTCAATCCTCAAACCTCAATCTTCAATCCTCAATACTCAATCTTCGATTCTCAATCCTCAATCCTCAATCCTCAATCCCAATCCTCAATCTTCAATCCTCAATCCTCAATCCTCAGTCCTCAATCCTCAATCCTTAATCATCAATCCTCAATCTTCAACACTCAATCCTCAATCCTCAATCATCAATCTTCAATCCTCAATCCTCAATCCTCGATTCTCAATCCTCAATCCTCAATCATCAATCCTCAATCTACAACACTCAATCCTCTATCCCCAATCCTCAATCTTCAATCCTCAATCATCGATCCTCAATCTTCAATACTCAATCCTCAATCCTCAATACTGAACCATCAATCCTCAATTCTCAATACTCAACAGAATATCCTGAATTCTCAGTATTCAATACTCAAACCTCAATCCTCAACCCTCAGCCCTCATCCTCCATCCTCAATCCTCAAATCTCAATCCTCAGTCCTCAATCTTCAATCATCAATACTCAATCTTCAATCGTCAATCCTCAATCCTCAATCCCCAATCCTCAATCCTCAATATTCAACACACAACCATCAACCATCAGTTATCAATACTCGACCATCAATCCTCAATTCTCAATACTCAATAGAATATCCTGAATTGTCATGGTTCAATACTCATACCACAATATTCAGTAATCAAATCTCAATCCTCAAACATCAATCCTCAACACTCTATCCTCAACACTCGGCCCACTCTCTTCAATCCTCCATCCTCAATCCTCAATCCTCATGCGTCAATCCTCAATCATCAATCCTCAACCCTCAATTCTCAGTCCTCAAACCTCAATCCCGAATCCTCAATCCGGAATTCTCAACCTTCAGCCCTCAGTCTTCAACAATCAATTGTCAATCCTCAATCTTCAATAGAATATCCTCAATTCCCAGTTTTCAATACTCAATCCCCATTCTTCAATCTTCAAATCTCAAAACACAAACATCAATTCCCATCACTCAACCCTCAACACTCAGTCCTCAATCATCACTCCACAATCCTCAATCCTACATCTTCAATCCTCAATAATCAATCTTCAATCCTCAATCCTCAATTCTCAATCCTCAATACTCAATCCTCAATTCTCATCACTCATCCCTCAACACTCAGTCCTCAATCTTCAATCCTCAATCCTCAATCCTCAATCCTCAATCTTCAATCCTCAATGCTCAATCTTCAATCCTCAGTCCTCAATCCTCAATCCTCAATCCTCAATCCTCAATATTCAACACACAACCCTCAACCATCAATCCTCAAATCTCAATACTCAGTAGAATATCCGGAATTCTCATGGTTCAATACTCAATCCACAATATTCAATAATCAAATCTCAATCCTGAAACATCAATTCTCAACACTCAATCCTCAACACTCAGTCCTCTCACTTCAATCCTCCATCCTCAATCCTCTATCCTCAAGCGTCAATCCTCAATCCTCAATCCTCATCCCTCAATCCTCAGACATCAAACCTCAATTCCGAATCCTCAATCCTGAATGCTCAATCTTCATCCCTCAGTCCGCAACAATCAGTTGCCAATCCTCAATGCTCAATAGAACATCATCAACTCACAGTTTTCAATACTCAATCCCCAATCTTCAGTCTTCAAATCTCAATCCACAAACATCAACTCTCATCACTCTACACTCAACACTCAGTCCTCAATCTTCAATCCTCAATCCTCAATCCACAAACTTCAATCCTCAATACTCAATCTTCAATCCTCAATCCTCAATTCTCAATTCTCAATCCTCAATCCTCAATCCTCAATCCTCAATCGTCAATCCCCAATCCCCAATACTCAATCATCAGTCCTCAATCCTCAATCCTCAATCCTCAATCCTCAGTCATCAGTCCTCAGTCCTCAATCCTCAAACCTCAATCCTCAACAGTCAGTCCTCGTCCTCAAACCTCAATCCCGAATCCTCAACCCTGAATCGTCAATCTTCAGGCCTCAGTCCTCAACAATCAATTGTCAATCCTCAGTCCTCATTAGAATATCCTCAATTCACAGTTTTCAGTACTCAATCCCCAATCTTCAATCTTCAAATCTCAGTCTACAAACATCAATTCGCATCACTCAACACTCAACACTCAGTCCTCAATCTTCAGTCCTCAATCCTCAATCCTCAATCTTCAATCCTCAATACTCAATCTTCAATCTTCAATCCTCAATTCTCAATCCTCAGTCCTCAATCCTCAATCGTCAATCCTCAATCCCCAATCCTCAACCTTCAATCCTCAACCCTCAATCCTCAATCCACAATCCTCAATCATCAATCATCAACCTTCAATCCTCAATACACAATCTTCAATCCTCAATTCCCAACCCTCAATCGTCAATCCTCAATCCTCAATCCTCAGTCATCAACCCTCAATCTTCAATACTCAATCCTCAATCCTCAATCCTCAATCCTCAATCCTCAATCCTCAATCCTCATTGCTCAAACGTCAATCCTCAACCCTCAGTCCCCATCCTCAATTCTCAATTCTCCATCCTCAATCCTCAATACTCAATCTTCAATCCTCAATAATCAACCTCCTATCCTAGATCCTCAATCCCCAATACTCTATCCTTAATCCTCAATATTCAATCCTCTATTCCCAGTCCACAATCTTCAATCCCCAAAGCTCAATAATCAATCCTCAATCCTCAGTCCTCAATCGTCAATCATCAGTCCACAATCTTCAATACTCAATCCTCAATCCTCAATCCTCAATCCTCAATCCTCAATCCTCAATCATCCATGCTGAATCTTCAATACTCAATCCTCAATCCTCAATCCTCAATCCTCAATCGTCAATCCTCATTCTTCAATCCTCAATACCCAATCCTCAATCCTCAATCATCAATCCTCAAGTCTCAATCCTCAGTCATCAATCCTCAATCTTCAGTACTCAATCCTCAATCATCAATCCTCAATCCTCAATCCTCAATCCTCATTCCTCAAACCTCAATCCTGAACCCTCAGTCCTCATCCTCAATTCTCAATTCTTAATCCTCAATCCTCAATCCTCAATCTTCAATCCTCAATAATCAATCATCAATACTCAGCTTTCAATCCTCAATCCTCAATCCTCAATCCTCAGTCCGCAATCCTCAATCATCAATCCTCAATCTTCAATACTCAATCCTCAATCCTCAATCCTCAATCCTTAATCTTCAATCCTCAATGCTCAATCTTCAATCCTCAGTCCTCAATCCTCAATCCTCAATCCTCAATCCTCAATATTCAACACACAACCCTCAACCATCAATCCTCAATACTCAACCATCAATCCTCAAATCTCAATACTCAGTAGAATATCCGGAATTCTCATGTTTCAATACTCAATCCACAATATTCAATAATCAAATCTCAATCCTGAAACATCAATTCTCAACACTCAATCCTCAACACTCAGTCCTCTCACTTCAATCCTCCATCCTCAATCCTCTATCCTCAAGCGTCAATCCTCAATCCTCAATCCTCATCCCTCAATCCTCAGACATCAAACCTCAATTCCGAATCCTCAATCGTGAATGCTCAATCTTCATCCCTCAGTCTGCAACAATCAGTTGCCAATCCTCAATGCTCAATAGAATATCATCAACTCACAGCTTTCAATACTCAATCCTCAATCCTCAATCGTCAACCCTCAATCCCCAATACTCTATCTTCAATCCTCAGTACTCAATCCTCAATCCTCCATCCTCAATACTCAATCTTCAAGCCTCAATACTCAAACTTCAATCCTCAATCCACAGTACTCAATCCCCAGTCCTCAATCTTCAATCCTCAATGCCCAACAATCAATCCTCAATGCTCAGTCCTCAATCCTCAATCTTCACTCCTCAATCCCCAATCCTCAATCCTCAATCGTCAATCCTCAATCCTCAATCCTCAAACCTCAATATTCTACACACAAACCTCAACCAACAATCCTCAATACCCAACTGTCGATCCTCAGTTTTCAATACTCAATATAATATCCTGAATTCTCAGGATTCTATACTCAATCCACAATACTCAATCATCAAATCTCAATCCTCAGTCATGAATCCTCAACACTCAATCCTCAGACATCTGTCCTCATTCTTCAATCCTCAGTCCTCCATCCTCAATCCTCAATCCTCGATCTTCAATCATCAATCCTCAATTCTCAGTCCTCAATACTCAATCTTCAATCCTCAATCCTCAATCCTCAATCCTCAATGCTCAATCCTCAATCCTCAATATTCAACACACAACCCTCAACCATCAATTCTCAATACTCAACCATCAATCCTCAATTCTCAATACTCAATGGAATATCCTGAATTCTCATGGTTCAATACTCAATCCACAATCTTCAATCGTCAAGTCTCCATCCACAAACATCAATCCTCAACACTCAATTCTCAGACATCTGTCCTCATTCTTCAATCCTCAGTCCTCCATCCTCAATCCTCAATCCTCGATCTTCAATACTCAATCCTCAATCATCAATCCTCAATCCTCAATCCTCAATCCTCATTCCTCTATCCTCAATCCTCAACCCTCAGTGCTCAGCCTCAATTCTCAATTCTCAATTCTCAATCCTCAATCCTCAATCTTCAATCCTCAATAATCAATCTCCTATCCTAGATCCTCAATCCCCAATACTCTATCCTTAATCCTCAATATTCAATCCTCTATCCCCAGTCCACAATCTTCAATCCCCAAAGCTCAATAATCAATCCTCAATCCTCAATCCTCAGTCCTCAATCCTCAATCCTTAATCATCAATCCTCAATCTTCAACACTCAATCCTCAATCCTCAATCATCAATCTTCAATCCTCAATCCTCAATCCTCGATTCTCAATCCTCAATCCTCAATCATCAATCCTCAATCTACAACACTCAATCCTCTATCCCCAATCCTCAATCTTCAATCCTCAATCATCGATCCTCAATCTTCAATACTCAATCCTCAATCCTCAATCCTCGATCCTCAATACTGAACCATCAATCCTCAATTCTCAATACTCAACAGAATATCCTGAATTCTCAGTATTCAATACTCAAACCTCAATCCTCAACCCTCAGCCCTCATCCTCCATCCTCAATCCTCAAATCTCAATCCTCAGTCCTCAATCTTCAATCATCAATACTCAATCTTCAATCGTCAATCCTCAATCCTCAATCCCCAATCCTCAATCCTCAATATTCAACACACAACCATCAACCATCAGTTATCAATACTCGACCATCAATCCTCAATTCTCAATACTCAATAGAATATCCTGAATTGTCATGGTTCAATACTCATACCACAATATTCAGTAATCAAATCTCAATCCTCAAACATCAATCCTCAACACTCTATCCTCAACACTCGGTCCACTCTCTTCAATCCTCCATCCTCAATCCTCAATCCTCATGCGTCAATCCTCAATCATCAATCCTCAACCCTCAATTCTCAGTCCTCAAACCTCAATCCCGAATCCTCAATCCGGAATTCTCAACCTTCAGCCCTCAGTCCTCAACAATCAATTGTCAATCCTCAATCTTCAATAGAATATCCTCAATTCACAGTTTTCAATACTCAATCCCCATTCTTCAATCTTCAAATCTCAAAACACAAACATCAATTCCCATCACTCAACCCTCAACACTCAGTCCTCAATCATCACTCCACAATCCTCAATCCTACATCTTCAATCCTCAATAATCAATCTTCAATCCTCAATCCTCAATTCTCAATCCTCAATACTCAATCCTCAATTCTCATCACTCATCCCTCAACACTCAGTCCTCAATCTTCAATCCTCAATCCTCAATCCTCAATCCTCAATCTTCAATCCTCAATGCTCAATCTTCAATCCTCAGTCCTCAATCCTCAATCCTCAATCCTCAATCCTCAATATTCAACACACAACCCTCAACCATCAATCCTCAATACTCAACCATCAATCCTCAAATCTCAATACTCAGTAGAATATCCGGAATTCTCATGTTTCAATACTCAATCCACAATATTCAATAATCAAATCTCAATCCTGAAACATCAATTCTCAACACTCAATCCTCAACACTCAGTCCTCTCACTTCAATCCTCCATCCTCAATCCTCTATCCTCAAGCGTCAATCCTCAATCCTCAATCCTCATCCCTCAATCCTCAGACATCAAACCTCAATTCCGAATCCTCAATCCTGAATGCTCAATCTTCATCCCTCAGTCTGCATCAATCAGTTGCCAATCCTCAATGCTCAATAGAATATCATCAACTCACAGCTTTCAATACTCAATCCCCAATCTTCAATCTTCAAATCTCAATCCACAAACATCAACTCTCATCACTCTACCCTCAACGCTCAGTCCTCAATCTTCAATCCTCAATCCTCAATCCTCAAACTCCAATCCTCAATACTCAATCTTCAATCCTCAATCCTCAATTCTCAATTCTCAATCCTCAATCCTCAATCCTCAATCGTCAATCCCCAATCCCCAATCCTCAATCATCATTCCTCAATCCTCAATCCTCAATCGTCAATCCTCAATCCCCAATACTCTATCTTCAATCCTCAGTACTCAATCCTCAATCCTCCATCCTCAATACTCAATCTTCAAGCCTCAATACTCAAACTTCAATCCTCAATCCACAGTACTCAATCCCCAGTCCTCAATCTTCAATCCTCAATGCCCAACAATCAATCCTCAATGCTCAGTCCTCAATCCTCAATCTTCACTCCTCAATCCCCAATCCTCAATCCTCAATCGTCAATCCTCAATCCTCAATCCTCAAACCTCAATATTCTACACACAAACCTCAACCAACAATCCTCAATACCCAACTGTCGATCCTCAGTTTTCAATACTCAATATAATATCCTGAATTCTCAGGATTCTATACTCAATCCACAATACTCTATCATCAAATCTCAATCCTCAGTCATGAATCCTCAACACTCAATCCTCAGACATCTGTCCTCATTCTTCAATCCTCAGTCCTCCATCCTCAATCCTCAATCCTCGATCTTCAATCATCAATCCTCAATTCTCAGTCCTCAATACTCAATCTTCAATCCTCAATCCTCAATCCTCAATCCTCAATGCTCAATCCTCAATCCTCAATATTCAACACACAACCCTCAACCATCAATTCTCAATACTCAACCATCAATCCTCAATTCTCAATACTCAATGGAATATCCTGAATTCTCATGGTTCAATACTCAATCCACAATCTTCAATCGTCAAGTCTCCATCCACAAACATCAATCCTCAACACTCAATTCTCAGACATCTGTCCTCATTCTTCAATCCTCAGTCCTCCATCCTCAATCCTCAATCCTCGATCTTCAATCATCAATCCTCAATTCTCAATCCTCAATACTCAAACTTCGATCCTCAATCCTCAATCCTGAATCCTCAATCCTCAAACATCAATCATCAATACTCAATCTTCAATCCTCAATAATCAATCTCCATTCCTAGATCCTCAATCCCCAATCCTCAATCGTTAATCCTCAATCTTCATTCCTCAATCCCCAGTCCTCAATCCTCAATACTCAATCTTCAATCCTCAATCCTCAATCATCAATCCTCAATCCCCAATCCTCAGTCATCAATCCTCAATCTTCAATACTCAGTCCTCAATCATCAATCCTCAATCCTCAATCCTCAATCCTCATTCCTCTATCCTCAATCCTCAACCCTCAGTGCTCAGCCTCAATTCTCAATTCTCAATTCTCAATCCTCAATCCTCAATCTTCAATCCTCAATAATCAATCTCCTATCCTAGATCCTCAATCCCCAATACTCTATCCTTAATCCTCAATATTCAATCCTCTATCCCCAGTCCACAATCTTCAATCCCCAAAGCTCAATAATCAATCCTCAATCCTCAATCCTCAGTCCTCAATCCTCAATCCTTAATCATCAATCCTCAATCTTCAACACTCAATCCTCAATCCTCAATCATCAGTCTTCAATCCTCAATCCTCAATCCTCGATTCTCAATCCTCAATCCTCAATCATCAATCCTCAATCTACAACACTCAATCCTCTATCCCCAATCCTCAATCTTCAATCCTCAATCATCGATCCTCAATCTTCAATACTCAATCCTCAATCCTCAATCCTCGATCCTCAATACTGAACCATCAATCCTCAATTCTCAATACTCAACAGAATATCCTGAATTCTCAGTATTCAATACTCAAACCTCAATCCTCAACCCTCAGCCCTCATCCTCCATCCTCAATCCTCAAATCTCAATCCTCAGTCCTCAATCTTCAATCATCAATACTCAATCTTCAATCGTCAATCCTCAATCCTCAATCCCCAATCCTCAATCCTCAATATTCAACACACAACCATCAACCATCAGTTATCAATACTCGACCATCAATCCTCAATTCTCAATACTCAATAGAATATCCTGAATTGTCATGGTTCAATACTCATACCACAATATTCAGTAATCAAATCTCAATCCTCAAACATCAATCCTCAACACTCTATCCTCAACACTCGGTCCACTCTCTTCAATCCTCCATCCTCAATCCTCAATCCTCATGCGTCAATCCTCAATCATCAATCCTCAACCCTCAATTCTCAGTCCTCAAACCTCAATCCCGAATCCTCAATCCGGAATTCTCAACCTTCAGCCCTCAGTCCTCAACAATCAATTGTCAATCCTCAATCTTCAATAGAATATCCTCAATTCACAGTTTTCAATACTCAATCCCCATTCTTCAATCTTCAAATCTCAAAACACAAACATCAATTCCCATCACTCAACCCTCAACACTCAGTCCTCAATCATCACTCCACAATCCTCAATCCTACATCTTCAATCCTCAATAATCAATCTTCAATCCTCAATCCTCAATTCTCAATCCTCAATACTCAATCCTCAATTCTCATCACTCATCCCTCAACACTCAGTCCTCAATCTTCAATCCTCAATCCTCAATCCTCAATCCTCAATCTTCAATCCTCAATGCTCAATCTTCAATCCTCAGTCCTCAATCCTCAATCCTCAATCCTCAATCCTCAATATTCAACACACAACCCTCAACCATCAATCCTCAATACTCAACCATCAATCCTCAAATCTCAATACTCAGTAGAATATCCGGAATTCTCATGGTTCAATACTCAATCCACAATATTCAATAATCAAATCTCAATCCTGAAACATCAATTCTCAACACTCAATCCTCAACACTCAGTCCTCTCACTTCAATCCTCCATCCTCAATCCTCTATCCTCAAGCGTCAATCCTCAATCCTCAATCCTCATCCCTCAATCCTCAGACATCAAACCTCAATTCCGAATCCTCAATCCTGAATGCTCAATCTTCATCCCTCAGTCCGCAACAATCAGTTGCCAATCCTCAATGCTCAATAGAACATCATCAACTCACAGTTTTCAATACTCAATCCCCAATCTTCAGTCTTCAAATCTCAATCCACAAACATCAACTCTCATCACTCTACACTCAACACTCAGTCCTCAATCTTCAATCCTCAATCCTCAATCCACAAACTTCAATCCTCAATACTCAATCTTCAATCCTCAATCCTCAATTCTCAATTCTCAATCCTCAATCCTCAATCCTCAATCCTCAATCGTCAATCCCCAATCCCCAATACTCAATCATCAGTCCTCAATCCTCAATCCTCAATCCTCAATCCTCAGTCATCAGTCCTCAGTCCTCAATCCTCAAACCTCAATCCTCAACAGTCAGTCCTCGTCCTCAAACCTCAATCCCGAATCCTCAACCCTGAATCGTCAATCTTCAGGCCTCAGTCCTCAACAATCAATTGTCAATCCTCAGTCCTCATTAGAATATCCTCAATTCACAGTTTTCAGTACTCAATCCCCAATCTTCAATCTTCAAATCTCAGTCTACAAACATCAATTCGCATCACTCAACACTCAACACTCAGTCCTCAATCTTCAGTCCTCAATCCTCAATCCTCAATCTTCAATCCTCAATACTCAATCTTCAATCTTCAATCCTCAATTCTCAATCCTCAGTCCTCAATCCTCAATCGTCAATCCTCAATCCCCAATCCTCAACCTTCAATCCTCAACCCTCAATCCTCAATCCACAATCCTCAATCATCAATCATCAACCTTCAATCCTCAATACTCAATCTTCAATCCTCAATTCCCAACCCTCAATCGTCAATCCTCAATCCTCAATCCTCAGTCATCAACCCTCAATCTTCAATACTCAATCCTCAATCCTCAATCCTCAATCCTCAATCCTCAATCCTCAATCCTCATTGCTCAAACGTCAATCCTCAACCCTCAGTCCCCATCCTCAATTCTCAATTCTCCATCCTCAATCCTCAATACTCAATCTTCAATCCTCAATAATCAACCTCCTATCCTAGATCCTCAATCCCCAATACTCTATCCTTAATCCTCAATATTCAATCCTCTATTCCCAGTCCACAATCTTCAATCCCCAAAGCTCAATAATCAATCCTCAATCCTCAGTCCTCAATCGTCTATCATCAGTCCACAATCTTCAATACTCAATCCTCAATCCTCAATCCTCAATCCTCAATCCTCAATCCTCAATCAGCCATGCTGAATCTTCAATACTCAATCCTCAATCCTCAATCCTCAATCCTCAATCGTCAATCCTCATTCTTCAATCCTCAATACCCAATCCTCAATCCTCAATCATCAATCCTCAAGTCTCAATCCTCAGTCATCAATCCTCAATCTTCAGTACTCAATCCTCAATCATCAATCCTCAATCCTCAATCCTCAATCCTCATTCCTCAAACCTCAATCCTGAACCCTCAGTCCTCATCCTCAATTCTCAATTCTTAATCCTCAATCCTCAATCCTCAATCTTCAATCCTCAATAATCAATCATCAATACTCAGCTTTCAATCCTCAATCCTCAATCCTCAATCCTCAGTCCGCAATCCTCAATCATCAATCCTCAATCTTCAATACTCAATCCTCAATCCTCAATCCTCAATCCTTAATCTTCAATCCTCAATGCTCAATCTTCAATCCTCAGTCCTCAATCCTCAATCCTCAATCCTCAATCCTCAATATTCAACACACAACCCTCAACCATCAATCGTCAATACTCAACCATCAATCCTCAAATCTCAATACTCAGTAGAATATCCGGAATTCTCATGTTTCAATACTCAATCCACAATATTCAATAATCAAATCTCAATCCTGAAACATCAATTCTCAACACTCAATCCTCAACACTCAGTCCTCTCACTTCAATCCTCCATCCTCAATCCTCTATCCTCAAGCGTCAATCCTCAATCCTCAATCCTCATCCCTCAATCCTCAGACATCAAACCTCAATTCCGAATCCTCAATCCTGAATGCTCAATCTTCATCCCTCAGTCTGCATCAATCAGTTGCCAATCCTCAATGCTCAATAGAATATCATCAACTCACAGCTTTCAATACTCAATCCCCAATCTTCAATCTTCAAATCTCAATCCACAAACATCAACTCTCATCACTCTACCCTCAACGCTCAGTCCTCAATCTTCAATCCTCAATCCTCAATCCTCAAACTCCAATCCTCAATACTCAATCTTCAATCCTCAATCCTCAATTCTCAATTCTCAATCCTCAATCCTCAATCCTCAATCGTCAATCCCCAATCCCCAATCCTCAATCATCATTCCTCAATCCTCAATCCTCAATCCTCAATCGTCAATCCTCAATCCCCAATACTCTATCTTCAATCCTCAGTACTCAATCCTCAATCCTCCATCCTCAATACTCAATCTTCAAGCCTCAATACTCAAACTTCAATCCTCAATCCACAGTACTCAATCCCCAGTCCTCAATCTTCAATCCTCAATGCCCAACAATCAATCCTCAATGCTCAGTCCTCAATCCTCAATCTTCACTCCTCAATCCCCAATCCTCAATCCTCAATCGTCAATCCTCAATCCTCAATCCTCAAACCTCAATATTCTACACACAAACCTCAACCAACAATCCTCAATACCCAACTGTCGATCCTCAGTTTTCAATACTCAATATAATATCCTGAATTCTCAGGATTCTATACTCAATCCACAATACTCTATCATCAAATCTCAATCCTCAGTCATGAATCCTCAACACTCAATCCTCAGACATCTGTCCTCATTCTTCAATCCTCAGTCCTCCATCCTCAATCCTCAATCCTCGATCTTCAATCATCAATCCTCAATTCTCAGTCCTCAATACTCAATCTTCAATCCTCAATCCTCAATCCTCAATCCTCAATGCTCAATCCTCAATCCTCAATATTGAACACACAACCCTCAACCATCAATTCTCAATACTCAACCATCAATCCTCAATTCTCAATACTCAATGGAATATCCTGAATTCTCATGGTTCAATACTCAATCCACAATCTTCAATCGTCAAGTCTCCATCCACAAACATCAATCCTCAACACTCAATTCTCAGACATCTGTCCTCATTCTTCAATCCTCAGTCCTCCATCCTCAATCCTCAATCCTCGATCTTCAATCATCAATCCTCAATTCTCAATCCTCAATACTCAAACTTCGATCCTCAATCCTCAATCCTGAATCCTCAATCCTCAAACATCAATCATCAATACTCAATCTTCAATCCTCAATAATCAATCTCCATTCCTAGATCCTCAATCCCCAATCCTCAATCGTTAATCCTCAATCTTCATTCCTCAATCCCCAGTCCTCAATCCTCAATACTCAATCTTCAATCCTCAATCCTCAATCATCAATCCTCAATCCCCAATCCTCAGTCATCAATCCTCAATCTTCAATACTCAGTCCTCAATCATCAATCCTCAATCCTCAATCCTCAATCCTCATTCCTCTATCCTCAATCCTCAACCCTCAGTCCTCAGCCTCAATTCTCAATTCTCAATCCTCAATCCTCAATCTTCAATCCTCAATAATCAATCTCCTATCCTAGATCCTCAATCCCCAATACTCTATCCTTAATCCTCAATATTCAACCCTCTATCCCCAGTCCACAATCTTCAATCCCCAAAGCTCAATAATCAATCCTCAATCCTCAGTACTCAATCGTCAATCATCAGTCCACAATCTTCAATACTCAATCCTCAATCCTCAATCCTCAATCCTCAATCCTCAATCCTCAATCATCAATCCCCAATCTTCAATACTCAATCCTCAATCCTCAATCCTCAATCCTGAATCGTCAGTCCTCATTCTTCAATCCTCAATACCCAATCCTCAATCCTCAATCCTCAATCCTCCATCCTCAATTCTTAATCCTCAATCGTCTGTCCTCAGTCGTCAAACCTCAACCCTCAACCCTCAGCCCTCATCCTCAATCCTCAATCCTGAATCCTCAATCCTCAATCTTCAATCCTCAATACTCAGTCTTCAATCCTCAATCCTCAATCCTCAATCCTCAGTCCGCAATCCTCAATCGTCAATCCTCATTCTTCAATCCTCAATACCCAATCCTCAATCCTCAATCATCAATCCTCAAGTCTCAATCCTCAGTCATCAATCCTCAATCTTCAGTACTCAATCCTCAATCATCAATCCTCAATCCTCAATCCTCAATCCTCATTCCTCAAACCTCAATCCTGAACCCTCAGTCCTCATCCTCAATTCTCAATTCTTAATCCTCAATCCTCAATCCTCAATCTTCAATCCTCAATAATCAATCATCAATACTCAGCTTTCAATCCTCAATCCTCAATCCTCAATCCTCAGTCCGCAATCCTCAATCATCAATCCTCAATCTTCAATACTCAATCCTCAATCCTCAATCCTCAATCCTTAATCTTCAATCCTCAATGCTCAATCTTCAATCCTCAGTCCTCAATCCTCAATCCTCAATCCTCAATCCTCAATATTCAACACACAACCCTCAACCATCAATCCTCAATACTCAACCATCAATCCTCAAATCTCAATACTCAGTAGAATATCCGGAATTCTCATGTTTCAATACTCAATCCACAATATTCAATAATCAAATCTCAATCCTGAAACATCAATTCTCAACACTCAATCCTCAACACTCAGTCCTCTCACTTCAATCCTCCATCCTCAATCCTCTATCCTCAAGCGTCAATCCTCAATCCTCAATCCTCATCCCTCAATCCTCAGACATCAAACCTCAATTCCGAATCCTCAATCCTGAATGCTCAATCTTCATCCCTCAGTCTGCATCAATCAGTTGCCAATCCTCCATGCTCAATAGAATATCATCAACTCACAGCTTTCAATACTCAATCCCCAATCTTCAATCTTCAAATCTCAATCCACAAACATCAACTCTCATCACTCTACCCTCAACGCTCAGTCCTCAATCTTCAATCCTCAATCCTCAATCCTCAAACTCCAATCCTCAATACTCAATCTTCAATCCTCAATCCTCAATTCTCAATTCTCAATCCTCAATCCTCAATCCTCAATCGTCAATCCCCAATCCCCAATCCTCAATCATCATTCCTCAATCCTCAATCCTCAATCCTCAATCGTCAATCCTCAATCCCCAATACTCTATCTTCAATCCTCAGTACTCAATCCTCAATCCTCCATCCTCAATACTCAATCTTCAAGCCTCAATACTCAAACTTCAATCCTCAATCCACAGTACTCAATCCCCAGTCCTCAATCTTCAATCCTCAATGCCCAACAATCAATCCTCAATGCTCAGTCCTCAATCCTCAATCTTCACTCCTCAATCCCCAATCCTCAATCCTCAATCGTCAATCCTCAATCCTCAATCCTCAAACCTCAATATTCTACACACAAACCTCAACCAACAATCCTCAATACCCAACTGTCGATCCTCAGTTTTCAATACTCAATATAATATCCTGAATTCTCAGGATTCTATACTCAATCCACAATACTCAATCATCAAATCTCAATCCTCAGTCATGAATCCTCAACACTCAATCCTCAGACATCTGTCCTCATTCTTCAATCCTCAGTCCTCCATCCTCAATCCTCAATCCTCGATCTTCAATCATCAATCCTCAATTCTCAGTCCTCAATACTCAATCTTCAATCCTCAATCCTCAATCCTCAATCCTCAATGCTCAATCCTCAATCCTCAATATTCAACACACAACCCTCAACCATCAATTCTCAATACTCAACCATCAATCCTCAATTCTCAATACTCAATGGAATATCCTGAATTCTCATGGTTCAATACTCAATCCACAATCTTCAATCGTCAAGTCTCCATCCACAAACATCAATCCTCAACACTCAATTCTCAGACATCTGTCCTCATTCTTCAATCCTCAGTCCTCCATCCTCAATCCTCAATCCTCGATCTTCAATCATCAATCCTCAATACTCAAACTTCGATCCTCAATCCTCAATCCTGAATCCTCAATCCTCAAACATCAATCATCAATACTCAATCTTCAATCCTCAATAATCAATCTCCATTGCTAGATCCTCAATCCCCAATCCTCAATCGTTAATCCTCAATCTTCATTCCTCAATCCCCAGTCCTCAATCCTCAATACTCAATCTTCAATCCTCAATCCTCAATCATCAATCCTCAATCCCCAATCCTCAGTCATCAATCCTCAATCTTCAATACTCAGTCCTCAATCATCAATCCTCAATCCTCAATCCTCAATCCTCATTCCTCTATCCTCAATCCTCAACCCTCAGTCCTCAGCCTCAATTCTCAATTCTCAATTCTCAATCCTCAATCCTCAATCTTCAATCCTCAATAATCAATCTCCTATCCTAGATCCTCAATCCCCAATACTCTATCCTTAATCCTCAATATTCAATCCTCTATCCCCAGTCCACAATCTTCAATCCCCAAAGCTCAATAATCAATCCTCAATCCGCAGTCCTCAATCCTCAATCCTCAATACTCAAACATCAATCCTCAACCGTCAGTCCTCGTCCTCAATCCTCAACCCTCAATCCTCAATCCTCAGTCTTCAATCCTCAATCCTCAATGCTCAATCCTCAATCGTCAATCCTCAATCCCCAATCGTCAATCTTCAATCCTCAATCCCCAATACTCAATCCTCAATCCTCAACCTTCAATGCTCCATACTCAATCTTCAATCCTCAATCCTCAATCATCAATCCTCAATCCCCAATCCTCAGTCATCAATCCTCAATCTTCAATACTCAATCCTCAATCATCAATCCTCAATCCTCAATCCTCAATCCTCATTCCTCTATCCTCAATCCTCAACCCTCAGTGCTCAGCCTCAATTCTCAATTCTCAATTCTCAATCCTCAATCCTCAATCTTCAATCCTCAATAATCAATCTCCTATCCTAGATCCTCAATCCCCAATACTCTATCCTTAATCCTCAATATTCAATCCTCTATCCCCAGTCCACAATCTTCAATCCCCAAAGCTCAATAATCAATCCTCAATCCTCAGTACTCAATCGTCAATCATCAGACCACAATCTTCAATACTCAATCCTCAATCCTCAATCCTCAATCCTCAATCCTCAATCCTCAATCATCAATCCCCAATCTTCAATACTCAATCCTCAATCCTCAATCCTCAATCCTGAATCGTCAGTCCTCATTCTTCAATCCTCAATACCCAATCCTCAATCCTCAATCCTCAATCCTCCATCCTCAATTCTTAATCCTCAATCGTCTGTCCTCAGTCGTCAAACCTCAACCCTCAACCCTCAGCCCTCATCCTCAATCCTCAATCCTGAATCCTCAATCCTCAATCTTCAATCCTCAATACTCAGTCTTCAATCCTCAATCCTCAATCCTCAATCCTCAGTCCGCAATCCTCAATCGTCAATCCTCATTCTTCAATCCTCAATACCCAATCCTCAATCCTCAATCATCAATCCTCAAGTCTCAATCCTCAGTCATCAATCCTCAATCTTCAGTACTCAATCCTCAATCATCAATCCTCAATCCTCAATCCTCAATCCTCATTCCTCAAACCTCAATCCTGAACCCTCAGTCCTCATCCTCAATTCTCAATTCTTAATCCTCAATCCTCAATCCTCAATCTTCAATCCTCAATAATCAATCATCAATACTCAGCTTTCAATCCTCAATCCTCAATCCTCAATCCTCAGTCCGCAATCCTCAATCATCAATCCTCAATCTTCAATACTCAATCCTCAATCCTCAATCCTCAATCCTTAACCTTCAATCCTCAATGCTCAATCTTCAATCCTCAGTCCTCAATCCTCAATCCTCAATCCTCAATCCTCAATATTCAACCCACAACCCTCAACCATCAATCCTCAATACTCAACCATCAATCCTCAAATCTCAATACTCAGTAGAATATCCGGAATTCTCATGTTTCAATACTCAATCCACAATATTCAATAATCAAATCTCAATCCTGAAACATCAATTCTCAACACTCAATCCTCAACACTCAGTCCTCTCACTTCAATCCTCCATCCTCAATCCTCTATCCTCAAGCGTCAATCCTCAATCCTCAATCCTCATCCCTCAATCCTCAGACATCAAACCTCAATTCCGAATCCTCAATCCTGAATGCTCAATCTTCATCCCTCAGTCTGCAACAATCAGTTGCCAATCCTCAATGCTCAATAGAATATCATCAACTCACAGCTTTCAATACTCAATCCCCAATCTTCAATCTTCAAATCTCAATCCACAAACATCAACTCTCATCACTCTACCCTCAACGCTCAGTCCTCAATCTTCAATCCTCAATCCTCAATCCTCAAACTCCAATCCTCAATACTCAATCTTCAATCCTCAATCCTCAATTCTCAATTCTCAATCCTCAATCCTCAATCCTCAATCGTCAACCCCAATCCCCAATCCTCAATCATCATTCCTCAATCCTCAATCCTCAATCCTCAATCGTCAATCCTCAATCCCCAATACTCTATCTTCAATCCTCAGTACTCAATCCTCAATCCTCCATCCTCAATACTCAATCTTCAAGCCTCAATACTCAAACTTCAATCCTCAATCCACAGTACTCAATCCCCAGTCCTCAATCTTCAATCCTCAATGCCCAATAATCAATCCTCAATGCTCAGTCCTCAATCCTCAATCTTCACTCCTCAATCCCCAATCCTCAAACTTCAATCATCAATACTCAATCTTCAATCCTCAATAATCAATCTCCATTCCTAGATCCTCAATCCCCAATCCTCAATCGTTAATCCTCAATCTTCATTCCTCAATCCCCAGTCCTCAATCCTCAATACTCAATCTTCAATCCTCAATCCTCAATCATCAATCCTCAATCCCCAATCCTCAGTCATCAATCCTCAATCTTCAATACTCAGTCCTCAATCATCAATCCTCAATCCTCAATCCTCAATCCTCATTCCTCTATCCTCAATCCTCAACCCTCAGTCCTCAGCCTCAATTCTCAATTCTCAATTCTCAATCCTCAATCCTCAATCTTCAATCCTCAATAATCAATCTCCTATCCTAGATCCTCAATCCCCAATACTCTATCCTTAATCCTCAATATTCAATCCTCTATCCCCAGTCCACAATCTTCAATCCCCAAAGCTCAATAATCAATCCTCAATCCGCAGTCCTCAATCCTCAATCCTCAATACTCAAACATCAATCCTCAACCGTCAGTCCTCGTCCTCAATCCTCAACCCTCAATCCTCAATCCTCAGTCTTCAATCTTCAATCCTCAATGCTCAATCCTCAATCGTCAATCCTCAATCCCCAATCGTCAATCTTCAATCCTCAATCCCCAATACTCAATCCTCAATCCTCAACCTTCAATGCTCCATACTCAATCTTCAATCCTCAATCCTCAATCATCAATCCTCAATCCCCAATCCTCAGTCATCAATCCTCAATCTTCAATACTCAATCCTCAATCATCAATCCTCAATCCTCAATCCTCAATCCTCATTCCTCTATCCTCAATCCTCAACCCTCAGTGCTCAGCCTCAATTCTCAATTCTCAATTCTCAATCCTCAATCCTCAATCTTCAATCCTCAATAATCAATCTCCTATCCTAGATCCTCAATCCCCAATACTCTATCCTTAATCCTCAATATTCAATCCTCTATCCCCAGTCCACAATCTTCAATCCCCAAAGCTCAATAATCAATCCTCAATCCTCAGTACTCAATCGTCAATCATCAGTCCACAATCTTCAATACTCAATCCTCAATCCTCAATCCTCAATCCTCAATCCTCAATCCTCAATCATCAATCCCCAATCTTCAATACTCAATCCTCAATCCTCAATCCTCAATCCTGAATCGTCAGTCCTCATTCTTCAATCCTCAATACCCAATCCTCAATCCTCAATCCTCAATCCTCCATCCTCAATTCTTAATCCTCAATCGTCTGTCCTCAGTCGTCAAACCTCAACCCTCAACCCTCAGCCCTCATCCTCAATCCTCAATCCTCAATCCTGAATCCTCAATCCTCAATCTTCAATCCTCAATACTCAGTCTTCAATCCTCAATCCTCAATCCTCAATCCTCAGTCCGCAATCCTCAATCGTCAATCCTCATTCTTCAATCCTCAATACCCAATCCTCAATCCTCAATCATCAATCCTCAAGTCTCAATCCTCAGTCATCAATCCTCAATCTTCAGTACTCAATCCTCAATCATCAATCCTCAATCCTCAATCCTCAATCCTCATTCCTCAAACCTCAATCCTGAACCCTCAGTCCTCATCCTCAATTCTCAATTCTTAATCCTCAATCCTCAATCCTCAATCTTCAATCCTCAATAATCAATCATCAATACTCAGCTTTCAATCCTCAATCCTCAATCCTCAATCCTCAGTCCGCAATCCTCAATCATCAATCCTCAATCTTCAATACTCAATCCTCAATCCTCAATCCTCAATCCTTAATCTTCAATCCTCAATGCTCAATCTTCAATCCTCAGTCCTCAATCCTCAATCCTCAATCCTCAATCCTCAATATTCAACACACAACCCTCAACCATCAATCCTCAATGCTCAACCATCAATTCTCAAATCTCAATACTCAGTAGAATATCCGGAATTCTCATGTTTCAATACTCAATCCACAATATTCAATAATCAAATCTCAATCCTGAAACATCAATTCTCAACACTCAATCCTCAACACTCAGTCCTCTCACTTCAATCCTCCATCCTCAATCCTCTATCCTCAAGCGTCAATCCTCAATCCTCAATCCTCATCCCTCAATCCTCAGACATCAAACCTCAATTCCGAATCCTCAATCCTGAATGCTCAATCTTCATCCCTCAGTCTGCAACAATCAGTTGCCAATCCTCAATGCTCAATAGAATATCATCAACTCACAGCTTTCAATACTCAATCCCCAATCTTCAATCTTCAAATCTCAATCCACAAACATCAACTCTCATCACTCTACCCTCAACGCTCAGTCCTCAATCTTCAATCCTCAATCCTCAATCCTCAAACTCCAATCCTCAATACTCAATCTTCAATCCTCAATCCTCAATTCTCAATTCTCAATCCTCAATCCTCAATCCTCAATTGTCAATCCCCAATCCCCAATCCTCAATCATCATTCCTCAATCCTCAATCCTCAATCCTCAATCGTCAATCCTCAATCCCCAATCCTCTATCTTCAATGCTCAATACTCAATCCTCAATCCTCCATCCTCAATACTCAATCTTCAAGCCTCAATACTCAAACTTCAATCCTCAATCCACAGTCCTCAATCCCCAGTCCTCAATCTTCAATCCTCAATGCCCAATAATCAATCCTCAATGCTCAGTCCTCAATCCTCAATCTTCACTCCTCAATCCCCAATCCTCAATCCTCAATCGTCAATCCTCAATCCTCAATCCTCAAACCTCAATATTCTACACACAAACCTCAACCAACAATCCTCAATACTCAACTATCGATCCTCAGCTTTCAATACTCAATAGAATATCCTGAATTCTCAGGATTCTATACTCAATTCACAATACTCAATCATCAAATCTCAATCCTCAGTCATCAATCCTCAACACTCAATCCTCAGACATCTGTCCTCATTCTTCAATCCTCAGTCCTCCATCCTCAATCCTCAATCCTCGATCTTCAATCATCAATCCTCAATTCTCAGTCCTCAATACTCAATCTTCAATCCTCAATCCTCAATCCTCAATCCCCAATACTCAATCCTCAATCCTCAGTCTTCAATCCTCCATACTCAATCTTCAATCCTCAATCCTCAATCATCAATCCTCAATCCCCAATCCTCAGTCATCAATCCTCAATATTCAATACTCAATCCTCAATCATCAATCCTCAATCCTCAATCCTCAATCCTCATTCCTCTATCCTCAATCCTCAACCCTCAGTCCTCAGCCTCAATTCTCAATTCTCAATTCTCAATCCTCAATCCTCAATCTTCAATCCTCAATAATCAATCTCCTATCCTAGATCCTCAATCCCCAATACTCTATCCTTAATCCTCAATATTCAATCCTCTATCCCCAGTCCACAATCTTCAATCCCCAAAGCTCAATAATCAATCCTCAATCCTCAGTCCTCAATCGTCAATCATCAGTCCACAATCTTCAATACTCAATCCTCAATCCTCAATCCTCAATCCTCAATCCTCAATCCTCAATCATCAATCCTCAATCTTCAATACTCAATCCTCAATCCTCAATCCTCAATCCTGAATCGTCAATCCTCATTCTTCAATCCTCAATACTCAATCTTCGATCCTCAATCCTCAATCTTCAATCCTCAATCCTCAATCCTCAGTCATGAATACTCAATCTTCAATACTCAATCCTCAATCCTGAATCCTCAATCCTCAATCCTCAATCCTCAATCCTCATTCCTCAAACCTCATTCCTCAACCATCAGTCCTCATCCTCAATTCTCAATGCACAATCATCAATCCTCAATTCTCAAACTTCAATCATCAATAATCAATCTCCAATCCTAGATCGTCAATCCCCGATCCTCAATCCTCAATCCTCAACCCTCAAACATCAATCCTCAATCCTCATTCCTCAAACCTCAATCCTCAACCATCAGTCCTCGTCCTCAATCCTCAAATCTCAATCCTCAGTCCTCAATCTTCAATCATCAATACTCAATCTTCAATCGTCAATCCTCAATCCTCAATCCCCAATCCTCAATCCTCAATATTCAACACACAACCATCAACCATCAGTTATCAATACTCGACCATCAATCCTCAATTCTCAATACTCAATAGAATATCCTGAATTGTCATGGTTCAATACTCATACCACAATATTCAGTAATCAAATCTCAATCCTCAAACATCAATCCTCAACACTCTATCCTCAACACTCGGTCCACTCTCTTCAATCCTCCATCCTCAATCCTCAATCCTCATGCGTCAATCCTCAATCATCAATCCTCAACCCTCAATTCTCAGTCCTCAAACCTCAATCCCGAATCCTCAATCCGGAATTCTCAACCTTCAGCCCTCAGTCCTCAACAATCAATTGTCAATCCTCAATCTTCAATAGAATATCCTCAATTCACAGTTTTCAATACTCAATCCCCATTCTTCAATCTTCAAATCTCAAAACACAAACATCAATTCCCATCACTCAACCCTCAACACTCAGTCCTGAATCATCACTCCACAATCCTCAATCCTACATCTTCAATCCTCAATAATCAGTCTTCAATCCTCAATCCTCAATTCTCAATCCTCAATACTCAATCCTCAATTCTCATCACTCATCCCTCAACACTCAGTCCTCAATCTTCAATCCTCAATCCTCAATCCTCAATCCTCAATCTTCAATCCTCAATGCTCAATCTTCAATCCTCAGTCCTCAATCCTCAATCCTCAATCCTCAATCCTCAATATTCAACACACAACCCTCAACCATCAATCCTCAATACTCAACCATCAATCCTCAAATCTCAATACTCAGTAGAATATCCGGAATTCTCATGGTTCAATACTCAATCCACAATATTCAATAATCAAATCTCAATCCTGAAACATCAATTCTCAACACTCAATCCTCAACACTCAGTCCTCTCACTTCAATCCTCCATCCTCAATCCTCTATCCTCAAGCGTCAATCCTCAATCCTCAATCCTCATCCCTCAATCCTCAGACATCAAACCTCAATTCCGAATCCTCAATCCTGAATGCTCAATCTTCATCCCTCAGTCCGCAACAATCAGTTGCCAATCCTCAATGCTCAATAGAACATCATCAACTCACAGTTTTCAATACTCAATCCCCAATCTTCAGTCTTCAAATCTCAATCCACAAACATCAACTCTCATCACTCTACACTCAACACTCAGTCCTCAATCTTCAATCCTCAATCCTCAATCCACAAACTTCAATCCTCAATACTCAATCTTCAATCCTCAATCCTCAATTCTCAATTCTCAATTCTCAATCCTCAATCCTCAATCCTCAATCGTCAATCCCCAATCCCCAATACTCAATCATCAGTCCTCAATCCTCAATCCTCAATCCTCAACCCTCAGTCATCAGTCCTCAGTCCTCAATCCTCAAACCTCAATCCTCAACAGTCAGTCCTCGTCCTCAAACCTCAATCCCGAATCCTCAACCCTGAATCGTCAATCTTCAGGCCTCAGTCCTCAACAATCAATTGTCAATCCTCAGTCCTCATTAGAATATCCTCAATTCACAGTTTTCAGTACTCAATGCCCAATCTTCAATCTTCAAATCTCAGTCTACAAAAATCAATTCGCATCACTCAACACTCAACACTCAGTCCTCAATCTTCAGTCCTCAATCCTCAATCCTCAATCTTCAATCCTCAATACTCAATCTTCAATCTTCAATCCTCAATTCTCAATCCTCAGTCCTCAATCCTCAATCGTCAATCCTCAATCCCCAATCCTCAACCTTCAATCCTCAACCCTCAATCCTCAATCCACAATCCTCAATCATCAATCATCAACCTTCAATCCTCAATACTCAATCTTCAATCCTCAATTCCCAACCCTCAATCGTCAATCCTCAATCCTCAATCCTCAGTCATAAACCCTCAATCTTCAATACTCAATCCTCAATCCTCAATCCTCAATCCTCAATCCTCAATCCTCAATCCTCATTGCTCAAACGTCAATCCTCAACCCTCAGTCCCCATCCTCAATTCTCAATTCTCCATCCTCAATCCTCAATACTCAATCTTCAATCCTCAATAATCAACCTCCTATCCTAGATCCTCAATCCCCAATACTCTATCCTTAATCCTCAATATTCAATCCTCTATTCCCAGTCCACAATCTTCAATCCCCAAAGCTCAATAATCAATCCTCAATCCTCAGTCCTCAATCGTCAATCATCAGTCCACAATCTTCAATACTCAATCATCAATCCTCAATCCTCAATCCTCAATCCTCAATCCTCAATCATCCATGCTGAATCTTCAATACTCAATCCTCAATCCTCAATCCTCAATCCTCAATCGTCAATCCTCATTCTTCAATCCTCAATACCCAATCCTCAATCCTCAATCATCAATCCTCACGTCTCAATCCTCAGTCATCAATCCTCAATCTTCAGTACTCAATCCTCAATCATCAATCCTCAATCCTCAATCCTCAATCCTCAATCCTCATTCCTCAAACCTCAATCCTGAACCCTCAGTCCTCATCCTCAATTCTCAATTCTTAATCCTCAATCCTCAATCCTCAATCTTCAATCCTCAATAATCAATCATCAATACTCAGCTTTCAATCCTCAATCCTCAATCCTCAATCCTCAGTCCGCAATCCTCAATCATCAATCCTCAATCTTCAATACTCAATCCTCAATCCTCAATCCTCAATCCTCAATCCTTAATCTTCAATCCTCAATGCTCAATCTTCAATCCTCAGTCCTCAATCCTCAATCCTCAATCCTCAATCCTCAATATTCAACACACAACCCTCAACCATCAATCCTCAATACTCAACCATCAATCCTCAAATCTCAATACTCAGTAGAATATCCGGAATTCTCATGTTTCAATACTCAATCCACAATATTCAATAATCAAATCTCAATCCTGAAACATCAATTCTCAACACTCAATCCTCAACACTCAGTCCTCTCACTTCAATCCTCCATCCTCAATCCTCTATCCTCAAGCGTCAATCCTCAATCCTCAATCCTCATCCCTCAATCCTCAGACATCAAACCTCAATTCCGAATCCTCAATCCTGAATGCTCAATCTTCATCCCTCAGTCTGCAACAATCAGTTGCCAATCCTCAATGATCAATAGAATATCATCAACTCACAGCTTTCAATACTCAATCCCCAATCTTCAATCTTCAAATCTCAATCCACAAACATCAACCCTCATCACTCTACCCTCAACGCTCAGTCCTCAATCTTCAATCCTCAATCCTCAATCCTCAAACTCCACTCCTCAATACTCAATCTTCAATCCTCAATCCTCAATTCTCAATTCTCAATCCTCAATCCTCAATCCTCAATCGTCAATCCCGAATCCCCAATCCTCAATCATCATTCCTCAATCCTCAATCCTCAATCCTCAATCGTCAATCCTCAATCCCCAATACTCTATCTTCAATCCTCAATACTCAATCCTCAATCCTCCATCCTCAATACTCAATCTTCAAGCCTCAATAGTCAAACGTCAATCCTCAATCCACAGTACTCAATCCCCAGTCCTCAATCTTCAATCCTCAATGCCCAATAATCAATCCTCAATGCTCAGTCCTCAATCCTCAATCTTCACTCCTCAATCCCCAATCCTCAATCCTCAATCGTCAATCCTCAATCCTCAATCCTCAAACCTCAATATTCTACACACAAACCTCAACCAACAATCCTCAATACTCAACTGTCGATCCTCAGTTTTCAATACTCAATAGAATATCCTGAATTCTCAGGATTCTATACTCAATCCACAATACTCAATCATCAAATCTCAATCCTCAGTCATCAATCCTCAACACTCAATCCTCAGACATCTGTCCTCATTCTTCAATCCTCAGTCCTCCATCCTCAATCCTCAATCCTCGATCTTCAATCATCAATCCTCAATTCTCAGTCCTCAATACTCAATCTTCAATCCTCAATCCTCAATCCTCAATCCTCAATGCTCAATCCTCAATCCTCAATATTCAACACACAACCCTCAACCATCAATTCTCAATACTCAACCATCAATCCTCAATTCTCAATACTCAATGCAATATCCTGAATTCTCATGGTTCAATACTCAATCCACAATCTTCAATCGTCAAGTCTCCATCCACAAACATCAATCCTCAACACTCAATCCTCAGACATCTGTCCCCATTCTTCAATCCTCAGTCCTCCATCCTCAATCCTCAATCCTCGATCTTCAATCATCAATCCTCAATTCTCAATCCTCAATACTCAAACTTCGATCCTCAATCCTCAATCCTGAATCTTCAATCCTCAAACTTCAATCATCAATACTCAATCTTCAATCCTCAATAATCAATCTCCATTCCTAGATCCTCAATCCCCAATCCTCAATCGTTAATCCTCAATCTTCATTCCTCAATCCCCAGTCCTCAATCCTCAATACTCAATCTTCAATCCTCAATCCTCAATCATCAATCCTCAATCCCCAATCCTCAGTCATCAATCCTCAATCTTCAATACTCAGTCCTCAATCATCAATCCTCAATCCTCAATCCTCAATCCTCATTCCTCTATCCTCAATCCTCAACCCTCACTCCTCAGCCTCAATTCTCAATTCTCAATTCTCAATCCTCAATCCTCAATCTTCAGTCCTCATTAATCAATCTCCTATCCTAGATCCTCAATCCCCAATACTCTATCCTTAATCCTCAATATTCAATCCTCTATCCCCAGTCCACAATCTTCAATCCCCAAAGCTCAATAATCAATCCTCAATCCGCAGTCCTCAATCCTCAATCCTCAGTCCTCAATCCTCAATCCTCAATACTCAAACATCAATCCTCAACCGTCAGTCCTCGTCCTCAATCCTCAACCCTCAATCCTCAATCCTCAGTCTTCAATCCTCAATCCTCAATGCTCAATCCTCAATCGTCAATCCTCAATCCCCAATCGTCAATCTTCAATCCTCAATCCCCAATACTCAATCCTCAATCCTCAACCTTCAATGCTCCATACTCAATCTTCAATCCTCAATCCTCAATCATCAATCCTCAATCCCCAATCCTCAGTCATCAATCCTCAATCTTCAATACTCAATCCTCAATCATCGATCCTCAATCCTCAATCCTCAATCCTCATTCCTCTATCCTCAATCCTCAACCCTCAGTGCTCAGCCTCAATTCTCAATTCTCAATTCTCAATCCTCAATCCTCAATCTTCAATCCTCAATAATCAATCTCCTATCCTAGATCCTCAATCCCCAATACTCTATCCTTAATCCTCAATATTCAATCCTCTATCCCCAGTCCACAATCTTCAATCCCCAAAGCTCAATAATCAATCCTCAATCCTCAGTACTCAATCGTCAATCATCAGTCCACAATCTTCAATACTCAATCCTCAATCCTCAATCCTCAATCCTCAATCCTCAATCCTCAATCATCAATTCCCAATCTTCAATACTCAATCCTCAATCCTCAATACTCAATCCTGAATCGTCAGTCCTCATTCTTCAATCCTCAATACCCAATCCTCAATCCTCAATCCTCAATCCTCCATCCTCAATTCTTAATCCTCAATCGTCTGTCCTCAGTCGTCAAACCTCAACCCTCAACCCTCAGCCCTCATCCTCAATCCTCAATCCTGAATCCTCAATCCTCAATCTTCAATCCTCAATACTCAGTCTTCAATCCTCAATCCTCAATCCTCAATCCTCAGTCCGCAATCCTCAATCATCAATCATCAATCTTCAATACTCAATCCTCAATCCTCAATCCTCAATCCTCAATAATCAATCTTCAATCCTCAATCCTCAACCCTCAATCCTCAATCCTCAATCCTCAGTCATCAATACTCAATCCTCAATACTCAAACTTCAATCCTCAATCCTCAATTCTCAATCCTCAATACTCAATCTTCAATCCTCAATCCTCAATCCTCAATCCTCAACTCTCAATCGTCAGGCCTCAAACCTCAATTCCGAATCCTCAATCGTGAATGCTCAATCTTCATCCCACAGGCCGCAACAATCAATTGTCAATCCTCAATCCTCAATAGAGTATCCTCAATTCACAGTTTTCAATACTCAATCCCCAATCTTCAATCTTCAAATCTCAATCCACAGACATCAATTCTCATCACTCAACCCTCAACACTCAGTCCTCAATCTTCAGTCCTCAATCCTCAATCCTCAATCTTCAATCCTCCATACTCAATCTTCAATCCTCAATCCTCAATCATCAATCCTCAATCCTCAATCCTCAGTCATCAATCCTCAATCTTCAATACTCAATCCTAAATCCTCAATCCTGAGACCTCAACCCTCAATCCTCATTCCTCAAACCTCAATCCTCAACCCTCAGTCCTCATCCTCAATTCTCAATTCACAATCCTCAATCCTCAATCCTCAATCTTCAATCCTCAATAATCAATCTGCTATCCTAGATCCTCAATCCCCAATACACTATCATTAATTCTCAATATTCAATCCTCTATCCCCAGTCCTCAATCTTCAATCCCCAAAGCTCAATAATCAATCCTCAATCCGCAGTCCTCAATCCTCAATCCTCAGTCCTCAATCCTCAATCCTCAATACTCAAACATCAATCCTCAACCGTCAGTCCTCGTCCTCAATCCTCAACCCTCAATCCTCAATCCTCAGTCTTCAATCCTCAATCCTCAATGCTCAATCCTCAATCGTCAATCCTCAATCCCCAATCGTCAATCTTCAATCCTCTATCCCCAATACTCAATCCTCAATCCTCAATCTTCAATCCTCCATACTCAATCTTCAATCCTCAATCCTCAATCATCAATCCTCAATCCCCAATCCTCAGTCATCAATCCTCAATCTTCAATACTCAGTCCTCAATCATCAATCCTCAATCGTCAATCCTCAATCCTCATTCCTCTATCCTCAATCCTCAACCCTCAGTCCTCAGTCTCAATTCTCAATTCTCAATTCCCAATCCTCAATCCTCAATCTTCAATCCTCAATAATCAATCTCCTATCCTAGATCCTCAATCCCCAATACTCTATCCTTAATCCTCAATATTCAATCCTCTATCCCCAGTCCACAATCTTCAATCCCCAAAGCTCAATAATCAATCCTCAATCCTCAGTCCTCAATCGTCAATCATCAGTCCACAACCTTCAATACTCAATCCTCAATCCTCAATCCTCAATCCTCAGTCATCAATCCTCAATCTTCAATACTCAATCCTAAATCCTCAATCCTGAATCCTCAACCCTCAATCCTCATTCCTCAAACCTCAATCCTCAACCCTTAGTCCTCATCCTCAATTCTCAATTCACAATCCTCAATCCTCAATCCACAATCTTCAATCCTCAATAATCAATCTGCTATCCTAGATCCTCAATCCCCAATACACTATCATTAATCCTCAATATTCAATCCTCTATCCCCAGTCCTCAATCTTCAATCCCCAAAGCTCAATAATCAATCCTCAATCCGCAGTCCTCAATCCTCAATCCTCAGTCCTCAATCCTCAATCCTCAATACTCAAACATGAATCCTCAACCGTCAGTCCTCGTCCTCAATCCTCAACCCTCAATCCTCAATCCTCAGTCTTCAATCCTCAATCCTCAATGCTCAATCCTCAATCGTCAATCCTCAATCCCCAATCGTCAATCTTCAATCCTCAATCCCCAATACTCAATCCTCAATCCTCAATCTTCAATCCTCCATACTCAATCTTCAATCCTCAATCCTCAATCATCAATCCTCAATCCCCAATCCTCAGTCATCAATCCTCAATCTTCAATACTCAATCCTCAATCATCAATCCTCAATCCTCAATCCTCAATCCTCATTCCTCTATCCTCAATCCTCAACCCTCAGTCCTCAGCCTCAATTCTCAATTCTCAATTCTCAATCCTCAATCCTCAATCTTCAATCCTCAATAATCAATCTCCTATCCTAGATCCTCAATCCCCAATACTCTATCCTTAATCATCAATATTCAATCCTCTATCCCCAGTCCACAATCTTCAATCCCCAAAGCTCAATAATCAATCCTCAATCCTCAGTCCTCAATCGTCAATCATCAGTCCACAATCTTCAATACTCAATCCTCAATCCTCAATCCTCAATCCTCAATCCTCAATCCTCAATCATCAATCCTCAATCTTCAATACTCAATCCTCAATCCTCAATCCTCAATCCTGAATCGTCAGTCCTCATTCTTCAATCCTCAATACCCATTCCTCAATCCTCAATCCTCCATCCTCAATTCTCAATCCTCAATCGTCTGTCCTCAGTCGTCAAACCTCAACCCTCAACCCTCAGCCCTCATCCTCAATCCTCAATCCTGAATCCTCAATCCTCAATCTTCAATCCTCAATACTCAGTCTTCAATCCTCAATCCTCAATCCTCAATCCCCAGTCCGCAATCCTCAATCATCAATCATCAGTCTTCAATACTCAATCCTCAATCCTCAATCCTCAATCCTCAATAATCAATCTTCAATCCTCAATCCTCAACCCTCAATCCTCAATCCTCAATCCTCAGTCATCAATCCTCAATCTTCAATACTCAATCGTCAATCCTCAGTCCTCAATTCTCAATCCTCAATCCTCGTTCCTCAAACCTCAATCCTCAATCCTCAGCCTTCATCCTCAATTCTCAATTCTCAATCCTCAAACCTCAATCTTCAATCCTCAATACTCAATCCTCAATCCTCAATACTCAACCATCAATCCTCAATTCTCAATACTCAATAGAATATCCTGAATTCTCAGTATTCAATACTCAAACCTCAATCCTCAACCCTCAGCCCGCATCCTCCATTCTCAATCCTCAATCCTCAAACCTCAATCTTCAATCCTCAATACTCAATCTTCGATTCTCAATCCTCAATCCTCAATCCTCAATCCCAATCCTCAATCTTCAATCCTCAATCCTCAATCCTCAGTCCTCAATCCTCAATCCTCAATCATCAATCCTCAATCTTCAACACTCAATCCTCAATCCTCAATCATCAATCTTCAATCCTCAATCCTCAGTCCTCGATTCTCAATCCTCAATCCTCAATCATCAATCCTCAATCTTCAACACTCAATCCTCTATCCCCAATCCTCAATCCTCAATCCTCAATCATCGATCCTCAATCTTCAATACTCAATCCTCAATCCTCAATCCTCAATCCTCAATACTGAACCATCAATCCTCAATTCTCAATACTCAACAGAATATCCTGAATTCTCAGTATTCAATACTCAAACCTCAATCCTCAATCCTCAACCCTCAATCCTCAATCCTCAGTCATGAATACTCAATCTACAATACTCAATCCTCAATCCTCGGTCCTCAATCCTCAATCCTCAATCCTCAATCCTCAATCCTCATTCCCCATACCTCAACCGTCAACCCTCAGTCCTCAACCTCAATTCTCAATTCTCAATCCAGAATCCTCAATTCTCAGTCTTCAATCCTCTATAATCAATCTCCAATCCTAGATCCTCAATCCCCAATCCTCAATCCTTAATCCAGAATCTTCAATCCTCAATCCCCAGTCCTCAATCTTCAATCCTCAATGCTCAATCCTCAATCCTCAATCCTCAGTCCCCAATCCTCAATCATCAATCCCCAAACCTCAATCCTCAACCGTCAGCCCTCGTCCTCAATCCTCAACCCTCAATCCTCAACCCTCAGCCCGCATCCTCCATCCTCAATCCTCAATCCTCAATCCTCAATCTTCAATCCTCAATACTCAATCTTCGATCCTCAATCCTCAACACTCAATCCTCAATCCTCAATCCTCAGTCATGAATACTCAATCTTCAATACTCAATCCTCAATCCTCAATCCTCAATCCTCAATCTTCAATCCTCAATCCTCAATCCTCGTTCCTCAAACCTCAATCCTCAACCCTCAGTCCTCATCCTCAATTCTCAATCCTCAATCCTCAATCCTCAATTCTCAAACTTCAATCCTCAATAATCAACCTCCAATCCTAGAACCTCAATCCCCAATCCTCTATCCTTAATCCTCAATCTTCAATCCTCAATCCCCAGTCCTCAATCTTCAATCCTCAATGCTCAATCCTCAATCCTCAATCCTCAGTCCTCAATCCTCAATCTTCAATCCTCAATAATCAATCTGCTATCCTAGATCCTCAATCCCCAATACACTATCATTAATTCTCAATATTCAATCCTCTATCCCCAGTCCTCAATCTTCAATCCCCAAAGCTCAATAATCAATCCTCAATCCTCAGTCCTCAATCGTCAATCATCAGTCCACAATCTTCAATACTCAATCCTCAATCCTCAATCCTCAATCCTCAATCCTCAATCCTCAATCATCAATCCTCAATCTTCAATACTCAATCCTCAATCCTCAATCCTCAATCCTGAATCGTCAGTCCTCATTCTTCAATCCTCAATACCCATTCCTCAATCCTCAATCCTCCATCCTCAATTCTCAATCCTCAATCCTCAATACTCAAACATCAATCCTCAACCGTCAGTCCTCGTCCTCAATCCTCAACCCTCAATCCTCAATCCTCAGTCTTCAATCCTCAATCCTCAATGCTCTATCCTCAATCGTCAATCCTCAATCCCCAATCGTCAATCTTCAATCCTCTATCCCCAATACTCAATCCTCAATCCTCAATCTTCAATCCTCCATACTCAATCTTCAATCCTCAATCCTCAATCATCAATCCTCAATCCCCAATCCTCAGTCATCAATCCTCAATCTTCAATACTCAGTCCTCAATCATCAATCCTCAATCCTCAATCCTCAATCCTCATTCCTCTATCCTCAATCCTCAACCCTCAGTCCTCAGCCTCAATTCTCAATTCTCAATTCCCAATCCTCAATCCTCAATCTTCAATCCTCAATAATCAATCTCCTATCCTAGATCCTCAATCCCCAATACTCTATCCTTAATCCTCAATATTCAATCCTCTATCCCCAGTCCACAATCTTCAATCCCCAAAGCTCAATAATCAATCCTCAATCCTCAGTCCTCAATCGTCAATCATCAGTCCACAACCTTCAATACTCAATCCTCAATCCTCAATCCTCAATCCTCAGTCATCAATCCTCAATCTTCAATACTCAATCCTAAATCCTCAATCCTGAATCCTCAACCCTCAATCCTCATTCCTCAAACCTCAATCCTCAACCCTTAGTCCTCATCCTCAATTCTCAATTCACAATCCTCAATCCTCAATCCACAATCTTCAATCCTCAATAATCAATCTGCTATCCTAGATTCTCAATCCCCAATACACTATCATTAATCCTCAATATTCAATCCTCTATCCCCAGTCCTCAATCTTCAATCCCCAAAGCTCAATAATCAATCCTCAATCCGCAGTCCTCAATCCTCAATCCTCAGTCCTCAATCCTCAATCCTCAATACTCAAACATGAATCCTCAACCGTCAGTCCTCGTCCTCAATCCTCAACCCTCAATCCTCAATCCTCAGTCTTCAATCCTCAATCCTCAATGCTCAATCCTCAATCGTCAATCCTCAATCCCCAATCGTCAATCTTCAATCCTCAATCCCCAATACTCAATCCTCAATCCTCAATCTTCAATCCTCCATACTCAATCTTCAATCCTCAATCCTCAATCATCAATCCTCAATCCCCAATCCTCAGTCATCAATCCTCAATCTTCAATACTCAATCCTCAATCATCAATCCTCAATCCTCAATCCTCAATCCTCATTCCTCTATCCTCAATCCTCAAGCCTCAGTCCTCAGCCTCAATTCTCAATTCTCAATTCTCAATCCTCAATCCTCAATCTTCAATCCTCAATAATCAATCTCCTATCCTAGATCCTCAATCCCCAATACTCTATCCTTAATCCTCAATATTCAATCCTCTATCCCCAGTCCACAATCTTCAATCCCCAAAGCTCAATAATCAATCCTCAATCCTCAGTCCTCAATCGTCAATCATCAGTCCACAATCTTCAATACTCAATCCTCAATCCTCAATCCTCAATCCTCAATCCTCAATCCTCAATCATCAATCCTCAATCTTCAATACTCAATCCTCAATCCTCAATCCTCAATCCTGAATCGTCAGTCCTCATTCTTCAATCCTCAATACCCATTCCTCAATCCTCAATCCTCCATCCTCAATTCTCAATCCTCAATCGTCTGTCCTCAGTCGTCAAACCTCAACCCTCAACCCTCAGCCCTCATCCTCAATCCTCAATCCTCAATCCTCAATCGTCAATCCTCAATCCCCAATACTCTATCTTCAATCCTCAATACTCAATTCTCAATCCTCCATCCTCAATACTCAATCTTCAAGCCTCAATACTCAAACTTCAATCCTCAATCCACAGTACTCAATCCCCAGTCCTCAATCTTCAATCCTCAATGCCCAATAATCAATCCTCAATGCTCAGTCCTCAATCCTCAATCTTCACTCCTCAATCCCCAATCCTCAATCCTCAATCGTCAATCCTCAATCCTCAATCCTCAAACCTCAATATTCTACACACAAACCTCAACCAACAATCCTCAATACTCAACTGTCGATCCTCAGTTTTCAATACTCAATAGAATATCCTGAATTCTCAGGATTCTATACTCAATCCACAATACTCAATCATCAAATCTCAATCCTCAGTCATCAATCCTCAACACTCAATCCTCAGACATCTGTCCTCATTCTTCAATCCTCAGTCCTCCATCCTCAATCCTCAATCCTCGATCTTCAATCATCAATCCTCAATTCTCAGTCCTCAATACTCAATCTTCAATCCTCAATCCTCAATCCTCAATCCTCAATGCTCAATCCTCAATCCTCAATATTCAACACACAACCCTCAACCGTCAATTCTCAATACTCAACCATCAATCCTCAATTCTCAATACTCAATGCAATATCCTGAATTCTCATGGTTCAATACTCAATCCACAATCTTCAATCGTCAAGTCTCCATCCACAAACATCAATCCTCAACACTCAATCCTCAGACATCTGTCCCCATTCTTCAATCCTCAGTCCTCCATCCTCAATCCTCAATCCTCGATCTTCAATCATCAATCCTCAATTCTCAATCCTCAATACTCAAACTTCGATCCTCAATCCTCAATCCTGAATCCTCAATCCTCAAACTTCAATCATCAATACTCAATCTTCAATCCTCAATAATCAATCTCCATTCCTAGATCCTCAATCCCCAATCCTCAATCGTTAATCCTCAATCTTCATTCCTCAATCCCCAGTCCTCAATCCTCAATACTCAATCTTCAATCCTCAATCCTCAATCATCAATCCTCAATCCCCAATCCTCAGTCATCAATCCTCAATCTTCAATACTCAGTCCTCAATCATCAATCCTCAATCCTCAATCCTCAATCCTCATTCCTCTATCCTCAATCCTCAACCCTCACTCCTCAGCCTCAATTCTCAATTCTCAATTCTCAATCCTCAATCCTCAATCTTCAATCCTCAATAATCAATCTCCTATCCTAGATCCTCAATCCCCAATACTCTATCCTTAATCCTCAATATTCAATCCTCTATCCCCAGTCCACAATCTTCAATCCCCAAAGCTCAATAATCAATCCTCAATCCGCAGTCCTCAATCCTCAATCCTCAGTCCTCAATCCTCCATCCTCAATACTCAAACATCAATCCTCAACCGTCAGTCCTCGTCCTCAATCCTCAACCCTCAATCCTCAATCCTCAGTCTTCAATCCTCAATCCTCAATGCTCAATCCTCAATCGTCAATCCTCAATCCCCAATCGTCAATCTTCAATCCTCAATCCCCAATACTCAATCCTCAATCCTCAACCTTCAATGCTCCATACTCAATCTTCAATCCTCAATCCTCAATCATCAATCCTCAATCCCCAATCCTCAATCCTCAATACTCAATCTTCAATCCTCAATCCTCAATCATCAATCCTGAGTCCTCAACCCTCAATCCTCATTCCTCAAACCTCAATCCTCAACCCTCAGTCCTCATCCTCAATTCTCAATTCACAATCCTCAATCCTCAATCCTCAATCTTCAATCCTCAATAATCAATCTGCTATCCTAGATCCTCAATCCCCAATACACTATCATTAATTCTCAATATTCAATCCTCTATCCCCAGTCCTCAATCTTCAATCCCCAAAGCTCAATAATCAATCCTCAATCCGCAGTCCTCAATCCTCAATCCTCAGTCCTCAATCCTCAATCCTCAATACTCAAACATCAATCCTCAACCGTCAGTCCTCGTCCTCAATCCTCAACCCTCAATCCTCAATCCTCAGTCTTCAATCCTCAATCCTCAATGCTCAATCCTCAATCGTCAATCCTCAATCCCCAATCGTCAATCTTCAATCCTCTATCCCCAATACTCAATCCTCAATCCTCAATCTTCAATCCTCCATACTCAATCTTCAATCCTCAATCCTCAATCATCAATCCTCGATCCCCAATCCTCAGTCATCAATCCTCAATCTTCAATACTCAGTCCTCAATCATCAATCCTCAATCCTCAATCCTCAATCCTCATTCCTCTATCCTCAATCCTCAACCCTCAGTCCTCAGCCTCAATTCTCAATTCTCAATTCCCAATCCTCAATCCTCAATCTTCAATCCTCAATAATCAATCTCCTATCCTAGATCCTCAATCCCCAATACTCTATCCTTAATCCTCAATATTCAATCCTCTATCCCCAGTCCACAATCTTCAATCCCCAAAGCTCAATAATCAATCCTCAATCCTCAGTCCTCAATCGTCAATCATCAGTCCACAACCTTCAATACTCAATCCTCAATTCTCAATCCAGAATCCTCAATTCTCAGTCTTCAATCCTCTATAATCAATCTCCAATCCTAGATCCTCAATCCCCAATCCTCAATCCTTAATCCAGAATCTTCAATCCTCAATCCCCAGTCCTCAATCTTCAATCCTCAATGCTCAATCCTCAATCCTCAATCCTCAGTCCCCAATCCTCAATCATCAATCCCCAAACCTCAATCCTCAACCGTCAGCCCTCGTCCTCAATCCTCAACCCTCAATCCTCAACCCTCAGCCCGCATCCTCCATCCTCAATCCTCAATCCTCAATCCTCAATCTTCAATCCTCAATACTCAATCTTCGATCCTCAATCCTCAACACTCAATCCTCAATCCTCAATCCTCAGTCATGAATACTCAATCTTCAATACTCAATCCTCAATCCTCAATCCTCAATCCTCAATCTTCAATCCTCAATCCTCAATCCTCGTTCCTCAAACCTCAATCCTCAACCCTCAGTCCTCATCCTCAATTCTCAATCCTCAACCCTCAATCCTCAATTCTCAAACTTCAATCCTCAATAATCAACCTCCAATCCTAGAACCTCAATCCCCAATCCTCAATCCTTAATCCTCAATCTTCAATCCTCAATCCCCAGTCCTCAATCTTCAATCCTCAATGCTCAATCCTCAATCCTCAATCCTCAGTCCTCAATCCTCAATCTTCAATCCTCAATAATCAATCTGCTATCCTAGATCCTCAATCCCCAATACACTATCATTAATTCTCAATATTCAATCCTCTATCCCCAGTCCTCAATCTTCAATCCCCAAAGCTCAATAATCAATCCTCAATCCTCAGTCCTCAATCGTCAATCATCAGTCCACAATCTTCAATACTCAATCCTCAATCCTCAATCCTCAATCCTCAATCCTCAATCCTCAATCATCAATCCTCAATCTTCAATACTCAATCCTCAATCCTCAATCCTCAATCCTGAATCGTCAGTCCTCATTCTTCAATCCTCAATACCCATTCCTCAATCCTCAATCCTCCATCCTCAATTCTCAATCCTCAATCCTCAATACTCAAACATCAATCCTCAACCGTCAGTCCTCGTCCTCAATCCTCAACCCTCAATCCTCAATCCTCAGTCTTCAATCCTCAATCCTCAATGCTCAATCCTCAATCGTCAATCCTCAATCCCCAATCGTCAATCTTCAATCCTCTATCCCCAATACTCAATCCTCAATCCTCAATCTTCAATCCTCCATACTCAATCTTCAATCCTCAATCCTCAATCATCAATCCTCAATCCCCAATCCTCAGTCATCAATCCTCAATCTTCAATACTCAGTCCTCAATCATCAATCCTCAATCCTCAATCCTCAATCCTCATTCCTCTATCCTCAATCCTCAACCCTCAGTCCTCAGCCTCAATTCTCAATTCTCAATTCCCAATCCTCAATCCTCAATCTTCAATCCTCAATAATCAATCTCCTATCCTAGATCCTCAATCCCCAATACTCTATCCTTAATACTCAATATTCAATCCTCTATCCCCAGTCCACAATCTTCAATCCCCAAAGCTCAATAATCAATCCTCAATCCTCAGTCCTCAATCGTCAATCATCAGTCCACAACCTTCAATACTCAATCCTCAATCCTCAATCCTCAATCCTCAGTCATCAATCCTCAATCTTCAATACTCAATCCTAAATCCTCAATCCTGAATCCTCAACCCTCAATCCTCATTCCTCAAACCTCAATCCTCAACCCTTAGTCCTCATCCTCAATTCTCAATTCACAATCCTCAATCCTCAATCCACAATCTTCAATCCTCAATAATCAATCTGCTATCCTAGATCCTCAATCCCCAATACACTATCATTAATCCTCAATATTCAATCCTCTATCCCCAGTCCTCAATCTTCAATCCCCAAAGCTCAATAATCAATCCTCAATCCGCAGTCCTCAATCCTCAATCCTCAGTCCTCAATCCTCAATCCTCAATACTCAAACATGAATCCTCAACCGTCAGTCCTCGTCCTCAATCCTCAACCCTCAATCCTCAATCCTCAGTCTTCAATCCTCAATCCTCAATGCTCAATCCTCAATCGTCAATCCTCAATCCCCAATCGTCAATCTTCAATCCTCAATCCCCAATACTCAATCCTCAATCCTCAATCTTCAATCCTCCATACTCAATCTTCAATCCTCAATCCTCAATCATCAATCCTCAATCCCCAATCCTCAGTCATCAATCCTCAATCTTCAATACTCAATCCTCAATCATCAATCCTCAATCCTCAATCCTCAATCCTCATTCCTCTATCCTCAATCCTCAAGCCTCAGTCCTCAGCCTCAATTCTCAATTCTCAATTCTCAATCCTCAATCCTCAATCTTCAATCCTCAATAATCAATCTCCTATCCTAGATCCTCAATCCCCAATACTCTATCCTTAATCCTCAATATTCAATCCTCTATCCCCAGTCCACAATCTTCAATCCCCAAAGCTCAATAATCAATCCTCAATCCTCAGTCCTCAATCGTCAATCATCAGTCCACAATCTTCAATACTCAATCCTCAATCCTCAATCCTCAATCCTCAATCCTCAATCCTCAATCATCAATCCTCAATCTTCAATACTCAATCCTCAATCCTCAATCCTCAATCCTGAATCGTCAGTCCTCATTCTTCAATCCTCAATACCCATTCCTCAATCCTCAATCCTCCATCCTCAATTCTCAATCCTCAATCGTCTGTCCTCAGTCGTCAAACCTCAACCCTCAACCCTCAGCCCTCATCCTCAATCCTCAATCCTCAATCCTCAATCGTCAATCCTCAATCCCCAATACTCTATCTTCAATCCTCAATACTCAATCCTCAATCCTCCATCCTCAATACTCAATCTTCAAGCCTCAATACTCAAACTTCAATCCTCAATCCACAGTACTCAATCCCCAGTCCTCAATCTTCAATCCTCAATGCCCAATAATCAATCCTCAATGCTCAGTCCTCAATCCTCAATCTTCACTCCTCAATCCCCAATCCTCAATCCTCAATCGTCAATCCTCAATCCTCAATCCTCAAACCTCAATATTCTACACACAAACCTCAACCAACAATCCTCAATACTCAACTGTCGATCCTCAGTTTTCAATACTCAATAGAATATCCTGAATTCTCAGGATTCTATACTCAATCCACAATACTCAATCATCAAATCTCAATCCTCAGTCATCAATCCTCAACACTCAATCCTCAGACATCTGTCCTCATTCTTCAATCCTCAGTCCTCCATCCTCAATCCTCAATCCTCGATCTTCAATCATCAATCCTCAATTCTCAGTCCTCAATACTCAATCTTCAATCCTCAATCCTCAATCCTCAATCCTCAATGCTCAATCCTCAATCCTCAATATTCAACACACAACCCTCAACCGTCAATTCTCAATACTCAACCATCAATCCTCAATTCTCAATACTCAATGCAATATCCTGAATTCTCATGGTTCAATACTCAATCCACAATCTTCAATCGTCAAGTCTCCATCCACAAACATCAATCCTCAACACTCAATCCTCAGACATCTGTCCCCATTCTTCAATCCTCAGTCCTCCATCCTCAATCCTCAATCCTCGATCTTCAATCATCAATCCTCAATTCTCAATCCTCAATACTCAAACTTCGATCCTCAATCCTCAATCCTGAATCCTCAATCCTCAAACTTCAATCATCAATACTCAATCTTCAATCCTCAATAATCAATCTCCATTCCTAGATCCTCAATCCCCAATCCTCAATCGTTAATCCTCAATCTTCATTCCTCAATCCCCAGTCCTCAATCCTCAATACTCAATCTTCAATCCTCAATCCTCAATCATCAATCCTCAATCCCCAATCCTCAGTCATCAATCCTCAATCTTCAATACTCAGTCCTCAATCATCAATCCTCAATCCTCAATCCTCAATCCTCATTCCTCTATCCTCAATCCTCAACCCTCACTCCTCAGCCTCAATTCTCAATTCTCAATTCTCAATCCTCAATCCTCAATCTTCAATCCTCAATAATCAATCTCCTATCCTAGATCCTCAATCCCCAATACTCTATCCTTAATCCTCAATATTCAATCCTCTATCCCCAGTCCACAATCTTCAATCCCCAAAGCTCAATAATCAATCCTCAATCCGCAGTCCTCAATCCTCAATCCTCAGTCCTCAATCCTCAATCCTCAATACTCAAACATCAATCCTCAACCGTCAGTCCTCGTCCTCAATCCTCAACCCTCAATCCTCAATCCTCAGTCTTCAATCCTCAATCCTCAATGCTCAATCCTCAATCGTCAATCCTCAATCCCCAATCGTCAATCTTCAATCCTCAATCCCCAATACTCAATCCTCAATCCTCAACCTTCAATGCTCCATACTCAATCTTCAATCCTCAATCCTCAATCATCAATCCTCAATCCCCAATCCTCAATCCTCAATACTCAATCTTCAATCCTCAATCCTCAATCATCAATCCTGAGTCCTCAACCCTCAATCCTCATTCCTCAAACCTCAATCCTCAACCCTCAGTCCTCATCCTCAATTCTCAATTCACAATCCTCAATCCTCAATCCTCAATCTTCAATCCTCAATAATCAATCTGCTATCCTAGATCCTCAATCCCCAATACACTATCATTAATTCTCAATATTCAATCCTCTATCCCCAGTCCTCAATCTTCAATCCCCAAAGCTCAATAATCAATCCTCAATCCGCAGTCCTCAATCCTCAATCCTCAGTCCTCAATCCTCAATCCTCAATACTCAAACATCAATCCTCAACCGTCAGTCCTCGTCCTCAATCCTCAACCCTCAATCCTCAATCCTCAGTCTTCAATCCTCAATCCTCAATGCTCAATCCTCAATCGTCAATCCTCAATCCCCAATCGTCAATCTTCAATCCTCTATCCCCAATACTCAATCCTCAATCCTCAATCTTCAATCCTCCATACTCAATCTTCAATCCTCAATCCTCAATCATCAATCCTCAATCCCCAATCCTCAGTCATCAATCCTCAATCTTCAATACTCAGTCCTCAATCATCAATCCTCAATCCTCAATCCTCAATCCTCATTCCTCTATCCTCAATCCTCAACCCTCAGTCCTCAGCCTCAATTCTCAATTCTCAATTCCCAATCCTCAATCCTCAATCTTCAATCCTCAATAATCAATCTCCTATCCTAGATCCTCAATCCCCAATACTCTATCCTTAATCCTCAATATTCAATCCTCTATCCCCAGTCCACAATCTTCAATCCCCAAAGCTCAATAATCAATCCTCAATCCTCAGTCCTCAATCGTCAATCATCAGTCCACAACCTTCAATACTCAATCCTCAATCCTCAATCCTCAATCCTCAGTCATCAATCCTCAATCTTCAATACTCAATCCTAAATCCTCAATCCTGAATCCTCAACCCTCAATCCTCATTCCTCAAACCTCAATCCTCAACCCTTAGTCCTCATCCTCAATTCTCAATTCACAATCCTCAATCCTCAATCCACAATCTTCAATCCTCAATAATCAATCTGCTATCCTAGATCCTCAATCCCCAATACACTATCATTAATCCTCAATATTCAATCCTCTATCCCCAGTCCTCAATCTTCAATCCCCAAAGCTCAATAATCAATCCTCAATCCGCAGTCCTCAATCCTCAATCCTCAGTCCCCAATCCTCAATCCTCAATACTCAAACATGAATCCTCAACCGTCAGTCCTCGTCCTCAATCCTCAACCCTCAATCCTCAATCCTCAGTCTTCAATCCTCAATCCTCAATGCTCAATCCTCAATCGTCAATCCTCAATCCCCAATCGTTAATCTTCAATCCTCAATCCCCAATACTCAATCCTCAATCCTCAATCTTCAATCCTCCATACTGAATCTTCAATCCTCAATCCTCAATCATCAATCCTCAATGCCCAATCCTCAGTCATCAATCCTCAATCTTCAATACTCAATCCTCAATCATCAATCCTCAATCCTCAATCCTCAATCCTCATTCCTCTATCCTCAATCCTCAACCCTCAGTCCTCAGCCTCAATTCTCAATTCTCAATTCTCAATCCTCAATCCTCAATCTTCAATCCTCAATAATCAATCTCCTATCCTAGATCCTCAATCCCCAATACTCTATCCTTAATCCTCAATATTCAATCCTCTATCCCCAGTCCACAATCTTCAATCCCCAAAGCTCAATAATCAATCCTCAATCCTCAGTCCTCAATCGTCAATCATCAGTCCACAATCTTCAATACTCAATCCTCAATCCTCAATCCTCAATCCTCAATCCTCAATCCTCAATCATCAATCCTCAATCTTCAATACTCAATCCTCAATCCTCAATCCTCAATCCTGAATCGTCAGTCCTCATTCTTCAATCCTCAATACCCATTCCTCAATCCTCAATCCTCCATCCTCAATTCTCAATCCTCAATCGTCTGTCCTCAGTCGTCAAACCTCAACCCTCAACCCTCAGCCCTCATCCTCAATCCTCAATCCTGAATCCTCAATCCTCAATCTTCAATCCTCAATACTCAGTCTTCAATCCTCAATCCTCAATCCTCAATCCCCAGTCCGCAATCCTCAATCATCAATCATCAGTCTTCAATACTCAATCCTCAATCCTCAATCCTCAATCCTCAATAATCAATCTTCAATCCTCAATCCTCAACCCTCAATCCTCAATCCTCAATCCTCAGTCATCAATCCTCAATCTTCAATACTCAATCGTCAATCCTCAGTCCTCAATTCTCAATCCTCAATCCTCGTTCCTCAAACCTCAATCCTCAATCCTCAGCCTTCATCCTCAATTCTCAATTCTCAATCCTCAAACCTCAATCTTCAATCCTCAATACTCAATCCTCAATCCTCAATACTCAACCATCAATCCTCAATTCTCAATACTCAATAGAATATCCTGAATTCTCAGTATTCAATACTCAAACCTCAATCCTCAACCCTCAGCCCGCATCCTCCATTCTCAATCCTCAATCCTCAAACCTCAATCTTCAATCCTCAATACTCAATCTTCGATTCTCAATCCTCAATCCTCAATCCTCAATCCCAATCCTCAATCTTCAATCCTCAATCCTCAATCCTCAATCCTCAGTCCTCAATCCTCAATCCTCAATCATCAATCCTCAATCTTCAACACTCAATCCTCAATCCTCAATCATCAATCTTCAATCCTCAATCCTCAGTCCTCGATTCTCAATCCTCAATCCTCAATCATCAATCCTCAATCTTCAACACTCAATCCTCTATCCCCAATCCTCAATCCTCAATCCTCAATCATCGATCCTCAATCTTCAATACTCAATCCTCAATCCTCAATCCTCAATCCTCAATACTGAACCATCAATCCTCAATTCTCAATACTCAACAGAATATCCTGAATTCTCAGTATTCAATACTCAAACCTCAATCCTCAATCCTCAACCCTCAATCCTCAATCCTCAGTCATGAATACTCAATCTACAATACTCAATCCTCAATCCTCGGTCCTCAATCCTCAATCCTCAATCCTCAATCCTCAATCCTCATTCCCCATACCTCAACCGTCAACCCTCAGTCCTCAACCTCAATTCTCAATTCTCAATCCAGAATCCTCAATTCTCAGTCTTCAATCCTCTATAATCAATCTCCAATCCTAGATCCTCAATCCCCAATCCTCAATCCTTAATCCAGAATCTTCAATCCTCAATCCCCAGTCCTCAATCTTCAATCCTCAATGCTCAATCCTCAATCCTCAATCCTCAGTCCCCAATCCTCAATCATCAATCCCCAAACCTCAATCCTCAACCGTCAGCCCTCGTCCTCAATCCTCAACCCTCAATCCTCAACCCTCAGCCCGCATCCTCCATCCTCAATCCTCAATCCTCAATCCTCAATCTTCAATCCTCAATACTCAATCTTCGATCCTCAATCCTCAACACTCAATCCTCAATCCTCAATCCTCAGTCATGAATACTCAATCTTCAATACTCAATCCTCAATCCTCAATCCTCAATCCTCAATCTTCAATCCTCAATCCTCAATCCTCGTTCCTCAAACCTCAATCCTCAACCCTCAGTCCTCATCCTCAATTCTCAATCCTCAATCCTCAATCCTCAATTCTCAAACTTCAATCCTCAATAATCAACCTCCAATCCTAGAACCTCAATCCCCAATCCTCAATCCTTAATCCTCAATCTTCAATCCTCAATCCCCAGTCCTCAATCTTCAATCCTCAATGCTCAATCCTCAATCCTCAATCCTCAGTCCTCAGTCCTCAATCCTCAATCCTCAAACCTCAATCCTCAACCGTCAGTCCTCGTCCTCTACCCTCAAACCTCAATCCTCAATCCTCAATCTTCAGTCATCAATACTCAATCTTCAATCCTCAATTCTCAATCCTCAATCCTCAATCCTCAATCCTCAATGTTCAACACACAACCCTCAACCATCAATTATCAATACTCAACCATCAATCCTCAATTCTCAATACTCAATAGAATATCCTGAATTCTCATGGTTCAATACTCAATCCACAATATTCAATAATCAAATCTCAATCCACAAACATCAATTCTCAACACTCTATCCTCAACACTCAGTCCCCTCCCTTCAATCATCCATCCTCAATCCGCAATCCTCATGCGTCAATCCTCAATCCTCAATCCTCAACCCTCAACTCTCAGTCCTCAAACCTCAATCCCGAATCCTCAATCCTGAATTCTCAATCTTCAGCCCTCAGTCCTCACCAATCAATTGTCAATCCACAATCTTCAATAGAATATCCTCAATTCACAGTTTTCAATACTCAATCCCCATTCTTCAATCTTCAAATCTCAAAACACAAACATCAATTCCCATCACGCAACCCTCAACACTCAGTCGTCAATCATCAATCCTCAATCCTCAATTCTCAATACTCAACGGAATATCCTGAATTCTCATGGTTCAATACTCAATCCACAATATTCAATAATCAAATCTCAATCCTCAAACATCAGTTCTCAACACTCAATCCTCACACTCAGTCCTCTCTCTTCGATCCTCCATCCTCAATCGTCTATCCTCAAGCGCCAATCCTCAATCCTCAGTCCTCATCCCTCAATCCTCAGACCTCAAACCTCAATACCGTATCCTCAATCCTGAATGCTCAATCTTCATCCCTCAGTCCGCAACATTCAATTGTCAATCCTCAATCCACAATAGAATATCCTCAATTCACAGTTTTCGATACTCAATCCCCAATCTTCAATCTTCAAGTTTCAATCCACAAACATCAATTCTCATCACTCAACCCTCAACACTCAGTCCTCAATCCTCAACCCTCAGACCTCATCCTCAATTCTCAATTCTCTATCCTCAATCCTCAATTCTCAATCTTCAATCCTCAATATTCAACACACAACCCGTAACCATCAATCCTCAATACTCAACCTTCAATCCTCAAATCTCAATACTCAATAGTATATCCGGAATTCTCATGGTTCAATACTCAATCCACAATATTCAATAATCAAATCTCAATCCTCAAACATCAATTCTCTACACTCAATCCTCAGTACTCAGTCCTCCCTCTTCAATCCTCCATCCTCAATCCTCTATCCTCAAGCGTCAATCCTCAACCTTCAATCATCATCCCACAATCCTCAGACCTCAAATCACAATTCCGAATCCTCAATCGTGAATGCTCAATCTTCATCCCACAGGCCGCAACAATCAATTGTCAATCCTCAATCCTCAATAGAGTATCCTCAATTCACAGTTTTCAATACTCAATCCCCAATCTTCAATCTTCAAATCTCAATCCACAGACATCAATTCTCATCACTCAACCCTCAACACTCAGTCCTCAATCTTCAGTCCTCAATCCTCAATCCTCAATCCTCAATCATCAATCCTCAATACCCAATCCTCAGTCATCAATCCTCAATCATCAATACTCAATCCTCAATCATCAATCCTCAATCCTCAATCCTCAATCCTCATTCCTCTATCCTCAATCCTCAACCCTCAGTCCTCAGCCTCAATTCTCAATTCTCAATTCTCAATCCTCAATCCTCAATCTTCAATCCTCAATAATCAATCTCCTATCCTAGATCCTCAAACCCAATACTCTATCATTAATCCTCAATATTCAATCCTCTATCCCCAGTCCACAATCTTCAATCCCCAAAGCTCAATAATCAATCCTCAATCCTCAGTCCTCAATCGTCAATCATCAGTCCACAATCTTCAATACTCAATCCTCAATCCTCAATCCTCAATCCTCAGTCATCAATCCTCAATCTTCAATACTCAATCCTAAATCCTCAATCCTGAATCCTCAACCCTCAATCCTCATTCCTCAAACCTCAATCCTCAACCCTCAGTCCTCATCCTCAATTCTCAATTCACAATCCTCAATCCTCAATCCACAATCTTCAATCCTCAATAATCAATCTGCTATCCTAGATCCTCAATCCCCAATACACTATCATTAATCCTCAATATTCAATCCTCTATCCCCAGTCCTCAATCATCAATCCCCAAAGCTCAATAATCAATCCTCAATCCGCAGTCCTCAATCCTCAATCCTCAGTCCTCAATCCTCAATCCTCAATACTCAAACATCAATCCTCAACCGTCAGTACTCGTCCTCAATCCTCAACCCTCAATCCTCAATCCTCAGTCTTCAATCCTCAATCCTCAATGCTCAATCCTCAATCGTCAATCCTCAATCCCCAATCGTCAATCTTCAATCCTCAATCCCCAATACTCAATCCTCAATCCTCAATCTTCAATCCTCCATACTCAATCTTCAATCCTCAATCCTCAATCATCAATCCTCAATCCCCAATCCTCAGTCATCAATCCTCAATCTTCAATACTCAATCCTCAATCATCAATCCTCAATCCTCAATCCTCAATCCTCATTCCTCTATCCTCAATCCTCAACCCTCAGTCCTCAGCCTCAATTCTCAATTCTCAATTCTCAATCCTCAATCCTCAATCTTCAATCCTCAATAATCAATCTCCTATCCTAGATCCTCAATCCCCAATACTCTATCCTTAATCCTCAATATTCAATCCTCTATCCCGAGTCCACAATCTTCAATCCCCAAAGCTCAATAATCAATCCTCAATCCTCAGTCCTCAATCGCCAATCATCAGTCCACAATCTTCAATACTCAATCCTCAATCCTCAATCCTCAACCCTCAATCCTCAGACCTCAAACCTCAATTCCGAATACACAATCTTCAATACTCAATCCTCAATCCTAAAATCCTCAATCCTCAGTATTCAACACTCAACCCTCAATCATCAATCCTCAATACTCAACCATCAATGCTCAATTCTCAATACCCAACAGAATATCCTGAATTCTCTGTTTTCAATACTCAATCCCCAATCTTCAATCTTCAAAGCTCAATACACAAACATCAATTCTCATCACCCAACCCTCAGCACTCAGTCGTCAATCTTCAATCCTCAATCCTCAATTCTCAGTCCTCAATACTCAATCCTCAATCGTCAATCCTCAATCCTCAATATTCAACACACAACCCTCAACCATCAATTCTCAATACTCAACCATCAATCCTCAATCCTCAATATTCAGTCCTCAATACTCAATCTTCAATCCTCAATCCTCAATCCTCAATCCTCAATCCTCAATCCTCAATCCTCAATCCTCAATATTCAAAACACAACCCTCAACCATCAATCCTCAATACTCAATCATCAATCCTCAATTCTCAATACTCAATAGAATATCCTGAATTCTCATGTTTCAATACTCAATCCACAATACTCAATAATCAAATCTCAATCCTCGATCATCAATTCTCAACGCTCAATCCTCAACACTCAGTCCTCTCTCTTCAATCTTCCATCCTCAATCCTCTATCCTCAAGCGTCAATCCTCAATCCTCAATCCTCAACCCTCAATCCTCAGCACTCAAACATCAATGTTCAACCCTCAGTCCTCGTCCTCAATCCACAACACTCAATCCACAATCTTCAATCCTCAATACTCAATCTTCAATCCTCAATCCTTAATACTCAATCCTCAATCCTCATTCTTCAATCCTCACTACCCAATCCTCAATCTTCAATCCTCAATCCCCAACCCTCAATCCTCAGTCCTCAAACCTCAATTCTGAATCCTCAATCCTGAATCCTCAATCTTCAGCCCTCAGTCCTCAAACATCAATGTTCAACCCTCAGTCCTCGTCCTCAATCCACAACACTCAATCCACAATCTTCAATCCTCAATACTCAATCTTCAATCCTCAATCCTTAATACTCAATCCTCAATCCTCATTCTTCAATCCTCACTACCCAATCCTCAATCTTCAATCCTCAATCCCCAACCCTCAATCCTCAGTCCTCAAACCTCAATTGTGAATCCTCAATCCTGAATCCTCAATCTTCAGCCCTCAGTCCTCAACAATCAATTGTCAATCCTCAATCCTCAATAGAATATACACAATTCACAGTTTTCAATACTCAATCACCATTCTTCAATCTTCATATCTCAATCCACAAACATCAATTCTCATCACTCAACCCTCAACACTCAGTGCTCAATCTTCAATCCACAATCCTCAATCCTCATTCTTCAATCCTCACTACCCAATCCTCAATCTTCAATCCTCAATCCCCAACCCTCAATCCTCAGTCCTCAAACCTCAATTCTGAATCCTCAATCCTGAATCCTCAATCTTCAGCCCTCAGTCCTCAACAATCAATTGTCAATCCTCAATCCTCAATAGAATATACACAATTCACAGTTTTCAATACTCAATCACCATTCTTCAGTCTTCAAATCTCAATCCACAAACATCAATTCTCATCACTCAACCCTCAACACTCAGTCCTCAATCTTCAATCCTCAATCCTCAATCCTCAATCTTCAATCCTCAACACACAATCTTCAATCCTCAATCCTCAATTCTCAGTCCTGAATACTCAATCCTCAATCGTCAATCCTCAATCCCCAATCCCCAATCCTCAATCTTCAATCCTCAATCCTCAATCCTTAATCCTCAATCCTCAATCTTCAATCCTGAATACTCAATCTTCAATCCTCAATCCTCAATCCTCAATCCTCAATCCTCAATACTCAACCCACAACCCTCAACCATCAATCCTCAATACTCAACCATCAATACTCAGTCCTCTCTCTTCAATCTTCCATCATCAATCCTCTATCCTCAAGCGTCAATCCTCAATCCTCAATCCTCAAGCCTCAATCCTCAGTCCTCAAACCTAAATTCCGAATCCTCAATCCGGAATCCTCAATCTTCATCCCTCAGTCCGCAACAATCAATTGTCAATCCTCAATCCTCAATAGAATATCCTCAATTCACAGCTTTCAATACTCAATCCCCAACCTTCAATATTCATATCTCAATCCACAAACATCAATTCTCATATCTCAACCCTCAACACTCAGTCCTCAATCTTGAATCCTCAATCCTCAATCGTCAATCCTCAATCCCCAATCCTCTATCATCAATCCTCAATCCGCAATCCTCAATCCTCAATACTCAATCCTCAACCTTCAATCCTCAATATTCAATCTTCAATCTTCAATCCTCAATCCTCAATACTCAACACACAACCCTCAACCATCAATCCTCAACACTCAACCATCAATACTCAGTCCTCTCTCTTCAATCTTCCATCATCAATCCTCTATCCTCAAGCGTCAATCCTCAATCCTCAATCCTCAAGCCTCAATCGTCAGTCCTCAAACCACAATTCCGAATCCTCGATACGGAATCCTCAATCTTCATCCCTCAGTCCGCAACAATCAATTGTCAATCCTCAATCCTCAATAGAATATCCTCAATTCACAGCTTACAATACTCAATCCCCAACCTTCAATCTTCAAATCTCAATCCACAAACATCAATTCCCATCTCTCAACCCTCAACACTCAGTACTCAATCTTCAATCCTCAATCCTCAATCGTCAATCCTCAGTCCTCAATATTCAATACTCAATAATCAATCTTCAATCCTCAATCCTCAATCCTCAATCCTCAATCCTCAATCCTCAATCCTCAATCCTCAGTCTTCAATCCTCAATACTCAATCTGCAATCCTCAATCCTCAATCCTCAATCCTCAACCCTGAGTCCTCATCCTCAATTCTCAATTCTCAATCCTCAACCCTCAATCCTGAATTTTCAATCCTCAATAATCTATCTCCAATCCTAGATCCCCAATCCCCAATTCTCAATACTTAATCCTCAATCTTCAATCCTCAATCCCCAGTCATCAATCTTAAATCCTCAATCCTCAATCCTCAATCCTCAATCCTCATTCTTCAATCCTCAATACTCAATCTTCTGTCCTCAATCCTCAATCCTCAATCCTCAATCCTCAATCCTCAATCCTCAATCCTCAATCTTCAATCCTCAATACTCAATCTTCAACCCTCAATACTCAATCTGCAATCCTGAATCCTCAATCCTCAATCCTCGTTCTTCAATCTTCAATACCCAATCCTCGATCTTCAATTCTCAATACTCAATCCTTAATCCTCAATCCTCAATCCTCAATCCTCAGACCTCAAACATCAATATTCAACACTCAGTCCTCGTCCTCAATCCACAACACTCAATCCTCAATCCTCGATCTTCAATCATCAATATTCAATCTTCAATCCTCAATCCTCAATCCTCAATCCTCAATCCTCAATCCTCAATACTCAATCCTCAATCTGCAATCCTCAATGCTCAATCCCCAATCCTCTATCATCAATCCTCAATCCGCAATCCTCAATCCTCAATACTCAATCCTCAATCTGCAATCCTCAATCCTCAATCCTCAATCCTCAATCCGCAATCCTCTATCTTCAATCCTCAATACTCAATCTTCAATCCTCAATCCTGAATCCTCAATCCTCAATCCTCAATCCTCAATCCTCAATCTTCAATCCTCAACACTCAGTCTTCAATCCTCAATCCTCAATCTTAAATCCTCAATACTCAATACTCAATCCTCAATCCTCAATTCGCAATCCTCAATCCTCATTCCTCAGTCCTCAAGCATCAATACTCAACCCTCAGTCCTTGTCCTCAATCCACAACCCTCAATCCTGAATCCTCGATTTTCTTTCATCAATATTCAACCTTCAATCCTCAATCCTCAATACTCAATACTCAGTCATCAATACTCAACCATCAATACTCAATTCTCAATACTCAATAGATTATCCTGAATTCTCAGGATTCAATACTCAAAAATCAATCCTCAACCCTCAGCCCTCATTCTGAATCCTCAATCCTCAATCCTCAATCCTCAATTTTCAATCCTCAATCCTCAACCCTCAGTCCTCATCCTCAATTCTCAATTCTCAATCCTGAATCCTCAATCCTCAGTCTTCAATCCTCAATAATCAATCTCCAATCCTAGATCCCCAATCCCCAATCCTCAATCCTTAATCCGCAATCCTCAATCCTCAATACTCAATCCTCAATCTTCAATCCTCAATACTCAATCATGAATCTTCAATCCTCAATCCTCAATCCTCAATCCTCAATCCGCAATCCTCAATCTTCAATCCTCAATACTCAATCTTCAATCCTCAATCTTGAATCATCAATCCTCAATCCTCAATCCTCAATCCCCAATCAACAATCCTCAATCTTCAATACTCAACCCTCTATCCTCAATCCTCAATCCTCAATCCTCAATACTCAATCATCAATCCTCAATTCTCAATACTCAATAGAATATCCTGAAATGTCTGGATTCAATACTCAAACGTCAATCCTCAACCCTCAGCTCTCATTCTGAATCCTCAATCCTCAATCCTCAATCCTCAATCCTCAATTTTCAATCCTCAATCCTCAACCCTCAGTCCTCATCCTCAATTCTCAATTCTCAATACTCAATCCTCAATCCTCAATCTTCAATCCTCAATAATCTATCTCCAAACCTAGATCCCCAATCCCCAATCCTCAATCCTTAATCTTCAATCTTCAATCCTCAATCCCCAGTCCTCAATCTTAAATCCTCAATCCTCAACACTCAATCCTCAATCCACAATCTTCAATCATCAATACTCAATCCTCAATCCTCAATACACAATCTTCAATCCTCAATCCTCAACTCTCAGTCCTCAATGCTCAATCCTCAATCGTCAATCCTCAATCCCCAATCCTCAATCTTCAATCCCCAATCCTCAATCCTCAATCCTCAATCCTCAATCCTCAATCCTCAATACTCAACACACAACCCTCAACCATCAATCCTCAATACTCAACCATCAATACTCCATTCTCAATACTCAATAGAATATCCTGAATTCTCATGTTTCAATACTCAGTCCACAATATTCAATAATCAAATCTCAATCCTCAAACATCAATTCTCATCACTCAATCCTCAATACTCAGTCCTCTCTCTTCAATCTTCCATCATCAATACTCTATCCTCAAGCGTCAATCCGCAATCCTCAATCCTCAGACCTCAATCCTCAGTCCTCAAACCTCAATTCCGAATCCTCAATCCTGAATCCTCAATCTTCATCCCTCAGTCCGCAACAATCAATTGTCAATCCTTAATCCTCAATAGAATATCCTCAATTCACAGTATTCAATACTCAATCTCCAACCTTCAATCTTCAAATCTCAATCCACAAACATCAATTCTCATCACTCAACCCTCTACACTCAGTCGTCAATCTTCAATCCTCAATCCTCTATCCTCAATCGTCAATCGTCAATCATCAATCCGCAATCCTCTATCATCAATCCTCAATCCGCAATCCTCAATCCTCAATACTCAATCCTCAATCTGCAATCCTCAATACTCAATCTTCAACCTTCAATCCTCAATCCTCAATCCTCAATCCTCAATCCGCAATCCTCTATCTTCAATCCTCAATACTCAATCTTCAATCCTCAATCCTGAATCCTCAATCCTCAATAGTCAATCCCCAATCAACAATCCTCAATCTTCAATACTCAACCCTCTATCCTCAATCCTCAATCCTCAATAGTCAACCATCAATCCTCAATTCTCAATACTCAATAGAATATCCTGAATTCTCAGGATTCAATACTCAAATGTCAATCCTCAACCCTCAGCCCTCATTCTGAATCCTCAATCCTCAATCCTCAATCCTCAATTTTCAATCCTCAATCCTCAACCCTCAGTCCTCATCCTCAATTCTCAATTCTCAATCCTCAATCCTCAATCCTCAATCTTCAATCCTCAATAATCTATCTCCAATCCTAGATCCCCAATCCCCAATCCTCAATCCTTAATCCTCAATCCTCAATCCTCAATCCTCAATCCTCAATACTCAACACACAACCCTCAACCATCAATCCTCAATACTCAACCATCAATACTCCATTCTCAATACTCAATAGAATATCCTGAATTCTCATGTTTCAATACTCAGTCCACAATATTCAATAATCAAATCTCAATCCTCAAACATCAATTCTCATCACTCAATCCTCAATACTCAGTCCTCTCTCTTCAATCTTCCATCATCAATACTCTATCCTCAAGCGTCAATCCGCAATCCTCAATCCTCAGACCTCAATCCTCAGTCCTCAAACCTCAATTCCGAATCCTCAATCCTGAATCCTCAATCTTCATCCCTCAGTCCGCAACAATCAATTGTCAATCCTTAATCCTCAATAGAATATCCTCAATTCACAGTATTCAATACTCAATCTCCAACCTTCAATCTTCAAATCTCAATCCACAAACATCAATTCTCATCACTCAACCCTCTACACTCAGTCGTCAATCTTCAATCCTCAATCCTCTATCCTCAATCGTCAATCGTCAATCATCAATCCGCAATCCTCTATCATCAATCCTCAATCCGCAATCCTCAATCCTCAATACTCAATCCTCAATCTGCAATCCTCAATACTCAATCTTCAACCTTCAATCCTCAATCCTCAATCCTCAATCCTCAATCCGCAATCCTCTATCTTCAATCCTCAATACTCAATCTTCAATCCTCAATCCTGAATCCTCAATCCTCAATAGTCAATCCCCAATCAACAATCCTCAATCTTCAATACTCAACCCTCTATCCTCAATCCTCAATCCTCAATAGTCAATACTCAATAGAATATCCTGAAATGTCTGGATTCAATACTCAAACGTCAATCCTCAACCCTCAGCTCTCATTCTGAATCCTCAATCCTCAATCCTCAATCCTCAATCCTCAATTTTCAATCCTCAATCCTCAACCCTCAGTCCTCATCCTCAATTCTCAATTCTCAATACTCAATCCTCAATCCTCAATCTTCAATCCTCAATAATCTATCTCCAAACCTAGATCCCCAATCCCCAATCCTCAATCCTTAATCTTCAATCTTCAATCCTCAATCCCCAGTCCTCAATCTTAAATCCTCAATCCTCAACACTCAATCCTCAATCCACAATCTTCAATCATCAATACTCAATCCTCAATCTTCAATCCTCAATACACAATCTTCAATCCTCAATCCTCAATTCTCAGTCCTCAATGCTCAATCCTCAATCGTCAATCCTCAATCCCCAATCCTCAATCTTCAATCCCCAATCCTCAATCCTCAATCCTCAATCCTCAATCCTCAATCCTCAATACTCAACACACAACCCTCAACCATCAATCCTCAATACTCAACCATCAATACTCCATTCTCAATACTCAATAGAATATCCTGAATTCTCATGTTTCAATACTCAGTCCACAATATTCAATAATCAAATCTCAATCCTCAAACATCAATTCTCATCACTCAATCCTCAATACTCAGTCCTCTCTCTTCAATCTTCCATCATCAATACTCTATCCTCAAGCGTCAATCCGCAATCCTCAATCCTCAGACCTCAATCCTCAGTCCTCAAACCTCAATTCCGAATCCTCAATCCTGAATCCTCAATCTTCATCCCTCAGTCCGCAACAATCAATTGTCAATCCTTAATCCTCAATAGAATATCCTCAATTCACAGTATTCAATATTCAATCTCCAACCTTCAATCTTCAAATCTCAATCCACAAACATCAATTCTCATCACTCAACCCTCTACACTCAGTCGTCAATCTTCAATCCTCAATCCTCTATCCTCAATCGTCAATCGTCAATCATCAATCCGCAATCCTCTATCATCAATCCTCAATCCGCAATCCTCAATCCTCAATACTCAATCCTCAATCTGCAATCCTCAATACTCAATCTTCAACCTTCAATCCTCAATCCTCAATCCTCAATCCTCAATCCGCAATCCTCTATCTTCAATCCTCAATACTCAATCTTCAATCCTCAATCCTGAATCCTCAATCCTCAATAGTCAATCCCCAATCAACAATCCTCAATCTTCAATACTCAACCCTCTATCCTCAATCCTCAATCCTCAATAGTCAACCATCAATCCTCAACTCTCAATACTCAATAGAATATCCTGAATTCTCAGGATTCAATACTCAAATGTCAATCCTCAACCCTCAGCCCTCATTCTGAATCCTCAATCCTCAATCCTCAATCCTCAATTTTCAATCCTCAATCCTCAACCCTCAGTCCTCATCCTCAATTCTCAATTCTCAATCCTCAATCCTCAATCCTCAATCTTCAATCCTCAATAATCTATCTCCAATCCTAGATCCCCAATCCCCAATCCTCAATCCTTAATCCTCAATCTTCAATCCTCAATCCCCAGTCCTCAATCTTAAATCCTCAATCCTCAACACTCAATCCTCAATCCTCAATCTTCAATCATCAATACTCAATCTTCAATCCTCAATCCTCATCCTTCAATCCTCAATCCTCAATTCTCAATACTCAATACTCAGTCCTCAATCGTCAATCCTCAATCCCCAATCCTCAATCTTCAATCCTCAATCCTCAATCCTCAATCCTCAATCCTCAATATTCAATCCTCAATACTCAATCGTCAATCCTCAATCCTCAATCCTCAATCCTCAATCCTCAATCCTCAATCAACAATCTTCAATCTTCAATAGTCAGTCCTCTATCCTCAATCCTCAATCCTCAAAACTCAACCATCAATCCTCAATTCTCAATACTCAATAGAATATCCTGAATTCTCAGGATTCAATACTCAAACGTCAATCTTCAACCCTCAGCCCTCATTCTGAATCCTCAATCCTCAATCCTCAATCTTCAATCCTCAATACTCAATCTGCAATCCACAATTCTCAATCCTCAATCCTCAACCCTCGTCCTTCAATCTTCAATACCCAATACTCAATCTTCAATCCTCAATGCTCAATCCTCAATTCTCAATCCTCAATCCTCAATCCTCAGACCTCACACATCAATGTTCAACCCTCAGTCCTCGTCCTCAGTCCACAACACTCAATCCACATTCCTCGATCTTCAATCATCAATATTCAATCTTCAATCCTCAATCCTCAATCCTCAATCCTCTATCCTCAATCCTGAATCATCAATACTCAATCCTCAATCCTCAATCCTCAATCCTCAATCTTCAATCCTCAACACTCAATCTTCAATCATCAATCCACAATCTTCAATCCTCAATACTCAATCTTCAATCCTCAATCCTTAATACTCAATCCTCAATCCTCATTCTTCAATCCTCACTACCCAATCCTCAATCTTCAATCCTCAATCCTCAACCCTCAATCCTCAGTCCTCAAACCTCAATTCTGAATCCTCAATCCTGAATCCTCAATCTTCAGCCCTCAGTCCTCAACAATCAATTGTCAATCCTCAATCGTCAATAGAATATACTCAATTCACAGTTTTCAATACTCAATCACCATTCTTCAATCTTCAAATCTCAATCCACAAACATCAATTCTCATCACTCAACCCTCAACACTCAGTCCTCAATCCTCAATACTCATTCTTCAATCTTCAATCCTCAATCCTCAACCCTCAATCCTCAATCCGCAATCCTCAATCTTCAATCCTCAATACTCAATCTTCAATCCTCAATCCTGAAACCTCAATCCTCAATCCTCAATCCCCAATCAACAATCCTCAATCTTCAATACTCAACCCTCTATCCTCAATCCTCAACCCTCAATCCTCAATACTCAACCATCAATCCTCAATTCTCAATACTCAATAGAATATCCTGAATTCTCAGGATTCAATACTCAAACGTCAATCCTCAACCCTCAGCACTCATTCTGAATCCTCAATCCTCAATCCTCAATCCTCAATTTTCAATCCTCAATCCTCAACCCTCGGTCCTCATCCTCAATTCTCAATTCTCAATCATCAATCCTCAATCCTCAATCCTCAATCCTCAATCCTCAACCCTCAATATTCAAAACACAACCCTCAAACATCAATCCTCAATACTCAACCATCAATCCTCAATTCTCAATACTCAATAGAATATCCTGAACTCTCATGTTTCAATACTCAATCCACAATACTCAAAAATCAAATCTCAATCCTCGAACACCAATTCTCAACGCTCAATCCTCAACACTCAGTCCTCTCTCTTCAATCTTCCATCCTCAATCCTCAATCCTCAATCCTCAATCCTCAGTCCTCAATCCTCAATATTCAAAACACAACCCCCAACCATCAATCCTCAATACTCAACCATCAATCCTCAATTCTCAATACTCAATAGAGTATCCTGAGTTCTCATGTTTCAATACTCAATCCACAATACTCAATAATAAAATCTCAATCCTCAAACATTAATTCTCAACGCTCAATCCTCAATCCTCGATACTCAATCTTCAATCCTCAATAATCAATCTGCAATCCTCAATTCTCAATCCTCAATCCTCAACCCTCATGCTTCAATCTTCAATACCCAATACTCAATCTTCAATCCTCAATTCTCAGTCCTCAATACTCAATCCTCAATCGTCAATCCTCAATCCCCAATCCTCAATCATCAATCCTCAATCCTCAATCCTCAATCCTCAATCCTCAATATTCAGTCCTCAATACTCAATCTTCAACCCTCAATCCTCAATCCTCAATCCTCAATCCTCAATCCTCAATCCTCAATATTCAAAACACAACCCCCAACCATCAATCCTCAATACTCAACCATCAATCCTCAATTCTCAATACTCAATAGAGTATCCTGAATTCGCATGTTTCAATACTCAATCCACAATACTCAATAATAAAATCTCTATCCTCAAACATTAATTCTCAACGCTCAATCCTCAATCCTCAATACTCAATCTTCAATCCTCAATAATCAATCTGCAATCCTCAATTCTCAATCCTCAATACTCAACCCTCATCCTTCAATCTTCAATACCCAATACTCAATCTTCAATCCTCAATACTCAATCCTCAATTCTCAATCCTCAATCCTCAATCCTCAGACCTCAAACATCAATGTTCAACCCTCAGTCCTCGTCCTCAATCCACAACACTCAATCCACAATCTTCAATCCTCACTACCCAATCCTCAATCTTCAATCCTCAATCCCCAACCCTCAATCCTCAGTCCTCAAACCTCAATTCTGAATCCTCAATCCTGAATCCTCAATCTTCAGCCCACAGTCCTCAACAATCAATTGTCAATCCTCAATCCTCAATGGAATATACTCAATTCACAGTTTTCAATACTCAATCACCATTCTTCAATCTTCAAATCTCAATCCACAAACATCAATTCTCATCACTCAACCCTCAACACTCAGTCCTCAATCTTCAATCCTCAATCCTCAATCCTCAATCTTCAATCCTCAACACACAGTCTTCAATCCTCAATCCTCAATTCTCAGTCATGAATACTCAATCCTCAATCGTCAATCCTCAATCCCCAATCCTCAATCTTCAATCCCCAATCCTCAATCCTTAGTCCTCAATCCTCAATCTTCAATCCTGAATACTCAATCTTCAATCCTCAATCCTCAATCCTCAATCCTCAATCCTCAATCCTCAATCCTCAATACTCAACACACAACCCTCAACCATCAATCCTCAATACTCAATCCTCAACACTCAGTCCTCTCTCTTCAATCTTCCATCCTCAATCCTCTATCCTCAAGCGTCAATCCTCAATCCTCAATCCTCAACCCTCAATCCTCAGCCCTCAAACCTCAATTCCGAATACACAATCTTCAATACTCAATCCTCAATCCTAAAATCCTCAATCCTCAGTATTCAACACTCAACCCTCAATCATCAATCCTCAATACTCAACCATCAATGCTCAATTCTCAATACCCAACAGAATATCCTGAATTCTCAGTTTTCAATACTCAATCCCCAATCTTCAATCTTCAAAGCTCAATACACAAACATCAATTCTCATCACCCAACCCTCAGCACTCAGTCGTCAATTTCAATCCTCAATCCTCAATTCTCAGTCCTCAATACTCAATCCTCAATCGTCAATCCTCAATCCCCAATCCTCAGACCTCAAACATCAATGTTCAACCCTCAGTCCTCGTCCTCAATCCACAACACTCAATCCACAATCTTCAATCCTCACTACCCAATCCTCAATCTTCAATCCTCAATCCCCAACCCTCAATCCTCAGTCCTCAAACCTCAATTCTGAATCCTCAATCCTGAATCCTCAATCTTCAGCCCACAGTCCTCAACAATCAATTGTCAATCCTCAATCCTCAATGGAATATACTCAATTCACAGTTTTCAATACTCAATCACCATTCTTCAATCTTCAAATCTCAATCCACAAACATCAATTCTCATCACTCAACCCTCAACACTCAGTCCTCAATCTTCAATCCTCAATCCTCAATCCTCAATCTTCAATACTCAACACACAATCTTCAATCCTCAATCCTCAATTCTCAGTCCTGAATACTCAATCCTCAATCGTCAATCCTCAATCCCCAATCCTCAATCTTCAATCCTCAATCCTCAATCCTTAATCCTCAATCCTCAATCTTCAATCCTGAATACTCAATCTTCAATCCTCAATCCTCAATCCTCAATCCTCAATCCTCAATCCTCAATCCTCAGTCCTCAAACCTCAATTCCGAATCCTCAATCCGGAATCCTCAATCTTCATCCCTCAGTCCGCAACAATCAATTGTCAATCCTCAATCCTCAATAGAATATCCTCAATTCACAACTTTCAATACTCAATCCCCAACCTTCAATATTCAAATCCCAATCCACAAACATCAATTCTCATCTCTCAACCCTCAACACTCAGTCCTCAATCTTCAATCCTCAATCCTCAATCGTCAATCCTCAATCCCCAATCCTCTATCATCAATCCTCAATCCGCAATCCTCAATCCTCAATACTCAATCCTCAATCTTCAATCCTCAATACTCAATCTTCAATCTTCAATCCTCAATCCTCAACCCTCAATCCTCAATCCGCAATCCTCAATCTTCAATCCTCAATACTCAATCATCAATCCTCAATCCTGAATCCTCAATCCTCAATCCTCAATCCCCAATCAACAATCCTCAATCTTCAATACTCAACCCTCTATCCTCAATCCTCAACCCTCAATCCTCAATACTCAACCATCAATCCGCAATTCTCAATACTCAATAGAATATTCTGAATTCTCAGGATTCAATACTCAAACGTCAATCCTCAACCCTCAGCCCTCATTCTGAATCCTCAATCCTCAATCCTCAATCCTCAATTTTCAATCCTCAATCCTCAACCCTCAGTCCTCATCCTCAATTCTCAATTCTCAATCATCAATCCTCAATCCTCAACCCTGAATCCTCAATCTTCAGCCCTCAGTCCTCAACAATCAATTGTCAATCCTCAATCCTCAATAGAATATACTCAATTCACAGTTTTCAATACTCAATCACCATTCTTCAATCTTCAAGTCTCAATCCACAAGCATCAATTCTCATCACTCAACCCTCAACACTCAGTCCTCGATCTTCAATCCTCAATCCTCAAACCTCAATCTTCAATCCTCAATACACAATCTTCAATCCTCAATCCTCAATTCTCAGTCCTCAATACTCAATCCTCAATCCGCAATACACAATCTTCAATCCTCAATCCTCAATTCTCAGTCCTCAATACTCAATCCTCAATCGTCAATCCTCAATCCCCAATCCTCAACCATCAATCCTCAATCCTCAATCCTCAATCCTCAGTCCTCAATATTCAGTCCTCAATACTCAATCTTAAATCCTCAATCCTCAATCCTCAATCCTCAATCCTCAATATTCAAAACACAACCCTCAACCATCAATCCTCAATACTCAACCATCAATCCTCAATTCTCAATACTCAATAGAATATCCTGAATTCTCATGGTTCAACACTCAATCCACAATATTCAATAATCAAATCTCAATCCTCAAACATCAATTCTCAACACTCAATCCTCCGCACTCAGTCCTCTCTCTTCAATCCTCCATCCTCAATCCTCAATCCTCAAGAGTCAACCCTCAATCCTCAATCCTCAAACCTCAATTCTCAGTCATCAAACCTCAATCCCGAATCCTCAAACCTGAATCCTCAATCTTCAGCACTCAGTCCTCAACAATCAATTGTCAATCTTCAATCCTCAATAGAATATACTCAATTCACAGTTTTCAATACTCAATCACCATTCTTCAATCTTCAAATCTCAATCCACAAACACCAATTCTCATCACTCAACCCTCAACACTCAGTCCTCAATCTTCAATCCTCAATCCTCAAACCTCAATCTTCAATCCTCAATACACAATCTTCAATCCTCAATCCTCAATTCTCAGTCCTGAATACTCAATCCTCAATCGTCAATCCTCAATCCCCAATCCTCAATCTTCAATCCTCAATCCTCAATCCTTAATCCTCAATCCTCAATCTTCAATCCTGAATACTCAATCTTCAATCCTCAATCCTCAATCCTCAATCCTCAATCCTCAATCCTCAATCCTCAATACTCAACAGACAACCCTCAACCATCAATCCTCAATACTCAACCATCAATACTCAGTCCTCTCTCTTCAATCTTCCATCATCAATCCTCTATCCTCAAGCGTCAATCCTCAATCCTCAATCCTCAAGCCTCAATCCTCAGTCCTCAAACCTCAATTCCGAATCCTCAATCCGGAATCCTCAATCTTCATCCCACAGTCCGCAACAATCAATTGTCAATCCTCAATCCTCAATAGAATATCCTCAATTCACAGCTTTCAATACTCAATCCCCAACCTTCAATATTCAAATCTCAATCCACAAACATCAATTCTCATCTCTCAACCCTCAACACTCAGTCCTCAATCTTCAATCCTCAATCCTCAATCGTCAATCCTCAATCCCCAATCCTCTATCATCAATCCTCCATCCGCAATCCTCAATCCTCAATACTCAATCCTCAATATTCAATCCTCAATACTCAATCTTCAATCTTCAATCCTCAATCCTCAACCCTCAATCCTCAATCCGCAATCCTCAATCTTCAATCCTCAATACTCAATCTTCAATCCTCAATCCTGAATCCTCAATCCTCAATCCTCAATCCCCAATCAACAATCCTCAATCTTCAATACTCAACCCTCTATCCTCAATCCTCAATCCTCAATCCTCAATACTCAACCATCAATCCTCAATTCTCAATACTCAATAGAATATTCCGAATTCTCAGGATTCAATACTCAAACGTCAATCCTCAACCCTCAGCCCTCATTCTGAATCCTCAATCCTCAATCCTCAATCATCAATTTTCAATCCTCAATCCTCAACCCTCAGTCCTCATCCTCAATTCTCAATTCTCAATCATCAATCCTCAATCCTCAACCCTGAATCCTCAATCTTCAGCCCTCAGTCCTCAACAATCAATTGTCAATACTCAATCCTCAATAGAATATACTCAATTCACAGTTTTCAATGCTCAATCACCATTCTTCAATCTTCAAATCTCAATCCACAAGCATCAATTCTCATCACTCAACCCTCAACACTCAGTCCTCGATCTTCAATCCTCAATCCTCAAACCTCAATCTTCAATCCTCAATACACAATCTTCAATCCTCAATCCTCAATTCTCAGTCCTCAATACTCAATCCTCAATCCTCAATACACAATCTTCAATCCTCAATCCTCAATTCTCAGTCCTCAATACTCAATCCTCAATCGTCAATCCTCAATCCCCAATCCTCAACCATCAATCCTCAATCCTCAATCCTCAATCCTCAGTCCTCAATATTCAGTCCTCAATACTCAATCTTAAATCCTCAATCCTCAATCCTCAATCCTCAATCCTCAATATTCAAAACACAACCCTCAACCATCAATCCTCAATACTCAACCATCAATCCTCAATTCTCAATACTCAATAGAATATCCTGAATTCTCATGTTTCAATACTCAATCCACAATACTCAATAATCAAATCTCAATCCTCGATCATCAATTCTGAACGCTCAATCCTCAACACTCAGTCCTCTCTCTTCAATCTTCCATCCTCAATCCTCTATCCTCAAGCGTCAATCCTCAATCCTCAATCCTCAACCCTCAATCCTCAGCCCTCAAACCTCAATTCCGAATACACAATCTTCAATACTCAATCCTCAATCCTAAAATCCTCAATCCTCAGTATTCAACACTCAACCCTCAATCATCAATCCTCAATACTCAACCATCAATGCTCAATTCTCAATACCCAACAGAATATCCTGAATTCTCAGTTTTCAATACTCAATCCCCAATCTTCAATCTTCAAAGCTCAATACCCAAACATCAATTCTCATCACCCAACCCTCAGCACTCAGTCGTCAATTTCAATCCTCAATCCTCAATTCTCAGTCCTCAATACTCAATCCTCAATCGTCAATCCACAATCCTCAATCCTCAGACCTCAAACATCAATGTTCAACCCTCAGTCCTCGTCCTCAATCCACAACACTCAATCCACAATCTTCAATCCTCAATACTCAATCTTCAATCCTCAATCCTTAATACTCAATCCTCAATCCTCATTCTTCAATCCTCACTACCCAATCCTCAATCTTCAATCCTCAATCCCCAACCCTCAATCCTCAGTCCTCAAACCTCAATTCTGAATCCTCAATCCTGAATCCTCAATCTTCAGCCCTCAGTCCTCAACAATCAATTGTCAATCCTCAATCCTCAATAGAATATACTCAATTCACAGTTTTCAATACTCAATCACCATTCTTCAATCTTCAAATCTCAATCCACAAACATCAATTCTCATCACTCAACCCTCAACACTCAGTCCTCAATCTTCAATCCTCAATCCTCAATTCTCAATCTTCAATCCTCAACACACAATCTTCAATCCTCAATCTTCAATTCTCAGTCCTGAATACTCAATCCTCAATCGTCAATCCTCAATCCCCAATACTCAATCTTCAATCCTCAATGCTCAATCCTTAATCCTCAATCCTCAATCTTCGATCCTCAATACTCAATCTTCAATCCTCAATCCTCAATCCTCAATCCTCAATCCTCAATCCTCAATCCTCAATACTCAACAGACAACCCTCAACCATCAATCCTCAATACTCAACCATCAATACTCAGTCCTCTCTCTTCAATCTTCCATCATCAATCCTCTATCCTCAAGCGTCAATCCTCAATCCTCAATCCTCAAGCCTCAATCCTCAGTCCTCAAACCTCAATTCCGAATCCTCAATCCGGAATCCTCAATCTTCATCCCTCAGTCCGCAACAATCAATTGTCAATCCTCAATCCTCAATAGAATATCCTCAATTCACAGCTTTCAATACTCAATCCCCAACCTTCAATATTCAAATCTCAATCCACAAACATCAATTCTCATCTCTCAACCCTCAACACTCAGTCCTCAATCTTCAATCCTCAATCCTCAATCGTCAATCCTCAATCCCCAATCCTCTATCATCAATCCTCAATCCGCAATCCTCAATCCTCAATCCTCAATACTCAATCTTCAATCCTCAATCCTGAATCCTCAATCCTCAATCCTCAATCCCCAATCAACAATCCTCAATCTTCAATACTCAACCCTCTATCCTCAATCCTCAATCCTCAATCCTCAATACTCAACCATCAATCCGCAATTCTCAATACTCAATAGAATATTCTGAATTCTCAGGATTCAATACTCAAACGTCAATCCTCAACCCACAGCCCTCATTCTGAATCCTCAATCCTCAATCCTCAATCCTCAATTTTCAATCCTCAATAATCAACCCTCAGTCCTCATCCTCAATTCTCAATTCTCAATCATCAATCCTCAATCCTCAACCCTGAATCCTCAATCTTCAGCCCTCAGTCCTCAACAATCAATTGTCAATACTCAATCCTCAATATAATATACTCAATTCACAGTTTTCAATACTCAATCACCATTCTTCAATCTTCAAGTCTCAATCCACAAGCATCAATTCTCATCACTCAACCCTCAACACTCAGTCCTCGATCTTCAATCCTCAATCCTCAAACCTCAATCTTCAATCCTCAATACACAATCTTCAATCCTCAATCCTCAATTCTCAGTCCTCAATACTCAATCCTCAATCCTCAATACACAATCTTCAATCCTCAATCCTCAATTCTCAGTCCTCAATACTCAATCCTCAATCGTCAATCCTCAATCCCCAATCCTCAACCATCAATCCTCAATCCTCAATCCTCAGTCCTCAATATTCAGTCCTCAATACTCAATCTTAAATCCTGAATCCTCAATCCTCAATCCTCAATCCTCAATACTCAACCATCAATCCTCAATTCTCAATACTCAATAGAATATTCTGAATTCTCAGGATTCAATACTCAAACGTCAATCCTCAACCCTCAGCCCTCATTCTGAATCCTCAATCCTCAATCCTCAATCATCAATTTTCAATCCTCAATCCTCAACCCTCAGTCCTCATCCTCAATTCTCAATTCTCAATCATCAATCCTCAATCCTCAACCCTGAATCCTCAATCTTCAGCCCTCAGTCCTCAACAATCAATTGTCAATCCTCAATCCTCAATAGAATATACTCAATTCACAGTTTTCAATACTCAATCACCATTCTTCAATCTTCAAGTCTCAATCCACAAGCATCAATTCTCATCACTCAACCCTCAACACTCAGTCCTCGATCTTCAATCCTCAATCCTCAAACCTCAATCTTCAATCCTCAATACACAATCTTCAATCCTCAATCCTCAATTCTCAGTCCTCAATACGCAATCCTCAATCCTCAATACACAATCTTCAATCCTCAATCCTCAATTCTCAGTCCTCAATACTCAATCCTCAATCGTCAATCCTCAATCCCCAATCCTCAACCATCAATCCTCAATCCTCAATCCTCAATCCTCAGTCCTCAATATTCAGTCCTCAATACTCAATCTTAAATCCTCAATCCTCAATCCTCAATCCTCAATCCTCAATATTCAAAACACAACCCTCAACCATCAATCCTCAATACTCAACCATCAATCCTCAATTCTCAATACTCAATAGAATATCCTGAATTCTCATGGTTCAACACTCAATCCACAATATTCAATAATCAAATCTCAATCCTCAAACATCAATTCTCAACATTCAATCCTCCGCACTCAGTCCTCTCTCTTCAATCCTCCATCCTCAATCCTCAATCCTCAAGAGTCAACCCTCAATCCTCAATCCTCAAACCTCAATTCTCAGTCATCAAACCTCAATCCCGAATCCTCAAACCTGAATCCTCAATCTTCAGCCCTCAGTCCTCAACAATCAATTGTCAATCTTCAATCCTCAATTCTCAGTCCTCAATCCCCAATCAACAATCCTCAATCTTCAATACTCAACCCTCTATCCTCAATCCTCAACCCTCAATCCTCAATACTCAACCATCAATCCTCAATTCTCAATACTCAATAGAATATCCTGAATTCTCAGGATTCAATACTCAAACGTCAATCCTCAACCCTCAGCCCTCATTCTGAATCCTCAATCCTCAATCCTCAATCCTCAATTTTCAATCCTCAATCCTCAACCCTCGGTCCTCATCCTCAATTCTCAATTCTCAATCATCAATCCTCAATCCTCAATCCTCAATCCTCAATCCTCAATCCTCAATATTCAAAACACAACCCTCAACCATCAATCCTCAATACTCAACCATCAATCCTCAATTCTCAATACTCAATAGAATATCCTGAATTCTCATGTTTCAATACTCAATCCACAATACTCAAAAATCAAATCTCAATCCTCGAACACCAATTCTCAACGCTCAATCCTCAACACTCAGTCCTCTCTCTTCAATCTTCCATCCTCAATCCTCAATCCTCAATCCTCAATCCTCAATCCTCAATCCTCAATATTCAAAACACAACCCCCAACCATCAATCCTCAATACTCAACCATCAATCCTCAATTCTCAATACTCAATAGAGTATCCTGAGTTCTCATGTTTCAATACTCAATCCACAATACTCAATAATAAAATCTCAATCCTCAAACATTAATTCTCAACGCTCAATCCTCAATCCTCAATACTCAATCTTCAATCCTCAATAATCAATCTGCAATCCTCAATTCTCAATCCTCAATCTTCAACCCTCATCCTTCAATCTTCAATACCCAATACTCAATCTTCAATCCTCAATTCTCAGTCCTCAATACTCAATCCTCAATCGTCAATCCTCAATCCCCAGTCCTCAATCATCAATCCTCAATCCTCAATCCTCAATCCTCAATCCTCAATATTCAGTCCTCAATACTCAATCTTCAATCCTCAATCCTCAATACTCAATCCTCAATCCTCAATCCTCAATCCTCAATATCCAAAACACAACCCCCAACCATCAATCCTCAATACTCAACCATCAATCCTCAATTCTCAATACTCAATAGAGTATCCTGAATTCGCATGTTTCAATACTCAATCCACAATACTCAATAATAAAATCTCTATCCTCAAACATTAATTCTCAACGCTCAATCCTCAATCCTCAATACTCAATCGTCAATCCTCAATAGTCAATCTGCAATCCTCAATTCTCAATCCTCAATACTCAACCCTCATCCTTCAATCTTCAATACCCAATACTCAATCTTCAATCCTCAATACTCAATCCTCACTTCTCAATCCTCAATCCTCAATCCTCAGACCTCAAACATCAATGTTCAACCCTCAGTCCTCGTCCTCAATCCACAACACTCAATCCACAATCTTCAATCCTCAATACTCAATCTTCAATCCTCAATCCTTAATACTCAATCCTCAATCCTCATTCTTCAATCCTCACTACCCAATCCTCAATCTTCAATCCTCAATCCCCAACCCTCAATCCTCAGTCCTCAAACCTCAATTCTGAATCCTCAATCCTGAATCCTCAATCTTCAGCCCTCAGTCCTCAACAATCAATTGTCAATCCTCAATCCTCAATAGAATATACTCAATTCACAGTTTTCAATACTCAATCACCATTCTTCAATCTTCAAATCTCAATCCACAAACATCAATTCTCATCACTCAACCCTCAACACTCAGTCCTCAATCTTCAATCCTCAATCCTCAATCCTCAATCTTCAATCCTCAACACACAATCTTCAATCCTCAATCCTCAATTCCCAGTCCTGGATACTCAATCCTCAATCGTCAATCCTCAATCCCCAATCCTCAATCTTCAATCCTCAATCCTCAATCCTTAATCCTCAATCCTCAATCTTCAATCCTGAATACTCAATCTTCAATCCTCAATCCTCAATCCTCAATCCTCAATCCTCAATCCTCAATCCTCAATACTCAACAGACAACCCCCAACCATCAATCCTCAATACTCAACCATCAATACTCAGTCCTCTCTCTTCAATCTTCCATCATCAATCCTCTATCCTCAAGCGTCAATCCTCAATCCTCAATCCTCAAGCCTCAATCCTCAGTCCTCAAACCTCAATTCCGAATCCTCAATCCGGAATCCTCAATCTTCATCCCTCAGTCCGCAACAATCAATTGTCAATCCTCAATCCTCAATAGAATATCCTCAATTCACAGCTTTCAATACTCAATCCCCAACCTTCAATATTCAAATCTCAATCCACAAACATCAATTCTCATCTCTCAACCCTCAACACTCAGTCCTCAATCTTCAATCCTCAATCCTCAATCGTCAATCCTCAATCCCCAATCCTCTATCATCAATCCTCAATCCGCAATCCTCAATCCTCAATACTCAATCCTCAATCTTCAATCCTCAATACTCAATCTTCAATCTTCAATCGTCAATCCTCAATCCTCAATCCTCAATCCGCAATCCTCAATCTTCAATCCTCGATACTCAATCTTCAATCCTCAATCCTGAATCCTCAATCCTCAATCCTCAATCCCCAGTCAACAATCCTCAATCTTCAATACTCAACCCTCTATCCTCAATCCTCAATCCTCAATCCTCAATACTCAACCATCAATCCTCAATTCTCAATACTCAATAGAATATTCTGAATTCTCAGGATTCAATACTCAAACGCCAATCCTCAACCCTCAGCCCTCATTCTGAATCCTCAATCCTCAATCCTCAATCCTCAATTTTCAATCCTCAATCCTCAACCCTCAGTCCTCATCCTCAATTCTCAATTCTCAATCATCAATCCTCAATCCTCAACCCTGAATCCTCAATCTTCAGCCCTCAGTCCTCAACAATCAATTGTCAATCCTCAATCCTCAATAGAATATACTCAATTCACAGTTTTCAATACTCAATCACCATTCTTCAATCTTCAAATCTCAATCCACAAACATCAATTCTCATCACTCAACCCTCAACACTCAGTCCTCAATCTTCAATCCTCAATCCTCAATCCTCAATCTTCAATCCTCGACACACAATCTTCAATCCTCAATCCTCAAGTCTCAGTCCTGAATACTCAATCCTCAATCGTCAATCCTCAATCCCCAATCCTCAATCTTCAATCCCCAATCTTCAATCCTTAGTCCTCAATCCTCAATCTTCAATCCTGAATACTCAATCTTCAATCCTCAATCCTCAATCCTCAATCCTCAATCCTCAATCCTCAATCCTCAATACTCAACACACAACCCTCAACCATCAATCCTCAATACTCAACCATCAATACTCAGTCCTCTCTCTTCAATCTTCCATCATGAATCCTCTATCCTCAAGCGTCAATCCTCAATCCTCAATGCTCAAGCCTCAATCCTCAGTCCTCAAACCTCAATTCCGAATCCTCAATCCGGAATCCTCTATCTTCATACCTCAGTCCGCAACAATCAATTGGCAATCCTCAATCCTCAATAGAATATCCTCAATTCACAGCTTTCAATACTCAATCCCCAACCTTCAATCTTCAAATCTCAATCCACAAACATCAATTCTCATCTCTCAACCCTCAACACTCACTCCTCAATCTTCAATCCTCAATCCTCCATGATCAATCCTCAATCCCCAATCCTCTATCATCAATCCTCAATCCGCAATCCTCAATCCTCAATACTCAATCCTCAATCTTCAATCCTCAATACTCAATCTTCAATCTTCAATCCTCAATCCTCAACCCTCAATCCTCAATCCGCAATCCTCAATCTTCAATCCTCAATACTCAATCTTCAATCCTCAATCCTGAAACCTCAATCCTCAATCCTCAATCCCCAATCAACAATCCTCAATCTTCAATACTCAACCCTCTATCCTCAATCCTCAATCCTCAATCCTCAATACTCAACCATCAATCCTCAATTCTCAATACTCAATAGAATATCCTGAATTCTCAGGATTCAATACTCAAACGTCAATCCTCAACCCTCAGCCCTCATTCTGAATCCTCAATCCTCAATCCTCAATCCTCAATTTTCAATCCTCAATCCTCAACCCTCAGTCCTCATCCTCAATTCTCAATTCTCAATCATCAATCCTCAATCCTCAACCCTGAATCCTCAATCTTCAGTCCTCAGTCCTCAACAATCAATTGTCAATCCTCAATCCTCAATAGAATATACTCAATTCACAGTTTTCAATACTCAATCACCATTCTTCAATCTTCAAGTCTCAATCCACAAGCATCAATTCTCATCACTCAACCCTCAACACTCAGTCCTCGATCTTCAATCCTCAATCCTCAAACCTCAATCTTCAATCCTCAATACACAATCTTCAATCCTCAATCCTCAATTCTCAGTCCTCAATACTCAATCCTCAATCCTCAATACACAATCTTCAATCCTCAATCCTCAATTCTCAGTCCTCAATACTCAATCCTCAATCGTCAATCCTCAATCCCCAATCCTCAATCCTCAATCCTCAATCCTCAATACTCAACAGACAACCATCAACCATCAATCCTCAATACTCAACCATCAATACTCAGTCCTCTCTCTTCAATCTTCCATCATCAATCCTCTATCCTCAAGCGTCAATCCTCAATCCTCAATCCTCAAGCCTCAATCCTCAGTCCTCAAACCTCAATTCCGAATCCTCAATCCGGAATCCTCAATCTTCATCCCTCAGTCCGCAAAAATCAATTGTCAATCCTCAATCCTCAATAGAATATCCTCAATTCACAGCTTTCAATACTCAATCCCCAACCTTCAATATTCAAATCTCAATCCACAAACATCAATTCTCATCTCTCAACCCTCAACACTCAGTCCTCAATCTTCAATCCTCAATCCTCAATCGTCAATCCTCAATCCTGAATCCTCAATCCTCAATCCTCAATCCCCAATCAACAATCCTCAATCTTCAATACTCAACCCTCTATCCTCAATCCTCAATCCTCAATCCTCAATACTCAACCATCAATCCTCAATTCTCAATACTCAATAGAATATCCTGAATTCTCAGGATTCAATACTCAAACGTCAATCCTCAACCCTCAGCCCTCATTCTGAATCCTCAATCCTCAATCCTCAATCCTCAATTTTCAATCCTCAATCCTCAACCCTCAGTCCTCATCCTCAATTCTCAATTCTCAATCATCAATCCTCAATCCTCAACCCTGAATCCTCAATCTTCAGTCCTCAGTCCTCAACAATCAATTGTCAATCCTCAATCCTCAATAGAATATACTCAATTCACAGTTTTCAATACTCAATCACCATTCTTCAATCTTCAAGTCCCAATCCACAAGCATCAATTCTCATCACTCCACCCTCAACACTCAGTCCTCGATCTTCAATCCTCAATCCTCAAACCTCAATCTTCAATCCTCAATACACAATCTTCAATCCTCAATCCTCAATTCTCAGTCCTCAATACTCAATCCTCAATCCTCAATACACAATCTTCAATCCTCAATCCTCAATTCTCAGTCCTCAATACTCAATCCTCAATCGTCAATCCTCAATCCCCAATCCTCAATCCTCAATCCTCAATCCTCAATACTCAACAGACAACCATCAACCATCAATCCTCAATACTCAACCATCAATACTCAGTCCTCTCTCTTCAATCTTCCATCATCAATCCTCTATCCTCAAGCGTCAATCCTCAATCCTCAATCCTCAAGCCTCAATCCTCAGTCCTCAAACCTCAATTCCGAATCCTCAATCCGGAATCCTCAATCTTCATCCCTCAGTCCGCAAAAATCAATTGTCAATCCTCAATCCTCAATAGAATATCCTCAATTCACAGCTTTCAATACTCAATCCCCAACCTTCAATATTCAAATCTCAATCCACAAACATCAATTCTCATCTCTCAACCCTCAACACTCAGTCCTCAATCTTCAATCCTCAATCCTCAATCGTCAATCCTCAATCCTGAATCCTCAATCCTCAATCCTCAATCCCCAATCAACAATCCTCAATCTCCAATACTCAACCCTCTATCCTCAATCCTCAATCCTCAATCCTCAATACTCAACCATCAATCCTCAATTCTCAATACTCAATAGAATATCCTGAATTCTCAGGATTCAATACTCAAACGTCAATCCTCAACCCTCAGCCCTCATTCTGAATCCTCAATCCTCAATCCTCAATCCTCAATTTTCAATCCTCAATCCTCAACCCTCAGTCCTCATCCTCAATTCTCAATTCTCAATCATCAATCCTCAATCCTCAACCCTGAATCCTCAATCTTCAGCCCTCAGTACTCAACAATCAATTGTCAATCCTCAATCCTCAATAGAATATACTCAATTCACAGTTTTCAATACTCAATCACCATTCTTCAATCTTCAAGTCTCAATCCACAAGCATCAATTCTCATCACTCAACCCTCAACACTCAGTCCTCGATCTTCAATCCTCAATCCTCAAACCTCAATCTTCAATCCTCAATACACAATCTTCAATCCTCAATCCTCAATTCTCAGTCCTCAATACTCAATCCTCAATCCTCAATACACAATCTTCAATCCTCAATCCTCAATTCTCAGTCCACAATACTCAATCCTCAATCGTCAATCCTCAATCCCCAATCCTCAACCATCAATCCTCAATCCTCAATCCTCAATCCTCAGTCCTCAATATTCAGTCCTCAATACTCAATCTTAAATCCTCAATCCTCAATCCTCAATCCTCAATCCTCAATATTCAAAACACAACCCTCAACCATCAATCCTCAATACTCAACCATCAATCCTCAATTCTCAATACTCAATAGAATATCCTGAATCCTCATGGTTCAACACTCAATCCACAATATTCAATAATCAAATCTCAATCCTCAAACATCAATCCTCAACACTCAATCCTCCGCACTCAGTCCTCTCTCTTCAATCCTCCATCCTCAATCCTCAATCCTCAAGAGTCAACCCTCAATCCTCAATCCTCAAACCTCAATTCTCAGTCATCAAACCTCAATCCCGAATCCTCAAACCTGAATCCTCGATCTTCAGCCCTCAGTCCTCAACAATCAATTGTCAATCTTCAATCCTCAATAGAATATACTCAATTCACAGTTTTCAATACTCAATCACCATTCTTCAATCTTCAAATCTCAATCCACAAACACCAATTCTCATCACTCAACCCTCAACACTCAGTCCTCAATCTTCAATCCTCAATCCTCAAACCTCAATCTTCAATCCTCAATACACAATCTTCAATCTTCAATCCTCAATTCTCAGTCCTCAATACTCAACCCTCAATCCTCAATACACAATCTGCAATCCTCAATTCTCAATCCTCAACCATCAATCCTCAATCCTCAATCCTCAATCCTCAATCCTCAATATTCAGTCCTCAATACTCAATCTTCAATCCTCAATCCTCAATCCTCAATCCTCAATCCTCAATCCTCAATCCTCAATCCTCAATCCTCAATATTCAAAACACAACCCTCAACCATCAATCCTCAATACTCAACCATCAATCCTCAATTCTCAATACTCAATAGAATATCCTGAATTCTCATGTTTCAATACTCAATCCACAATACTCAATAATCAAATCTCAATCCACGAACACCAATTCTCAACGCTCAATCCTCAACACTCAGTCCTCTCTCTTCAATCTTCCATCCTCAATCCTCTATCCTCAAGCGTCAATCCTCAATCCTCAATCAACAATCTTCAATCTTCAATACTCAGTCTTCTATCCTCAATCCTCAATCCTCAAAACTCAACCATCAATCCACTATTCTCAATACTCAATAGAATATCCTGAATTCTCAGGATTCAATACTCAAACGTCAATCTTCAACCCTCAATCCTCAATCTTCAATCCTCAACACTCAATCTTCAATCATCAATCCACAATCTTCAATCCTCAATACTCAATCTTCAATCCTCAATCCTTAATACTCAATCCTCAATCCTCATTCTTCAATCCTCACTACCCAATCCTCAATCTTCAATCCTCAATCCTCAACCCTCAATCCTCAGTCCTCAAACCTCAATTCTGAATCCTCAATCCTGAATCCTCAATCTTCAGCCCTCAGTCCTCAACAATCAATTGTCAATCCTCAATCGTCAATAGAATATACTCAATTCACAGTTTTCAATACTCAATCACCATTCTTCAATCTTCAAATCTCAATCCACAAACATCAATTCTCATCACTCAACCCTCAACAATCAGTCCTCAATCTTCAATCCTCAATCCTCAATCCTCAATCTTCAATCCTCGACACACAATCTTCAATCCTCAATCCTCAAGTCTCAGTCCTGAATACTCAATCCTCAATCGTCAATCCTCAATCCTGAAACCTCAATCCTCAATCCTCAATCCCCAATCAACAATCCTCAATCTTCAATACTCAATTTTTAATCCTCAATCCTCAACCCTCAGTCCTCATCCTCAATTCTCAATTCTCAATCGTCAATCCTCATTCCTCAATCTTCAATCCACAATTCTCAATCCTCAATCCTCAATCCTCAACCTCAATCCTCAATCCTCAATCCTCAATCCTCAATCTTCAATCCTCAATACTCAATCTGCAATCCACAATTCTCAATCCTCAATCCTCAACCCTCATCCTTCAATCTTCAATACCCAATACTCAATCTTCAATCCTCAATACTCAATCCTCAATTCTCAATCCTCAATCCTCAATCCTCAGACTTCAAACATCAATGTTCAACCCTCAGTCCTCGTCCTCAATCCACAACACTCAATCCACAATCCTCGATCTTCAATCATCAATATTCAATCTCCAATCCTCAATCCTCAATCCTCAATCCTCTATCCTCAATCCTGAATCATCAATACTCAATCCTCAATCCTCAATTCTCAATCCTCAATCTTCAATCCTCTACACTCAATCTTCAATCATCAATCCACAATCTTCAATCCTCAATACTCAATCTTCAATCCTCAATCCTTAATACTCAATCCTCAATCCTCATTCTTCAATCCTCACTACCCAATCCTCAATCTTCAATCCTCAACCCTCAACCCTCAATCCTCAGTCCTCAAACCTCAATTCTGCATCCTCAATCCTGAATCCTCAATCTTCAGCCCTCAGTCCTCAACAATCAATTGTCAATCCTCAATCCTCAATAGAATATACTCAATTCACAGTTTTCAATACTCAATCACCATTCTTCAATCTTCAAATCTCAATCCACAAGCATCAATTCTCATCACTCAACCCTCAACACTCAGTCCTCGATCTTCAATCCTCAATCCTCAAACCTCAATCTTCAATCCTCAATACACAATCTTCAATCCTCAATCCTCAATTCTCAGGCCTCAATCCTCAATCCTCAATCCTCAATACACAATCTTCAATCCTCAATCCTCAATTCTCAGTCCTCAATACTCAATCCTCAATCGTCAATCCTCAATCCCCAATCCTCAACCATCAATCCTCAATCCTCAATCCTCAATCCTCAGTCCTCAATATTCGGTCCTCAATACTCAATCTTAAATCCTCAATCCTCAATCCTCAATCCTCAATCCTCAATATTCAAAACACAACCCTCAACCATCAATCCTCAATACTCAACCATCAATCCTCAATTCTCAATACTCAATAGAATATCCTGAATTCTCATGTTTCAATACTCAATCCACAATACTCAATAATCAAATCTCATTCCTCGAACATCAATTCTCAACGCTCAATCCTCAACACTCAGTCCTCTCTCTTCAATCTTCCATCCTCAATCCTCTATCCTCAAGCGTCAATCCTCAATCATCAATCTTCAATCCTCAATCCTCAATTCTCAGTCCTCAATACCCAATCCTCAATCGTCAATCCTCAATCCCCAATCCTCAATCATCAATCCTCAATCCTCAATCCTCAATCCTCAATCCTCAATATTCAGTCCTCAATACTCAATCTTCAATCCTCAATCCTCAATCCTCAATCCTCAATCCTCAATATTCAAAACACAACCCTCAACCATCAATCCTCAATACTCAACCATCAATCCTCAATTCTCAATACTCAATAGAATATCCTGAATTCTCATGTTTCAATACTCAATCCACAATACTCAATAATAAAATCTCAATCCTCAAACATCAATTCTCAACGCTCAATCCTCAATCCTCAATACTCAATCGTCAGTCTTCAATCCTCAATCCTCAATCCTCAATCCTCAATCCGCAATCCTCAATCTTCAATCCTCAATACTCAATCTTCAATCCTCAATCCTCAAACCTGAAATCCTCAATCCTGAATATTCAACACACAACCCTCAAACTTCAATCCTCAATACTCAATCATCAATCCTCAATTCTCAATACTCAATCGTCACCCTTCAATCCTCAACACTCAATCTTCAATCCTCAATCCTCAATCTTCAATTCTCAATCTTCGATCCTCAATACTGAATCTTCAATCCTCAGTCCTCAATCCTCAATCCCCAATCCTCAATCCTCAATCTTCAATCCTCAATACTCAATCTTCAATTCTCGATGCTGAATCCTCAATCCTCAAACCTCAATACCCAATCAACAATCTTCAATCTTCAATACTCAGACCTCTATCCTCAATCCACAATCCTCAATACTCAACCATCAATCCTCAATTCTCAATTCTCAGTCCTCAATACCCAATCCTCAATCGTCAATCCTCAATCCCCAATCCTCAATCATCAATCCTCAATCCTCAATCCTCAATCGTCAATCCTCAGTCCTCAATATTCAATCCTCAATAATCAATCTGCAATCCTGAATCCTCAATCCTCAACACTCATTCTTCAATCTTCAATACCCAATCCTCGATCTTCAATTCTCAATACTCAATCCTTAATCCTCAATCCTCAATCCTCAATCCTCAGACCTCAAACATCAATATTCAACCCTCAGTCCTCGTCCTCAATCCACAACACTCAATCCTCAATCCTCGATCTTCAATCATCAATATTCAATCTTCAATCCTCAATCCTCAATCCTCAATCCTCAATCCTCAATCCTCAATACTCAATCCTCAATCTGCAATCCTCAATACTCAATCCCCAATCCTCTATCATCAATCCTCAATCCGCAATCCTCAATCCTCAATACTCAATCCTCAATCTGCAATCCTCAATCCTCAATCCTGAATCCTCAATCCGCAATCCTCTATCTTCAATCCTCAATACTCAATCTTCAATCCTCAATCCTGAATCCTCAATCCTCAATCCTCAATCCTCAATCTTCAATCCTCAACACTCAGTCTTCAATCCTCAATCCTCAATCTTCAATCCTCAATACTCAATACTCAATCCTCAATCCTCAATTCGCAATCCTCAATCCTCATTCCTCAGTCCTCAAGCATCAATACTCAACCCTCAGTCCTTGTCCTCAATCCACAACCCTCAATCCTGAATCCTCGATTTTCTTTCATCAATATTCAACCTTCAATCCTCAATCCTCAATACTCAATACTCAATCATCAATACTCAACCATCAATACTCAATTCTCAATACTCAATAGATTATCCTGAATTCTCAGGATTCAATACTCAAAAATCAATCCTCAACCCTCAGCCCTCATTCTGAATCCTCAATCCTCAATCCTCAATCCTCAATTTTCAATCCTCAACCCTCAACCCTCAGTCCTCATCCTCAATTCTCAATTCTCAATCCTGAATCCTCAATCCTCAGTCTTCAATCCTCAATAATCGATCTCCAATCCTAGATCCCCAATCCCCAATCCTCAATCCTTAATCCGCAATCCTCAATCCTCAATACTCAATCCTCAATCTTCAATCCTCAATACTCAATCATCAATCTTCAATCCTCAATCCTCAATCCTCAATCCTCAATCCGCAATCCTCAATCTTCAATCCTCAATACTCAATCTTCAATCCTCAATCTTGAATCATCAATCCTCAATCCTCAATCCTCAATCCTCAATCCTCAATCCTCAATATTCAGTCCTCAATACTCAATCTTCAATCCTCAATCCTCAATCCTCAATCCTCAATCCTCAATATTCAAAACACAACCCTCAACCATCAATCCTCAATACTCAACCATCAATCCTCAATTCTCAATACTCAATAGAATATCCTGAATTCTCATGTTTCAATACTCAATCCACAATACTCAATAATAAAATCTCAATCCTCAAACATCAATTCTCAACGCTCAATCCTCAATCCTCAATACTCAATCGTCAGTCTTCAATCCTCAATCCTCAATCCTCAATCCTCAATCCGCAATCCTCAATCTTCAATCCTCAATACTCATTCTTCAATCCTCAATCCTCAAACCTGAAATCCTCAATCCTCAATATTCAACACACAACCCTCAAACTTCAATCCTCAATACTCAACCATCAATCCTCAATTCTCAATACTCAATCGTCACCCTTCAATCCTCAACACTCAATCTTCAATCCTCAATCCTCAATCTTCAATTCTCAATCTTCGATCCTCAATACTGAATCTTCAATCCTCAATCCTCAATCCTCAATCCCCAATCCTCAATCCTCAATCTTCAATCCTCAATACTCAATCTTCAATTCTCGATGCTGAATCCTCAATCCTCAAACCTCAATACCCAATCAACAATCTTCAATCTTCAATACTCAGACCTCTATCCTCAATCCACAATCCTCAATACTCAACCATCAATCCTCAATTCTCAATACTTAATAGAATATCCTGAATTCTCAGGATTCAATACTCAAACGTCAATCTTCAACCCTCAGCCCTCATTCTGAATCCTCAATCCTCAATCCTCAATCCTCAATTCGCAATCCTCAATCCTCAACCCTCATCCTTCAACCTTCAATACCCAATACTCAATCTTCAATCCTCAATACTCGATCCTCAATTCTCAATCCTCAATCCTCAATCCTCAGACCTCAAACATCATTGTTCAACCCTCAGTCCTCGTCCTCAATCCACAACACTCAATCCACAATCCTCGATCTTCAATCATCAATATTCAATCTTCAATCCTCAATCCTCAATCCTCAATCCTCTATCCTCAATTCTGAATCATCAATACTCAATCATCAATCCTCAATCCTCAATCCTCAATCTTCAATCCTCAACACTCAATCTTCAATCATCAATCCACAATCTTCAATCCTCAATACTCAATCTTCAATCCTCAATCCTTAATACTCAATCCTCAATCCTCAATCCTCATTCTTCAATCCTCACTACCCAATCCTCAATCTTCAATCCTCAATCCTCAACCCTCAATCCTCAGTCCTCAAACCTCAATTCTGAATCCTCAATCCTGAATCCTCAATCTTCAGCCCTCAGTCCTCAACAATCAATTGTCAATCCTCAATCCTCAATAGAATATACTCAATTCACAGTTTTCAATACACAATCACCATTCTTCAATCTTCAAATCTCAATGCACAAACATCAATTCTCATCACTCAACCCTCAACACTCAGTCCTCAATCTTCAATCCTCAATCCTCAATTCTCAGTCCTGAATACTCAATCCTCAATCGTCAATCCTCAATCCCCAATCCTCAATCTTCAATCCCCAAACCTCAATCCTTAGTCCTCAATCCTCAATCTTCAATCCTGAATACTCAATCTTCAATCCTCAATCCTCAATCCTCAATCCTCAATCCTCAATCCTCAATCCTCAATACTCAACACACAACCCTCAACCATCAATCCTCAACACTCAACCATCAATACTCAGTCCTCTCTCTTCAATCTTCCATCATCAATCCTCTATCCTCAAGCGTCAATCCTCAATCCTCAATCCTCAAGCCTCAATCGTCAGTCCTCAAACCACAATTCCGAATCCTCAATACGGAATCCTCAATCTTCATCCCTCAGTCCGCAACAATCAATTGTCAATCCTCAATCCTCAATAGAATATCCTCAATTCACAGCTTTCAATACTCAATCCCCAACCTTCAATCTTCAAATCTCAATCCACAAACATCAATTCCCATCTCTCAACCCTCAACACACAGTCCTCAATCTTCAATCCTCAATCCTCAATCGTCAATCCTCAGTCCTCAATATTCAATCCTCAATAATCAATCTTCAATCCTCAATCCTCAATCCTCAATCCTCAATCCTCAGTCTTCAATCCTCAATACTCAATCTGCAATCCTGAATCCTCAATCCTCAGTCCTCAACCCTCAGTCCTCATCCTCAATTCTCAATTCTCAATCCTCAACCCTCAATCCTGAATTTTCAATCCTCAATAATCTATCTCCAATCCTAGATCCCCAATCCCCAATTCTCAATCCTTAATCCTCAATCTTCAATCCTCAATCCCCAGTCATCAATCTTAAATCCTCAATCCTCAATCCTCAATCCTCAATCCTCATTCTTCAATCCTCAATACTCATTCTTCTGTCCTCAATCCTCAATCCTCAATCCTCAATCCTCAATCCTCAATCCTCAATCCTCAATCTTCAATCCTCAATACTCAATCTTCAATCCTCAATACTCAATCTGCAATCCTGAATCCTCAATCCTCAACCCTCATTCTTCAATCTTCAATACCCAATCCTCGATCTTCAATTCTCAATACTCAATCCTTAATCCTCAATCCTCAATCCTCAATCCTCAGACCTCAAACCTCAATATTCAACCCTCAGTCCTCGTCCTCAATCCACAACACTCAATCCTCAATCCTCGATCTTCAATCATCAATATTCAATCTTCAATCCTCAATCCTCAATCCTCAATCCTCAATCCTCAATCCTCAATACTCAATCCTCAATCTGCAATCCTCAATACTCAATCCCCAATCCTCTATCATCAATCCTCAATCCGCAATCCTCAATCCTCAATACTCAATCCTCAATCTGCAATCCTCAATCCTCAATCCTCAATCCTCAATCCGCAATCCTCTATCTTCAATCCTCAATACTCAATCTTCAATCCTCAATCCTGAATCCTCAATCCTCAATCCTCAATCCTCAATCTTCAATCCTCAACACTCAGTCTTCAATCCTCAATCCTCAATCTTCAATCCTCAATACTCAATCCTCAATCCTCAATCCTCAATTCGCAATCCTCAATCCTCATTCCTCAGTCCTCAAGCATCAATACTCAACCCTCAGTCCTTGTCCTCAATCCACAACCCTCAATCCTGAATCCTCGATTTTCTTTCATCAATATTCAACCTTCAATCCTCAATCCTCAATACTCAATACTCAATCATCAATACTCAACCATCAATACTCAATTCTCAATACTCAATAGATTATCCTGAATTCTCAGGATTCAATACTCAAAAATCAATCCTCAACCCTCAGCCCTCATTCTGAATCCTCAATCCTCAATCCTCAATACTCAATCCTCAATTTTCAATCCACAATCCTCAACCCTCAGCCCTCATCCTCAATTCTCAATTCTCAATCCTGAATCCTCAATCCTCAGTCTTCAATCCTCAATCCTCAATCCTCAATCTTCAATCCTCAATAATCTATCTCCAATCCTAGATCCCCAATCCCCAATCCTCAATCCTTAATCCTCAATCTTCAATCCTCAATCCCCAGTCCTCAATCTTAAATCCTCAATCCTCAACACTCAATCCTCAATCCTCAATCTTCAATCACCAATACTCAATCTTCAATCCTCAATCCTCATCCTTCAATCCTCAATCCTCAATTCTCAATCCTCAATACTCAGTCCTCAATCGTCAATCCTCAATCTTCAATCCTCAATCCTCAATCCTCAATCCTCAATCCTCAATATTCAATCCTCAATACTCAATCGTCAATCGTCAATCCTCAATCCTCAATCCTCAATCCTCAATCCTCAATCCTCAATCCTCAATCCTCAATCTTCAATCCTCAATACTCAATCTGCAATCCTCAATCATCAATCCTCAATCCTCAACTCTCAGTCCTCATCCTCAATCCTCAATTCTCAATCCTCAATCCTCAATCCTGAATTTTCAATCCTCAATAATCTATCTCCAATCCTAGATCCCCAATCCCCAATCCTCAATCCTTAATCCTCAATCTTCAATCCTCAATCCCCAGTCATCAATCTTAAATCCTCAATCCTCAATCCTCAATCCTCAATCCTCATTCTTCAATCCTCAATACTCAATCTTCAATCCTCAATCCTCAATCCTCAATCCTCAATCCTCAATCCTCAATCCTCAATCTTCAATCCTCAATACTCAATCTGCAATCCTCAATCCTCGACCCTCAACCCTCATTCTTCAATCTTCAATACCCAATCCTCAATCTTCAATTCTCAATACTCAATCCTTAATCCTCAATCCTCAATCCTCAATCCTCAGACCTCAAACATCAATTTTCAGCCATCAGTCCTCGTCCTCAATCCACAAAACTCAATCCTCAATCCTCGATCTTCAATCATCAATATTCAATCTTCAATCCTCAATCCTCAATCCTCAATCCTCAATCCTCAATCCTCAATCTTCAATCCTCAATCCTCATTCCTCAATCCTCAATCCTCAATCTTCAATCCTCAACACTCAGTCTTCAATCCTCAATCCTCAATCTTCAATCCTCAATACTCAATCTTCAATCCTCAATCCTTAATACTCAACCCTCAATCCTCATTCTTCAATCCTCAATACCCAATCTTCAATCTTCAATCCTCAATCCTCAATTCGCAATCCTCAATCCTCATTCCTCAGTCCTCAAGCATCAATACTCAACCCTCAGTCCTCCTCCTCAATCCACAACCCTCAATCCTGAATCCTCGATTTTCTTTCATCAATATTCAACCTTCAATCCTCAATCCTCAATACTCAATACTCAATCATCAATACTCAACCATCAATACTCAATTCTCAATACTCAATAGATTATCCTGAATTCTCAGGATTCAATACTCAAAAATCAATCCTCAACCCTCAGCCCTCATTCTGAATCCTCAATCGTCAATCCTCAATCCTCAATTATCAATCCTCAATCCTCAACCCTCAGTCCTCATCCTCAATTCTCAATTCTCAATCCTCAATCCTCAATCCTCAATCTTCAATCCTCAATAATCAATCTCCAATCCTAGATCCTCAATGCTCAATCCTCAATCGTCAATCCTCAATCCCCAATCCTCAATCTTCAATCCTCAACACTCAATCTTCAATCCTCAATCCTCAATCCTCAATCCTCAATCCTCAATCCTCAATCCTCAATCCTCAATCCTCAATCCTCAATACTCAATACTCAAACCTGAATCCTCAATATTCAATCCTCAATCCTCAAACCTCAATCCTCAATCCTCAATCTTCAATCCTCAACACTCAATCTTCAATCCTCAATCCTCAATACTCAACCATCAATCCTCAATTCTCAATACTCAATAGAATATCCTGAATTCTCAGGATTCAATACTCAAGCGTCAATCATCAAACCTCAGCCCTCATTCTGAATCCTCAATCCTCAATCCTCAATCCTCAATTATCAATCCTCAATCCTCAACCCTCAGTCCTCATCCTCTATTCTCAATTCTCAATCCTCAATCCTCAATCCTCAATCTTCAATCCTCAATAATCAATCTCCAATCCTAGATCCTCAATGCTCAATCCTCAATCGTCAATCCTCAATCCCCAATCCTCAATCTTCAATCCTCAACACTCAATCTTCAATCCTCAATCCTCAAACCTCAATCCTCAATACTCAATCCTCAATCCTCAATCCTCAATCCTCAATCCTCAATACTCAATACTCAATCCTGAATCCTCAATATTCAACACATAACCCACAACCATCAATTCTCAATACTCAACAATCAATCCTCAATTCTCAATACTCAATAGAATATCCTGAATTCTCATGGTACAATACTCAATCCACAATACTCAATAATCAAATCTCAATCCTCAAACGTCAATTCTCAACACTCAATCCTCAGCACTCAGTCCTCTCTCTTCAATCCTCCATCGTCAATCCTCAATCCTCAAGACTCAACCCTCAATCCTCAATCCTCAAACCTCAAGAGTCAACCCTCATTCCTCAAACCTCAAACCTCAATTCTCAGTCCTCAAACCTCAATCCCGAATCCTCAACACTGAATCCTCAATCATCAGCCCTCAGTCCTCAACAATCAATTGTCAATGCTCAATCCTCAATAGAATATCCTCAATTCACAGTTTTCAATACTCAATCACCATTCTTCAATCTTCAAATCTCAATCCACAAACATCAATTCTCATCACTCAACCCTCAACACTCAGTCGTCAATCTTCAATCCTCAATCCTCTATCCTCAATCCTCAATCGTCAATCCTCAATCCCCAATCCTCTATCATCAATCCTCAATCTTCAGTCCTCAATCCTCAATCCTTAATCCTCAATCCTCAATCTTCAATCCTCAATACTCAATCTTCAATCCTCAATCCTCAATCCTCAATCCTCAATCCTCAATCCTCAATCCTCAATACTCAACACACAACCCTCAACCATCAATCCTCAATACTCAACCATCAATACTCCATTCTCAATACTCAATAGAATATCCTGAATTCTCATGTTTCAATACTCAGTCCACAATATTCAATAATCAAATCTCAATCCTCAAACATCAATTCTTATCACTCAATCCTCAATACTCAGTCCTCTCTCTTCAATCTTCCATCATCAATACTCTATCCTCAAGCGTCAATCCTCAATCCTTAATCCTCAACCCTCAATCCTCAGTCCTCAAACCTCAATTCCGAATCCTCAATCCTGAATCCTCAATCTTCATCCCTCAGTCCGCAACAATCAATTGTCAATCCTTAATCCTCAATAGAATATCCTCAATTCACAGTTTTCAATACTCAATCTCCAACCTTCAATCTTCAAATCTCAATCCACAAACATCAATTCTCATCACTCAACCCTCAACACTCAGTCGTCAATCTTCAATCCTCAATCCTCTATCCTCAATCCTCAATCGTCAATCCTCAATCCCCAATCCTCTATCATCAATCCTCAATCCGCAATCCTCAATCCTCAATACTCAATCCTCAATCTGCAATCCTCAATACTCAATCTTCAACCTTCAATGCTCAATCCTCAATCCTCAATCCTCAATCCGCAATCCTCTATCTTCAAACCTCAATACTCAATCTTCAATCCTCAATCCTGAATCCTCAATCCTCAATCCTCAATCCCCAATCAACAATCCTCAATCTTCAATACTCAACCCTCTATCCTCAATCCTCAATCCTCAATACTCAACCATCAATCCCCAATTCTCAATACTCAATAGAATATCCGGAATTCAAAGGATTCAATACTCAAATGTCAATCCTCAACCCTCAGCCCTCATTCTGAATCCTCAATCCTCAATCCTCAATCCTCAACCCTCAGTCCTCATCCTCAATTCTCAATCCTCAATCCTCAATCCTGAATTTTCAATCCTCAGTAATCTATCTCCAATCCTAGATCCCCAATCCCCAATCCTCAATCCTTAATCCTCAATCTTCAATCCTCAATCCCCAGTCATCAATCTTAAATCCTCAATCCTCAATCCTCAATCCTCAATCCTCATTCTTCAATCCTCAATACTCAATCTTCAATCCTCAATCCTCAATCCTCAATCCTCAATCCTCAATCCTCAATCCTCAATCCTCAATTCTCAATCTTCAATCCTCAATCCTCAATCTTCAATCCTCAACACTCTATCTTCAATCCTCAATCCTCAATCTTCAATCCTCAATACTCAATCTGCAATCCTCAATCCTCAATCCTCAACACTCATTCTTCAATCTTCAATACCCAATCCTCAATCTACAATTCTCAATACTCAATCCTTAATCCTCAATCCTCAATCCTCAATCCTAAGACCTCAAACATCAATATTCAACCCTCAGTCCTCGTCCTCAATCCACAACACTCAATCCTCAATCCTCGATCTTCAATCATCAATATTCAATCTTCAATCCTCAATCCTCAATCCTCAATCCTCAATCCTCAATCCTCAATCCCCAATCTTCAAACCTCAATCCTCAATCCCCAATCCTCAATCCTCAGTCCTCAATCTTCAATCCTCAACACTCAATCTTCAATCCTCAATCATCAATCTTCAATCCTCAATACTCAATCTTCAATCCTCAATCCTTAATACTCAACCCTCAATCCTCATTCTTCAATCGTCAATACCCAATCCTCAATCTTCAATCCTCAATCCTCAAATCGCAATCCTCAATCCTCATTCCTCAGTCCTCAAGCATCAATACTCAACACTCAGTCCTCGTCCTCAATCCACAACCCTCAATCCTGAATCCTCGATTTTCATTCATGAATATTCAACCTTCAATCCTCAATCCTCAATACTCAATACTCAATCATCAATACTCAGCCATCAATACTCAATTCTCAATACTCAATAGATTATCCTGAATTCTCAGGATTCAATACTCAAAAATCAATCCTCAACCCTCAGCCCACATTCTGAATCCTCAATCCTCAATCCTCAATCCTCAATTTTCAATCCTCAAGCCTCAACCCTCAATCCTCAATATTCAACACTCAACCCTCAACCATCAATTCTCAATACTCAAACGTCTATCCTCAATTCTCAATACTCAATAGAATATCCTGAATTCTCATTGTTCAATACTCAATCCACAATATTCTATAATCAAATCTCAATCCTCAAACATCAATCCTCAACACTCAGTCCTCATCCTCAATTCTCGATTCTCAATCCTAAATCCTCAATCCTCAATCTTCAATCCTCAATAATCTATCTCCAATCCTAGATCCCCAATCCCCAATCCTCAATCCTTAATCCGCAATCCTCAATCATCAGTACTCAATCCTCAATCTTCAATCCTCAATACTCAATCATCAATCTTCAATCCTCAATCCTCAATCCTCAATCCTCTATCCGCAATCCTCAATCTTCAATCCTCAATACTCAATCTTCAATCCTCAATCCTGAATCCTCAATCCTCAATCCTCAATCCTCAATCCCCAATCCACAATCCTCAATCTTCAATACTCAACCCTCTATCCTCAATCCTCAATCCTCAATCCTCAATCCTCATTCTTCAATCCTCACTACCCAATCCTCAATCTTCAATCCTCAATCCTCAA